>NC_045428.1:85465640-86755640 GCF_902635505.1 Sarcophilus harrisii | reverse complement strand
CCCCTCACCTTCTTCCCCCTACTGTAAAAACTTTTTCTTGTCTCTTTTTTTATGGCAGTTTGCGCCATTCCACTTCTCCCTTTCCCTTTCTCCCAATTCATCTTCTCTCACTTTTTAATTACATCATTTTTTTAAAAAGATATTATCCCTTCATATTCAACTGTGCTCTCTGTATCTATATACTTCTGATTGCCATAATAATGAGAGTGTTCTGAGTTACAAGTATTATCCTCCCATGTAGGAACATAACCAGATAAGTCCCTTATGATTATCACTTTCCTGATTACCTCCTTATGCTTCTCCAGACTCCTGTATTTGAAAGTCACATTTTCCATTTAGTTCTGGTCTTTTCATCATGAATGGTTGTAATCCTAGCTCTGTTGTAACACAAGCCATCCAGTTCTTTAAGGTAAAAGCTGGTAAGTCTTGTGTTATCCTGAATGTAGCTCTACTGTACTTGAATTGTTTCTTTCTGGATGCTTGCAATATTTTATCCTAGACCTGAGAGTTCTGGAATTTGATTGTAATATTTCTGGGAGTTTGCATTTGGGGTTCCTTTTCAGGAAGTGATGGATTCTTTCACTTTCTGTTCTACCCTCTGGTTCTAAAATATCAGGACAGTTTTGCTTGATAATTTCTTGAAAGATGATCTCCAGGCTCTTTTTTAGTCATGACTTTCAGATAAACCGATAATTTTTAAATTATCTTTCTTGGATCTATTTTCCAGCTTAGTTGTTTTTCCAGTGAGATATTTTGTATTTTTCTATTTTTCACTTTTCTTTTATTTGGTTTTGCTTTATTGTATCTTCATTTCTCATAGTCATTAGCTTCCATTTGCTCAATTCTATTTTTTAAGGAATTATTTTCCTCAGTGAGCTTTTGTATCTCTTTTCTCAATTGGCCAATTTTGCTTTTTTAAGGCATTTTGCTCCTCATTAACTTTTTATAGTTCCTTTTGCACCACTCTCAATTCTTTCCCTAATTTTTCTTCTATCTCTCATTTGATTTTCAAAGTCCTTTTTGAGCTCTTCTATGGCCTGAGCCCAATTCTTATTTTTCTTGGAGGCTTTGGATGTAGGAGCTTTGACTATATTACCATCTTTTGAGTGTGTTTTGATCTTCCTTGTAGCCATAATAACTTTCAGTGGTCAGAACTTTTTGTTTTGTTTTGTTTTCTTCTCAGTTTTCTAGCTCATTTACTCAGCTTTTAATCATTTGTTAAAGTAGGACTCCTAACTCCTCCGGGGTGGAGGGTGCTTTGTCACAAGATTTGAGGGTTTTGTGCAGCTGTTTTCAGAACAGGAATTTGACCACAGGCCCTCTTTCCTGCCCTGGAGCTGTTAGGTGTATGCTTGCCTCTCTGTACTGGGAGATCTAGTGTGGGGGCCCTGGCTGGGGCAGTGCTGGGACTGCACACCACACCCCTCTCCACTAACCTTCCCTTCCTCCCTGGTGTCTCTGGCTGAGAGGTCTGGAAGTCTGCAGACCTTTTCTGCTGACCTTTGTAATGCTGTAAAAACTGAGCAAGATAGAGATTAGAGAGTATTTAATAATTTATTAAATGGAGAGATTTACTGGGACCAATGGATCCATGTTTGGTCCCAGGGCTGAACTTGAGACTATCGTCTCCAAGAATCCTGCAAACAATCAGAGTTCTCAATGACATATATACACGTGACTCAGACACAGAGGTAGACTGAGGGTAGGGGCTGAGTCAGGGTGCTGAGAGCGGAATGGGACTCTGACAGGGTGGGATGAGACTCTGGAGAGGGGATGACACAATCAGGGGGAGGCACTCCGGACCTGGGGTGAGGCATCTTGATAAGATGGTATCTGATATTCTAATAGCTTGGAATGGGGAGAGGCATTCTGGTATTCTATCAAGTATTCTGATAAAGAAGAAGGGGAGGTTTTGCAGAACTGAGAAGCAGGGAAACCAAGGAAGAACTGAGTCAGGATAATGAGGGAAACTGAGTCAAGACAATAAAAGAGAACTGTGGCATAACACCTTGCAGCTTCTGTTTGGTGTCTCTGGATTGGTACTATTGCTGATTCAGAGGTCGGGCCAGGGCTGGGGACTGCACCAGGACTGATACCAGACTCCGATACGGTATCACAGGCCTTTTCTACTGAGCTTCTAAGTGGCCTTCAGCTAGAAAACGTTCTGCTCCACCTTGTGGGGTGTTCTGATGCTCTGAAATTTGTTTAGAGTCATTATGTAAAGGAGTTTGGAGAAGAGATTGGGCAAGTTCCTGCCTTTACTCTGCCATCTTCTGTCCTTGGCTTTTTTCTTTACAAAAAGCCCTTGACAAAGATAGGGACTCCCAAAATCTGGATCTTTAATTTTGACCTCTTCTCCTAATTTCAGACCCACATCTCTGTTTACAGTAAATCTCTAACCTTGAAATCCTGCTAATATCTCAAACTTAACATGTCCAAAACTAAGACATGTTTTCCCTGCTGAGCTTGTTCTTCCTTCTGACTCCAATTATTTCTGAATTATTTGTCTCCATAATTCATCCACTCTCTTCAATTCTTTTCTCACCTTTGATGTCTAAGTCTTCACTATTCTCAGCCTGACCACTCTAAGACAGGATATTATTCCTAACTGTCTGGATTGTGGGGATAATAGTTTTCCTATCTCTACTCTTTGCCTCTCTGATTCGTTATTGTATTGCTGTCTTAATCATAATTATGTAAGTGCTATTTCTTCAATCTTAATATTTTTTAAGGAAGAAGGGGTCCTGTGCTTCCCACACTATAGGAGCCATCCTTTATCCCTTGCTTTCTCTTACCACCCATATTCAATCTGTTGCTAATTCTTGCCATGATGAATCATTTCCTTTCCCTTAGTCTCTCTTTATGATTCCCTAGGTCTGTGCTCATTTCTTGGCCAGACTATTGAAACATACTGGTAAGTCTGCCTGCCTTAGTGGTGCTTTGAAATGTGTCCTGCACACAAACAGTCTAAGCCCATGGCACTGGTTTTATCTTGGCATGCCTCTAATAAACTCCAGCAACTTCCTGTTACTAGATGGGAGGGCTTGCTGAACCCTTTCCGAGCTGTTTGCCCACCTTTGGTGTTCATCTTTCACTCAACTCTCACCTGTGTGTGGCTCTAAGAGAGTCTACGGCTCTTATCTCTAGCTTGCCAGCAGTTATACTTAGGCTGACACAGGTTGAGGGTAACGGGCAGGTTTGGTGAGGTAGGAGAAGATCTACCCCAAGCATGTGGAACTGGGCCATTGAGAATAATTTGTTTCAATAGCCCTGAAGACGGCCAAAGTAGGTGCTGTGGAGACCTTAGAGCTTGCTCAGACATTAAAGATGCCAAGGTCGTTCATTGCATCTTTGACTTTTGTTCTGCCACTGGCCTTTGATGACTCGGGAAGAAAGAATGAAGCTCTCTTTTGCTTAAATCCAGTTCATCCCATGATGTCATTAGTCCTTTTTGAAAATGAAGGACAAAGAAAAAATACTAAATATAGCAATATTATTATTTTCATTTCTTTGAAGATTTGAGGAATAATCATTCACTGCTAAAATTGCTACTTAAGATAGAACAATTTTAAATAATTAAGGTTTTTGCCTGTTTGAATTGACTTCTTTTTTGTAAATTGCACAATTGCTCACATTCATCTGAGAGCATTTTGCATGTTAAACTTTGTTTTAATCTTTTTTGTATTTAAGTTTTATGCATGTGGCCTTTTCTACTGTTTTCTATTTTAGATGAAACTGTACTTTAATGTGGCTATATCAAGTCCATTTACATCTAGCCAGAAAATTGGAATATAAAATCTGTTTTTTGTTGTGACAGGATATTTAAATATCTCAGAAGATTAAATATCTCACTGCTTTTGTGCTAATTTAGAATATATAATCAGGAGAACCTAAATGATTTATATTTAAATTTGCCTTTTTTTTTTTTTAATTTTCACTAGGCCACTTTGGTCCTTATAAGCGTATAATATGGTGGCTTTTAGAGCCTGGGATTAGTTTTCAATGGCTCTGAAAATAAATCTGAGTAATTACATACAATGATTAGTGTGGAGCTGTGCTGTAGAAAAAGGTTTTTAAATTTTCAGGTGCAAGAATTGGTTCAAAAGTAAAGAAAATAGCTCATTTTATCTTCTACTTGTGCTTTGGGTATTCTCTCTCAAACTTGAGAGCCTGGTCTTGTGTTCTGTATAGGACAAAGTAATCAAATGTTTATTTTAATTATAATATTCAAGGATTGCCTACTTATTACATCCTATGGAGTCCTTAAGTAAAAGTCTTTAAGGAAAATAATACTCAGATATTTTGGCTCTTCTAGTTCTTTGTGACATTTTTTTTTAATGGGTTTAGAGTATCCCATGTCCAAGATTCCATCTTCTTTTTTCAGATTCTGGTAAGTTATCATTAAGTGTTTTCATGTTCCAGGTTTGAAATGATCTTAAGGCAATTTAGAAACTGTTTTTTTTTTAATGGGGAGTAAAATTGAATGAAAGAATCACTAGTGAATGTGATTAAAGGTTCGGTCAAGAATGGGGGTAGAAGTAGAGCTGGAGGCTAACTATCTAATGTTTTCCTTTGTTGAGAAAGCTTTTTGTTGTTTTTGGGTAGAGCTGGGTCTTTCACATGCCCCAGTTCTGTCACTGTATTTTGCACCCTGAAGCAATCCATTTGCAAATGAATAACAACAGCTCTCTATGTGTGTTCTGGTGAAACTTGATTCTCAGAAAAGTAGATACAAAAAACTGGAAGATGCTGTGGGCCCTTCCAGTGACCTTGAAATTCCCATTTGTAATTTATTTTCTCAAGAGACAGAAGGCAGATATTCAGATTGATAAATGAGAGGTACACTGCTTAGATAATAAAGTTATATTCTTAATTGATACCCTAAAATACAAAAGAAAATTAATTTTGACTAATACTAGTGTATGTATCTAAAAAATCTTCAAACAATTGAGGTACATTGTTGTTTAAGAAAGGGAGTAAGAAAGAGGTTATAGTTATGTTTGAAGTGTTGTTTCTGCTTAGCTTTTCATTCTAGAAATAATTCTGATGTGGGAAAGATTCCTTTCTAGATTCCCACCCCCCTCCTAGTGAATGTAATTACCCTTTGACTCACAAATCCTGGTCCCTTTGAATTCCAATAGAAGATCTGGACCTGTCCCAGCCCCACCGAGATCTGAGCCAACTTTGGGGCTACACCCAAAAGCCCCTCGAGCTAAATCTCCCATTATAAAAGGGACATACTGGAACCCCTCTTTGCAGAGATTCCAAACATGCTAGCCATGTGAGGACCCTCTGTCCACTGGACCCTCTGTCCGGGTGTGCCCTCCTCAACTCTACCTTCACCTATCTCCTTATTTCCAAAGCCAATAATAAACCTCTTTTATCAGTCTAGCTCTCAGGCCAATAAATGCTTTTATTGGGGACTCACGCCCCTACTAGACCTCATTTACCACCATATCTTTGCGCCGAATCCAAGGGTACTTGCAGGGGAGCTTTGCTTGACTCCCTATACCCCAAACCTGCCACTAGACCTCAACTAAACCCTAATTTCATTTCGATACCCCAAATCTAGACCTCAACAATTCTATTAAAATTATTCATTTATTTCTTATACCAACCATAGTTTGTGATGGTGGTAGTAGTGGTGACTTTTTTACTATGTGATTCAAAGTTATTTATGTATATTTTAAATATAAGGATTAATCTTTGCTACTTTTGGAGATAACTTGTGAAAAGTAAAATATATACTATAAAATAAATGCATTGATAAATATCTTGATGGCTTTTATGTGTTTTAATATTTGGAAAATCCATTTATTTTTATGAATTTTTTTTTAGGTCGCTGTGCATTTCAAATCTGGAAACCTCTGGAACAAGTAATCACAGAAACTGCAAAGAAGATTCAATCTCCTGTAAGTCCTGGAGTGGCTTGGTTAGAGCTCACTCATTTGGCCATATTTCCACAATTTGAAATAGCTTAAACAAATCTCATTTAATTCTAACTATCTTGTTAGCAAAAGTTTGCTTACTTAACTGCTTAAATCATTGACTAGCTGGGTCATCTTTGCCAGATTAATTTAATCAGCACTGAAATTGGGAAATTGGATTAGATGAACTCTAATCTCTCATCCAACCCCAATGTTCTGACAGAGGAAAAATCTTGCTCTGCTTCCTCTCTGGGCTTGGATGGAGGAGAGACTTGTGTATAAAGGTGCCTTTACCATTTAGTGGCTGTGTATCCCTGGACAAAATACCTAACCTATTTTAAGTCTCAGTTGTGTCATCTGCAATGTTTGGGGTATTTATCTCACAGGCTGGTTATGAAGAACAGATGAGATAATGAGAATCAAAGGTAATACAAACCTTAAAACAAATGCCATCTGCTATTAGGAGGTTTCTTTGAGAACTCTTTCCAGTTCTAATAATCTCAAGGATTATTTTTCACACTATCGCTGTCAGTCAAGAAGCATTTATTGAGCACTTACTTTGTACCAGGCATAGTACTAAATACTGAGTATGCAAAAACTCTCCTGGAGAAGAGATCATATATATATATATATATATATATATATATATATATATATACAGTTATATATGTAATGCCGGAGAAACTGAGCAAGATAGCGATTAGAGAACAATTTAATAATTTATTTAAAAGGGAGAGATTTATTGGGACCAAATGGATCCATGATTTGGTCCCAGGGCTGAATGAGACTATCCTCTCAAAGAATCCAGCAGGGAATGTCAGATAGGAGATTCTTTTATAGGGTAATAAGAACAGTGATATGATGGGGGAGGTACCTAGGATGACATAATGGGAGGTACTGGAGAGGCTCCTGATATTCTAATGATGTTTAAAATGGATAAAGACCTTTATCCCATCAAACATTAAGAGAGAATGAGTATAGCCTAAAGTCTAAGATATAAGACCTTTATCCTGTCAAACATTAAGAGGGAATGGTTATAACCTGAGGCAGAGTAAATAAATAGGATAATTAAGGAAACTGTGTCAGGACATTAAAAGAGAATTGGGGCACAATATATACTGAATGTAAACAAAATATCAGGTAATTAGAGGAGGGTCTATATTAGATGCAGAAGAGACCAGGAAGGGCTCTATGTAGAGGTCAGCACTTAAATTGAGCCTTCAAAGAAACCAGGGATTCTGATGGTCATTGATGAGGGAAGAGACAATTCTAAGACACAGAGATGGAGAGTCATTTCTGTGGAACAGCAAATAGACCAGAATAGCTGTACTATGGGGAATAGAGAATAAGAAGATTGGAAAGTTAAGGAGGACCCAGGTGGTGGAGAAAATTAAATGACAGAGAGAAAGGTTTCTTTGATCCTAGAGGCATTGCTTTCTGAAAAATCACTTTATGTGGAAGCTAATTTGGATTGGGGAGAGGCTTAAGTTGGGGAGACCAAATTTGATTCTGTTTCATTTGGGATGATGAGGGACTGAACTTGAATAGTGGCTCTGTGAGTAGAAAGAAAGGAGCCTTTGTAAGAGTTATTGAAGGGATAGATACTGGTTGGTTATGTGTAGTAAGTAAAAACACTAGGATGATGATGATGTGATGATTTAGGATGTGGGGTTTGACACCAAATGATGGCAGGCACCCAGAATTGAGATTTGGTCACGTGAAGAATTCACAATGGCCATTCTCTTTGGCAAAAGATAGATTTATTTAGAGGGATAGATTATAGACAAAATGGAGGAACACAGCAGACACTGGATAGTAAATATGAAAAACAGTGGGAAATATGAAAGACAAGCTTCTCAGTGGAACTCATAGTTACCCAGTAGAAAAGGAACACCCCATGAGGTTGGAACATGCCTTTAGCTGGCAGGTTAAACACTGAAAGGGACTTAGCATCCTAAAAGAGTTAGTTAGCTGTACAGAGGAGAAGTAGGGATGAGAAGCATAGTGGAGTTAAGGGAGATGCTACATGACATGGGGAAAAGGGAAAGGGAAAGACACCACAGGGCAGAGTGCTGGGGTGGACTGACCCAAAGGAGGGCAGTAACTATGGCATGGGCTATAAGTTGTCTGATAGGGAGAATTTTGCCTCAGGGACTTAACATAACTAAGATTTCTGACTGGATTACCTCCAGTAGGTGGGACTACTGAAGTAAACTGATCTTCATTATCAGATCCTTCCTGCCTGCCCCAGAGAATAATTTTTATCAATTTTGCAGTTTCTCTCTGCCCACCCCACCCACCAATTCTGGACCTCATCAATACCAGGTTATGAACCATCCCCACCCCATGTTAGACTTGATAAGCAGATGAGACTATATTCAGTAATACACAACTTAATCCTAGGCTTGTTAAATGAAAGAAGAGAGGTGTATTTAACTTCAGCTTAGAGATCAAGAAGTGGTCATTTGTCATTATTGAGTGTTTTTCTTTTAATTTATTTATTTTTTACAATCATCATATATGTTGTTTTTACATTTTGCTTACTTCATATCACATCAGTTCACTTAAGTTTTCCTGAATTCGTTGTATTTGTTTCTCATAGTACAGTAATAATATACATGTCATTCATGTGCCACAATTTGTTTAGCCATTGCACAGTCAAAAGACATTTACTTTTTCTAGTTTTTTACTACTTCATTTTTTTGTTGAGATTTTGGGATTGGAGAGATGTGAGGAAACTACTGTGTTATCCTGTTAATTATGTGATCCTCACTTTTATAATGGCAGATGCTTAGAGTATCATTTAAAACTTAATTTTTTTCTTCATTTATATCTCATTTATTTACCTAATATTTAACTATTTCTTTACAAGGTGATTCTGTAACTTTGTTAATCCATTTCTAACCTTCTTTAATGAGTAGAGTTTCCACAGATCATGCTGCTATCTGATTAAGTAAAATTGTATTGAATGAGTCAGTAGACATGGATTTAAGTTCCATCTCTGCCACTTATGAGTTATGTGTCCTTGGCCAAGAAACAACTTTTTCTGAACCTCAATCTTCTTATCTCTGAAATGAGGATAATAATACCTGAACATTTTTTATTTTTTTAAATTTTTTTTGCTTTTAATATTACAGGAAATGAAAACCGGCATAAATAATTAAAGGACTTATTCAGGGTCACACAACTACTAAGTGTCCAGTATGGGATTTGAATCAGTTTCCTTCTGATTAATTCTAACCTCCCTATTAAACAACAAATTAATCTCATTTTCTTTCCTTTTTCTTCCTTTTCTGGAAACAATAGTCACCACTCCTATTTCTTCACATATACAATTAAAACCGTAATTAAGTCCCCTTTTAGCTTTCTTGGTAGCATTATAAACAGTTTCCTTAGAATTTCTTAACAGAATACCACAGTCATAATTATTTTGTTTTCCATTTCTAGAGTTTCTTGATGTTGCTATGGTAATAGTCCCCATCTATACACACAGTCTAGTATCATAGGATCATAGATTCAGTCCTATTGGAGAAATTGGCAAGATTTGAACCCTACAATTTAACACCTCATCTTTAAGAATTACTTAAGATACTGGAAAATTCATTACTTTGTGGCTAAACCGATGATGAGCTTCCTGAACTTATTTTGGCCTGTCCTTATTGAAGCATGACAGGCATAATGGGGCCCATACTCACCTTCTCAGCTTGATGTAGGACCTCATCAGCTTTTTGCTCCTTTGGTTTGGTTCAGGGAACCCATAGGCACCTTCACACCATGAATTTATCCAATTAAGATTTTAATGGAAGTGAGTTAAAATTAATTTGCAGTGTAACTCCCAAATGTTATGCTGTTGCATTGTAAACACCTAGTCCTTTGCCATCTTGTACTTGAGAAGATGTTTTTCTGATTTTATATTTGTTTTCATTTGACTACATTTAGAACAGTAACTACAAAAGAGTATTTTGGACTTGTATTTTGTTTTTGTTGCTTTTTTTAATCAGTATATGTGCAGCAGACTAGTTACCAGAACCACCTTGGTTCTTTTAAATAGAAAAAAATGGGCCAGGGAAAAGAAAAGGGAACAACATTATTTTATCTATTGCCTCCTCTGTACCAGGCACAGTAATAAGTGATGCCATGAAGAAACTGTGACACAGATTGGTTAAGTGACTTGCCGAGAGTCATACAGAGATAAAGTGATTAACGCTTCAGGGGCTTTCTCACCCCAGACGCCATCTTTTATGACACCTCTTTGTTATGGGCCAGAAGTCTGAACTTGAAACAAGGTACTAACTAATTGGAATTGATGAGAGGTTATCTAGTTTAGCATGATGTTTAATAGTTCTCTAAGTTCAGTATGACTGATTTAATCTTACAACAAATAATGGTTTCCTAGTGATATAATGATTGGTTTATACTCAGGGTAGAGCATATTAGCTGGGAGCCTCAGCCAGGTTCATACAGAGAGGCAGAGAAGACAAAGGACTTGGGGCAGGAGCTCAAGCTCTCAGAACCAAGGAGAGAGATTCATTTGATCTTTGGTCAGGCTCCTGGTGGCAGGCTCTCCTCCTGTATTTTCTCCACAGAAACCAAGACTCCGGAAGGCCTCTAAGAAAGCTGCCCAGCCCCAGGCAAGGAGACAATAAAGGATTTGGACTTTAACACCTGGCTACTCTTGTGGTGATTATTGAACTGAAAAGAAGGCTGCTCAAAAACCTCCAGAGACCCCCAAAAAACCAAACCAAAAGAATATGACACCTGTTGTCTAAAAAACTCATTCTTGTGACTGTAGTCTTGTAGTCAGTCACCTAGAAACATTGAACTTCAGACTGGATTAACTATTTAAGGATTTTGTCTCTTGTTTTTTTTTTTAAATCTTCATTTAACAAATTTGATGGTCATCATTTAACAATAGTTTTAGGTATAAAAACGATCCCAGATCTTTACATATCTTTAATATGATTATGGCCATTATGGAATGGGCCATGTGGGAAATTAGAATTCTTTCTAGGACAGTGGTTTCAATCTCCAAGGGAAAGGACAACCCTAAACCCTGCAAAAGGATCTCTGTGGCTTCCTATTGACTTAGACAGGCATTATCTGTATCCTTTTGTATTTTTTATTTCCCACTTATATTTTAATTTGATTTGGGCAGCACTGGGGAGTATTGTAAGAGTTTGAGACCTCTGCTTTATATTACTTTGATTTTCTCATTATTCTGCTAAGATGTAGAATGTGGAAGCCCTAGTTGGAAACAAAGTAAACAATTATTCAGGACTTGATAATGAGGCATTGCTTTTTAATAATCCCAAAGTCTCATAGTACCCAAAAAGTTCCAGAGGGACAGCAACACCAAGCAGTTGGCCATTCAATGATACTCTGTTCTTGAGAACCAGAATAATAGAAAAATTAGATTAGCTGATTATTCTTCTCACTGTTAAAGAATGATTCTCATGGTTTCATTCTGCATATCTTCACATTTCCCTTGATTCAATACTGTCAGGAAATATGATTCCAGTTTATCTTCAGATTTTCCTAAATATGTCCAATTATCCTATGCTGTCTATTCATAGTTCCAGTATAATTAAAAGTTAAAAGTATGTCTCCTATTTACTTTCTTAAAGTATGAAATTGTTATCTTGTATTCTTTTGGGCTTTAGTCATTGTCTAAGCAGTGTGACATTAAAATGCTATTAAATGGTACAAATAAGTTTTCACACTATTTAAAATTATATGTTATATAGTATAAACATATTTGCAAACCATATTAGTGGTTACCTACCTATCTTTAGAATGACTTCTTTTTTCTCTGAGAAGCTGCTTGCAACAGTATAACTGAGGAATGTAAGCACACTCATCTTCTCTCTTATTGGCATCTCTAAAATATGTTTTATAACCTCAGAGTGATTTTTTTTAGAGAAATTATATTAATTATGTTATAGCAAACTAATTTTTTCTATAAACAGACAAATGTTTTACACTTTAGATCCATTTCTGGTCATATTTCTTTGAGTGGGCCATTGCTGGATGAGTGATGTGTGCATAAGGAGGTGTTGTTTTCCCTTTTATTCTCCTTTTAATAAAAATAATAACAACAACATTGATAACTGCATTGACAAATTACTAGCTTTCATTATCATTGGGGTTTGTGACTATAGCACAAGTAATGAAAAGCCACACATCTGACAAAACACTGACATTCTTTGAAAATGAAAAGTTTCACAGCTTCCTGAGGTGAAGAATCTAGGAAAAGAAACATTTTCCAAAATGTGAGAAAGAAGTACACATTTGACATCTCTTTCTGACCATTAGTCTTAAAACAGTTTGTTTTCCTATATTCCAATGTTAAGCATAGTTGTAACATAGATGAAAAACAGAAATTGTTGGTATTATAAAGCATCTTGCCTCAAGGGTCTCTTCATTCCAGTCCATTCCCTACATACCTAACAAAATACAGGTTTGATCATGTCAGCCCCCTGACACAAACTAAATAAATGTTCTTTGAAGAGTTTGTTATTCAGTAGGGAAGTGATGTAATCAGGGCAATGCTTTAGGGTGTCACTTTGGCAGCTCCATATGGACAGCAAGGGGACCCTGCGCCTAGAGTCAAGAAAAGCTGAGTTCAAATCTGGCTTCAGATACTTACTAGTTCTGATTGTGGGTAATTCACTTCTTCACTTCTGTTTGCATTAATTTCTTCATCTGCAAAATGGGAACAATAATAGCACAGTCTAGTACTGTGCAGGGTATGTAGTAAATGCATATAAATATTAATTTTACATTTATTCATTTAGTGAACACATTAATTCCTACTATGTGCCAGGCTCTATTCTAGAGCAATGGCTCTCAAAATGTAGTCTGTGAGCCTCAAGGAACCTTTTATGGGGGTTCACAGGATTAAAACTTTTCACAGTAATACAAAGATATTTTAATTTCTAATATAAAAAAGATTGGTAACCCACATTTAAAAAAAAAAAACTCTTTGGGAATGTCTCAACAATTTTTAAGAGTGTGGGATCCTAAGACCAACAAGCTTGAGAACTTCTAATGTGGAGAATAAATTGAGAAGAGGAAGGATGGGACAAGTCTGTAGTGGTAATAATTTAGGCAAGAGGTAATAAAGTTCTTTACTAGAACTAGCCTTGTGAGAGGAGGTAAGGGGAAGTATGTGAAAGGGGATGGAGACAGACATGACAAGATTTGGCACATGATTGCTTATTGTCAAAGAGCTGACAATAATTATGAGCTTGTGAGTCTGGAAGGTTGGAAGGATGATGGTGGTGGAACTTGAGAAGAGGGGTGAGTTTGAGGGGAAAGCTACAAAGCTGTATTCTGCCTTTGTTGAGTTTAAGGAACTTGGCACACATTTATTTAGAACCCAGGAGAGAAAGAATAGGGCTGCATATATAGTGCTGGAAATCGTCTACAGAAAGATGATAATGGAATCATGTAAAGCTAATGAGACTGCCTAGAGAAAAGAGAAGGCTCTGGACAGATCATTTTGGTGGAGGTGGGACATGAAATTTGATCCGGCCATGCAGACAGACTGGGACTTAACAACGTGACTTCACCCTGTCTGACTTAATACTAGCAAACAGGAGCTTATTGTTAATTCCTTGCCATGTATGTATTTTTATCCATGGTAGAGAGTTGGACCCTTTCTGATTCCTAACCATAATAGTGTGGTTAGGTTGATGTGAACCCAGTTACTACAGAACACTGTCACCCCTCCCTTCAGCTAAGCAGTGTGACTAGCACTAATCTAGTAATCTCTATATCTTTATACACATACACACATGTATGCATATACACATATGCATATATATATATGTATATTTACATATATTGTGTATATAATTCTCTCAAGGAATATGATAAAAATGGGAACAATGTGAAATCTGAAATTATAAATCAGTAATCATCAGTGCTAACTGGTACTGGTTAAAAAATGAAAAAGTCAATTGTGGAACAGATTAAGTAACTGATATATGGAAGCAAATGAAGAGTAGCTTAGTGTTCGCTAAACCCAAAGACTGTACTAAAAGTGGAAAGCAGTTAGGTAAAAATTGGGTTTGGGTCAACATCTTACACCCAAGAAGAACCACAACAAGAACAATAAGAATAGCTAGCATTTATGTTGTGCTTGAACATATATGAAGTACTTTAAGCATGTTATTTCACAGTGAGCTCAAAATGTATTCAAACTGTAGATCTAAAAGGTCATATCATGCACGAATTAGAGAAGCAAGGAAGGAGATCTATTAATGGAAAAATACTGATAATAATATTTTGAGGTTAATGTAGCTATGTGTCCCAAAATAATATCTTTATTATAAGGAGAATTCCTTTCTTTCCTTTTCTTTCCAATTTATTGACCCCTCAACATCATTCCTAATCACTGAGCAGCTGTTCCCCTGGATCTTCCTGTCCCCAAATCCTTACCTGTCTGTCTTGTTTCCCATCAGTAGATATTTCTCAACAGCTGTCATTATTGATTCACCACAAAAACAGATCTTTCTTGCCAGTTACATCTTAATCCTTCATTTGATTCCTTTTGACCTACATTTCCCCAGCCTGTCTTTACCATATTTTGCCAGTTCTTCCCTTTTCTCTATTAATCCGTGTTTGACAAATTTGATACATTGGAAATAGTGCTGATGCTGAAGTTAGAGACTGACTTCAAGACTTCCCCTCAACCCCCCAGCACTTCCTGCTATCTGTGTGTCTGTGGGCAAGTCAAGTTTCCTTGAATTTTAGTTTGTTCATTTATAGAATGAGTACATTGCAAGGAATAACCTCTGAGGTTCTTTCCTCCTCTACAGAGGTGACCTTATGGGTCAGGGGACCTAAGCTTCATAGTTAAAAAGATCATGTATCAGGTGAATGATTTTTTTCAGGATTATTTAAACCAGAAACAACATTCATATCTATGTTTTTTAGCATTCACATAATAAAAGAAATAGAATGTGGTTCTACCAATAAGGACTAAATGCTTCAAATATTTAAGTACTTGATATTTCTGTTGCAAATGAAAATAAATTCTTCAACATTAATTTCTATTGGGTTATTTCTTTGCTTATATTAATCATTTCCCCCTGGAGTACTAGTAGAATTCGTCAAATGTTTATAAAACCTTATGAATAATACAGTTATTAAATTTTATCCTTATATGTAGTTTCTACTATTTGACTAAATTATTGTTTATTTCCCAATTTTATAGTTTTTTCAGAATTTATAGTTAGATTATCATAATAATATAGCTTTGCTTGCATGCTTGCTGATAAAATATCTAAAAGACTTTCTTATCAACAGCTTTTAGAACTAATATGAAATGACCCATCCAAATTCGTGACAAATTTACATATAGGAAATTTGATGATGTGTCTAAAATTGTCATGCATGAAGAAGAATATTCATCTGATTTCAGTGATCCTTAGTAGATCATTGAAGTTCCTTTTATAGCTGATAATCTAAAAGGTAATAAACAACACAGTATGTGTCAGACCCAAATTCATGATAAAAGAAATGAAAAGCCACAATAACCGAAAGGTAAAGATGGTTGATCTGTTTCTCATGCAGTGGGAGGTCTATTGAAACAGCTTTATATTATTATATATTCATCTGGTCCTATTGAATATTCTATAACCTATGTCATCAAGACAAATCTCCTTTCTTTAGTTCTAATTTTATTTAGTGAATCAGTGCTTCAGAAATCAATGCAATTACAAATGCACAAATGCTTATGACCAGTGAGTAACAGGCAATAAATAGCCATTTACATTAGAATTAGAAAAATTCATTGTTTTTTGTTTTTCATGGCATTATTGGTGGAAGAATTTTTTTTTCTAGTAAATTTATTTTTATTATACCTTGCTTTATGAATCACATTGGGAGAGAAAAATCAGAGCAAAAGGGGAAAACCGTGGGAGAGATTAAAAAAAAAAAAAAACAGAAAAAAGAAGTGTACATAGCATTTGTTGATTGTTGCATTGTTTCCTTAGTTCTTTTTTCTGGATGCAGATGACATTTCCTGTCCAAAATCTATTGAGATTATATTGAATCACTGAACCACTGAGAAGAATCAAATCTTTCATAGTTGATCATCACACATTCTTGCTGTTATTACATACAATGTATTCCTGGTTCTAATGCTTAATGTCAGTTCATGTAAATCTTTCTAGACCTTTCTAAAATCAGCTTATTCGTGATTTTTTTATGGAACAGTTATATTCCATTATCTTCATATACCACAACCACTTCAGCCATTCCCCAATTGATGGGCATATACTCATTTTCCAATTCTTTGCTTCCATGGTGGAAGAAATGTAAGTATAAAAAAGTATGTGGAATAGCTCCTGAAACACTGTCCTTTACTCAATAAAACTAAGCCATATAATTGATTCTTAGATATAATGCGATATCTTCGCTTTGACCTGAAATATGAAAGGGAGTGAAATCTGTTTCAGGACAAGTTTTGTGTAGCATTCCTATCTTGGGATTCTTTTATTGAAAATTGTCAGAATACATTCATTCCTGATGTATATATAACAGCTGATGAGCAATTGCTACCTTGCAAGACACACTGTAAATTTATTCAATTAATGTCAAACAAATCAGACAGATTTGGCCTGAAATTTTGATTGGCAATAGACACCAAAAACAAATACTTGTTCAGTAGATTCTTTCACTTGGAAAAAGACAATACTAAGAAGCAATGATAACAGTGATGTTGAAGGATGTGAAATTACTATTTTAAAAATGTGTAGCTGTGCAATTACTTTATATCCCTCGATGTACATTCCCTTGAGCTGTGTAAAGCAAAAGTGAAACATAGTTGGGACTACTTTTCAGAACCATAGAGAACTCAGAAGTAATGGAGTCACGTAGGCCGCTGCATGAAACTCTGGTTTTGAAATCTACAGAGAAGCCTAGAGTGACCCTGACTGGGTGCCAGTGTTTGCCAGAGATCCAAGTTTGTAACTGTCCTGAGCACCCTCCATCCATACGTTCAGAGTCTTTCAGAGAACGACCCAAAGCAAAAGTCAAATACTCTCCTGTTAGACAAGAAAATATCAAGGTGTTGCTTAGTGAAAGCTGTATGCCATCTGAGAGGGCCAAACAGGAGATCAGTCAAGTGGTAAATAAAAAGTTAGAGCATGAATCTTTCTTCAGCTACAGTGCCCCAGTTGTAACCCTACGAAGTATAACAGCTCTGCAAAAAGGAAACAAAACCTGTTTCTGGCAAATGCACAATGGAAAAGTATGTAAAAACAATTCTTATAATGGTTACAAAGGAGTATATTTGATACTAAATATTTCTAACTCTTATCTGTGCAGATCCATTTTAAATGCAAATAATTTAAAAGCAGATATATTATTTAGAAATAAAATTTTTCATACTATTCTTTATTTCCTTTTGACATCTGAATAAAAAAAAATGCACTGTGTCAGTTGATACAGCTTAGTTCTTTGAAGTGTTCTTAAATTCTGGTCCTTTTAGTGCTACAGTTTTCACCTTGACATAGTTGCTTTAAAATGAGCATTGTTTTATGGCTATTTCACAATCTGAAGTTGAATTCTAGAAAAAATGCATTATTTTTCCTATAGCTATCTGATGGGATTGAGGTCATGCCACCTCATGCATGGAACTAATTATTTCCTGCTCTCTCTTTCCTATACAGAGCCTTTCATCCTACTATAAAGGAGGATTTGAGCAGAAAATGAGTAGGCGAGAAGCTAGTCTTATTTTAGGCATAAGGTAGGTGTATTGCATAAGTATTGTTTTTCTTCTGTGACCAAGCTTGCCCTTTGAAAACAGAAGGAGAAAATGTATCTTATATTTCAAAATTGGAGGGATGAAAGATGTTTTGAATGTTTATATTTTGAAATATCAAATCCGGGCGTCTACTTACAGCAGAAAATATAAACAATCATAAAATCTGGCTTCATGCCTTAAGGACAAAAATCTGCAGCTGTTGAAATAAACCTTCAGAAATAGGCAAAATTTCACTTACTCTGATACTTTGAATGCTTACTGAGTTCACTATTAGACTTTGAGATATGATATACTACAGTTTGCATTGTAGAATCTTGCTAAAAGAATTCCTAGCCTCCTTTAATATGTAGCATATTTTCTTTGCATCTATTTCATCTCAGTTCTTAATTGTTATTTATAAAAGAGAGAAAACAAGGAATTTCATAGTGGTTTTTACATTATGGGAGGGTACTTCTGTCCAAGAAAATGACACAATTCACACATATGCCTTAGAAAGATTATTTTTTCCAGCTTTATTGAAAATGGATTGGAGAGGAGTGAGACTGGAAGCAGGAAGACCAATTATGAAGCTTTTTCAGTAGTCTAGGCAAAATGAAATAGCCTGGAATAGTATATGTGGATGGAGAGAATGGTATCAACACTAGAGCTGCTGCTGAGGTCAAATCAATAACTGGACTCCTGATTGGATTAAAAGAGGACAAAGAGTCAATGATTGCCCTGTGGATATTCTGGCTCACTGCAGCCATGGGAAATTCACAAATTGAGTGTGGTTTTTTAAATAGGGGGTTCAGTGGAGATAATGGGCCAATTTTATGAAGTCTTAAAATAAAAGTTGTCCCTGGTTGTTTTTGGATTTAAAATTTCAGCTAGACTTTGATCTTTCTCCAGGATTAAATCTTGTTCTTAACATATCTTAACTTTGTTGACTCTCTCTAGCCCAAGGGTTCTTCTCCATTTTTATGTCAGGAATCCCTTTGGCAATTTGGTGAAATCTTTGGATTTTTCAGAATCATGTTCTTAAATTCATAAAATAAAACACATAGAATCATAAAGGAAAACAATTATATCGAAATATATATCAAAATATTTGAAAAACAATTTCATGGATCCACATTTAAGGATGCTGCTCTAGCAGAAAAAAAAAAAAAACCTAACCCCAAACTTCATATTGTTCATCTGATAACAATCTATACTTGCAAGGCTTCTTATACATCTTATTTGTTATGTTTTTAGTTGTTTGGTTTTTGTTTTTGTTGATTGGTTTTTTGTTGTCGTTCTTTTTATATCATTCCTCCCCCATTTCTTGTTTCTTCTCTTCTGTGTTTCCTTGAACATAAAATTTTCATCTAGCCCCTACTTTTATAATAGCTTTTTATTTTCAAAGTACATGTAAAGATAGTTTTCAACCGTTATGCTTGCAAAAATTCTGTGCACAGCAAACAATCCAATGTATGTTAGATGTGCAATTCTTTTATGCATATTTCCACGATTATTATGCTGCACAAGAAAAACCAGATCCAAAAGGAAAAAAAAATGAGAAAGAAAAAAAAAGCAAAAAAAAAAAAAAAAAAAAAGGTGTAAATAGTATGCTTTAATCCATATTCAGTCTCCATAATTTTCTCTCTGGATGCAGATGGCTCTCTCTATCCCAAGTCCGTTGGAAGTGCTTCGAATCACTGTAGTGTTGAAAAGAGCCATGTCCATCAGAATTGATCATCACAAAAAGTCTTGTTGCTTTGTACAATGTTCTCTTGGTTCTGCTCACTTCACTTAGTTTCAGTTCATGTAAGTATCTCCATAACTCCCTTTTTAGGGCTCTTTTTTGCCAAAACAAATTTGATCTGTGCCTTAGACATGCTTTCCTGTAGTAGTTAAATTTTTTTATTTAGAGGTAAAGAAATGGAGGAGCAGAGCTTAAGCAGCAACAATCCAATGACCTTTTCTCCATCCTTATTCTGTTTAATTTTTTTGTAGCATTTAATACTGTTGATCATCCCATCTTGATATTCTCTTTTTCTCCCAACTTTGGGGTCTCTACTCCCTCTTGGTTCTCTTCCCTATTTGCTACTTCTTCCCTGTTGATTTGGCTGGATCCTCCTCCAGGTCATGCCCTCTAACCCTGCAGTCTCTTAGGCCTGGGTCCTGAGCCCCCATTTGTTCTTCAGTCCCAAGGAGGGCCCATGATGCCTTGTCATGCAAGTGAGTTGGAGTTGAGTGAGGCAGGACTGGGCAAGGTCACGGAGCCTCATTCTCTCCTATGGAGTTATGCAGATCCAATGGCCAGATGCAGATCAGGAGAGTGGAGGTGACCTGGGTGCAGTGGGAGACCTGGGCCTTTTTAAGATATGGTCTTTATCAGGTCTCAGTTTGACTAGAGCAAGGGCCCATTGCTAAGAAAAGAGGCAAGGGAATGATTTCTTTTGCTTAGTCAAAAAAAAGAAAGTTAGTCTGGGAGGAGAAGTCCTTGGGGTTTCTGGCCAGAACAGAAACAATTGCTATTTACATTTGCTCTGAGCTGATCAGGACCCAAAAAAGAACCAATTGGGGCCTGCCCAGGGCCTGTTGTTGGCCAGTCAGTGAGAGCCAGCGTGATTTAGGTTTAAGGCTGGTCCTAACCCTATTACAAGATCCTCCTAGTTTCTCAGACTCATATCCTAGAAATCACCTTGGACACCTTACTGTCTCTCGGATCTTCTCTATCCAAGTTGTTGCCAAGACCTGTTGCTTTCACCTTTGCAACATCCTCAAATATGCTCTTCTCTTCTCTGACATGCTCCACTCTAGTGCACACTTATCTTATCTCCTCACATCTGGATGTTGTAATAACTGCTGATATATCTGTCTGCCCCAGGTCTTTCTTTACTCCAGTCCATTTTTCATTCAGCAATAAATTTAAATCAGTTTGCTAAAATGCAGGGTCAATTATGCCACCAACTACTTAGAAAAATCCAGTGTGATTTCCTTCCCTTTCAGGATCAAATACAGAGCCCTCTGTATGGCTTTCAAAGCCTTTAAAAATCTAGCTTTGTCTTAACTTTCTAGTCTTATTGTACTTTATTTCTTCCTGCTAGTATTGTAATAACACAATGGAAAAAAGACACTCACTCTATTTCTTGGCTTTAGGCATTTCCCTATGCCTCTAATGCGCTCCTACTTCATCTCTATTTCCTGAATTTCTTGGCTTCCTTTAATTTTAACTAAAATCCCATCTTCTCCAGCAAACTTTTTCCAACCTCTCTTAATTCTAGTGCTTCTGCTCAGTTAATTATTTCTCATTTATCCTGTATATAGCATATATATGGTATATCTATGTTTTGTATGTATCTGTTTGCAGATTCTCTCTCCATTAGTTTATAAAGTCCCTGAGATAAGAACTGTCTTTTACATCTTTTTGAATTTTTAGAATTTTGCACAATGTCTGGTGCATGATGCATGCTTAATAAATGTTGATTGATTCATTGATCTGTTATGTGCCCCATTGGAGTATGAACTCATTCAATACGGAGATTGTCTCACATTTTCTCTTTGTACCTCAGTACTTAGCAAAGTGCTTAGCATAAGTTGTGGCACATAATATGTATTTAATATTCATTGATTGATTAAATATCATGTAGGAAGCATCAGAGCCAGACTAGGACTTAGTATTCCCTCTGCATTTCATAGGGTCATGGGATTAGAGCTGAAAAGGTCATAAGAACATGGATCTAGAGATGGAAAGGACTTCAGGTCATATAGTACAGTCTCATTTCACAGATGAGGAAGCAGAGACCCAGGGATAGTAACTGGTCATAGCACATATCATAGTCAAGTCAAGGTCAAAGCTTCTGACTTCAAGTGATCCTACATTCAACTTAGAGACTTTTACAATGTAGTTTCTAGCCTTGATAGATTTATATTAGTTGAAAGAAATGTACTCTTGTTGCTGGAATTGTGAACTGATTTAACCAACACACACACACATACACACAATTTATCAAACTCTTTTTGTAGTGGCAAAGAATGGGAAATTGAGGGGATATTCATTAATTGGGAAATGACTGAACAATTCTGGTATATGATTAAGATGGTATACTATTGTACTATAAGAAATGATAAGCAGGATGCTTTCAGAAAAACCTGGGAAGACTTATATGTATGAACTGATGGAAAGTGAAATGAGCAGAACCAGGAAAACATTATACACAATAACAGTAATATTTTATAATGATCGACTTTGATAGACTTAGCTAGTCCCAGCAATAAAATGATCTAAGAGAGTTCTGAAGGACTTAGTGAGACAGCCCAAGCAATAAAATTCAGGACAGCCAAGGTGTTCACAATTTTAAAAAGCGTTTATTACCAGCCTGGACGGACCTCTCAATAGAGTTCTGCCCTGAACAGTAGAGACTGGCTTATAAGCATCCTTGTTCAGCCTTGCGGTTACATTTGATGTTAAACAGTGACTCGACTTTCTGCTTACAAGAGGAAAAATAGGGGGCTTACAAGATGCAATGGCAGATGTTGACATAGATTATTGGAATAGATCAGGGTTATCTGACGTTGTTCTGACTGAACATAGTTGAGCAAGCACTTTGTAAAACACTTCCCTTAATTTAGTTTAACCAACATTTTCCTCTAAGCCTGAGGCCCCCCCCGACCCAGGATTGAGGAGGGGGCCAATCTTTTGTCCATTTCATTATGTTGAAAAATGCTGTCCACCTTCAGAGAAAGAACTGATGGAGTCTGAATTAAATCAAAGCATACTTTTAAAAACTATTTTTCTTTTGTTTTGTTTTGGTTTTTTGGTCCATGTTTTATTTTGTAACATGGCTAAAATAGAAATAAAGTCTTGAATGATTGCATATGTATAATTTATATAAGATTGCTTGCTTTCTCAAGACAGGGGAAAGAGAATTTAGAACTCAAAATTTTTAAAAATAAGTGGGTTTTTTTAACATGTAATTGAGAAAAAATAAAACTCAATTGGTATTTCCAAAAAAAGTGCTCATCCTTTTCACTAACATTGAGCTTAGATCCTTAATTGTTCAAATTGATATAGCACCATTATATATTTTACATATCAATTTACATAAATTATTTCTTTTGATTATCAGAAGAATCCTGGATGACCTCAAATGGTATTTTAAAGAAGAGGTTTGTCTTTGCCCAAGGTAACACAGTTAGTTTGCAGGGCTACAGTCTAAATCCAAGGCTTCTAACAAAACCCAGTGTTCTCTTCACTAAACCATAGCAGTAGGATTTTTGCAGAGTTTTCCTAAATATATTAAGCACATAATACTCCACTAAATTGTTAAGTTCTTACTATATATACAACACCATTGAAATCAAGGAGGTAAAAAAAGCAATGGTACTGATTCATATGAAATCTCTTTCCTCTGTGAGACACAAAGTTTTGGGAGAGCTTGAGAAAAAAAAAGTACCATCCCTTCAGGACAGCATCTTGTTTTGTTTGGTTTTTAACTGAGACATTTGGGGTTAAGTGACTTGCCCAGGGTCACAAAACTTGGAAGTGTTAAATGTCTAAGATTCACATTTGAACTCGGGTCCTTCTGACTTCAAGGGGGTGCTGTATCCACTGCACCACCTAGCGGCTCCGAATCTTGTATTTTTAAGGCACTTTTTAGGAAAAGCACAGCAAAAAGAAAAAAAAAATGCCCAGATGTATAGGATAAGAAATCGCTAATCCCTTTTTGGTTACTAATAGTCCCATGAATTTGATGTGTTAATTATTAAGCTCTAGAATCTAATTTAAGTTTCTAATTTAGTAATACTTTATCTGGGATTCCATTACTGTGAAATCTCAACATATCTTGGATCACAGTGGCTATGCAAAGGAAATTAATTTTTAAAAGACTTTTAAACAGCCAAAATATATTTTTAAAAAAATCTTTATATTAATTAAAGGTTTCTTTGTATTTTATCCAGAAAGGTCAGACGTCACTTAAAACTTGTTTACTTTTCAATACAGTTTTAAAAAGCCTGACAATCTGATTTTCCAGCCCATAGTATATTAAAAGCATCAAAAATCAAGAGGTAAACTGATAGCAGCAAATTAGGGACAGCCAGGCTGGAAGTAAGGAATGAAACTACAAATCTGTAAATAGTGAGGACATGAGTTTAGGAAGCATTATAGGTAAGTGCAAGTAACTAGACTTACCTCAGTAATCCATTAGGGTATTAATATATTCTAAAACA
This sequence comes from Sarcophilus harrisii, assembly GCF_902635505.1. Taxonomy (NCBI): domain Eukaryota; kingdom Metazoa; phylum Chordata; class Mammalia; order Dasyuromorphia; family Dasyuridae; genus Sarcophilus; species Sarcophilus harrisii. The sequence goes on along the minus strand of NC_045428.1, from coordinate 86,731,742 downwards.
GTAATAACAGATGTTCTTAGTGCATAATCCCCTGAGTCATCAAGAAAAGGTTAAATCAAGTTTGGTATGTTCCGTTTACAGAGGCAGGGAAGCAGGAAAGATGCATTAGCAAGACTATCCAAAATATTTTTGGCACTTAGAGGTTGACTTCACTTAGCAATTGTATGAAATATTTCACTCCCTAATAATGTCAAATAAGTGAAATTTTCCTGATGATTTTTAAATCTTGCTTATATTTCCCCTAGAATGTGAAGACAAACAGCCAAACTTTTCTCATTGAATCTCTCATAAATATTCTGTAGGGGTAGATTAATTTAAATATGTCCCTGAATCCTGTTAAGAGATCATTTGATTTATAAAAAAGGACTCTCACTACTTAACATACTCTAAACACTGTGACTCTTATGCCTTGTATATTGTGCAAAAGCTTCTTGAGATCAGAAGATAGAAATGCAGGGAAAGAAAACAATATATAAACTGGGTCAAAGATTTATTTGGTTGCTTGAAGTAAAAAACTGTAATTTCATGTTTGTCCACAAGATGGTGAAATTCTCACTGGTTTTTAATTTTCCAAAACCCATATAAGTTGTTAATTTACAATCTGCATTTGACACTATTTATTGTAAGCGCTTTAATTTATTTTTACAGCCCATCTGCTGGCAAGGCCAAGATTAGAACAGCTCACAGGAGAATCATGATTTTGAATCACCCAGATAAAGGTACATGGAATTTCTATTTTCAATAATATCATGTGGATCAGAATGTGCTAAGAACTCCCTTCAGTTCATTTAAGTTCATTGTGAATAATTTACTATGAAATTCACTAAATGATATACAGTTAGGAAGGCAGTTTGTGCTCCACGTATATTATGACTTCTGTCATAAATAAATAAGACTATATTGGAGTTCGGTGACCCACAGAAGTGGTAGATTTATATTATCTGCTTTGGAGGATTTAGTTACTGGTTTTTTATATATAGGAACCTGAACCTGTTTAGAGTTTCTGGCATTTTTGAGTGAAGAAGAGAAAGCTTGAATTAGGAACTGTTTGATTGTATAAACTGATCTGAAATGTGAGGATGAGTTTCTGAGGGATCTGTTCTAAGTCATGGCATTATTCTGAATTTCTTAATTCTGTTCTGTAAGACTCTGAAGCTGAGCCATTTGTTTTTAACTGGCCAGGTTTTTAATGTAAATTTATCTTACAGAAAAGCTATTATTATAACTTTAACTACACTACAGCTGGTTGAGAGAAAAAGCCCATATGTTCATTACTGTTTCTGCTTTAAAATAACAGATGGTAAAGAGTTGCCCTATATTTCAGAAGTCAAAGGGGAAAAGGGAGGAGAGTTGGGGTTTTTTAAATTTTTTGTTGACAGATTTAGTTTTCTAATGGAGTAGGGCAATAAAGGGGGTTTCCACCAATCCCCACTCCCACCAAAATGAAACATTCTTTCTTCAGCCCTGTTACTTTCTTAATTATTTTCTATAAAAGTAATTTTTACCAAATACCATCCCATTGGTTTGGTATACTTGTTTTTGGTATGAATAATACAAACTTAAATTTTGAGGGGAAAAAAAGTTTCTTTTAATGTTTTTAGATAGCTCCATCAGTTACTGAAAATTCTGCTCTTCTTATTTCTCATTTAGTATTTCCAGAAAACTACCACTTCCAGGTCAATAGATGCTAACACTTCCAGGTCAAATAGATGTACCCTTACTGATTGATTTGTAATAGGGGTCAGGAATTCAGGCAGTTGGGTCCTCCATATGTTGGACAGGTTGTTGATTGTGCTTGTTGGCAAGGAAATCGAGTTTTTAAGTACAGCACTTAGAGAATTTTTTTTCATACTCAAAGAGAAGGGGAAAAGTATATCTTAAGGTCCAATTTAGTTTAAATAAATGCTTGATTTTCTTTTCTTTGTTTTTTAATTAAGCTACAGTATATTTCTACAGGGAAAGTTATATTAAAGTAATAATTATCATGAATTTATCTACTTATAGTCCATGTAATATATGAACTATATCTTACCATACTATTTAATGATTTGCCACCATTCTTTTTAGTTTTTGAAGAACTATCACTATATTTCTTCTCCTGAGTTTTCATTCAGATTACATTTTAAAATTTAGTAATAGTAATAGTCCATGTTTATATAACTTTTCAATTATCAAAAACTTGCACATGTATTTTCATTTGATTCTCACAAGTCCCTTAAGTAGATTGTGCCAAGTATTGTATTTTCACTTGGTAGATGAAGAAAATGAATCTTACAGAGGGTTAATCAGTCCAAGGTTACCCAGCTGTGAGTGGTAGAATGAAGATTTGATGTAGGTCCTCCAATTTTACCATTTTTGCTTTTTTTATGGGAAAGTAGAATCAGAGGAATTGAGGAAATTCTTACTATTTTAAAATTTTTTTAATAAAACTACTATAAGTTAAGGAGAGATAGGAAAAAAAACACTAAATGGCAGAGAGAATAGACATAATTCTTGCATCTTTGTAATAACCATTGAAGATGAGATTGTCTTGGAAAGCATACAATTTTGATAAAAATATATCTATCAAGAAAAAGAAGGCAACAAATATGGTATAGCGGTTTGGGAACAGGCCCTGGAGTCAGGAAAACCTAGATTGGTGCTATATACCATCACAGCTCAGAACTCCTATATCCAAGTGATTCCCCCAGCCTCAAGAGTAGCAGGGATTAAAGGGGTATACTATCACACTTGGCAGTTCATTCCTGTATTCTTTTTCTTTTACTGTTCTTTGGTGTATTTTGCTTTGTCCAAATAAACAGAGTGTGTTAAAAATTGTTACAAGAATTTATACTCTGTGGCTTGCCTCTGAAATTGATGCATAATGTTTCGGGTTGGATCATATTGCATCAGGAATCTGTCCATCCAATTGCTTGCATGATAACTCTGCTATTTGTCTATCCTTTTGATCACTTATGAAATGGAGGTGAATTTTGAAAATAAATGAATAAATAAATAACAGAAGAGCCTGAAAGTAGGAAAAGATCTCTTATGGTTAGTGCAGTAACTTTTTTTGGTTGCCTTTGAGTCTCATAAATGATAATTATAGTTTGGCTAAGACAGATATCTACAGAAGATACCTAATACTGAATTGACCTACCTTAATTCTGTACCTGCCACTAATGAGCAAGTTCAAGTTGCTCATATGTATTGTATGACCGATATTGGAGGCCTGACACTTAGAGTCAGAAGGTAAAAAGAGAATTGAATTCTAATGACGGGCTAAACTTGACAAAAATACCACACCATATGCTGATTGAATTGCTGATTGAATGTGCTGATAGTGTCTACCTTGAGAGACCTAGATTCATGGATTTAAATGCCAAAAGGTAGGTTTCTAAATTATTTGGTAACCACAGAGGAATGGAAGAAATGGAAATGGTGAACCCCACTGGAAATAGCCAGCGTGACTTCATCACAAACTGGTCCTGTCAGACACACCAACCTGATTTTCTTTTTAAACAGGTTATTAAATTACGACATTGGAGGAAGATATTAACAGTTTACCAGGAGTATAGCAAAGTATTTTATAAAATCTTTCATATTATTCTTGTAGAAAAGGTGAGAGATGGATTAGAGAATTGAATGACTAAATGGATATCAAAGTGGTTGACTAGAAAGCCTATAGACTTCATGTCATACAAAAAGGCAATGCCCCCATATTATCTTCTTTTTTGATTTGAGGATAATAAAATCAAATCACAGAATCACATAATTAGTCACTGGAAGCTGACTCCCTTAATCTAGTTACCTTTCTCTTACATAGGAGGAACTAAGAAGTGAACCAATGCTTTGTCTGAAGTCATAGAGCTAGTATATGATAAAACCAGTACTTAAACCATGGTCATATGGCTTGCTGTGTTCTTTCTAGAAGAATACCATTTTGCTTCTCATATTTTTTAAATTAGATGTTGCATCTGTCCTTCCATATTTGTTCCTTATATGTTTACAAATATCAAAATTCTATTTTTGATAGAGTTGTGACTTCAGTTGGCTAGTTCTCCTCTCAGCACAGATTGCAGCCCAATTGGAGTTCCCCAAATTTTTCCCCCAATAGATGGCATCCATTTGTTAGCTTTATCTTTCACTGTTACTGTCCCCCATCTTAAGTGAAGTTCTTTGTTAGCAGTATGTTGGATCTTCCTCATGCCCACCATGTACCGCTCCACTAGAGTTTGGATGTTTCACAACGTTAATTATTTAGGGACAGTTTTGTACTATGATATATAGTTGTACATCATCAGAAGACTGTTATTATTTAAAAGCTGTGCCTTTGCTTCAGAGGGAAACTTTGGGCCCATTAAAAGCACTGTGCAGTTTTCCAAAGGCAATTCAGCTTGATCTTCTCTTTTTCAATTTCTGCGTTCAACTCACTCTCCATCTATCTTTCCATTTATATGGACTAATGGACAAGCTTTGAATTAAACATCCTTCTGCACATCATACTCTGCACAATAGGCATACTTCATCCTCTTGGTTTTCCTACTGGATAAGTAAGTCAAACATTCTTGAAAGGTTATAATTCATATTTAGAATCCTTTATAGTATTCTGGAATTTGATAATCTATAAACAGGAATATCTGCAGGGCTTCACTCACAGTGGATTATTGCCCTTGGCAAACCCCATGACAGTGGCACACACCTTTAGCAGTTGTATGTCTCTGTTTTGCATAATCTAAGCAAGTTGTAGTGGGATCTTGGATCCTTCTAATTTGTCTTGAGATAAGACATGAATCCTGTCTGACTCAAAATTCTCATTAAGTAATCCATTGTTTGTCTACACTGGATTTGAACTTTAAAAACAAACAAAACATGTATATTCAGTGTCCTTATCTCTATTTTATAGATTTGGGGTAGGCAAGTTTGAAGAATCACAGGAGCCCCACCTTGATTGGGAGCTGCCATTATTTTAGGAAAGGAACAGCCATAATTAACTAACTCCCAATTCTCTTTTCCAGTCTTGCCATCCACAATCCTGTGATTCTTTCTTCCCTCTACCCTCTTTATTTTACCCTCATTTCCTCCTCCCCAGGCCTGAAACCATGATCATATCAATTCTTAGCTTTTTCCTGGATGAGATATTTAAATCTATTACCCCATGGCCCCACTTAGCAAGCCCAGATGAATTTCAAAGTGTCTCTCCATGGTCATCCCTTCCTTTTAATTTTTGTCTTCTTTATTAGAATATAAGCTTCTTGAAGGCAGAAATTGGCTTAGCTTTTCTGTTTATTTCCCAAGAATTGGGCTTAAGAAATGCTTTTTCATTCACAGACAAATCTACAATAATATTAGTCATAAGTATTGTCTAGAAGAAAGTGCTTTATTTTTTTATTTCTAGGTCAGTATTTTTATTTATTAGATTCTGTTATCAATAAATCACAGTTATTTTAAAAGAGTCATTAATTTTAAAACCTTGACTATCCTTTTTCATACTGGCTAACATCTCTGAACATCATCATTTTCCATCCAAAATTTAATTAGTAATAAAACATTTTGTCTATAATTTGTTGTTGATATAAAAGCACTGTTAATAAATATCTTTACTCCTAATATGTAGCTGTTTCCTCTACAGAAAAATAACAATATTTATTCATTGAAATGTTACTGTCAGTGAAGCTTAGTAATTTGATAAAATAAATGTTTATTGAATTAAATTAAATCGAAAGGAAAGGGGCAATGGTGTGACAGTTTACCATTCATTAGCAATAGGATTCATTTATTGAGCACCTATTTGTACATGACACTTTGTTTTTGTTTTTTAAAGCACTGAGATTTTTCTTTTTTTCCAAATTCTCTCCCTTCCTCTCTCCCATTGAAAAAGCAAGGAAAAAAATATGTATAGTCATGCAAAACAAGTTTTCTGCATTAACCATTTCTCCCCACTTCCACTCCCATTCTCCTTCCCTTTAAAAAAAAAAAAAGAAAGGAAAAGAAAGAAAAATTTTAAAAATATACTTCATGTTGCACTGAGTTCATCAGTTCTCTCTCTGGGAGCAAATGGCATGTTTCATTATGAGTCCTTTGTTGGATTATTGTGTTGTTCAGAGTTTATTAGGTTTTTCAAAATTGGTTTTCTTACAATATTGCTCTTATTGTATAGATTGTTCTTATTCTGTTTACTTTGTTTCAGTTCATAAAAATCTTCCATGGTTTTTCTAAAACCATGCCTTTATCATTTGCTTTCAACATGATAATATTTCTTTACATTCATATATCATAAGTTGTTTATTCCATTTGATGATGGTCATCTCAAATTCTAATTCTTTGACACCATAAAAAGAGTTTCTACTAATATTTTTGTACAGATGAGTCCCTTTCCTCTTATGATGATCCCTTCTGGGTGTAGACCTAATTATCAGCATTGCTGGATCATAGGGCATGGACGGTTTAATAGCTTTTTGGGCATAGTTCAAATTGCTTTTCCAGAATGTTTGGACTAATTCACATAAGCACTGATGGTATATATTAGTATATCTGTTTTCCTACATTCCTTCCAGAATTTGTCATTTTCACCTTTATTTTAAAATGTTAACCATTCTTAAGGATATGAGATGGTACCTCAGAATAGTTTTAATTTTCATTCTAATTTTTGGTGATTTAAAGCATTTTTTTTTTCATATGGCTATTGTGTTCTGCTGAAAAACTGCTTCTTCATATCTCTTGGCTTATTATTTTAAGTTAAGGAATGGATTTCTTGTAGATTTGACTCAGTTCCATATATAGTTTAGAAATGAGACCTGTATCAAAGAAACATGATACAAAGATTATTTTACAATTTCCTGCTTTTCTTCTAATGTTAAATGCATTGGTTTTGTTTATTAAAAGTTTTTAAATTATATAGTTAGAATTATCCATTTTATCTCATTTGAAACCCTTTATCTTGTTTGGCAGTGAATTCTACCCTTATTTATAGATCTGACAGATAAATTCTTCCATGCTCCACTAATTTGCTTAAGATATAACACATTTATGTTTGATGCACACATCTATTTTGAGTTTATCTTGGTATGTGATATGGGATGATAGTCCATGCCTGTTAGGATTTTTACAAGGTACCAAGTTAGGGGATTGATGAGATAATGATTCTCTAATTTACATGTACTTAATACTTACTATAATTCCACAAGATTCACACCTTTAAGAGAGTATATATAAGGAGAAGCTATCAGGGCCAAAGAAGAGAAACCCACCAGAAGCTCTGAGTCTCAGCCAGGATTCAGTCTAGAAGATTCACAAGCCAGAGAAGGCAGCTTAAGCTGTCGGAACCAAGGAGAGAGATAGGCCTCTAAGAAAGCTAATCGGGCCCAAGGAAGGAGACAAGACTTGGAAAGAAAAAATAAAGGATATGGACTTTAACTCCTGGCTGCATTTGAGGTGATTATTACACTAAACTGAAAGGAAGGCTGCCTCCAGAAGCCCCCCAAGAAACCTGCTTTCAGAGAATATTTTATTTTAGAGAAGAACATTACATTTTGGCACTCAACATAGGGCCAAGAACCTTCATCTGTGACCCAGCAATTAGAGTGAGTACAACAAGGAAACTTTGTTTAAGGGCTAAAGTAGAATTTCAGCTAAAATGGGACAGATGTTTAGAAAACAGCCTTCTTTTCCATAAATTATGTGTAGAGAGCATTGTCAGATTTATGAAAAGCCAAGGTTTGATTATAATTTGGGAGCAGATCACTGAACTTTTAGAAACTATACAGTACACATCTCCTTGGTTCTCTAAGGAAAAAGAATTGAATCCAGACGAGTGAAAACTAGTAGGAGAGCAACTAGGTGAATACTACAATTCCAATCCAAACTCAATTTCCAAAAATACACTTTATACATACATTTTAATACAACTGGCTTTAAGAAATTATACAAGTGCTAGAATAAGGAAAAAGATGAAAGAGCAGGAGGGGGAGGAGCCAACTACACTAGGTGAAAAGGATGAAGAATCAGATAAGAATGGAGTTAATTACAATTTTGAGTGGGATACTTCACAGCAGGAGAAATTAGGTCATTCATATCCCCTGACCTACTTCCCTCAATTAACCCTTCATGGGTGGAGGGAGAAGGAGGAGGGGGAAAGGCAGTGACACAGTCATTACCACCTATGAAGTAGCCTATGACAAGATTACAAAAGGCATTGGTTAAGGCTAAGAGAGAAAGACAGGATATATCTGATTTTAAAATAAATGCATACCTTGTGATTGAAGAGCTTGACTCTTCAAGTCAACAAAGGAGAAGATACACTCCTTTTGATTTGGAAAAAATCAAGGATTTGAAAAAATATTGCACTCTTTATGGGACTACATCGTCTTATGTTAAGATGTTACTAGATAGTTTGGCTTATGAAATCCTAACCCCTAGTGATTGGAAATCCATAGCAAGGACATGTTTAGAATCTAGACAAAACTTGTTGTGGCTTTTGGAGTATCATGAATTATGTAGGATTCAAGCCCAACACAATAGGCAAACAGGAGCTAATGTACAAATCACTTTTGACCAACTAGCCAGTGAAGGTCAGTATGAAGAGAATACCCCACAACAGCTAATGAACAGATTGCAATTGCTGCTATAAAAACTTGGGGTTCCCTCCTGGGACAGAAAGATGGAAGTAAAGCCTTCACAAAAATAGAGCAAGGTCCCAATGAACCCTTTGCAGATTTTGTGGGATGTCTACACATAGCCGTCACAAGAACCATTGGAGAAAATGCAGCTACAAGAATTATGATTAAGACAACTGGCTAAGGAAAATGCCAGTGAGGTTTGCAGAAGAAGTATATGGGGATGCTCCTTTAGCGGAGATCATAAGACTCTGTGCCACAGTGGGCACAAATGCTTATTATACCCAGACTATGATGAACATAGGAAGATAGGGTCCCTCTTGTCAAGGGACTTCTAGAGAGACTTGCCGATGTTTTCAGTGTGGAAATATAGGACATCTAAGAGCTCAGTGTAGGCAAAGACATAAAATGAGAGGACAGGGTGAGAGAATAAAACCCAAAACCCCATGTCTAAAATGCCACAAGGGCTTCCACTGGGCCTCAGAATGTAGATTGACCCAAGGAAATGAGAGGCAGGGCCCACCCCCAAGATATCATACAAAAGACAGGTAGGGCATGATGGCAGCTGAGTTTACACCCAGAGAGTCTTTAGAAGGTCAGGACTCTGATGTGATGTATCAGCCAAAAAACAATCACATGGCAGAAAGGGATTACATGATCAGTAATCCAAAAAGCAAGCAGATAGCAGAAAGGAATTACAGTTGGGGAGAATACAGGCTTTTTAAGCCAATAGAAGGGCAGTGTTCAGTGCCAGCAGCTCCAATATAATTGCTAAGTGATGAGAAATCCTAAAATTGGTAAATAGAAGGGACTAGATAGGTTAACTGCTTGGGGGAGAGGGTTTGCTTATATTCCTGCAGATGAAGAAGGAATCAGATGGGTGCCAACAAGCACCTGGAGAGAGACAGAAAAAGAGAAAAACCTCAAAACAAAGGAGACCTAAGAACAAAATCTGCAAGAATCACTGGAAGATGAAAAATTGTTGATAAAGATTGTTCCAGGACTTGAAAACCATCAAGATTCATTGGATTACCTAACACAAGATGAGACTATTGCAGGAATTATTGGATTCCTGACACATGAACTAATGGACAATAGATTCCTTTTGGACTATTTCTAGGACTTATGCACGTGTATAATTCCTCATGTTGATTCATGTTATTTGTTACATCACTACTAGCTGTAGTAAGCTATGTGCTTATGTAATTATGTGTAATGCCTCCCATATTGATGGATTTATGTATACCTGTTTTAAGAGTGAGCCTCTTCAGAAACCCGCTAATCTGATTTGATTTCCCATTTCCTTTGGTGTTTTCATCTCCCTGAGAAGTCAGGGAGGGTGTGATCACCTCCTTTTTATGGTGTTTTCATCCCTTTTTTGAGCAGTCAGGAAAGGTGTGATCACCTTCTTTTTGTGAGTTGTCTCATCTCCTTGAGAAGTCAGGGAGGTCATGACCATCTATGTTCAAAATCAAAAGAAAGCAGATGTTAGGATTCTTACAGGTGCCAAGTCAGTGGAATTGATGAGATAATGATTCTCTAATTTACATGTACTTACTACTTACTAAATTCCACAAGATTCACACCTTTAAGAGAGCATATATAAGGAGGATTCAGTCTAGGAGATTCCAAACCAGAGAAGGCAGCTTAAGCTGCCGGAACCAAGGAGAGAGATAGGTCTCTAAGAAAGCTAATCGCGCCCAAGGAAGGAGACAAGACTTGAAAAGAAAAAATAAAGGATATGGACTTTAACTCCTGGCTGGATTTGAGGTGATTATTACACTGAACTGAAAGGAAGGCTGCCTCCAGAAGCCCCAAAGAAACCTGCTGTCAGAGAATATTTTATTTTAGAGAAGAACATCACAGATGCCTAATGTCTACTAAACTGATTTCCAGGTTTCCTGACAGTTTTTTGACAAATAATGAGTTTTTGTATTAATAGCTGATATCTTTGGGTGTATCAGATGCTAGACTGATGTGCTTTTAGATTTGGCATCTTATGTGTCTTATCTGTTCTGATAACTGATCAGCCTTTCTATTTCTTCCCCAATATCAAAATGTTTTGATGATTATGGGTTTGGGGCATTTTTGAGATTTGGTACTGCTAGGTTCTTCCCCCCTCCCCCCCCATTTTCTTGCCATTATTTCTCCTTATATTCTTGACTATTTATTAATTTTATGATTAGATTCATTAAGATGTTATATTCAGGTTTGTTTGTTTGGTTTTTGCTCATTCTTCCAGTTTACTATCTGACTTTGGAGCTATTAGAAATTTGGGGCATGGGAACATCGTATATCAAGTACATTTCTTTAGTAAAGTTAATCAGATGGAAATGTTTAGAGAGAGAGATTGAAAAATAGAAAAATCAATTAGGAAACTATTGAAATAAAGCTGTACTAAAAAACAGATTGTAAAGTTGCGGTAGTGATGAAGTGAATCTAGGTTTTGGGGTTCCCAGTGTGGGAACCAAAATATGGTGAGGTGTAGGTTTGGGGGTTCCCTTTACTAGGGAACCAAATGATAAGCTCTAGATTTAGGGAACCAAATGAGATTAGGGTTTCTGGTCATCAGGCAATTAAATGGTCATCAGGTAGCAGGTTCAGGGTTCAGGGAACCAAATGGAGAGGTTTGGCTCCCCTGCACCTCCTTGGATTTGGTGCAAGGGTAGGGAGTTTTGGGGAGCCTCCTTCTGGCAGTGCAGGGATTCTCTGTAAAGGAATTTACAAACCCGAAAACCTAGATTGATAAAAGAGGTTTATTAAAGGGATTGGGAAGAGTAAGGTTAGAAATCCTGACAGAGAGGCATAAGTTCATTAGGGAAATAGGTGAGGGTAAAGAGAGGATAATACTGGAAAAGAATATTATTCCAGTGGGCAGAGGCCTCCTTGGCATAGCATGGCATAACCTCTGCAAAGAGAGGATTTTAGATTGGCTCTTTTATATGGTAGCTTTGGCTACAAGCTGAAGGGGGCTAGTGGGTGGAGTCCCAAGTTGGCTCATCTACTTGCTGGGTTTCGGCTTAAGCTGGAATTTGAATAGAATTGAATGAGTTTCTTTAATTGAATAGGGTTGGAATTGTTTTGCTCCTTCATGAACCTACTCCACTTAGATAACAGAATGAAACTGTTTTTTTGTTTCCCTTGGGCGGGGTTCCTCACTGAGGCAGAGTTGAAGGAGATTTTCTCCTTCAGGGAGTTTTAGTTTCCGGGTCCCTTCTTCAGTAGTAGTAGATTTACAATCAGAATAACTGCAGATCTATTTTTAACAGAGGGTCTTTTAATTTTTTTAATTGTTTAATTTTAAAAAATTGTTAGCTGTGTAATTGGTTTCTTTTGTTTTTCTATGCTGTTGATTTTATACCTTTAAATTATCCTGAGAAGGGGTCTGAAGGCCTCATTATTTGTCAAAGGGGTCTGTGACACACACAAAAATTAAGAACCCCTGTCTTGAACATCATTTTTTCCATCTGTAAGTTGTAGGTAATGCTTATAGCTCTGAGGAAAGTGCTTTGCAAACAATATGTACATCTGAATGATAATATTAAGGAAGTGGCAACTGAATAGAAAGAGACAGATTTGAGAGATGACACAAAATAAGAACTAAGATAAGGGAATGGAAGGAGTGGAAGATTCTTTTAAGACTTCTGGCTTGGGTAACAAAGGAGAATGAATGCTAATACGATTAAAAGAAATAGAAAAGACTCCAGGAAAGACTGGCTTTGGGGAAAAGATAATGGATTTAAACACGTGAGCTTTTGAGTTACTGTCAGTACAACTAAATAGCAGAATCCAATAGAGAGACAAAGGCTGCAATGAGGAGAGAATTTAAGCAAACAGATGTAGGTTATACATGTGCAATTATGGAAAACATTTCCATATTAGTAATTTTATACAGGAAGACTTGAATAACAGAAAAAATGAAAGTGAAAAATAGCATCTCTTAGTCTGTATTCAAACAATTTCAATTCTTCATTCTGGAGACTGATAGTATACTTCATCATTAATCCTTTGGGATTGTCTTGGATCATTGTATTACTGAGAATAGCTAAGTCATTCACAATTCTTAATTGAACATTATTGCTGTTACTGTGTATCATCACTCAGCATCAGTTCAAGTAAGTCTTTCCAGGTTTTTCTGAAATCATACTGCTTGTCATTCTTATAGCACAATAATATTCCATTACAGTCATATGCTGCAGCTTGTTTAGCCATTCTCCAATTGATGAGAATACTTTCTAACTCTTAGCCATGAAAAAAAGAGAGACTGTCTGACAACTCGTTGCAGTCTTCTGCCTCTGTTGCCTCTTAACTCTTTGTGGAGAGGACAGATGTGGGCTTTTGGCTTCCCAGACAAAACCTGTCATGGGAGCTCCTCAGATTTCAGCTGCATCGTGGCTTAAAGCCATGGCTTTTTCTCAGTTCTTCTTTCTTGCCCTTCTTCCCATCTTCTTCCCATCTTATTGATTACTCCCTCTTCTTGGACTCTCTCCTGCCTGGGATTTCCTAATATTTCTCTTTTTCCTCATTTTCCCTCTAACTGTCTGAGAGAGCTTCTGTCCTCATCCCTTGTGTGTGGATATCCTCCCCAGCTCTTTCCTGGATCTCTCTTCCTCGCTGCCATCCTTCAGTCAGTCTCAGTGATCTCTGACCTAACTTCTCTGTGCTCCCTGGAGATCCAATCTCATGTTAACAGCTGCCTTTTGGTTACTTCCTTGTGTATATTCCAGAGGCCCACACTCAGTAGTTCCAAAACAAATCTCATCTCTTCCTCTAAACCGCCTCCTCTTATCTTTCTTCCTAACTTTCTTTCTGCCAAGGCCATCATTGGATGCTATGGAAAGTTGTCTCCTAAGGAGAATTGGGAAGTTCTCCAAAGATCATCAACCACAATTCACTCGTTTTACAGATGAGGAAACTTAGCTCTAGCTAGAGCAGTTGTGTGATTTTTTTATCCACACAGCTAATAACTGCCTAAAGTGGGATTTGAAACTAGATTTTCCAAGTTCTGACTCCTATCCGCTCCACCATGCAGCCTCCTGCCATCCTTCCAATTAGTGTTAGAGTATCTTCCTTCCTCAGTCCCTTCTGTGCCCATCTTAAATTTTGTTTCCACAACATTCCTTTTAATTCTCACAGCCACCATTCTGTTTTAGCCCTCACCATCTTTTGCTTAGACTATTGCAATTAGTCTCGCTGCTTCCATTTTCTCTCTTTTCTAATTCATATTCCACGCAGCTGCCAAAATGATATTTCAGAAAATTAGATCTGACCATTTCACTTCCATGCTGAAGAATATTGTGGTTCCCTGTTGCTTCTAGGATACAGGTACTTAATACCTTCCACAGCCTGACTTTATCCTATTTTTTTAGACTAATTACACATTATTCTCCTATACTTTATATTCCAGGAAAACTGACCCATGTGTTATTATTCCCCATATACAACCTTCAATGTCTTCCTTCTGTGTTTTTGCACACACCATTTCCCATGCTTTAGAATGCTTTCCCTCCCTTCCCTTCATCTCCCTCTCCTCTTGGAATGCTCTTGCTCCCTTCAAGACTCAGCCAAGTACCACTTGTGTAGGGAGTCCTTCCTGACTTCTCTTGCTTTGCTCACACCTTGGAAATTAGTTTGTATTTTGTATTTACCTGTTTGTGTTCATGTTTCCTCTCAGTAAAATATAAATGCCTAAAGGCAGGGATTGTTTCTGATTTGACTTGGTATCCATACCTCTTAGCACACTATGTTTGTTGTATTGAGTTGAAGGAATTGAAATATTTTCTTGGTGGGAAAATCAACTCATTGATATTTAGCAAGGCATTTGACCCTCTGGGCCTTAGTTTTTCCATCAGATAAATGAACATATCACAACTTACCATTTAACCATCCAGAATTTTGTGCAGATGAATTAATATTTCAGAAGTTCACCATATATTATTTATAACATGCCCATGTAGCGTTTGGCACTGGCCTGTCTCTATAAAGATTTTAAACTACTTAATTACAAAGAATTATTATTTCCTATTTGAAGTGTCCTTTTCCCTGCCCCCCAGAATCTTTCTTTAAACTTTGTTTGTGTTCCCAAGCACATCTGTATGGTTTTCATTGACTTTTTAAGGACCCCTTATTATGTATTCAAGGTCATGGTTTGACACTATATGATATATTCAGTAATGAGTGTTTACAGTGATTTAGATTTTGATATGAAAATGTCGGCAGAGACCTCAAGGGCAGAAGGCTAAATATAACTACTTCCAACATTTTCCTCTCCACCCACCTGAACCCCAAGCTTGTAAAGCTGTCATTTTCTTCTTCCTTCTTTCTCCTTCATTTTTCATTCATAAGAATCAGTGTTTATGAAAGAGCCATCCTGAGCGCATATTCGCTCAGGAAACAAGGAAAGAAACAAGAAATATTTTCACAAATGACATTGAGGTATATTTGAGTGTGTGGTGAGCTACTGATAGGAACTTAATGATATTTGCAACAACTGTGGGCAGATGGTTAGAATGCAAGGGAGGGGAAGGGAATAAAAAAATAGACCCCAAAAGACTAATCATATTATATTGTTAGATGGAGTGATAAGCAGTGACTATTCAAGATTTGAAGTCAGAAGGGATACTATGTTTTAAGTAGCGTTAGCATGACATTTGGGATCTGGTTATTTTTGTGTAATATTGGAAGCAAGATAGTCTCTGTTTATCATTAATAACAGCTCCATATCAAAAATTTCACCTCAATTTTCCTTATTTTGTTATTACTCGAGAGATTCCATTGTATTAAAAAACACTAAAGAACTGACCTGTTTCACTTTAGGACACAGACCTAAGTCACAATTCTGCAGCTATCTGCAAGTCTCATATCCCAGGACAGTGAGCCTTTCTTTGAATGCTTTTGTTACTGTCATCTGCAGTGTGCACACCTTTAGACCCTATGTGAGTGTTTTTGGAGCTAAGGACTATACAGGTGTCCTATGATGTCTTCCCTAAAGGAAGTAACTTGAAAGATCATCTGTTGTTGTCCTTTTGCCAACTAGATGGACATCTTCCCAAACACGTAGATATCTCATTTTTCTTTTAAAAATGTTTTTATTGTTAATAATGCCTTTTGTTGTTTTCAAAAATATTTCTTTCTCTTCCTACACAGCAAGCTATTGTTTGTAACAAAAATTTAACAAGAAAGAGAATAAAAGCAGGTCAGAAAAACAGCCAGTATATCCATTGAATTTGACAGAAGGTGCAGTATTTCTGATCCATAGTTCCCAACCTCTGAAATGAAAAGGGGGAGGTATATTTTCTCAACTCTCCTAGGCTGAATTCTGTCATTATAATTATTCAGTTTCATTTTATTGTCCTTTCCATTTACATTGTTGTAGAAATTGTATTGTTTTGCTGATTCAGCACACTCTTCATGTTTATTATTGATAGTACTATAATGTTCTTTTAAAATTTGTATTTATTTAACAGAAATTGATTTTATATCTTTCCTACCCCTACTTCCAACCATTGAAAAGGAAAAGAAAAACAAAACTCTGATAATATATTTGTAGTCAAACAAAACAAATTCACACATTGGCCACATGCAGCAGATTTTTTTCTTATTCTGTACCTTGAGGCCATCACCTCTAGGCAAGAGGTAGTTAGCATCTTTGTCATTTATCCTCAGAAATTATGGTGTGTCTTTGTGTTGATCAGAGTCCTTAAGATTTTCAAAGTTGTTTTTACAGTGTTGTTATTGTATAAATTGTTCCCCTTATTCTGCTCACTTCATCCTGCTCAAGTTCATACAGTTTGGTTGCATTGAAAGCATCTGTTTAATCATTTCTATGCCATAGTGAGATTCCATTCCATTGATCACTATCATTTTTGCTAGCATTTATATAATGCTTTAAGGTTTGCAAAGCACTTTACTTTGAAAACTCATTTGATCTTCACAACAACCATGTGGCAAATTCTATTATTATCTGAGTTTTTTAAATGAGGAAACTAGGCCACAAATAGAATCACAGATAGTGAGTATCTCAGGGAAATCTGAACTCGAGTTTTCCTGACCTGATGTTCCAGGTGCTGCCATCCACTGTACTACTTAGCTGCCATAAATAGGCCATAATTTTTTCAATTCTTCCACAGTTGATTGTTACTTCTTTAGTTTCTAGTTCTTTGCTACTCAGAAAGAGTTGCTTGAATATTTTTGTGTTCATGGATTCTTTTCCTTTTTTTTTTTTTTTTTTTTTTTAAAGATCTTTGGGATTCAGGCCTATTTTAGTGGTATCCCTAGGTTAGCAATTTAGTAAATTGGGGGCATAGTTCCAAATTGATTTCCAGAATGGCTGAACCAATTCACAATTCCATCAACATTGTTATCATAATGTTCTACTTCCTTCATACACCATAATGTGTTTAAGCCATTCTACAGTTACCCAATTGTTTCTAATTTTTTAACAGCACAAAATGTGCTCCGATGAAACTGTTCTTTTACACACATACACACACACACGCCAATTGGAGTAAGTACATGGCTAACAGTGGTATCTCTAGGACAAAGAGTATGAACTTTAAGTCACTTTTTCCCCCTGAGACAATTGGTGTTAAGTGACTTGCCCAGCTAGGAAGTGTTAAATGTCTGAGGTTAGATTTGAACTCAGGTCCTCCTGACTTCAGGGCTTGTGCTCTATCCGCTGAGCCACCTAGTTGCCCCTTAAGTCACTTTTAAAAGCATAATTCCATGTCTTTTTCCTAATGGCTGGATGAGTGCACATGTCCAATAATGATGCATAAATGTACCTCTAATACAGGCAGTTGATCCAACAATGATTATTTCCATCTTTTCCTTTCTTTCTCAGTTTGCTGGGTGTGAAGTAGAACTGCAAATGTATTTGTGTTTGCCTGAACATTGTTTCATTTGGTTGATTATACAGAAATGTGCAATTCTTTTGCAAACTATTTGTTTATATTCATTGATTCCTTAACCATTGGGGAATGACTTTTAGTCTTATATAGCTATTCTGTTCTTTAAAAATTAGTTAAGAAAAGTCTGCCTGTGGAAGCTATGTATATTTTTCAAATTATTCCAGATTACAACTTTTTCAGGGTTTTTATTTCCCACAGTGGCTAAATCTGATTATTGGATGTTAGTGGTACTTCACTATACAAGTTTAATCTATGTTGTTTTGATATACAGTCAGCTTTTGAAACAATTTGTCAGAAAATGAATGCACAAGAAAATATGAGAAAATTATAATTAGGAGTGTTTTTCTAAATTTGGGTCTTTTTAAAAAAACTGTCATAATGAAGTATATTTTAATTCATTTGTTTTTCTTTGTCTTCTCAGGTGGATCTCCTTATTTAGCAACCAAAATAAACGAAGCAAAAGACTTGCTAGAATCCAGCACCAAACAGTGATGCTCAAGGACTACTGTGATAGAAAGTGGAACTTTTAAAAGATGTAATAAAGTTCTACAAAATTAAACTATACCATTGCTTTCTAGTCTATACCTATATATAGAGAGAGATAGATTAACTGTTCTGGTTTTGATCTATTTGAAAATAAAAATGAATATACTGGTTTGTAATAATTTTTAGTTTTTAAACATCATCTTGAAATAAATAGCTGTGATATTTATTTTTTTGTCTCCCCACACATTTCAAGGAACATTACATGTTTCTGACATAAATTATCTGGCTGCAAAGTAATGAGACTAATTATCATTTCCTGTATGGAAATTTTGCATTATTTTATCTTCAGACTTTCAATGTAGTTAATTTACATGGATTTCATGGGATGTATAGTTGGGGATGACTATACTATAAAGCATTTCTGTTGATTTTCCCCTTCCCCTTTGACCCTCATCCCAAGACTAGAGATGATTTTTCCATTTTTTTTTCCTCAGCAATTTCTAATTCTCACTCACTGATTATACTCTTGTTTTTATTGTTGCTCTTATATTACTTTCTGTAAAAGGACAAATCTACCAGTATCAATTAGGCAAAATAATAATGTGAGATAAGAATAGAGTTAATTCCTTGGGAACTGTATAGTTGACCAACCCATCTGGTCAATATCTAATTCAAATTAGAACTTAATGGAATTAAATTCACTTCAGTTTTCCACAGTTATATGTCCAGAACTGTACTTAAACAATGGGGAAGATAATAGAGTTTACATGGGCCATAAGACAGCAAGGAGGCACAGTGGACAAGAGTGCTGGAAATTCCAGGAGCTGGGGTCTTCCCCTTCTCCATCCTTAAGAAAGGGCTATTCCAGCCTTATGGCCTATTTCCACCTGTCCATTGATGGTGGACCTGTCCTATTCAGGCTTACCACATGGCAAAGAAATCCCTTCTAATTAACCTAAGGATTCCTTGGCTTTTCCATCTGCCCCTCTGCTGATCTTTGTGTTTTCTCCAGTTACAACATAAACTCCTCAAGAACAGGAACTGTCCTTTGGTGATTTCTCTACTCCACACAAACTGTGCTGGGCCTATAATAATAGCTGTTTTTTAATCCACTTATTCATAACCATAGAAACAAGTAGAAAAGCAATGGCTAGTTCTTTTTATCCACCAGTCACAAGAACTCAACAATAGAGAGTCACCACCACAGGCCTTCATTACCACCCATCCAGAGCTTGGGAAAGGCAAGTAGTTGGGAAGAGTGAGATTCCTATTAAGACCCTAGACTCCAGGCTTTCAAACACTTGTGTCCAATTTGTGCCACAAGAGAAGATGAGAAAATGAACATCACCTGTCTAACTTTTATCCCCAGCTTGGGGCTTTTGGTTTGTGGAAGTGAAAAAAAAAATCAGCCGTCCTATATTTCTCATCTTTCTCTCCAAGTCTCTTGAAATCCAATGTTACAGGGGACCTTTATGAATATTCCCTTCCCTGGCTGCCACCTTGTCATCCTTAGCCTTAGGCTATGCCTTCCATTGGATCTTTTGTTGTTATTGTTTGTCCTTTGTTCTTGAAGAGGACCAGGACATCAGGGAGGGCTCTCCATGACATGCACCTAAATTGGGTTTAAGTCAAGTAGGCTGGGCAAGGTCACCTGCCTCGCTTTCCCCCCCAGAGCCATCTGGATCTGAGGCAAGATAGAGATTAGAGAGTAATATTTTATTTGAAAAGGAGAGATTTACTGGGAACAAATGGATCCACGGTTTGGTCCCAAGGCTAAATGAGACTATAGTCTCCAAGAATCCAGCAATAACATGAGTTCTCCATAGCATATATACACGTGGCTCAGACAGGGGGTAGACCGAGGGAGGGGTGGAGTCAGGGTGCTGAGAGGGGGAACAGAACTATGGCTCTGGCTCTGACAGGATGGGGGGGAGGCATTCTGGTAAGTAGGAAAGGGCTGGGGTCACGATGTCTAAGATTGAAGGTCTTTTATCCTTATCAAATATTCTGATGATTAAGAGGGAGGGATGGTTTTGCAGGATTGAGCAGAACAATTAGAAACCGAGGCAAGACCATTTAGGGAAACTGAGTCAGGATTATAAATGAAAATTGGCACAATAGGTCCAGTGGCCTGACAGAGATTGGGACAACTGGAGATGGCCCTGGATGCACTGGAAGATTTTGAAGCTCTGTTGGTCTGACAACAAGCTTTTATTCATTTTACACTACTTCCTCTCAAGTTCCTTCCATCTTCCTGCACTCAGGGGAACCTGGCTTTTTCAAGAGATATCATCCATGGCTCCTGAGTGCACCTTCTTTATTGTCTTCTAACATTCCAGGACTGGAAAAGGAATAAACTATAGTCATAGATTTAGACTCATAAAGGACTTTGGAGACCATCAAGTCTTCCTCATTTACAAATGAAACTGAGGCACGAGATGCAATTCAATTCAGTCTTCTGTCAAAAAGCATTAAGTTCCTAAGCACTAGAAATATAAAAAGGCAAAAGACAGCTCCTCCTCTTTGCAGTAGGAGACAGCAAGCAAACAAATATATACGAATACAGGATACATACAGGATGAATAGGGAATAATTAAAATAGAAGAGGCACTAGAATTAAAAGGGATTGGGAAAATTTCTCCTAGAAGATGAGATTTTAAATGGGACTTGAAGCAAGTCAGTAGCTAGTCAGATGCTAAATCAATACTCTGAATTACACACATTACCTTATTGACAAATTCCTATCTCTCCTCTTGAGTTTACTCCTAAATAGCTTCCCCACCATTCTCTCTCTCCTTTGTTATGGAGTCTAACCACCTCTCTGGCTCACAGTCTACCCATTCACCCTAATCTCCCTTTGCTCTTGAGAATGTCAATATACATGTTGATATTTCCTAAAATGCCTTGGATTCCTTCTTCATTAACCTTCTTACTATTGGTCTGAATTTTAGATCCACCTTAGCCTCATTCAGGGCTTACCTGACTTTCACCATTGCCCAGAACTGTTCAGTCTGGAACTCTGAAATTTGTTTCTCAATAAGAATTTTCCTTTTTTTCCCCCATCACTCCTATCACACTTTTTTTTTTTTTTTTAAATGAGGAGGGGAGTGATTGTGATTGTGGCAGAATTTAGGGGGAGGAAAAAGGGCAAAGCAACTTTATTGAGAATTGTGAAAATTATAATAGCTAAAAACTGTTTGGGGCAACTTTTCTCCTCCAGTTTTTTAGCCCCTTTTCCCATGACCTAAATCTGTCCAGCGGAAAGTCCTGGATATTTTTAATCAAAAGAACTGTGTTCCACTCCCAGCTCTGCTATTAACTACCTGTATGATCTTGGTGAGAAGATTGGTCTAAAGAGCCTGTGCTAAGTCTGTAGTCCTATTGTCTTTGTCATTGTAGTCATCTGTTAGTCTATTTTTCCGACTTCCCTTTTCTCCTCTTGATATCTCGGTCCTAGAGTTCACACTGCCCTCCACCATTAAATCTCTTACCCTCCTGTCCAAACACCATCAGCAACCCTCTCCATTCCTTTTTGTGTGGAGCTGATCACATCAGAGCAAATAATCCAACGGTGCTAGTTGGATACACTTCAAATTTATTTAATTTCAACTGTAACCTCCCTGATACATGGGAATCTTTTTATTATTCCCTTATTGAATTGCTATTACACTTCACACCATGGGTAGTCCAAACCTTTTATCATCTCAAGTCATTTATGCTATTCATCCCTTTTTCCCCTCCCTTCTCTCCCTCAGCAATAGATATTATTCCTCCTTTTTAGAAGAACTACACACTTTTTGCAAGTCTGATTAAAGTGGCAGTAGGTGGGAAACAACTCTATTGACTCAAGATTTGCATATCAGAAAAATCTGAAAGGACCCTAGAGAAGCAAAGATCTTGTGAAGCTGTGAAGGGGCAGGATTTAATTTATTTGTCCTCCAAGTAATGTGCATAAGTAATTGGTTCTTGATGTTATATTTTCAATTTCCTCCATGTGGTTATTTCTTCCACTGACACACTCCTCAACTTGTCCATGTTTTCTTGTACTATTTAATTCCTCTCTGTATTTTTCCATAAGTCTAGCATATGGGATCTACCCAACCCACCAGATGCCATCTTTTTTACTTTTTATTGCTTTCTATCTTTGGAGTACCAGTGTTGTTCATATATTGATTGTGTTTTTGTCTTGCTGGATAACTGTATCACCGCCTTTTACAATCCTTCATTTTTTTTGTCTTTTCCACCACTTATGACATACAAGTTATCATTGGTAACATGTTACAGCCTACTTATGCACGATAATATTCACTTTTTTCCTCTTCCAATTAAATTTTGGGTTAGTTGTAATCTTTATTCTGAGATCAGAGTGTGCCATTATTGAGATATTCCCTTGAGATTATTGATTTTAAAGAAATTAATGAATGTTTATGACACAAATAGTAAGTAATTTTGATTTATCAAAAATATTGTATCATCTAATCTACTGTTACTTAATTCCTATGCTGGATCATTTTCTACCTTTCCGAGATAAAATAATTATTATTAATAATAATAAACAATAGATAGTATTTATATAATAATAAAACCAATAGCTGATATTTTCATGTAGTACTTTAAAATTTGCAAAATTTGACCCTCAATAATTAATGAATATTTATAGTTGTATATTTATTATAGATATTAATGTTACATTAATATCTAGATATTGATATTTATATAGAGCATCTATTATATCTCAGGCATTGTGCTAAGTGCTAGAGATACAAATAAAAAAAGATAGTCTCTTACCCAAGGGACTGCTAATCTAGTGAGGAAAGATATCACACAAAAGAAAGTTAAAAAATGGAGTGGGAAAGTACATGGTGGAAAGGGATTGTGGTGAAGCTACAGAAATGCAAAACAAGTGAACCTGCAGTACCATTACCCCCATTTACAGATAAGGAAATCAAGGCAGGCAGATTGAGTGACTTATGTGGGGTTATACACAAAATAAGAGTATTTGAAGAACCTTGTCATTAATAGTGAATCCATCTTTTTACTTGTACTTCCTATAGAAAAAGACAGAGGAGGGGAAAGAAACAAACCTACTATATACTAGACATTATGCTAAGCCCTTTACAAACACATCATTCAATCCTCACCACAACCCTGGGCGATAGTGTTAAATGATCCCCATTTAACAGTTAATAAAACTGAGGCAAAGAGGGGTGACTTGCCCAGGGTCACACAGATACAGGATTTGAACTCAGATCTTCCTCTTGCCTATGGTCTCTAGCTGCCTCTTATTCCAACTAGACCCTCGCTGCTATGTAAGAGTAAGAAATAGTGCATGACACTGGCAAGCATCTTAAATATTCATGTCTCTGTATTGAACCTCTATGTGTCAATCCATTCTTAGGGGATTGTTGAATTAAGTTTTTGCATGGACACAGCTGTCCTAATCTCTTGTAGTTTTAACATATATGTGAGAGAAAACCTCACCTGGATAGAGCCTTCCAGGCAAACTTTTGTTCTAGGAAATCATATATAAGTGTGTAGGTTTGTGTGTGTGTGTGTGTGTGTGTGTGTGTATGTATATACATATATATATATATATATATATATATATGAGTGTGTAGGTTTGTGTATATATATATTTTAAAAGAGAGAAAAACAAGAGACAGAGAAAGATCTTTTATTCTCAATACTTCTTAGTCAGTTTGGTCTGCTCTAGAAAATTGTCTTATAAGAGGATACCTATTTGCTTCTAGTATTTTTATTGAGAATCCTTCAGTGCCCTGGATGACTATTGTTATAAAAATTTTATAGAACTGAGAAAAAAATACATATGGGCCAGAATACTGATGTCTTGGGGGCAAGGAAGGGTGGGAAGAGAGAGAGAACTAAACATAATCTTTTTCATTCTTTTGGTGTCACCAACTGTCTATTGCACATTTCCAACTGGATGACCTTTTTCAATTTGTTTCCCTTGTGACTAACTCTTCACGACCCCATTGGGGTTTTCTTGGCAAAAAATACTGGAGTGGTTGGCCATTTCCTACTCCAGCTCATTTTACAGATGAAGAAACTGAGGCAGACAGTATTCAGCGACTTACTTAGGGTCACACAGCTGGGAGGTGTTTGAGATCAGATTTGAACTCAGAAGTCTTCCCGACTCCAGATCTGGCTGCTCCAAGAGAGTCTCACACTCAGCACGTCAAAAAAGAATTCCCTCTTTTCCCCAAATCCAAACCTCTTGTATAAACTTCTAGCTTCTATCGAGAATACCACTTCTACCTAATAATTCAAGTTGACAATCTTGGAGTCATTCTCAACTCTTAACTGTCCCTTTCTCACCCTATGTCTCCAAATACTTGCTTTGTCATTTCTATGCCCGTAACACCTCTCAGTCGCATCGCCTTCTCTATTCACACAGACACCTTTCCATTTCAGACCCTCATCACATCTCACTTAGACTACTGACACATCCTCCTAAGTGACTGGCAAGCCTCAGATCTCCACCCTCTCCAATCTATCTCCCCAGAGGTGCCAGAGTCATTTTTCCTAAATCACAGGTCTCACAATGATATTCCCCTGCTCTGTAAAATCCAGTAGTTTCCTAATACCTCTAGAAGGTATTTCATACTACCATCAAAGAAAAACTCCTTAGAATTTAAAGTCCTTCATGACCTGACCTCCACCTACTCTTCCAGCCTTATTATTCGTTCCTCCCCTTCATGCACTCTGCCTGCCAGCCAAACAGTTCTTATCTTACTCGTTCTACGTCCCATTTCTTGTATTTTGGCTTAGGATGTTCCCATCCCTGGGATGCACTTTATACCTCTATTTTTTTTTAGAATTGCTAATTATTTTCAAGCATGATCTTCTACTGCCCCCCTTCCTCCTGTTAGTACCATTCTCTCCCCCAAATTAGCCTTTGATTAACAATATGGACTTCCTTGAAGAGGGAAGGATTTAGGATCTGCTATGTACATGGGCTGTGTTAAGCTCTAGGGATACAAAAAGAGGGGACAGACAGTCCCTGTTCTTGGGAGAGACAACATGCAAACAAATATATGCAAAACATGCTACACACAGGAAAAATGGCTGTCCTTTATTCCCAAACAGGACCAAAATGATGTTACTATGTGGGAGTCAAGGTTGATCAGTCAGTTGATTAGTTCTTGTCCTTAGTTTTTGAAAAGAACTAAATGTTAGAATTGAATTACAGTGTCTGACTGTGGCTGATCAGACCAGTTCAAGCACAGAATGCTCTGCTACAGGTCCGACACTAATTGTCCTTAAGAACTTTTGGGCTGGATTCTCTCACTTTGTGCATCTCATGTTTCCTTTGGGTTAATTCATTTCTGCTTTGCTCATAGATGAGAGCTCGCCAAGCTGAGTAGTCCTGTGCCAGTGTCTCCCATGTCATATAATCAATTCTTATTTATTATCAATTATATAATCATATAATTAGTTTTTAAGAGAGACCTTGAGAGGGTCCTTGTATCACTTTTTCTGACCATCTTGTGAGCGCTTGCCCTGGGTGAGTGCTCCATAAAATATTCTTTTTGGAAAGCGTGCATTTGGCATTTAAGAATGTGGTCAGCCCCATGGAGTTGTCTCTCTGCAGTAGTAGATGAATGCTGGATACTTTAGACCAGGGGTCCTCAAAGTGTAGTCCAAAGGATCATTGGGGTCTCTGAAAGGGTCTACAAATTAAAAAATTTTTTTTATTTCTAATATAGTAAATAGCTATACATATAACCCATGTGAACAAAAACTCTTTGAACAGATCCTTGATAGTTTTTTTTAACAACATGAAGATACTGAGAACAAAGGTTTGAGAACCACTGGTTTAGACTGAGAACAGACCTCAGTGTCTGGTATCTGATCCTGCCAGGTGACCTTCAGAATCTTCCTAAGACAATTTAAATGGAAGCTCTTCGGTTTCCTGCCACACCACTGGTACACTGTCCAGGTTTCACAGGCTTACAACAATGAGGTCAGCTTAATGCTTCTGTAGACCCTCACTTTTTAACATTTTTAACTAATACCTCTCCTCTCCCATACTTTCCTTCAGAGCCTCCCAAGCCCTGAGCTAGCTCTGGCAATGTGTTTGTATCAGACTCATTTTCAATGTGTACATCCCTAGAAAGTATATTGCCAGGATAAGTGACCCAGGTACACCTTTTAGACTAAGGTGACAGGAAAAAATAATGATAAATGTTAGAGGGGATGTAGAAAAACTGGGACACTGATACACTGTTGGTGGAGTTGTGAATTGATCCAGCTATTCTGGAGAGCAATCTGGAACTATGCCCAAAGTGTTATCAAACTGTATATCCTTTGATCCAGCAGTGTCTCCCCTGGCTCTGTATCCCACAGATCATAAAAAAAGGGAAAAGGATTTTTTGTGCAATAAATGTCTATAGCAGCCCTTTCTGTAGTAGCAATGAGTGGATGCCCATCAGTTGGAGAATGGATGAATGAGTTATGGTATATGAATATAATGGAATATTTTTGTTCTATTAGAAACGATGAGCAGGCTGATTCCAGAAAAGCCTGGGAAGACTTACGTGAACTGATCCTAAGTGAAGTGAGCAGAGCCAAAAGAACAAACAACAAGATCATCTGATGATAGATTGTGATAGACTTGGCTCTTTTCAAAATTGAGGTGCTTTAAGGCAATTCTAATAGACTTGTGATAAAGAGAGCCATCTGCATCCAGAGAGAGAATTATGGAGACTGAGTGTGGATCACAACCTTTTTGTTGTTTGTTTTTGGTTTTTTTTTCTTTCTCACTTTTCCCTTTTGATCTGATTTTTCTTACACAGCACAATAAAGGTGGAAATGTTTAGAAGAATTACACATGTTTAGCCCATATTATATTACTTGATTCTAGGGGAGGGAGGTTAAAGGAAGGAAGGGAGAAAAATTTGGAACACAAGATTTTCCAAGGGTGAATGTTGAAAACTATCTTTGCATATATTTTGAAAAATAAAAATATTATAAATTTAAAAAATAAAAAAGAACTTTAGTGAAGAGAAAGTGATTAAGATACATTGTTTCTGACTGGGTAATCAAACATGAGAATGCTTTACCGCAAGTTGGGCACAAATAGTCCATGTGAAAATTTGGACTGCAGCTTTCTCTAAATTTGCATATCTAATATTTCCTTTGAGCTACTGTAATTCTGTTTCACTCATAAAATGACAGCTTCTTTGATGAGAAGGAAAAATAAATAATTAAAAGAGAAAAAGCACTAGAATAAGAGGAGTTGGGAAAGGCTTCTACAATGTGGGACTTTAGACAGAAAATGTCTATGTGAGAGGGGGAGGGTATAGATAGAGGTATTTGTGTATATGGAAACAAGAGAATAAACACATATTTAGTTAAATACAAGATAATTTAAGAGGAATGGCATTAGAGTTTTGGTTGATGAGCTTGTTGAACGCGTTGCTTGAATAGTACCTTGAAGCAAGAGAGGGAGTCTATAGGTCAGAAATAAAAGAAGTACAATTTCATGTTTGAATGTTCAGTACCTCCTATGATACCTTGCACAAAGTAGGCTACTGAAATTGTGGGATTCACTGATGAAATAATTTTGAAACATTTAATTTTCTGATTTATCTTGAACTTCCAATCTGAGTACTTTTAAAACTGTGTTGTTTTAAGCATGGATTTGCACATGTTTTTGGGAAGCAGCATCTTCTGCTCTTTAGGACATCCTGCTTGTTCCAAAATTCTATGGATCTTCAAGTTATAAAGTTCAAATGTGGTAGCTTTTCTAATATTGCTGATAAGAATATAAAAATACAGATCTCTTTTTTGCACTTTGGGTCCATTATCCTCCCATCTCCAAGTGCTTTGAGAATAATTGGCTTAACTGAATCTCATACTAGATTCTCTTTAGAGACCTTATATGAGGTCTTTTTAGACCTTCTTATCACATGCTTGTCACTATTTTGTAAGTCATAGACCTCAGTGTTTCCTATTATGCTCCTCCATATTTTCCAAAAATGAGTGTGTATTATAATTTTTTGTTGCCCTTGGGGGCCATGTTTCTATCTTTGAAAATATAATTGTGTGCTGATTGAGGTGGTTTATGAGTTATTTTAGCCTTTTCATTATGGCAAATGTTTTAACTCGGTTAAATTTCTCTAGGAAAGAGTGGTAATCCCAAAATCAGAGAGGTGGAAGGAACCTCACAGAGGTCATTCATGGCTCAGACAAAAGTCATCCCTACAAAATTGCTCCATCAATGATATCCAGTATTTACTTAAAGACTTCCCATGAATGGGGAGCTTGCTCTTCCTGAGGCAGCCTCTGCCACATTTGGAGATTCTATTTAGAAGGCTTTCCTTGACCTTCACAGAAGTGTATTTAATGTAAATGTTTGACAATAGGCTCTCAAAAGTAGGAAATATTTTTTTCAGATTATAGTTATCCTTTTACATTGTGACTTTCCCCATCATAGTTCAGCTATATTGCAAATCAGCATAAGAAATTAAGTGGGGGGAGTTTTTAGTGATACACAAAGGTCAGTAAATGACACATACATTTCTGAATTACTAAATTCAGAAATTCATAACATATGTATACATACTATTATATGGCACCAATGTATTTTATCTTTTCATACCATAATAATTCAGATTTCTTCTCTGAAGGGAAGGTCAAAAAAT
Organism: Sarcophilus harrisii; assembly: GCF_902635505.1. Classification (NCBI taxonomy): domain Eukaryota; kingdom Metazoa; phylum Chordata; class Mammalia; order Dasyuromorphia; family Dasyuridae; genus Sarcophilus; species Sarcophilus harrisii. The sequence goes on along the minus strand of NC_045428.1, from coordinate 86,703,086 downwards.
TTTATACCAATTTTTCATCTTGGGTTGCCACACCCCTATTATTCACTATGTGGAAGGAATAATTGTATTTTCATTATGATCATTTTTTTAAGTCTAGAAACAATCAAATAAAATTAAAAATCAACTCTATACAAAGAGACTGAATGATTTACTTGAAATCATATGGAAAATCTCTACCAAAGCAAAAATGAGATTTTTTTTTTGTAAGTATACTCAGTTTTGTTTAAAAATCAACAGAGTATAAGGAATCACAAAGTGGGCCACACAGAGGCAAAACATTCCAACACTGTTTCTGACAAGACACTAAGGAATAGGAAGTTTTCACTCAAGCAGCTAGAGGGGCACCCCAAGTGGCAGGAGCAAATAGGTAGCATAATGAATAGAGTCAGGAAAATTCATCTTCCTGAGTTCAAATATGGCTTTAGACACTTAACAGCAATGTGACCCTCAGCAAGTCACTTAACTCTGTTTGCCTCAATTCCTCATCTGTAAAATGAGCTGGAAAAGGAAGTGGAAAGCTACTGCCAAGAAAACTCCAAATGGAGTCATGAAGAAAAATAATCCAACACAGACAACAAGAAGGCAGCCATCCAGATACCACTAGCTTCTCATAATAGACAATTATATATCTGCTATTCATAGGTTTATTTGAATTTTTTTGAGGGGGAAATCTAACATTTTGGAAACTATACTTTCATCCTTATACCACCTCCTGTGGATAACCATTTTCACACAGAAAGCATAAAGTGGTTTCTAGGCTTCAACAACAGAAAGAAAAGTGAGATCAATCCTTTGATTCTGTCAGAGGATCACAACATTTGCACAAATGTCACAAAACTGGAAATGGATTATTGAATTGAAATGATTGGATCCTGGTCAATGAGAAGATCATGAGATTATGGTCTCTAGTGAATGTTTTAAGGATTTGTCCTTGGTTCTTTTGGGTTTGACGTTCTTATCAGTGATTTGGAACTTTGCACTGATGACAGATTTATGAAATTGGAATATAATATGAAGTTGAGAGAAATAGCTAACATGTGGGATGACAAAACCTATATCCAAAAATATCTCAGCAACAATGATGAGCTAAATGTAGTAAGTTGAAATTTAATAGAAAAAAATATTCCTATACTTTCATTGAAAAAGTTCACAAATATAGAATGAGGAAGTCATGTCTGGACAACAATTTGTGTGAAAAAGACCTAGGGGTTTCATGTAAGCTCACTATAAAACAATTCACAACATGATATGACAGCTAAGGAATTAATGTCAACTTTGACTGCATTTATATAATAGTTTCCAGATCAAGAAATGTGATAATACCACCGTATTCTGTCTTGGTCAGGTTGTTGTTAGCCCTGTGAACCATATATTCAGAAGGAAGACAAACTGTTACATGTCCAAAGAAGTATAACCAAGATGGAAAGGTGACTTGACAGCTATGTCTATTCACTTTCTCCCCCTTTCTCCATCACTCCATCCCCCATATTTTCAGTTTAAAGTCCTCATAACCAGTTTTGGCAATCTTCAGGAAAATGCAGTCTTCCTAACCCTCATTAGACACATTGCATCGTATATCTTTTGTCATCATTTAGACAGAATGCCAAATCACATTTGCAGACATACTCTTCATCCTATGAACATATTATCTTAACTGATAACTTTTCTAGTTTCATATACATTGTTCAGAATATTTTAAGATTCCCCTGGTAATTTTTGGTAGGATTTTTAGTTAGTTCATCTCCCTAGGATTTGTTTGATCTGAATAATTACCCTCTCAGTAATGGATTACTGTAATCAGAGAATGTTTGCATTTTAGTTTTCTGTCCAGCAATCTGAACAGCCTTGTATCTTTTATAGCTATTTCCCATTATGTTATGCACCAATTCTTAACTATTATTTCCTAACTACTTCTCTCAGACTTTGAGCTGGCTATTAGAATGTCTTGAAATTTTTTATTCTGAATAGACCAATCATTTAAGTATTATATTTGAAAGCGAGTGGTGTAGAAGTGAAGCAGTTAGGTGGAGTCTAAGCTTAGTTTAAAATAGCCCAAAGAGCTTTTTAGGTAGAAGCTGATTAGTAGCCATTCTGCCAATTATGATACACCAGAGACTTGGATTTTAGCTAGGTAATTAGCATCAGCTCTTGGGTGTTTATTCACAACATTTTATTCAAATGGATCATATTCTACAGCAACTCTTATTGTCAAGTTCTTATTATGGATCTACTCTGCTTAAGTTTAAGGTATCTGTTCTGCTGAAATGCAAATGTCTATATGCATTTGTGCTTGCCTCTGGAATAGATCTAGCAGCCCAAAGGTACAATAAAGCACACACACACACACACACACACACACACACACACACCTCTGCACCTACACCCACACCAACAATAGCAACAACAAAAAACCTTTCCTTGGTCCAGATCAGATATATAGCGAATAAGGATTCCAGAGAGACAGACAGGGACAGACAGACAGAGAGTCACAGATAGAAAGACACTGATTTGGTTTTATCTAAGAAATGATGTTGGTCTGTAAATGCTCAGGATGCTATGAGAAAAAGCAAGAACTTGAATTCTGGGAGCTGAATGAAGAAACCAGCTATGTTGGCAATGCATTCTGAATGGTCTTTCTAATATAGTTTCATTTTGTTGTGTGAAGTCTTATGACTTTTTGAAATACAAGCTACAACCTTATTTCAAATGAAAATGTAAGTAATTTTAGATTATCCAATCTTTTAAAACTTTCTTCTCCTCCAGACAAATTTCTGATTTGCAAATCCCTCCCATGTTCTTCCTCCTTTTCCTCCCCTCCCCTCCTTTCTCCTTTCCCATTCCCCACTTCTCTCCTCTCCCATCCCGTGTTCCCTTTCTCTCCCCTCTTCATATCCCTCTCCTACTCCCACTCTGCTCGTCTCCTCTCAAGTTTATTTTTTTTAATTTAATAGCCTTTTATTTACAGGTTATATGTATGGGTAACTTTACAGCATTAACAATTGCCAAACCTCTTGTTCCAATTTTTCACCTCTTACCCCCACCCCCTCCCCCAGATGGCAGGATGACCAGTAGATGTTTCTCTCAAGTTTAAAGCCACCAATGATGATCTTGAAGAAATGAACTACAGACTTGTGATGCTGCCGTGAGACAGCCATCATCTCTGCCTTCTAATCTCTTTCTCTAGAATCTCCAATCTCCTCTTCTGTAATTTGTATGTGAAAATTTTCATTTTTTTTTTTTTTTGAGCTAGGACTGATCTCTTTTTAGTTTCTTTTCTTCCCAAACAGGGAAGAGCTACAAATCTCAGTGTGTGTGTCTGTGTTTGTGTCTGTGTGTGTGTGTATGAATGTGTGATATTAATTTTATGTCCACAAAAACAACCTAAATAATATGAGCCAAAGACTGATTTGGGCTAGAATGATACACATGAGGAAGTATTGTGGTTAGATTTTTAAGATATAACATGTTTCCTGAAAAGTTGTGAAGTTCTGGATTCTGGTTTTTGTAGGTAGGCTCTATAAGTGATCTGGACTGCTGCCCACCAGCAAATTGCTCTGCATGGTAGACAGCAAAAATGTTCCCTCTAATGATTTTTTATGAGCTGAATAGCTATTGTTCCCAGCTGAGTGATCTTCCTTTTTTATTGTTGCTGAGCAAAAGAATTTATAAAAAGCTCACTTTTTTATTAAAAATCCCACTCAATTGAAATGCAAGTTCATTAAATACTGTTCATCCCTCTTCTTGCTGTCTGAACTATTATACAGTGCCTAGAAGTATTGGACAACATTTTAGGACAGAAAGGAAGAAAATGCATATTCACCCCAGGAGGAATTTAGGATGCAAAATATAATTATTCAAGTTGGATTTTAGCCAGAAGTTTTTAATTCGTGTCTTGTCCTGGAAGGGGAGAATGCCCCTCTGAAAAAGGCAATGGATATAGGTGATCAACCTCTAAAGTTTTCCTGAATGTGGATAATAAATCTCCTGCTAGAGAATGATGCTGAAGCATCTCTTCGGTGTAGACATCTCTTACTGATTTAGTTGAGGCACCAATGACATTGTCTGAATGACTAAACCTGGTGAATGGAATGATCCCTCCTGGATCCATACAGCAGTACTACTTTTCCTCCTCAACACCCCCTCTTCCCCCAAAAAAGTTGTGACTGATGTCCAGAAATTCTTCAAGTAAGCCCACTGCCTTTAATCTACCTGGATCACACACAGAAACTAGATCATTGCACAGTGTGATCATTACCAGGCTACAGTTACTGTTCTTACTTTCGGTGGTTCTGATTTTTTCATGTAAATATGGACAGAGAGTATTGTTCATTCTTCCTCTTCAAAGAGGACCAATGATCTCATGAAAAGATATCTCGACTTGCTCGAAAACTGGATTTCAGCGAGGCACAATTTCACAGTAGTCAGCCTTCCTCTTTCTTCCAATCATCTAAGTCCACAGGCAAGACAAAAGTCAAGCTACTGACAATGTCCTGGGATGCAATGGATGACCTTTGTATCTTCTATGTCCGATCAAACTCTGAACATTTCAAAGCACTTTCTTCCACTACCTTCATGGCTTGTTTGAACAAAGCATTCCCAACAAACTATTCCATGGAGAAAGTCTTTACATGCTTGGCTAGACATCCCTATAATTCACAGACAAGTATAAATCCTATTAGTTTATCTTCAACCTGGATTAGTGCTTCTCCTGAGATGGTTTTTTACTAGGACATGATGTTGTCTGTCCTTTGTTCTCAAAAAAGACCATGACATCAAGGAGGTGATACCAAGATGTACAAGTGATTTGGACTTCAGTGACGGAGGGCTGTGCAAGGTCACTTGCTTCACTTTCCCCTCCAGAACCAACTGGTCCAGTGGCCAGACACAGATCAAGACAAATGGAGATGGCCCTGGATGAAATATTACAGTTTCATGAAGCTACAAGAAGATTACAAAGGTGGATGAGCAGCCCTCTTCCCTGACTTTTTAGAAAGCTTCTTAAATTATTCATTAAAATTATGGAACATAAACATTGTCTCATTGGTGGTCACAATTTTGCCCTATGGTCTTATGATCTGGGCTCAGGAAACATCCAACATTAGAAGATGCTTTTAACTCCTAGAGCAAGAGATGGAAAGCCAGGTAGGATAGAGAACTTTAATAGGATATTATTCTTTGAAACTTTTCATGGAAGAAAGATTTCATTTTCAAAAGGAAAAGCTATGAAAGGGGTTAAACAGTGGGTATTCATGACTAAGAAAGGAACACTTAGAGGTGAGGGCAAGAAATCTGAATTTATTTAAAAGGAGAGGGAGTTAGTAGATGATGAAAGAATTTAAAGCAAAAATAAAAAATTCTACCAAAACAATGAGGAATAATATGTAACATTTGAAAGGACATTTTGATGTTCTATTAAATTCTAAAGAAATCTTTTTCTATTGATTTTTCCCATTTCTGAAATGCATCATTGGTCCCTGCTGTGCTTTCATTCAAAATGCAAAAAAATTATTTTTTAACAAGGCTGTGATTTGGTGAAAAGGCACTTATATGGATTTAATCTACATTCAAAGAATCACTGAGTTTGAAGGGGCATTAGGGATCATAAATTCTAATCTACATCTGAACAGGGACCCCTTCTACCTACCATAGAACCCTGAAATGGTCATCTAGCATCTATTTAAAGGCCTCCAGTGGGAGAAGGAAGGATTCACTCCCTCCCAAGACATCCCATTTCACTTGGGGAGCAGTTCTTGTTGTTAGTAAGCTTTTCTTTAAATCAGCTTTATTCTTTTCAATCCCTACCCGTAGTTTCTAGTTCTGTCCTCTGAGGGCAAACACAACACATCTGAATCCTTCTCCCATCCTGCAATAAGATCAAAGTTTTCTATTTTCCCCACAAAAGGAATCTATTTTTCCTAAAATGCAACAAAGCTTCCTCTAACATTGTAGAACATCCACAGAACTAAAGCTTTGAATAGCCCCTGGCTCCATAGCTTCTTGGTCATTTAAGGGAATAAAAGCCCCATTCCTGTGTAGTTGGAGTCCCTCCAAGTTGGTAAAGAGCATTTTTAGTCTGGGCATTTCCATATGGAACCAGGGGCAATAGCATCTATAGAATCTAAATGCCCTTCTTGCATATCTTTGCTATATTAGGGCAAAGTAAACCTCCTTTTGTAACTGCCCAAGGGCTTGTAAGTATCTCATTTTGATGAGATTGAACCTGAACTAACATAATGCTGACATCAGGCTCACCTTCTAAAACATATAATAATGGTTCCTATTATTGTGTCCTATTGTGACACTCCTATATTGAGTGTCACAAATGTCTTAATTCAATTTTAAGTTATTAATGCTTAATACTGCACTAGATTTTCAGAGAACTTGGGTACCTGAAAAATGCTATCATGGATTTCATTCTCTACGTTACACATCTCCAATTTCTTCAATATGGTAAGAACTTAGGACTGTTCACTGTCACAGCTGCCTTTTTTGGATGCCCTTTAGATACACAATGGACTTTCTACTTCTCAATATAGCTGATTAGGACAAAGGTTCCTATCCCTTCTTTGGACCTAGTTCTTGCTTCTCCCAGTGTAACTCTAGAATTGCATTTATTTTCTTGGCTTCCTTATCTTATTGCTGACTCATAAACCCACCCCAGCCCCAGCTCTTCTTTTTTTATCTCAGAAAAACTATTATCTAGCTATTCCATTTGAACCTGCTCCCTCCACTTTTATTTTGGAAGTTGATTTCCCATTTATTCCTACAAAATTTAAATGAATTGGATTCAGCTCAATATTCTTCTCTATTAAAGACTTTTTGAATTCTGCCTCTTTCATCCGAAAGTTTAATGATCACTTTCAGCTCTGCTACATGATAAACATGTCACCTATGACTTAATCCAAGTCATTGATACTATTGTAGAATATCTCAGTTGGCCCAGAAGTATTAATGCTCTTTTTTGTGTCTGGCCATTCATGCAGTCTTGAATCCTCTTACTTGTACCATTACCTACTTTATCTCTCTCCAAACATACATTGCATCTCTTTTATCAAAAAATTGTATAAATCTAAGTAGATGTAACTGGGATCATTATTTATATCTCCTGTTCCTAAAGCTAATCTTTTATTTAAAATTGTTTAAAATTTGTTTGAATTTGAATTTGAATTGGTTTTTTTTAAGAGTTTGATGACTACATTGATGACTGCATTCCTTCATGATACTATGTATTTTATTTTGTCAAAAGGGTCCATGATACAACAAAAATTAAGAACCCTTGCTATAAATGTGTCTATCTCATAAGCTCATAGATACAAAGACACTTCAGAGGCTAGCTATTCTAATTCTTTCATTTGCAAAGGAGGTAACTGAAGTCCAGATGAGTAAGCCTTTTGCCTACTCACATAGGTAGTGTCAGAGGTGAGGAGCATTGAGATTTTATAATTGAAGATTCAGTAGTCTTTCAATTGTACCATTATGCCTTGCAATCTATAATGGAAGGATTGAAACAAGCATTTATTAAGCACCAACTATGTATCAAGGACCAAGGCAAACATTTTACAAATACTATCTCGTTTGACCCTTATAACCCAACCCTGGAAAATGGAAGCTGTTGTTATCCAAATTTTATAATTGAGAAAACTGGGGCAGACAGAGGTTAAGTGACTCAGAAAAAAAGAAAAAAGTCACATACATTTGCTAAATTGGCATGAGCTTATCTATGCAATATTGAATTTACCTTCATTCTTATTAATATCTCCTACTTCCCTTAACTTCCTTGTTGACACAAATTCAGCATCAGACTGACATAGTCTTAAATCTGATTCTACATTGAATTTGTCTCTCCACTTCACTTTAAAACAAGAATAAAATGAAAATGCTCACTCACACTTATATGTGATTGAAAATGGTAAGAGAATTTTACAAGCTCTCTTGACAAGAGATGAAAATTGATTTTTAAATTTTTAACTATCTAACTAATCAATAAAAATTAATAGCTAGTTATGATACAAATTATCAACTTTTCTACTGGCTAATGACAAGTTATATTAAATGAGAAATGAACTTAAAGTTCAATTGCATATATGGCTTCATTAACAGCTTATTTATAAGCTAGCCCTTGTAAAGAAAACATTTCCTTAAATGTGACTTTCTTCTCTTCTACCACTGCCACACTGTCTATATTCTTATAGAAGATCTATTGACCAGTATTTTCAACAAGTTCTTTTGAAAATTCTGCCAGATAGAACAATAATATAAGCAGAGGATAAGTTTAAATCAGAAAATATCCTTAATACTGCCATAGAAGGCAACATAAGATTTGTTTCTGTAGGACTTGGTGATGGGCCATAATAGTTTCAAAATGACTTGTTTCCAAACAGTCTTGCATTTATATTCCAAGAAATACAAACATTCTTTGCATATGAGTCATATGACTTCACAGGAACAATTACAGGATATACGTAAGGGCATGAAAGAGTTACTCCGATACAATATATACATGGTAAATGAAAATATGCCCATATATCTGACAATCCACTGGGAATTATTTTGTGCTCAAATGCCAGATTCTTATGGTGGTTTAAAAACAATTTGATGAGAAACTGCAGGGATGTACTGTACTAAATCAAAAGTGGTTAGAGTTTGATGCAATCACTATACAAACACCAAAATTGTTATGTGTATAATGGAAATGGTTTTTAATTGCTATAGAAATAAATCTACAATGTTTCCAATATACACATGTTATCACAGAGGAAAAATACACTTATAACACAATTGAGTAATTAGTAACTGCTTAAGGTGCCATTAAAGATTTTTTTTGCATGAATCCCTTGGACCATTATTGCAAAATCCCATAAATAGGAACCACTACAGGACTGAAGTCACAAGACCTAGTTCCAAAGCCTTTACCACCTCACTCTTGCACTATTACAATAGTCTATTGATTGATCTCCCTGCCACTAGTTTTTCCCTACTCCACAAAAAACTCTACTCATCTGTCAAAGTAGTCTTAAAAAGTAGGTTAGTCCATGACACACTGTCCTCTCCACCCCTGCAGTGGCTTCCTAGTACTTCCAGGATCAAAATATATCCTCTGGTATTCAAAGTCCTTTGAAAGCATCCTTCCCTACCTTTTCGATCTTCTTATACTTTATATCCTACTCACCTACCCCCACATAGCCTATGATCTAATAACTTTGGTTTTCTCAAACAAGACACTCCATCTTTTAATCCTGGATATTTTCACTGCCTGTCCATCATGCGTGGAATAATACTTTGTTTCCCCACTTCTGACTCCTCTTTTTCTTCAAATCTCAGCTAAAATTTCACCTTTTACAGAAAACTTTTAAAAATCTCTTTCAATTTTATTATTTTTTATTATCTACAATTTACCCTATGTATAACTTGGTTGTATGTAAATTTATATATATACATATATATATATATATATATATATATATGTATATATATATTGCCTCTCTTATTGGACTATGGGCTCCTTCGGAGCAGGGATCATCTTTTGCTTTCTAGTTTTGTATTTGCTTAGGTAGAGTGCCTGGTACATAGTTGATGCTTACTTGATTAACTGTTTAATAATAAATTCGATATTAATTGACTATCACTTCTAAGACCATGAAATTTAGAGTTCAAGGTAACCTCATGGTCCTAGAAGTGACAGTAAAATAATAAAAATTAATAAGAAGTCTCCAAAAAGGTAATATATGGAAGATAGTGCTTAAGTTGCTTCCTGCAGTAAGAAAGGGATTCTTTGAGGTGAAAGCAAAGAAAAAGCAAGTTCTAGTCATGTGACATAAAGTGGCATTTGTGAGAAATAAGGAAGACAGTTGGGCTAAATCACAGAATTATGGAAGTGGAATAATAATGTACAATGGGACTGTGAAGATAGGTTGTTACCAGAGTATGAAAAGCTTTGAGAAATAAACAGAGGTTATTTTATTCTAGAGGCAATAGGGATCCACTGGAATTGATTAACGAGCAGATCTATATTTAAGGAAAATCACTTTCACAGAGGTGTGGAGGATATGCTGGAGTGGGAAAGACTTGAAGCAGACAGATCAATTGAGTGACTTGCAATAATCTAAGTAGGAGAAGATGAGGATCTGTAGTAAGATGGTGGCTCCAAAAAGGAAACTAAAAATAGAGAATAAGACTCCAGAAAGTCTTGTGGAATATCTGTAATTAGGGAACATGCAATGTATACAATGGAGATTGACTGAGAAGATATGTTCAAATAGGAAGGAAGAGAACCAGGAGAGAGTAGTGTCATAAAAACACAAAGGGGAAAAAGTTTCCAAGAGTAAAGAATGGTCAACAGTGATAAATGTAACACAGGATCAAGAAGGATGCATGTAATATTCTCTTCTCTAAATTATAATGTTCTCTGGGAGCAGGTTTCTTGGGGGGCTTCTGGAGGCAGCCTTCATTTCAATTCAGTTCAATAATCATTTCAAATTCAGCCAGGAGTTAAAGTCCAAATCCTTTATTGTTCCTTCCAGATTCTATCTCCTTCACTTGGGATTCAGCTAGCTTTCTTAGAAGTCTATCTCTCTCCTTGGTTCTGAGAGCTCTTGCTGCTAGTCCTTTGTCTCTTCCAACTTCAGCTTCTAGCTCTCTCCGAGTCTCCAGCCAGCACAAAGGTGGAATATGGAATGAATCTGATTCCCTCTCTGAGATTGGGCTTGTGGGCTTCTGGCTTGTGAATCTCCTAAAGTCAATCCTAATTGAGGCTCCTAGCTTATAAATGTTCTCTAAAAGTATAAACTCTAATGTGTGAACTCTAAAGGTGTGAATTAAGTACATAAGGATTGTCTCTATCAATTCCAGTGACTTAGCACTTTGCTTCAAGTTCTGGCCCATAACAGATGCAAACTGAGAAAAAACCATTAGCTACAGTCATCGAGAGAGTATTGCTAACTTCAGAAAGACCAATTTCAGTTCAGTTGACTGATGAGATCAGAATCTAAACTACAGAGGGTTAAGGAATGAATGAAAGAAAAAGAAGTAGAAGAAACAAGTGTAGACCATTTTTACTAGGAATCACCTATTATCTTTGATAATAAAGATTTTTTCCCAGTTGACTATTTCCCTTCTAATCCTCATTAAATTTTGTTTGAACAAAAGCTTTTCAATTCCCTTTAATCAAAAATTATCTTTTAATCTTTTGAATCATCTCTATCCTGTATTCAGTTAAGCTTTTCCTCTCTAGCCATAGCTATATCGGGTACCCAATTGGGGTCTCTCTCTGCTAATTTTTTCCTTCAATGATATGATCATTAATAATATCTTTTAATTTTTGTATCATCTCTATTCTATATTCAGTTAAGCATTCCCTTTCCAGCCATAGCTATATCAGGTACCCAATTGACTTCTCTTTGCTAAATTTTTTTTTAATGGTATGATCATTAATAACCAGGCCTTGTATCTAAGTTAACCTCTATATCCATTTAACAGTGAAAGTTCTCCAGCTTTCCAGTACTTGTATATTCTGTTTGAATTGTAGTTTCATATTGCTTTAGATGTTTTATATAAATGCTCCTGTATTTTTCATCTTTGCAAATCATGTGGTTTAAGCAAACTCAAAATATGAAAATATGAATTTATAAGAAAGGAATATTGAGAGGGGCAATTATTTGCTTAAAAATGATTCACAGCAGAGTTCCATTACTTTAAATACTTATCTCCCCTAACACATTTAAAAAAGAATAGATTTTTTTAAGTCAACTTAAGTGTAACTTTCCAGGAATTTATAATTTATAAGATACCTTTGTAATTAGAGCATCTAGGTGGCCCAGCGGATAGAGCGCTGGACCTGAAGTCAGGAAGGCTCATGTTCCTGAGTTCAAATCTAGCTTTACATACTTCTTGTTTTGTGTGACCCTGGATAAGTCACTTAACCCTGTTTACCTCAATGTTCTCATTTATAAAATGAACTAGAGAGAAAAATGGCAAAGCATTCCATTATTTTTGTCAAGAAAACTCTAGATGGGGCTGTGAAGATTTGGATATGATTGAAACAAGAGAACAACAATACCTTTATAATTACACGTCCTCAACTTAGTGGTGAACTCAGAACTAGGACTGTGATCTGGAATTATCATATCTCTCCTGAATGCACCATTTGTATGACTTTGGGTAGACCATACAGCCTCAGTTTTTCATCTGTAAAATGAGGGTGTTGAATTAAATAACCTCTAACTTCCTTTCCAGTCCTAAATGTATGATTCTACAACTTCCCTAAATATCTAGTACAGTGCTATGGTAAACAAATATTTCTGATTCCTAATTTCAGACCTTAAAACATTAAACTACGCATGGATTTGCCCAGATGTTGAACTGTTTAAGAGGGTCAGATATTCATCAGAGAATGTTGCCTCTTTAAAAAATCGCCAGGGGATTAAAAAAAAGAAGAAAGGGAAGAGAAACAATAGTTTAAATTTACTTTTCATCTCTAGTCTGTAACTGAAGTACCCCTTGAAAGGGTGTATAAATGCTCTAGTTTATTTATTTCTTTCTTTGCCTCCAGCACATTTCCTGTGCAGTTTTCGCCCTTGGCGATTTTAACCTTAAAGAACTCTAAACATAGATGTTGACCACAGAAATGCTGACACCATCCAAATGTCCTCACTCCTCTAAGAATGCTAGTCTCCCCTGGTTAGTTGGGTTTAGGAATAAGACTGCCTCACAATCCCCTACTTTTCCCAATAGGGGAGCTAGGATTGATGTGCAGAATAACCTCTGTGCTTTCCCTCTCTCCTCTTCTTCCTCCATCCCATCAAGGAAAAAAGTCCATAAAATTGGTATCATCATCTCAATGGTATTGTCTAACCCCAACCGGGGCGGGGGGCGGGGGGGGGGAATAATTGGCAAAGGACCATGTAATTCTGCACTGACCTGGGTTTTATTTTTTCATCAGGCCCCCCATTATTTAATTTGTATTCAGATTGACATAGAAAAGAGGTTTGACACCATATTTGCCTAACACAGCATAAAGGTTATATCTGCCATAAAATGGAAGCAGAGTTTTTTTTTGTTGTTGTTTGTTTGTTTTTTGTCATTGTTGTCAGGGGATGAATATTTTCCATAGCAGTTCTGTGTATTAAAATAAATAAATAAATAAAAACACAGAGACCCACAGCGGAAGCATTGTATTTTCATCTGTCAGTGAGATTTGCGTATGGAACATCAATTTTCTGTACCGACATAATTGTGTACACATTGCCGTAGTACAGCAAGAATAGGTACAGTGTGTGGGATGGTGAATTTAAAGAAATTTAACAAAGGGGGAAAAATCAGATGAAAAATGTGTGAACTACAGCAATGGGTAGAGTTATTTTTATTTGCTTTTCTGCATATACCCAGAACTACTATTTCCTGTGAGTGCTCAGCGTGGAAATGCAAACCTAGTTGATTTGGATATGGGCTTTAGCTGTTCACCACCCCCTTCCCTCTCCCCCCTCCCCCGACATTTCTTTTTAATAGTACATGAGTGCTTAAAGAAGAGCTCCCAGGGTTGGATCACTGTAGAACAGTAATGATGTTAGTTTATTAAAGCTGTCTCCCAGAGGATTCTGGGTAAAGCCTGGTGTCAGCAAACAGTCCAGCATCCTCCACTTAATGGTATCAAGAGACTCAAGGTATTTCTGCTCATGGCCTGACAGTTGCCCCTGTGAGAGAAAGAAAAATCTGTCCAGCAGAGTTGTCTTTGGTCGAAAATGAACAGATCTGCTTAGAGTCATGAGTACCTAGTTAGCAGAGTTCAACATGGGGGCAGGCTACAGTTGTTTAGGATTTCTCTCGCTGTTGTCAATGGGAATTACTCTAGTATAAATTGGCTGTAGGGGACAAATTAATCAACCAAGAGGTTTAAAGATTTTCAGCGTTCAGCTTTACTGACATCCACTCCAACTTTCTGATTTAAATGAAGAAATAAACGACAGTTCTCACTTACCTTTCCCTTAAGTCGAATTCTATGAGATTTTTCTTCTTTTTCTCTCCTTTCCTTTCTAGAGAGGGCACAAAAGCCTATATTAGGAATGGCGTGGTAGATGGCCTCAGGATTTGAGTGTGCTATCTAGATGCTACTGATCTAACATCTACTTCCTCCCCCTGAGAAGTCTTTTTCAACTCTGAACCTCTTGTACAAGATCTGGACCTGGTCCTGTCCTGGGAGAGCTCATCATCTAATGAAGAAAGGTTCCTTTTCCTTACCCAATTTGGCTCATTATATCTCCTGCCTCATCATTCCTGTCCTGAGGAAAATTTTCTTATACTTTAGTTTGTGGCTCAAGCCTAATATTTCTCCAAAGAGGAAGGAGAACTCCATCCAAGTATTGAAATCCAGGTATTTGTTTCTTCTTGTTGTTTGTCCTTTCTTCTCAAAGAGAAGCAGGACATCGGAGAAGTGATGCTTCTTCCACCAACTTCATGGCCTGTTTGAACAAAGTGTTCCCAACCAGGTATTCCATGGGGAGAGTCTTCATATGCTTGGTTAGACATCCCTGTAATTCACAGACAAGTATAAAACCTATTAGTTTACCTTCAACCTGGTTTAGTGCTTTTATTGAGATGGTTTTGCCAGGACATGTTGTTGTTGTTTATCCTTTGTTCTTGAAGAGGACCATGACATTCAGGAAGTGAGGGACGGCTGTACCTGCCTCACTTTCCCCTCCAGAGCTAGCTGGGTCCAATGGTCAGGTACAGATCAGGATGACTAGAGACAGACCTGAATGCAATGGGAGACTTTGGCCTTTTTTGGCTAAGGTATTTAACATGTCTCAGTTTGAGGCAACACCCATTTAGAGATTAAGATTAGATAAGAATTAAAGCAAAGAATGGCCCATTTTATCTAGTCAAAAAATAATCCAACCTGTGAGGGGAAGATCTTTAGAGTTTCTGAAACAATTGCTTTTTACATTCACTCCGAGTCAATCAGGACCCCCCAAAAATAACCAACTCTCGTGGCTTGATCTGGGACCTATTGTTGGACAATCAGTGAGAGTCAGGATGATAAAGCATGGTCCTTAAGAAAGAAATCTAGCCTTTGAAGATATCTTGGATGGGGTGGGAGCTCACAGGAAAAAATCCAAACCAAACCCATCAGAGCTGACCTCAAAGAGCTTCCTTCCATTTTTGAATCTATTTCTTATACACAAAAAAACTACACAGAAGATTAACTGTACACATGGATATAACTTAAACAATTTCTAACTTATAACTACTATAACAATTTCCCAGGAGATTGTTATCAAAAATGGAATAGGAAACTACTTTGTGAAAATACTGAGTAGTTAATGTTTCACCTCAATTCTGCACTGTCCCTCTTGATGTGATTTAGGAGAACACTTTTTAGTTCCAAATACTGTTTTTGGGATTTAGTACTAAGTGATAAGATGGATCTAAGCACCAAATGTTGGGGTTCTAAGCACCAAATGTTGGTCGTGTGAAAAAATGACACCAGGAATGGTAAATATGAAATAAGAGTTGGGAGAGTATATAGTTGCCAAGGAAAGGGGTTTTAACAATTAATGATAGAAAAGGCAGGTTCCTTAATGGAACTCACAATTAACTAAGAGATAGGGAATACCCCATGAGATTGGAGTATGTCCTTAGCTGGCAGGCTACATCCTAAAAGGGATTTAGCACTCTAAAAGACTTAGCTGTAAGAAAGAGAAAGAATAGAGACATGGTGGAGTGATGGGAAGAGAGACAACATGTAGCAAAGGGAAGGAGAGAGGGAAAAGACACCATGAAGCTGCAGCATGGTATAATCCCAAAAGGCATTCAGGAAAGATGGCATGAGCCATGGACAGATTTATGGAGGAGATTTAATTTGACATAATTTGGATTTCTGGCTGGACACAGCAAAGTGAGACTATAAGGTTAAACTGATCCCCATCAGTGTCCTTCCCTGCTTGCCACAGGGAGTAATTCCATCAATACTTCAGTTTTTCTTTGCCAACCCCACCTAGTTACTCAGGACTTCTCATGTCAGTAAGACAAGCTGGACCCTGGTTTGTTCTCCTGCTGGCATCATATTCCCCACAAAGCACTAAAATAATGATCAGGGACTTCTTTCCCTCTCCCCATTCAGCTCTGATCAAAGAATCCAAAGTCTTCAAACCTTTTAAACAAATAAGGCTATCTCCAAGCCTGTACACAACCATCTCAAGAACATGTTCAGCCACCTTTACTCAGGAGTGTTGGGTACATACTAAGGAATTATTAAATCTTTGATCACTTTTTCACTTTTCATTCAAGACATATGCATGTATTTGCCAGAAACTGTTTCCCTCAGAGTAAGAGGCTTCTTTTGATTGATACTTTCTCTGCAATTTAGTATCTGGGGAACTAAGAGGTTCAGTACTTTGCAGTATACGTCAGAGGTCTTCCTGACTCACACCTTGTATCCACTAAGCCACATTGTCTCTTACATAAGGTATCACTATCCAATCCAGAACTTTACCTCTGCCAAATGATTTCCATCTCTGTATCCAGGATCTTTTGTGATACCTGGATACAATTATTAGGAGGATCTATGTCTCTGCACTCTCTGTTTGGCAAAGAGGGAATAGAGTAAGTTTCTCTCCGTAGCATAATTGCACATCAGAATTAGAAATTTCTATTTCTGCTTTCCAGTTCTGTGCACAAGCCTCAATTCCATTTCACCACTGAGAAGTCTTCTATTCATTTTAATTCATTACATGTAATATCTGCCTTATTGAGAACATCAAAACTCCCTGAAAGTTTTGATCTGATTTAAGATACCCATATTTACCCAGCCCGAGGTACATAATCGTACACTACTAATACGGTGTCCTATGTACATGTTGAACTGCGAAGCTGACAGTCCCCCTAATGAATTTAATTTTTTTCTTGGCAACTCAGCCAATCAGGTGACCATACCTTGGAGCCAATTAGTATTTTTTTTTCCTTCAGAGCCAGGTGCAGAGCTGCCAAACAACATCTGTGAGCGACTTGCATGCTCTAGTGGAAACTGTGTATGTTCAGCTTTCTATGAAGACGTTTTGCACTTGACACAGAGTCATCCTTGGTCTTGTTCTCCACCCACTTCATTAAACACACACTCCTACATGTGTTACTGATTCGATCTGCTTTCAGAGCAAGATTGTGCCTGGGGCTCCCTTTCTCAATGCACATCTCCATGTGGGTGTTTATGATACCTCTTCTCTGGAGAGTGTAGCTATACAGACTGGATGCAGAAATATTTCACACAGAAATATTTATTTAATTATGAAGCTCCCGGACCTGCATTTACAACCCAAATAAGCCCATAAATATTTCTGGGGAAGTGTTGGGGGGAAAAATTGTATTTGGAGACTTTGAAACATTTCCTAAGGCAGAGCCTCCAAAACATACCAGAATCACATTTTTTAGGGACTTGTCATTATTATTATTATCCATCCATAAGAAGTCTTCACTTGATTCAACCATCACAAAACTATTCTCCTGTACCTCTTTTACCATTCACAGCAAAAACTCCTAGAGAAAATCCTCTTGATGAAGAGGCAGCTCCTCTTCTTGACAAGCCCAACCCCTCTACTTGTGCACTTGAACTCCTTCCTTCCAATCCACTCCACAAGTAACCCACTCAATTCTCCCCTGGTTTCCTCTCATCTTCAATCACTCTATCCAATGGCTCCTTCACTGCCACCTATAAACATGCCTGAGCCTCCCCCATCCTTAAAATTCTCTCACTTGACCCTACTGTCTTCTCAAATTATTACCCTATATCTTTTCTCCCTTTCACAGCCATGCTTCTAGAAAGGATCATCTCCATTTCTTCACTTCTCAATACCCTTTCAACCTAGCTTCTGACCTCCCTACTCAACTGAAACTACTGTCTCCAAGGTAACCAGAGATCTGTTAATTGCTAAATCTAATCGCCTTTCTCAGTCCTCAAATTACTTGAGCTCCTGCAGCTTTTAACACTGTCAACCACTCTTTCCTCCTGGATATTTTCCCCTCTCTTGGATTTCATGCTGCTATTCTCTCTTGTTTCTTCTACATTTATGATTTCCTCTTCTCAGAACCATTTCCTGGTACATTGTACTGCAGGTAGCATTTGCTCATGTAGACTGGGCTGATATTTCAAAAAGTATAGATCACACAGGGGGATTACTTCATTTTGCATCTGTTGCTTTGCCTGCTTTGAATCCCACTGAACAAGATGCTCCTTTCATGATAAACCCATCACTTCTAAACTCAGTGTCTTGCTGCTAGATTGGCGATATCTCCTTTAACCTCCTTCCCCCTCTATTTGAAAGGCAGAGTTCCAAACTCCTCCCAATGCCTTCCTTTATAGAGAGCAAAAACTGGATTCTCGGATTCCTCCACTTTGCATCTATTGCCTTATCTGGTTTCAACTCCACAGAATAAGATATCCCTCTAGTGTGTCCTGTCTCCCCCATCCCTTAACCTCTTCCCCCCCACTTTCCTGCCTCATTTTGTGTATTGTCTCTCCCTTTTGGAGTATTAGCTTATTAAGGACAAGGGTTGTCTTTATTTATATTAATTATATCCTTAGTTCTTAGCACAGTGCCTGACACATAGCAGAGCAATTCACACTAGGTCCCTAAATGTAAAAACAATCATGATAATCAAAAATAACACTGTGAATATTAAATCCATAGTAGATGATAGTTCTTTTAAAATATTTTATTTTCCCCCAATTACATGTAAAACAATTTGTAATATTTATTGGGTTTTTTTAAGTTTTGAGTTTTGAATTTCATCCTTTTCTCCCACCCCTCTCCCCTCCCTAAATGGTAAGCAGTCGCATATAGGTTATAAATGTGTAATTATGTAAAGTAATTCCACACTAGTCATTTTGTGGAAGAAGACCTAAACAAAAAAATATTGAGGAGAGAGAGACACACACAGAAAGAGAGAGAGAGAAAAGAAGAAGGAGGAGGAGGAGGAGGAGGAGGAGGGAAGGAGAGAAGGGGGGAGGGTAGAAGGAGGGAAGAAAAATGTGGTATGCTTCAGTCAGTATTCAGACACCATCAGTTATTTTCTAAAGGCAGACAGCATTTTTATATCACTTATCCTCATTATAGGGTCCATCATTTGGGTTAAGATTCTTAAGAGTTCTTGGCCTCTTGTATATATTTATCCTAAGGATTAAGTTAATACTAGAACTTACTCTGAACCACCCTGCCTTCAATGTTACTCCAGCCTCCGAATCAAAAACACCTTTTTCCTGAGATTCCCTATTAAAGGTCCTCATCACTTCCCACCTGGTCCTTTACAAGAACCTCTTTTTATGATTTTTTATTTCAGGCTTTAATATATGTAGTTATGAGTTGATGGCTTTGATTTTGCCTCCAATACACAGACATGCATTTGACAAGATGTGTTATGATGAGATTCTATTATAATTAAAATCATATACACAGTTTCAAAGACATCACATTTTAATCATGATTGAATGAGTAACACATTAAGTTTTAATTTTTTTTTTTACCATTAGAAAGCAATACAATTCAAATACCACATTGTAATTTTTAGAAACAGTTTACAAGCAGATTAAAGTTATATACCAGGGTAGGTGGAATTCAATATTCTCTTAATTGGTCTCCCTGCTTCTAGTCTGTTCCCCTTCAATTCATATTCCACACAGCTGACAAAATAATATTCCTTAGACATTGGTCTGATGTACCATTCTGCTGCTCTGTAATCTTTAGGTGGACAGTTTAAACCTTCCACAACTTAGCTCTCATCTTTCCAGACTTATCCCTACATACGCATATATATACATATATATGCAGTATATATAGATATGTGTATATATTAATTTGTATATATTCACAATATAATATGCATACATAATATATACATTTACATGCATATATAAATATATATACACATACTAAACATAAACACACACATACATACATCATATTATATGTATGTTTATGTGTCTGTGTGTATATATGTGTGTGTATTTATACTTATATCTATATCTATATGAATAAACTCACACACCCACACATTTCTCCAAAGGAATATAAACTTCTTGTGTACAGACTTTTTTTCATTTTTGTCATTGTATTCCCAGCACCTAGCACAGTGCCTTTCACACATAATATATTCCTGGCAAATGGGAATACCCGTATCTCCTGAATTCAGCCTTTTGTCTCTTGCCTTCAGGGTCTTTGCTCAACCTGTTCCCATGTTTAGAATGCACTCTTCTACCTTATAGAATCCCTGCCTTCTTTAAAGCCTTGGTACACATTCCTTCTCCTTAATGAAACCTTTCCTGATTTCCTTTATTCCTATTACCATCTCCCTATCAAATTATTTGTCTTCCCCCTATTGTGTTCCCCCTATTGACGGTAAACTCCTCAAGGATAAGGAGTATTTCATTTTTGTCTCTTTATCTCCAGTATCTAGTATATTGGCTGGGACACAATAGGTGATTGATAAATGTTGACCTATGTTTATTTGGATTATTCCAAAAGCTATAAATTAATTTGCTACTCTAGACTAGGAATCTATCCCAAGCTAAATTACAATGCTCATCACACAGAGGAAGGCTGTTGCATTTTTCGTGAAATGCCTAAATGACTTCATTGCTTATGACTGAATTATGGTACTTGTCTAGCAGTTGATGCTTTCAATCAGGAATATTGTACAGAAGTGAGAAGGTGCATCCGACATGTTCACGCCAAAACATGGCATAACTTTCCCTTTAAGATTCGTAGGAGGAGGATTTTGAGTTCCTGGGCCCTTCCATGATGGTCTAGAATTGATGCTGGTAGTGCACTGAATCTCCGCAGGGCACTCATTCATTTCCACATGTGTTTCCATCCAAGGGCCTTGTTATCTTACAGCACATTTGTCACTTGTCATGTTGCATTTATGAAACCAGAGGAAGCATCCTGTGAAGTGAATTGGAGGCTTTTTGTGACAAATCGTCCTAAGAGCCAGGGATGGCAAAGGCCTTTTAGCTCATCAGGCCAAAGCAAGATCTATTTCCCAAATCCATGAGAGAACACTCACTCTTGGTGAGAAGGCCAAATCTGGGAGTAACAGAGGGAAGAGTGGTCTGGTTAAGTAATGAAGAACACAGTTATAATCCCTAAAGGATCCGCGATCCATACGTTTAGCTCTCCACTGGAATTTCTCTTTCCAAATGATATGTGTGGACAGGGAGGGCTGCTGGAGCTGGGTGTGAGAGTGGGGCAGAGCTAAATCTGCAGAGTGTGATCAGTGTGTGTGTGGGGTTGTGGGGTTTTGAAGATCATCAGATCATAAATTTAGAACCAAAAGAAACCCAAAAGGTCATCTGGTGCAAACTCTGAATTTTAGGGAAGGAAAAAATGGAGGATCAGAGAAATTAAATGACTTCCCAAACCACACAAATAAGAAGTGATAGGACCAACATTTGAATCCTGATCTTCTGATGTCAAATCCCATGCTCCTTCCATCAAGGCACACTTTATTTAGAGATGAAGAGGTTCAGAGAGGTACCCAAAGTCACACAAGTAATAAGGATTAAAGGCAAAATTTCTACCTAATTCTCTGCCTTCAGATTCAGGGTTCTTTCCAGTTCACCAAGATTCACCAGCACACAGTATGTGCCCTTCACCCCCATTTTTATCTCAATCATATCAGGTTAAAATGAACATCAAGGGCAACCTGGAAGTAGAAGAGAAGTCATTAAAAAGCTTTGTAAAGGGAGTGTGAAGAAGTCCAGGGAGGGGATCCTCCCCCCCCCCCAGTTGTGGATTCAGAGAGATAGCATGGTCCCACGAAAAGAGAGCTGCTCTTGGAAATGCTTGACTTTAGGTTCAACCTGACCTTGAAGGCTGCTTCTGCTACTTGTTGATCATGACTGAATCACTTAATTTTATGGGTCTCAATTTCCTTACCTGTAAAAGGGAGAGCTGGAGCAGATCATCTTTGGAATCTCCTCCATCCCTAATATTATCATATTGTGTCAAGTATTAAATATGTGTCAAGTATTAAAAAGAGTGTTATATTTCTTCCACCTTTGCAAAGAAATCAGAGTGTCTTTTCATCTCTCTTTATGGAGCTCTAATATGGTTATTATAATTTAGCAGCACATCAGCAGCACATTTGATTGATTGTTATTTTTCCCATTTACATCAGGGATGCTTAACTTTTGTTGTGTTAGGAACTGCTTTGAAAGATCAGTAACGCCCATGAATCTTCTCCAAATCATGTATATGCCTACATTCCTAGTTGAAGGAAATGTTAAATTTTAATAGAGGTTAGTGAACATAAAGATATGGTTTCCCCCCCCCCCCCCCACTCATCTAAAGTTCACAGATTCCTCGAAATCCATGCATGGAATGGAGTGTTCAAGGAGAAATAGCACCTCTGGTGTGAGGGCTTGCCCAGAATTTTTCAGGGCTTCTCATCCACCTTTGGTTTCTACCTGGCACTCTCATCTGCAGTTCCATGTACGTACAACAGTCCCACTCCAGTAAAACCATCTGAGCAAAGGGACCCCAAACCTGTCAATGAATTAGGGGGATGTTTATCCAAGCACGTGAAGGCTTCCCCAGGTAGAATGGGAAGGTGAGAACAATTTGTTCCAACAGTCATGGAAGAAGGTATTTATTTTGGAGTGATTAGAATTTGCTCAGATATAGGAGATGCCGAGGTCATTTGATTCCAGGGCATTGTTGCTGGACTTTAGGAACAGAAAATCATGCTGATGACCGTGCAATTCTGCCTCATTTAAATCCAATTTACCCATGAGTCAAGATGTTAACTGTGATATCATTGGTCCTTTTCAAGTTCAAAGAACAAGATATGAGTAACTCAGTTAAGCACCTACTGATTTACATTTTTCTGAGTCAGATTGTAGATTGTCTTGTTCTTTGTGCTTGTGTGCTTTAATCCATAAGATCATAGATCTTGAGAAGTGACCCCAGAAGTCATTGAGCTCAATCTCCCCAGTTTATAGATGAACAAACTAAATCCCAAGGATGGTCACTGATACACCTACAGATGTACAGACAGCAATCACCAGAAGCAAGATCTGAATCCACATCCCACATTTAGAGGAGCCTGGAGGGAATCTAGTGTCTTTGGAGTCTTTAGGATTTTCTGACTCCCTGGGTTTGCCTGGGACCTAGACTGACATGAGACGTGTACAGAGTCAAATAACATTTGGCCCATTACATTTCAATCCACTGTGACACGCCATCTTGAAAGACTGATGAGACTGGCATATAGAACAGAATCAAAAGCATTTCTAGAATCCCCGGAGATTATATCTATTGCTTTCCTCTTATCTAGGTAGCCTGTCACTCTGTCATAGAAGGAAATTAAATTGGACTGGCACAATTTGTTCTTAATAAAGCTAGTTTGGTTGCTAGCTAGCACACTCTGGTTGGCTCATTTGGGCTTTGCTCTCAGGAACTAGTGAGCAAACCCATTCTGTGTCCCTAGGCAGCAGAAGCATCCACAGTGGAGCTCAGCTCCTAAAGTTGTTCTTCGCTCATCAGGTACTTAATAAATGAATGGAAAAGCCAAGCTGCAGATGACAGATATATCCTTAGGGAGTAGCAGAATCTAATCTCCTAATAAATTGATTGGATTATAAACAGTGCTTCCTACATTTGAGCCAGGTGCTCACCAACTGCCTGGACTCTTAACTCCCTCTCCATCCCCTATATCTTCTGAGAACTGGAGAAATGAAAAATGTAACAAAAATGAGCACAGTAAGGCCAGGGGCTTCCTTCTTGAACACACCTCCAGAAAATAGGAACAAGCATAAATAGCTGGAGAGACTGTCAGTTTAAGAATGGGTTGGACACATCTCTATCCTTATGTTCTCTATATTGTGGGAAAGAAGGAGTAATATTTTAACTCTATGTTATTACTTTCACAGGTTAGAGATTATCTCTAAACACTCTAATATAATGGCCCATTACTTAGATTTATCTAAAGCAAATTTTCTTTTCTTTCTTTTTTCCCCCTTTTTTCTTTTTTTCCCTTTGGTTTTGCCTTGTTTATTGCCGCAAATAGTTCCTGTTTTTTTTTAATAATAGCTTTTTATTTTCAAAATACACACAAAGATAGTTTTTAACATTCACCTTTGCAAAACCTTGTGCTCCAAATTTTTCTTCCTTCTTTCCTCCCACCTCCTTCCCCTACAAAGTAAAATAATCCAATATAAGATTATTTTACTTTGTAGTAAGGTACATAAGCAATTCTTCTAAACATATTTCCACATTTATCGTGCTGCCCAAGAAAAATCAGATCAAAAGAGAAAAAAATTGAGAAAAAAATAAGCAAGCACACAATAACAACAACAACAAAGGTGAAAATGCTATGTGGTGATCCATATTCAGTCCCCATAGTTCTCTCTCTAGATGCAGATGACTCTCTCCATCAAAAGTCTATTGTGTTATTGCTCTGAATCACCTCATTGTTGAAAAGAGCCACATCCATCAGGATTAATCATTGAATAATTTTATTGTTGCTGTGTATAATGTTCTCTTGGTTCTGCTCACTTCACTTAACATCGGTTCATGTAAGTCTCTCCAGGCCTTTCTGAAATTGTCCTGCTGATCATTTTTTATAGAACAATAATATTCCATTATTATTTATTCCATTATTTTATCCCATTATTATTCCATTATAATTCCATCATATTTATATATCATAACTTCTTCAGTCATTCCTCAACTGATGGGCATCCACTCAGTTTCCAGGTCTTTGCCGCTACAAAAAGAGCTGCTACAAACATTTTTGCACCTGTGGGTCCCTTATTTTTTTTTTAATGATCTTTTTGGGATACAGACCCAGGAGAGACACTGTTGGATCAAAGGGTATGCACAGTTTGATTGCCCTTTGGACATTGTAAATTGTAACACAAGCTTTCTTAGTCTGAGGTCTTTGTACTTTAAAAAAATATTTTGATAATGTCTTTGTAATACTAGAAATATATTATTCTGAGGATCCATAAGTTTCACTTATGGATATCTAGAGATATCCATATATCTAGAGAATATAAAAATATATTTTTATCTAGAGATATCTAGAGAATAAAAAAGGTTAAGAATCCCTGATCTAGAACAGTGGTTCTCAAACTTTTATTCACAGTATCTTTATGCTTTTAAAAATTATTGAGGATCTGTCCAAAGAATTTTTGTTTATCTCTAGATTTATAAATTTCTAAATATTTGCCTTATTAGAAAGAAAAATTAATTTTGAATTTTTTGCCTTTTTGAAAGGATTTCAGAGACCACCAAGAGTCTCTGTATCACATTTTGAGAACCACTGACCTAGAGGTAGCTTAGTTCAGTTAGTTCAATGCATAAAGTATTGGCTTTAGAAAGACCTGGTTTCAAATCCTTCCTGTAACCTTATAATCCTGGGCAAGTAACTGGATATCTATATGTTTGAAATCACCTTCCAGGACCATCTCCTACACGAGTTGTATTCTATCTTTGTAAAAGGTAATTCCCACATAGAGTGTTTCCAAGATCACAAAAGGGATGATCTTTCTTGAATCATTAATGGTTTAGTGGCAAAAGTACTGGTGTGTTTGTGATCATATTCAAATTCATTTTCTGCAAGAAGGGATGTGCTAGAAGTAATTACTATAAGCTTGAAAGAATCCATTGTTAAATATTTAGTGTGAACATTCATAACTTGGAAATATGCAAAAAAATAATAAATCAGGGTTTGATTTGTTGTTTTGTTGGTTGTCTAGACTTAAGAAAGAGATGAAGAAAATATTAATAATGTAAATTAAACTTTAAAATTCATCATATGTTTTGGAGAGCTGGTTGTTAAACATTTACCAATTGTCAGAAACTTACTACTAGAGTGTGTAACCCTGAGTAAATCACTTAACTTGTTTAGGTGTCATTCTTTTCAGGGCTTCTAAGGTCCTTTCTAGTGCCAAATTCTCTGAACTTTTGATGAAAACACTTCTTGAACCTTACATTTCTGTCTTGCTCAATCTCTTGGGGTTGGAGAGAGGAAGAGAAGCAATATCTTTGACTATTTAAGATAGTGCTCCCCACAGGCAACTACAGCAATTTGTTCCCAAATATTTGCCTTTCTGTAGAAACGTGCTAATAATGACATTTCTTACTCCAATACTCATGTAGCAATTTACATTTGCAAAGTACTTCATAATTGATGGTACTCTTAGTTCTTTCCTGTGGGCTTTGTGCAGTTAGGATTGCTTCTGTCTCCCTTTTGTATCTGTTCTTTCCTATTTGGAGGTGAAGGAGATTAGAGATGGTTGAAGACCAGAAGAATGAGCCACCAGAAATCTGGGAGCTGGAGGTCATGTCCATGTAGGGATCGTACAGTGAGGAGCAAAATCTCCAGAGCCTTCAAATGGCTATGACTCTTTGTGACCTCATCTGAGGTTTTCTTGGCAAAGATACTGGAATGGTTTGCCATTTTCTTAAATGTTTCTTTGTAAAAGCTAATTGATATCAATTTGTTCAATCTAATGGGCAGGTTAGAGCGTGTTGATTAACAGTAGAAGGGACACTGGAATGGTAGCTGGAGCTGATAGCTTTAGAGAAAAATCATACACGTTCACCCCTGGGTAAAGCTTTGAGAGGAAGATATATCCTGTATCACTCTAGGTGAGGGGGTCTAGAATATACAT
Source organism: Sarcophilus harrisii (assembly GCF_902635505.1). Taxonomy (NCBI): domain Eukaryota; kingdom Metazoa; phylum Chordata; class Mammalia; order Dasyuromorphia; family Dasyuridae; genus Sarcophilus; species Sarcophilus harrisii. Next base: position 86,676,427 of record NC_045428.1, on the reverse strand, counting down.
CCAGTTAGAAATATCTTACAGGAAAACAAAACAAAATGAGCAACTATTTTTTAGGGATGCTAAATACCTCAGCTGTAGTTCTCTGGGAAATCAAGTCAGTATGATATATAAGAAAAAATGGCACTTAGTATTCATTAGGAACATCTGTGTTTGAATCTTACCTTCAGCCCAGGTTAACTGTATACAAACACATACAAATTTTATATTTCTCTGACTCATAACATCTTTAATTGTAACATGGGGATGATAATAACACTTATCCCACATTATTGGGAAGATTTTTAAAAAATAATGTATGTAAAGCACTTTGCCAATATTATAACAAACTAAATAAATATTGCTATTATAAAATGAATTTATTATTATATGTGTTGCTATTATAAAATGAAAGTGTTAAGTGAAATGAGCAAGAATTTAGGGACTAATCTCCATAAATTATGACCGTAACATCATAGATCTATAGCATCCCTATGAGACTTGCCTAACTCTAGTGCTTTTCCCACCTTATTCAAACTTTTAGAATAAGATTTCTTTTTTAAATTTAATTTTTTTTTATTTTTAATAATGGCTTTTAGTTTTCAAAATACATGCAAAAATACCCTTGTCAAATTTTTGTTCCAAGTTTTTCTCCTTCCCTTTCCCTCACACAAGTAATCTAACATGAGTTAAACATGTAACATATACAATACAATATTCTATAAAATAATATTTCTTTAGGATGGTGTTTCTTTCACACCTTCCTTCCACTCCTATCATCAACTACAATATTTAGTAAATTTTTCTTTGATGATGATGATGATGATAAAAAATGATTCCTTTGAACCTACAAGGTCTGTCCCAATAGGACTCTATGTAAGGGATGCCATCTTATTAATCTGTCCCAGGCACTGGTTGTACCAATAAACTGGAATCCTGATATTTTGGGATATATATAGGATGCTCCTAACGGAGGTTTTAACTTGCACTTACAAAATCCAGTAGCCATAGGATGGATTCTACTTTTGGGGAAATGATTTCTGATTTGGACAACTCCATGAGGACCAGGCTGAGTTCTTAAGGTATATTCCACTGGGCTAGAATCTCAACTATCTCTTTCTTTCAGTGTTTTTCTTCTTCCCATGACTCTAAATTAGAGAAGGTCATGGTGTGGGGTGAGTGTTATTTTGTTTAAAACATGTTGTTTTCCATTTCTTACAACTCCTCTCTTCTCTACAGGCAGAGAATTGCTAATACCTTGTGACTGACAGTAAGAGTTTTTCTGATACTAATTGCTACAGTTCTGTAGCCAGTACCAGAGGCTGAGGAGAATTCTCTGCAGTGTATTTGGTGGTGATGATGCTGTTAACTTTTTCATAAGTTTTATTAGCCTGCCTTCCTCTTTTTAGGCCTTGTGAGATCAAAAAGATTAAAAAGTGGGGGTTTTTTTGCCTTTGTTTTTGTCTTTTTTAAATTCCAGGTCCTTCATATTTGGGAATGGTTTCTTCTGTTATAGAAGACCATCATAAAGTGAGATCCATTCCAGACCATTATCTCCATTTCTCTTTTCTCTCCATCTGTTCCTGCCATTCAACTAATAATGATGTGCATGACTGTCACCTGGATGTTGAAACAGGTGTGCTTTTCTATAGGGAGGGCTGCTTTTGGGAGAAGTGTATCCTTAATCACCCTCCCTCCAGCTTCTCTCCTTGACTCAGAAAAAAAGTAATTTGAGGTGATTTCCCCCAAGCAATGGTGGAATGGCCAGGATGCAGCCAAGGGTTGTGTTTCCTGATTTCTTTTAAGGACTTTAGGAGAGCATAGCCTGGGAGAACATGTCCCCTAAAAGCTCTACCTTCATCCTAATCATGCTCCAATGGAATTTTGTGTGTTAGTCAGTCAGTCAACAAACATATATTAAGTGCTTACAATGTGCCAGGCACTGTGCTCAGTGCTAATGATACAAATAGTGGCAAAGGACAGTTGCTTTCCTCAAGAAGCTTACAATTTAATGGAAATGTCAGACGGGTCATAAAATAAGCCTCATTCCTTTATGGGCCAGGTCAAAGAGTGTCTCTAACATAGCTTTCCCCATTATCACTCCTCTTTTTTCCCTTTTTATTTTTTAAGGAAAAAAGCCCTAAGCAGTAGTCTGGGACAATGCAATTTCTGGTTGAGTGAGCATTTGAGTTTTATTTTTAGGTACCTGTTTATATGCAAAATGAATTTAAAAATCCAGCAAGTTTTGAGAAGAAAGTTGAGAATAAAGCGTCAAAGCATTGATGACTTTGTACACTTTGCCTGGAGGCAGGGGAATGGCCCAGAATAATAGAGTAATTTCTGTAGTCCTTTTGACTTTTTCTTTTCTGGTGCTTTGTATTCATTGCCTCATTTTCATCCACTGAGTAACTTGCAAGCTAGGTAGGGCAAATAGTTTCATCCATTTTTTAAAATAGGAAATTGAAGCTCAGAGCAGCAAAAGTATTCAAGGTCACAGTACTGGAAGTAGGTTCCAAGTCTCCTGACTTCTACCCACCATGTCTCTTATAGCCCCAGAATTCTTTAAAAAGCAAACAACATTTTATGCATTTGGTTTTACATTGTCTTTATATCTGAATATATTCCTGTTCCTTTCCCTTCCCAGTTACATTTCTTGATATCAAAGTTACATTTCTTGATATCAAAGAATAAAAAAGAGAATATTGGGGGGGGGGACTGTTCAGAAATACATTTCAACTCAGCTGATTCTGAGAGTCGTCAACAAGCAAGCATATATTAAGTGCCAACTGTTAGCTAGGCACGGTACATGCAATATTCCATAGTTCCTCAACTCTGCAATGAAGAAAGAATGATTTAACCCCAGAAATCTGTGGTTCCTTTACAGATATTCCAAATAACTGTAATTTGTCAACACAGAGACACACACACACACACAGACACACAGACACACACACTATTGCTGATGGAATTTTTTTAACGTGTTTTTGCAATGCTTGTTTGTATTAAAGATAATCCCCCCTCTAAAGAATGAACAGGCTAAAATATCTAATCACACTTTCCATTTTAGTCCAAAGCCATGAATCCTTTGGCAGAAAAAGAAGCAAGCACTTCACCAGAAACCCTGGTAACTACCGAGATATCTCTGAGTACAGTGGAATAAATTATCTAAACACTTGTGGCTCCTTCAAAGGCAGCAAAACTTAATTCCTGGTGTGATAGTGTGATAAACAAAGTGTAATCTACGGTATTGTCCTAGATTGTCCACATCTTATCTTGCTTTTCTATGTAAGCAATTAAAAAAAAAAATTATAGGGACCCGCTGGAGCATTATCTTATTTGGATCTGATTTTAAAGGGGAGGCTGAATGTTTTACATTGAAGTGAAGTACACAGTTTCCCTGAATGCAGGTGACCTTCAAGGTGAAATATCCCCCCACTTACCATCGCAAATGCAAATGCTTGGAGTCTGCTCCACAATTTTCCCTTCACAGCTGCCCATTTTTATCTCTTGCAAAACTAGTAATGATACAAACGGCTGATTATGGTTTACAATAGCAATAAACCTCTCAGAATTGGTTGTTTCCAAAATAAATGGCCATTCTGTTAAATGTTAAATAACAAGTCATAAACTGCTGCAAACAACCAATTTCTTGTGGATTATTGCCTGAATAAATTTCTGTAGGAAATGTCGATCATTAAGCTGTGAACACCATAGATGGAGCCCACTAAATTAAAAAAATAAAATAATCAATCCATCAATCAAAAACACCGCCCACTTTATAAACCATATGTAACCTTGACTTAAAATCTCTTTAATAAGGTTTTTCTCTTGATGGGTGTGGCCATCTTGACTCTTGCCAGGGATTCTTAAAACAAAATTTAAACTTAAAAACTAGCCTATTTGCCTACTCTCCCCCAACTGGACTATGTCCTGTTTCACCAGGCATTTTTATCCAAGAGCATATTTATAATTTGCCATCTATCAAATGATGAAATGGGCTTGTCCGCCAAGTTAAACATTCGAGTCAAAGCTCAGTGGCAAATGCATTCAAGCTACAGCTATAACAGGATGCTCTTTGCAAAAGAAGCCAACTTCATCGTGGTAACTGACAGCCTATTCCTCGCCATGGCAACCGGGGTTATCTCCCAAGAATAACAACATTAACCTCCTTCCTAACCAGTTTTACATCCTTAAGTATAAAAGGCAGTTTCAAGGCATCTTGCTGGGATGCCTTATTTTTATTATTGAATGTGCATTTAGCACTTACATAAAACTTGAACAAGACACAGGAAAGCTAAAGTAATTGAGAATTTCCCCTAAAAAACATTACAATGGATCTTGTAGACAGAACAGTTAAAGGGCAAAAAGGTTTTCTGTCCCTGATGAGTGAAGGACCGCTACATAGAGATTTCTATTCATGTGCTTGCATCTCTGAAATAGATTACCGCATTGATTCACTTTATATTGTGGGAGAAGGGCAGAAAAGGGGGCTAAGGGAATGTCTCATCTCTTGAATTCCTTTCCTTCCCTGTCTCTCAAACTGAAAATCTTTAGTTATGATTCCCAAATTCACCATGAGGTATAGTGTATAATGTGTTAGGGGCAAGGTAGCTCTTCTGGTGTGGGAAAATACCATTCTTTGTGATTATTTGGAAAGAAAAAGGTATAACCCACCAACCCCAAACATTCTAATGGGAAGCCAACTCTTCTGTAGAAGTTAACAGAGTCTTGAAATTTCACTGAGACATCTCTCCTGGCCCTCACCAAAAAGAACATGACATCCCAGTCTGCTCAGCCCCAGACTTAATGAGGAAAAGACCCTGTATATCTTAATAGCCAACAAGAATCCATCCTTCTGTCTTGCTTATCCAATTGTTTGCCCAATTCTCATTGGGACCAAGTAAATCACAACAGTTATTTTGAAAGATCGAAGTATCTCTTTGGAGCAGAGGTATTTTTTAAGGCAACAGGCTTAAAATCTAAAGTTCATAATTATCAGTTTAATGAAGAATTTAGAATCAACTTAGTGAAGTCATGGTACAGATCAGAATAGTTAGAATGCTAGACTTGGAATCAGGAAAAGAAGACCTGGATTAGAACACCCTTACCCCTCAGATATTTTCCAGCTGTATGGCTCTGGTAAATCTCTCTGAGCCTCAGTTTAATGAATATAATACATGCAAAGTCCTGTGTAAACCTTAAAGCTTCTATAAATGCAAACCATTTATTACTTTGGCCCCTCTGTTAGCAAAAGAAACTGAAAAATTGGGGGAGGGCGGGAAAGCCACAGTTAATATTAAGGAGAAAACTTTAGAAAGAACTAACAGATATCACATTGATTGACCTGTAGGAAAAAAGGCAAAAAAAATTTCCTGCTCCAAGTAAATCATAGACCTGCTTTTGACAAATTATCAGAACAAGTGGATTTTGAAAGATGTGTACCAGGTTGTCTTTGTTGTAAATTGGAAACCTCAGATAAAATCTTCAATTTCTTAGCTTTGAAAAGCTGTTCACTCAAGAATTTCCCAAGCTCCTGGGTTCCTAGAACCAGGATCAAAAGTATCAGATTGTTGCCTATCAATTGTTACCTAATTTTAATCACTGAATGGGTGCATTCTCAGTCAGACTGAGGCCTGTGGAAGACTTTAGCTTAAAAAGGCCAGGTTCTCCTATTTCATCCAGAATCATCTCCAGTTGTCCTGATCTAAATCTGGGCACTGATGGCGCTGGAGGGGAAAGTGAGACAGAAGACCTTGCACAGCCCTCCCTCACTTTACTCCAACTCACTTGCATGTCATAGAATCACCTCCCTAATATCATGGTCCTCTTTGAGGTCAAGGACAAACAACAATAACTTCTCCCTCAAACTGAATTGGACTGGAAGACTCTTTCCAAATGAGCTCAGATTCTGGGCCAGAACCTAGAAATTGCTTGATTCTAAAGAACTTTGTTAACTAAAGAATTAATTAAATGAACTCCCAGAGATTTGCATAAAGTGCTTTGATAGACAGTTTGTATATTGACAGGTGGAAAAGAATTCTGGGGATATCTAGATGTTCTATACATCTAGAGCTTTTGCAAAGATTTCCCTTCAAACAAACAAATCTCTTTTCAAAGAATTTTTTAAAAGGTTATAAAGGTTCCCTGCTATCTGAACTAGTAGGTCTTTCCTCTAACCTAAGAGAAGAACACTTCAAGAGAAAGTCATCTTTTATTTTGTGTTCTTTTCTCAGCAAAGTGGAAAGGAGGCCAATGTGGTGATTTTTCCTTTTGTTACTCAAAGCCCCACTCATACAGCCTCCCTGAACCCTCCACTGCCTGTAAATATTTAATCATGTATTGGTTTGTTGGTTTATTCATACACCTGCTATAGCTCTCCTGTGATCTCTCTCCTTCTTGTATGGAGGGGTTCAGAGGTAGCTTGGCTCAGTGGTTTAGAATGTGGGACTAACAAGGCTGAAGGTTGGGTTGCAGTTCCCATGAGACACATACAGACCACCCTCCGGCCTTCCCAGCTGTCACTCATAAGCATAAAGACAGATCACAAAGCTTGGTAAGGGAGAGAATATAGAAGGATGTAATACAAATCCATTATGGAAACTGGGAAATTAATTTGAACCTTATTTCCTACTGGCTATGAGGCAATAGCACTACTGCTGTGAAAAGAAGATAGAAGTTTCATCTGTGATTTTCACAGTTTTTTGGAAAAAAATATATATATAAAGAAAAATTGTGAAATATATAGAACAAATATCTATATCTAGCCACATCTATCTATCTATGAATTATCCAAATATCTATATATCTATACCATCTATTTTGTTGGTTAACAAAATAATGATTCCAAAGATTCCTTTTCCCCCTTTAATACTTGGATTTCTTATTGATATTAGAATAGCTAAAAATCATTGAGACAATGTGATCTTGCAAGAATCAGGGGTACAGTTGACCTCAAAGTCAATAGAAAAACATTCAGGAGATAAAAGTACCCACATTGGATTCCCAGAACTAACTTCTCTACAATAGAAGGTGTAAAGAAAATATTATCTAGGACACATGTGATCAAAAAGCAGATAAGGAATCACGTAATAAGAAGAAAGGATAATATGGGCAGCTCTACCCATGTGTCAGTCCTGTAATGCTTAGAAAACCAGAGGACAATTTTTCAAACATTGAGATTTTTTATGGAAGAGTTCTAGAAAGACCTGAGTAAGAATTAAACAGAAGGGATGGCTATTTGCTCTGATAGAAGGCTTACCCAACTTAGGGAGATCATGCTCTACAAGATCAGTAAGCATTTAATGAGCACCGACTGTGTATATGGAAACTGTATTGATCTCATCAGTACCTGTGAGTACAGTCAACAGTTACAGACTCAATCTTTTCTGCCATCTTCCAACTGCTCCTATTAGCTCCAGCTCTGCCTTTGTCCCAGGCCATGTCTCTAGTTGGTATTGGTAATAGCACCAAAGAAACACCTGGGTGGTATAGTGAATAGATTACTGAACTAGAACTTAATAAGACTTGAATTTCAGTTTTGTGTCCTTATTATGTCACACTGGGCAAGTCACTAAATTACTAAACTTCAATTTCCTCATCTGTAAAATTGGAATAATATTAGTATCTACTTTATAGCATGGCTGTTGTGGAGATAAAATGGGATTTTAATTATCTGATTGAGTGTAAATAAATTTTAAATGATAAAATATTGGTTAATTATGAATAAAGAGATATTACATATAAAGTGTTTGTAAGCCTTAAAATGTTGTATGTCATAGCTGTTAGCAGCAGCAGCAGCAGCAAGATCAATCTTTGATGGAGTTTTTGGAGGTATTCCACCCAAATGAAGCCTGTAGTCACCAAAAGCCTTGACCATCTCAATTCTATTAGGAACTAGACACAACCAAAAGCAATTTTTGATAATAAAGTACTTGGCACTATTAAGCGGTACATAAAATATGGAATCTTTAAAGTTAGGGAACCATGTCAAGGGAGCAAGGTGTGTGAGATTGGAACAGGGGAATGGGAAGGAGAAAGAGAGAGACAGAGAGAGACTCACAGAGAGATGACAGAGAGGCAGACAGAGGAGAAAGAAAGACAGTCAGAGAAAAGGAGACACACAGAGAGACTCAGAGATAGACAAAGACACAGAGAGAGAGAGAGACAGGGAAAGACAAGGTACAAGGAGACAGAGAGATGGAGAAAGAGACAGAGAGAGAGAGAGAAAGAGAGAGAGAGAGAGAGAGAGAGAGAGAGAGAGAGAGAGAGAGAGAAAGAGAGAGAGAGAGAAAGAGAGAGAGAGAGAGAGAGATACACTCAGAGTCAGAGAAAGAGAACAAGAAGAGAGAGAGAAAGAAAGAGGGAAAAAGATGGAGAAAGAGAAAGAGCAAGTGAGACAGAGAGAGACAGAAAGTGATAGAGACAGACAGACAGACAGATAATTAGAGAGGAGAGACAGAGACAGAGAAACACACACACAGAGTCAGTCAGAAAAAAGAGACAGAGACAGAGACAGACAAACAGAGAGGAAGAAAACTGGAAGAAAGAAGAGAGAGAGACAAAGGTGAGAGAGAGATAGGGAGTCAGAGCAAAAGAGACAGAGACAGAGTATAATGGGCTGAGGCTTGAGTTGATGCACTGAGGTCCCAAGCACATGAGGCTAAATAATAATTGGACTATACTCTATTAATATACATGCTTGGATAAAGAATGGTCCCTGCCCACTCTCTGTGCAAGTCCTGATGTGTTGTATAGGAAATGACGATTTTGGTGGGTGGAGACAGAGGGAGACAGGAAGAGAAGCTGGGAGAGATTGGGCCTGGGTTCTATTCTGGTAGAGGCTGGTCATGTGGCTTCTGGTCTAGCTAGCTTCTCAACTCAGCTGCACACATTGCTATTGCCTATTCTCTTCCACCTCCGATCTTTCTTCACTGAGAATGAAGATTGAAGATTTTCCCCTAACCTGAATTCCTGACTCCGGCTGATTTTTAAAATACGCGGTCATCACAACAGAGAAAAAGAGACAAAAACAGAGAAAATAGACATAGAAGAGAGATACAGACAGAGCAAAAGAGATAGAGACAGAGACAGACATATAGAGAAAAAGAGAAAAAAAGAAAGAAAAAAGAGACAATGACAAAAAAAAGAGAGAGAGACAGAGAGACAGACAGAGGCATAGAGACAGAGAAAGAGAGACAAAGACAGAGAAAGACACACACACACACACACACACACACACACACACACACACATACAAATCTTAGACATTTGTTACCTGGGCAGTGCTGAGAATCAATGGGCATTGCTGATGCGTGAAACAGACTAGAATACAACCCACTACCCAAGTCTCTATTGATTCTGCACATGGTTTTGTCAGTAAACCAAACAAGCATACTGAAAAAGGATGTCATTTCAAGCTCCCCTTTGCCTGTGGTCTCCCTTTGGGTTTGCCTGAAAATCTCAGTGCTGAAAGGGAAAGCTTTTGCCATTTTCACTCCATCCTTCCTTGCTCTGGCATCTACCTATAATCTGGCACTTCACCTCTAGTCCTAATTTGTGAGAGTTCTCCACATCCCTGGCCATCTTCCTCCCATGCTCCTGAATGCCTTCCTAAGTCCCTTTTCCTTTATTTTCCATTTCTGGCTATGAGAAATAAACAGCACTGTTTTTCCTAGAAAAATGAGTAGATTAACATTTCTGTTGCTCTAAATAACCTTCCCTAACTAGAATAAAAGCTCCTTGAAGTCAGGAACTATTTCAATTATAATATTTGAATTCCTAATATTTAGTAAGTATGTTAAACTGTTAGTAAATGCTTTTCCATCCATTCATTTTCAAAGCACCCAAGAGAAAGTTTTAAAGCTGACGAGACACACACCCTAATGTCTTCCAGGCTACCCTCTTCCCTTATTTTCTTTTGCTCTCTAATACATTATTTTCTGTTCCCATCCACTCAAAGACCTTTTTTTTATACCAATTCTTTTCATTGTGACATTTAGTAACTGATCTGGATGATCACCGATTAATTTTCTTGACACTGAGTCTCATATGCACATATCCTTGTGAAGTTGACATCTGCCTAGGCTCTGCACACATTAATTCAAATATTTACCCACTGAGAAGATCTTATCCCAGGAGGAGAGATACGAGTAACTTACTTTATAAAAATGACTATATTTGCAGCAAACCAAGTTGACCTTTGGAATCTTGGTTTTCTTCTGAACTGGAGGTTTGCTTAACTGTAAAAAAAAAAAGGGGGGGGGGCTGAATAGATGTCCTGTTCTCAAAGAGATGAAATCTTCAGGTCAATGATTTTCAGTCTTGGTGACTTGAGAGGAGGTAAGAAATGGAGATTGGAAGAAGAAGGAAAAAGGAAAAAGAGCTTTGTCTAAGGCAGGAAAATGGGAGGTTGGTCCTAGACTTAATTAGGCACACAAGAAGAACTCATAGGTCTAATAGACTGCCTAATCCAACCTGCTACTTTACTGGTGAGGAACCCAAGATTTCAGAGGTCATAAGTATCATGGATGGGATTTGAGTCCTGATCTTGTAACTCCAAAGCAATTATGTGTTTCCATTGGAATGCAATGGATATTTCAAGTTAAATCCTGCACTTTCTGCCATTATAGCTCTCTGGAACACTGAACACACCTACAAATTTCCTTTCTCTCCCATGCTCACTTGGGGTCTGAGAAGAACTGGACACACCACAAATTTTCTACAGATCCTTGATGTATCAGTGTCAATGAGTTTGCTTTAAGGAAGGACAATGTGCATACCAGAGGGACAAGGGGGATACTACTGCATGTAATCCATCACTCTCTGAATGGGCTGTGATTAGGTGAGTGTCCAAGAGGAAGAAACAGCAAAAGGAAGGCAGGAATCTGGATGCCATATTTTCCGGGATGCTTTTACTCAGGGGCCACGCACCAAGGAAATCAGCCAATCAACATTTCCATCACATTCCAGCCTTGGTTATCTGAATTTCTTTCAGAAGGTTGATGGCCTTTGAAGAATTCTGATGAAAATCAATTGTTCCTATCACTTTAATTCGCCTCATGTCAATTGTTTTTGGTGTGTGCTGATGGCGCTTAAAATCTGTATTTTTCTTGATGATAGAGCGAATTTGGTCTGATTTTCCCACACAAGAAGAAAGCCTCCCCTGCCTTAGACCACAGTCTCAGGCCCCATCCTAAGCACAATGTGTCTCTGATATTCTTTCTTTTACTAGACCACTTTCAACAACAAAGAGAATTTGAAAGATTTTACCTTAGGGAAACTTCAGGAATGGTCTGTATTAAGACTTACAAAGCTGGGGCATTTCTCCTCACATAAGCCTGGCCATTTATGGATCCCATAGAATGGCAAATAAATTAGAAGTCACTGGGGGCAAGATTAAGCTATTCTCCAGTTTCCCTGGTTTGAAGCCACACTAAAAGTGTATAATGAAGTGATCTCAGCTCGAAAGAATTGCTTGGGACAGATATTCATGCAAACTAATACACATCCTGGACTTGCATTGCAATTTTGATTAGAAAGAATGAGCTCATTATAGTTGGGCATACATTTTGTTTGAGGTCATTCTAGGGTGACAAAAGCATAGTGTGTGGAGGGTTCAAAGAATTCTTTAATAGCTGATCACTATCCTGAAATCTCAGCGTGAATTTTAGAACAATTTTGTCACATAGAAGGAAATATGTAGACTGAATGCAGAATAAAGCAGACTATTTCTGCTTTTTAAAATTTTGTTTTTTTCTTTCTTGTGTTTTTGTCCTTTTCTTCTGATCCTTTTTTTCCACAACATGACTAATATGGAAATATGTTTAATATGATTGTACATGTATAGGCCTAAATCTGATTATTTGTTGTCTTGAAGAGAGGGGGAAGGAAGGAAGGATGGGAAGGAGGAAAAATTTGGAACTCAAAATCTTACAAAATGAATATTGAAAACTATCTTTACTTGTAATTGGAAAAAAAAATACTGTTAAGTGGGGAAAATTATATCTCAAAACCAAGTCATTCACTACTTACTGCATGAATTATGGTTCTTCTCATGTTTTTATCATACATGTAAATACATGTAAATTCACATATAGTGAAATAATCTCAGCACTCAGAAGAAAGAGAACTAGCTTCAAATCTTAACTTCTATATTTAACTAGTAACTATGTGACCCTAGTTGAATCCTCTACTCTACAGACAAAATTTATCTATAAAATGAGGTTAAGAACACATTGAGTCATAAATTCTGTAAGGACTTCAGAAATCATCTTTTTAAAAAAAAAATTACAGATGAGGAAACTGAGTCCTAAAGAGATTAAAGGACATATCAATGTTTGCACTACAGCTTAGTAATTGTAGAAACTGGGATCTATTGGGGGAGGAGTTATATACTCTACTAAATTCCTTTACAGACATCTCATGCTATATAATTCTCATGGAGGAGTTCTCAACATTAATAGCCAGTGTTTTTGCAGCATACCCAAATGTGTAAAATGCTTCACATGTTTTATCTTATTTGGCCCCTCCCACAACAACCTTGTTAGCTAATACTACAGATGTTCTTTTACAACTGATAGTATATATGTATATTTATATGTATGTATATATATATATGACTGATTTATTCATTTTCACCCCTATAGAACAAGGATTCTTTAGTTTTTCTGTGTCATGGAGCCTATAAACATTCTAGTGAAGTCTTTGGATCTCTTCTCAAAATAATGCTGTATTTTTAAAAATCAGATTACAGAAGAAAACAATTATATTGAAATATACTTATCAAAATATTCAATTAAAAACATGAGTCATGGGTCATTCTATAGAATGTTAGCTACTTGAGGACAGGGACTGTTCGGTTTATGTCTTTATATGTTCAGCGTCGAACAGCTACTGCTTGTTGAATAATAGATAATCCATAGTCAGAAAACTGATATTATAATAAATCTTATCAGAATAAGTATCATAATCAGTATTTGAACCCAGGTCTCTCTTTAGATGACAATTTCTCTGTCCTTTCCGTTATAGCATGTTACCTCTTAAAGGCATGCTAGAAGAATACAAAACCTAGGAAGTTTAAGCAAGCTATCTGTCATTTATGAACTAGTAGAATTCAGAGAAGCTCACAATAAGATTGGCTGCAAAGTGCTGATTTTTTTCAGATTCAGAAACTTTTAAAGACCATCTACTATGTCAAAAAGAGTTGCAATCTGCATCAGTGAAAAGGACTGTCCTCCTCCAATAAATCTTAGAGTATTAAAGTAAGTGTGATTGAGTATGCATTTAAGTAGGGATGCACCTATATTTAAACTTCAGGGCAAAAGTGGGGGGGGGTATCAATTAGACTGAAAGGAAATAAAAATACCCATCTTTGTAGGTTTTATTATTGTTTATCATCGGTTGAGGGAAAACTCTTGCAGATTGACAGAACCTGTCTTGCACTCACTTTGGGAGAATGCTGATTTTGTGCTCTAGGATTTCCTTCTGAGCCAGCTCCTCCAACAAGCTGCTGTCTGAGGAATGTAGAGCAGATTTCAAGTTAAATCCTGCATCTTCTCCCATTACAGTTCTCCGGGATGCCAAGCGTGCCTACGAGTTCCCTTTCTGCCCCATGACCTGCCATTTCCAAAGGCAATGCTTGGCAGGCCGACAAGAGAATGGTGGCATTTGAGTGCCTTGCTCGAAAACAGATTTCTCCTTCCCTTTGGATACTTTGTGTATGCCATGTCCAGCTGGCTGCTTCCTCAGATAGCTGCTGCAATCCCCTAACTCTGCCAGAGAGTGAGAGAGCAGAGCTACTGCACGAACTAAGTGTCAAAGCAAATTTGTTATTAGTTCAAGATTAGCCATCTATGGTACATCATCTGTTTAAGCAAATCCCAATTCAGTGCATGGACACAAAGGGGCAGGAATGTTTCTAAGGGAAGAAAGGAACGGGGTTTCTAGCTTTCTGCAATATTCCCTGGTGCCTTAAAATATCAGCTGAGACACGATTAAGTAAGCTAAAATCAGATTTAAAAATCATCTTTCTCTTTCCTATCAGAGTATTCTCCACAATGTATTTCCGACTCATTCAGTCAGTCAGTCAATTTTTCAACGATCATGTTTTCCTGATTCTGAGTCTTTACTCATAGCATTCTGGATGCCAGAAGTGCCTTCCAACTTTTGAAATATAACTTCTTTCCTTTTCAAGATCTAGCTGAAATACCATCTTTTCCCATGTTTTTCCTCATTCCTGTGGTCCAGCCAGCATTATTGCTCCCTTCCTGGATCTTTTATTGCCTCTTGTGGCAATATTTTATCATATATTTTTATATATATAGCACATGTTTATTGTGTACTCCATTTTTTTACTATAGACTTCAAGGCATACACTATGTCTTTATCTTCCTCCGGGCCTATAAGAATATTTTGCACATAGTAAGTGCTTAATAAATATTCATTGAGATTTATTTATTGCAAAGAAGCAGTCAATTAGCCACCAGATGATTTTTAGTACTTTTTCACACTGTCAAGTGACATAGACTTCCAGCAGATTTAGGAAGGCTTTGATATCACAATCTCAGAGTTAGAGGAAACTTGGAGGTTATCTGATCCAATACATATATGACCAAGAACCTGCTCTGCAATTCTGGTACAGTATCATTGGTACCGTACTGGTACAGTAATCATTAAATTTGTGCTTGAAAGACTTCAGTGATGGGGAACTCACTACCTCCCAAAATGTCCCATTTCCATACCAGGATAACTCCAATTGTTAGGAAGATAATCTTCACACAGAGATCCAAAATCTTCCACTATGAACCTTCTGAAAATTGTTCTTTATTCTGCCTATTCACAAGCGTGATGATTTCTCTTCCCTAAAAGTTTTTTCAAACTAATGAAAAAGTTATCGTGTCCCTCTAAGTCTTTTCTTCTCTGGTTTAATTATTCCCAGTTCCCCCAATCAAATTTGGTCATCCTCTAATAGATGTATTTCAATTTGTCAGTGCATTTCCTAAAATATGGCACCCAGAATTGACCACAATATTGCAGACCAAAACAGAGGACAGCAGCAAGAGCAATCTCCTTTGTCTCAGTGTATATGTCCCTCTAGGTGAGGGTCAAGATACCACTAACTTGTTTGGCGACCATGACATACTGTTTACTCATATAAACTCCAAGAAATTTTCCACCTAAATTGATGATTGGATCCTCTCCTCCCATTCTGTGCTTATGAATTTGATTACTTGAATCCAAGGATAGCATTTTACATTTATTCCTATTCAATTTCTTTTTACTTGATGCAGCCCATCAGCCCAGGTTGTCGCAGTGTTTTGGGATACTAACTTAGTATTTCAGTGTAATAGTTACACTATCCAGTTTTGTGTCAAATCTGTAAATTTGAAAAACATGCCATCTATCTTTTCATTCAAGACATCGATAACAATGATGAGCAGAATAGAAAAAGGGGACTTTTTTAGAGACCAATCTCCACATTTATGGTGGCCTATCATTTTGTAGTCCATTAATCACTTTTTGGGAGGATTTAATTATTCAGTGGACCCCAAATCTACCTAATGGCATTATTAAGCTCATGGTTCTCCATCTTTCCCACAAAGAAAACATGAAAGATTCTGTAACATTCTTGGCTGAAATCTAGTTATACTATGATACAGAGGTTGTAGTCTACCCTTGAAGACATTATTCTTCTCTAAAGGGAACTCTTCACCCAATTTTCCCAGTTTTATCTTGGCTACAGATTCATTGTAATATCTTCAATAAGGCAGATCATTTTTTATTAAATCTTTGTTGTGTACATGGTACTTCAGTAGGTATCCTGAGGATATGAAGGAGGTACTTTAGAAGTTACTGGTCTTAAATTCAATGAAAAACCTTCTAGACCAGTAGTGTCAAATAAAAAGCCCCACTAATCTATACAAAAGTATCCCTAAGGGTTCTATACTGACTTAGAAAACATTGTCAACCATGTTGACATTATTTATTTTAATTTATTTTGTTAAATATTTTCTATCTGGATCAGCAGCACTTGAGAGTTGAACCTTCTGCACTAGCCCATCTTAGAGACTTGTGAACTTTTGAGCTAGTCTGAAATTTCCCTTGATGATCCTTTCCCAAAATCATTTAGATAATATAGAAGAATTCTTTATAATTTATTTATCAATAGATAGAGACAATTGTGCAGCTTCTTGGTAGAGGATCAGGTCCAGTTCTGAATCAGTAAAAGAGCCTCAAATGTTATCATCACATATGGTGAGTTGATTATTTGCAAATTTCAAGGCCCATTTGTAAAGAATTGGTTGAAAGCTGTTCAGAATATTTTTTTAAAAATTATTTGGTTCAAGGTAGGGAGGTAGAAAAGAAGAAAAGAAGGATAGAAAAGGAAAAGAAAAATAGAAAGGGAAGAAGAGAAAGGAGGAAGAAAACAAGAAAGAAAAAAGAGAGGAAAAAAAAGAAAAAAGAAAGAAAATTAATGTTACTGTTAGAATTCATTTTACAAATTCTTTCTTGTGAAACTTGGTAATTTCCATTACAATTTATAGGATGAACATCTAAACAGGGGTCAGCATAAGATAATTACTAGTAAGCCAAAATCTTGTCAATTTGTAGTCACAGAATCACAAAATTTTACTTAGAAAGGTCCTTAGAAGTCATCTTGTATGCAGCAGAAGGTCAAGCTTCATTTAACACTGTTCAATTATATTCAGATTAGAGTTATTTCTTTAGGCCTCCACAGAGGCAAAAAAACTCCAAGTGATGGGCTAGGCAGATGAAGTTAACAATTGTTCTATCACATCAACGAGGGGGTCATGTTTTGAGAAGCAGAGAAGACATGGGGTGTTGTTCAGTCATCTTAGTCATGTCTGACTCTGTAACCCCTTTTGGAATTTTCTTGGCAAAGATACTGGAGTGATTCTCCAGCTCATTTTACAGATGAGGAAACTGAGGTAACAGGATTAAGTGACTTGCTCAAGGTCACACAGCTAATAAGTGCATTTGAACTCAGAAAGATCGGTCTTCCTGCCTCCAATCCCAGCACTGGATCCACTTAGAATTGGTTGAAAGCTGTTCAGAATATTTTTTAAAAATTATTTGGTTCAAGGTAGGGAGGTAGAAAAGAAGAAAAGAAGGATAGAAAAGGAAAAGAAAAATAGAAAGGGAAGAAGAGAAAGGAGGAAGAAAACAAGAAAGAAAAAAGAGAGGAAAAAAAAGAAAAAAGAAAGAAAATTAATGTTACTGTTAGAATTCATTTTACAAATTCTTTCTTGTGAAACTTGGTAATTTCCATTACAATTTATAGGATGAACATCTAAACAGGGGTCAGCATAAGATAATTACTAGTAAGCCAAAATCTTGTCAATTTGTAGTCACAGAATCACAAAATTTTACTTAGAAAGGTCCTTAGAAGTCATCTTGTATGCAGCAGAAGGTCAAGCTTCATTTAACACTGTTCAATTATATTCAGATTAGAGTTATTTCTTTAGGCCTCCACAGAGGCAAAAAAACTCCAAGTGATGGGCTAGGCAGATGAAGTTAACAATTGTTCTATCACATCAACGAGGGGGTCATGTTTTGAGAAGCAGAGAAGACATGGGGTGTTGTTCAGTCATCTTAGTCATGTCTGACTCTGTAACCCCTTTTGGAATTTTCTTGGCAAAGATACTGGAGTGATTCTCCAGCTCATTTTACAGATGAGGAAACTGAGGTAACAGGATTAAGTGACTTGCTCAAGGTCACACAGCTAATAAGTGCATTTGAACTCAGAAAGATCGGTCTTCCTGCCTCCAATCCCAGCACTGGATCCACTTAGAATTGGTTGAAAGCTGTTCAGAATATTTTTTAAAAATTATTTGGTTCAAGGTAGGGAGGTAGAAAAGAAGAAAAGAAGGATAGAAAAGGAAAAGAAAAATAGAAAGGGAAGAAGAGAAAGGAGGAAGTTTAATGGACTAGTCTACGTAAGCCAAATGTAAGTGTGCACTCAGGTAAGAGGATATTTCTAATCTTATGTTGCTTTTTTTTTTTTTTTCAGAAAGACCATTATACAACATCATTTGTAACTTACATGCATGGACTGCTTTGCAAATTAGTTTAAACATGAATCAATGAGTGCCCTCATTTTCCTAGATCACAAAAATACAACAAAACAAAATATTTATCTCCTCTGCCAGACTGACTTCTTGGGGATGAAGGATGATAATAATTTATGTTAGTAAAGTAACAGATCTTGGTCTTAACTGCCTTATAAGTCCTCCTCTTCCTCCTCCTCTTATTTCTCACCAGGGCCAAAATGATTGCCAAGAGACTCTCCCTGCCAGTAAGACTTCCATTATTAAAGTAAACACTATTTCAAAACTAACCCTAATTCCAATAATTGACTGGAGTTAATGCCCTGAGGCAGAATCATAGGACATCAATTTATCCTCCCTGGTCCTTAATTGCAAGAAACTTTCTGGCATCTGGATCATTGTTGCATAAATAAGAGTCTACACAAGAGGATTCCAGGGCTCTGGAAATGATTTGTGAGGTTAATCTCATTGGAGGTTTTCTTCTTCCCGAGACCCTCTTTGAAAGGATACTTAGCAGGTGTTCAAATTGAAAAGGAAAGGGGGTGTGTGTGTGTGTGTGTGTACACACATGTATATTTAAGCCCAGATAAGAAAGTGTATCTTTCTGCCTGGCACATAGGAGGCACTTGGTAAATGTATTATCTATGACATGCAAAAAATGGGGAGATTGGAAATTAAGTACAAGGACATTTAGGATAAGAAGCACCAAAATCAATAGAAAAGTGCCTCCAATCATAGAATTAGAGATGTAGGCTTACATAGTATTTTATAGGTTGTCTAATCTAACTTCTTCCTTTTACAGATGAGGAAACTGAGGTCCAGAGAGATGAATTGATTTGATTGAGTCACACAACTAGTAAGCCTCAGAGGCAAATTTCAACTCCCTTTGAATCCAAATACAATACATCTCTCTCTCTCTCTCTCTCTCTCTCTCTCTCTCTCTCTCTCTCTCTCTCTCTCTCTCTCTCTCTCTCTCACACACACACACACATACACACACACACACAGATTTTTTATCCTCCACTACTCCATGCTCTAAAAGTCTGGATCTTTTTGGCTTGTGTATCATTAAATTCTTTATTAGATGTGATGGACATCATTGTTTGATGAGGAGGGAAGTTACCTTCTTAATGATATAACTCATGAACAAATTAAAATTTTAACCTTATATGCTCATCTCCAAAACAAGTGATCAACTTTTTTTGATGTTCATACCATCCATTTTATTGCATCTCAATACTTAGGGCTTCAAAGGATGCTTGATCTCACTTGATATGTATATATGTGAGTACAAGTGTTCCTGTGTTTCTTCCATTAGTACAGACCAAAACATCTGTGCTTTCTTATCCTATTTTTTTCCTGACCATGCCCTAAATCACCCACAGAGGATTTACTGACCCACTGAAAACCTTTTTCTAGGTCTTTTAACATCTTATGGGCACCAGTTCAACCCTGGGCCTGTCCATCTGCCATCTCTTATTCTTGCTAGATGACTGATTGCCCTCATTTTCAGATCATGCATTTTCTGATTTTTTAATTTTAATGTACTTGTTGCACATTAGACATCAGTGGTAATATGCTGTCGCCTGTTTATTCTCTCCCTTTGGGGAACCTACTATTGGAGTTCTTTGGAAATTATGATATTCCTTGATTTGAAATCATAGAGCATCCCAGGGCAAATATTGATGTTAAAGAGTTAAGTTCTCATGATAGTCAGTGCTCATAATCAAACTGCTCTAAGATCCAGAGCAGAAATTTCATCAATTATAAACCAAGACTAAAATAATACCATGACTAATAGGAAAATTATTTTTTTCTTCTTTTCTGACTTCTATGTCTTTTTAAATGGCTTTGCTAATTTTTTGTTTTGTTTTGTTTTGTATCACTTTTGTTTCCAAATGTGTTCTTCCTACTTTCTTCCTAATTGGGAAGTCATCCCTACTTAAGAAGGAATTTTTTTAAGAAATGGGTACTGGGGGGCAGCTAGATGGCACAGTGGAGAGAGCACCAGCCCTGAAGTCAGGAGGACCTGAGTTCAAATATGGCCTCAGACATTTAATGCTTCCTAGCTGTGTGACCCTGGACAAGTCACTTAAACCCAACTGCCTCAGGAGAAAAAAAAAAAAGAAATGGGTATGGGGATAGAATGCAATTTGGTAAAATCAAAGAATATATAAACTAAATCTGACATAGTCCTCCACTTCTGCAAAGAAGGAAGAAAGGCATATTTTCATTATCTCTTCTTTGGAGGCAAGCTTGATTATTACAATTATACAAAGTCCTGTTTAATTTTTGTTGTTCTTTTCTGTATTGTTGTAATTATTTCATATATAGCTTCCTTTTTTTCTACTTGCTTCATTTCTCAGTGGTTCTTATAAATGCAAAGGCTAAATTATTTTTAAACAAATTTTTATTAAGATCTTTTAAAATACAACACCTATTTTTTTTCAATGTCTCTCTCTGATTTTCTTCCTTCCTTACAGCCATAAATTCTCTTTCTGATTGGGGAGTTCCTTCCCAATCATTGTACTGATCATACTCTCTTTAAACTCAGATTAATACATGACCCTTTAGACTTACAATCTATCTTGCCTCTACTCAGATACCTTATCTTTACATTGTTTTCTTCTTCCCACTAGAACATAAGTTCCTTGAGGACAGAGATTTTCTTTGTATTGGATTCATAGCACTTAATATATCTATCTCATCTATCTATATATCTATCTACCTACCTACCTACCTACCTACATTTCTATCCAGTAAGCATTTAATAAATGCTCCATCCATCCATCCATCCATTATCCATCCATCTATGATCTCTCTATGTATGTATGTATGTATCTATTCTTTCTTTTGTACCTCTTCTCCCAGAGAGTCATCCTTTATAATAAAGAACCTTACAATAAAACCAACCAATATGTTGAATAAATGTAAAGTTATATACAGTATCCCAAACCTATAGTAGTCCTCTTCTGCAAAAATTTGGGAGGGGAGGTTCCATCTTATATCTTTTCTTTGGGGCCAAGCTCAGTCATTATAATTTCTGTTTGCTTGTTTTTAAAACACACAACAATTGATTTGTTCTGTGTTTACAATGTATGTGTTCAATGAAAGAACTTAAAATACAACAAAAATATTGTATTTTATTATATAATTTGGTATCTGGATAGCCCCTTTGTTTATTAAATTAAAGGTAGAATTGGAGTTAAAAAGTTTTATTCCTTCCAGGAGAACGTTCCCAAGCTCAGGGTGTGTGAGTGGGTGGGACAGCAGCCCACAGCCCACACCCAAGAACTGAGCTAGGAAGGACCATTGAGCTTTAGGGCTCCATTAGGGTAATGTGAAAAACAGATCCCAGGAAGAGGTTTTATCTGAAGGAAAATAAAAGAATTCTGGCATGAATTGTCAGCATAAGTAAAGAAAAGATCACTTAGGAAGTCCAGTGAGCTGAAGAGGTAACAGAATAAATAAGAAAAGTTCTCAAGTTATGTCAGAAAGAAGGAATCTTCCCTTCTCCCCACTCTCCAACGATGCTGGCCATCACATTTGACTAAGAAATCAGGAGAGAAGGGAAGCAAATCATATTCAAATTTCAATGTCCTTTTTTTTTTTTTGGAAAGCTATATTCAGAATCATAGAATGTTAAGTATTAAAAGGGAATTCTGAAATTGAATGCTTCATCTACCTTTGTAAAGCAGGATTCCTTCTATACTAATAAAAATGGTTGTGTTTTATATAGTATTTTAAAGATTATAAATCACTTTAAATTCATGATCTCATTTAGGCCTCATGTTAAACCTGTGAGGCAGGGCTTATAAATATTATTCTGTCCATTTACAGACTCAGAGAGGCTATTTGACTTGTCCTGGCACACACAGCTAGTATGTTACTCTTTATCTATTCTTTATTGTCTTTTGAATTATTGATTTTAGGCAGCATGGTATAATGAGTAAAATGCCAGATTTGCAGTCAGGAAGTTCTATTCAAATTTCCCCTCCAATAATCATTAGCTGTGGGGTGATGGGCAAATCACACAATATAGCTGGGTCTCAGTTTCCTTTTTTTGTAAAATGAGTTTTCAGATACTTGTAAGTACTTTCTTTATAAGACTACTGTGAGATTCAAATGAGATAATGCATATAAGGCCCTTTGCAAACATGCTAGGTTCATCAGCATCTGTTATCATTTATAACTTTATTGAATAACCAAGTTTTATAGAATTTAATTACAACAAAAAGTTTCTTTCTCAAGTGCTAATGGGGTTGGCCCCATTGCTAAATATTTCTGCTTTGAATGAGTAGGTAGAAATGCTTACCTACTATTCCTATTGTATTATTGAAAGAGGATAAAAAAGTGATATTTAATCTTTAGAATTTGAAAGGATCTTTAAGACCACCCAACTCATTCCTCTCATTTGATAGAACAAGAACTGTGACAGAAATATAAAATGACTGTGTGTTTAAGGTCACACAGCTAAAGCATGAAGTAGACTCCTGTAGTTTAGTTCTTATTCTGAAGTTTCTTAAGTTATTTAAAAAATATTTTGATAGTAGTTATTTCATTTCATATAATTTCTTTCCTTTGAAATATTGTATAATTTATTTTTATGCATTCAAAAACATAGTCTTTATCAGATTACTAAAAGATTCCATAACACACACAAAAGACTCAGAACTCCTGATCTATAACTTAAAATGGGGGCACATTATATCCCAAAGAGATACTAAAGAAGGGAAAGGGACCTGTATGTGCCAAAATGTTTGTGGCAGCCCTGTTTGTCGTGGCTAGAAACTGGAAAATGAATGGATGCCCATCAATTGGAGAATGGTTGGGTAAATTGTGGTATATGAATGTTATGGAATATTATTCTTCTGTAAGAAATGACCAGCAGGATGAATACAGAGAGGCTTGGAGAGACTTACATGAACTGATGCTGAGTGAAATGTGCAGAACCAGATCATTATATACTTCAACAATGAGGATATATTCTGATGGAAGTGGATTTCTTCGACAAAGAGGTCTAACCCAGTTCCAATTGATCAATGATAGACAGAAGCAATTATACCCAGAGAAGGAACCCTGAGAAATGAGTGTAAACTATTTGCATTTTCATTTTTCTTCCCGGGTTATTTATACCTTCTGAATCCAATTCTCCCTGTGCAACAAGAGAACTGTTCGGTTCTGCACACATACATTGTATCTAGGATATACTGTGACATATTTAGCAGTAAAAGACTGCCTGCTATCTAGAGGAGGGGGTGGAGGAAGGGAAGAGAAAAGTCGGAACAGAAGTGAGTGCAAGGAATAATGTTGTAAAAAATTACCCAGGCATATGTTCTATCAATAAAAAGTTATAAAAAAAATTGGGGACACAAGTGTGGGCTTTTAACTAAACCTGTAGCAGGACATACCAAGAGCAGAGCCATTTCTCTCTAGTGTTAAGCACCAGTACTAAACAGAGACCATTTTTCTTCTAGGGGAGAATGGGGGGGGGGGGGTCTGTAAGACCAATTAACCATAGACACAATGATGAGTTTGGCAGAGATCTTTTTTTCATGTTTCCTCTACAAATTCTCCGTGGTAGGGAGGAAAGTCTCCTTGGGCGTCAACATCACTTTCATTCTCCTTAGTTTTTATCTGGGTACATAGTTGTTGTCATTTAGATGGGATGATACAATTACAATGTGTTTCCTGGGAGTCATCCCAAAGATACTGTAGAGTCCGCCATGGTGGAGATGAAGCGTTAATTACCTTCTGTTAAGTTGCAAACCTCTATTCCCTGAAGCCTCCCTCAAGTAAACAGTATATTCATTTTGTTCCTGCTTTTGACACAGGAGAGAAATAGTTTAAATGCTCCCTTTAAATCAACTCAGGCTGCCAGGTTGGGTTTTGTCAATTTGCCACTGCCCCAGTCGGAGTAAAAATAGTGCAACATAGTCCCTGCCTGTATCACAACAAAGAGACTGGCTCCACGTGGGTTATGGCAGCACAGTCCGGGTACCAAAGGTAGCATTCAAGATCAGGACCGACAAAAGCTCAGGGATAAATAAGGCTCAGGCGGGCAGGGATAAGTGGGTCAGTTCTAGTTTGGCTACCTTTTGTCCTTCCCAAGCTTTAACCTGAATGGGCTCTGGGGTCACATCACTTACACTGAACAAAAATGACAAGGGAAGCCAACCAAAAAGAGATCAGGTGGAAAAAGGAAAGACTTTAGATTGTGGGTCCTCAAATGACCTGGTGGCTACTTTTGTAGTGATCTGTGAAAAATTATTGCTAAGTGTTAATGTACAGATGAGTCTATCAGGACTTGGTTGGCTTAGATAATTAGAATCTCTTGGTCACTGATCATGGCTTTGAACCTTGAGTGATTCAGCTAGTTTCATTCTGTTTCATGGTGAGTCATGGCTACTATCTTTTAATACATACTGCTAATCAAAAGAGAACTGAACAAAAATGACAATGGGAAGCCAACAGAATGGAGATCAGATGAAAAAAGAAAAGGTTTTAGCTTATTGGTCCTCAAATGACGTGATAGATAGTTCTGCCTACCTAGCTTCTAATACATACTACTAATCAAAAGAGAGGCTGAGTAAGAGAATGACTTTATCAATAATACTGGAAAAACAACAGAAAAAATCCTTATCTGTTGATGATGGGATAATACTGTCATCTTCATGTCTGAAAGATAATATTATCATCAATCAATAAACATTTTTAAATGGATGGATTTTAATGGAAGGATGAAGCATTCATTAAATGCTTACTGGATAGATAGGTAGATAGATAGATAGATAGATGATAGATAGATGAGAAAGATAAGTTAAGCACTTACTATATGCCAGACCCTGTACTAAGCAATAGGAATACAAAAAAGGCAAAAAATATGGAGCATATAGTCATCAATATATGTGTACAATACAATGAAACCTGTGAAGATTCTCTAAAAGACTCTAAAAGACTCATCCTACAGACAGCATTCTGGACTACTGAGATTATTGCAAAACATTCTGTCCCAGATCCCATAACATATTCCAATTTAAGGTCCAAATAGATAGACATTAAAGGTGAAATTATTAAAAAAAAAATTAGAGGATGTGTAAAAAGGGAAAAAGTCTTTATCTGGAGATAAAATAGACAATATGATTACATAAAATTTAAATATTTTTGTGCAAACAAAATGAATTCTGATCTTAGAAAGGAAAGGGGTAACTGAAAAACTGATAAGAATTTCATTTGCAAAATGTATAAAGAATGTATTTAAATATCTAAGAATGAAAGCCATTCCCTAGTTAATAAAAGGTCAAAGGATATGACCAGGAAGTTTATTAAAGAAGAAACCCAAACCATTACCAACCATATGAGAAAGTTCTCCAAATCACAAATAATTAGAAAGATGCACATTAAAGTAACTTTGAGAATGTATACTTTATACCCATCAGATTGCCAAAGTTGATTTAAAAGGAAAATGTAATATGAGTAGCTAGACAGGGAAATGGAATTTGGTGAAAAGAGGTTGTGGGGGAGACACATTGATAAACTAACCAATGATAATCTTTCTAGTTGAATAAAATTTTTGCAGTCAGGTGAAAAAAAATTAATTTACTTTTACCTGTTTATGATACAATAAATATCTATCAGTATTTCCATACAATCCTTCTTAGAGCCATCCTTTCTTCCCTCCTGAGAAAGGGATTAACTTTCCTCAAAAGAATAAACTGTCTCTGTTTATGATTGGCTTCAGCCTACTGAAATACTAATTACTAGGAGGCATAAACCATCCCAGCTAGCTTGAGTCTCTGTGTCTGAGCTCCTCTGACTTCATGGTTTTTTTGAAGATCATGTAAGTCACCTTGAACTTCCTCCTACCTTGCCCTGATGACCAAAGAGTTTCCATATAGAGATGAAGGGGTCCACATCCAGAAAAATTAGGTGTCGGGTTGCAATAACCTTGTTGCATATCCTTACTGCATTAGGACAGAGCAAACTTCCTCTTGTTAACTGTCCATTGACTTGTAAGTAGCTCATCCTCCTCCCCACATTAAATTGCTCTAAGAAAATGCCTATTTGTCATCACAGTCAAGTACAATTAGAGATGATAAAACAAATGCAAATTTGCATCATTTGCCTAAGTTTCAGCTTTTTTAAACTGCAATGCATTATTTGCAACAGTATTTTGAGAATATTGCATTTCTGAATATAATCTTGTATAGAAAAATCTTTATATTCTTGAATGACAAATAGAGACGAAGCTATTCAAATTCAATAATCTATAAAATTAATTGATTAACCAGAAAGGGGATGTAATATAAAAATTTTTCACCAGGTGGCACTCTTCTATAGCCACCAGCCAAGGGGTACAAAGTTTCCCCATGCTCATGCAAGAGATTTTCCCTCCTCCATCTTCACAGGTCTGGACAGGTTTAATCAGCCTTATTCATTCAAAATTCACTTTTGGAGAAAACTAGAATACAACTCTAAATTATAAGAATTATGGACATTTCTAAGTGGTCCTGCCTTCAGCCTATGTCTGGAATCTCTTCTCATTTGCTAACAATTTCCTTTTTAATGGCCGTAGGATTTATTTAAACATAGTGAGGTAACTTCAAACAGTAAATAACAGAGATAAGATTTTCAAATATCAAGCTGCAACGGATCTATGGGCCAGGTTGAACTCTTCCCTCAACAGTTCTCTGGTGATAGATGATAGAAGAGTGATAGATGAGAAGAAATAATAAGGGAAAGAATTACAAGCTTTGTGACTCACTGACAACCACTATGAAGAATAAAAAACTGGTAATACTGCATGTTGGTGTTGCCTTCTGCATGATTTCATCACAGCTCAGAGAATTCTGGGTATGTGATGACTCTCTAATCCATTCTTGTTCTGATTCCATTCCTCTATTCTTGCAAGCCCTAGGTCTCTAGGCTTCCTCCATTTCCCCCTGTCAAAATCCTTTTCCTTTGCGCGCTGCAATTCTTCTGGGGATATTCCACCTCTTATTTTTTTCTATTTCAGTTAGCCCTGACAATAGCTTGGAAGAAATAAAATGGAATGGTAGACCAGACCATAAACAACATAAGGTACAAAGTCTCTTCAAAAGCAAGGAAAATGGGAATCCGAGGATTCTGGGAAATAAATGCTTACAAATACTGCTGATCTATTGCTCCTGGTCTCTTAGAAATAATTGTTTCATTTTTGAGTCAATTCACTCTATATCTTTTATAGCAGACTTCTTATCAGAGATATTTGATGCAAAATTTCCCCTAATTGGCAGTTTGTCTGAATTTTATTAATTTGAAAACTTTAGATTAAAAAAAAATTAAATATGACCTCTCACTTCTTATTTGGTCAAGAATTCTTCTACTATTACTATTATAATTAGTAATAGTATAGTACATTTTTAATATATACATAGTATATTTTTAATTAATATATCTTCTCTTATTTTTAAATGTCATGGACTTTTATACTTGAAAATTGTTGTGGGATATGGTATAGGTAGCTTATCCAAACCAATTTTCTGCCAAATTGCTCTCCAATTTCATTAATGGTTCATATTGAATAGAGAGTACCACTATTCAGTCTGTTCTAGTCATCTATTTTAATGTTTGTTTGTTTTTTTAACCAGTATCAAATAATTGATGATTACTGCTTAGTTTGGAAGTGCTCTTACTCTACTTCATTCCTAATCTTTTATTCATCTGCATTTAGATTCTAGATCCTCAAAATGAGTTTTATTATTATTTCAAATAGTGCTATAATGTAACTCCACAGCAGTATGATTGTTGTAATGATAAATATGTAAATTAATTTAGATAGTAGTATTTTTTTTTTCTGTTGGTGTGGCCTAACCATAAGCAATGAATATATCCATACTTATTTGTTTTCTTTTATTTTTATAATTAGTATTTAATATTTGTATTTATATAAGCATTTCTTCATAGGATAATTTTTTTTTTTACTTATTCTGAATACAATTTCTCTAGTATTACCTCATGATTTTTTACATTGCTACATGGAAATGCTGATATTTGGGAGCTATAGAAATGAGTATGATTATTATTTTTTTTTTAAGATTACATACCACTAAGAAGAAGATTCAGATCCTATGGATCTACAGCCAATTGATTAGTTATGAATTATTGTTGGGAATTAATTCTACCCTTAAATTAGCTAAGAACTTAGGGAAAGCTACAGAAGAGAACTTCTAAATAATCATAGCACTTTCTCAGTTACTAGGCTTGGAATACTAGTGGCTTGTCCAGATAAAGCCAGAATGCTAGGTCCTGTCGGCAGAAAGCACCATGGAAGTGAGCAACCCCAGCACACTGAACTTGAAGTGCCACCTGGTGACCAGTGCCCAGATACTGCACCTAAACTAGCTGTTCTAGCTACTTTCTTCCTTAGGATTTGGATAAAGTAGGGCTCAAGTGTGTGTCTAAACATGCTACAACTTACTGGCAGAGTCTGGTGAGCAAAGAGTTTTGTAAACCTTAAAGAGCCATAGGAAGGTGAGTTGTTTCTTGTAGTGACTGTTAAAAATCTTGACCTATAATTTCTTCAGTGTAATATCATTTTGGTGAGCAACTTTTTTTTCCACATTCTCTGCGATTTGTTGCCTTACTGTCCAGTTCCAATTCCATCTTCTTTTCTTTCCTTTCTCCTTTCCTTTCCTTTTCCTTTCCTTTCCTTTCCTTTTCCTTTTCCTTTCCTTTCCTTTTCCTTTTCTTTCCTTTCCTTTTCCTTTTCCTTCCTTTCCTTTTCCTTTTCCTTTCCTTTTCCTTTTCCTTTCCTTTTCCTTTTCCTTTCCTTTCCTTTTCCTTTTCTTTCCTTTCCTTTTCCTTTTCCTTTCCTTTCCTTTTCCTATTCCTTTCCTTTCCTTTTCCTATTCCTTTCCTTTCCTTTTCCTTTTCCTTTCCTTTTCCTTTTCCTCTCCTTTTCCTTTTCCTCTCCTCTCCTTTCCCTCTCCTCTCCTTTCCCTCTCCTTTCCTCTGCTCTCCTCTCCTCTCCTCTCTTCTCCTCTCCTCCTCTCCCTTTTTCTCCCCTCTCCTCTCATCTCCTTTCATCCCCTCTCCTCTCATCTCCTTTCATCTCCTTCTTCTCCTGTCCTTTTCCCTTTCTTTTCCCTTTTCCTTTTCCTATCTTCCCTCTGTCCACATAGGATTTCATACCCTTACCTATGAATGCTTTGCCCAACAGAATATAAAATTTTATCACTGAAACCTTGAAAGATATTTTGGGGTTTATGGGTTAGGATCATGACTTAAACTCAGCTTTTTACTGACTGACCAACAACAGGTTCGAGGCCAGGTCCCCCTTGGCCATCATTTGGTCCCTGTGAATGTAAATAGCAATTGTTTCTGTTTTGGCCAGAAATCCTGAGGGTCTTCCCCTCCACACTGATACATATATACATACACACATAATACAGACACATACACACATATGTATAGGTATGCATACACATATATACATATATGAAATATGTGTATGTATGTATATGTATGTTTTTTTTGACTAAGTAAAAGAAGCCATTCTCTACCTTCCTTCCTAGGGTTAATGACTGAATGGGAATTAACATAACATATAAAGACTTTAGCTTTAAAAGACTAAGTTCTCCCACTGCATCCAGGGTCATCCCCAGTCCTCCTGACCTATATCTGGCCACTGGACCCAGATGGCTCTGGAGGAAAAAGTGAGGCAGGTGACTTTGCACAGCCTTCCCTCACTTCAGTCCAGTCATACAGCCGATATATAGAGAGGCTGGCATTGAACTCAGTCCTCTCTGATTGCCACCCAGACACTTCCTACTACTCCCTTAATGTGCTCATGTTCCCTTCATATAGAATAGCATTTCATCATCACAGCATTTTCTTCATAGAAACCTAGACTATGAAAACAATTATATAATAAAATTGAGTGGAAACTTCATGAAGGTAGAGATCCATTCCTACTCTGGTCTTTCAAGAAATATTTAGTTTGCTCTTTGTTCTGATGAGCTTTTCCTCCTAATTTCATGATAAGGAAATTTTCTTACGAATTCCTAATAAGAATTTGGATTTAGAGAAATATTTTAAAATTAAACAGCTTTTCCCCTGGTACATTGACCTTGTGAGAAATAGTCAAGTTATTAAGAATGAAAGTATTCCTGGGCTTCAATCATTCCTCCCTACAACCTTCAAGTCTGTCAGAGAGCTGCAGAACGAATCTGTGAAATGAGCTTGGTTTTGAATTAAAGATCACATTGCTATATGAGGCACATGTCTCTCTATCTTCACGAAGCCCATCCTCAAAGCATCCGACACAGGGCAGGAGGCCAGACTTCGCCTTCAAAAGAACTCTGGCAGGGAAGTCCTGCTCTTCCTGAAGACTTGAGCAGAGTGATTTCATTACTGATGGTCAACTTCCTACTCAGGCTTTTTGATCTGCAATTTAGAGATTATGTGCATAAAGAGATTCCAGAAAGCTCGCTTAAACTGAGCTTTTTCCCCTCTCAGCCCAGAACAACTTTCCTCATATTTCTCTGATAAAGCTAATGGTAGAGAGCCAGAATATATTAAATCTATTATTATGCAAATCCAGCATTGGGCTTTTATCCTGGATAGATCAGAGGCCAGACCTTTGTCAGGGCTCCTTGAGTGCTAGAAGATAAACAATCTATTCCAGAATAGATGGCATTGTGGACTCATCCTGGTTTGCTCTGGCTCTAGTTTTCCCCCCCACAGAAGGAAGTATTTCTTTTTTCTTTTCTCCCCAAGACTTTATTCTAAAGTCTTTTCTAACTCTGACTTTTGTATTCTATGTTCTGCTTCCTATATTCAGACACTTAGTAGTTGGAGCAAGTCGCTGGAGAAGAAAATGTCAAACCGTTCCAATCTCTTTGCCAAGAAAATGCCATATAGTGTCACTGATTGATCAACAATAGGGTCTAGGCCACTAAGAAATTATTTGGATCCCTATGGGCTCAGAATGACTGTAAATAGTCATTGTTTTTGTTTTGACCAGAAACCCTGAGGGTCTTCCCTCAGGCCTGAATGAGATGACTGAACAACAAATTTTACTTTTCCTTCTAGTTCTGGCATTTTTTATACAGAGAGACAATAAAAAGTATATTGAATTTGGAGTCAAAAAACTAGCTTCAAAACCCATCTTAAACACAACTATTTGAATGACCGCAGCTGAATTTTGTAAACTTCTGTGATCCTCAACTTTCCCATCTGCAAAATGGAGATAGTTATATTTAAGCTTCTTAAGTTCTGAGTAAAGTGCCTTATGTTTTTTAAAGTCCAATGAAAATATAAATGATTATTTTATTGGGACCTTGAGGGTAGGAGCTGTTTTTATTTTTATTTATATTCTCCATGATTCTCTAGAACATGGAAAATGCTTACTCAGTCTTATGGAGATTTACTCTTGTGGAAATACCTAAGTGCACAATAAATAGAGCTTTGGGACTATCCTTTGCCATCCAGGAAGATCTGAGTTCAAATGAAACATCAAACACTTTCAAGCTATGTGACCCTGGGCAAATCACTTCACCTTTGTTTTCCTGAGTTTCTTCATCTGTAAAAGTAAGAGATTAATGGCACCTTTTGAGGTGGTTGTGAAGATCAACTAAGACAATAATTACAAATTACAATAATTACAAAGTAGGCTCTTGTTCCCTTTCCTTGTTGGGAACTGGGAATGTTTTTCATAAATAAATAGTTTTCAAAATCCATCCATTATCACCTGCACAGATACACGCATCTTCAGGGAGAATGAGGATTTGGCGCCAATTACCAAAATAAAGTAAATATTACAATAAAGCGAGACACATGAATGTTTTGGTTTCCCAGTGCATATGAAAGTTAGATTTACAAGATACTATTGCCTATTAAGGGTTCAATTAGCATTATAATCTAAAAAATACATATATTACTTTAAACATACTTTATTGCTACACAATGTAACCATCAAGCCTTCAAAGGCTTGGATCTGAAGGAGGGTCTTGCCTCAATATTGATGGCTGCTGATAAAAGTTGTGATTGCTGAAGGTTGAGGTGACTGCGACAATTTTTAGAGCAAAACAACAGTGTAGTTTTTTTGTTTTTCTTGACTCTTCGTGAAATATTTCTCAATAGCATGTGATGCTGTTTGATAGCATTTTACCTACACTACAACTTCTTTCAAAATTGAAGTCAATTTTCTCAGCCCTGTTACGACTTTGTAGATTAAGTTTATATAATATTCTCCAATATTGTTGTGTTTCATAGGGAGACCTGAGGAGGGAAAGAGATGGAATCAGCTGGTTGGTGAAGCATTCAAGACACACAATTGTTATTGATTAAATCCAACATCTTTAAGGATGTAGTTCATGGTACCCAAAACAATTATAATAATAACATCAAAGATCACTGATAACAGACCACTGTGATATTTATAATAATAATGAAAAAGTTTGAAATGTTGTGAGAATTACCAAAATCTGACAGAGAGACATGATGTGAGCTTATGCTGTTGGAAAAAATGGCACCCACAGAATTGCTCGACACAGGGTTGTCACAAACCTTCATTTGTTTTTTGTTTTTTTAAAGGGCAATTTTCTGAAAAGGATGATAAAGAATTGCTCAAAGTACAATAAAAGGAGCTATGCCTAAATTGAAATGATTGTTAGCAGGATCCAGCCTAGTGTTTTTTGAGTAGTCCCTGCTTTTAAGGCACTGCACTATTAATTAATTCTGGGCTTGCCCAGTAGTGAGTCATCACTCTCCCTGATAAGATCAATATGATAGAATAAAAATGTACTGAACCTAGAATCAGAAGTTCTGTCTTTGAAGACCAACTTGCTAATTACTGGCTGCCTGATCTAGAGTAGTAGACCACCCAATTTCTTTGAACCTTGGATTCTTCATTTGTAAAATGGATATAATACTAGTTACACTTCCTATGTCTACCCTTCCAGTCTCCTCAGGGCCACACCTTGGAGTCATCCTTGGCTTTTCCTTCAGTTTTCATACCCAGTCACTTGCCAAGTCTTTGTCTATGAAATATCTCGCATCCATTCCCCTTTTTTCACTTACAACCTATTAACCTAGAGGGGTATTTATCACATCTTAGCTATATGATTATAACAGTTTCTTAACAGGTTATCTCTAACCCCTCTGATTTCTCCAATTCATCCTTTGTATAAGCAGTAACTATATTCCTAAAGCAGAGCTCAGAATGTGCTGCTTCTCTACCCAAGAAACTCTCTGTTTACCTTTGGGGGAAAATGCAAACTCTGATGTTGGAACTTTAAAGCTTTTTATTGACCTAACTCCAAACTAATTTTTCAGGACTATTTCATCTTCATCTCCTTTCCTTGCTCTACATTTCCAGCCAAAATTGATGACATGTTGTACCTTTGTAGTGGTGATTCACCCTCCCTGTAATGCTTTTCTTTCTCTACCTTTTAGAATACTTATTTTCTTTTGAAGTTTAACTTGAGTACTATTTCCCATAGGAAATTCTTTCAGTTGCTAGTACCATACCTCCTAAAATTCTCTCTCCCTTTCTCTCTCTCTATTTTTTTCTTTTCCTCCCTTTCTATGTGTATATACAATCATATATATGGATATATGTGTGTATATCTATATACTCACAAACATGTATATGTGGAGATACAGAAATGAGTGTATATACACGGAAAATTAAGTCTATATACATTTATACATATGTATACATATGTATTGTATACACATACACATTGTATATTTATATTTATACACACACATATATATGTATATATATATATATATATATATATATATATATATATATATATAATTTTTTCTTTATATGTGAAAGTGCAGATTATTTTACTCTAAAAAATGTAAATACCTTCAAGGTAGGGACTGTAACTTTTGTATTTGTACCTGCAGTATTTGGAACATAGTAGGCACTTAACAAGTTGTTGCTGATTCAATGACTGAAACAGAAGTCTAACACTTCAAGCTTGCACTAAAATCTTTAATCACTCTCCACAAAAATATCCACTGCCCTCAATGCAATGAAACAGTGCAATTTACAAGGATGCAATCCTATGTTCCAGTGGTTAGTGATGGTATTTTCCTTCCCTATGGGTTTATGAAAACCTAAATAATTTCTATTCCCTATCAAAGTATGTACCTCCCTCTCTTCCCCCAAGAGTATATGTAGGAGACGGTTTAAGTGACTAGGGAAATTTGATTTGTCAGGTTTATTTCTGATGACATTGGATATGTCACTCTTATAATTAAGAAGTGAAGATGTGTGTCTAATGTGTATGGATGTATGAAATATCTGAACAGGGCATGGCTTTAAGCAGCTCTAAGACCATTCCAATGTGTTTAAACCAAAGCTATTCATTCATACCTACCTACCTTCCTTCCTTCTTTCCTTCCTCCCTTCTTTCTTTCCTCCCCTTCCTTCTTTCCTTCCCCTTCCTTCCTTCCTTCCTTCCTTCCTTCCTTCCTTCCTTCTTTCCTTCCTTCCCTCCTTCTTTCCTTCCTTCCTTCCTTCCTTCCTTCCTTCTTCCTTCCTTCCTTCCTTCCTTCCTTCCTTCCTTCCTTCCTTCCTTCCTTCTTTTTTTCCTTCCTTCCCTCCTTCCTTCCTTCCCTCTCTCTCTCTCTCTCTCTCTCTCTCTCTCTCTCTCACACACACACACACACACACACACACACACACACAAAATAGAATATAAAACTCTGTCTCTAAGACTTTCTATGAGAAATGGAGAGAGGGCACCCTTGGCTCCTTCTGAGCAGAGCTGACTAGACAGAGAATTCCAGGGGGGATATTTAGCCTTGGAGAAAGATTTGTGACTTTGTGGGGCTAGGAATTTTTAGGTTCCTCAGTCAAAGCCTCTGGAAGCAGAGGAAGTGTTCTGCACCTATAACCATCTTGGAGAAGATGAACACATGTGGGAGGATGATCTTTCGTTCTAGCCAGACTTGCCAGAAGATGTGCAACCAAAAGGAATTGTTTGAATAGCAGAGAGCCAAGATGAAAGTCAAATGCCAATTTAGCAGCCCTAGAAAATGTTTTATGTTTTGATAGTTAAATGTCAATCTCTTAAGAAAGTATAATAGTTGTTCAAAGTTACTACAGCTTGCTTAAATGTTTGTTAATTGAAACGTGAATTTCTTGTGTTAAATATAGCTTTTTCATGAAGAAAATAAATAGGGGTTCTATACCTGGTTTACACAATCTATTGAGCACATTTTTATTCTCCTCTTTTTGCAAAGCCAAAGCAAAGTTTTAAGTGATTCTTCTTTGGGTTCTGGGGTGCTGTATGTGAAGGAGTCAGTGAGTTAAAGAAAGAGAAAATGACTTGTCTCTGGAGGGGCCTGTTTCCACCAAGACTGAATCTAGATTTTTTTGTGCAGACTCAGAGTTGAAGAGGGAAGGGGAGAGTGCCTCAGGGCCGAGCAGGGGTTATTATTTTTAGATGGACTGTCAAGTTACTTGGGTGGCTTCCAGTTCCTTGAAATATTGGTCAGCTATAGTGCAGTGGAGCATGTGAGCAAAGAGAAGTGTCAATATCAAAAATAATACTTAGCAAAATTAGGTGTATTTTGGGTGGATGTGTATAGAGAGTTGCTGAAACAAAGTGCTGAACTCAAAGACATGGCAAACTTATTTTTCTGTTGAGAGGTTGTATAAGGGTAAAGCTAGGGCTTCAGGGGGCAGTTAATTTTTTCAAGATAGTTATTGGACATGAGCTTCTGCCTTGACCTATTTTTCAATGTAGACCATAATGAATATATTTTTAAAAATCTGTGCATATACATGGATTCTAATGTTCACATAAATATATGTAATTTATATATGTGGATTATACCTATAAATATAAATATGTATTTATATATGTACATATAATACATAGCCAAGAATCAGGGAGCTAATCTCTGGAATGAGGACTGCTTATCCTCCTTTGCTGTTCACCTATCACCCCTCTCTCACCTATGGTTCCAATAAATGCGCCTATGTAGGGCTACATCCTGCTAAAATTATCTTGGCAGCTGGGTTAAACCAGGCTGAGGGTAACCTACAGACTTCAAACCCTTAGTGACTTAGGGGATGATCTACTTCAAACACATGAAGACTTCTTCCCCATCCCTTCACCCCCAGCAATGGGTGAATGAAAATAATTTATTCCAACAGCCATAAAGACACCTCAAGTAGGGTACTTAGAGCTTGCTCAGACATGCCAAGGTCATCCACAGCATCCCAGGCCATCCCCTGTCACCCTGATTTTTGTCTTGCCGCTGGTATTCAATGATCTGGAAGAGAGAGTGAGGCTGATAACTTTGTGTAATTCTGCTTCATTTAAAGTATATACATATGCAAGTCATTGAAAAAGAAAGACTCACCACAAGAATAGGATCCCTAGTTTAACAGTCATACAGAAATGATTCACTCTCCTGAAGCAACATCACCACTCTCAGACAACTTATCATCAAAATAATTAGTTTATCTTATTCTAATAAATCATTTTATATATTCATGCAAAATAAGTAGTTTTTAGAGAAATATGATTTTTACTTCTGATGCTTCCTGCCTTGTTTCTAACCAACATCTGCATATATGCACTCATGAATACGTACATGTGTGTTTATACACATATATATGTGTATACATTTATATATGTATATCTTTATGTCTAGATTTTTATATATAAAGAACCTTCCATTTCTATGCAAGCATTCAGTCTAACAATATATCAAATATAGTGTAGGATTTATTTTGCTTAATAGAAACAAAACAATACAAAAATACTTTCACATAAGCCCATGAAAAGAAAAACAAACAAATAATTTTCCTTCTCTTCCCAATTGGCCTTCCCCTTCCTCAGGGATGATCCTTTTGACTCAAATCACTCCTTTCATCGGCATCACTTCCAAGAGGATGCTGGTAAATGTTTAAAAACCAGCTCTCCAGGAAAACAGGCAAACCAAAAAACTCCACCCAATACACTTCTATTTTTAATTTGCATTATTAACATTTCCTTTATCACTATATTTTTAGAAACAATTGGGATTCAGTGATTTGACTAATGTCATACTTCTTATAAGTGTCTGATGCCAGATTTGAACATAGGTGCTCCTGACTCCAAGTCCAGTGCTCTATGAACCACCTACCCCCCCCCCTTTTTAAATCACTTTTTAAGGTCTAGATAATCATTAAAACAATCCAAATTGTTGGAATCCTAGTGTCAACTCAACCAGGCTATATTGGAGACAATAAAAGATCTGAACTTTTAGCACCTGGCTGTATTTGGAGTGATTAACTGATACTAAGGCTGCTTCCAGAAAACCTCCCCAAGAAACCATCTCCCAGAGAGAACCCTCTTATATTATAAAGAAGAAAAAAACACCACACTGAATTCCAATTAGTTGCTTTTGGTGACTTTGTAAATGTTCACACTGAAAATTAATCAACTCTCAAAAGCCTGTATAATCTAGAACTCCGGCATATCACCCAAAAAAGGGGAGAAACAAAAAAATACCTACACAAAAATTAGAAAGCTGAGGGGTGCAAA
Organism: Sarcophilus harrisii; assembly: GCF_902635505.1. Classification (NCBI taxonomy): domain Eukaryota; kingdom Metazoa; phylum Chordata; class Mammalia; order Dasyuromorphia; family Dasyuridae; genus Sarcophilus; species Sarcophilus harrisii. The sequence continues at coordinate 86,638,842 of NC_045428.1, read as the reverse complement.
AAGGAGTGACTTAGAATGAATTCTTCAGAAGGAAACCTGATTATTTGCAAGGTTCCTTGAGGGAACTATGTGACCATAGAAGAACAGGAGCTTCAGAAAAGACATCTTGAGATTTCCTGAACAGTTATTGTTCTATATCTCCTGGAAAGAACAGGAATTTTAGTCAATTCAAGGTTCCTAGATCAACCGAAGAATTAGTTATGAAGTTATGTGGCAATAAGAGCTAAGAAGCACCAAGGGATGGAATCATGTAAAGGGGGAGTAAAAGAAGACTTGACAATCCAATAATTCTATGAATTCTTCGGACCACTCATGGCTGAGGGAAGAGGGATGATCCCTTTGTGATTCCCAATTCTTTATCTTCTGAAGGAGAGGGAGCCTTAATAATTAGGACTATGTAAGTCCCTGGAGGTCATTGAGGAGAAAGGACTCAACTCTACAGGAACTGATTTCAAATGCTTTCTGTTAATATGTAGTGTTTGTAATTGTTTATCCTTCATTCTCCAAGAACATCATGACATCAGGGAAATAATGCCATGGCTTGCAAGTGAATTGGATTTAAGTAAGGGAGGAGTGTACAAGGTCATCTCCCTCGCCTTCCTCTCCAGGGCCATCTGAGTCCTGTGGCAAGATACAGATCAGCACAACTGGAGATGGTCCTGGAGCAATGGGAGCCCTTGGCCTTTTTCTTTGTAATATGACTATAAGTCCAGATGACTGTTCAGGCACCTGGGGAAAGTAGAGACCCAACAGAGAAGGAAGAAGGATGGTTTTTCCCGTCCTTGGGCTTGTGTGTAAAACCATTTTTGTATCTTGCAGTTTCTTTCTGCAAAAGTAAAGCTTTTTTTTGTATTTGATGTCTTATTATCCCAAGTGCTTTCAATGGATCTGAGTGTCCTTTCCTCTTTTTTTTTTTCTGTAAACTAGATATGACCTATATTCTGATATTCCTAGGGGAGACTGGGTGAAGACACAAGACAAAAAGTAAGTAATTTTTGAAATTCTGTAAAGGTTAAACGATTCTGGGTAAAAACCAATATTTTGATTCTAGACGAGGGATTATATGTGTAATATCATGACAAACCAAAAGACACCAGTAATTCCATGAGAATAATTGAGGGGGTCTACCATGCCCCCTGTGGCCATAGGTGACTCATTATGGTAAATTTACAACCCATTCTCTAGCCTCCAAATATACCTGAATTGTCATAATACACTCTCCCAGTGCCTCCATTTACCCTGACATTGGTTGTCTCCATTCTTATTGACAAGTGGGGAAAGGAAAAGAGCAGAAATCAAAGTATGGAAAGATGCTTTTTTCACCTGTCTCCAAATTAGTGACAAGATTTGGTAAACTGCCAATTTTTTTTTTTATATGTGAAAATGTTATCAGTACTCTTATGACAATCATCATTATTTGGGTAGCGTGAAATAAAGGCTTGGGTTGAGCTATGAATGATGGGATGATTTTCAAAAATAAAACTGTGTAAGGAGAAATAAAAAGGAGTTATCTCATACAAATGAAGAGTGAAAGGAAGAATTGGTTCAGAAGAAGCAAGTGGGAGTGGGGGACTGATAATACTGGAACCTTGCTATGATTGGAAATGCATTAAAGAGGGAACAACATTAATATCTAGAAGGGTATAAAAGTATTTTAAATTTAGAAAGAAATAGGAGGGTTAGGGAAGAGCTTCTTAAACTTTATCCACTTGGACCCCTTTTCACATGAGAAATTTTTATATGACTGGGTATATACTGGTATATAAAATAGGTATACAAACAAAACATTTATTGACAATAAACCATAATTTCATGACCCTCACATTTAGTTATGAGACCCCATATAGGGTTGTAACCCTCAGTTTAAGAAGTTGGAGACTAGGAGATAGAAAAAGGGATGGACTTCTAAAAGAGTATATAGATTAAGAATTAGGAAGGAGGAGGGAATACAAGAAAAACTGTTAGAAAGATAAGAAAATTAAAGTGGAGAGAGAAGGAGGGAAAAGTTAAGGAAAGGATTCAGAGGTATGGATAGATTAAGGAAGACAAAGTAGCAGATAAATATAAATTAATAGGACAAGAAGGATGATGAGGAGAAACAGTGGAAGGAAACATTCAGTAATTAAGTTTAGAATGTAAATGGAGTGAATTTACCCATACAACTGAAAAAGGTAGCATTATGGATTAAAAATCTAAATTCAACAATATGTTGTTTTAGGAAACAGTGAAAATGACAAATAATGTACTTTGGTTACAGAGTCAAAGTAAAGGGCTAGACTAGAATTTATTATGTAAAAAAAGCAGAGATAGTAATCATGATTTCACACAAAGTTAAAGGTAATATAGATTTAATTGAAAGAAAAAAATAGGGCAAGTATACTATTTGTCACTAATATTCCTTAATATTGTTTCAGATCACTTCAAATAACTAGATAACATAAAATACATCAGAGTATATGTCCCAAAACAGACACAGGAATTACATGAATATAACCATAAGATACTTTTTATATAGTCAGATTCAAATTATTGGAGTGATATTTGTTGTTCATGGGAAGGTAAAAGTAAATATAATTTTTTAAGAAATGCAAGTTTACTTAACTAATTTATTTATTCAAGCCATTCCAATTAAATTACTAAAAATAATTTACTGAATTAGAAAAAAAATTAAAATCATTTGGAAGAACAAAAGGTCAGGAATTTCAAAGAAAATAGCAGGGTAGGAGTGTAAAGGAAGAAGATTCAGCAGTACCAGACCTTCAACTAAATGATAAAATAAGAGGATTGCTAAAATGTAAAATGGATAATTTTGATTATTTTAAATAAAAATTTCTTGTATAAATTAAATCAATGTAGCTAATAGAAGGGAAGCAAAAAATCGTGAAACAACCATCATGGGCAATCTCTCAGATAGGATATAATTGTATTGGAATATTGCTGTGATATAAGAAATGATGAGTTGATTGATTTAGAAAAGCATGGAAAGACTTGGACCTATGAAGGAAGAAAAGACTATGCTAATTCACCTCCAAAGTAAGAAATGACAACTAGAAATAGAATAGTCTTACGTGTGTGTGTGTGTGTGTGTGTGTGTGTGTATCCACATTTCCCTGTAGCTCTCTCTAAAGTGGGTGGCAAGGGAAGTGAGGAGAGAGAGAAAAAAATTAAAAAATATACAGCAGAAAACAAAAGAAAACCTAAAAAGATGCAAAGAAAAGTTGTGTAGCTTTAAAAATAATGTGTAGTATTGATTATATAGGTTTTCTTGAATAGAAATTTATTGTTTTATATTGAATCCTCTCATGTTCTGCTGTGTACATGGAAGGGTCTTTTTTTTTTTCTCATTTTGTTTTTAAGTTTAAACTAATAAAAAATTTTACACTAAAAAAAGTCCAATAAGCAGTGTGTAGAGAATAGCACTAGAGCTCAGAAAAGAGACTAACACTGAATATTCAAATTTGGGAGTTATCCACATAGAGATGATTTGGGAGATAAGCCCATTAAAGTTATGGGAGATAAGATTATTAAATGAAAGACAATGGAACTCACTCTGTCTCTCTCATGCATATTTCCTATGTTGCTCTGACTCTTTTTCTGGACATGTCATTATATATATATTTTTTTCTTTTTTTTTTTTTTTTTTTTTGCAAGTATGGAAGAGGAACTCATTTTGGGTACAAGAAATACAATCCCATTGTCTGTTAGGGATAACATGGAGGCTTTAAAGCAATAGCCCAGCTACTAGGGTCATGTTAAAAAATAATGAGACTTGGACTAGATTATCTTTGGGGCCTCTTCCAGCTCTACAGTCTGTGATCCTATGAACACAGCGGCTTAGCAGTCAATCCAAAGCCATTAAGTCCATAAACAGGTTAGGTGGGTAAACACAGTAAGATTAAGGCAGCATCAAAGCAGTTTGCAATGCAAATATAGTAGCTGCTTAGAGAATGCTCTTGGCGGTGAAATTCAGAAAAGTACTACATAGCACATAGATAGATTCATGTAAATTTGTCTGTGGCCAAAAAAATTCAAAGCCATTTTAGCTCTGTGTATGTCACATAGTAGGTGCTTAATAAATGCATGTTCCCTTCTCTTTCTCTTATACTTTTTATAATACTATTTAAAATAACGCAAAATGTCAAGAATATTTCTATATCCCAGATTCAGGTAAACTCTCCTTCCAGTATCTTTCCCAAACCTCTGATGTACTAATAAGAAGCTGATATTTATGTAATGCTTTAAGACCACTATGGCCCTTTAAGACTCATGTCTCATAGCATGGGTATGATTCTGAGTTCACAAAAACCTCTGTCAGAAAAGCATCAACTCTGACAGGTTGTACCATGGTGGGAAAACTTTAAGGTTCAAAACAACAAGATTTGCAACAAGTTTTTTTTTTATTTTTTTTGGGGGGGTTAATTTTTTTTGGTTAATCTATAAAACAAAGGAAAAAAAAGTTAAAATGTCCTTCAGACCTATGCAACCCTTTTTTGTTTCTAGGATGTCAAGAGAGCAATGGTAGATGTGAAGAGATAATAGATTATCTATAAAGCTTAGTGGAAAGTATACTAATTGTGAGATCTTTATGCAGTGATCAACAAATTAATATACTATTGGAAGAGCTGAACCAAATCAATATTGAAATTCTTGCAGAAAAAGAAAAATGTTTCAACTAAATGGGATAACTCATTGGCTTTCCTGAATGTTGTCAAAGGAAAATTAAAAACCACTTCATAGGATATGTTGTCATCTCCTCTTGTATAGAGCTCTTCAATTAATCAATCAATAAGCATTTATAGAATGCCACTGTATGCTCTTCACTAATACAAAGCAGCAGGGCACAATAACCTAAGTGCAATAATCCTGCCCCCAAAAGATCATCATGAACATATAATCACATTTTTCCTCGGGAATTATGGTTGGTAATCCAACTGTGGTCAAAAACAATTGAACATGATTGAAACAACTGAATGACAAAAATAACAACTATTCATTGGAGTTCCTAAATCTTTCAAAATGACTCATGTTATAATACAAATGTTTTCCTACTTCTGCTCACTTCACTCTGCATCAGTTCATATAAATTTCCCCAGGTTTCTGTGACAGTATTCATTTTGGAAATTTGTTTTGCTTGTCTGTACACATCAGTTACAAGAGTTTTTGATTTTCTTTTCTTTTCTTTTTCCAGCAGAAATGAGAAGTGGGAGAGAAAATTAATGCTTGTTAGTTGAAAAAAAAATCCCATGAAATTTAATCAAATCAATAAAGATAATTTCAGATAGTTCTTCACAAATCTTAAAGCTTTATATAAATGCTAATTGTTATTATTAATACAGTAAATTCAACTCAATAAACATTTAATAAATGCCTACTAAATGTTAAGTATTATGCTAATCACTGGGAATACATAAAACAAAAAGATATTCCATGTCCTTAAGGAGTTTACAATCTAATAGGAAAAGAAAATACACAAAAAAGAAAGCTAGAAAGGAGAAGAACTGGAAGAGATACCAGAAGGAATATCTTGTTCCCCAAGTAGAGTTTGGGAAAACAATATGAGCTAGCAAATCCAAATGCCACTTTCTGTGAGTTCAGAGCACTGAATTCTCCTTCTCTCCGATCAAAAGGGAGAGGAAGCTGGGGGGAGTCTGGCGTTTGAGTAATTAAGGCTGAATTAGCAGCATATTTTTGAGATTTAGCTACAGATAGAAAGTGGAATCATCATCATCATCATCAATCATCTTTATCATCATTTACTGTTGCAGAAACTGAAGTAGAGAAATTCTACAGAGACTTACAAGACATTCTAGATCTAATGCACATGTATTTTGCTACTTGGTAACTTTGATGTGAAAGTGTACATAGGGCAGGATGGCAAAAAATATATATAGAAAAAACTGAGTTTGAGAATAAAAGAGCTCTAACTCTTGTTGCTGGAGGGCACAGAGTGTTTAGAATTTTCTTTGTGTTGCCAGTCTTTTACACATGGTAAAGTGATGAAATGTTTTTGGATTGAATTGCATTATAATCTACTCTAAAGTCTTACAGTTATGTATCATAGTTTCTCTTTCTCCCAGAAAAGAGTCAGAAAGTGGTAGATACAGCAAGCTCCAGACAGCTGCAAAAAACACTGAAAAATGTGACTTTCTGTATCCTAGCAAATAGATGCAAAGTGACTGCTTGCTGACAGGGAATTCATATCAGAATCAGCAATCAGCGTCCAGCTAAACCATCAATTACTTAAAGCAAAGGTCAAAACCAACATCAAATTAGAAGAAAAGCTAGAGATGAGAAGGCCTAGTGAACAATGACAACAGCTTCAATCTGACCTATTCTAAAGAGCCATTTCTGCTGGATAGTGGTCCATCAGAAAAGATAAAGATATCCTGAATGACAGTTATTTTCAGCAAGTGCAAGAAAAAGTCTAATATACAGAAAGTTTGGTGAGACTCAAAAATATGTCGAATTAAACCATCATGGATAAGATGCTAGGAGTATACCCAATAGGCATAAAATGGTACAAAGGTGTCATTGTTTCTATAATGATCTATATTCATTATTTATAATGAATCAAGATCCATTCAGATTTAGACCCGAATATCTCAGTCCTTCTTGGGACTTTCTGCTTATGAGCAAAAATTTCGCAAAATTTCTTGCCTTCCAGAAGCTTACAACAAACTTCAGATCTCTTTTATTTCTCTATCTCAATTATTTTTCTATACACTCTTGATATTCTTCCTTATGTATTCTTTTACATCAGTCACTGAGGAACAAAACACATGTAGACTAGATTTGAAATGCCTTGTAAAACTCTTTGTAGTATTTCTCTATTCTTCTGTAAATGCAACAGTAAATGATGATGATGAGGAGGAGGAGGAGGAGGAGGAGGAGGAAGAGAAGGAGAAGAGGAGGAAGAGGATAATCTCCAAGGAGACAAAGTGATATATTAAAAGATAACGTGGAAGTGCATGGTGGGTGCAAGTATATTCAAAGATGAATTACATGCAAGATATGGCACAGGGGAGATGCAGAATAATAGTCAGCCTTTATATATAGCACTTTAAGATTTGAAAAATACTCTACCAATATGAAATCATTTTATCCTCACAACAAACCTTTGTGGTAAGTATTATTATTATCTTTACTTTAATCATAAGGAAACTGAGGAAAATTGAGATAAAGCAACTTGCCCAGACTCACATAGGTAGCGAGTATTTTAAGGCAACATTGGAACTTGGGTCTTTATGACTACAAGTCTTGTGTCATCAAGCTGTCCTCTACAATTTAAAAAAGAGTCCAGTGTGTTATATGTTACCATATGTGGTAGCAAGAGTTAGGGGTAATAGGTAATAGATAGACCAAGGGTACATTCAAAACATAAGGGAAAGAGAAAGCCTTCCAATGCATAAGATATATTCTATCCTTTTTGTGGGAATCTATGGAAGGACAGAGACAAGAATCAGATGAGAAAAGAAAGAATGGAGGATGCACTTGCGGAAGGAATAGTTGCGTGGGTAATGTATAAACAGAATTTCAGATATTATATTTCCTTCAATGTTTTCAAAGTTCACATCCACTAAATGATGAAATCATGGAAAACAATATAGTTTCCAAAGTGCTTTTCATATGGTATCCCATTTGATCATTTAAATTATTCTCTGAGTTGGATATTTATCATTGGCTGCAATAACCCCTTTTCATAAATGAGGAAATTGAAATGGAAAGAAGATAAATAATTTGCTTATAGACATCTAGCTAGTAAGCATCTTGAGCAAGATTCAAATCCAAGGCTTTTTCTAACTCCCTGTCCAGATTTCTTCCCTATAGATTCCATCACCTCTCAACATGGAACCAGTCAGCCTGGGCATAGAATGTTGGGGGAGAAAACTAGTCAGAGGAACCCAGAGAGAAATGGTGTCTGAATCCAAGCCCCATCACCCCAGGACATCTCCATTACTTTCTACTGCTTCCCTGATGGGATCAGATTGTTATTGCTGACAGGCAATGACTTCTGATGGCACAATGGGAAAGAGATAAGAAGTAATAATAACGAGGATTCTGATTTATATGGCGCTTAAAGGTTTATAAAGCGCTCTACTCATATAACTCCATGAGACTGCTGGGACATCCCCTTAAATCAGCCTCAGCCTCCTCCTGTTAGAATCTCATTGCCCTGATGACAAATATCTACTAATTTCCTAGTTGGATTATGTTGTAAATAGCAATCATAAAAATCAACCAGAGAATAATTATTGAACAGCCAATAACGAGTTAGGGGCTGTGCTGAATGCAGAAGCAGGGAGGAAGGGTGGAGGACTGAATTCCATAACTGAATTCCATAACTGAATTCCAAAATTTAAAATCTTGGAAAAATCAGTCTGAAGAAAAAAAGGATACAGCTGGCAGGAAGTTGTAGGGCCAGCAAGGTGATTCCAGCTTTAGGAGGATGCTATTTGGGGATTTTCCTTAATGTTCTCTCTTCTCCAATTTAGAAGCTACTTCTTAGTATCTGTCCCTATCCATAACACTGAAGTTTTTGAGAGTTTTAGTGGTAGCCACCCTGTAAAGACCACAGGTTATAGGAGCATGAGTTTAGAGCTAGAGGGAAAGTTTCAAGTGGTTTAGTCCAATCCCTTCATATACAGATCAGGAAACTAAGGCTTAAGGAGGTTGAATGAGTTGTCCAAAGTGGCAGAGCAAGGACTTGAAGGCAGGAAACTCAGACTAAATAGCCAGCACAATTTTCACTGAAACTAACTGACTTTGTTCTTTTTTCTTTCTATGGGTCATAGTCAAGACCAACCTTTTAACCTGTGAAGCCGACAGTACGTGTTTCAATGCCTCCAACATCCCTTTTCTGCATCAGTTACTTCCTTATTCCTCCTCAGCCTTAGATGCCCTTCTACTCTCTCTCATTTGTTCCCTATTAAAACCTGCTGTCAAGAAAAGATGGCATTCATTTCCACCCCAGTGTAAATTTGTCACTGTCACTCCTTCCAAACATACTTGTATGGTAAACCTCATCTCTAATTGTGCAATGAGAAGCTTCTTCCCCTATCAAAGGGCTTTCAGGGACTCATGTGGTCCTTAAATCACAATCTGGGAAGGTACCTTTTGTGATTATGGGGTCCTTGAGATTAGGGAGAGCCTGGAAATGAGTAACATGAATATTTTGGTGTCATAAGTAACCCCTCAGCGTCTTTGGACTGAGAGGAGACTCCTACTCTTAGGACTGGTCCAGAACTATTCTGGAGGTGGGAAAGATGAATGATATTCTTTCTAGGTTTCATATAATGGTCTTGGAACCTTTGTCATTATCAATACATGATGGAATAATAGATTTAGAGCCATAAAGGATAGTAAGGATCACTTAGTTTAATTCTTTCAGTTTACAGTTGAAGAGGCCCATAGAATTAAGGTGAATTGGTAAAAGTCACACAGCAAATAAGTAGCAAATTCAAGACTCAAACCAGGTCCTCTCATTCTAAAGTCAACATTCTTTCGCCTTTCCTTTGGTTGAAAAAAAGTATCATTTTGGAATTGATAGGACAGAGAGGTGGAAGCCAGGCCCTCCGATTTCAAAACCAAGACTCTTTCCATCAGATTATCTCTTTTTTTTTATTGAAAAAGTATCTTTTTGGGGATCACAAATGCAGGGCCAATATCTCCAAGTAGATCACCAAGACTTGGACCAACTCTTCATGTGGGTGTTCAAAGGATATGGTCTTTTAGTGATTCTGCTTTGAACAAAACTCTTGGTGGTGATCCTAAAAACAAATATTTAAGTTTAAAAAGAATCTTACATATACTATCTCTTTGATTCTTGCATTACCATTATGATGTGTTATCATCCTCACTTTCCAGTAAGAAAACTGAGGTGGTTAAATGGCTCTATTGCATGATTTGAACTAAAGTGCTTTTTGGTTTCAAGGACTACTATAACCACATAACTGCCTAATAATGAAATAACTAAGGTGTTTCTGCATTTCTCTATTTCTCCAAAAATCAAAGATCAGATGGTGACCTGACCCTAAATGAATACAACTTGATCCCCACTTTAATTTTCCTTTCACAAGGAATAATAGTTCTGATTTACTAGGACCCTCAAAAGGACCTAACTGGAGCAGCCCTTTATTACCCTTCTTACAGAATGCCCTGGGATCCAGGGCTGGTGTGGGAGATTTCAGGAAATCAATCTATGGACAAAGTCACCGGTGCAGGGTGTATTGATCCAGAGCTCCTAGGGATTGGAAAGCCCTGACATAATGGGCAGCCATGACTAGAGATTACAACCTTGCTCTTTCCATAGACATATGTATTGGGTTTCTGAAAATGCAAAGGACGGATGCGCTCATCCTCCTCAGGGATTATTGGGTCATTTCTCAGCATGTCTGGCATCTGAACAGGAGTGCGGCCCTGATGAATCACACCCAGCATCGATAGTTCAAGCAGGAGAAATCTGAAATTGGAGTAGAGATTTAAACACTTCCTTGCACACAGACTTTCATCTTTGAGGACTAATTTGCAGTGTGCATTTTACACATCTTTATAGGGTCTGGCTGCCATCTCAGGCACCTTATTTCTTGGCAAATGGAGGTGGATTGGCATTTATAAGTGAATGTGTTGTATGGAAGAGATTGCCTTGACACATATTTTATTGGAAGGTGACATCTATATATTTTCTGTGTGTGTCTGTCCATCTGGGCAATATTCCATTTTGGAAAGAAATGCTAACAACTGCATCATTAACCAAGGGAGAGGGCCATTCCTCAACGATGCTACAGAAAAAAGATGGATGTGGATCATCACATCAAGTGCTGTCAGTGTTGGCTATCATCTCAGCAGACACCGCAGTTCAAAGTGTTGATTTTAACCTCTGACATCTAATGCTATTTTATATCCCACCTTATACCCTGGGTATCTTATGTCCCAGGGAAGCCTTGCGCTAACTCAGAGGGACAGGAATATTCCCTCTAAAAGTCCTTTGTTTTAGGCCTTGGGCAGAATTGAGGAGTGTGGCTAGGCTGTATTTTCTCAATGGAAGACTATTTCATCTTTTAAGTGGGCCCCTCTAAAAAATATTGTTAGAAAATAAGGATGCTATAAATGCATATTAGTATAAATCACAGAAATCAAATCACAAGATCAAAGGACGTCTGAGTAGAAAGGGACCTTGGGATCATCTAATATGATTTCCACTTGTGTAAAAATTAGTTCTGCAATAGAGTCAATTAAATTCCACAAGCATTTACTAAGTATCTACTAGCAGGAGTCCTCAAACTTTTTAAATAGGGGGCAAGTTCACTGTCCCTCAGACTGTTGGAGGACCGGACTATAGTAAAAACAAAAACTTTGTTTTGTGGGCCTTTAAATAAAGACCTGGATGAGGGGGATAAACATCCTCAGCTGCTGCATCTGGTCCGCGGCTGTAGTTTGAGGACCCCTGTAACTAGAAGCAAAGAACTGAGCAAAATGCAAGTAAGACATGGAAAGTGTAGGTACAGCACAGTTCCTGCCATCTTGATATTTACAATTTACTAACTAGAGTAGCAAGATTAGAGCAGCAAGAAAAGAGGGAATTGAATTGAGGGAATTGAGGGGAATAGGACAGCAAGTGTTTAATTGTGGGGATCCAGTGAGCAAATCATGTTGATCCCATCTTGTGACTCAGTTCCTTTTCTATTCATTATAGATCTAGTCCAAATTCTGTCTTGTGACAAAGTTATTCCATTGTAGTAATTGGGAGAAAACGTTATTGTACCGTTTGAACATACTCCTGTGTGATGGGAAGCTGGACTACCTTTACCTATTGTTTAGAGGCACTTAAAAAAGGACCTAGGTTGTGCTGACCAGGAACTCAGGCAAATCCAAAGATTGATGCAAGGATTTTTTTTCACAGTTATATTTCTTAAGCAACCCATATGTCTTATATGAAAACTGCCGATGTACTGATCTATCAGTTATTGTTTCCATGTTCCTTTGAGTGTTTACAGACCCCCAAGGGAATAAGACACATCTCTTGCTGAATTCAGGGAATTGCGAATGTTCATTCTTCTCTTCCCAACTTGGAAAGTCCCTAATCTTTCATCTAATTAGAAATCAGATCATCTACCACTACACACCTCTTAGATTGACTAAAATGACAGAAAAAGATAATGGTGAATGTCGGATGGAATGTGGGAAAACAGGGACACTGATACATTGTTGGTGGAATTGTGAATACATCCAGCCATTCTGGAGAGCAATTTGGAACTATGTTCAAAAAGCTATCAAACTGTGCACACCCTTTGTCCCAGAAGTGCTACTACTGGTCCTGTATCCCAAAGAAATCATAAAAAAGGGGAAAAGACCCATATGTGCAAAAAGTGATTGCAGCAACCCTTTTTGTAGAGGAAAGGAATTGGAAACCGAGTACATATCCATTAGTTGGGGAATGGCCGAATAAGCTATGATATATAAATGTTATGGAATATTATTGTTCTATAAGAAATGATCAGCAGGATGAATATAGAGAGGCCTGGAACGAATTGCATGAACTGATGTTGAGTGAACCAGGAGAACATCGTACACAGCAGCAGCAAGATTATATGATGATCAATTCCAAAGGATGTGGCTCTTTTCAATAGTGATGTGATTCAGGTCAGTTCTAATGGCTTTGTGGAGAAGAAAGCCATCTGCACCCAGAGAGAAGACTGTGGAGACTGTGGGGATCACAATATAGTATTTTTACTTCTTTTGTTGTTGTTTGCTTGCATTTTGTTTTTTTCTCATTTTTCCTTTTTTTGATCTGATTTTTCTTTTGCAGCATGATAATTGTGGAAATATGTATAGAACAATTGCACATATTTAACATATACTGGATTACTTGCCATCTAGGGAAGGGGTTGAGGGTAAGAGAGGGAAAAATATTTGGAATACAAAGTTTTGCAAGGATGAATGTTGAAAAATATGCATATGTTTTGAAAACAAAAAGTTTTAAAAAGACACAAGAAACAGAAAAAAAAATCAAATCACTTAATGTTGTAATTTCTTTTTAATTAATTGGTTTTATTTGATTGCTTTTAATGTATAAAAATCTGTCTCTTCCTGTATTTGGGGACTAGTGCCAATGCTGAAGAATGTTATTGTGTATTTGTTACACAACTGGCATTCACTGCTTAATAAATCGATATGCTCACAACCCAAGCCTTTGTTTCCTCAGTCAGTTTATCTTTCATTCACTACAGGGGTGATATAGATAACTATAATATAACGTCTGTGCTGTGGTAAGGAACTGTATCTCCCATATAGGCTAGGCTTGTTTTTCCTTAAAAAGTATTGAAATCAACCTTGAGACTTAATTAGCTTTCTTTATCAGGGCCCTGGTTATCTCTGTTTTTCCTGGTATTTCTTAATCAGAGATAGAATATTCTTGCTACCCTACAGCCCCTTCCCCAAAAAGGTTTCCTTGATCAGACTTCAGAATTGTTATCTATCTGCTTTCTGTGGTTCCCTAATCAAGGTACTGACTAGTCTCTGTTCCCTAGGGCTTCTCCACTTGCTTCTTCCCTAACCTCTAGAAATTTGGCTCAGGATGCTAAGGGGTCTTTGTACTCTCGTGGCTTCCCTGGTCAGGGCTCTGCTTTTGCTTTCCCAGTTTTGTTTCAGGTTTTTCATCTGATTACCCATGCTTGCATTCCTGGGGTAGTATTTCTTATTCGGGATTATAGCTTCTATTCTGTTTTTGTGCAATCCTAGACTAGATGAATGAGCTCACTGATATTTCTCTTTGGATTTTTTTTGTCATTGTTGAATCTTTTTATAATCATTGAAAGAAGAAAGGTGGGTTCTTATATAACCTATTCTGCCACTATCTTTTCTTGTCATTTAATCATTTTCAATCATGTCCTGATCTTTGTGACCCCATTTGAGGTTTTCTTAGAAAAGGTATTGGAATGGTTTGCCATTTCCTTCTCTAGATCATTTTACAGATGAAGAAACTGAGGTAAACAAAGTTAAATAAGGGTCCCACAGATAGTAAAAGTCATATTTGAACTCAGGTCTTCCTAATGCCAGGCCCAGCATTCTATTCACTCTGCCACCAAGCTGACTTCTCTCAGTTCTAGAATTTCCCTATGTTTTATATATTTTCCATTCTGTTTGAATTTTCTCTCTCTTTCTAATAAAAACTTGAAATTTGATTCCTGTATGCCTTTAAATTTTTTGTTGCATCCAATACAAATTTCTTCTCTATGTACTTGTTTGATACACATAGAAGTTTAGGATTTTGTCTCATTTTATTCCTTACACAATTCCAACCCTATTTTATAAGCTCTTTCTTTCACTTTACAAATTCAGCTGTAAAATAACAGTTTGATCATGTATACTTATTGTGTATGTAATTTATACTTTAATATATTTAACATCTACTGGTCATCCTGCCATCTGGGGGAGGAGAGGGTAGGGAGAAGGAGGGGAAATTTGGAACAAAAGATTTAGCAATTGTCAGTGCTGAAAAATTACCCATACATATAACTTGTAAATAAAAAGCTATGAAAAAAATAAAAATAAAAATAAACAAATTCAGCTCTATACTATCCTCTATGCTTCAACTCATTATCCCTTTTTCTACTATTAGTCATACCTTATATATTAACTAAAATTCTGAGGTACTTTCATTACTCATCTTTCCTGCTCCTGTTCATGTGTTGTTGTAGAAAGTTATATACCTGTGCCAACTGGATTCACTAGAAAGTTATATTGTCTATTCTCAACTAACCTTACTGTTGCTTGGCAAAACCTGTTATTCTTCCATAATATACTCTCTGTTACACTCACCATAGCAGTTGTTTTAAACCTTTTTCCTTGAGTTTGCTAAATCAACTCCTTCTCCCACTCAACAAAAGACTTCAGTATATCCTTAAATGAAAAAAGGAGATCCATGTCATAAACTCTCTCTTCTCAACTCTGCATTTCAAAATCCTTCTCTATCTATACACTTTATTGTGAAATTAATCTTCCATTCACTTCTTAGTTTAATACATTTTGTCTTCCAACTATACCACTCGATTAAAACTATTCTCTTCAAATTGACCAACAATAAGAGCTCTTACCCACTGATTCTAATAATCTACTCTTAGTTCTCATCCTCTCTGCAATGCTTGAAATAATGGCCCAGTTCCATGGCCATGAATAAGGACTCTTGAGTTCAAATTTAACTTCCAGCACTTATTATCTGTGTGACACTGAGAAGGTTTCTGGATTCTATTTCCCTTGGTTTCCTCATCTATTAAATGGAGATAAGAATAGCATTTACCTTCCAGGATTGAGACAGTAATCCTAAAGTGCTTAGTACAGTGGTGGGTGCATAAAAAATTCTATATAAATGTTAGTTATTATTATTATTTATTTCTTGAGTTTTCCTGACATTGTTCTCTTCTGATTTTCCTCCTACCTTTATGACCAATTATAGGATTGCAGTATGATAAATCTAAAGACAGAAGGGGCCTAAGATACTATCTAATCCAATCCCTTAATTTTACAGATAAGGAAACTAAAACTCAGGAAAAGATATACAATTTGTTTAAGATTACCCATGTGGTAAGCACTGAACAAAGATTTGAATCTACTTCCTCTGACTCCATAGTTAATGTTTTTTTCCATCTTGCCTCCTGCTCATTTGCCTTTAATGGATCATCTGCATTGTCTTACTCCTTTCACATTGGTCAGAGAATCACAGATTTAAAGCTGGAAGGGACCTTAGATATCATTTAATTCAATGCCCTAAAGTTACAGAAAAGAAAACTGAAGATTTGAGAAGTTAAATTATTTGCCCAAGATCACACAGAAAGTGACAGAGCTAGGATAGACCTAATAATGATTGGTTTGGGGCTTCTTTTCTTTCTTTACCATTTTTTCTCCAAGAGCTCTTCAGTTGGACCTCTCCATAGGTTTTTGCTTTCCTTAATTACCTTTAACTTTTTTGTGAGTCAATATTGCTTATATTTTCTATAATCATCTTTCATCATCTCCCTCTGTATCATTTTCTAAATGAGTTTGCCCTCTAATCCTTTGTTGCTTTTGGTCACCATATATGCTAGCTTATTGAGGAGATTTAATGACTATTGGTTCTTCTCATACTTGCTGTGATAACTCCTTTGCACTGATTAAATTTCTCTAAGAAATTTCATGTAACTTCTATAGGAAGTTAACATCTTTTCTTTTATCCATTATTCCTTTCCCACTCTGATTCATAGCTCATTTAAACAATTTAGAGGTGTTATAATTTTATATAGGACATTCTTATCTTTATTCTTTTTTTCTTTTCTAATTTGGTATATCTGTTTTGACCTTCACACTCGTCACTGGATGATCTGACTGCACCAAAACAGATGATTCAGAAATGACTGCTATTTCTGTATCCTTTCACTTCTAGGCTATTAAAATATGCTTTATTTTGTTATCCAATGCATGCTGCTGCCAATTCCTAAAGACTGTTCTTAGAAAAAATAGCATGATGTACAGGTATATCCTCTGAAACATCAGGCTCATTTATTCCTTGATGCTTTATTTCTTAGAAAATAATATTTTCCAACCTTGTTTTTTGGCCATCCTTCCCTGTGCTTCTTTCATGCTGAATTCATGGAATTGCTCAGTCTCAGAGGTCATATAGTTTAACCAGTCCTTGACTCAAGATCCATTCTAGGATTTGACAAGATGTTCTCCATGGAGGAAAATGTCCTTCCTAAAATGGAATGATCATCATTTTATTTTATTTTATTTTATTTATTTATTTATTTAATAGCCTTTTATTTACAGGTTATATGCATGGGTAACTTTACAGCATTAACAATTGCCAAACCTCTTGTTCCAATTTTTCACCTCTTATCCCCCACCCTCTCCCCCAGATGGCAGGATGACCAGTAGATGTTAAATATATTAAAATATAAATTAGATACACAATAAGTATACATGACCAAGCCGTTATTTTGCTGTACAAAAAGAATCAGACTCTGAAATATTGTACAATTAGCTTGTGAAGGAAATCAAAAATGCAGGTGAGCATAAATATAGGGATTGGGAGTTCAATGTAATGGTTTTTAGTCATCACCCAGAGTTCTTTCTCTGGGCGTAGCTGGTTCAGTTCATTACTGCTCCATTGGAAATGATTTGGTTGATCTCATTGCTGAGGATGGCCAGGTCCATCAGAACTGGTCATTATATAGTATTGTTGTTGAAGTATATAATGATCTGGTCCTGCTCATTTCACTCAGCATCAGTTCGTGTAAGTCTCTCCAGGCCTTTCTGAAATCCTCCTGTTGGTCATTTCTTACAGAACAATAATATTCCATAATATTCATATACCACAATTTATTCAGCCATTCTCTAACTGATGGGCATCCACTCAGTTTCCAGTTTCTAGCCACTACAAAGAGGGCTGAATGGTCATCATTTTAAAAGACCACAGTCCTGACCATGTGGTCTGGCTATGGGAGAATCCATTGGAATTGTCATCTCACTTATTCTTGACAAAATTACATTATCTCTTTTTGACCCTTATGTCATCCCATAAATTATTATCGCTATTGTTTGTCCTTCATTTTTGAAGACCACCATGACATCAAGGAGAGGATAGTTGACATGCAAGTGAATAGAATTTAAGTGAGGGTGAGCTATACAAAATCACAAACCTCACTTTCTCTTCAGGAACCATTTGGGTCAAGTGATTAGATATAGATCAGGAAGAGTGGGGATAGCCATGGATATGGTGGGAGAACTTGACCTTTTTAAACTCAGGTTTTTAACAGATCTGTTTCTTTGAGGCAGCAGATATTCAGTGATTAAAGCTAGGCAAGCTTTATAATATTGCATTATCACTTTTTTCTCTCATGTCATCCTATTAATTAATAGCACAAGCTTAAAGTCCATTAAACCTCTAGATCTTTTTGTATGACTTGTTGTGCAATGACTTTGTCATCTGCAACCACAAAGTAGGTAAGGAGTTAGTCGTGGTGTGATTTCAAATCTAGCCTCAGAACTTATTAGCTATGTGACAGTTTTCATTTATCTCTAACTCTTTGTTGCCCCATTTGAGGTTTATTTTGGGTTTTTTTTTGGCAATGATACTGGAGTAATCTGCCATTTTCCTTTTGCAATTCATGTTAGAGATGAGCAAATTAACACAAACAAGGTTAAGTGACTTGCCCAAGTCACAGCTCATAAATCTGGATTCAAACTCATGAAGATGAATCCTCCTGATTCCAAGTCATAGATACTTGCTGTATCTGTAGAGTCACCTAGCTTCAGTTTCCTCATTTGTAAAATGAAAAAAAATTAAGAATAGCCTCCATCTCCTAGGATTGTTGAGAGGATAAAATGAGAAAACATT
Source organism: Sarcophilus harrisii (assembly GCF_902635505.1). Classification (NCBI taxonomy): domain Eukaryota; kingdom Metazoa; phylum Chordata; class Mammalia; order Dasyuromorphia; family Dasyuridae; genus Sarcophilus; species Sarcophilus harrisii. Next base: position 86,620,475 of record NC_045428.1, on the reverse strand, counting down.
TTATCCTCACAATGAGAAAACATTTGTGAAAGTTCCTTGTAAAACTTAGAACATCGGGTAAATACTAGCAATTATTATTATCTGAATTTTTGAAATTGATTTTTTAACCTAAATAAAGCATTTTACATTTTTTGGGGGAGGCAATCGAGTGTAAGTCATTTGCCTAGGATCACACAGCAAAGCAACATCTTGATATAGACTTGTACTAAGATCCACCTAACTCCAGGCTCTATCCACTGTACTAAGTAACTACCTTACATTTATTTTTTATTACATTTCTTTTAATTTTATTTTGCATATCCATGAAATTATGCATTTAGAGATGGAACAAACTAAAATTAAAGCACATATAATATAACAGCCTACTTATGCATATGAGGGCACAAGAATTAAAGTGCATGAGCAAGATTAAAAAAATAGATATTAAATAATGGAGACAAGATTTGACATCACAACCTCTGAAGCCAAATCCAATGTGTTTATCACAAAACCATGGTTTCAGAGATTCTGAAATAATCCTATGTCTGAACTCTCCAGGGAGTCCTTTTTTTTTTGCTAAGAACAATATTGTTTGTGTTTCTTATCAATCCTAGATACTCTTCTAAATGAATAGGCTAATTTTCTGTATGAATTGTATAAGGAAACCAATAAAGGATGGACAGAAAAGATTTCAGAGTTTCTTGAGAAGAACATAACTTCCATTTAAAGAATTCACTTACCATTTCTAAATAATATTTTATTTTTCCCAATTACATGTAAAATTATTTTTAAACATTCATTTAAAATTTTTTTATTTCCAAATCATCTCTCTTTCCTTCCCTGAAATGTGAAGCAATTTGATATAGATTACCCATGTGCAATCATGCAAAACATATTTCCATATGAGTCATGTTTTCACTTGTCATTTTAGCCTGTCAAGATAGTTGGAAACTCTATTATGTCACCCAATATGTTTTTATTTCTTGACGTTTTCTATCTTCTGAAAATTTCTTATGTACATCAGTGCAGCCAGTGATAAATACTAAATAGAACCGGGCCAAGCCCAGATCCCTCCAAGCTGACATCAAACCCTAATGAGTCCTCACTGTGTCTAGCCATTAGACAGGTCCAAATGTGCTTTAGTCCATTTCTCTTTATCTTCAGCACAAAATGGAGAGAGTTATCACTGAAGCAACTGCTCTGGGGATGCAAGTTAGCAGTCATCTCTGCAAGTGCTACAGCCAAATTTATTTAGTAGCCACACAAATTCAGAGTGAAGAATTCCCAAATTCAGACCCACATCAGACATTTGTTGTGCAACACTGGATATGTCACTTAACTTCTCTTTGTGCTTCAGTTTTCTCATCTGTAAGATGAAGAGTTTGAGAAGACGACTCAAATGGAAGAGACTGATAATTCTCAATAATAAAGTCCTTGCCATTGTTAAGTAGCTTAATGTCAGAAGTGGATATATACTTTTAGCTATTGAAATGACACTAAAGAAGATACTTTACTAAATGCTTTTCTGCAACATCCTAAGGATTACTTAGCCTTTTTTAGATGACTTGCTTCCTATATGTTATCAGTTAATTAGTAATAAGTGAATGAATATTTATTAAGCCCCTACCATAAGTAAAGTGCTAGGATGCAAATACAAAAAAAAAAAAAAAAGATGGGTGAAGATAAAATGCAAAAAGAAGCTGAAAAATGTGAGTGGATGGTAGGAGAGATCGAAAAAGTATCCACTGTCAAAATCTAGTGAACTCAGTAAGAAAAGTCCCCTAGTTGTATAGTCAAATGAAAAATGAACTTTAGAATCATAGAGTTTAGAATTGAAAGACCAAATTTCTGATTTTACAGAAAAGTAAGTAAAGCTGTATTTTTATTGTTGTTTTCATTAGAGTGAAAGATCCTTTAAAGCAGACTGCCTTTTTATATCTTCATCACAGCACAGTGTTTTGCACATAAATGCTAAATAACTGTTTTTTTTCCTATGCATCCATTTTCCACCAGCACTTTAAATTCAGCATATCCCAACTTAACTCATAAATTTTCTTAAAACTTTCTCCTTTCTATGTTTTGTACTATCATTAACCTTGTTTATCCTGCTTAAAAACACTAAGTTTTGCCTCTTCCTTCTCTTTTATTTCTCATATGCCATCAGTTATCAATGTATCTATGGTCTTTCTCATCTCCTTTCTATTCTCATTGCTACTATCTTAATATATCCTAAAAGTACCACACACAGCTGAAAATATATATACTCCTTTTTATTTCCATTCAGTATTTTCCAGAGATTTATCATAGCTAATTTTCTAAATTTTTTTTCAAATTCTTAACTTCTTTGTATTTAATTTTTGCTAGATATATGTGACTAATAGGGGTAAATTCACATTCTTCCCAAACTCATGTCTCCCATTATTAACATTTTACTATCCACTTTCCCTAATAATTTATTTAGTTTTCCCTTCAACTATTTGAAAGCTATGTCTTTCAGTATATATATATATATATATATATATATATATGAAATATTGAAATTAATTCAATATCAAAATGTATTTCTCTCCTATATATATTTTAAATTATCTTTTTTTCCCCTATGCCTTGTTTGAAGTCATCCTTGTTACTACTTCTTTTCCTTATTTAGCTGGAGCATGACAGATATTTCTCCAACCCTTTATTTTAACTCTGTGTGAATCTTTATGTTTCAAGTATGTTTCTTGTAAACAACATATTATTGTATTTTGCTTTCTAATTCAGTCTGGAAACCTCCAACTCTAATAGGGTAGGGAGAATGTTAAAAGAGTTCTTTCAGAATCCTAAAGTCAAAAAGTGTCATAGAGCTCGTCAACTAAGATAATAAACTTGTAGTTTTGTTATATTTCAAAAAATATTGTAAGAAAAAATGAAAGGGAGTGGGGAAAGAATACAGTAGAAGAACATTTAAAGGAAGATGGGGGACTTGTTTACACAAAATCCGAGTACACAAAGTAGAACAATATAGAGACTTGAAGAGAGTGGAGGGAGTAGAGAATCTAGCATTAATTGAACTTTAATTTCATCAAAACTGGTAAAGAACATGCAAAACAGTCAAAAGATTACTGGAATTTGATTATTCAGCAGGCATACAGTTAGGAACAGGAAAGGGGAATATAAGGTTTCAGAGAGGAATTGATCATTATCAAAACAAATCTTAAACTTGTAGAGGTAATAGTGAAGAGAGAATTAAAAGGAAAAGAAAAGAAGAAAGGATAACAATTTCAAATAATCAGAGAGCAAGGAGTATAGAGAAAATGTGGGATAAAACAATAAGATAGAAAGAAATATAATCAACTATCATAACTGTGAATGTAGTGGGATAAACTCACCCATAAAACTGAAGATGTACTTAAAGATTATTTCATGATTCAAGTTGTGAGTGCTTTCAGAAAAAAAAAATATTTTTACAGAGGTGTTCTCATCTTTCATTAGTTGATATATGATGGTCATATAAAATGCCAGTTTTTAAAAAGTATTATTATTTTTATTAGTACCTGAAATATATGAGCTATTAAGATTTGTACAACATTTTTATATGTTATGACAGTCTTCATAAAACTATGAAATAGTTAATATAAATATTAGTATTCCCATTTGCTACAGAGAAACCAGGTCTCCAAAAAGTTAAGTGACATACTTATTTAGAACTAGTAACTGCCAGAGATAGATCCCTAAAATCAGGTGTTTTTACTCTAGGTCTTATATTCTTCTTATTGCCTGCCTCTCCCCCAACTTCCTCAAGCTAAATATTAAACAAATTAAAACAAATTAAAAATCAGCCCTTACAGTGAAATACATTTGAATTGAGAGAACAACACACATACATACATGCGCCCTTTTTAATTTTAACAGAGCTCCTGAAAATAAATATCTTTTGCTTCATAAGAATGCACCAATATTCTGAGATTTTATTAATCCCCAATTCAAATAAACTACCTGAGGGGGTGGATGTAGAAATCCATCCCCATTATACTTAGGGGAGACTATTTCCAGAAATCTTCAATAAATTGTCCTTTAGTCACTAAGAATGGATTTATTCCCTCATGCTTTATTTTATTCACCTTTCTGTGCCCTCTATAAAGGAAACTCATTTTCAGAAGGCTAAACTAAGGGTCAAGGGAGTTGAGAGACCAACTGTCTTCCTTAAACAGTACCCCATGTGGTGGTTTTGCTTCCTATCAGAATTTGCTATCAATCTTTTAGTAGTTTCCTATCCTCTGACAGCTACATTGCATTGGGAGCTCATGAGGACCTATTGGCTTAAGGGTCATTCACAGAAACAGCAGCATTCTGGGATAGGTTGTCACAGCAACACTCGGCCAGGGAACTTTTGAAAGTTTTGAGTCACTTTTATTAGCTGATATTTCCCCCAAAGGGATGTAAGGACCCTGAATTGTGCTCCCATTCCAGGTAATAGGCTATTTTTCATATTTAAACTTTGGCCCCTGACAGAAAAGGCCTTGGGAGACTCTTAGGGGGTCCACTCCAGCCTGTCACTCAAAGGTATATTTCAATTTTATTTTAAAGCTTTTTTTTTGTACGTATTCCCCCAAAGCACTTTAGCTAAAAATCAAATTTCATTTTTGAGCTCTATATAGACCAACGTCTCTCCACCACCTCTTGCACACCAATAAAACAGTGTATTTCATTTTAACCTCAATCTTCCCATGTTTAAAACATAAAGCTGAGGTTAAGAACTTTCTCAGGCGGCAACTCTTTCTGGTCTTTTCATTTCCTAGATGAAGCTGTTTTTTAGAGAACATTTTATTAGCTGTATACCTTCAGCCTTAGGGTACGAACTAACTTATTAATCCTTATCTGCAAATGTTCCTGAATCAGTTAGCATGTGAGATAGGTTTTAATTTCTTTAAAAAGGCTCTTTTTATGCTGAATTCTCTCATAATTATGACAGAGTAACTTATGTTGCAGCACAAATGGGATTCTGCTCCAAAGGGATTTGGGGCTTTTTGTGGTACTAGTTATCAAAGTCAATGACTAAGGACTCCATGGAGTGCACAAAATTTTGCTTAGACTAAATGTCAAAATGAGACTCAGTGTAAAGGAATGACTCTCTCTTTGTGAGTAGTGACAGGAATGACATATGTCTATTTAGGAAGGGTATATGTAATATTTCTTACTTTTATCAATATTTTAAGTATCCATCATTTTTTTTTCCAAATGGACACTTCTTCCACTAATAAAGGTTGTAAAAGAGGAGAGAAAAGGGCATATATATGAGAGATGTTGTGAAGGGAGGAATAAGAATTAGGAGTAATTTGATGTCAATGAGCAGAGCATTACATTGAAGTTTCAAGCCTAGGCATCTAAGAGTGTAGTTGCCCCTTGTGACCTTGACAATAATAGAGTAGTTGAAAAGAAGGAGATTTAGGAAGAAAGATAATGAGTTCTTTTTTAGACAGAGTTTAATATGGGGACATTCACTCTGAGATGTCCACTGGATAGTTGTCAATGGGAGACTGGAGGCCAGGAAAGAGTCTCCTAAAGGACTGAACAAATAGATTTGAGAGATTTGTGCAGAGAAAATGGTACTTGAGCCCATGGGGGCTGATGATATCATCAAGATAAGGGATAGAGGGGGAAGAGAAGAAGAATGGGACTGAACTTTATGAGATATCCACTGTTCTTCAATAAAGCCCATCTAAATTATTTTTATTGTTTTTTTTTCTGGTTATATATGTACATTTATTTTTTTTAAAAAACATTTCTTTATGAATCATGTTAGGAGAGAAAAATCAGAACAAAAGGGGAAAACCATGAGAGAAAAAAAAACAGAAGAAAAAGAAAGAAAGCGAACATAGCACGAGTTGATTTACTTTACCTCCATAGTTCTCTCTTTGGAAGCAGATGCTGTTTTCCATCCAAAGCTTATTGGGATTGCCTTGGATCACTGAACTGCTGAGAAGAAACAAGTCTTTCATAGTTGATCATCCCATCTAAATTTTTAATGACTATTAAACCACATGAGGAAGGAACTAATGATCAGGTTCTTCATAATCAATATCTCAATAGTTCTGCAACTTTATAAGATGCTTTATTGTGATTTTTAACCTTTCCTCTCTAAAACTAAGAACATTTTTGAAAATCCACCTTTACTTTGTTCTGTAGGGAATGGGAGCTTCCAGGTGAAGAGAGCATGGTCTGGGAAGAGCAATTAAATTTAATAAAAATGTATTAAGCAGTTCAATGTATAAAGGACTGTGTGTGAAGGTAGATACAAAGATTTTTTTTAAAGGGGCTGACTTTAAGGAGAAATCACATTCTATTGAGGTCTCTCTATATATATATATTTCTATATATATATATTTTTTATGCATATTATATAATGTATTTAACAATATAGATAACTAGAGGATTAGGATGATTGAGTGAAGAAAGAGTATTAGGAAAGAAGGGAGAGGTTAGGAAATATTTCCCAGAGGAGTGACACCTAATTTGAACTTTGAAGAAAAACAAGGATTCTTAAGAAATTCTCTTGGGGAGGAAATGAGGAGGCAATTTCCAAGTGTTAAATGTATTCCAAGTGTGAAGAATGATTTGTGTGAATGCATGAGATAGGAGGTAGAGAATTGCTTTTGGGAAGCAATAAAGGCAGGGGTGGGGCCCAGCAGAGAAGAGCTTTTTGAGGTAGGGAGTGGGCTACTCCCTGAGTTAAAAAATAAGATAATGGTAGCTTCCAGGATACTTGCAGGACTTCCATGTATTTCCCTCTCCTTGCTGCTAGGATCTGTCTGCTTGCTTTCTCATGCTTAGGGACTATGAGATTTAACTCCTAAATCAGAAAGTTGACCTGACTAGTTGAGAATAAATCGCACCATGAATGGAATAATACATTTGAAATAAGGAATTGACCTACCTCCACTCCATCTATTCACAGAAGGAATAGAAACAGACGTTTGTGTTTTAGTGTGCTGACCAGGAACAGGAAACTGAGGAGATTTAAAGTGCATTTTAAAGCCAAACTTAGATGAAGCCTTTTTTAAATGGAGGAGAACTTCTGGGTTCTAATATTCTTTCATGATTTCTTTTTATTCCCAGGGATCTCTGAATGAATCATATATTTAAGTAAACTGGAAAGAAAAAAGAAGACTAAAATATTGGAAAACAGCCTGGGTGAAGAAGATCCAATCTCACTGTTAATAAAAAATGATTTTGAAGGTGTTGGGGGGAGGTAGAAAATGAGCTATTATCTTCTACTTCCACTAAAGACATTAACTTATAATGTACTTATACTGAAGTAAAAACATGTCTAAGTACAAAAAACTTTAATTTTCCATACAGGATGCTTGTAGAGTTGGGGCTTTCGTGGGGCTCATCCCTGCATCTCTCTGAATATATCAATCAGATGTACTGGAGTGAGATCCTGATTTCTCTGTGAAAACCCTGATTCTTTGTATTACTGAGTTGCTCTGGTGAGGAGGACTGAGATTTGGGTGTCTCATATCTTAGTTCGTCCCCAAGACCCAATATATTCTTGCCCTTCTAGTTGTATAGTATTCTCTATCCAAACCCTCCTTTCTTTGCCCCTATTCCTGCTTCTGTGACATTTTATGTTCTTTATATACACAAGCTATAGTCACCAACATTCTCAAGTCCAAATTTATAGTTTCCCTCAAGTGAATTAAAATACACATAATAAAGATCTCCTGTTTCACCCTTTCCTAGCCAGTTTAACATTACTTTCAAGTTCCATAGCAGCCATCAAATTAGGACTGAGGATTTCAGGTTCGCCATTAGGGAGACATAACTAGATATAACTCTGGAAGTTAGAGTTCACTTGGCTTTTGTAGGCATTATCTCCAGGAACAAGTCATGGAGCAGGCTTTCCTTTCCCTGGCTTCCCAGATGGTGAAGTTAAGCTACAGATGAATCAAGTGATTTGCCTTAAATGACATTGAGTGAATGAGAATGAATGAATGAATTACAGAATGGTCTCACAGGATCCCAGAGTTCAGACTGGTAATTCCAACTTGGACCTCTATATCCCCAGTAAGAAATCACTAGGTTTTTGTTTTGATAGCTCAAAGCGGGGTTCACAAGATAATTCTCATTGCTAGGAAATTTTCTCCAACAGCCCTAAATCTGTTTCTCTTCAGTTTCCACCCACTGACCCTAGCTGAATCCTCTGGGTCCAAGTGAAATATGTTTAATTCTTCTTCTGTGGTATAACAATCTTTTGAATACTTCAAAACAGCTACCATGTCTATTGCCCCTCAATTTTCTCTACTACAGACTAAACACTCCAAGAGCTTCATGTAGCACAATCTTGAGGTCCCTTCCTCCTGTTCATCTTTTCTGGGTGATTTCCAACTTTTCCAATGTGGTGGCCAGAATTTCACAGTACTACACATGCATTTTCCCATCTCTCCTTCTCCTCTCTGTCCCACCTTGGTACCTACCCATCTTCCCTTCCCCTTGCTGTCCTTGCCATGCATATATCATATACTTAATTATTTTTTCCCCTTTTTTATTTTAGCTTTTTATTTACAAAACAAATGCATGGGTAGTTTTTAAATATTGACCCTTGCAAAACCTGTTCCAACTTTTCCCCTCCTTTTCCCCACTCTCTCCCCTGGATGGCAGGTAGTCCAATACATGTTAAATATGTTAAAGCATATGTTAAATATAATATATGAGATATATCATTCTTAATCTTAGCTGCCAACTGATTCCATTAAAGTATTTACTGTTAATGGGACAGAATCTATTTGTATTTCATTAAGATATTTTTGAAGAGCAGATGATTTTTAAGATTGAAAAAATATTTTTTTCTTTTCAGTCATATCCATAGAAAACAGGAAAAAAATTTGTTCAGAAGGTACCATCAGACTTTGACCAAAATTGATGTTTGAAAATCATCACAGACATTTAGAATGTCCATGAATTAATTCTAGAAAACCAGAGGTTTATGAGTAATATATGAATCATTGGAAAATATTCAATCTTTAACAAAATCCATAGACTTTTTCTTAAATAGCTACCAGTGAAGTTCAAACCACTGTTACTTCTCATTTGGAAGATTACAAAAATTTGGATTCCTTGCTTCAAGTTTCTCCCTCTTCAATCCAACATTCACAATAATTAAAATTTCCTAAAGTAAAAGTCTAAACTTGTGCTCAAGAATCTTCTTGAGGTTAAAACAAAGATCTCATCCTGCCATCATATCCCTTAAGAATCTGACTCCAATCTTCTTAGACTTATTTCCCATTACTCTCTATTCTGCATCCTACATTTCAGCTACACAATGGCCTATTTGCTGTTCCTCAAACTTAGCATCCCATTTCCCATCTCTTTGTCCTTGTATAGATTAACCTATAGTATATATGCACAATCTCTGACTGGTCTTACCAACCTGAAAAGACTTCCCATACGAGGCTCATGATTTTTTACTTAGCTATTCCTTGAGCAGAAATTCAGTAGGGATTGTTTTATTTTTGCCTTTGTATTCCCAGCACTTAGCACAATGTTCAGAAGCACATGGTAGGAGCTTCTTAAACATTTGTTTATTTGAATCATACTCATAAAATACAAAGTTTTTTGTATATGTCAATAGGAAGGCACAAACTGTACAAATGAAATCACAGCTCCTGGGAAGAGATGAACCTGGGAGATTTCCTAGGAAAGAAGAAAAACTGAAAGAAGTTAAAATTTGGAACAAATACTCATAAAAGATCCTTTACACCCAAACTGTCAGGTGTAAAGTTACCAAAACTTCCTCCCAAACCACCAGGACTAAAGAAGATGAGCTTTCATCTTATCACTGCAAATGGATGTCAAGGCTGAAGCTTCGGTCTGGGATATTTTGGGTGATGGCAGGTGGGGGTGGGCCCGGGGTGGTCAGGAGTGTGTTAATGTGAGTCCCCTTGTCCTTGTCTTATACTGTCTCTTTCCTTCTCAACAGCAGCCTCTGTCTCTGTCTCCAGTACCATCAATCTAGCACATTTCATAAACAGTAAATTCATTTTTTAAAAAAACTGCTGCTGAGCAGCCATCTGTCTCCATTTTTGTCAATCTGTTATTACAACAATGCTACTGTACTAGGAGGTAGTCCTTCCCAAAGAATCCTTGATCTAAAGGCAAGCATTTTAAGCTTTGAGACAAGAGGTGTGGGGCAGTTGACAGAGTTTCCACCCACCAGCCTTTCATCACCAGAGTCTGGGATTGAAGTCTTGGTTGGAGCCCAAAGAGGCAATATTGATGGTTCTTATATTTCAGCCTGTTTGATTTATATACTTTAAGCATATCCAGAATGTTTTATGAGCACTTATTCCATTATGTATTAGGCAGGTAAGTAGCTGGCCAATGTTCTCTTGTCCTGCAAGTGCAGGAGGTGAGACTGAGACCAGAAGACTCACTTCTTCAAGGTCACCCTGCAAGCCAAGGGCACCGGGGAGGACTTCCAGAGCTCCCTCCTCTCCCAGCCTCCCGTGCTGAATTGCTGCTCCTCGTGCCTTATAAGCACATCACAAGCCACTCCATGGGGGAGTCTGGCACTCAGAGGACCAGCCTGAGATGATGGAAGCAGGTTAGAAATGAGTCGAGGGCAGATTTGCCAGGAGATGCTGACACCTGGACCCCAAGGCGATGCTCAAAGACATCAGCTGGGACAAGTTCTGTTCCTCGCAGCACATAGGAGCTCTTGTCCAGCAATAATTTTTATCCGAAAACAGCAGTAGTGCATAAAAAAGTGGGAGCCAGAAGGGAGCCCAGAAAGCAGGCAGCCCCATAAGGTGCTACAGGGCTGTCGAAATGCTTTCTTGCAAATGAAGCTTGTTAAACGAATGCACAGCCCAAACCTGTTCACTTCCAGATGGATTATTTACAAGAGTTCCGAGCATCTTTTTTCTGTGGCTGTTAATGAATGCCCTTAAAAGCAGTTGTTGATGGGAGAGGAGGAGTCAGGAGGGAGGCCATGTTTTCCAAGCTGTTCACAATTCCATTTCTTCTGCCCATGAGTGACAAACCTTATCTGTTAAAATAGTGACTTATCTAAAACAAGTCAGATCTAATCGGCAGGCAGAGGTTTTTAAAGAATATAAAACATCCTGTTGGGTTCATTAGTGCAAAATTCAGGGATGTTATTTTCCTGTTTCTTTCCTCCACCCCCACTTTCCTTTTTGGACAGCTACTGACATTTTGACAGGTTCTCTATTTTTATTCCTGTTTCTATGTTGTTGTTTTTCTCCTTTTAAGCTTTTTGTACAATTTTTTTTTTCTGTTACACTCGAGAACAGATTCTCTCTCTGGTGGGAGGGAAATGGGGAATTTTAATATCAACAGTGAGCCTTGTGAATACTAAGACATATTTTCCCTTTGAATATCTTTTTTGCTCCTGCCTCTTCTATAACCCATCCCCCAGAGGGATGATAATAAATGGAAGAGTTAAAGTTAATGATGGAGGGGGGCCCCAGAACTCAAGATTCACATGAAGACACAGATGAATATCTATGCATTTTGGTTAAGGCATAGTGGAAATATACAAATGTCTCTGTGGAATCAAAAAGAAAAAAATTTGCAGTAATTTGGTATAGTATGGCTTTGAGTCTGGGAATCAACCTTATATCTAGCTGTTCGGTCATGTTCAACTCTTTATGATCCCATTTGGGGTTTTCTTGGCAGAAATACTGGCATGATTTGCCATTTATGTCTCCAACTCATTTTACACATGAAGAAACTGAGGCAAACAGAGTAAAGTGACAAGTTGCATCTTAACCAGTGATAAGACTTGAATTTAGGTATCACATTTTAGAAAAGACATTGCCAGAGAGCTACAGATCAATATCACTAGTGAGTATTGATGAAAAAAAATTAATCTAAGCAAAAGACATAGATGTATATATTTATGTGTATAAATACATATATACATATATTTGCATGTATATGTAGATGTAAAGATGCTTCAATAGTAGGGAAATTTTTCATGAAATTAGTCATATTTAAATAAAAAACATTATATGAATAGATGTAGAAAAAGCCTTTGATTCCAACTTCAGCACACTATCTATTGCACTATCTAAATATCCCTTATTTAATTAAATCTAGTGATATATATATATATATATATATAATATTTTAGCATGAGAAGCTTCATATAATAGAGGACTGCAGACCAAACTCAGAGTCAAGAAAACCTAGATTCAAATCCTGTCTTTGACACATATTATCCCTGGGCAAGTCAATTTTCCGAGCCCCAGAGACTCTCTGTAAGACAAAAATTCAGATGAGTTGCTGATTTGTATCAGTGAAGGTAGTGTCAATATCTGAGGATCTTCCCATATGGATATAATGACAAATCAGGATGAAAAAAATTCAAGTATTTAACTTTAATCTGAATTTTTTGATTACCTCAATTTCTCTACTTACAAATTGGAAAGAATAGTATAATACTTTCCTTATCCCACCATAAAGTAATGTCATGGGCACAAAAGAAAATTATAATCTCAAAAGTATTTAAAAATTTTTGAAATCAAATTGGTAACTTTGGTATTTTTTTTTTTCTTTTGTAGTGCTTAATTTGGAATTGGGTGACCTGGTGTGACTATTACCAGCTATGTGACTTTGGATCAAGTCACTTGAGTCTTATGAAGCTCAGATTCCCTTTCTGTAAAATAGGGATAATAATATTTGCATTAAATATCCAATAAAATTGTTGCTGGGAAAGTGCTCTTGTAAGTTATAAAGTACAATATAAATGTTAGTTTTTATTACTTCTATTGTTATGAGATGACAAAAAGCTGTGATGAGTACCTATCATGTTGGATAAGAATCAGAATCCAAAAGGGTCCCTCAAGCGAGAAGGATGACCTAAATGCAATGAGATGAAACTGAATACAGAGGGGAGCAAACTCTTTACTTCCAGCAAAGAATAAACTATAGAAATATAGGATGGGGGAACATGGGAGGAAGTAGCATCTTATGTGAAAAAATATTTAGAAGTTTTAGGGGATCACAAACTTTACATATCTATAGCATGATATGAAAGTCAAGAAAAAGCCAACTAAATCTTGGACTGAATTGAGAAAAGTATAGTGTCCAGAACATGGGAAGGGCTAATCCAGTTGTAATCTGCCCTGATTAGACCATATCTTGAGTTCTGTGTTCAGTTCTAGGCAAAACATTTTAGAAAAGACATTGCCAGAGATCAGCAGACCAATATCACTGGTGGAAATTGATACAAAAAGTTTTTTTTAATCCTAGCAAAATATATACATAAATAGGCATATTTATACATATGTATAAGTACATATGCATATATACATTGTATGTATGTATATACACACATATACATATATGAACCTATATATTGATATAAAGATAGTTTAATAGTAAGAAAACCATTTAATGAAATAATTCATATTTAAATATAGGAAAAGTCTTTGAGAAAGTAGAACATTCATTTATGCTATAAACCCTTCAAAGCAGGCATAGGACCATTTCTTAAAATGATAAGTGTGTTGTGTATATATATGCATACATTTTACTATACATTACATATAAGTATATATACACATATGTAAATATATAAATAGACATGTATATGCATGGGGGTGTGTGTGTATACACCAAACCTTCATGTTATTTGCAATGGGCTGACATGAAAAGCTTTCCAAAATAAATATTGGAATAAAATATGGATGCTGATGTCATCTTCTGTTATTTGCCATTGCTCTAGAAATTCTAGCAACATCAATAGTGCAGGAAGAAAAAAATTAATGTCAGTCAAAGAAGAGAAAAATTATTCTAAATTGCTGATGATATGATAGTTTCCTTAGAAAACTCCAGAGAATCAGCAAAGAAACTAATTGAGAAAATTGATATCTTCAGTAATGTCAAAAAATACAAACTAAGTTCAGAAAATTCTATAACATTTCTATATGGTGATACTAATTGCTATAGAGAAAATGATATTAAAAGATTAAAAACATTAAAAAAACTACAAAATGTAAAAATATCTGGGACTAAATCTACTGAGGCACACTAAAGATATAGAAGTACAGTTACAAAATACTTAAAAGAAATAAAGTATATTTTACTTAAAAGAAATAAAGTATATTTTAATGACTGAAGGCTTCATTTGAGATTCATGGACCCTAATCCCTCTATCTTTAACGCTTAGCTCAAATGCTACCTTCTATATAAGGTCTATCCTGATTCTCTCAGTGCCTAGTGCCTTCTCTCCAAAAGTTGCTTCTTTGTTTATTTCTCTGTGTACATGTAATTTCTCTCTAATGGAATGTAAGCTCTTGAGGACAGGATCATTTTTCACTTTTTTCCTCAATTTCTTTCTGAAAGAACATCAGGTTTGCTGGTTGTTCCCCTAAAATGTATTTTACACTTGTGGTTGCTAGAGAATTAACCTTCTTATATTTCTCTCCTTTCTCATCTTCCTTAAAGGCTACTATGAATCTATCTGAAGTTCATGGATGTCCCTTTAATAAGAATTTGACATTTGGAGTTGCTAAAGAAACAACTTAAGATCTTGACCATCTCAATAACTCATAATAGGAGTAAGAGATCTCATTTATTCCCCAGTTTTGTGGTTCAATCTTTTGTTAATCCTTAATCTCAGGGATATGTGTTCAATCTTGTTCTCTCCAGAGAATAAAAGAAACTCCAAGACAAAGTCTAGGAATTCTACTCCACGGCCCATTCCACCACTGCTGGTGTGGGTAAGGCCCTTGATACTCTACAACAATATATAACATAGGCCTCTGAGGGACCAAAGTCTGCTCTTGGAAATCTGATATCTGCTAAACTCTTACTTGATTTCGCTAATTTGGCTGATCTGTCACTCCTATTTATAGGTCCAAATCCCATGGTCCATTGAATATATATTAATATCAGTCAAATCATCCATCAAATTAGTCTCAATTAGTTGGGATGTCTGTACTTATCAAGGCCATGTAAAAATAAAAGCAAATTAGAAGTTAATTTCAAAATTACAACGTTTAAAAAAGTAACTCAAATTATATTATCATCTCAAAGTATTTTACAAGTTTTTAAAAATCATAAAGTATTGGAATCATGACAAAGCTTATGAGATGAATGTAAAGTTAATGGAGAATATGTCAATGTTATAAAATGTATTATAGGAGTTTCAACTGAAAATGTAACAGTGCATCCTATTTCCTACTTGGTCATCATAAGTTCAATAACATAGCTGGAAAAATTACTTAACACTAGTCACACCTTAAATCCTTGTGCAATGTGCTCCACTTAATACCACATTAACAAGTTTTCACTGCATTTAGAGCTCATTTTGTTCTCCAAAGTAGTATTTTTCAGTGCATAAAAATTCTCATGTTATATAGTTTAAAGTTTAAGAAAAGAAAAATAGGCTAGCTTGAAGCCTGGAATAGATCAGGAACAAACCTGGAATAAACAATACACTTAATCTTATTAAGTAGCCCAGGTTTGTTCATCATCTCTTATTTCATGCTGGTTCTGTCTCAGTCCAGTCCCTTAGTAGTTTAGGTTTAATATCAAAACAAAATGAGGCACTCCTACATTATTCAACAATTAACAAAAGTAATATCGCTGGATAATAACAGGAGAAACATTTTAAACAAGAATAGGCATGGAGGACAATTTGATTTAATTCAGTTTGGCCTTGCCTGAGCTGTCCATTATTTACTACTAGTTAAACATCAGAGCAATTGTGCAGTTCTTTATGACTATTATTTTGTACTTAGAGGACCAGAAAGTGATGTCAACAGCCTGAACCTTTAGTCACTTAAGCCAGTCAAGTCTAGAGGAATATTTCAATACCATTTAAGGGAAAACGGACTAATTTGTGTGGGGTGAGGGGCTAGGATATTATTCTTATTACAGCCCTCACTATAACAAATTACTAAAGAAAAAATGTCTTTCCTCACGATGACCACTAAATACATTAAAGAAAAATTTTTTTTCCTCACTATGACCAGGTGAGGTAAATACATTGATAAATGTATTTACTAAAGAAAAAATTTGTTTCCTCATGATGATCATGTAAGATGATAGATTATTTAAAAATTTTCTTTCCTCACAATGACAGTGTGATGTAAACACATTATTAAAGAAAAAAATTTCTTTCCTCACAGATGACTATGTGGGGTAGAAAGGTTAAGTAGCACAATGCTGGCATATAATAGGTACCACATAAATGATATTATTTGAATAAATACAAATTATCAGTAATATTAATGATCAATTAATAATAAATCTATTATTCTTAATTTCACAGATGATGGATTTGAAAATCAAGTGAAATGACAATTTGCATTAATCTTGGTTTCAAACTCAGCTCTTTTGACTAATGATTTCAGCATTCTTCCTATTACCTTAGGTTACCTGCTGTTTATCCTTCATTCTTGAAGAGGATGCAGCATCAGAAAGGTGATGCTGTGGCTTGCAAATGAATTGGATTGGAGTGAGGGAGCGCTCTGCAAAGTCACCAGCTTCTCTTTCTCCTCCAGAGCCAACTGGGTCCAATAGCAAGATGTAGATTAGGAGGACTGGGGATGGATGCAACGAGGGGGGGAATCTGGTCTTCATAAGTTTAAACAGATCTCAGTTTGACTGAGGCAATGCTCAGGTAAGGCTTGGGACCTATTCCTGCCAGTCTAGGAGAGCCAGATTGATTGGAGTTTTAAGGCTTGGATCTTAAGAGAGAAATCTAGCCTGTAAACCCCAAGATATATGGCAAGGTTTCAGAGATCAATAGTTACATTACTTTGGGCAGAACACCCGAAAGCAAGGATTTGATACCCTATGTGGACAGAAAGAGAGGAAGAAGGACCACAACATCAGGAAGGTGACGCCATAAGTGCAAGTTAGTTTGGTCATGGTCCTCCAGATAATACAAAATGTTCCACTGGGGACCCCTCCGGCCATTTTAGAGTGGACAAGGCAGCTTCTTTCCCTCCTCTCCTCTCCCTTGCCCTACCCTTCCTTTCCCTTCCCTCCTTCTTCTTTCTGTCATATCCATTCTGTAATGTTCTGTCAATACCTAGATTTAGAATGGAGCTAAGGGATCACAGGATGACGAATCAAAAGGCAATTTGGTCTAAATCCTTCATTTTTCAGATGGGGAAACTGAGGTCCAGGGAAAGTTGAATGATTTGCCCAACAATAATGGGATGATAGGTATAGAGCTGAGAGGGAGGGACCTTACAGGGCATCTGATCTAAACCTTTATTATATAGATACAGAAACTAAACCTTAGCCAGTTTGAATGATGTTCTCAGGACCACAGAGCTGGTGTCTAAGATGGGATTTGGACCTCAGTTTTCCCGCCTGCAGATCCAGCATCCTATTCACAAAAATTATAGCTGGAATTCAAACTCAGATTGCCTGGCTCGTTCTTGCCATTTCTAAGCCTTCTACAGGCTTGGAAAGAAGCGCTGGATTCATTTCCAGGCTTTGCCATTCTGGCAGTGGGATGTGGTCAAGTCATTAACCTCTCTTTCCTTGTTGTCTGTGTCATAGGAGCACTTGGGACATTTTAAAGGGTTATATAAATCCCTGGCATTTGCCTTTTATTCTCAAATAGGACCATGACATCAGGGAGGTGACACCAAGTGCAAGGTCACCTGTCTCACTTTCTCCTCCAGAGCCATCTGGGTCCAGCCAGGACGATTGGTGAAAGTCCTGGATAAAATAGGAGACCTTGATCTTTTTAAACTCAGGTCTTCAACAGGTCTCAGATTGACTGAGGCTGCCTCCATTCAGTGATTCAGTAATTGGGGCAAAGAATCTTCTCTTTCACCTAGTCCAAAGAAAAAAATCTAATTAAATAAATAAATGAATGAATCTGGAAGGGAAAGACCCTCAGAGTTTCTGGCCAAAGCAGAAACAACTGCTATTTATGTTCCATCTGAGTCAATCAGGACCCAAATAATGACCAAATGGAGGCTTGGTCTAGGACCTATTGGTGGCCAATTAGAATCAGATTGGTTTTGGCTTATGATCTGGTTTTGAAGGAAAAACTAACTAGTAAACCCCAAAATGTCTTGGGAGAATTCAGAGGTGCAAAAAAAGGAAAAAACTGCTTTTAAGAGCATCTGTAGATGAGGATAGTATGAGTGGAGCAGCAGACAAACTGACTTATTTGTCATTTGGATTTGGTTTCCTTCTAGCCCCTGGATTACAAAGCCTTCTTACTGCCCTTCCTTAGACCACAGTGGACACTCAAGCCTTGGTCTCTTTATATGGATAAAGTGCTTTTTAAGTGTCCAGTGCTTCCCACAGCTTATAATTCAAGACCCAGCCATCCTGCATTCTGATTGGCTGCAGTAATTAATTGATGAATGGAGGCAAGTTTTACCAGATGCAGCTTCCTCCCCCTCCCCTTCCCCAAGCATGTCCCATGTGTTTGGCTTGTTAGTAGACATTCAATAATCTTCTATTGAGCGGAATTGCTCTGCTTCTTAAAAAGATCGGGCCGGATCCCTCTCTGTGCCCAGGTACATGCAGAAGCAAACCGCTGATTGCTACATAAAGACCCAGACATAACCACTTTGGAGATGCTCCTGTCAGCTGAAAGCTCTCCTGACGAGATGACTTCCAGATGGAGAGGGCACAGAGCTTTTGCCATGGTTGGCAAACCAGATCAAGCAGAGCATTTGGCTTTCTGAGTCTCGTGTTTGTCTGCACATACCTCTTCCTAAGTGAACTCGCTGGCATTGTGGATTGATATTAAGATCGACTACTTTTGGAAACAAGAAATGGGTTTTCCTACCCACAATAGTAAATGAGCTTTATAATAGAAATTTCTTTGCACTAGGGAAGATATTACAATTTCCAATACACAATAAATATATTTGCGCAGGCCCCCCAAAAGATGCATTTCATTACATATGACACACTTTCTATTGTACATTAACTACATTTTGGCTTTGTATGAAATAGTGTCATTTTCTACTGTAAAATGCTAGCAATTTATTTTGATGAGTCTGTTTTTTCCCCATGAAGCAAGTGCAGTCCATTATGTTGCACTGTACCCATAAATGTACATTATGTGAGAACTGAAATTTGCCACATAGGCTTTCCCAGCCTTGTAGCTGAGGTATCTCTCCAGTCCAAGAGGAGGAAGACTGGTTTCATCGACCAGAAGGCTTCGTTTTATTAACAAAACTATTCTGTAATTACCAGATTTGCTGGAGTCACTTGCTTTGATACTCTCAGCAACTATAATGGATGTGTATGTTCTCTCAAATAATACTTCTGTATGCTTTGAATGAAACTATAATTTTCCCTGACAATATCTCTCCTGGGTTTTTTAAAAGACATAATTAATACTTTATTTAATCTTTGCATATAGTACACCTAGTTGACCATCATTCAAAGTGGCAATTGCCAAGAGCCATATAGTGTCTCCTCAGTTGACTGTATTTGACCCTAATTACTGTTTATTGGAAACATGCTGCATAGCAAAAAAAGGCAGCTGAGGCAGGGGACTCAGGCTGGCTATTTTCTACATGAGTCACGCTTGGTTCTTATTACTGGGGCTGCTCTTTTCTTCAGCAAGGCTAAGAGAGCTTTTGCAGTTTTGAGCATCATGATTATCTACCCACGTCCCCTTTGCACTGATCTGTTTTTAGCACTCAACATTGCTGAGGTAGGTAGGTGTTGTCTCTGCCTGACTTCCTTAGGATATTGTCCAGGGTCATTAGAAAGCTGTACCATCTAATTCAAAATCACAGAATCTGAGCCAGAGGGAACCTCCTCAGTCCTGCACCAAACCCAACCCAAATCACAAATCCTCTCCCCAGCAATTCCAACAAAATGGCCCTCCCTTGTCTGATTGAAGATCTCCAGGTATATAAAATTCCCTGATCCCTGAAGCAGTACATTGTAAATTTTTGATAGCTTAATTATCTGGAAATTTTTTCCTTAAACTGGGCTGTAATCTACCACCATGAATCACTTAATATAGAAACTCTGTCACAAAAATAGGAATGATACTAATCTGGCAGGACTGATTCTCAAATCAGCACCTGCTGGATGATTACATTTTTTTTTTATTCTAAGGAACTAGACAATCTATGGACTAACATAGGTTAGTTTAAGATTTGGTCTAACAACTTATGGCTTTCATAATTGTTCTTATGGGGGATTCATATCAAGCTTATAAGATCCATAATTTTAAAACACCAGCTGTATTTGTTTTGGAAATCAGTATTGCATCATTTACCTATAAACCTCTCGCTTATTACAATTCAGTTTCTTCAGGTTAATTTAATCAGTTTTAGCAAATATTTTAAAGCATCTACTATGTATTTGCCACTTGTGCTAAGCAAAAAAAAAAAAAAAAAGGAATCCCCTTTGATTTCTTTTTTAAATTTTTCTTATATATAGGATCTTATACACTTTCTCTTTCTCTTATATGCTTTCCATTTTCTGTGTTAAGAAGTAGGAATGCAAAACAAAAGCAGAAACATTTGCTAGCTTCAAAGAACTTACATTCTATTGAGAGACATGATGTTTATATATATATATTTATATATGTATATGTTTGTATTTATATATTATATATATTTATGTATATATAAATATGTTTGTATTTATTTATATATTATATATATTTATATATTATATATATGTATAATATATAAATATGTTTGTATTTATATATTATATATATTTATAAATTTAAATTTAAAATAAATAAATATTTATATATTTATATTATATATATAAATATATTTATATATATAATATAAATATGTTTATTTATTTATATATTATATACATATAATATATAAATATGTTTGTATTTATTTATATATTATATACATATAATATATAAATATGTTTGTATTTATTTAAATATTATATATATTTATATATATTATATAATAGATATATAAATAATATCTATATATAATAGAGATGTGACATAAAAGTCAGAAAAATGATAAACTCAAAGGCAGTGGTAACTGGATAGAAGTTGGAAAGGTTTAAGTTGACTCTTGAAGGAAAGTAAATATTCCAGGAGATAGAGCTGAGAAATTCCAGGGAAGTGAACCATTATATTCAGGAGAGAAGTAGGGCTTTAGAAGTATGTTGAAACTAGGTTGTGAAGAGCTTTTAAATGTCAATGAAAGGAATTTGTATTAGATCCTTGAGGAGAATGAGAACCACTGGAGTATATTGAGTGGGAGTTATGACATGACATGGTTAGACATATATTTTAGGAAAATCATTTGGGAGACACGTGGAGAAAGGCTGGAGTTGAGACATGAGACCAGGAGAAGAAGCAGCAGAAATCTTTGATGTTTCCCCGCCTTTGATGCATTTCTACAACAGAATGGGTCACCCCAGGAGCTAGCAAGCTCACTTTCAGTGGAGATTTTCACATGGAAGCTTGATGGACATATTGTGGAGAGGATTACTTTGACATCATGGGGTATCCTTGGTCTGATCCAGTCATTTCTCAACTTTATCTTGCGACACCATTTCTATTTCTTTGTAGGAAATATCAGGGATTGAGGTATTAACTGTCCACATCCAGCGGTGTCCCAGATGCTGCTGATGAAAATAAATCATTATAGAAATGTTTTATTTTGTGTCTATTTGTTATTCTCTTGACAGCTTCACCCATGAATGCTCTGAGAGGATATGGCTCATTTGGGTCTCACGCCAAGCCTTAGATGAACTTCTTTTTGTTTCCACTGATTTTTGCTGTTTTAAAAGGCAATACTTGCAATGTTATTCTACCCTCTGTAGTGTTTTAAAATGAATTAATACATCAGAACCGGTCCCTGGGACAGATGATACAGATGGAGGATGAGCAGAACCAAGGACTGAATAAGAGGAAGACAGTGGGCTCAATTGCATTTGGGAAACAGCCTCGTGCTTTTAACAGGGCCAAGCTGCTCCATGGAGCGAGGGCCATCTTTTTAAGCTCTTCTGGAGAGGCTATATGGTTGCAGTTCTTGGAAGGACATAATCTCTCCAAGCTGTGGATGGCCCAGAGGACAATGGGGAAACATATGGCGGGCACAAGTAGTCTGCCGCGGATTTTCAGTGTTGACCTATTCTCGGTATATAGTGTAAGAGATGCAGCTGAGGAAATGTCTGATAAGAAAAGAGAGTGGGTTGGTCATATGGTGAAAATAAGAAGTAACAGATGGAAAGCCACAGGGTTCTATTGGTACTCATGTACCCTGATGCTAGGGGATGTGGCACATGGCTAGCAGTATAAAGGCTAATTCTGAAACACTAATTCTGAAAAAAAAAATTCACTTTTTTCTCCAGAAAAAAATGAGAAATATTAAATTTGGGGGAGGATGAATAAGCTGTTTTAGAAATTTATTTATAGTTACTTGGCCTTCTGAAATTATTGCCTAATAATTAATAGGAACTTTTAAAAGGTAAACCTACATATAGTATAAGATCATTATGATTTCTGTTCATTAAGTATAAGCAATACAGTATATTTTCATTCAAAGCTCTCCAAAATGTGGCCCCTGCTTACTCTCTTCCCCCTTCTACCTCTTTTAAACTTTATCTCTTTTTACAAAGCCAAAGATTTAGTAAAACTGAACTGCTTCTTATGAAACACTCCATGCTTCCCTTTGTTAACACAACTCTCTCCACCTGTAAAACTCCTTGGCTAATGTCATAGTCCAGCTCAAATGTTACCTCCTAAATGAAGGATTCCCTCATCCCTCAAGATGGGAGTAGTCCTCCTTCATTTGAATTCACAAACCACTTTTTACTTCTTAATAAAATTTTTCACATTATGAGATTGCATTATAATGCTTTTTTGTATAATTTATCTTTCCTGGATTATAAAATCCTTGAGGAAGAGATTATTTGCTGCTTATTCATTTTCTCTCCTCTATAATATATGGTACAGTGTTTTACGCATTGTAGACAATCACTAACTATTAAATGATCAAAGGAATCATCAGAACAAAATGAGTTTCTGTTTTTTAAGCAGAAGCATATTTCAGCTACTAATTACCAATAAAAGTAAAGTGAATGACTTCATTGGACTTTATTATGGAAAAAAGTTTTGGCAACTAATTCACATTGCTCAAATCTCTTTAATCCAAGATTTGCATGCATGATAGAAAAAGATAAGTTTTCCATGTGACAGGAATGGGGGCGGTTGATGGAATAAGTCTGTGTGTGCATTAGTATTCTCAATATGTCAATAGTAATCGAGGAAAGTCCCTTTCCTGATGGACAAGATCCACTTGTGGTGAATAGGATGTGGATAATGAATGGTGGCAAGATAGATAGGCATTTATTAGTTTTGTATCTTTGAAGAAGGAGGGATTCACAGAAATGAGATAACAGATCCCTTTGAATATGTTCTACTACATCTGATTTGATTTTTAAAATCTCAATTTGTTTATCTTGCTTTAAAAAGTTAAAGAATGTAGAATATCTCTAGATTTGACACATAAAGCCATGGCTCCCCCAATGTGATGGCAGGTCTTTGGTATGGCATAATCTCTGACTTCTCACTTCTTGCCCCAATCACATTACTCCATATTTCAGAGTATTTGTAGGAAATCATTACCTGAACACTCATAGAAAAAATTACAAAATACACATGTTTAGCAACCCAGTACTGATTATTAACAAATAGTCACCTGAGCAAGTTAATTTGGGATAATTTACAGAACGGGTCAGTCAGCCTAGAAATCTCCCTTGACTAGTTACCAGTAGTAACTAATCAGTGAGGCAAGCAGATACTTTTCAGGGGTCTAAAAAGTCATGATTTCACTTGAGAATTCTAATTTTTGTTCTTTGGGGTTCCAGTGATCTTTAGGGATGATATATTTGAATTCTTACCAGAGACAACCAAAAGCCATGTATCTAGTACATGAAAATTAATTGGATTGTTGGGGAAAAGGGGAAAAGAACTGGGCAATCACTAGCAGAGCACCGGTTGATTAGAGAAGATGAAAAGTACTTAGGACAGAAGAAATAATTCAGGATGAAAGTCAGAATGGATTCTGATACTACTAAGGGGACTCACAACCAGGGTAAAGAGGTTGGTGAGGGAATAAATGTTACATAGAGAAGAAAGGGAAGAAAAAGAAACTCTAGCTAGACAGTACACATGAGGCTCTTTTCCAAGGTCAGGAGTTTTTATCATGGACTACAAGGAGAGATTTCTGGGAGTCTTCAAACTTGAAATTTCTGACATTTTGATGGGTTATTTCAATAGAGTTTCCTATTTCCTATTTCCTAACTTTGTTAGGACAGTTTAGGAAATAGTTAGGAATATAATTCAGGAAATAGTTAGGAAGTTTGTTAGGACAGTTAGGAAAGGAAACTTATTATTAACCCCAAGAGAAAGAAATTAGGATCAGAGTCTTCAAGATGGAAGAGACCTTGGAGATGAGCTAGTCCAACAGCTTCATTTTCCAGATGAAGAAATAAGAGCAAGGAGGCTAAGGGACTTCCTCAAATTTCCTTCTCCCCAAATGGACCAAAGTCAGATGGGTAGTAACAGACCCAAAGTTAGAGTGTCAGCACTCTGCCTCCAAGATCAGAGATGTAGTGTTTACCCTTGGCCCTGTTTGGTTCAATGTATTGATCAATGATTTAGATGCAGACGGATTGCTTATTTGGCAAACTTCTGGGTAACATAAAACTGAGCGGATACCAATAGACTGAGTGTGGAATTGGGATTTATGTGTGTGTATACATGTGTGTGTATATTTACATGTTTGTGTGTCTTAAGTACTTTTCATCTTTTCTAATGAATGGATACTCAGCTAAAGATTGATTAATTATTTTCATCTTTTCCTCAATCAGCCCAATTAATTGACAAGTAATAAGCATATTGCTTCTGGTTATGTCTGGTGAGAATATAAACTCTATATCTATATCTATAAAATTATATATGTGTGTATATATAAGTGCATATATGTACATATATACTATACTCTATATAATTACATATATGTGTAGGTGCATCTATGTACATATATAATGTACTTTTACACATATACACAGACATAAACATTTCATATACATATATACACACAAACTGGAATAGTTCGTTATTTGAGTATAAATTCAACTGGACACATAAATGCTGGGGCAGCTGGGTGGTACAGGTGGATAGAGGACTGAGGATAGAATTGGGAAGAGATGAGTTCAAATCTGACTTCAGATACTTACTAGTTGAGTGACTTTAGGCTGGAGTCTCCCATTTTTCCAGGGCTATCCGGTCCTTCTGATCTAAATCTGGCCACTGGACCCAGATGGTTCTGGAGGAGAAACTGAGGCAGGTGACCTTGCACAGCCCTCCCTGACTTAAATCCAATTCACCTGCATGTCAGAGCATCATCTCCCTGATGTCATGATCCTCTGAGAATGAAGGACAGTTTCCTGATCTATATAATGTAAAAGCAATTAACTCTCAGGGTTGTTGTGAGGATAAAATTTGAGGCTGCTGGGTAGATGGAGCACTGGTCCTGGACTCTGGACACTCTGATTTCAAGTATAGCCACAGATACTTGTTATCTGAATGATTTTAAGAGAGTCACAACTTTTGTCTCAGTGTCTTCATCAGTAAAATGGCAAAAATAATAGTATTTACCTCCCAAGGTTGTTGTGAAGATAAAAAGAGATAATATTTGCAAACCTTAAAATGTCATTTGTTTTTTACTAGCAATGTTAGATAAGACTTGACAAGAAACCAGCTCATATGAAAAAGACTTGCTGTGGGCTATTATACTACAATAAAAGAAATGTTTCAAATGGAAAAAAGGGAATAGTCATCTTAGGTACACTATGATAATAGATTTGGAACTGGAATGATTCTTAGAGATCCTCTTTTATTTTACAGATAGGGAAACTGAGACTCATCCAGGGAAAGTGACCAGGACACTCAGGTAACCAAGAACAAACTTAGAATTCTAACTCAATTTTCTTATCAAAATCCAGAGCTTTTTCAATGATACCAAGTGGCAGTGGCTCAGGGATGAACTTTATATGTTAGAATGGACTTTAATAAAATAATATTTAATACATAATAAAATAAATTACTATTAAAATAATAAAAGGATAATTGCAAACATCCCACTCAGACCTCTTGTTGTAGTATGGAAGTGGTCTTGGGTTTTGGGTCCAGAGGAACGTGAGCACTGGCAAGTTTTACCAAACTAAAAAGATTTCAAGTCTAAGTATTGAAACACCCTGCCTGGTGTCTGAGGCCCATCCAAACTAAACAGAAAATTAGTAACATTCATGGGATTCCTCCTTTAGCCAATACTTCTCATGGAACAAATAGCCCAAAATTCTCTTCAAATTTATTACTACTACAGCAGTGGTGAAAATGTAATGGAAGAGGGAACAAAAATTGCTAAGAATTAAAGAATCTGAAACCATCTACAAATATTAGTTTATCTTTTCATATTTTGTGCATGAAAATTTTGCCCAATGACTGATATATATTACTACATAATGGGAGAAACTGGTCAACTACGTTGATATTCTCAGGAGCCAGAAAATGAATGAAACCAGAAAACCAGATAAAGACAATTAATTAAATAGGACTGTTCATGGGGTCTCAATAAAGAAGGAAAAGAAAGAAGCTGGTGGTGTTGATTTCAGGGTGAAAGTATGAATATAATTGCAGGTTAGGTGCCAATATCTTTTGCAGGAAATGAAGAAAGAAAAATAAATTCCTTGAAAAATCTGAAAAGATCCTTCATCTAAGTCATCATATATATTGATGTTTGCTGACTTCAATCTGAAGATAGACCCTGCAGAAAATGGCACAATAAAATATATTGGAAATGATATTGGAAAATATATTGAGACTATTTTGGAGGTGAATAAATGGAGACCAATGGATTTATAACTGTGTATCATTACTCAGAATCCTCATCCCTATGTAGTATGAATGTTTCTGAATAAAACAATTAGAAATTTTATAAAATAGAATTTTATAAATATTTTATATTTTATAAATGAATTTTATAAAAATGAATTTTATCCACTATCTTAACAGAGCCAAAGGAGTTGGTTCAGACGGGAAGTATGAAGGGATAATAGATCCCTTATATTGCACTATTATTTGTGAAATATTAAAAGAACCAGACAAGGGCAGGCTTCTCTGGAGAGGATTTATGGAAAGGTACAGGCGATATATCACATGGTAATCACAACAATTCCCAGTTATGATCAGTGGCAGTGACCTGGGTAACTATATTAATGAAATCATAGAAGTCTAAGTATTGATAACAGCAATCAGAATATTGGCAGTGTGAAATTAGTAGGTGGGCCAGAAGAAATGGGGAGAGTTACTCTAAAGAGATGGTTAGAATGATAATAACTGCCTTCGGAGAGTGGAACTGGGACAAATGAGTGTAAATTAGAGGCAGACAGATTTTTAGCTCAATATGAAGATATTCGTTATTTCTCCCCATTTCATCCAGTTTCTCATTCAGAGTCACATTAGAACGAAGGGATGCTTGCCCTCCGCTTCTGTGTTCTTTTCTCATTGTTGCTGCACTTGACCTTGAAGTTCAGATCGCAGGGAGAGGATAGGAAATGGCCATTGACTGGGTGACCATTTCGGACACCAATGGTAGCTTCCATATGTATAGATAGAACTTGGGAGCCTGGAGTAGAGAGTAAAGGTTAGGAGGTCAGCACAACCTTTGTTTCAATGCTGGAGAAAAAATCAGGACTAAGAACATTGAAAAGAACCAGAATTTCTGAGGCTTTTCTGTTATCATGCATGAGTCTGAGAGGGGGAACTGGTTTCTTTCCTTGGCCCTTGGTCCATAAGCAAAGAGAAAGTACCTTTCAGGCTGGTGGGTTTGTGGATCAAGATGACCATCATGTAGTGGTCAATTTAGTAATTCCACCTACCTCGTTTTATTATTTTCCTGGGTAACTAACACACTGGCATGGGAACAATGTCCATTTGTGAAGAAATGAAGCAAAAAAGGTCCAACTTTTCTGGGTAATTGATGTAATCCTCTATTTTACTCTTTTATATTCAGTTTAGTCATTGTTAGTACCATGGGGCGGGTTATCCCCGAGAGTAAGCAGAGCCATTCGAGAAGCCACATCATCTAATTTTGGCTGTGGGGGTAATCATTTAGCAAGCTAAGGTCACTACTCAATAATGCTTTTCCATTCACTATTTGCAAAACATGACTTAGGATTATACGTTTTTTTGAGGTTTCACGTGCAATAACCCTATTCTTATCCCTATCCTAGGAAGCTACAACGTAGTGAAGAGCTTCTTAAACTTTTTCCACTCACAACCCTTTTCCACCTGAGATATTTTTACATAAACCCTAGTCTATAGATAAATAAAATAGGTATGTAAATTTATTCTGGGACCCCACTTTCAGTTACAAGATCCCATATGGGATGGAAACCCACATTTTAAGAAGCATAATGTGGCCATGCACTGGGCCTGGAGTCAGGATGACTTGACCACTCTCAGATATTTACTGGTTGTGTGATCTTGGGCATTTCATTTAACTTCTGCCTCAGTTTCTTCAACTGTTAAATAGCAGTACTGACTTCTCAGAGTTATTGTGAGGATGGGATGAGATATTATTTATAAAATTATTTAACACAGGATCTTGTATATAGTTAGTACTCAATAAATTCTTCCTCCTTCCTAAGTAGTAGTTGCCAATGTTTTTCTAAAGGGCTAAAATTTCTTAAGGGCTAATTTGTAGCTAATGTGCTGTTACCACACCAGAGTTCAATGATCAATAAATATTGATTAAGAATTATGATGATGTTGGTACTTGAGGAAGGCATTACATCTGTTTGGTATTGGGAAAGATATTCATATTACTGTTGTAGTCTTAAAAGTGATACTTCTGAGGTTAATCACTTCCCTTCAGATTGTCCTTATTCATTGTTTTTAAACAGATAAGAGGGAAATTGGTCAAATAATGAAATCGATATTCGATTGTCCATAATTTGGCCTTAAATTATCTCCTGCCCCATGTCCAAATTTTTGCTCTGTCCATGGTGGCCAAACGGGCTTATTCACCATGTGCCCTTGCTCCTTGTGCTCCTTGTGCTTCTTCCATTCTATTCTACTTCTAAACTTCCTCCATGTCTCAAATTCAAATGCTATCTCCTTTAAGAAGCCTTTTTCTGAAGTCATCTCAAGACTAATGGCCAGTGCTTTGTGTATCCACTAAATATCTTATCAACATCATTTAATGTGACCATCACAACCACCCAGAGAGGTAGGATTAGAAGCATTACCATCCCTATTTTAAAGACAAGGAAACTGAGACTCAGAGTGTTCAGTGGCTGACATAAGTTCATCCAGATGGCAAGCATCAGCCAAGGGGTAGTATAATTGAAGTCCCATGATCTTTCTCTTTTTTCCACAATATGGCCTTTGTCGAAAATCTTGAAGCACTTAATTTGTAAACTTTTTAATTGAACTTTTGCATTCTATCTTTTGTTAGGAACCTGTCACTCTTTTATATCTCTTATATTCAACGGGAAGCTCCTTGAAGTTAGGATTGTGTGTTATTCTTTGTACACTTTATGGTGCTTTGCACATGGCTTTACAAATATTTGTTGAATGTTGAATTGATGGATGAGTATCTTGCCTTCACATGTTAACGTGCTGGGCTAAGTGTGAATTCCTTAATCCCTTCCCTAAAGTGATGCACACAAGGATTATCTGTGACTTAATAAGAGTGACTAATTGGTTGCATTGTAAAGACCTGACAGACCACTGAACAAATGTGAAATTTATGTTGGTTAAATCTGGCCACTTAGTCTAGATATTTTTAAACAATATCTGCTCTATTTAACAAATGCATCATCTTCTATCTTGGCACTTCCCACTCTAAAAAATGTAATTTTCTCTAATTTGAGCCAATGTTATCTCCTTTAAAACAGTGCTCATGTGTAAAATGGGAAGGTGCTACGATCGGGATCAGGGCTGAGCAGCTGAGTCTAAGAAATTGTACATTTTCAAACAGGAAACACTAAGAAACATCAGAGGGATTGCTTGTAAAACCAATATGGCAGAAGTCATATTTATTGAAAAAAATTAATATCTTTGCTATAAAATCTGTAACAGTAAAGCAACTGAATATTTATTTTGATGCATAAACCTGAATGTAACATACCAAGTACAAGACAGGGTCACTGTATTTTTTTTCCCTCTATTTACAATGTTTATGAAAACTGTTATGCAATCCATGTTAAAAGAACTTATGATGGAGAATTGTTACCTTAGAAAAATAATATTCTTGATAGAGCATTCTTGAGGAATCCAATCACATTTTAGGCCTCTTTGAATAAGGCAAAAGTCCCTGGAATAGCATATAACTTAATTTACAAAATACAATAACTATTAGGACACATTTTCAAGTTTTCTTTTGGTATGATTTTTTTTCCTCACTGTAAAATGACTTATATACTAAAACAGAAAGAGAAGACTTCCAGGGAAAGGTCATTAAATGAGCTCAACTATACATTACCTCTACATTTCTGGGTAGCTTAGCAACAACCATGGTCAGTCTGTGTCTCCCTTCAATGTTTTGTTCACTGAGATTTACTCAGATGTTGCAGATTTGAAAACCTCACCATTTCTCCAAAGTGGTCTCCCTGCTTGGTTTCATAGGAAACAGCTCTGTCACAGTAGGAAACTTTTTTTAAAAAAATTTATTTTTAAGGAACTGGTGCACAATTACATTTCCACTCACAAGAGAATGCCACAGATGGAACTAAAATTAGGCCTTGATGGTTCTGCAAATGTAACGCCGTGTGCCAACTCCCAGGCTCTCCCGCTCGCACTTCCTTGCCCTGACCCGTGGTACAATGGTTGATTCTCAAGAAGAGGGTGCGTGCTGTTCACAGTCAGGTGGTTTTAATTCCTTCAAAGGCACAAAACTTCCACCTTTTCTCCAGTGTTGCTCCCACGCCCGTGAACTCCTGCTTGAACATGCGCGGCAGCCTCATCAGCAGCATCTCGATTTCGTTCGCCGATATCTATGGGAAAAGGAGAAAAACTGGTTGTAGCAAATGCATCTCTCCATCTCTCATTAATACGGGAGGAAGTCAAGTGATGAGTTAAGGATTTATTTTTCAATTAGACAAATAGCACGCGAATCTCCAGGCTCTCGGGTCATTTGTTCTAAAGCAATATATGATTCAGAGTCTAGAATGAGAGGGAGCCTCCAAGACAAACTAGAACAGCCTCATTCCACAGGTAAGTATTTAGCTAAGGTGACACTGATAACGTCAGAGGAGGAATTTGAACCCATGTTCTTGGGGTTCCAAAGGAAGCATTCTTTCTACCCAAGACATGCCTTCCAGTTCATTATTCCCTAATAATAGCTGTGGTCAGTTAGTTTGGCCGGCTAGGGGGAACCCCAATAAAGATCTGAGACTGCTGGCTTGCTCTTAGCTCATCACCTCACACCTGGACGGCAATAGCTTTCCTCCCCACTCCTGTCTATTTTCCACTGAGCTTCTAAAGCGTGGGTACGGATATGTGACTTCCCTCCCCCTCGATTCAATAAACTCAGCAGCTCCCTATTATCCCCAAGATAAAATCCGCTACTTTTCCTTTCTCCCCACATGTAACTTCCTTCCATGAGAGTGGCCTCCTTACTATTCCCTGGAGAAGACATTTTCACACAACTCATTATCCTCTCCCTAAGCCTCCTTCTCCCCTCACCTATAACTGTGGGGGACACCGCCCTCCCAGTCCCCCAGACTCACAGCTAAGAGGTGTCCTATTTCTCACTCCCTAAATCCAAGCTGTTGCCAGACCATGGATCTCACCTCTAACATCTCTTTCCTTTGAACCCCCTTCTCTCTTTTGATACAGCTTCCAACTGGTCTAGGTTCTTATTATCTCCTGCCTGGATGATTGGATTACTAAGGGGTCTCCCCACCTCAAGTCTTTCCCCGCTCCAATCCATTCTCCACTCAACTCCTAAAGTAATTTTCCTAAAGCAAAAGTCTGATCAGATCACCCCCAACTTAAACCCCACTGGCTTTCACTCGCCTCTAGGAGAAAACACAAAATGCTCCCTTTTCATTTCTACCTTTCCAGTCTTCTTACACCTGACTCTCCAACATGTGCTCCTTTAATCCAGTGATGATGGCTCCCGGCTGTTCCTCCAGCAAGACCCCATCTCTTCAGCATCTCTCTGGCTGTCCCCATGCCTGAAAGGCTCTCTTTCCTCTGTCTATGACTACTGACCTCATTGCTTCCTTTAGGTCCCATCTAAAATTTCACCCTCCCCAAATATCTTTCTTTTTATTCCCAGATATATATTTAATAAATAGACTATTATACTTAGAAACCTTCTCAGTGTATTTTTTGATGACAGGTTGAATACAAAGGTCAAGTGATTCTTTCAAGATCCTTCTTCCCCCACCCCACCCCCAAAATCTCTCAATTTCGATGCCTTCTCTCTGTTAATTATTTCCTAAATTTACCCTGTACAGAGTTGTTTCTGTGCAAGCTTATTGAGGGCAGAAACTGTTATTTGCCTCTTTTTGTATCTCCATCACTCAGCACTTAATAATAAGTGACTGATTCTAGTGATGTGCCTCCTCATCTTTGGCTCCTGAATTCTTTCAAAGTCCTAGTTAAAATCTCACCGTCTGAGGAAGAACTTTCTCTCTAAAATTATCTTCAATTGATACGGGCTACATCTTGCTTACTGCAGTAGTAGACTGCATGTTGTCTCTCTCCCATTAGACTTCAGGCTCCTTGAGGGGAGGGACAATGCTTTTGCCTCTTGCTCTAGCCTCAGGGCTTATTACAATGCTCGGGGCACAGTATGTACTCGATAAATGATGCAGGGGACTCGATCCCCTGCAAGTGGGAATCACCCCTCAGCTGGTCCCACTCACTCGGCTCATTTTGCCCTTCAGAGTTAGAAACAGCAGATGGAAAAACCTTTCTCTTATCCAAGCAAATACAAGCACGGGCCCCTAATTCTGCCGCCCAAAAGGTGGGACCTTCGTCAGGTCCCTTAGTCTGACCCTTCCCCAAGCCCATTCATTCCAGACCACTTCTGGAAGTCAGCTATTTCATCTGTAAAATGGAGGGTCGGACCAGGGGAGGGAGGTTCCTCCTGTAAAGCTCCATCATTCCAAGGCGTTCTAAAAATGCTTTCATCATTCCTTTGCAGACACCAGTGAGTCCGCAGGCCTCAGATGTCACATGTGGAAGGTTTTTAGCAAATCTTAAAGCACTGTATCACCACTTAAGATAATAATAATAATAATAATAATAAATAATCACAATAATGATAGCTAGCATTTATCTAGAGCCTACTCTGTGCCAGGCACTTTACAATTCTTATTTTATTCTCACAGCTACTGGGAATTAAGTGCTATCATTATTCCCTTTTTGCAAATGAAAAAACTGAGGAAAACAGAAGTGACCCCGCCAGGACCGTTCAGCTGGTAAGTGTCCAAGGGCCACATCGGAACTCAGATTTCTTCGTGGTACCCACTTCCCCCTTAGGCCTGAGCACTTAGATCTCTCAGCTTCTCCCTTTGCCTTTGACGCCCTATTTCTGGGGTTTTTCTTGCCCCACAGCCCGCCCAGATTTCTGTCGTAAATGAGTTTTTAATCATTCTATCATTTAGCCGCATTTGTTCCAAGCCGGCATTTGCTTGTACCAACTTTGATGTTTTCAGTGTTCCCCCCCCCCCCCCCCCCCCCCCGTTTTACTTTAAAATTCCCCAAGACAAAGCACCAGTGGTTTGGATCAGATTTATCAGTTATAATTTTAAATAAAGCCACGGGCCCAGGCTCAGACTCTCCGTAACCGAGGCGCCTATCGCTTTCCTGGGCCTATGTGGCACAAACGCCACAGAGGTATTTTACAAGATCTGCTTGGTTTATTTTTTGATTTATCGAGTGAACCTTCCTCTTCCCCCCAACCCTGCTCGCCCAGGGCCTCTGGGTACATGTACAAATTGACATGAGCAGACATAAATCAATTTTAGTTTCCAGCTTATCTGGCTGATCTCCCCAGGTCAGGCAGGCAGGCAGGGGGAAGCTGGATAAAATGAGCCTCCCCCTTTGGCTTTGGGCCCTACAAGGCCGCGGCTTGGGCTGGCAGAAGCCACGTTCAAGGTCAGAATTCCCTTTTGTGCAAACTGCTTTCTGCCCAGCCAGGTGTGGGGTTTCAACCTGGGAACGTGAGTTGGAGCTCGGAGGAGGAGGGGTAGATAGCAGAGGGGAGCAGGAGGAACCACAGATTTGGTGGTGGGGGTCTTGGGTCTGAGTCCTGCCTCTGGTACCTCCCAGGTGGTTGAACCTGACAGAATCTCTTTTCCAGTAAATAAAAGGTAGCCAGGGACAACCAGGTTCTGTCAGGGAGACTGTGACTCTCACACACACTGACCACGTAAACCTGGGCAAGTCCGCTCAGAAGCCCAAATTCCTCTTCAGATTTAGAAGATGGTAAGTGGTTACCAGCATTTCTAGCAGACTTTCCCTACCCAGAACCAGCCAGTATTATAGTGAATAAACTGCTGTTAAAGAGCCAAGAAGCCCCAAGTCCTGCTCTCGCTCAGGAGACAACTATATGACCCCAGAGAAGTCAATTAACGTGTCTCAGTCTAGGTTCTCATTATAAAATAATCATATTTACCAGGCAGTTGTGAGGATCAGATCAAGTGAGAAAATATAACCCCAAGTGCTCTGCAGACACTATAAAATTGTCAGCTCTTCTCAAAAGCTCCCTATATTGATGGAATGCTGATTAGCAACAATAATAACCCCACCCCCCGACTAAATGTTTGCACTCTCTACCTCATGTTGCCATAAGGAAAGTACTTCATAATTTTTAAAGTCACATAGAAATGGGAATTATTTAAGGAAAAGAGGTTATTTCTGGGGTGTGCACTGAATCCCTGATTCTATGAATGTCTTCTCTTAATTTTTATTGTACTAAATATCTATAGCAACATTTAGCACCATATTCAATTTAATTCAACAACCATTTCTTCCTTTTTTCATTTATTTTAAACTTAAATACAAAATAGGAAAAGTTAAAAAAAATACAACGAAAACACTGCCATATGCATAGAAGAACATAAGAGAAGATTCAAAATATAAAGCAATTAATTTCCATTTCAAGGAAGCCGGTATAATAAACACTACATGTTGTGTTCAGAGCTGTCCATCTTTGCTTCCTTGTAAGTTTTCTTTTGCTCTCTGCTGCATACTTTTTACTTTATTCTTTTCCCTCCTTCTACCTCCCAGGCCGTAATTAAGCATGGATACACACACACGTGTATATTCACATGTATAATTATACACACATATACATACAATGTACACATACACATCTATATATACATATGTAAACATATACATATATTTCTATATGTATCTATAAGCTATAATCATATCTATATCTATAATATAGATATTTATAATCATATCTATATCTATCTATATCTATAACCATAAACCTATAAACACATATACATTCATATGCATCTACGTAAGACCCACTATGCTTTTTTGGCCTGTGTTTCTTTGAAGGTGGATAACATTTTTCTTCATAAGTCCAAGCCTTTCCATATTTTTTCTAAATCTACAAACGCATCATTTCCTACATCACAGTAACATTCCAACATTATACTGTCTAGTTATTTTAAATGATCTAAAACTATATTGATTGATATGGCTGACATATGGTTTAATTTCCCTATTTTTTTCTCTTTTAATTACATCTATTTTAGCTTTAACTTTGTCTAAGATCAAGATTATCCACAAGCATTTTAAAAAGCCATTTCCTATTTGTCCTTCTAGGGCTGGGGCTACAAAATTTTCCTGAATTAAAGGTCATATCTCTATCTATTATGATGGACTAAATCACAAATAATATAATATAAATGAATAAAGCTAAGCTTTATTATAAAAGGACTCAAGGAATAACTACTCCATACACACATGTATAATACACACACACATACTAGTATAATATGTGTATATACAATCTATAAACACATACTATATACACACATACATGTATACAAATACACTCTAGTTCCTTTTACAGAGGAGGAAACTGAGGCAAACATGACCTGCCCAGGGTCACCCAGCTAATGTATGAGGCTGAATTTCAAGTCAGGTCTTTCTGACGCCAAGCAAAGTGTTCCATTTACTGTGCCATCTAGCTGCCCTGTCAAACCCCCCACAATATACCTGTATACACACTTATATTTATATATCTACCTATATGTATGTGGTTGACAAAATGCTTTCCTCCTAACCACCCGATGAAACTAGTAGTAAAAGCATCATTATTACTACCTTTCAGAATTTTTCTGTCTCCTTTTGTCCTTTTGCTGCTCATTATAATGATAGGTTTTTTTTTTTGGTAGTTATTTGTGCAAGCAACAAGAAGATTACACGATGATCAACTCTGGTGGAACAACAATGAGATGATTTAGGCCAGTCCCAATGGTCTTGTGATGGAGAGGGCCATCTGCCCCCAGAGACAGGACTGTGGGAACTGAGTGGGGATCACAACATAGCATTTCACTTTTTCGTGGTCATTTGCTTGCTTTTTTTTCCTTTTTGATCTGATTTTTCTTGTGCAGCCTGATAATTGCAGAAATATGTATAGAAGAATTACACAAGTTTAACCTATATTGGATTACTTGCTATCTAGGGGAGGGGGGAGAGGAAGGGAGGGAGAAAAAATTGGAACACAAGATTTTGCAAGGGTGAATGTTGAAAACTATCTTTGTATATATTTTGAAAATAATAAGCTATTTTTTTTTAAATCCTAAAAAAAAAATTTGTATACATATTTTATCCCATCTATTTGAGATTAGGGAACAGGTTTTATTTATCTTTATATGCTCCCAAGGGACCAGCACAGTCCTTTAAAAATACTTGATGCAAAAGGACAGAGACCAGTACTGGCTTCATGGTTTTGTGGACGTAGTTGCTGCTGTTAATCACTCATATCCAACTCCATGACTCCATTTGGGTTTTCTCCGCAAATACGCTGGACTGATTTGTCATTTCCTCCTCCAGTTTATTTTATAGATGAGGAAACTGAGGGAGACAGTGACTTGGTCAGGATCACACAGCTAGGAAGTGTTTGAAGCCAGATTTGAACAGATTGAATTTTGAATATATATATATATATATATATATATATATATATATATATTACGTCAACACATTACACATTAACATCAGCTAGTAACTCCATGTTATCTGGCCGAGGTGACCACAGGAGTGCTGTGGGGCCACAGGGAGCTAGCCCACACCTGTAGCTCAGCACTGAGACCCCCACTGAGTTGCTTAGGGTCACCACACGTATCTTTCAGAGGCAGTACTTAAAATTCCGGTCCCCAAGGTTAACTCTCTGCTTCTACTTGACACATGCTACATGTTTCTAAATGAGTAAGTAAATATCCCAGAAAAATACTCTATCGTAACAAAAACTACCTGCGACAGCCCCATCAATCCATTCCTTCTGATTAACCTTACTCACGTTGGGTAGGATTTGAGCAGTACCTGGTATAGAATATTTTAGGACGGAGAATCAATGACTGCATGTCTTGGACACGAGAAAATGGGGCCTTTATTAGCATAGGAACATAGGGTTCTGTCCTGGGTTTGTTTGCCATTAAAGATCTTAGATGAAGGGACTACAGAATCTCATATTTATCTACTATCTGAGTCCAAATCTGACCTTAAACATTACCAGGGGAGTGATTCTGGCCACGTCATTTTACCCTGTCTACCTCAGTTTTCTCATCTATAAAATGAGTTAGAGAAAGAAATGGAAAACTACTCCTGCCAAGAAAACCCCAAAAGGGGTCGTGAAGAATTTGCACATAACTGAAGCAACTGAGTAACTCTATGATGAAAGATTAATCACTTTTGGAACTTTAAAGAGCTATGGATAATAGTCAGTCCTTTGCCTTTATGGAACCACACCAGAAATATGAAGAAGCAATATCAGGCAGTAAAAAGCACTTTTTTTCCAGAAGATCTAGATTAAAATTCTGAATCCATAACATACTAGTTATGTGACTAAAGGAGAGATGTCACTTAATTTACTGAGCCTAAGTTTCCTCAGCTATAAAAAAGGGAAAAAGGAAACCTGGATTGTGTTTTGTACATTATTATTGTCTATAGAAATACAGCCGATATTGTAACACTAAAACATTTGCTAAGCCCTTTTCTTATGCTAAAGTATATTCTGGGGCATATTATAGTCACACTGTGGTCAACCCACTGAAGGAAAAAAAAAGAGAATTGAAGAGGAGAATATTAGGCTCTTCCTGCCTCGGGGACAATTTCCTGCTTGTCTTCCAAAATTTAAGTGCCAATCCGAGATAAGATGAAATCATCCAACGAATCTGTGAGGAAAGGTATGAAACCATAGAATTACAGAAACTTCTGAGTAATAAGGCACTTGAGAAGTCATATGGTCCAATTCTTGCTCATGCAATTCTATTTCTCTCACAACATTCTCTATACCTAATCTTCTTAACTGATATTTCTATATAAAGGTAGAGTGGAGCCAGCTCCAGTTGTCTTGCCCAGTCGCTGTTAAATTTTCAGTGTTAGCATTTATATCTCAGAAATCACCAATGGCTACAAATCAGTGCTGGCTTTATTGTTCTGTTGATAATCCAGATTTAAGAATATGTTAATATTGCAGATTGAATTTAAAAGCATGAGGACATACTTTTTTCCCCCACTGGAAGAACATGCTTATTAAATATTTTATCAGCCATCCCTTATTGCTCTGTAAATATTGCTTGAAAGGCTCAGGGAAGGAAGTCATCACCGGAGTGAAGGCTAATGACAGTGACATTGATGGTGATAACTGGCATTTATGTAAAAGCGATTGACTTTCATCTCATTTGAACCCCACAAAACCCTTATTTTATAGGTTTCTCTACCTACAGTAGACAGAGTATTGGACCTGGAGTCAGGAAGACTCGTGTGCCTGAGTTCAAATCTGATCTCCCACCTTTACTAGCTGTGTGACTCTAAGCAAGTCACTTAACCCTTTTTGCCTCAGTTTCCTCAGCTGTAAAATGAAATGTCAAACCACTCTATTGCCAAGAAAACTACAAATGAGTCATGAAGAGTTGGATGAGAATTAAAAAGGACTGAACAGCAAACCACCCTGTGAGGCTGTGAGGCAGATACTACGGGTATCACCCCCATTTTATAGATAAGGAGACTGAAACTCAGAGAAGTTAAGTGGCTCATTAAAGATCCAGGGGAGATTGGAACACACATTTCTCTTCTATAAGCCTAAGGCGCTTTGCACGTTATTACAAGACTCCATGTGAAGGTTTTGAGTAATTCAAAGATGTTTCTTCATATTGAGCTCAAATATACCTCTGCAACTACTATTTTTTCCTAGTTCTGCCTTCTGAGGGCAGGAGAAATTAGTCTACTCTTCCTTTGCATTCAACTACATTTCAAATATGGGATAGTTGGAAGGTATAATGGATAGAGAAAGCTGGACATAGAATGAGGAATGTGGAGTTGAAAATCCTGACTCGTTTAGTAGGCAAATTTATGGACCTGTTTGCCTCAGTTTCCTCCTCTATAAAATGGGAATAATAATAATAGCACCTTTCTCACAGAGTTGTTGTGAAGATCAAATGAGACAATCCATACAAAGTGCTTTGCAGATCTTAGCTACCATATTCTCTCCAATTTTTTTTCTCCTTGTCAACTTCCCCGGTCTTCCTTTCCTCCACCCACCTTGGTTTTTTCCAGTCAAAATACAGACTCACAGGATCACAGATTTAGAGATTGAGACCATCCACTGTATCCCCCCCCCTTTTTTTTTTACAGAGCAGGAAAATGAGACTCAATGAAGATTATTCATCCAAGGTCATTCAGCTGGTAAAACACAAAACCACATTGAAAACAGGTCCCTGGACTTAAATCTAGTGCTGTTTCCAAAATATTATATCACTTTTTTCAGGGCACAATTTGATTTTCTAGTTCAATAATTTAGATGCATGTATTCCTGATTGTTACCACCCTTCTAACTTGTGGCAGCTAGACCTGAACATAGAAAGTACCCTAGATGCTGTCTGAGCAGGGCAGAGTGAAGATGTCACATCAGCCCTTTCATTCTGGAAACTGTATGGCGCCCAAGATAGTATTAATTTTTTTTTTCTTGAAGGGGAGCCTACTATATCATACCAAAAGCTTACAATCCCATTGACTTCCAAGGTCTTTTTCAAATGAACTGTTGCTTACCAAACCAGTACTTGTGCAGTTATTTTTTTCAAAATAGAGGGTTTTATATTCATCCCTCTCAAATTTCATTATCTTAGATCTTTTGGGAGCCCAATTCTGTCATCCAGTGTATTGGATGGTTAATTATATGTGATCCCTCCCAACTTTATTCCATTCTCAAACTGGAAAAAGCAAGATATACCAGCATCTTAGTAATTTAGAAAAAAGAAAAGGGCTAAAAAAGACCCTAGCTATGGATAAATTTTTAGGTGAGAAGCCTCCCTCCATAATGTCACCAGCCTATCAAACACAGTACTATTTTATCTAGTCATTAGTTATAAACTCACCTAGCTATATTACCAATTAGCTCTTATTCTTTTAATTTATCAACAAGGTTCATGAAAAATGCATTTATGCCTATTTTGTTAATGAAGGATTTGGGCAAATGCCTTACTGAAATCCAAGTATTCTGTGTTTTCTACCAGTCTAATAACCTTGTTAGAAAAGTAAATAATAGTTGTCTGGTTTGATCTGCTTTAAATCAAATACATGCTGTATCTTAGTGATGACTATTTCTCTTTCTAAGTGCTCATAAACCACATTTTAAAATAATATATTCCAGAATTTTGCTAGGAAGTAAAGTCAAATTCAAAGACTCCCATCTTTTTTCTTCTTTTTTTGAAAATCAGGTCATTTGTTGATTTCTATTCCTGTCACATTTTGTCTATTTT
This sequence comes from Sarcophilus harrisii, assembly GCF_902635505.1. Classification (NCBI taxonomy): domain Eukaryota; kingdom Metazoa; phylum Chordata; class Mammalia; order Dasyuromorphia; family Dasyuridae; genus Sarcophilus; species Sarcophilus harrisii. The sequence continues at coordinate 86,579,510 of NC_045428.1, read as the reverse complement.
CTACAGTTTTTCTAAGATCCCTGGCAATGGCTTAGAAATGGCATTTAGAGATTACCTTGGGTTATAGTTCATCTTCAGTCAGGTAACAAACTCAGTGAGGGCGCCTGGGAGATCTGTTATCATCTCCTCAGTTATCTCAGATTGCTGCATTACCATGGACAAGTCACTTAACCTAATCTTATTGCTGGAGACCGGGTTTCTAAGGTCTAATTCTAAATGAATTTATTATCCCCAGAGACTGATGGAGAAAACTGCACAAAGTCTGTCTGCTTGAAAATGGGCCACATATCTATTGAGCAGAATAAGAATGGAGAAAGCAGATTCCCTACCACTCTACCACTGACATAAGTAAAAAAACATTATTTCAATTATTTCTTGAGGGGAAAAATATAATGATCATAGGATTATAGATTTAGAGCTAGAAGGAAGCTTGGAGGCCACAGATACCAATCCTCTAATTTTACAGATGAAGAAACCGAGGCTGGGAGATATGTAAAGATTTGCCCATTGTAACATAGCTAATAGATGTCTGGGGCTGGATTTGAAATTAGATCCTCCAGACTCAGAAGTCTTGCATACTACCCACTGTGGTACACACACACACACACACACACACACACACACACACACAAACTTATAGCAATGATGTAGGAGACATAGAGTCCCTGAAATTCTTAGAAAAGTGGATTCACTGGTTAATACCTTTTATTGCTAAAACCTATTTTGTTTCCCTTTAATAAATGCTTCTCTTCTCTTTCAGCATTTCCAGAAAGATAAGGAAAAAAAAAAGGTTCAGCAGAATCAGAAGAACTCTGTACACGATCAACTTTGATAGATTTAGCTCTACTAAACAATGCAATGATCCAAGACTATTCCAAAAAAAACTCGTGATGGAAAATGCTATCTATCCACATCTGAATGGAGTCTGAATGCAAATCGAAATATACTATTTTCACTTTCCCCCCTTTTCTCCTGGTTTTTCCCTTTTGTTCTGATACTTCTTTCATAACATGACTAATGTGAAAATATGTTTAATATTATTGCACACATATAATCTATATCAGATTGTTTGCCAAACTGGAGAGAGTGAGGGGAGGAATAGGGGCAGGGAGGAAGGAAAAGTAGAAATGAAAATAATAAAAACAAATGTTAAAAACTATCTTTACATGTAATTAAAAAAATAAAATATTATTAAATGGATATAAAAAAGAAAGGCTTAGGATGCAAAGGAAAATCATAGTAAGTCAATTCAGCCAACATTTATTAAGTGCCTAATATGCATTATGCTAAGTGCTAGATCAACAGAAAAACAAAAGTAAAAGCTCTCAAAATTTTACCAGAACAAAAGGGAATGAAATTCTTGCTTATTCAAGCAATAAACATCTTTTGGAGAATGCTATATTTCTAGCATTATGGTTGGTGCTGTGGACAGACACCAAGATGAGTATCATATGGCCTCTAGATAGAGGAAACATAATTCAAATGTTTGTTTGAATTTTGGCCAAGAGGAAGGAACTGATGAACATTTACTCCTAAATTTATAGCTAAGCAAACTGAGACCTAGAAAAATGGCCTTTCTTCATTATGCTTATAGGACTTCATGTATTGAAAAACAAACAAACAAATTCAAGGGCATCAAGGATGAAAAGTCTTAACTTTGAGGTAACAAGAATGTCACCATGGAAACCGGGTGTGTTTGGTTGGGGTCCCAAAAAAGACCCCAGTTGTCCTCCCTCCAAAGCAAGGAGGTTTCCAATCTGTCAGGTCCTTAAGGCAAGTCATCTATTTCATCTTAATCTATTCCACACCAACCCCAATCAAGAAAAAAAAATGTCAGGGATTTTAGCATTGAGGAAAACTCTTCATTGTTGATAATGGCAGAGGTTCTACACTGTGTTCTTTAAAGTATTAGATCAGACTCATGCAGGGATCCTGATGGCTTTAAGATACAAGATGACATCTATTAAAACAGAACCTGAATGGGGCTTTAGCTAGTACTGCAGTGAAAACTCTTGGAATTGGGGGAAATTTTTCAGGGCGTGCTTCAGTTGGAGAACTTTCTCTATAGACCCAGGTATCTACAGACACTGTCTTCAGGATTGCTTTCCCACTGCTTTCCCTCTGAGTTCATAACTGGACTTCTTCTTCCCTCCCTTCTTTTTCAGCTCCTTCTTTCTTTAGAGCCTCCCAGTTGCTTGGGTGATTTATTGCTCTTCCAATTAAGAACCATTCCTCCTCCTGGTCCAATGTTCACAGTTCTCTACATTTTATAAGCAACCCTTTTTTCTATCTGGACCACAATGTGGCATGAAGCCTGTAGGTAACAGGACTCGGAAATTATTCAAATCACAATGTGTTGGTTGTAATAAGTGGGCAAGAGCTTGGATATTTGAGTTTTACTTCTTCCATAGTCATCAACCAGCCTTGCTTCTCTGGCCTTCTGGCTACCATTAGGGCTTCTGTGGGCACCAATGGGTCTTCCCATAGCACTGTCACCTTCCTTCCCTATGCTTATAGGACCCCATGCATTGGAAGAGAAAGAAAATCAAGGACATCAAGGAAGCAAGAAAAGTCTTAACTTTGAGATGATGTTAACAATGGAAGTGGTGTGTGTGTGTGTGTGTGTGTGTCTGTTGAGAAATATTCTAATTATTTAAATAAAACCAAAAAAAAAAAAGGGCTACTAATTCTTCTCCCCCCCCCCCCAGATCATGAGATCATCTTTCCATGTAACTCTGAAGATAACACAGATAATATAAAATTCCATTTGCATTGACCTGGATCAAAATGAAGCGAGAAAGAAATCAAACTTTGTTTACAAGACAAGAAAAATCGGAGAGGAGGTAGGCGTGCTTTTTAACTTGACCAACAATACAAGAAATAAGATCTAAGTTATTTTCTTAAAATCCACGTAATTATCTGGTACTTTTAAATGAGGGTAAATGCTTTTTTCACCATCTCAAGTTCCTTCAGAAGTCGATAGAAATCCTGTGGCTGGGAGGCCTGCCAGCCTGGTCCAAGGCTGATGCCCTAACGGAGCCCTTCACTGATTTCTCTCTTGTCTTTCAGACTCCCCTAGCTAACCTTACATTTTATATTCCCCACAAGATTCCCCAAGTAATTTAGCATCTGCTTAAAGTCATTGTCATTTCAGATAACAGTTTGTTCTCCCACAAAAACAAAGGCAAGTAAGTGAAGGAAGGCAGCCTGCCTGCCAAAGAATTTGAGAATGAGGGAAGCGTACAAGCCCCATTTCCCCATGTTGTCCCTAATGGGGACTCACGCGGAGTCCACCTGCAGTCAACAATCAGGCCATTTTGCATCGAGGCAATGAAAGCCCTTTAGATAAAAATCATTTACCTTAGAATCCAGTTGCTGCATATATGACCAAAGATATTCTATATTGGCTCCAAAAGGATGAACGTGAAGAAATGTTGATATGATACCTGCATTAAAACACAAAACCCAAATATTAGAAATTCCCCGAGGCACAAACAGCCTCAGCCAAGTAATATCCCCTCTTCTTACCCTGTGACCATTTTGTCAGGCTAAGTTATGGCCCTGTTATTTCTAACAGCACTCAACAAACATTAGATAACAACACATTTTGAATACAGTAATGGTAAAGCAGTAAACAGAATTTCTTATCTGTAGGAAGATAGCAGTTAGGAAACTAGTGACCAAGATAATATATAGATGAATAAAGGTATCTTTAAACAAAGATTCCTGGAAGCATTTCAACTACCAATTTTATGCTTGATTTACCAATATAAAATTGTAGTTATTGGAAGGATAGAATTATGGTGTTTCTCTCCCTCAATGGATACTGCAGTGGGAAAAGGGCTCGCTCATGCAGCTGTGTCAGAAATCACAGGGCTTCAAAATTTCCTAATAATTATAGTTGCTAGTTACAAAAAAGTATTTAATCCACATTGTTCCCTTCTGCTGAAGGAAGCCCAAATTCTTCTTGGTGCACTGCCTTTTGGTAGTTGGTTGTTGTTTAAAGGGAGCCCGACTCCCTCTCTCTATTCACTGTAATTTATAAGAACATTTTAAAAGGTCTAGGGGAATGAATGGTTTAGTTGGAATGAGATGACAAATTAAGAACTTTTTCCATCAAGAAAATCAACTGTCAGCATTGCTTTGACAGATGAAAAAGAGGATGTTGGTCCTAGCATTGCTATGAAAAGCAATCCCTCCCCACCCTCCTGATTCCTTTTCTCCCAAATTAAAAAAAAATTAAAAATAAGGGAGGCTCATCTCCAAGTTCTCTGTGGTTAACTGTTGAAAAGCCATATTGAAATGAGCATTCTCCAGCTGTGTCTGAGCAGATTTCATAATGAATTATCTGTCAATAAGCTAAGTCAGGTACTCATGAACCCAGCAAAGGCTGGAGCTATAGATCTTGTTGTTCGATGAACTACAGGTGAGTGGAACAAATCCTGCTTGAAATGGGTTACACTATAAAGGAGATGGATTAGCCTGGATTGATGTGGATTTAGCGTTGTTGATGATTCTTCCCTTTGTTTCTTCAATATTTTACTGGGTTAAGAACTTTGAGAAAAGTGCCTAGTATAATCTTATCCTGGGAATTGAACTGCTGAAGAGTTTATAGCAACTAAGTCCTGCATAATTGGACTAAGGAAGGTAAGCATCCTGAGAGTAGGGGGATATTTTCTGGACCAAGATAAGTATAGGCCCACTATCGGTAATGTGATACTCTGTCTAATTACATATTTATATTTCTCATTGTGCCTTTCCCAGAGCCCTGGAACTTTATAATAGTTGCTGACTGACTCACTGGTATGCAAATTTGCCACCTGGAAACAAAATGATTTTCAGAGAAGGTAGTCAAAAAGATATCTCCCCCAAGTCAGACAAAAATCTTAATTTTTTTTTAAAAGATGAGGGTTAGTTAGATGAGACTGTTGCTCAGATTCCTATAGTTATGAAAATGTTGCTTGAAGAGTCCTATATCCACTTAATTAAAAAAAATAAACAGAAAATATTAATCCTGCCCTCCAAACTAAGCAAACTCTGCTATGTTGACAAGATGGAATAAATAAGTAGCAAATATGAGTACATATCACTTTATGGAAATATCTGAATGAAATGGCATTAAGTGGGGAAAAAATAAGATTAAATCAATGTCATAAATGTTTTGAGAGCAATAACTGTTTTTTATATTTTATTTTTCTTTGGTCAATTCCCAGTTATAGAGCCTGGCATAGAGTAAATCTTTAATAAACGCTTGGTGACTGATTGGTTTGTAAACATTAGGTACTTAATTCATGATTGTTGGAGAGGGCAGAACCATACATAACAAAAATATATATGTATATTCCATTAATAATCAGTGAATCAACAAGCATTTTTAAAGTGAGTTATTGTCTTAGGGATCAGAAATACAAATAAAAAGGTCTTGTCAATAAGGAGCAAAAAAAAGAATTACAAAAGGAAGCAAGAGTAAAAGATGTCATCAGAGAAATATATGAGTTGAAAAAATGGGCAAGTTAAATGGAAAGTGCAAGAGACAAGCAACAGACAGGGTATTCTTACAACATCAAGAAAAAAATTAGGAAAAAAAATAAGGAAGATTCCCAGGAATTAGATTTAATGCTGTTTTTTTTCCTGTAAAGTTGCTTAAACACTTTAAAAAAGCATAACACTCCTGTTTATGACATAATCCTTCTTAGCATGCCTCCTCAAAAGTCACCCTAAAAAAAGCCACTTGCCAATCCAAACTCTACCACCTTCCTTATTTCCATTTAATAATTCTTTCTTTTCTCCCTTCCTCTTTCTCTTCCCTCCCTCCCTCCTTTCCTTCCTTCCTTTCCTTCCTTCTTTCCTTCCTATTTCTTTCCTTCCTTCTTTCATTTCTTTCTTTCTCTTGCCTTTCCTTCTACTTATATGATCAGTGAAGTTTTCTGTCCCTACCTTACCAAAGTGGGGCATCTTTTACTTTTAACATTTGCTGTTTGGTCAGGGTTGGGGAGCAAGCAAATGAGGTGGAGAGTAGTGAGGGAGGGGAGGAATCTAGGCAAACAGGGTTCAGACAAGGGGGCCAAGAGGACCTTGAGAAGCGGGCAGATAGCAGGATGGCTGATGGTTAAACAATGTAGTCCAACAGTAAGGAAGCCGAGTTCATTTATAAGCTCAGACATTAAGGAAGGACAGATTTATGAACATTGAAAGCTCTATGGAACACTACTGATTTCGCCTATGTGCAAGTTTAAAATGATGATCAGCAATGTTAGACATGGTCCTAGTTATGGAGATTATTAGTAGGATGATAGCAGGTCACTTGAATCCCTTGGGCCTCCAGTTCTTTTTCTGTAAAATGAAGAGGTGGAACAAGATGTTCTGTGAGTCCCTTTCCCATCTAAAGTTCTTGGATTTTATGATTTTATATCTCTTAGTTTATAAAACAAGCAGGAGATAATAAAGTGATAAGGAACCAGCTGTCTAGTGTGACCATTTTCTCAGAGCTATTAACCTAAACTGGGCTGAAGCCAGAAATCTATCAGCCTAAGTTCTGGTTCATTCTCCATTTTAACAATGTCCAGAAGTGTTCAGCCTCATAGAACTCCAAGGATCTGAGTTGGAATAAAAAGTACTGAGCCATTACATCCCACACACCTCCGGTACCTGCCAAATCCAGCATGTGGCCTATACTGTGAAATGAACAGACATTCAAAAACTCAGAGTTTTTGGCATTGTATGACTCTGTGCTGTGTCACACTGACCTAACGAGGGTACAAACGTAGAATTGTCAGACATAAAAATCTGCTCAGAAATGACCTGTTGAAATCCCATCCTTTTGTGTGTCAAGCCGCCCTCACAAGTAGTGAGTGAGTGTAAAAGGCGAAGGCAGCTCTGAGAAATGCCCCAGCAACTCCAGGCCAGAACAAAGTCTGCGGGCCAGCCTTCCCCTCCTGAGCCCTGGCTGGTACCTGAAGGCTTCAAGGACTCTCAGTCTCCCTGCTGGGTGGATGCTCTTGGGAACGCAGAGGATGCTCTTGGGGATGCAGAGGATGCTCTTGGGGATGCAGAGGATGCTCTGGGGGATGCAGAGGATGCTCTGGGGGAGCTGAGTAATGCAGCGCCAGAGATCAGAGTCAGCATCACAAGCCCAACATGGATGGAGCCTCTCTGGGCTTGGCGAGGCAAGCGCCTGGACGACCGACCCCGGGAGTTCGCTGCCCAAGCTCAGGAGGACTGCCGCAGCCCCTGTATTCTCTATGAGGAGCCAAGGGGACCTCCGTGCCACAGGGAAGCACCACCACAGAGCTCCTTCCGTTCTTATCGGGTAGACAACGAATTTTCTCCTCTGCAAAATTATCTCCTCTCAGAGCCCTTTGGCCTTAGAGCTATGGTTCTGGGGCTGCTCCCACATCCATTGCAAATGACAGAAGGGGGAGAGTAAGCGAATTAGGCAAAGGCTGCTTGATTCCAATTTGGCAGCAGGGAAAGATAAGTGAGTGACTTTGACCTCGTCATTTTTATGTATAAGGTATACAATGGGTATGCACTCACATACTCAAAGCAAAGGGCTTGTTTCCGTGAAACCTGAGCCGTAAGTAAATCTGGTGAGCCTCATTTTCTACCCAGGAAAACTTGTTTTTACAAAGATGAGCAATTTTGAGGATTTGCAAGTAATAAATAATGGTGGCAGCTAGGTGGCTCAGTGATTAAAGTCCTGGGAATAAAGTCTGGAACACCTCAGTTCAAATCTCACCTCAGACACTTACTAGCTGTGTACGTCTGGGCAAGTCACTTAACTCTGCCTCAGTTTACTCATCTGTAAAATGAACTGGAAAAGGAAATAGCCCCCAATTTTGGTATCCTGGCTAAAAAAAAACCCAAAATGGGGTCACAAAGAGTAGGACATAACTGAAAAATGAAGGAACAATAAAATTTTAAAATCATCACTAATAATAGTGAACATAGTAGAACTATAAGATTGTATAAAGGACTTTACACATGTTTTCTGATTTTTATACTCTCAACAACCCTGCAAAGTAGTTATTATTATTTTCATTTTACAAATGAGGTAATTGAAGCAAATAGATGTTAATTGGGTAAATGGATGGAATAAGTGTTTACTAAATACCTAAGTATTTTGTAAATATTATTTCATTTGATCCTCAAATAATGAAGTTGGTTTTATTATTATCCCAACTTTATGGTTGAGAAAACTGAGACAATCAGAGATTTTGTGATCTTCACATTCCTTAACTACTTGGCTATCAAGAATTTAAAGCATCCTATTGTTTAAGAAATTGTCTTTTCAGTCCTGTGGAGCTCTCACGGATGTAGCACTTGTAAGTCAAGGGGAATACCTCCCTATCCTTCCACAGCTACAGTATCAAGCCTTGTTCTAATGCACATTCTGGGTGGTGATTATGCCATATTTAATGTCTTTGGGTGACTGCTGCATAATAGCACTGAACTGCACCAAATAGTGATGTTGCCATCTGAACCAGACACTGGGCACATAAAGACAAATATAGAACAGTCCTTGTCTTCAAAGAGCCCACATTTAAAAATTTCTATTCTATCTCTTGGTGCTTCCTCATCATTAAATATTCTTATACCTACCTCTAACATAATTAATATTTATGTGCTCCTGCAAGGTCAGCCTGGACTGGGGCAGGTCCTGGGGTCACGATTGTGGTACCCCAAGGGTTCTAATTACTCTTAAGAGTATTTTTCAGAAGGAGCATGGTAGGGGAAGAGGCCTTCTCTAGCTCCTACTGGGCCTCTCACCTCTCCAGACTCATGGCAAATGGCCTCCTCCATCCCAAGCAACATTTTGACTTTGGAAGCTCCAGGGATTTGGGGCCCAAGTTATATAACAATGGGATGGTTGGGGAACAATTTTCATTTGGTTCAGAGAAAAAGGCAGGGTACAACAGTATTCTCTTATTGATCCAATTTGTTACGATGGTTAGTTCTTTTGGGAGGCCCCTTGCCTCCTGGATTCTGCTGTCTATCTTTCATTAACATGGATTTAAGTTTATAGGGATCTGAGTTGCTCAGAAAACTTAAATTGTTGGCACATTTTTTTCTGACTAAAGATAATTTGTTTGCAATTGAAAGAATAGGGGGCAATGGAGGACACCAAAGAAAAACTAAATCACAGATCATTCCAGGGTTTTACTTTAATCAACTTCCCAGTAAACATTTTATTAAAGTGATACTGAGCTTAGCTTTCTGGCCCTTGCCCCATTCTTTATATTAAGAAGCTGACAACTGGCTGGGGAAAGGGAATGACTGAAAGGGCTGACAGTGGGAGGCAAAGATCCTGGGAAAAAAAGCAAAGGTTGATGATATTTTAATGTTTGAAGAGTGCTGTTCAACAACTGCCCTGTCCTATTCCCTACTTAATTTTGGCTATTCACAAAAAATCCATATCACCTAAAAAGACTAAGCCAAAACCAGCAATGAGCATTTATTAAGTACCTCTTGTATGCTAGCTGGCAGCAAGGTGGATTCGTAGATAGGGTATTGGATCTTGAGTCAGGAGGACCTGAGTTCAAAAGGAGCTTTAGATATCTATATGATCCTATGAAAGTCATTTAATCCTATTTGCCACAGTTTCCTCATCTGTAAAATGAGTTGGAGAAGGAAATGGCAAAGATGCTAGTGACTTACACAAATAAATAAAAACAAAATATACTCAAATAGATCTGTGATATCATTGATACAGACACTCCTTCCAAAGCTGCAGACTGCACCATATCGATATTTTCCCATTGCCCCATTCCCATTATGATTCTTGTCCATGACTTCCTATGGGTTTGCTGTGGGAGGTGAGAGAGGGGCTGGCCTTCCTTGTTTTGTCCTAACACCACAATGCTACCAAAGAGCACGTGGAGGATCCATTGATTACCCTTGTTTTTGACACATGATCAGCCCATTATTTTTTCAACCACACATTTAGCACGTGATTAATTTGGGGCAGAGATGCTAAACACATACCAGTTAATTTCTTCATAGGCTAGAGCTGAATGATGTGTGTGATGTATGAGTAACGGCAAAGAATAGCAGTGGGATTTTCCTTCCCTAATCTCAGCATATTTCATATTTTAAGTTTAAAAATCATAGAATATAAAATGTGGTTCAGAAATATGGTAATTTTCTAAGGTGAGACCAGCTTGCTCAGAGTGGCTTTGGAAACACTTAACAAATGTAATCCAAGCTTCCCAGCTGGATTTTCTTATAGTGAATGTGTAAGGATGTGGGGGGGGGGGGGAAGGAGTTTTGTCTCAAGTAATGTAAGTAATGCAATCGACTCAATAAAAATATTGATAATGGGGTCAGTAGACTGGATCCTTCTAGGAAGAATTCAGAGGAAATGACTCAAAGGAGGGAGAAAACTAAAGGATCAAAGCCCTCTCTTTACCACAGAGTGGGCTATACTGGACAGAACTACACAGAGTAATGGAGTTTCTTGCAGACCTATTTGTTCCCTAAAGCCCTAATGGGGAAAGTTACCCCTTTGTCCCCCTGAACAGGAAAAAAAACATGTCAAAACTTGACACGTTTTCAAGTATAAGAATAAGCCAGTTATCAACAACATGTGGGTTCACTTTGGGGTTCCTAGAACTGAGAGAAGATCAGCATGTCTTATAAGGTTTGTGCCTGGCATGTTATTACAGCTGTATATCACTGGAGAGAAAAATAATTGGTTTTCCTTGGAGTATCTCTAAGCTGATGTCATATTCAATAACCCTGTAGTTGAAAAATCTATATATGATGGATGAAGTTTGGACTATCTTTTAAATTTAATTCCTTCTGAGCCAGCTTCTTAAAGGCCCGGTGTACCTGTCATTTTGAGGTGTGAGCATGCAGCGCCTTGAAAATGCAACGAGGAGCTACTTTCGCCAGATAACCAAATATGGAAAAGCCATTTGTCTAACATGAACAGTGATCTCATTGCTCACTCTTAACTGTTCAACTGAGGAGCCAATCAAAACTTGGAAGCCTGAGCTCAGGTTCCTGCCAAGACCAGGCTCAGATCAATACTATGGATCACAGGGGAAGGAGAGGCTCTTCCCTTTCTCTGAACTGAGAGTTCTGGGCTTTTTTTTTTTTAAACTTAATTTGTCCTAATAGTTGAATACAGGGATTTAAAACCCCAGGCTCAAATTTCATAGACATTACTCATATTTCCCTAACGAAAAAATTAATAGCTCTAAATAGATTAGTTATCTTTTCTTTTAGAATCGGTGTCCTCATGGACACATGATCTCCAGGAGCCCAGCTTTTAATGTGACCAAGCAGACAGGAAACTGAGATGGAGGCCTGCTCCCTGTAGCCAGGGTTAGGTGCCTTCCCTTCTCATATAACCAGTTTATTTTTATTCTCTAGCCTAGATGCAGGTCTGGGTTTGCAGTGAGAGAATCCTTGTAGATCTAGCCCTGGACTAAGCCATTTTTCAGTCTGAACTTACCCTTCACAAGATCTTAAGCTAATATTACATTCTTATTTATATCTTCAGGAGGCTAGTTTGACTGGAGAGGAAAGCTTAATTAGCCTGGGGTGGAGGCAGTTATTCAGGGGCAAGACACAATGAGGGTCACTGATAAATGTTGCTTTTTTCTAAATGCACATAGTTTAAGAAAGGCAAGATGATGTAATGGATAGAGCTGGTCTCAGTCAGAAAGACTTGGGTATAAATCTCTAGGCAACTCTCTGAGATCACAAGCTGCAGAGAAGGAGGCTGGTCTGCACTGAGTAATTTCCTCACCAGGAAGTTCCTTCTAGTGACAGCATCACAGATCTAGTCCCCATCCCTTATATATTTGAATGCCAGAAAATTCTGCTTACTGTGAAATATGTGCTTTTTGGTGATAAGTCAAATCACATGCATAATAGTGAAGGGAGATGGATAGCATGACACCTTTATGGGCTGATGATAGGAAGAGAAGCAGGTTTGATCTGGAATTCTCTTTTTTGGATGAATACAGCCTGGTTCAGTTAACAATGGGGCACAGTGACTGACAGTACACTAGCTCATTCTATCCCTTCTGTAATTATTTCTTATTCACTTTGTGTGTGTTTTGTGTCTTCTCCTGGTAGAATGTAAGCTCCTGGAGGGCAGGGACTATTTCATTTGTACCCCTAATGTACACGTGTGGCACTTAATAATGCTTAGACAAAAAAAATGAATACTCTTTCTCCAGAACAAATTGTTGCTACTGTCTTCAGGAAATGAAAGGAGAGAACTTTTAAACCTTTGCTGGTGTCCAGATTCTGGTCAGGCGATTTCTGAAAAGGTCATTAATTCTAGGGAGTTTGGGGTCTGCCTCACTGAAGATTTTAGGACATATGCTACATACTTTGTTGCCATTTTTAAACTATATATATATATTTGAAAGTATTAAATCTATATTTTTTTCTAGAATAAAGACCAGACTTGAGAGATGTGTTTTGTAAAAGCTGATGCTGTCAAGGCAAGTGTGCTATTTCCAAGCTAGAGGACCTACGTTTAAATACTGACTCCCTCCTTTCCTAAATAGATGACTTTGGGCAGATGACTTTGAACCTTTCCTCATCTGAAAAGTGGAGAGATTAATATCTCTGGCCCCTACCTACAGGGTTGTTGGGAAGCACAAATGACTTAATGGATTGTGAAGCACTTGGTAAAGCTTAAAAATGATATAAATGCCAGTGATTATTATTTATGATCCTATCAAGTAAATTAGTTTAGCCTTGCAGATTTCATTGCTTTATTAGATTACCAAATAATGTTCAGAAATAGCACAGCAGAAGCCTCATTATTCTGGAATTCACAAACCTGACATTTATAATAATTTAGAATGAGTCAAAGTTTACTTTGGTAATACTGTGAAGAAAAACTTTTCTTACTGAAAACAAGATTTGGGTTGGCTCCAGATGGGGAAGTGTTGGAGCCAACTCCTACTGGGTTCACAAGAGCTGATTGTTAAGTTTTTCAGCGTGAGCACTGCCTTCTTAGAAATCAGCAAATTCTACAAATCAGAACTTATTTATTTTTTTGTTGGTGGTATAGATTTAAGAAAGTAATGGAAAAATATTACTAATTCAGATTAAACTTGAAAAAGCATACCATATGTTTTTGAAGAACTAGTTTGTTAAATATTGAACACAATCCTGGTACCGGTTGACTTAAGAGGAAAAAAAATACAAACAAACCGGTTTTAAGTAGTCAGTAGCCTACATCACTATTTAAAAAATATTCTCATAATATTTTTTTCATTAAATCTGGGTTCAAAGGTCTTTCTGGTAATACTTTGTCATTTTTTTTTTACTATATGTATTTGAAACTACTAAACCTATATTTTTTCTAGAATAAAGGTGAGACTTTACTTCCCCTGAAAAAGAAAACTGAGAGTTAGCACCCTACTCCTAAACCTGTTGTGGAATATATTCTATTAACCAGCTGTCTGACCTCAGCCAAATCGTTTAACCTTCATGTACTTTCATTTCTTTGCACTAAAAGGGGTTTAGGGGGCAGCCTAGAGATGCTTTCTGGCTCTAATATTCCATAATTCTAGCCCCAAATATGGACATTTCCCTGGCTGTGTCTCAGGCTTTTGTGGCTGTGAATTGAAGGGTATCTTCATCCGGGCCTGTACCTGTATTCTTACAAGATGTGAGCAAGGTAGAACTGCCTTACCAATCAATAGTGCCTCCTTCTCCGACTTTAAGCCTTGAGTCCGTTTCTCGGTATTATTCTCTCTGTCTTGGTTGACCAGCGCCACAGTCAGCACATTGATTTCCTTTTAAGAAGCAAAAACAAAAAATATGTTCATGTGATTTCTTACATTTTGATCAGAAATGGTCTTTTCTTTTAAGTGCTATAAAAGAGGTTTTTCATTTGCTTTTATTTAAAGCTGAGGACCAACTATTTTTGAATAAATACTCTATTTCCTGAACAACTGAGAGGAAATTCTTCTGAGTTCTGAAAGCCAGTTTGTGTCCAGCAGTTCCCACCTCACAGAATAACCCTCTGTCCAAGCGCCAAATTTGTCATTAGTTATTTCTAACTTTGTTCATGTTCTGATTAAACTCTGTTAGCAAAAACCATATTTAAATGGGGCCAGTGTTACTTTTAGCACCAGTGTTATTTTGAGTATGAATGGAAACTTTTCTGGCAAACCATGTTGCAGACTGATTTACAATACTAGTAACTTGGGAGAGGGAGAAAGAATATGTGTGAGTGTTTGTGTGTGAATGTGTATGGAAATAGGGGCTGTTTGGAAACCAAAGTAATGGGAAGCTTTGATATAATTGTTGTTTTTGTGGTAGAAGTCAAGTGTGGAAAGATCCTTGGACACTACTGCAGAAGGTAGATAAAGACAAGTTTGGGAAATTCTTTTCTTCTGGAAACTAAAAATGAAGAATTTGTACAACAAGCCAGTAACATATTAAATCATCAAGACCGAACTATTCTAGTTCTTTTTAAAGGCACTCGTGGTTTAAAAAAAAGAAAGAAAGAAAGAAAGAAAAGAATTTAACTCATGTCCTCCCAAACCTTTTCAATTTCACCTTGAGTGCAATGGCTTTCAGACAAAATATAAATTAATTGAATTAGCTTTATGGATAAACAGAACAATTCTATCTTTGTGGGGCTATAATAATGATAATAATAATAATAGATGATATTTATTAAAGTTTGTAAAGCATTCTGTACATATTATTTCATCTTATCCTTATGACAATCCAGCATTATCCTCCCCATTTTGTAGAACAGAAACTGAAAGTGAGAAAGATTAAATGACTTGATGGAGCTCACCTAATGAGGCAGGATTTGAAATCATATTTTCCTGACTTGAAGTCCTGTACATTAAGTATTATCTACCATATAATCATGCTAACAAGTATCATCCAATAGAAAATAGAAGGTTCTCAGCTACGCCCAGAGAAAGAACTCTGGGAGATGATTAAAAACCATTACATTGAATTCCCAGTCCCTATATTTATGCCCACCTGCATTTTTTATTTCCTTCACAGGCTAATTGTACAATCTTTTTGTACAGCAAAATAATGGTTTGGTCATGTATACTTATTGTGTATCTAATTTATATTTTAATATATTTAACATCTACTGCCATCCAGGGGAGGGGATAGGGGGAAAGAGGGGAAAAATTGGAACAAGAGGTTTGGCAATTGTCAATGCTGTAAAGTTACCCATGCATATAACCTGTAAATAAAAGGCCATTAAAATAAAAAAAAAATTAAAAAAAAAAAAGAAAATAGAAGGTTCTACAAAGCAAAGCTTCTTAAACTGTGGATGGTGATCCCATGTGGAAACAAATAACTGAATTCAGGAGTCATGAAAATTTGGCAACAGTAAAAGGTTTCTGGATGCTCCATATTCTGCAGCATCAAATATTCCAGCAAGATTTAATTCTTTATGTAAAAAAAATAAGCACATCTATCTCATTAATATGCAAATTTGTTTTCATCTTTAATAAATGGTAAAATTATATGTAGAACAAAGAATTGTTTTGGGTTTATTCTTTACGATTTATTATTATAATCATATACTAATACCATATCATAAATCATATGATACTAATATATCAAAATATCATATCTTAAAATCACATCATAATAAATTCTTTATGATTTATTATCAGTAAATGTTTGATTTGTATACCTTTTTTATATACCCATATACATGGAGTTACATAAATATTTATTGGATGAAAAAAGGTCTTGAGTGGAAAAAATTTAAGACTACCTGCCATAAAGAACATGATTCAATATTAGAGTGAAAGGACATGGTCCAAAGTAACAGATTAAGGAAAAATAAAAACAGGAGATTAGGAACCCAGCAGAGCAGTAGAGAAACCAGTAGATTTTGGGGGAAGGTACAGGGACGGGATAATTTAATGGAAGGCGGAAAAAGTAGAAGAGCAGTTTCTTCTGGAGCTGTAATCAACGGGAAAGACTGAGATTTAGAATATGGAAAGGAAATGAAGGACTTGAAAAATATTGAAGGATCAGTTGTGGGCAATTACAAGGATCAGAGGTATCGTGGAAGGTTTGTTAAGTTACAGAGAATAAACCAAGATTAAATCAGCAGTGAGAGTGAAGGAGTTTTAGAGTGGGAAGGATAGTTTAACACACAAAAGAGGAAATAATTTGACTTATGGATATCAATGGAGGACTGAGATTAATTGAGGGACAAGTACTGGTAGGGAACATGGGTTCATTGGGCATTAAATCAATGTTTTTGGTGGATTTAGACTTATTAGTTAAAGACCATTAAGGGACAGGGGTGGCTAAAGCCGGTTCCAGTCATGAGTGAACTATGACCACCGGCAGTGCCTTCAAGGGACCCATCAGTAATCAGAATTGACAAGTCACATGGCAAAGCACTTAAAAACACAGAACAGACACAAGTTTATGTGGATCAGAACAGAACATTTTGTATAGAAGGAGCCCGGGGAAAGGACTCATTTCCTTTGGGATGAGACAGCATATGGTGATTCCTGATTATGCTGTCTCAATTAGAGCTTGAGAAAGATTGGGAGTTCATTCTCTCTCCCTGAGCTAGTGGGGGTCAGACAGCCTGCAGAGCTCCATCAATAACAGGCTCTCCAGAATGGTTAGGAACCGCTAATACCCAGGGGAAACAGACCCAGATTTCTGTGCCTAGGAAGGGAGGAATCGAAAGATAAAGCCAAGAGAGGATGGTGGCTTTTCGGTGGTCCCATAACAAAAGAAATTTTGGAAGGGAGGGGGCCCTATCAAATGCAAGATTGTATTGATCAAGAGAAACATAAATCAACTCTAGGACCAAGTATGGTTAATATTTTCAGGGCAAACAGATATATTTATATCCTGGATAATAAGTGATGACATCAGAATTATCATTTTGTGTTGCATAGGGAAGAGGTACAAAGAGTGGGTAAAGGCCTGGGGGCCACTAAGGAGTGCAGAATAACCGATTAATTAAAGGGAAGTAGAGAGACTGAGCCATCCATGCTTTTAAGGAACAATAGGAAATGGCACCAGCCAATGATGCTGAGCCCAATCAAGTGGGTTCTTGCCACATGTCTCCAAGACAGAATCAAAAAATCAATCAATAAACATTTATTAAGTGCCCACTATATGCCAGGTACTTTGCTAAGCCCTGGAAACCAAAGGAAAGAAAATGTCTCAGCAGAAGAAAGGCCAAGTGAATTTTATTGATTCACTCTTGAATGATGGTCCTGAAAGTAAGGGATGCGCTCCAACTGTTTATTGCCCACCTGGGGAAAAAGAGAAAGCAAGGTGGGGTGAGTGGAGGTGAAGAAAAATAGAAAGGAGCTAGAACCATAACTTCTCAATCAATAAGCTGAAGGCTTCTTTTCTTTGGAAACAACTCTTGAGACTGACTGACAAGGGTAGTTTATGTTCTGGCCATTCATTCGCCACCATGGACCACTAATAGTGGTCTAGGTTAACAACCTGTGTAGCTCTGAAGGAAGCAGGAGCCGCAGTGCTTAGCGGCCGAAGGACAGAGAGATTTCTCTCTCATGCAGTATGTGGTGTTCCACTGAACCCTGAATTTATAGGGCAGAACTCAAAAGGGGGTGGAAGGAAAGACAAGGTCCGGGCTAAAACCTGTATCAGGGCAATGTGACGTAAGCCTCTTGCTGCTCTAGGGACAAAACATGGGCTCAAACAATCAATCAAATATTTAGGAAGTGCCTACTATGGACCAGGGGCTGTCTGGCACTGAGATACACGGAGGAAAATGAAACCTTACCTACTTAAAGAGAGTGTATAAAATAGCTATAATATCAACCCAGAATACTTCTTGAGGGAAAGTCTTAAGTCATACTTAGGAGAATGAAGTGTATTCCAGTTGTGAGGGATGGGCAAGGTGAAATCATATGGTGTTGTGGGTAAAAACGTATGATCTGGTTAGACTAGTCGTGTGGGGATGGGAGCATAGATAGAAAGATTTGAGGCAGATTATGGAAGATTTTAAATGTCAAATAGAAGATATAATATAGTACATATGTATATAATTACATATATATCACATATTATATAACATATATTACATCACATCTATCATGATATTATATGTTACATTATATATATGATATGGTACATATAATACAGTATAACATACAGAAATAATATAGTATAATGTAGATATAATAGAGAGTCTCTAGAATGTTTTGAACAAACCTGTTCTTTAAAAAATCACTTTGGCAGCTGAGTGGAGGTTGGATTGGAGAAGGGAGAGTTAAGACAGAAAGTCCAATGGAGAAATTAATGCAGCATTCCAAGAAAGAAGTGATTGAAACTGAATTAAGGAGGGGGATGATCTTGGAAGTAATAAGGAAGAGATAGATACAAGCAGTATTATGGAGGAAGAATTGGTAAAACTTAGCAATTAATTGGATAGGTGGAGTGATGGAAACAGGAAGTTAATGAAGTGAGCAGAAAGATGATACTTCCTCAGCAGAAATTGGGAAATTTGGAAAATGAGTAGGGTTGAGAGGAAAAAATGATTTCAGTTTTGGACATGTTGAAGTGTGAGATGCCCAAGGAATATCCAGCTTGAAACATCCACCTAGGCAACTAGTGAAAGGGGAAAACCACACCTGTTTTTGTCCTTGCTTGATTTAGCTATATAACTGTATGCTAATATAACTTCATTTTGCAATAAATAAATTCAACAATTCTTTTCTTAGAAGTGACCCTTCCATCTATATCCAGTTGAGATCTCTCATTTTGATTATGTTCTTTCTGCATCTAATAGTATTTCCTTTGGTTCTTAGGCGATATTTCATTGAATGTGTTTGGATACCATGCTGTATTAGTTTATTTTATTTTAAAAAATAAAAAAAATTTCAAAACAGACATTAGATAAAAATCTTATCACCCTTATGGCCATTTTTTGTTCTCCTTGTCTGCTCTCGGTGGTTCCCATTCTCTGCCCTGGCCCTCTCCTCCTCAGTTTGCTGCTTCAACCACTTTTCTCAGCTGCTTTAATATGGGTGGAGCTGCCCTTTTGGCAACAGCTTCAAGACTAGGGACTCTGAAGCCAGATTTTTCCATCATGGTAGCTCCCACAGCTTTGGCTGGTCTTTTTTGCCTCTCATGAAGTAGATTTTGCAGTGCACCCCCCCTCCACAGCTGGCCCTGCTTTTTCCCAGCAGACTGTCCAAATTCAACATATACTGGCATGTAAATCAGCACGGTGATGTTGCACAGCCTTCTGGATGATGCTGTCGAGTTCTTCCTGAAGGTCTTGGACAAGACTGGAAGGAGGAAAGAGACTGATAGCTTAGCCACAGGTAGAGATGCAGAACATCTCAACAGCATCCAGTCCATGACATCCTTAATGGTTTTCGGTTGGAGGAAGAGCCTCTGGGAGTAATGGGAATGAGTGGGCAGATGTCCACGGCTCATCCTGACCATGGGGCTGTACGGACCCTAAAAGGGAAGTGCAGACAAGTGGCTGCTTTTCCCCGACTACCTCAGGCTGAGAGGGCCACGCTGGAGGAGGTGCTGACTTGGAGCTGGGGCCGACTGCAATCCCTGCATCTCAATCTGAGTAAGGGTCATGCTGGTTAAAACAGAGCTTTCAGCTTCCAGGCCAAAGGCCGTCCAAACACGGGACAGCACGACTCTATACAGCGACGGGGACAAGTCCCTTAGACTTCCAAGTTCCACTTCCCTTCCGTGGGCTATGGACACTGTACGGACAGCAGCTGCTCCTCCATATAAATGGATTTCTTCCACAGAGTGCTCTGAGGCAGAGCTGGTCTTTAAGTAGCTGAATTTTACCAATTGTGGTCTCTTTATTAAGGGGCAGTAACGATGATGGGCGATGTGGGCGGCTGGGTTTCTATCTCGCTCTGGGGTCACTCCTTCATCTCCCATTCCTGAGTCGCTAACACAAAGGCCTCATTAAGCTTTCTGAATATCCCATAAGCCCACAGCTTTAGAAATCCATCATAAAGTCTACCTTTCGCAGTCCAGGATCTCTGGAGACATGGTGGACTTTCCCATTTTTGGTAGGGACAACATGAAATACTATTGATCTACCTTCTGGGCACCAGTTGGATGGGAATTTTAAGTCGCTGGTTTTACAGGGATCACCCTTATAAGTCAGAATAGGGAACATCTGCTTTATGTGTCTGAGGAAAAAATGAGAAGGGATCATCCCCGTGAGTGGCCAGGCCACACCCAGCTGATGTGCTTCTTTCCTCGGGTAGAATCTGTCTAAGACTTTCCTGACCTGGCCTTTGTGGAGCGGTTCGGGCTCAGGCCGGTGAGCTGTGGGACACAGAACCAGTACTTGAGTCTGGGAGCTGCCTGAGGACCAGGATGAGGAGGTTCAAGCCCCAAGAGTAGCCCTGCCCAATGCCCAAGATTCCGGCTTGCACAGAATGCAGCAGGAACAGGACAAAATTATGGATACCCCACTGTATTCATTTAATTTTTATAATGTGTAAAAGTGTCTCATGCATAATATACCTTCACTGAATTGAAGTAATATGTTAGCTTTGATGTTTTCTGATAAAGTTGAGAATAAATACAATGAAATTCTAGGATGCGACTTAGGTGAAAGGCAGCTCACTGGATAGAATGCTGTCATTCTATCAGGAAGTCTCATCTTCCTGAGCTCAAATATTTCCTCAGCCATTTACTAGCTGTGTGACTCTGGACATGTCACTTGACCTCGCTTGCCTCAGTTTCCTCATCTGTTAAATGAGCTGGAGAAGGAAAAGGCAACTCCAGTATTTTTGCCAGGAAAATACCCAATGGGGTCTGAAGAGTCCATGACCCAACAACAGCAGCAATCACCACCACAACAATATGAGGGGGCTTTTGCTAAGGAGTTTAGCCTAACAGTTCTTCCTTATCTATATTACCTTTGCTTTCCGTAAATCACAGAGATACTATTTATCTCTGTGATCTGGAAACTTTTTTGGAGGAAAATTCATCTGAATACAATACAGTCTTATCAATATACTAAAATCAAGACAACTGTCATCATTAGCCATTGCTATAACTACTACAAAACGCTATCTAAACACCAGCAACTTTCTTCTGCCACTCACATATTTCTATTTATACCAAACCTTGATCTAAATTATCTACTGGGTATTATTGTCATCTGAGCTCCATCATTCCTAATCAAGCTGAATTCAGAAGTTGAATTTTACAAAGTTGACAAATCAAAGCTGTTTTTAATCTGAAAATCCCCTGCTTTAACTACCCAAGGAACAGGAAATAATTATTTTTGTTTTCCACAATAAAACCATGATTTCAAGTTAAGGCGAGCATCCAAAAGAATATATATTTCAGTCATCTATTTCTTATATTAAAAAGATACTTCCTACTTTAAGTGGGTTAATATCCTCTGACCCTGAAAGATGAGATGTACAGTGAATTAGACGATGCACAAAAAAATGCATCAGAACGGATGCTTAGGATGCCTGAAACAGACATGAATGAGGCTGGGAAGAATAGGGTGAGAGAAGTAAATGCTAGGGGTGTATGAAGCATAAAGCAAGAAGAAAACATTAGACTGAGGATCAAGAGCTTCCTCACAGTGAGATCTATTGGACTGTGAAATAGTCTTCCAAAGGAAGTGGTGAGAATACCATTTACTTGAGACCATAAAAAGCACACAAGACTAGGAAGTACACTACAGGTAACAATTCTGAATCAGTGCAGGAGAACGAACAAGATGACCTAATAAATCTTTTCTAACTCTAACTTTTAACTCCAGTTTTTCTGATCTTTGAAAAGAGTCATTAAAGGCTCAAAGAAAAAGGTTTTCAATGGCAGGAAGACAGATGCCCTTGTCTTTTTAAGACTTCTTAATGGGTTAGTTACTTGCTGCTGAATTTTCCCCTGTAAAAATTCTTGTCAATTATTTTGAGGAATGACAAAAGATGATTCAATTCTTTTCACTATGGGTGGCTTCCTTTAAGAGTTTACAGAGCTGGTATTATTTTAGGAAAAGGACTGAGTCAGGTATCTTCTTTCTTCTAAAAAACTTAATTTGCACCTGCTTTCTGTCTCGTTATTTTCTTTCACTTGTTCATTTCAACATCAAGTTTCTTAAACTGAGACTTCAGCACTTATTCCCATTTTTCCTGATATCTGATTTTTGTCCCCACAAATGAGAGGCAATAAGAGGGGGATAGATATATTGAGAGCTCATCAATGTTAACAATAATTTATAAGAGGTTTTTTCCTCCACTGGTAGAACCTGAGTGAAACAGTGATAAAAGCTTGTTTCTCCTAAGAGTTAAGAGCAAAATTTTCACGTAGATACAACATTTCATAAGACTACTCTGTAAAGTTGTAAAGGATGGCCAATCTATAGTGTAGAGCCCATGGTTTATGAACCCATTTGGGGTCACTTTACTGAATGTGGTCATCATGAAA
Organism: Sarcophilus harrisii; assembly: GCF_902635505.1. Classification (NCBI taxonomy): domain Eukaryota; kingdom Metazoa; phylum Chordata; class Mammalia; order Dasyuromorphia; family Dasyuridae; genus Sarcophilus; species Sarcophilus harrisii. Next base: position 86,557,100 of record NC_045428.1, on the reverse strand, counting down.
TTATCATTTATTATCAGTAAATGTTTGATTTGTATAGTTATTTTATATATCTATAAATCTAGGTTTACATAAAAATTTATCAGATGAGAAAGAGTTGCAAGTGAAAAAATCTAAGAAATGCTGGTCTAGGGGGCCAGAGGACTTAATATTTATTTGATAATTTTACTTTTTTTCTTTAAAGTTAAAACAAAAAATCTCTAATGAGGGAAATGATAAGTTGAGAAGACTTAGAACTCTTGTCAATTTTCATCATAGTTAGGAATTTCTTTTCCAATGACAGCTAGGAAAGATAATCTAGAAAAAAAATGGCTCTATCTGTGCTAGATGAGGAAAGGCTAAGTCTAATCACTTATTTCAAAATAAAGGCTGAAAAGGTGAAGGGACTCAAGGAATGCCCCAGTATACTTCAAATTATCAAGGAAAATGAAATGTGTTAAACAATAAAAGAGAGGTTTCAATGCAAAAAAAAGTTAAAAATAGAAAAATATACGAAAAAGTAGAGGGGGAAGTCTGGTTTAAGGTATGAGGTTCAAAAATAGGAGAAAGTCACAGAACAGAAAGGAAAGCTGAAGAAACATCTGTGGTCTGAAAAACCCTAACCTCTAAGAGGGAACTGAATATTCTGAGAAGGAAGCAGCTGCTTATCTTCTAGGGTATAATAAAATGGAGTCACAAGTACTAGCAAATAGTACATCAATTAGTAAGGACTAGAAGAAGAAAAGGGTTGGTTCATGATTTCCTGCTCAGATGTTCAGAGGCAATTATTCATCAACCTGATAATAGAGTGATAATAGAGAGGTTTATTGTTTTTTGGGGGCATCTAACCAAGACATAGCAAAGACATTCTCCCCCTCAGAAAAGATGATTTGGTAATTTCACGTGGGAATAAATGATACTTCAAAGAAAAATTTAAAAAGGATGGCTAAAGAAAGGAGTTTTGGGCAACAAATTGGAGATCACAGGTGTGTCAGTGGGGTGTTTCCTCATTGAAAGCAAGGGATGAAGAAGAGAAAATCAGATTAGGAAAATAAATAGTTGGTTGAGAAGATGGTACCTGACAATGGGAACTGGATCTCTGAACTATCAGAAAAACAGACTCTTCAACACATGTGAAATATACCTAATGAAGAATGATATGAACTTCTTTCCTTGGTGTGCTCCAGAAGTCTAATAAAAAGTTGTTTTTTTTTTTACTGGAAATTGAATGGGTGCCTATCAATTGGAGAATGGTTGGGTAAATTGTGGTATATGAATGTTATTGAATAGTATTGTTCTGTAAGAAATGACCAGCAGGATGAATACAGAGAGGCTTGGTGAGACTTACATGAACTGATGCTGAGTGAAATGAGCAGAACCAGGAGATCATTATACACAGCAACAACAACAATAATATATGAAGATTAATTCTGATGGAAGTGGATATCTTCGACAAAGAGAAGATCTAATTCAGTTCCAGTTGATGAATGATGGACAGAATCAGCTACACCCAGAGAAGGAACACTGGGAAATGAATGTGGACTACTTGCATCTTTGTTTTTCTTCCCAAGTTATTTTACCTTCTGAATCCGATTTTTCTTGTGCAACAAGAGAACTATATGGATCTGCACACATGTATCGTATCTAAGATATTTAACATGTTTAACTTGTATGAGACTGCCTACCATCTAGGGGAGAGGGTAGAGGGAGGGAAGAGAAAAGTTGGAAAAGAAGTAAAAAGAAATAAATTAAAAAAAGAGTTTTTAATTGAAATAGATGGATAATAGTGAAAACAGCTGCCTGTTCTTCCACCATGCTACAGTGTGCACTAAAAGATATACTATAGAGAGTAGTTATAATATAAGGAAAATGATAGCAATATCAGAATGGTCAGAAGACCATAGGAAACTAAATCCAAGAAAGGAGCAAAATTTAGAGCCTAAAAGATGCATATTTTATACAATAAAACAGAAGTTGAAGTCTTAACTCAAGGAGTCAAATTTGATTTTGAAAATATCACCAAGACTTGGTGGACTGCCTACAGACCTACATGGGTAGACCTCAAATACACATATAATAATTTTAAAATCTGAGTTGGCTTTTCTTTACATATTTGTATATATCCACACACAAGATAGAAACAAAGGCAAACACACGGTCTATAAAGAACCTATAAAAAAAGTTCAATTTGAACTCGTCATTCTGACTGAGGTTCTGGAGGTGCCCTACCTAAACCTATCTTTGGCTGTCTATTTATTTCACCACCTATCTGCCTCCAAACAATTCATATCTACCATTGTTTTCAATACCAAAGCATGTAATTCATCTGGGGCAGGTTCTCTTACTCTCTTGACATCAATTCCTACCAAAATTCTAGAATCTGCTGCTAAAGAGATGTAGAAATGAACTTCCAAAGAGGAAAAAACTCTAAGACAAGATGGATTCACAAATGAATTTAATCAAACATTCAAAGAACAATTAATTAAAATATTTTACAAAATGATAGCAAAAGAAGGAATTCTACCAAATTCCTTCCTTCTATGACATATTATCTTGATACCTAAACCAAGGAAAATCAAAATAGAAAAAGAATATAGGCAAAAATTTAAATAAAATATTAGTAATTAATAAATGATCTAAAGTTATAAATAAGCAATTTTCAAAGGAAAAAAAACTAAGTTATTTACAGTCATATGAAACATTAGTTAGATTATAAAATATAACAAGGTTGGATTTATTCTAATAATACAAGGTTGGTTTGTTATTAAGAAAAGCATAAACTTAATTAACCATATTAACAAAACCCAAATCTTATGATTATATGAATAGATACAGAAAAAAAACTTTTGACAAAAAGCAACACCCATTTCTAGTATAATATTAAAACAATCCCATAAAACATGGGGAAAACTGGACCTTTCCTTAAAATGATGAATAGTTTACATATAAAACCAAGAGCTACTGTAATGAAAATAAATGAGAATCCTTGCTAATAAGATCAGAGTGAAACAAGGATTCCCATTTTCACCACTTCTTTTTAACATAATATTTACTCAAACTGCTGGCTACAGTGGTAAGATAAGAAAAAGAATTTGGGAAATAATCATAGCAAAGAAGAAACATAACTATAACTTTTGCAGATATAATAGTATACTTGAAGAACACTAAAGTATCAACTAAAATTAATTGAAACAATTAATAACCTCAACAAACTTATAGAATTAAAAATAAATCAACACAAACCATCAGCATTTTTATATAAAACTAATAAACCTTAGTAAGAAGAGATAGAAAGCAAAATTATATTGAAAATACTGACAGATCTTATAAAGTACTTGGAAGTGACCTCCCAAAATACACATAAGAACTATATTAATGCAACTACAAAGTACACAAAGACAAACTTAAATAAGTGGAAAACTTCTGATTGCTCCTAAGTAGGATGAGCCAATATAATAAAAATGAAAATACTATATAAATTAATTTTCTTATTCAATGCCATGCTAATCAAATTACTAAAGAATTATTTTATAGAACTAGAAAAATCCTATGAAATTCATATGGAGAAAAGATTAAAAGTCTAAAGAGAAATAATGAAAAGAAATGAAATGAAGGGATCTAGTAGTGCGAGACTTCAAACTATACTACAAAAGAGTAATTATTTTAAAAAATGAGTATTGGTTAAAAAATGGTAAAAAAACTTTAGTGGAATAGATCAGGCAAATAACACTCTGAAGCAATGTAGCTAATGCCCAACTATTCAATAAATATAACTCCAAGATCATATCTGTGATAAGAACTTAGTATATAACAAAAACTGCTAGAAAAATTGGATAGCTGTATGGAAAAAATTGGATTTAGACCAACAACCAACTCACACCTTGTACACAAAGATAATCTCTACTGAGTACATGACCTGGATATAAAAAGGTTGGAACATAAATAAATCAGAAAAATATTACTTCTCAAATTTATGGATAGGAAAAAGTTCATGGCTAAACAAGGAATAGAGATGATCACAGAAGATAAAATAGATGATTTTGAATATAAAAATGAAGTTCTTACATAAACTTAATAAAGAAACAAATTACTGGAAGTAACCTTTATAGAAAGTTTCTCTAATAAAGATCTTGCTTCCAATATAAATAAAAGTTTCATTCTTTTACAAGAATAAGAGCTATTTCTCAATGGCTAAGTGATCTGAGAATATGAACAGGCAGTTCTATACACTATCACAGGAATCACAGTCAAATAAAAAAATGCTTTAAATTACTACTAATTTGAGAAATACAAATTAAAGCATTTTTTGCAATTCTACCACACACCCATCAGAATGGTTGAGATGACAAAAAAGAAAAATGATAAATGTCAGGGGGGCGAACATGAAAACAAATATATTAATATACTATTAGTGATTTTGTGGATAGACATGATCATTAACAGAATCAGGAGAATAATTTATACAATCACAAGACTATAAAAACATAAATTGTAAAGGCTATAACAACTATGATCAATACAAAGATCATGTCATGATTCCAGAGGACCAATGATGAAACATATCATCTATTACAGATAGGTGATTGATGTAGGTTTATACACACGTACACATACACACACACACACTTACACAAACACACGTTTGTTTTGTTTAGCTATGTCTATTTTTTAGAAGAAATTTGTCTTTCTTTTCTTTTTTCCCTACTGGCATAGAGGATGAAAGGGAGAGAAAATAGATTTCTGTTCCTTTTTTAAAAAAAATAGAGATGAAGGGGTGCTACAGATGTAAAATGTTTCAGATGAGTTTATTCATTGTCTTATTAGTTTTATTTAAGTATTCAAGATACGTCTCACAAGTTGGGAGTAACCTACAAATATTTGTAAAACAAAAACAATTATACAATTTAAAAATAAGTTAAAAATAAAAATATGTAGAAAGGGAAGTGTGATCATTTAGCTAGTATAGTTTCATCAAACCAAAATAATTATATTTCCTTTTTCTTGTTTTAAAAGTCAGTTTTACTAATCTGGTAGATAAGGGAAACACTTAAGAAATAATTTACCTAAACATTAGCTAAATTGTGATAACGTGTTTTATGTTATTCTTCTATAAAAGATATAGAGATGAAGGTTAGATATGATATAAATTAGAAAATTAATCATGGAACTCAAAGAGTAATAATCATTGCTTACTCTCTCTCTTGGGAAGGAAATTTACAGTGGAGTGCCTGAGCATCAATGCTTGTCCCTGTGCTGCTTGATATTTTATCAATGACTAAAATAAAAGTATAGGTCATATACTTTTTTTTTTTTTTTTTTTTTTTTTTGCTAATGACACTAGCCTAGGAAGGATAGGTAATATACTGAATGGCAGTCAGGATCCTGTAAGATCTTGGCAGGCTAATTAAACTGGATTAATTGAATAGGGTGGAATTTAATGAAGATAATTGTAGTCACACACCACCAAAAAATAACTTCATGAGTACAAGGTAGAGAGGTATGGCTGGACAGAGATCTGAATAAAAAGATCTAGGAGTCTAAGCAACAGTGGGATAGGGCCACCAACAAAAGTAATCTGATCTATTGATCACTAACAATCAGCGTCATTTTAGCCACGTCCTACTCTTTGTGACCCCATATGGGGTTTTCTTGGCAAAGACACTGGGGTGGCTTGCCATTTCCTTCTCCTGCTCATTTTGCAGGTGAAGAGATGGACACAAGGAGGACGAAGTCACCTACCCAGGGTCACACAGCTAGTAAGTATCTGAGCTGAGTAGGGGAGCTTTGAGCAGGAAGATGGATCTTCCTACCTCCGTGCACTAAATGCGACCTTACCTTTCTTAATGAGAGACATATCTCCCAATAACGAGGAGGTGATTGTGCCACTGTGCTTTTGAATGGTCATCATATTTGGAGAACATTGGGTTTAAGCACCAGTTTAGGAAGAATAGCGATAAGGCACAGGACATCCAGAGGCAGGAAATTAGAATGATGAGGGTTCTCCAGTTCCCGCCATGTGATGATTTCTTACAGTCACTGAGGATGTTTAGTTTAGGGAAGAGAAGAGCTTGGGGAAGGGTAAAACGCAGGATGTGAGAAAGGAGCCAAAGGTAACGATTTTCAAGTATATGAAAGAATACTGTGTGCATTCAAATAGTTCTGTTTTCTCAGAATAATGGATGTAAATTACAAAGAGGCAAATCTAAGTTTAATGGCAGGAAAAAATCCTAACAATTAGATATATTAAAAAAAAGAATAGGAAGAAATTCATTCCTTCTTTAGAAATTTTCAAGTTAAGCCAGGAATGATCAGTTATTATGTTTTAGAGAGGAATTTTCTTTCTTCAGGTGTGGGCTGGAATTCTGTGATAACCTCTTTCTCTACCTTGATTTTCCCCTCAGATTAAAAGATAGTGAGGAGAGGAAAAAAATAGAAGGATGTTTATTTGAGATTTCCAATTGGATTAATTTCAATAATGCTTCACTGTGCTAGGCAGTGGGGGGGGGGTTGTTAAGGAGGGAGAAGTTAAGGTTTAATTGAAATATTTGTGATGCTCACAGTCCAACAAGGGCAGAATGTTATAGTAGATCAGACACTGAAGTTGGAGGCAAGGTGTGGTTGTTCTGGATTTGAGTTCTGTAATTACCAGCTGTAACGTCACTTCACTTGTTTAAATCTTTGTTTCCTCATCTTATTACACAGAGACAATAATAACTCTCTCTTGGGATTGGTAAGAGGTAAATAGTATTATTACTATTTAAATTACTTCTGCATTATTATTATTATTATTGTTGTTGTTAATAAGAAGCCACGGACAAGTTTGCAAGAAGACAAAATGAGAATTGGCTGAGGAACAGCCAGGATGATGAGGAGAAGAGAATTCTTGAATCTTTCAACAGTTAAGAAAGACGGTTGGACTATCAGATGCTCAGCAGGGTCCAGAGGGCCTTGGGTATTATGGGGTTAGAGTTTCTAAAGGTTCTTTAATTTAAGCAATCATTTAAGCCTGGGCCTCCCGGGAGGGTGGGCTGCCACCCCTAGGTGACCTCTTTGGAGGGAGGCTTTCATGCTCAGTGTTTGCACTGAGGAGGCGTCCGGAGCCATGCTGATCACGCCTGAGCTCCGGAGAGCCTATTTAATGGGAGAAGTCTATGGGCTCTTGTTCCTCAGCATGGATGCAGTCATTCATCACGATGCTATCACATCTTCCATGCTGAGACTTTCCACCTCATTGGTGTTCAATTGCTAGACCCCTGAGCCACGAGGAGTATTTGTTATGTTTTAGGACTGCTCTAACAACTGGGCTTAGGAAGTTTTCTGGTTTCAAAGGTCAAGCTGGCCCAGGTCTTTCAAGGGGTACTGGGGAGAAGAGATTCTAATATATCCCCAAATGCCTTTGCCACAATGTGGTTCATATGCACAGGACGGATGCATCAGCAAAATGATGCTGAAAACACTGAACACACATTCCCATATTCCCTAAGCTGTCTGGATTCCCGGCAAACTTGGGAGACAGCAGGGTCTCCAGCTGAGTCTGATTAGCAATTGTTCTCATACAATTATGAAGGCAGTGGGAGGGAAGCAGACCAGGAAGCTATCTGGGGGCTGATGGATCAAGGACCAGCCATATCAGAGTAGCCTTTGTAAATGGTGGGGAGGGAGGGAGAAAGAGGGAAGGAGAGAAGGAGGGAGAGAGAGAGAGGAAGAGAGAGAGAGAGAGAGAGATATCTTTCACAGAAGTATTACCTGAAATGAAGTGACTATGGTCTGAGTAAAAGAGGCAGCAGAAGTGGTACCTTATTTACTAAGAAAAAATAAGACATGTTACCAGAGAACAAGTGGCAGCTTTATAAAAAAAATGAATTTCACATTTGTAGTGTTAGACTTTAAGATAAATTCCTAGACTGGGTCCATGTATGTCCATTAGCCTCCTTCTACTTCTATGTATTGTCTCTTTCCTTGAAGGTAGACAATTTTAAGGAGAGTGCAGGAAAAGAAAATGATCATTTATTCAATAAAAACATATTGAACATTTACTAAATATAAGGCATTGTACCAGGCTCTGGGGGGGAGGAGGATGCAGAGAAGGACCAGCTGTCCCTGAGCATCCTGTGTCTGGGACACTTTAACAGAATCAGGGACATAAATATAGAAAAAACATGTAATAGCTACCACAAAGTCTATATACTTTGGGACAGTGGTGTCAAACTCAAACAGAAGACCTTTACATAAGGATGCCCGCAGAACTAAGATTTAGTTCTAAAATATAACATTATTTATGTTTTATTGTACTTTATTTGTTTGAGTGTTTCCCAATTACATTTTAATTGTTCCTTTTGGGACTCTTGCGGCTGGTGTGTCTGACTCCTGTGCTTTGGGTGTTAAGAGTGTGTGGGATAGAGAGAGATAAAGTGAAGAACTTACAGGAATGTATGAATTTTTTTTTTGTATTTTATTTTCATTATTTCTGTGTTTCCCCTATGACCTGTATAATATGTGCAGGCTCATATCTACTTGAGCCTTGGCCAGCTAGAAACATATTTACTTAACCTGAGCTGATGACATTTATCAGTTTTTGACATTTATTGATATTTGGTCTATTAGCTGGACCACTGTCTGCTTGATTAAGCCTGAAGGCCTGATTTTCTTTTTCCTAGAAATCAGGAGATTTCAGGGAAACAGAAACCTTCCATTCCAATCTCTCCAAATAGCAACAACCAATTAGATCCCTCCCCCTCCCCTTCTCAGTGCTCTCTTACTTGTGATGTAATCTCTTGTATAAAAGCTGTATAATTTTACTACTTCTTTAGCCCTCCTACTGCGAGTTTTCTCTTATCTCGCCATGGGACAGCTCATTCTCTGAAGGTTTTAATAAACAACTTTTCTGCTTTCTATTGAATGATCTCTGAGTAGTCATTTTGGATAAGGGTTTTCTACATCCCTCACAAGAAGAGGCAGCTAGTTGGGACGGTGTGATCAGGGAAGACTTCCTAGAGAAGATGATACTAATATACAGGAAAGGGTAAAACTGGACATCAGGCAGCGAGCTTCAGCCTGTGATCAGTGACCACATGTTGATGAAGAGACAGTCCAGAAGTACAGGTCTGACTGGGTAACCCTCATGGTCAATAAACTCTTGATGACTCCCTATTATATAGGGACCCAGAATGAACTCTATTCTTTCACTTTCTCTCTCTGTCTCTGCCCCTCCTTCCCTCTCTCTTCCTTCCTCTCTCCCTTCTATCTCTTTGTCTATCTCTCTGTCTCTTTGTCTACCTCTCTTCTTCTATTTCTATCTTTAACTCTCTGTCTCTCTCTGTCTCTCTCTGTCTCTCACCTTCCCCCACCTCTCTGTACCTGTCTCCTTTCCTTTTCCTCCCTCCTTTCCTTCCTTCCTTCCCCCCTCCCTCCCTTCCTTCTTTCCAATTTAAAGTCCTTTACAATCTAGTTCTAATCAACTTTTCCAGCCTTGTTATATGCCTGCCTCCCCTTGTCAAATATAATAGTCAAGCAAAGTCAGTGTCCTATTTGTTCTTCCCTGTGACATCCCATGTCCCTCCTCTCTTTTTATAGGCTGTACTCCATGGCTGGATGTGCTCCTTCCTCTCCTCTGCGTGGAGGAAGTCCATATTTTATTTAAAGCTCAGTTCAAACGCCACCTCCTAGAAAGACATTATTATTTTAAAGTACAATAACAGAAAAGGCTCCACATGTCTTGTGCCTAAGGTCATAAAGGAATAATTTTAAAATTATGATTATACCATATGACTTTATATATCTTCTATGTATATATGTATGTAAATGTATTTGTATATATATATACATATACACAATACAAATAAGACATATACAAATATAGACACACAAATAGAGACATGACAAATATACACATAAATATATATATAGACATACACATATATTCACATTCTATACATATCCATACATCCACATGCATAAACATAACAGACATATAAATCTTATACACACATTTACATGTACACAATATATAGATACCTATATATTGGAGGTATATAAATCATACAGTATAATCATCATTTTCAAGTACCTCCTTTATTAGCTTAGTGTATACACACACATATGCACATATCTCATAATCTTCCAGTTGCTAGTGTCTCCCTCACAAAATTAACTTGTATATGTCAATACAAAATATATTTACTTTTATACATAAATCCACATGTTTGTGTATATACATTTATATATGCTCATCTTGTCTCTTACTACAGACAATAAGTTTCCTGAAAGAAGTTTTGTTTGTTTTGTCTTTGCATCCCCCAAACCTACTACAGCCACCTAAACATAGTAGGTAGTTAAACAATATTCAATGATTATCTATCAGTCCATCAAACACCAGACGTTTATCTTGAGAATTCCCCCATGACAACAGAACCAATGTTGGAAAATGCACCATTTTAGTTGGTAGAAATGTTTATCATCATGTAGGTATAACTTTATAAAGTGTATGGTATCATAACCATTATTTTTAAAATAATTCTTTTATTGGCTTAGGTAGGAGTTATGTTGGGCTTTTTATATATAATGTTTTGAAATAATAATGTCTTTATTATCTTGGGTATAAAACATGGTGAGTGATTTTTTTGCCACCATTATAGATGATGGCTATTTTCAATTCAAGGGGATAATGTCATTTCCATTTCTTAAATGTTGCCTCATTAAATGGCAAGTTTTCTACTGCTTGCTGCCTGAAACATCACGTAATTGAGGATATCACTTTATTTTTCACACCCAGCTGGAAAGGACCTTAGAGACAAAATATTACATCTGCCATTTATAAAGTACTTTCTTCACAACAATCTTGTGAGGTAAGAAATTCAAGCATTATTTCCAGCATCTTAAAGTGGTGGAAACCGAGGCTTAGAGACACGGAAGTGACTCGTTCACTATCACACGACTACTAAGTTGAAGAGATGGGACACAGATCCATTTATTCTGACCCTCAAGTCTAATTCTCTTTCCTTTCTGCCCTTTTCTAAAATCCAACTTTCTCATGTTACTGTTGAGAAAAAATGAGTGTCAAGGAAATAAGATACCTTATCCAAGGTCACAGAGTTGAGAATCAGAACACAGGTTTTCTGAATACAGCATTATTCCCAGCTTGCCAAGTTAAGCAAAAAATATTTTTAATCTACAGCATACGACTGTATTTCTGGATCACATTGAAGGAAAAAAAAGTAACACATTCTCTACTTCCAACACCTTCTCTATTTCCCTATGCTTGTCATTCTCCATCCCCTCAACAGACTTATACCCCCCACCTCCCCTCACTGCTTGGAAAAGTATAGACATAAACAATTTCTCCAGCCAATAAAATTGGAGAAACAATCAGAAAAATGCACAGCAAAACCCTTGCAAATGTATGTGTGTGCATCCAAAATTAGTCCCTTTGATTTATCTCACATGATGCTAACTCTATTGCGGGTAAAGATTAATTGTATTATGGTGCTCTGGGCACATTAGTTTCCCAGTTCATTTCTCAGGAAGACACTTCTTATTTTTCTCCACTACCAAGCACGCGCTATCATAATTTTCACCTGCTGAGTTTAGGTTACTAATGATAATATGAAAATTCAGAGGTTATATTTGACCTTTCTAATGGCCAATAGAGGTCACCAGAACAGATGGGCTACGAAACAATGAACGGGATGAAAAAGTCATTGGATGATTATTAAAGTAAAATCAAGCCTTGCCAGGTTTGCCTGGCTCACTGTGGGTGCTTGGTAAATATTAAACAGTTTTTTCTAAGATCCAATTCTCTGTCATCACCTCTCGTCTCCTTACACAGAACAAGAGAAATGTTCCAGGAAGAACTGGGTGCCCTAGACATTACTGAAGCAGGATGTGGGTCATGGCTCGCAATTTTGGGGTCATGCAAAGAAAATATCATAAATGTCCTAGTGCCCGCGTGGTGTTGATCAAATTTCTCCCTTTCCTTCTCCCCACTGCTGGGCTGCTGCCGACGCAGCAGATAGGAAAGACCAAACAAGAGGGATCGTTCGGGTCAGTTCATGCATTTCTGAAATGCCCACTATTTGCCTAACAGGTGTAAGAAACTGTGTGAAGACAGAGCTCAGATCGGTCTCTGCCTTTAAGGAGATGAGAGGCAAAGTTCGGTTACAGGAGGAAGAGTGGAGTCAGGAGAACTGGATTCAAATCTTGACTCCTCCATTTACTATCTTTTTAATCCCAGAGGTTCAGTTTCCTTATCTGTACAATGGGAACTACCCACTCCATGGGTAAACCAATAAATGTGTTATTATTGGGAAGATAATTGTTTTGTTCGGTAATAAAAGATGTGTTTGAAAAACCAATAAATGGGAGCTTTTATTGGGAACACAAGGTGCACAGATGAAACAATTACATATTATCTTTAATAATATACAACTTATCATCAGATTTCATATCTATTGAATGAGGGAGTTGAATACCACTGTACCTGCCCTTTAGCATTAAAGGCTCATAACTGCAGAGGTTTCTGATCATTCTTAACTTCATTATTCTCAAGTTAATGCAATTCAATTTAATAAACATATATTTAACACTTACTAAGGTTGACATGCTAGGGATACAAAGTCCCAAAAGAGAAATAATCTCTACCTTAAAGGAAACTTCTTAAACTCTGTCTCACCACACTCTGACCACTCAGATCTCAGAGCTTTGGTAACTTTTAAATTTCTTTCTTTCTTTTTTTGATGAGGCAATTGTAGTTAATTGACTTGCCTAGGATCACACAGCTAAGACGTATTAAGTGTCTGAAGCCAGATTTGAACTCAGGTCCTCCTGACTTAAGGGCTGAGCCACCTAGCTGCCTCGTAACTTTTAAATTTAATAAAGCACTTAGTATGTATTTAGTTCTTGTTAAGGTTTAATGATATACTAGTTGCTAGGAGTAAGAGAAGTTTGAGACACGGGAATTTTCTCGGGAAATCTACATTTTATATTGGATAGGGACAGGTCCAGATTGTATGTGCCATAAAAGCAGGGACTATGTTTGCATTTAAACTTTGTATCTCCCCAGAATGGTACCATGGTGGGAGCTCATGATTTACAGTCAAAGGACTGGTCTTCCAATCTCGCCTCTATGCACTTGTTACTGTTGTGATATTGAGCAAGTCACTGCAGTCCTTCTTCGGGGCTCAGTTTCTTCATCAATAAAATAAAGGGACTGATAGGTTACACAGTGGATATAACACTGGGCCTGGAGTCAGGAAGATCTGAGTTCACATATTAAGCAACTCCTAAGGCATTTAAACATTTAAACACACTACTTGTGAGACTCTGGGGAAGTCATTTAATTCTGTTTGCCTCTGTAAAAGTTTCCTTATGAGCTGGAAAAATAATGTCAAAATATTCTAGTATCTTTGCCAAGAAAACCCCAAAAAGAAGTCAAAGGAGTCAGACATGACTAAAAAAATGTCTAAAAAAGAACAATAAAATTAAAGGGGATGAAATAGCTCATAGGACTATAGACTTGGTAGAGTCTCAGAGGTCATTTAAATGCTCATCTTACAGATGAGGAACCTAAGGCCCACAGAGTCCGTAAGTGACCTGCTCACTCAAAGTCATGAGTCATAAAATAGCAGAATCATAATTTGAACCCAGAATTTTTTTCCTTTTTTTAAGATTTATTTTGTTCCTTTATTACTTTTTAAAATTTTTTCTCATGATACATGTATGCTAATTTTTAAAATATACATTTCTTTATGAGTCATATTAGGAGAGAAAAGTCAGAATAAAAGGGAAAAACCACAGGAGAGAAAAAGAAAAGTTAACATAGCTTGTGTTGATCTATATTCAATCTCCATAGCTGTTTTTCTGAATGCAGATGGCATTTTCTGTCTAAAATCTACTGGGCTTGCTTTGGATCACTGAACCATGAGAAGAACCAAGTCGTTTATAGTTGATCATCACACAATATTGCTATTACTATATATAATATACGCCTGGTTCTGCTTGTTTTGCTCAGCATCAGTTCATGTAAATCTTTCCAGGCCTTTCTATAATCAGCTCGTTCATCATTTTTTCCTTTTCCAATTTGCTACCACAAAAAGGGCTGATACAAACATTTTTGCACATGTGGGTCCTTTTCCCTACTTCATGATTTTCTTGGGATACAGATCCAATAATAGCACTTTATATGAACCCAGAATTTCTGATTGTAAATCCAATACTCTATTACACTAAACAGCCTCACTGCTTCTTATATTAAATGAGGAGGCAAGATTAAATCCTAGGTGTCAAACAGGCAGCCTATTGGCCATACTATAACTCAGTATGGCCCAAACTACTTTAAAATGTAATTTGGAACTATTCAACAAAACAAATAAAAATATCATAGGCCATAATAATATAAATATGTGGCTTTTAAATTGATTTTTAAAAATGCACAGACTGCAGGGATCCTTACATATGTTTTAGTGGCCACCATTTCTATTTGGGTTTTTGACACCATTAGACTAGATGAGGCTTAAGGTTATCCCTTGTCGTCCTAAGATGCCATCATTCCAGGGAACAACACTAAATGGTATTGAATTAAGCACTAAATTATAGCATATAATTCTAAGTGCCCTAAGATTTTAGAGCAGATAAAGAAATTCAGGCGGGATGCGAGACTTGGAGAAAACCAGAAGAGATATAGTAGGCAGTGAGGTACAGTGGGAGAAAAAAATTAGTTCTGGAGTCAGAAATCTGCATTGAGATTGACATTGAATTCTGCCTCTGAGGATTACCACCTTTATGATTTTAGGCAACCTATTTAACCTTTCTGTGCCTCACTTTTCTCATCTGTAAAATGGGGATAATAACAGAGGATCAAACGTGATAATAATTATAAAATGTTCAGCCCACTGCCTGGCACATTGTGTTTCCAACTGTTCAGTCATCTCTGACTTTTTCTTAACCCTGTGGACTATTCTGCCCATAGGGTTTTCTTGGCAAAGATATTGGAGTGGTTTACCATTTCCTCCTCCAGTGGATTAAGACAAACAGATGAGAAATGATAATGCAATGCACCTGCTAAGTAACTGAGGTCAGATTTAAACTCAGGTGTTCCTGACTCCAGGCCCAGCACTCTGTCAACTGAGCCACCTGGCTGCCTCCTACCCAAAGGTCTAGTGACTTGCCCAAGACCATTCAGCTAGCAAGCATCTAAGGCCATATTTAAACTTCAATCTTCCTGTCTTGAAGCCTAGAAATTTATCCACTGAGCCACATAGCTGCCTGGCAGGTCCTAAAGCATTAGTTATTATTAGTATGTTATTATTACTATTATTTAGATAGGTGGAAGGAAAATAAGTGGGTATTCAAGGCAAGAAGAATATGGTTTAAAAATTATTATCAGTGAATAATTCTATTATCACATGGGAATGAAAAATAACATAAGATGATTTTTTTTTTCCCATGCCTGATGTTGGATCAAACTGCTGGCTACCAGTCCAGCTCTCTTATCCCAAAGGGGCTCATTTAAAGCTTACACTATATGAAAGAGATTGCCTCTTCATTGCCAAATGTGCAAGAGCAGAAAAAGAAAAGTTAAATTCACATAATAGATGAGGAATTTGCACTCACAAACACTTCTCACATTTTAAGGTCTCCTTCCTGAAAGTTAGGAATATAAAGAAATTGCCTGTGCTAATTAGAATTTAAAAGTCTCATAAAAAAAAAAAAAAACCCAGCTCATTAGTATCCCCAGAGCTCTGTGGAAATGTTCCAAACAAAAATGTCCATCACTCACCCTCTATGATCTAATGGGAATACACACACACACACACACACACTCACACACTGATAGTGATGGGGAATATCATAATACTAAATCTCTCCTACAAGGGCAATTTCTAGGAGAAGGAAGGCTGAGGCTGATAGGATTTTCTTGAACAAATTAAATGAATAGAAATCTGCAAAACCATTAAGTGTTCTACGACTAGTAAGTTCACCGCTCTTCCACTCCACCCCCCCCCCAAAAAAAAAAAAAAAAAAAAAGCCCTTCCAGGATTCAGGGAATAATTGGCGTTACCTGGCAAGGGCTGGTTTCCTGTGCCTTCCAGTAACACTGTGGGTATTTACAAAACGGACTGATACCAGCTGAAATCAAAACACAGATTCCTGCGGCTCAGAGGGGCAGACTCTTGTGTGGCCAAGATGTTCAGGCTGCACGGGGATGTGGCGGCCGGCAGCCTGAGGTGGCCAAGAGCCCGTCGTTTTGCTGGTGGTTTTAACCTCATGGAAGAGGCAATTCCCAGCATCACTAAGCCAGAGATAGGGGCTCCTTTCTTAATTTCTTTCGGAAACAAGTCTCTGTTCTGATTTCACCTCATGCTCCAGTGGACTTAAAATCACTCCTAAGGCTTTGACTTGAGGTTAAAGAGACTCACTGAACTTATGAATAAATTCAGTATCCCTAGTTAAAGAGCTCTATTCAATGTTCCCCCAAAGTGAAGCATCCAGTCTCCTTTGAGGCAGCATTTTGATCAAGATGTCCAGGACAGTCCTAGTGATAAAAATACTCTACTTTTGCATTACTCAGTTAGTTTTAGGAATTCACTAAACTGGTTCAAGACAATATTGGTATAGAATACAAGTCTAATGAAATACTGAGCATGTGCTAAGGGAGTAGGAGGGAACAGACCATTTCAAGGCTATGTGAGAATGTCCCAGATATCCTTAATGTATATTAATGTGGGAAAGGAGAGAGGTACACATTCATCCCCATGCAAAGGTAAGATTAACTCTAGAAGGAAGTGGATCTGCTGGGGGTCAAAGAAGCTGAACATTCTGGCAGTACTGACAAATAGATATTTCAACTGGGCTATTGTAATTCCAAATACAGGATGGGATCAATAATGACTACTTTCATAATAATTGCAACTTTTCTCCCCTTCATAGCATTCTGTGTTTCAAAAGCAGGGAACGGTGTGAATTCCTAAGATGTTTCTTCTGAGCAAGAATTTTATGAAAGCAACACTGTAGGGGGAAGAAAGAAGGGCAGAAGAAAAGTTTATATAAGCACAGAATCCGGAATATAGAGGTCACTGAGTCCAATTACTACATTTTTCAGATGAAGAAAGGATATCCCAGAGAGATTAAATGATGTCCCAAATGACAGAGATTTCTAGAAATGGCCAATTCTGAATTCAAGCCTTTTTACCATCTCATAATGGATTTCTTATGCTCAGTCTTTAGGTTTTGAAGAAGATCCTTGGCTCTCACTGTCCTAGAAGAAAAATTGATACTCAAGTCCTAAAGAAAACAGAGATGATGTTCACTTCATCATCTACCAATCAAGGTGTTTTATCATCTATGTTTTAAATGTGAATGGAAACTAACTACTTTACCTTGAGGACTATTTTAACAAAAACACAGAAACAAACCACATCCTATGCACTATGGGGTATGAAAACTCCAACTGGCCTGCTGGATACTCAAGCAGAAGTCCTCGTGTGCCAGAATGGACAGCCCTTTCTTCCCTGTTCATTAAGTAACACAGATCAGGACGTGGTACACCATTTTATTTTTTGAGGCGCTAATGCATCTATCTCCTAATGAACCTTTGGGCATTTCATCTTTCAGTGGTGCTTTAGTCATCACTACATAACCAGTGATGGCTTCCCAGTGTGAGAAAGGAAGGGATGGATTAAGAGAAAGGAAGAACCGGAGAGGTAATATTTGGGACACTCCATTTCTTTTGGAGTAGTTTAAAAAATTTGTTGCCGTATCCAATCTGAGAGCTATCATACCTTTTCCATGTGGAAGTATTGTACAACCTACCAATATTAATCAATCTATTTGCAATGTGTCCCATGGGTGATGGGAACTGCCTGATTTGATTGCATAATCTATTTCAGGACAAGCTTTTCTATATTCACATGAATGAGTTTTAATGCTAATCAGGAAAACACCTTTAGCAAAGGTTTTAAGAGGGAATGGGCTGTGAGGAAGATCTGATTGTGACATCTGTCACCCACTAATCTCCAGGGTTGATTAGGTTGCATTGGCTATATAGAGAAGAGTGAAATTTATTCAAACTTCCTTTTCGCTTCTACTTCCATCTCCATCCAGTCAGTCAAACATAATCCAACATCTTCCCAGCCACCTCCCAATACAATAAAGTATTCCCTTGTGTTGGGGGAAGTAATTTGATCAGGCAGTAAATGAACTATACATGTAGGAAAAGAGAATGAATATTCCCTTTCCAAAAGGCTACAGAAAGAGATGATAAAAATCAAAGAGTTTGAAATCCTTATATAAGACTGGAGTCAATCACCGGTTTCCAATTCTACTGAGGAAGACTGGTCTCCATATATTTCGGGTCAGGAAAGTTCACACATCTGTACTCCCCCATCTCCTGTCTCCTTCCTTCAATTTATGTTAGTAGAATTTGTATTATGAAGACATCATTGTTAGAGAATTCAACACACTTGAAAATTCAGGAAGTTTAGTTGCTTCTTATGAGTATATGAGTGACAAAAAGGAAGGGAAGATGACCTAGAGAATTCTTGCTCCATTCCAAGTGTCATTTTAATAGGGTGGTCACAAGTCAAATCAGTTTATTTTTGGCTCATTGTCTCCCTTTCTGCCTTTCCCCCAATCCTTCCTAAAAGCCAGAGCAGATCGTTCTCCTTCCTCTTTCTTACTGGCACTCAGACAAAATTTCTGCTTCTGACATTCTCTCTGGAGGTGAATCTTTTTAAGTACACATGTGACAAAGTGCTCTCAATTGGTCTCCCTCTGTCTCCTTCCCCCCTTTCTCCTCTCTCTTTTCCTCCCTCCTTCTCTCTCTTTCCCTTCTGTTTCTGTCTCTTTCTCTCTTCTCTCATCCCATTCTCTCATTCTCTCACTCTCCATCATGTGAGGTCACACAGGCCACCATTTACTGGGCAGTTTGCCCAGGAATAAAACCTCTGTACTTTCTTTTTATACTTGTAAAACAGAACTGCCTGTGTCTCCTGACATGATTTATCTTAAAGAACTGAATCTCTGATATTCTCTTTTGTTGATTAAACTGAGCTTCATTTGGATATTGTAGATATATTTGATTCAATCACTTAAAATGACTTAATTAACCATTCAGAGATGGAATCCATTTTATTCTCTTAACTTTGCTAGTTCCCAAACTCATAAATTGGAAACTTAGCTAATTTCATTGGGAAGCCGGGGCACTAAACAGAAATGACTTGTTTCCATTAACGTAGATCTGGGTAGACAGCAGACTATGACATGGCTCTCTAAACCATAAATACTTCATTTGAAGATCCTATGTTACAATTTTTAAGACTTTTATTCCTACATGGAACTCTGAAACATGTTCTTCTAGAATCCCTAGAGAGTATGCATCATTTTGCTTTCCAAAAGTACTCAGGAATGGCTATTATCTTATTATTGTTTCCTCTTAAATGTTCCCCAATTCTTAACTTGGCGGCATTTTTTGAGAAGACCCAGAATCATGATTTCATTGATGCATGGGAAGCGTACATAAATATAGAAATTCCCCACACTGATATAGGTCAGCTATTCATCTGTGACTTTTAATCTTATAGAATTGCCTGGGATCTTCAGGAGTTACTGACTTGCTCATGGTCACATAGCTATATGTGTCAAAATCAGAACTTTGAACACCATCTTCATCTATTAAGGATCTTGCTGACTATAGTCAAATGGTATTATATCATGATGATGATGATGACTAGGTATTTACTTTAATTATTGCTGCTTCATTATTTATCCTTATTTATCTTTTGGGAACTAGGCTTTAATTGTTTCTGAAAACAGAAACTAGATTTCTTTCCATTTTACCAACTCAGGACTTTTACTGACAAGTATTCATACATGGATATAGAAACATGTTGCATGGTCTAAATTATTAGCACATATAAGAATGTTCTCCAGACTGTTCAGGAGAATTGAGCTATAATCTTCAAAATGGATAAATACCCTTTAGATCTGTTTTGATTTCAGTGAATAATACAGTCATAGAATTCTTCTGCCTAGAGCTAACGTTCTCATTTCTCTTGGCTATACTCTTCCTATCTAGTTCAGAACAACAAGGTATTTTAGTCTCCGAACAAAACCTGACAAAATTATCAAATGTGAATTAATCCTGTTACCTGTATTCTACAGGTATTTACATGTATCTACATTTACATTTACATGCCTCTACGATTTGTAATTTCAACAATCTCTGTATTTTTTTTCCAATCACAAATACTTTTGAAATTTAGTAGCTGGCCTCTTGGAAGATATGGTGACTAAAGAATTCATCATTCTGTGGCTACTGTAGCGATGAAAGGAAGGGAACAAATACTTATTAAGCTCCTACGACTTGCCAAGGGCTGTGCTAATGCTTTACAAATATCTCATTTGATCTTCACAAATCTGGGAGCTAGATGATATTATCCCCATTTCACAGTGAAGGGATTGGACAGGATCACACAGCCAGTGAATGACTGAGGTAAGTAAACAAACTCGGATTTTTCTGACTCCTGGCACAGCCTTAGAAAGCCTGGGTGAAACCCTCATTATGGCAATTAAATTCTGGACATTAGGGGAGGTAGATGCACCAGAGTTCCCAGTACCCAAGCCTGCCAGTCAGAACAAACCCACAAGGTCCAATTTCCCACCAGCTTCTTGTTTGCTAATGGAATACTCTCTAAGGCTCCCCTTCTTATTCATGAAAAGCCGAGGTTAAGCAAAGTGAGCCGGAAGCCAGTTTCTTTGTCCGATTCTCCCCCAGAGTCTGGGAGGGTCCAGAACTGGATTCCTAGGTTTGTGGAAGAACCCCAATTATCATCAGCGCTGCCAAGGGCAGGGGGTGGGATTCCTCTGTGGGTTTGCTCAGACGGATGGTGGGTTTCTTGGCAGGCAGTGGAGGATGTGGTTAGCTCATGATGAAGGATTAAACAAGCCTGGGAGAAGGCAGCAAAATCAGAGGGAAATGCAGAATCAGCAGGACAAGATGGGGATGATGATTCATGTCAGCAGGTGGTGGGAGTGAGGCATTAATGTAAGAGTGGAGGAGAGAGGGCAGAGTCCTTCAAGGGAAAGGAAAGGCTTGTCCCATGTGAAGCCCACATGGAGACGCAAGAGAGACAGACCACCGACTCATTACCCGCCATGGTCCCTCAGGCTGGTGGGGAAGCTCAGGCTTTGGAGTTAGAAAGACCAGTCAGACACATGGTTTTATAGATGAGGAAACAAGGACCTGGAGGTGAAGTAGTTTCCCCAACGCCACCCAGGTTCTGAAGAGAAAAGGGCTCCCACCCATGTCCTCCATCTCTTGTGCTCTAACTCAATCTTTATCGGTTTCCCACCAGAGCAAGGGCCTGAGAGGATAACATACATGGCAGGTTAGTTTTTTATGAAGTAAGGGCAAGGGACAATGTCTAATGAGATTGATCACTCAACAGATATTAGCAAAGTTTCTCCTTTTCCCCCCCAAAGAACTCAGCATGAAGCCTTTCCCAATCTCTATACAAATGTTAGTGCCCTCCCTTTCAAATACTTAATGACATTTTATCATATATATTCATCTATATTTTACATATATTTATCATATATAGTCATCTATATTTACATATATTTATCATATATATTCATCTATATTTTATCATATATTCATCTATATTTTATCATATATTCATCTATATTTTACATATATTTATCATATACATTCATCTATATTTTATCATATTCATCTCTATTTTACATATATTCATCTCTATTTTACATATATTTTATCATATATATTCATCTATATGATATATATTTTATCATATATATTCATCCATATTTTACAAATATTGTTACATATATTTATATATACTCTTGCCTCCCTTATTAGAATGAAGCTCCATTTTGGATAGGGATTATTTTTTTTTGCCTGTCCAGTACCTGACTCGGAGAAAAGACTTAGTAAATATTTGTTAGTTCTCTGATTTAGAGAGAACAGGATTAGGACCATGGGCAAGAAAGGGGAATGCCAGTGCAAGCATGAAGTAAGGCAGGAGAGCGCATGAAGATACATGAAAAAGGTTGATATATTTATGAAAGAAGAGTTGTTTTGGTCAAAATATTTTAAAACAGGTTTTTAGTCTACTGATCTGTCAAAGTATCTTGCTTCATATTATTAATAGAGATCTAAGACAAAATCTTCACATGGGGGGAAAAAACTTTATTTCAGGTTTTTTCCTCCAAATATTCTTTCATAAGGAATTCTAGCTGCTGGGTTTTACCAAAGACCAGACACACTGTGGGGTGGTAATGTTGCAGGGGTAGATGCTTGCTGATCTCATTCTTTCCTTTAGTAGGAGAGCCAGTAGAGGAGAAGTGAATATTATCTATTGAAGGGTCTCATAGGTCCTTAATATTACAAATCTAAAGCTGAAACAGCCCTAAAACATGTCTAATGGTCTAAATCAGGGGTCCTCAAACTTTTTAAATAGGGGGCCAGTTCACTGTCCCTCAGACTGTTGGAGGGCCGGACTATAGTAAAAACAAAAACTTTGTTTTGTGGGCCTTTAAATAAAGAAACTTCATAGCCCTGGATGAGGGGGATAATCGTCCTCAGCTGCTGCATCTGGCCCGTGGGCCATAGTTTGAGGACCCCTATTATATGTGGTGTTAGCACAAGTAAGAATATTATTCCAGACTCTTTAGGGAAATTGAGTTATAATCTTCAAAATGGATAAATACCCTTTGGATCTGTTCTGGTTTCAATGAGTAATTTAGTCATAGAATTATTTTGCCTAGAGCTGAATTTCTCATTTCCCTTGGCTATATTCTACCAATCTGGTTTGGAACAACAAGATATTTTAGTTGTCCGAACAAAACTTTACATACATCTTTGAATTTTAGTTTTAAAAAATCTGGATTTTTTTCTATTTCTCTAGCTCACAAACCTCTTTGCAATTTAATAGCCAGTCTCTTGAAAGTTATGGTGACTGAAGAATTCATCACTATTCCTTCTATTCCAACCCTCTGCTTTTATAGCTAAGGAAAGATCCAGGATGGTTAAGGGATTTGTTGAAAAGTCACAAAGGCACTAAGTATTAGTGGAAGAATTTGAATCTATATCTTCTGACTTTAGACTGAGTTTATGATCTCTTGTCCTGTATGTTAAATGAAAGAGTTACATAAGAACAAGTCATTTGGGCTTTTCTTAGTCTTTGATGGCGGGACGCCATTTACTTTTGGGTTTCTTCTTTTACACATCTTTATCCCATCTGCATATATTCAAGATGGAAAAACCACATTTTAAAATTGGGAAGGATATCTTCACATATGTTGAAATGCCTATAAAGGTACCACACTAACATGTGTAAACATGATTGTTCAGGCGCTTCCTTTTATTATCAGAAATCATTTCTGTCAATCTGACATCAGCACAGTATCATTTCTCCATCGTGCAAGGACGTGGGGAGTGTTTTTATTAAGATAGAAAAGGCTCTTGCTGAATTGAGAATCAGAAAAATCTGGGTTCTAGTTCTGGATCTGAGATTCAATACTTATGTGACCTTCTGTAAATCACAGTTTAACTCACATTTTCTTAATTCTAAAAATAAGCTGGAATAGAAAATTCCAAGTTTTCTTTTAAATCTCTCTAGGAATCAGCTTTTTCAACTTTCAAATGAAGACATTAGTCTCTATGAATTCCCTTCCAGATCTTAAAGCCTCTGAACCCACTTTTGTGGGTGACCCTGACTGAGTTTTTAAGTTACAACCAATTCATTATCAGAGCTAAATTCTTCAGCTTTCCAAAGATTTGAAAAACTGATAACTGAAAGCCCAATGTGTGTCATACCAGGATGGGGCTGGAATTTAGACTGGAGAAAAATCATACTGAGGACCTGAGACAAGACTAATTTTAAGTTCAAGGTGAATTAAAAAACATTATTTGTCCCATATGAGATTAATATTCAAAATTCCATAGGCAAATAAAATGTTTGGTTTCAGCAATTTGGGCCTTGACCAAGATCAGGGCCTGATGGCATTATTTCATTGTCCTAACAGTCATAAAATTTATGCTTTCCTTTAGAAAAAGCTGATTCTGGCTGAACTGGCAAAAGATTTTAATATATCAAAACAGGAAATAGGGAAAGGATGTAGTTTAATTAAATTGTTATATTTATTTAAATTAAATGACACTTCAGACGAAAGTGGATTTTATGTCAAAACACCCAGGTCTAAACCCTGATTTTGTCATTTACTGGCTGTGTGACACTGGGTAAATCATCGCAAGACCATGGGACTCACTATATCTATTCAATTGCATTGGATTTTTCAATTGCTAACACTGATGTTGTAATATCAAGATGTTTATAAACCAGAATACCAGTTAGGATCTGAATCTAGTTCTATGTTAAATATGGTAAATAAAGAAAATAATAAGAAAGAAAGAAAAAAATTTAAAAATGGCTATAAGGCAACAATATAATGGAATCAAGAATGTTTCCAGGTGTAAGTATGCTGGAATCTGGGAGCTGCTTGGCCCTCAGAAACAAGCTAGGAAATTGCAAGGATGGAAATGTCTTACAGAAGATACCCATCAGAATTACTGATGAAATCCTTCAGGTGCACACCTGACATGTGAGTGCCAGGGCAATTTTGGGAAGCCAAAACAGAATGCCAGAATCTATCACAGTAAGTGTTTGTGGATAGTAACCAAAAAAGCCAATGTGATCTATCCTAAGAATGATCTGCTCTGGCAGAACAGGTTCACTGTGCACCAACTTCTGATGTGAATGACAGAACAAAAATCTATTTGTCTCAATCAGTAATATTTTAAATACAGGCTTTTAGCTTAATGGCCTGTTAAAGGACCTTGCTTCAAATTGTCAATACAGATCTATGACAAAATCTTCAGAAAGTACAAAAACTTTACTGCAAACTTTTCCCCCCAAATATTCCTTCATAAGACCTTTTATTAGAACTACTAGCAAGTAGCAAAAGTGACTAACTTTTTAATTTTCCTTACCTAATATGAGCTTCTTGGGTAAGGAACAAAATACAGAAATAGAGATATGAGAGGAGATAGAAGATTGAGTTCAAATCTGTCCTCAGACTCTTACTAGCTGTGTGACCTTGGCCAAGTCACTTAACCCTCAGTTTTCTCATCTGTAAAATGAGCTGAAGAAGGAAAAGGCAAACTACTTTAGTGTCTTTGCCAAGAAAATCACAAATACGATCATGAAGACTGAAAAACCAAAAAACAACTGAACAACATCAGTAATTGCAACTAAATTTTGACAGGTAGGCTATCTAGTTTCCTCATTTACAAAGAAGGAGCTGGACTAGATCAAATCTAAAGGTTTTTTTTTTTTTAGGTCAAACATTTATGAAGACAATTAAGAGTGAGAAAGAATCTTAGAAGATAATCCAATTCAGTTTTAGCTCTAAAGAGATGATAGATAAGTCTTGCTGAAGACCATATAGTTTATAAGTAGCAGAAATGAGGTTACTATACTAGACCAGTTCACAATATAAAGCTTTGTCCTAAAATATCTTCTCCATAAACTATTATGTTGTAATAGAGGAACAATGAATTGAGAGACTTTGGTTCAATTTCAGATGCTATCTCTTAACTGCTTCTCTAGGTCTCAATTTTCTTCTTTGAAAATAAGGGGTTAATTAAATGATTGCTTATATGTCTCTCACTCCCTTTCTCCTCTTCTTCCAAGCCTGGACTGAGGTATTCTTTTAATATCACTATTGTAAATTAAAACAAAATAAACAAGCTAATAAACAAAGAAAACCAACAACTAAAAATAAGACTGTAAAAGAATATCTAATTTTTCTGAATTATTTCAAGTATCTAATCTGAAATGAACTGAAATTCAAGGTACTGAAAAACCTCATGGGAATGTTTATTGAATAAATGTCAGTGATTTCTGAAAGCTCTTGGAAAATGGAAGTGGTACTCTAAGCCTGGGAACAGGTGACTGTTGTCCTGATTTTCCAAAATGGAAAGAAGGCAGACTGAAACAAATAAGGCAGTGATTTTGACTTTAGCTTGAGGTAAAATTCTGGGTATATCAAAGGGATGGTTTGTGAACAATTAGAAAGGGAAAGTGTGATCATTTATAGTCAGCACTGGTTTCATTAAGAACATGTAATGTCAAACTAATTTTTTGACTTTTGAAGGTTCCTAGGATATTAATCAGAAGAAGAGTGCTTTTGATTATCTATGTTTTGACAAAGTATTTTATAAAGTCTTTTCTTCTCATGCCATCTATCCTTGTGGGCAAGAGGGGAATGATATGGGCTAAATGACAGTCCAGACCCAAATTGTTCTAAATCAATGTCAGTTTAGAAGCAGATCTCTAGTGAGATCTCCAAAGTTCTGTCTTTGGCCCTATGTTGTTCAACATTTTTGACAATGACTTGGATAAAAGCTTAGATGAGTGCTTATTAAATTGCAAATGATGCAAAGTGGAGAGGGAGATGTGCTACAGATGTTGGGATCTATGTTGTAAATAATTAAATAGGTTATACACAAGATGGAATATCCTTCCTACTTGGTCCAAGCTTGCTCAGAAATTCTATGTTCTGGTTCTGTGACAGATAAACAAAAGCACTCGGTAACTAATTTTTGAAGAAAAGAATAGTATTAGCAGATAGACTCATGTGAACGGAAAAAAATCACAAAATCACAAAATAAATAAGTATAGGTTTGTATTCTATGAACAAGAGAATGAATTGAATGCAAACATCTTGAAAACGGGAATATTTTACTTTTGTTTTTATAGACCTAGTATCTAGCAGATATTAAGTGTTTAATAAACACATGTTGATTAATTAAGTGATGGTTATATATTCAACACCATAAGGACGTTGAGAATAGATATCTTACCTTTAGAAAAGTACAAACACCAGTCCAGGGTTTTGTACGATGGACCTCTTAGGCAGTCTGGTGAAAGCTTCTCAGAATAATGCATTGTACATGCATTACAAAGGAAATATACTGAAATATACTTATCAAAATTTAAAAAATGATCTCTTGGGTTCCTTTTTTAAGAACACCAGCCCTTAGAGAAATCTATGATATAATAAATTAGGCATAATGGTCTAAAGATCATGACAACATACATAATACAAGATATTCTATGACATTACAATGTTCCATCTCCCACCAGTCTTCTTGGAACTGCTGTTTATAGATATAAAATTAAAACTCTGTCTCTTTGCAGTTTGAATATGTGGGGCTCCAGGTTGGTTAGAAGCATTTTTCAATCCAACATTTAGGCATCTAAGCTAAAAGCATGAATATTCTTCTACCAACCTAAGAGTTAGGCAATCTCAGAAAGTCACTGATGGACAGAAATTGCATCTCTTTTTATATGATCCATAAAGTATCCCATGCAAATGGCACTCAGGCAATCTCAAATGACAAGTGGTAAACAAACTTGTGGTACCTACATTTGCATCCTCGTGGCTGTGGCCATTGGTCTCGGCTAATTCCTTGGCACTTTTCAACTGCAAAGTGTAAGGAGAAAGGACAACAAATAAACAAGCAAACTCATTACTTGAGAGGATGCTACACTGACGGTTAACTCTGATTTATCTGAGGTTGCATTTTATAAGGCTTCCAATGAGAAAAGCAGATGGGCTGCATAATCCTAATGAGCCTTTCTGAAACCAGTTTGAAACCAACATGTTCTGAAGGTTGATTAGTTGTTTTATACACACACACACACACACACACACACACACAAGTCCTGGACATTATTGTTTTTAATAATAACATTAGTAAGTAGTTTCAAAGGCATAAAGTAGAAAAAATTAGCTCTCAAGAATAATAAATGATTTCATTTATTATTCTTATTGCTATTAATTTAAACTCTGCAGTGTTTGCAAGTTGCCACTAGCTCAATGGTGTTGTACTAATCATTATTTTTGAATGATATATTTATTTTGGGTTATTTAAAATACCCCTGTTACTGTTCAGGCCCTCCTTGAGACTATTTCAATACACAGAATTGCTTCCTGGGGTAGAGCAGGAGGAGATCTTATGTTTCTTTATTGGGAGGAAGAACTGGGAAGATCTGGTCACTGATGCATTTAGAGAAAAGCTATTTTTTAGATGAGATTTTTAACAGTGAACATTTGGAAACGCCAGTCTTCCTCCTAGAAGGCTCACAAATAATCAGTTATCAAGAATTTCTGGAAACCCTTTAATTGGCATTTCACCCTAGCCTGACTAAAAGCAGATATTTGGGTGGAGGGAACAAGGGAGGGGGTAGACCATCCTTCCAACTGTCTGCCTACATTTCCTTCTGCTTTATACGGGTCTGTCATCTTTTATGCCCAATATAAAAGCTTCATGGTGGGAGATAAATGCTCAAAGCGCGGATAGGGAAAAAAAAAGAAAATGACAAGACTTGTATACATATCACCACTGCGTAAGATTTAAAACATCTGCTGTTTCTGGTTATTTATGTATTTTAACTACTCTAGTTTTCTTAAAGCAGATCCATAGTGATAGCCTGAAAGTCCCACTGACTTGCCTCTGAGCAAGAGAAAGCTTTCAAGGAACAGGAAGGGGTCTAGGGGCAGCTGGTTCCCAGACCAAAAAGCTTGCCTAGTTTGCTTGAATGTCATATCCATAACCGAGCCACCTAGGTGCCCCTTCTTCATGAGTTCAAATGCAGCCTCAGGTAATAGTTGCGTGACCCTGCATAAGTCACCTAACCCTATTTACCTTGGCTTCCTCATCTATAAAATGAGCTTGGGCAGGAAATGGCAAACCTGGGAGTGGTTTGAGTATCTCTGCCAAGAAAACCCCAAATGGGGTCATGAAGAGTTGGACATGATTAAAAATGGCAGAACAACAAAATCCACCAATAAGAACACAAAGAAAGTTATTCCAATAGCATGTCCAAAATCTAACAGTCTCTCACCTTTACAAATTCAACAGCATGTAGGGGGAAAACTGGAAGAGAATCTTTAGTTTCCTTTACAGTTCAACTCAAGGACCTTCTTTTATAGGAACCTTTTCCGATTCCCTTAAATGCTAATGCTCGCCCTGTTCTAATTACACCTTAATTTATTTACACATTTATTACACATTACTTACTCTAAGAGTGTGTGTGTACATACATACATATATTATTACATATACATATTCTTTCTCCCAATAAATTCTTTAAAGTCATTTTTCTTGTATCACTAGGATCTAGTTCATGACATAGATATAGCTATGGATATAGATATTCATTCATTTATATAAAATATTTTCATTTCCAATGCAAATTAACACCTTTTCTTCAACCTAAGAATCTTAGAGAGTTGCCAGAGATACTGGAAAGTTATTTGCCTCAATTTTGCCTCAATT
Source organism: Sarcophilus harrisii (assembly GCF_902635505.1). NCBI lineage: Eukaryota > Metazoa > Chordata > Mammalia > Dasyuromorphia > Dasyuridae > Sarcophilus > Sarcophilus harrisii. The sequence goes on along the minus strand of NC_045428.1, from coordinate 86,527,762 downwards.
CATAAGCCAGGATATGTCAGAAGCAAGATTGAAAACCTAATCTTCTCCTGAACTTATGAAGTGCCTACTATGTACCTTATTTGTACATAGTAGGCACTTAATAAACCAATGCTGATTTCTTCAGTATGGAGGAACTCTATCTTTGTCAAACTCTATACTAAAATCCCTAAGATAAGGTAAGCCCCAGTGCAGTATCTGAACCTGGATGTTGCTAACTTCAAAGACTTAGAACCCTTGATTATATATAAAGAGAGATTCTAACTATGTTGCTCTAGAAGTCTATGACTGTGAATGTGTCGAACCCTGCCCCTTTCCCGTATTCCACAATCCCTTTGCCTTTCTCTAGTCTGTTCTATTTCACCTTTTCATTCATCCACCCAACTTCTTTTTAATATTTGTCTCTTTCCCTGATCCCTTCAAAGGCAAATCATCGACCCTACCCAAAATTGAGTAATATATAGAACCTTAGCCCTCATTTCCCTTTGCCTGGCACCTTTCTGCTTGCTTGCTCATAGTTTCCAGAAAGAAAAGGCTTCTTCGTATCCTCATCCTCACCTGCCTTTGAAGGGCGGACCCTGATCTAAAGACCCCTGTCTTAGAACAGATAAGATGCCTGCCTCAGGCTAGCTGTGTGTGTGTGTGTGTGTGTGTGTGTGTGTGTGTGTGTGTGTATTTGTGAGAGTGGAGAAGGAAAAATAAGAAATAATTTGAGTGATGGGGAGCTACTATCATTATTAAAATAGACAGAGGGAAATAAGACAAGGAGTCAAAGTGTAAGCAACCATAATAGCTTGATAGAAAAATTGAATTAAGAGCAAATTCTCCATGGAGGCCAGTGCTTGGGTCAGAACCTGCTGCTGACCCAGTCTTTTCAGTCACTCTCCAACTCATGACCACAGGCTTAAATAGAAAAATCAATAAAATATACCAAAATTCAGTACGGTCTATAAAGTCCTTGAGGACAAGCATCATATCTTTTTCATGAAAGATCATTCCCTTCATTGATATTATCTAAAATCTTTCCTTGAGTATGTATTATCTACAAAAGCAAGATGAAGGGACTGCAGAAAGAACAGTGAGGCAGGCAATGAAAAAGTATTATTGATGGTAATGACAGTATCCAATACTCATTCATCAGGCCTTTAGGAAGCTATTTATGAACTCCATTAAAGACTATACAGAATTCATTTGCATATTCATCTCTAGTTCATATTTTCTCCTGCCCATATTTGATGAGGAAATATCCTCTTTTTTTTTCTTTCCACATAAATACCCTTGAGAGGCTATTGTGGAACAAGTTTGAGCAGGCACTTTAGCCCCCAGATTTCCAGTCTGCAATTCGAGGGAATAATAGTATTGTACTCTCAAGTGCCATGGCTGTGGAAACTCTGTAATGGCAGTGTCTAGGATTGACAGGTCCTTAGAATGTTTTACTTCTCAAAACCTCAGTTTCTTCATATGTAATATGAGTAGATGGTCTGCCTTAAATTTTATAAGTAAAGATGTCAATGATGGGAATTGGGGTTTGGACCTGAAGGGGTATGGCCAGAACCTCAAAGTAGCCTGTAGACTAGGACTTTGTGTGCCTATGTGAACTATCACAATTGACCACTCTACAGATTAGATTTATGCTTTCTTGATGTCTTTTGCTTGAAAATTATTACCCTAGATTTGATGAATGGAATAATTCTTGAACTGTTTTTTTTTAAATAATTCTTTATCACTGATAAAGATATCAATCTTATTTGGTATGGAATCTCAAATGTGTTATAAAGGGAACAAACAAGTTGTGTGAGATCATTCAGAATTTTTTCCCATGGATTAAGAAGCAATCTTCTGACTTCTAATTCCATGTTATAATCTGGAACATTCATGTCAATAAACCTATTTTATCAGAGGCTTGACCTTTGGAGGGGATTCTAAGATTAGGATAAGGAATCATTAAACTAAGGGATATTGAGAAGGATTTTTCAGAAGCTTACCTATCCTATTGGATGACTAAATATATTTTTTTGAACATTTACAGCAAGATTTTTTTTTTTTGAAGAACTGATTCCAACAATCTCCAACATAAGGATATTCTTCTAATCTAAACCATTCATGGAGGGACCAAAGCCAATTTCTCTTTGTTCTATTCTTCTAACAAATGGAAAACAGCTGGCCCTCAGTCTCATCTACATAATGAACAACCTCTCATGTACTTGAAGACCATTATCTACTTGTCCTCTGCCTTCTTCCTTCTAGCTATAATATCCTTTACATATGTATGCATGTGTATAAGTAATTTCTGTGAACTTTCTCCATAAAGACGTTATTTTCAATCACTATAATTATTTTTACAGTCCCAATCCAAACTCTGCATTTACTATCTAGGGGTACCCAGGGCATCATGCCCAAGGTATAATTTTTCTATATCTTCTTCTTTCTTTGTTCTATTTAGTATATCCCAGAATTTAGTAGTATTCCCTGGGCTATTTCAAAATTCAGAATCTAACTTAATGCTTGAAATTGAAACTTTCTGATCAAAATGAAGAAGTTGTATGACCTTTATCACCAGGAGGAAAATAAAGGTTCTTATTATTATTAGAGTAAAGAAATTTTGTAGCTGTAAACAAAAATGGAATAGTTAAAGGGAACAAAACATAGCATGAAACACAAAGTAGGTGTTTAATGTTTTCCAGATGGTTTTACTGATCATCTTTTTTTGTACAATGCAAAAGATGAGGCTAAGACTTTCAGGTATGGTTTCTAGGTCTGTTTTATATTTTGATAGCTTGGGGTAAATGGGATTCATTTAATTTTTCAGTTCACTCTAATTCATTCTCTCATATACATCCATGCAACCATAATAAGATAAACAAGGCTTTTGTTTTAGTAAGTAACTCTCTTTCCCAGAAGTTTCCAATGGTTTGAAATAATGTTCTCAAAAATCTCCTTGAAAATTCAGAAGCACATATCAGATTACTTGCTGTCTTGGGGACAAGGGAAGTAAAGGAAGGAAGGAGAAACATTTGGAATGCAGAGTCTTACAAAAATGAATGTTGATAACTATCTTCACATGTAGTTGGAAAAATAAAATATAACTGAAAATTAAAAAAAAAGAAAATTCAGAAGCACTTAATTCAAGAAAATGGTGACTACAAAATTAATTTCATTGAATCAAAGCCATTCTTTAAAAATATCTATGAAATCACTAGGCTGAGGTCTGGCTGGAAATACTTTCTCTCTATGAAATATTATGATATTTCAAACATACATATACATATATATTATATGTACAATGTTTGTGTGCTGTCTCTTCCCTCATTGTATTGTGAATTCTTTTAGGGCAGGGATTAGCTTTTCTTTGTATCCCTAGTGCTTGACAGACACATAGTAGGTATTTAACAAATACTTGTTGATTTTATTCCTTAGAATCAATAATTACAGTGAAAAAATAATAATAACCTTAAATTTGATAAGACCCAAAAGGTTGGGCTTTCTCTCTGAAATTTCTTTTAATCTAATCAGGATCTATTAGGTCTGTGATAGGGAACAAAGATCAGTGCTGAAAATACATTTCAAGAGCTTTCCCTGCCTTCCAACAGTTAAGTGCCCTCCTTCTCCAATACTGGAGATGGAGGGTTCAGGTTTCCCTGAGCTGCTGAGTGATCCATCTTCCCTTGCTGTAAGACAATACTTTCAAATCCACTTATCAATGTCAGGCCACACTTTAGTATCAAAGAAAGCTCGAATGGAATGATCAGATTTACTGACTTTATAGAAGAGGTTTGCTTCTCACTGTAGTTAGATAAGTCCCCTGATACCCAGGTGATTTTTTTTTTAAAGTCACCATGAATCAATCTTTTGTATACATGTGTCTGCAGAAAGACTGTAGTCTATGCTAACCTCATTTTCCTCACAATTAGACTTAAAAGGAAATAATTGTCTATTTTGAAATCTGTTTGCTTTCCCAATATTTTTTAAACTTTATCACAATTCATTTGTCTTCTGGGAGAGAACCTTCACACATCACTGGTGTGCGTTGCCTTTTGAGGTATTGAACTGAGGACAAAGGCAGCAGGCCCTGGGATTGCAAATTCCCCCCAGCTAAGACAGGAGGGGGTTGACAAGGTATAGGCAAATTATGCTGTAGATTAACTTCTGCCGATATTTGTACAAATGAAGCACAAGGGAGACACACAAATGTGTCTGAATTGACAGATAAATTAGAGTAGTCCCATTCATTTAGTAGTTTACCTGCTCCTGTAGAACTTTCAATAACGCTTGTGTGTGACTTTGTTCTTCCTTTGCCTGCTCCAGTTCAGACTTTTTGTTTTTCAGCTCTTCTTGGATAGTCAATAATTGCTGTGAATATAAAAGGACATTTGTGATTAGGGAGTTCAGAGGCCATGGATTTTTCAAATAGTCACAACATCAATTTAATCATTAGAGAATGATTCTCTATTTTTTGTATAATTTCCCCTCTACTGCAGGGCTCTAGGAGGGCTACATTTCTTAATACAAGGCTAAGTTATTGGTTATATTAAAGCACCAAACTCTGGGGTACTGTATCTTCCATGGAGGAATTGTCATATCCTTTTGAACAAATTTTTATTTGTAGAAACACAATCTGTGGTTTTAAAAAACCAAGGCAAATCCTAGCAGTCATAAATAATTTTAAAAGCACAGATCTTTAATTTAATTAGTCACTGGCCTAAAGACATTCCATTCTCCGTAAAATTATATTATATGAAGCTACCATACCAAGTGGCTGGAAATGGTAAAAGATCCTTCTTCCAACTCTGTTTTGATGGTGATGTCTTATATTAGATCAGCAGGACTGAAGTCCAACAGCAATCAATAGATCAGCCAAGAAAACTGCTGATCCAAGTCATCAAAACACTAAGCTTTGACCCATGTGGCTATTTTTAAGCAGGAACGTTCAAAGTATTTCTGGGACTGAGGATGTTTGTAAACTCTGGACTTCTTCTCACCCTCTGAACCGTGATTCATGTACAGGCAGGCTAACTTCAGCTGCCTGCAGCCCAGGAGTGACCAGCTCTGTTTCACTGGAGATCCTTTCACTAGAACCTCAGAGAGATATTGGAACCCAGTTCCTTGGCCCCCCAAATCAGTCTCCTTCCCACTACACTGACTTCCACTCTGCATGAACTTTAAAATAAAATTTCTTGGAAAACAATGAGTTCTTTTGAAAACAATGGATGAGAGGTTCAAAAAGGACAAATTCTATTTCTTTTGTGATTATCCATCATCAACCCTGTATTGATAATCACATGAAAACATTCAAGCATCCCCCCCCCCCCCAAACCCTGACTCAGTTAATTAGCTGTTTTAAGAGTTAAGGAGGCTTCTTCAGTGCCTCATCAAGTCTGGCTGCACAGTCACATGCTGATCATGGATACTGAATTCTTGATGCTGAAAAATTCAACTGAAGGGATTCAAAGGAATTTTCAATAACTTATCAGATTAGAAAAAAAAGTCATCCAGAAGAAATGCCATGTGTCGTGTGTATGTGACTTTTTGAACACCCAGTTTGTTTCTGGTTAGACATTTATGGCCCGAGTAACAAAAATTTCATTTCTTTATGTGTAAGTAGCTTTAAGAATTTCTTTCTCCAATTTACCATTTTACCACTTACCATATCTTAATCACCGATTTGGTGATGTCTCCATCGGTTCATATGTTCATATGGCAATTTATATGACAACCCATTAAAGGACAGAATCTAGAAAGTTTAGTCTGATATTGAAACAGCTATCTAGGAATAATAAATGGCTAACCAATGGGGCAAGATACAAATCCTTTCTTTTTTTTCATGTTTTTCAGAAACATTCTGAAGGAGTTTGACTTGGCAAACACAAGGTAAGTTTCAGTTCATGTGAAACCTATCCCTGTCCAAAAATTAACTAAATAAAGTGTGAAAAAACTGTATCTTCAAGTTTGGTATCCTTGAATCCAATGTCTAATTCACAATAGCTTCCAACAAATGGAAAATTTATCAAGAAAGGGAATTTCTTACATAATCTTATTCACAGTGTTTAGCACAAGGTCAGACACAAAGTCAGCTCTCAAAAATACTTATTGATTGACTGAATTCATAAAAATTTGATGGCCTGATTACTGTCTAGATGATTTATTGTTTTTTTTATAAATTCCTTCTGTCCTTGTTAATGCACAAATACAAGAAGGATAAGTAATTGAATACAGCAGGAATCTGATTGCCACAGCATGGAGAATTTCTTCTAACCCTGACTAAGTCTAAGGGAGTTGTCTAAAGATTACAGAGAAAATAAGTGATTTATGCAGGATTACAAAGCTAGTATGAATGTTATTTGTACCTAGGTCTTTCTGACTATAAACCCAGAACTCTATTAACTCTGCCAGATTGCCCCCATAAGGAATGGCTGAGTAAATTATGAATATTATTGTCCTATAAGAACATTTCAGCAGGATGATTTTAGAGAAGCTTGGAGAGACATGAACTGATGCTAAGTAAGGTGAGTAGAACCAAGAGAACATTGTACACAGCAACAAGAAGTGATGACCAACTGTGATGGGCTTGGCTTTTTTCAATAATGAGGTGATTCAGACCAATTCCAATAAATCTGTGATGCAGAGAGCCATTTGTATCCAGAGAGAGGACTCTGAGAACTGAGGGTGGATCACAATATAGCATTTTCACTTTTTTTGTTGTTTGTTTGCTTTTTTCCTTTCTCATTTCCCCCCTTTTAATATGATTTTTTCTTGTGTAGTATGGTAAATGTGGAAATATATATAGAGAGAAGAATTGCACATTTAACATTATTGGATTGGTTGCTGTCTAAGGGAGGGGGAAGGAGGAAAGGAAAAAGATAAACTTAGAAGACAAGATTTTGCAAGGGTGAATGCTGAAAACTATCCTTGCATGTATTTTGAAAATAAAAAAGCTATTATTAAAAAAAAAAAAACAGATTCCCCCCACAATACAATGTGGGTTCAAAACCCATCAAAAATATTTACTGGAATGATGTAAGGCAAATAGAGGGGATTGGGCTAGATGGCCTCTGAGAGACTTTCTAACTCTATTTGTGACCCCATAACCAGTGGTCAGCTTTAGGAAGTTGATGACCTTTAACTTTAGGACCTTAGTCACCAGACTCAGTTGCTTTTATTGAAAATGGCTTCTGAGTTATGTATGCATATATAGGGTATGTCTAAATCAGCACAGGCTTTCAACAGGATGAAGTTTTCAAATACCAGCCTGGAGTATCTGTGAACACACACCAGGTCCAGTACAATTTGTTTTCGGATCCTGGATCCTCTCACCCATCATCCTACCAGTGAACATCCTGGTCATGAAGCTGGCCAGTGATGACTTAGGAATTTAGAAGGGTTTCATTCTCAAGGATCTCTCTGGTAAATTCCCTCAAGGGTTACCTAAATAATGGTTCATAATTACCCAGCAAAGCAAGATTTACAAAGCGTTTTCCCATGAGATGATCCTGTGAGGTGGATAATGCAAAAATCACCATCGTTTTATGGATCAGAACAAAGACTCAGAGAGCCCCATGGCCAATATGGCCCTTACTATTACATCATGTTTAATATCCTTTATCCAGATTTATTAATTCAATGCTGTCATTGCCTGGATGGTGGCTCAAGGAGGGGTGGGATGACCTCAGTGTTGTTACAATGATGTCAGTGCTAGAAAGCATATTTATGGCCAATTCTCCAAAATGGTAAAGATTGTAAGGTCTATTTGCAGGTCAAATGAATGAAGGGACCCTAGGGAATTGCATAGTGGATACTACTTCCATGAGCTGCATTTACTGGAACTGTACATACATGGGTGTAAATCTTGGGCTTTCCTATTACTCTGGAGAATTAATTCAAAGTCTAGAAAGGAAAGTAAAAAGGCCATGCAGGAGCCACATAGAGTATGGCCGCTATTATTTCTGTATATGAGTACGCTTGAATACTATTAAAGGAATATGGCTATTGCCATTTAAATTTTTTTTGGTTCACTTGTATTAAAATGAAGAAGTTGCTATTTTCTTTTTTAACCAAGAGGAAAGTATTTCTGAACAAAGTCATGAAAATACATTCGGTAAGTTAGTGTTTTGTCATCTCTTTCCTGTTCCCTACTCACAAAAGGAGCAATACTATTAATGATTTAAAAAATAGCTACCATCTGGAGTGTCTCTGTATTCAATATCATTAATGGCTGCTAATTTATTTCTAAAGCAAAAGCTCATGAATCTAGTATTTGCCTATTCCAAATAGGGCTTGAGTCAAGCAGCTGCAATTTTCCCTTCATCTGGATGACCTGGGAAACGAGTGGGATAATCTAAACCTGGTTAATTGAAAGTCAGTGTCTTTGTTTCCTTGCATTTGAAATATATAAAGCTTTATAGTTTGTGGATTGTTGCTTTTTTTTTTTTTTTTCAGGGGGAAGTGGGGTTGAATTGTCAGGTATTAGAGTGCTCCAGATGACAAAAGTTCATGGTCAGTGAGAGCAATGAGGACTTAGTTCGGATGACTGCCTTGCTATATTGGCTGACTGCGATGTGATTTCAATTTAACATTTGAGAATACAGGCTTAAACAGATGCAGCATTACATTTTGGGTGGTTTCAAATGAGTGGGTACCAATTAGACAATTATCCATATGTCAATCAAGATATAAATGCTCTGGTGGTCAATAAACAGGTAAATAAAATAGTAGACCTGACACAGCGTGATTTTTCCAGGCCATAGACTTAATGGGAGCATTCCGTAATGTTCTTTGGGGAGACAGAGTCAGATGGGTAATGGGCCTTTTTCTTTTATGAATGCAAAATGCATTGCATGTGCTATTTGAAAGCCTAGTACAATGTGGCTCTTTTTTTTTTTCCTTTCAGATTTCCAGATGGGAAAAGTATAGACACACATAAAGGTTAAATAAGTCAGCCCAGATCACCCTCCCAGGAAGTGACCTTCTCCCACCACCAGCCAAATTTCCTGATTCTGCTTTTAGTCGGTGCCCTAGCAAGCGAACTGTCCTGTCAGTCTGAAATGGAAATCAGGGCACGCCAAGCTCAAGGTCCTCGGAGCAACATCATCTACCTGGGTATTCATCATTTTCAATGACTAGCCAGGCTGCTCGAAGGCAGCTTTTCATGTCTACACTGCAAGCCGTGTGGGCGATTTCACTTTCCTGGGAGAATGACAACCCCTTCATTTTCCTTTTTTCCTTTAATTTCATATTTCCATTCTAAACACTGTATTATGGGGTGAGGTTTTTATCTATCCAACAGATTAAAGAGGGTTACATTTCATGAAGGTTACAACCAGCAATGCAAATTCTCACTCTGTGAAATAAGTCACAAGGAAATATGCCCATGGAGGTGAGGGACTCAAGTCCCCTGGCAGGATTGGGGGAGAGGGGATTTCCTTTTTGCTCCCTCCCTTCTTCACTTGAGCAACTACTCTGTACATAGCAATGAGCTACCCAAAGGGGTCTAAGAGAGAATCCTTTCTCTTAAGAAGATTAAAACTGAGTTGAGGTATTAACTCTTCCTGACTCCTATATTACTTATTATTGTTATTCCATCAAAGCACTTGATCATATTCTAAGAGCTTTACAAAGTCACTTCAATTACCAGAGATTTTGGATTTGGGGAACAACAGGTGCTTGGCTAATTGAAAGTCACTGTCTTAGTCTCCTTGCATTTGAAATATATAAAGCTTTATAGTTTGTGGGGGGGGGGGTTGTTTTTTTTTTCAGGGGGAAGTGGGGTTGAATTGTCAGGAGTGCTCCAGATGATAAAAGTTCAATTTTTAGAATTGGCTACAAACAAATCTGTTACATCAGTGGTTCTCAAACTTTTGTTTTCAGTATCTTTATCCTATTAAAAATTATTGAGGATCTCTCCAAAGCCTTTTTGTTTTTTTGGGTTATATTTATAGACATTTACCATATTGGAAATAAAAACTATTTTTGAATTTGAAGACCTTCTAAAAGGGTTTCAGAGAACCCCAGGATTCTCTAGACCATACTTTGAGAACCACTGGGTTACATGATACAACAATAGAATATAATACCTACAGGCAATTATTCAGCAAAGTAGTCATAGTTGGGGGGGGGGGGTTGCAGTCAGGAGGACCTGGGTTCAAAGCTGGTCTTAAACACAATTAGCTGTGTGACCTTGAGACTTTAAGTTGTCCTGACTCAGTTTCTTCAAAAGTAAAATAGAGATAATAATAGAATCTACTTCCTAGGGTAATTGTGAAGATTAAATGAAATATTTGTAAAGTGTTTAGCACAAGGCTTAACATATAATGTCTAGTATAAATGACTCAGGCATTTAATAAATGCTTATTCTTTTCCTAAACACATTTTATCCTAAATTGTTTCATTTACTCAAAGAGAATTTGTTAATTATTTCCAGGTACTTTACTAGGCATTGAGATACAAAGACAAAACTTGCCCTCAAGGAGCTTATATTCTTTTGAAAATAAGAAAATACTATTCACATATAACCAAATACAAAAATATATTCAAAATAAATGCAAAAAGATAGAAAGTTAGGTAATGGCCCTAAGAACTCTGGGGATCATGAAAGGACTTGTGATGGGGATCAACAATTTTAGACTACAAATTACATTGTAAAGCAGAAGTCATCAAAATCGTTCAGTGCCAGCAAGAAAAGTAGATCACTGAAACAGACTAGACAAGGGAGGATCAAAAATAATGGACTCATTAAATCTATGTTTGATGATTCAGAAAACATAAAATATCTAGGAAAGAATTTATTTGAGCTGGAAAAAACTAGAGAGCAGTTCAGCAGAAATTAGATTAAGACTAATATCTTACACTATATTCTATAATAAATTCAAAATCATAATATTTTCTGTAATTTAGAAGAGAAGCAAGTCATATGATTTTTGCAGTTATGGATAAGGGATGAATTCTTAATTAAGAAATAAAGCCAATTATAATAGACAAATTTTGATTACTTAAAGTTGGGAAATTTTTATAAGATGAAATAAGCACATCTAAGATAAGAAAAGTAGTCAAGTATGTCTGACTAAGGGTTGATGTGCAAGATATACAGGTAACTTACAAAGATGTAAGACCAAAAGTTATTCCCCAATAGAGACATAATCAAAGAACATGAACAAAGAGTTCTCAAAAGAAAAACTGCAATCTATTAACAAGGATTTGAGAGAACATTACAAATCACTAATAGTAAGAATGATGCAATCCAAATCAAAACAACCTTGAGATTTAATGTCTCCCCCTAACAAATGGGCAAAGATGACAAAAGACAGTAGTAATCGATATTGGGGGAGTGGGTTATGGAAAGAGAGGCCTACTAAAGCACTGTTGGTGGAGCTGTGAATTAACACAACCATTTAGCAAAGCAATTTGGAATTATAGAAATAAAGTAGCTAAAATGGTCATACCCTTTAATCTGGAGAGTCTTCTAACAGGCATATAGTCAAGTAAGTAAAAAAAGAAATGATTTATACACATTGGAATAATTATAACATTACTTTCTGTGTAAGAAAGAAGTAGAAAAAAACAGATGTCTATTAAGTGGAAAATGGCTAAATAAATTGTGATATATGTGATACAAAAAGAAAATTGTGCTGTAAGAAACAACAAGCAAATGAATACAGAGAACACAGAAAACCATATGAACTCATGTGAAGTAAAGCAAGAAGATCCAGGAAAAATAATATACACAATGATTACAACATGGCAAATGGAAAGAGCAAACACAAAACAATATTATATGTTATATTAAGAACAAATTTGACCCCAAAGAAGAAATATAGGAATACATTTTCCTTTTCTACCTTCTTTGAAAAAGTTGGGGTCTATGGGTATGGAACATTGAAAATAATGTCAGCTTTTTTTCAGGATGTTGATTGTTTTTAAGAAAGAGAAAACAAATCAGTAAAAACAAACAACATTCTTTGTTATAAAGGGATGGATCCCTGGGAGGGGAGGAAAATCTAGATAATTAAAAATATTTCAATAAAAATCTATTAAAATGAAGATCTCATATAGTAGATGATATGAGAGCTAAGTTTTGAAGGACTTGGGGTGTTTTAGGAGTCAAGATAAGAAGGAAGTGAATTCTAGGTCAAGCCTAAATAAGATAAGGCTGGATTAAGATTTTGATGAGTTTCAAATGCCATCCAGAGCAGATTGTTTTCTAATTTAGAGGCAATGGGGAGCCACAATGGTTTCTTGAATAGTAGAGAAACATGGAATATCAATCTGGCAGCTGTGCCAATTTTACTTTCTCCTTTTGTTCAGTTTGTCAGACTGCTCTGCATATTATATTAGTCCAAAGTCTTTCACATACATTCATGTGCATGTACCATATTTCCTTTTCTTTCTTGATGAGATAATCTTTTAACCATAGCCCTTTTCCCTTCTAAACACTATAAGAAGGTAAGATCTTAAAACTAGAAGAGACATGCAATTCATCTGGTCTAGTTCTCTCATTTACAGATGAGGAAATGGAGGTCTAGGGAATTTAAGTCATTTTCCCAAGGGAATACAGCTAATTAATGGGAAAATTAAATTAGAATCTTAGATTTTTCTGACTCCTAGTTGCAAGCTCTTTCTAATACTTTTACCAGATAATTCATAATTATAATTACATTTTAATGAACAAGGTGAATGTGTATTGTTGGTTTGTCACACTAAGCAAGGGGTGAACATATGATGTACTCATATGATTACAACCTATGGGACTGAGTCTCATCAGAGAAAAAGAACTATTTGGAAACGATGCTTAAATATACTCCTAAAGTCCTTGGAATATGAGGACAGAGTTTCAATGATTTCATACCAATCATTACTTGATTTTCTGAAATTAAATTTTCTTCCTGAAAAGTATTATAATTTGTATGTTAAGCTGAATTAGTTTGAAACTTTTCATCACAGGATCATATAATTATAGTAGGATGGAAAATAACTGTGTGCTAGTCTTCTAGTTCAACCTGTCCTCACTTTACAAATAAGGAAATTGTTAGTCCTGAAAGGTTAAGTACTTGCCACAGTCAATGGCAGAAGCATGGGGATTTGAACTGGAATTTGTGAACAGGCCCTCCAACTTTAGTTCTAGCATTCTTTCTTTTATTTTTAACTTATGGATAGAATTTTCATAATAGCATAATAAGAAAGACATTGTACATAAAATTGCTAATCTGTTACACACAACTTGCTATTCCTTTCAAATATACAACAAAATTATCTTATTTTCTTCCCCACCCCCTACCTAGAGATGGCTACAATGAAAGACAAATAGGTAAAGATAGACAACACAAACATATGTTTATATATATTTATAAAAATATAAAATTATTCTATACCTATTTCTATTTATTTAGCATTTTCCCTAGTAACTCTTTGGAACCTAGCTGCCCCAGGGGAATGGCTTTGTTTTAATAAGGCATCTCTATAACAGAATCTTCACTAACGTCCTGCTCTGATCCTTCATCTTATCGCTGAGGCCAGCCTGGTTCTCTAAGGTGACGTCAGTGGGTGGCAAACCTGGCTGCTCTAACAAGCCAGAAAGGCTTTATAAATGGCCGAGTGGCAAACTGATTGGGTGCTTGTCACTGGAGAAGCAGCCTTGATTAGTTCTGAGAGATTCAGCTGGTTGGGCCCCTGGGAGGTAACATATTGTAAGCCACTGCAGGCGTAGAAAAGCAAGCCAGAGGATGCTTTCCCAGTGATGAAATCAGGCCGCCTGCAACTCTAGTTGTGTGTTATAGCGACAGAGCCTCTGGTACTGGGAGGGTATTGATCATGGTGCTTCATTCTCTGGGCCATGCAACGTCTCACATAGAGGGTCCTCTAGGGAAAAACTGTCTCTGTGGGGGAACTAGACCATTCAGATAACTGATAATAAGAACACTGGATAACAAAAATGAAATTGTGTTTAGAGACTAATATCCTATTATCCTGAGCTATACATATTTAATTTCTTTGATCTTTTTTCTAAATCAATTCTTCCAGGCTCTTAATTTCATCAATAGTTTTTCTGATATTGAGTTTTAAATGCCATTCTCATTTCTAGGTAAAAAAGCAATCTTCTCCCTCTGATGGGATTCAGCTTTACTTAAAGCAGGGGAACAAAAGGCAGAGTGACAGTTTCAAAAATTTCAATTTCTGCCATCTGGGCCTCCTCATAAGTCCCTCGAAAATTCACCTTGTGTCTTGTTTGATGGATTGTTATGTGCTGTAAGCGAAACCCCTCTAGAAGGGGCAGTCTGGTATCAGAATTTGAAGGGTACATTTTAGAACATCCACAACCATTTATCAAGCCCTTACTGATATTAAAGCTAAAAGGGGGTGGGGTGGTTTTGACTTTAATGAAACTTGTTCATTTAAAAGTAAAACTACATAAAAGTGTCATTAAAGAGAGAGAATACAGATGGGAGAAAGGAGAAAGAAAAACAGAGAAAGATGGAGGGGAAAAGAGAAGGAGTAAGGGAAGAAAGAAAGAGCTTATCAGAGGTCACAGCTTTGGGGCTGTGAGCTGCCCATCCACATATGCTCCTCACATGGAGGCTCTTCAAATGTAACATATATATTTGTTTTCTTTCTTGCCTCTGATGACATGGATATCTGTGGATAATGAGCCCTAAGTTTGTGGGGAGGGAAATGTTCTGCAGTAAATCTTGTGACTTTGCTTTGAGCTAATTGTATCCTCTGGATCACTAATAAAGAGAAATCCGTCAGTAGAGATTTAAGAACTGAAGATGTCCTGGGTGGTTGGCTGGGGTGTCCCCTGCAAGTTGGGAGGTGCTTTGGACCTATTTTCCTAATTTATTTCTAACTTTTGTAGTGTTGAGAGAGGAGTACACTAGGAAGGGATTTGGGGATTCAATTAACTCTACTTTCTTTACAACAGTAATTTATGATTTTTAATCAGTGAACCATAGGGTATACTTGATTAATTGAATGACAGAGAAACACAAACTCACATATAGAAAGATAAAGAGAGAGCAAGAGACAGAGAGAGCAAGAGCGAGAGAAAGAGAGAAAGAGAGCGAGAGAGATTGATTTAATGAGGATTTGAAAACTTATCAACAGAGGGACATTTCTGGCTGCAATAAACAATAAAACCATCAAGATTATCCCGATTCTTTATGGTACTCCTAAAGAGAAGCACATGATTGCTAAAATTAAGGGATCTCGACTGGGTGACCCTTGACATAAGGACATTCACATGTGAGACATCTAGTGCCAAGCCCAGCAAGATGAAAAAGAGAAGTAGGACTGAAGGGAAGAGAGAACGCACTCTCTGCTTGCCAGAGGAGGAGTTGAGAGCTGAAAGTCCTAGTGGTGTTGTCAGACTGATTTTTCTAGAGCTCAAGTCAAACTGTGTCATTCCTCAGCTCAAGTACCTCTAGTAGCTTCTTTGGGCCTGCAGCCTATAAAGTACATTCTTCTGTTTATCCTTGAAAAATCTGGCTCCAGACTACTTTTCTAGGCTTTATTGCACATTCAGCAAAATGAGCATACTGGTTCTACCCCTCCCTACAAGGTATTCCATTTCCTATCACTATGCTTTTGATTAGTAGAAAGCACTCTTTCCTTTAGAATCCTATCTTCCTCTTCTCTCTCTCTCTCTCTCTCTCTCTCTCTCTCTCTCTCTCTCTCTCTCTCTCTCTCCCTCCCTCCCTCCCTCCCTCCCTCCCTCCCTCCCTCCCTCCTTTTCTCTTTCTTCCTCACTTTCACTCTCTCTATGTCTATTTGTTGATTTCTCTCTCTCTCTCTTTTTTTCTGTCTCTGTTTCTGTTACTCTCTGTTTCTCTCTGTCTCACATAGGGCCCAGCTCACATAAAATCTCCTACAAAGTTCATATTTGGCCTCTGACACTTACCAAGTGTGTGACTCTACCTCAATTTCCTAATCTGTAAAATGAGAAGGAAATGGCAAACCACTTCAGGATCTTTTCCAAGAAAACCCCAAATAGACTCATGAAGAGTTGAACATGACTGAAAATGATTGAATAACAACAACCAAAAACTGAACCAGTGACCCCCAAATTATCTGTATAGCATGATGTTTTCCCCAAAAAGAATGTAAATTTCTTGAGGAAAGGGACTGTTTTGTTTCTGATTTTTATATCCATAGTGTCTAGTAAAGCATCTGGCACATGCTTAAAAATCAATTGAAGGATTGCAAAAGAAAGGAGTCAAAGGCCATCTGGAAGAGCTGAGCCTCATGGCACTGCTGGTCTGCTTGGGCCACATACAATTATCTTCCTTCTGGCTAGCCCGGATAACCTATTTGTCAGCACACCCTGAGATCTGGAGGCAATGCCATGCCTTCTATTGTCCAGGCTCTTAGCTTCAAAGGCCCTTGGCAATGCCAGTTATTACAAAAAACCTTCTGTAGTTTTGAATCAAGGAGGCCCAATCCTCCATCAGCAAGAGGAAACATTCTAGTTCCCTGCAGCTTTCCAGACATCTATTGTTCGGATGAAGCTGAATGGAGAAGGGACGAGTTATTGTGTCTCTTTCTCTCCACCCCATTTCAAATAGCAGAGGAGTCACTTACTGTCACTTGATAATTAAGAAATTACTAAGATTGGCTGAATGTGCAATCTCCTAATAGTCACTTGCCTTTATCAGTGATTATTGTATTATTTGCTTCCCATGTAAACTTTCCTTTGCCTGGTACAACTGAGGACTATAAAAGATTCTAATTAAGAGATGAGATTAGATTGGTGCACCTGCATAGATGACCACTTTTCCAACAAAAAATTGTTGTGAGCACAGTTTAACACTTTTTATTCATTAGTTTTTAGTCTTTCAGTATCTTAAAACCTTCATTATGGACATGAATTATAGGATCAGAGACGTGATTTGACAGATGAAGAAATTGAGGTCCAGAGAGTTCATACATGCAACTTTTTTGAAGGTTACATGAATAGAAAATAATAGGGCTGAGGCTGAAATATAGGTAATCTGACCCTAAATCCACTGATGTTTTGATATGATGCTGCCTTATCTTTCTCCTGGAAAGTATGGTAGAGTTAGGTGACAAAAGGACGGAAGACCTTTTACTGACCCCCTCCATTCTCCCCATTTTTCATTTCAATGGATGTGTTAATAGGCCACTTTTTTATTTAAAAATTCTTTGGTATTAATGAATAATTTTGTGCATCTGCATGCTATTTATAGTTGTCAGTTACTCAACTAACAACTACTTGTGATAACCACTACAGCATTACCACAAGGAGAAAATGAACACGAAAAGTTGTCTGGATCAGAGAAACCCAACT
This sequence comes from Sarcophilus harrisii, assembly GCF_902635505.1. NCBI lineage: Eukaryota > Metazoa > Chordata > Mammalia > Dasyuromorphia > Dasyuridae > Sarcophilus > Sarcophilus harrisii. Next base: position 86,510,478 of record NC_045428.1, on the reverse strand, counting down.
ACATGTGGAGTTCAAAGATTCAGAGAAGATAGATGGGTACCACCATGTCAGGTGACTTGGAGGAAGCCAGTTTACCCTATGAACTTCAGTTTCCTCAGCCCTATTATTTTCTATTCATGTGACCTTCAAAAATGTTGCATGTATAAACTCTCAGAGAAAGAGAGAGAGAAGGAAGGAAGGAAGGAAGGAAAGAGAAAGGGAAGGAGGGAGAAGAAGAGAGAGGAAAAAAGAGCATTGCTATTGTGTTAGATGATTATGTACTGTGTTAATTGCATTCCCTCCATGATCTAAGCTGGCAACTCCATCAACAATTGTAATCCAATTTGTCTGGAATAATGTATCTTTTTTTTTCTTAAATTTTTTTTTAATGCAACATGCTCACGAGCCCAGTCTCTTGGCACATGTACTTCTGTTAATATAGAAACATAGAATATTAACATGAGAGTAGATTCCCCAGCCAGGTCAACCCATTTACTTCAATCAAACAATAAACTGATTGAACAGATGTGACTTGTATTGTACCCTGAAGGCCAACAGATATTGTTCTCTCTTCTCAATGGTTATGACTCAGTTACCATAGAACATCTGTAGCTAGCAAGCTTTACATCACTGATTGACTGACTAATCCTGGCTAGTAAGGAGGTAGAGCCATCCTTGGTCATTTGTGGAAAATAAATTTGGCTCAGTTCAGCTCAGAAGCTTTATATCCACACCACAAAACCACTCAATCTGGCCTTATCAACACTAAGCTTTTAAGACACAAGGGCTGTCTTGATTATAATTTTAAAAAAGCAGCTAAGGACATAAGAAATGCTATTTTTGTTGGATTACAATAATGGAGAAGAAGAAATGGTCACAACCAATTTTGCAGGGGAAAATATCAAGTTAAATAAAAATTCTGAGTAATGTCAAGATTATCTGGTTAATATCAATATTAATTAGATGTCTGACTGATGGTGAATTTTGTGAAAATAAACAGAAAAATGTTTACCATTTATTGAGTTTAGGAGTGTATTATCATGCACACTTTTTTGGATTAATATTTTCCCAATTACATGTAGAAGGAAATTTTGAAATAATATGCACACTATTAAAGCCTGATTAAAAGTGAATTTTTATTGGATTATTAAATGTTGATAAGTTCCTAAATTTCTAATCTAAATTGACCTATGAATGACTCTAAATCCTAATATGTCCCTAGAGTTTTTAGATTGCCTGGATCGATAACAAACCCCAAAAACTTTTTTCCACATTCAGGGACTAATAGTCCTCATAGGGTTTGATAGTTGGTAGGTTCTAAAACATGCTAATCAGTTTGAAGTAAATCTATTAATTAATTAATAAGTCAATAAGCATTTATTAAGTGTCTAGTATTTATCAGGCACTGTGAAAGAAAGGTACTATGAATGCAAAGGCTGTAATGAACCCTCAAAGCAATGAACCTAATAACCTTGTTGAGGAACCCTTCTCCAAAGGATTGTTCTTTACAGCCTATAACACTCTTGGATGCTATATGCTATCCTTAGATTCTTCTAAACATTCAAGGACACACTGGTTTTCTAATCTATAATAGATGGCCAAAGGCCACTACTGGAAAGAACAGATTCTCTGAGGAGCCTGACTATGGTTAGATGCAAGTGAATCTGTCACAGTCTCAAGCTGGAAGCTTTCTTATAATTGATTAAAGCCATTTTAGGAAGAAGAAAGAAAAATAAACTTGATCAATTGTATTGAAAAGGGAGTTACAAGAGCTTACACATTCCAATCTGTGGAGCTGAAACATATTGAATAAGAAAATAGATATATATAGACAGCAACACCCATTTTGCACAGATCCAGAAAGTGCAGAAAGAAAATTATTATTTTAAACCAGTCTTTTCTGCCTCTGAAACATTAAATATAGAAAACATTATTGAAATGAGCTGAATTACTCAAACCCAGTGCAAAGAATAGTGTCAGCATTACCAAAAATGCTCACAAGTTTATCGCAAAAAAAAAGAGCAAACAAGAAATCCAACCCCCCAAAGTAAGCAAACAAAAAATTCCTCCAAACTCCTGAAATGCTCAAGGTATTAAAATCCAGACAAATCAGAGCTATATCTTTATACTTAATACCAATCTCAATACATCTTGTGATGGAATGTACCCCAAACTCTTAGTAATTTTTCTCATGAGTGGTAAGTGAAGGCTTTTTAACATTATATGAGAGACATTTTTTAATGAAAATTTCTTCCAAAGAATATTTGCTGAAATCAGCTTATATGTAGTTTTTAAACATCAGCATCTTGAAAAAAAGCCACATATGACATTTGGTTTCCCAAGCTCACATTCTAGGGACAAAATGAAATGCCAGGATCTATATTCATGACTGAATTCTTTAAAAGAAAAAAGAATAATGAAAATATTTTTATGCCTCTCCCTCACTTTTTTTGGGAGGGAGGTTTATATTCTGCTTTTTATTTTTTTATGGAAGGAACATTTTTAGAATACAAAGTTATATTCTGTTTTTCTGGTACTAAGAGGAACACCATCACAATATCACAATATAAAAATACTATAAAAAGAAGAATCTTTTAGAGAATGAAGAACAGAGTCAAGATCATTAATTTTTGGGGAAACACAACCTAGCTATGGATATGACTCTTTGTATCCTAAGGGATGAAGAAGTGATCTACAAAAAACACATATGTATGTACATGTGTGTATTTATATAAGCATGTACATATATTTCATACATATTATATACAATGTATATGTAATGTGACATAATTATAATATATGCAACATAATATATACATAGATCTGTATATATACACATGTCCATATTTTATTTATAATATATGTGTATGTATATGTGTGTATACACAGAGAGAGCAAGATGAGAGAAAGAAACAGAGAAATGAGAGAGAGAGAGAGAGAAATGAGAAAGAGAGAGAGAGAAAGAAAAAGAGAGAGAGAGAGGAGAAAGAGAGAAGAGAAAGAGAAGGGAGAGAGAGGGGAGAGAGAGAGAGAGAGAGAGAGATATGGAAAGAGAAATTTTTTTTTGGTGGTGTGATGGAAAGAATTGGGAACCATAGGCTCAAACTTTAGCTCCCAGACTTGCTAAATGCATGAAACTAAATAATTTATTTGCTTTTAACCTCAGTTTTCTTATATGTAAAGTGCAGGTTATACTACTACTACTTACTTCACATAATTGAAGTAAAGGTGTTTTGCAAAGATACACATATATACACACATACATACATGTAGATGGGAGTTACTAATTTTATAATGGGCTGGGAGGGCTCACAGTGCCATCTGCTTGACGACTGAGATCTCTGTGCTCCCCTTTATGGGCCATAACCACTCCCTTGCACCTGGGACAGGGCAGAAATCACCTTTGTGGGCAGTGACTGAGTGAGACCAAGTGCTAGCACTGTTGACTTGTCCTCCGATGCCCACTGGAACCTCATTTCGTTTCCTCATCTCCCCAAAATAATCCATAGGGATGAAAATTGAGTCCTGGTTCTTTGAGTACTACACTAGTCACCCCCTTTAGACGTCCTAATTGGAGAGGGGTTCCAGATCAACCTGGGAGCCTTTCTACATCTCAGCTGAGTCCTTTTCCCAAGATTAGTTAGCTAAAGCTTCTGAAGGGCTCAGATGGCCATGGAGGAAAAGTATGAATTATAAAGGCTTTTGATGCTGTTTATAGTGAGATCCCAGGGAAGGCTGGGAGCCCCCACATTCCTCAGATTTCCTACACGACCTTGAAAACAAAATGCTACAATAGACTTGCCTGGGAGGCAAACAGACTGTTCATTGTTAGAGGCTGATTCCCTCATTTTACCTCTTACCAGGACAGTTACCACATTCCTGTTACACTGAAGGTCATCACTGTCATTGAATAAAACAGCTTTTCTTTTTTTTTTTTTAACTGTTTCTCTGTAAACCTAAAAGCTAGTTTTCTTATCAGAATTAACAAGATGATGTGGAATTAATGATAATAATATTATCATTTATATATCACTTCAAAGTTCAGAAAGCGCTTGGAGGACAGTTATGTCATTTTATCCTCACAACCCCTGGAAGGCAAATACTATTCTAAACTTCATTTTCTTGATGCAGAAACTGAGGGAGACAGAGGTTAAGTATGATATTCAGTGTCAAACAGCCAGTAAGTGTCCGAGACCAGATATGAAGTCAGTCCCTCTGGTCTGTTCATTGCATCACTCAGCTGCTTATAAAGAACGACCCTCCTCAAATGTGGCTGTTTTGATGGTAGAATATAGTGGATATTTAGGTGGTACTGCAGTGCACAGAGCGCTGGGCCAAGAGCTAGGAAGATTCGTGTTCAAGTCTGGCTGCAGACACCTGCTGGCTGAGCGATCCTGGGTAAGTCACTTTACTCTATTTGCTCCATTTCCTCAATTGTAAATGAGTTGAAAAGAAAACGGCAAGCCAGTCTGGGGTCTCAGCCAAGAAAACTCCAACAGGGGTCACAGAAAGTTGGATACTCCTGAAAACAGCTGAACGAGCATTGAGTGACTTCAGACAAATCGCCTGATCTGCCTGGGCTGCGGTGCCCCCATCTACAAGGGGCACGTGGTAGTCAGCCATGGTGGCCAGCTCTGAGCCTTCCATTCTCATTTTCTCTTGGGGGCTCTCCACGCCTCAAGATAGTTGTATGGAATGGCCTTAATGGTAGTGTCAGAAGGGGAAGGATGAAGGGAATTAGAAAGAGGAAATATATGAACTTTCACAAATAAATACATACATATATATATATATATATATATATATATATATACATACACAAAAAAACACTTGTTTTATGTTCCATGTCTTGTTAGACTGATGCTTACAAAGCAACTAAGTGCACCTTGATGAAAGCAAATGCAGAGGTTCTCACCAGGAGGGGATACTACTGAAAGAAATCATTGGAAAAAACCTTCCAAAATGAACTCAGATTTGCTGAGTCCAGACATTCAGTAATGAGCAATGGCTAAGATTCCAAATAAAAAATGTCTGCCCAGTATCTATGGGAAAAGTCGACAATTCTCTACTGGCTTGGAAAATAACTTTTTTTTTTTTAAAAGTTATTTGAAATAATGGAAATACAAAAAGGATTCCAGAATGAAAAGCAATCTGAGGAGGCAGTTTCATGTGGTAGAAAGATATGCTGGATTTAGGAGTCAGGAGACCTCTGCTTCTTCTTATCTCTGCTACTAACTAGATGCAGACTTGTAGAAACTTAACTACCCTGTGGCTCAGTGTCCACATTTACATGTGAGAAAGGGTTAGACTGGAATATTTCTATTATGCTTTCCAGCTCTAATATTTTATGATGCTAAATCCCTGCTTAACAAAAGAAAATGAATATTAGACTAGGGGGAAAAATCAATAAAGAAAAATCCCAGACATCCTCACATGAGGCATTTCACATGTAGAATGCACAGCTAATCAGTCATGCTCATTGCTATGAAAGATCTGGATGTAGTATCAGAAATGGTCAGAACACAATACTCAGCTGGGCAAATAGCCTGATGAGACCACTAATCAACAAGGAATCAGAGGACTATGAAAGACAAACCTTGGGAGATCTTGAATACTCTGGAAATCCTCTGAAATGAAACTGAGCTTACACTAACAGATGTCTAGTCCCTAAATTACTCTGCACCCCCTCCTCCCAATGACTTAGAGTGATAAATGGGAGGATTACTGGGGGAAAAAAATTATATAGTAAAAAGAAACTCAGCACGCCAGCATTTTTATGGACTTTGCAGTTAGGTTATTACCCAAACCTTTCTGAAATAAATTGTGAGTAGCACTGAAGATAAGAATTACAAACCTCTAGGGAAGAAATATAAACCTGGAGGAAAGAAGACAAGATGTGGAGCATTAGTGAAGGACAAAATTGTGGAGTAGCTCTCTGTGTTTAAATGATTGAAAAATGTTTAATGCCCTGTTTCGATGAATGACTTACTCCCGATGACATGTAAATCTTGGGTGAAAATATACATCCCTGAAACCTGCTGATGAAACTTTCCCTGCTAGCCAACGAAACCAACTGTGATTGAGTGTTACTTGGCTTGAAACTAAAATGTATCAGGTAGGAAATAAATTAACTGAATTATAGGTGTGTGTGTGGGGGGGGATGTAAGAGAGAGACCAAATGAGTCGAATAGTACCTTTGATTGGACCCACTAGTCTAAAAAGTTAAGTGATTAGGAGACTGGAAGAAATTTTATTATATATTTGTTCATAAGTAATGTATGTAAATTTCTTTGGACAAAGGATCATATAATAAAATTCCTTTAATATCATCACCTCCATTATGTATAATCTTCTTTCTTTTTCATTGAACTTTCATAAAATTAAGTTTTGATACATTAGGAAGAAAATTTCACATTGTTTTGTCTCTCTGTCCCTTCCTCCTCCATGAAACTAGTGCAGATAAAAGGCACAAAAAAAAAAAAAAAACTAAAAAAAAAACAAAACTGAAGACACAATACAAAGATTGTGTCTCAATTGTTCAGACAGATCAGTGAACAGCAAAGCAAGTTAAGCACTGACCAATGAAGCTGTCCTTGATGACTATTTCCTCAAAAAAGAAAGTCTAGTCCTTAAGTAAATATCATATATTTGGAAGCTCAATTTTCAATTCCAAATGTTCAATTTTAACTTTAACTCAAAAGTTAGTTAATGTGTCAGTCAACATTTTAAAATTATATATAGATGGCCTCAGGAAACTTATCAGGATTCTGGTTCCTGTCTTATCTGGATTGCTTCTGATCCTCTCTGCTGCTTCTCCTGGTTAGATATGATATTAGTACCTAAGAAAATACTATCCTTATCTCCCCACTTTTCTCATTATTTTACCTCTTGCCTCTTGTATGCCTCCTAACTCATTTTCCCTACCAAGATGATTATAACCACAGTTTTTGCTGATACAGGAAACTGGCTAGTCCTTCATGATACTCATGTTTCCCTTTTCCCACCAGCTGTGTATAGAAAGCCCTGGACCACTACCAACTACAGCCCAGTGAAGGGACAGGCAATTATGCAGTCTGGCTGGGAGTCTGACACCTGTTATATACATACAGAAAGGCCTTCTGCAAGAAGTCAGGGTTTAGGATTGAACTGGGGGATAGCACTGAGTGGCCAAACCACATGCTGTGGACTCAGGGCCAGAGCACATGGATTCATTAAGGTCGTCCCCAAAAAGAATTAATCATCTTCCCTGAAAAAAAATGTTTCCCTTTCTAACTTCCCAACTTCTGCTGATGACACCCTTTTACCATACAAGTCACTTAGACAAACCTCCTTCTCCCTCTCCCTCTCCCTCTCCCTCTCCCTCTCCCTCTCCCTCTCCCTCTCTCTCTCTCTCCCTCTCTCTCTCTCTCCCTCTCCCTCTCTCTCTCCATATTATTTTAAGCTACATTGGAAAAAGTCCTATATTCAGAAGGCCAGAGACTGTCCTGCTCTATCCTTCCTCAGTCAGACCAAATAAGCAGAGAGCTGAGGATCTTTTGGCAGGAGTGTTTAAGAGAAGTTTCCTTTTCAGGGACAGATTGAATTAGGTGGCTCCTGAGATCCCTTGCATCTCTATGATAATATTATCGAATATGCTCCCTGAGGGCAAAGACTATGTCATTTTCTGTCTTTATACCTCCTGAACCTAGCACAATGTAGGTAATTAATAATGGCTTGTTGAATTAAAAATTAATCATATTTTCATATGGTTGAAGGTTTATATTGTATAACAATCACAGTGTGAAGGCCTGGCATGTATTTCATTCATTCTGAGTCCAGTTAGTCTAGTCTCTAACATGCCTTCTTTCTTTCAATATGTTTTATTTTTAATCACTCAAATTCTCTGATATATTCCTTCCTCTTTCCTCTTCCAGAGAACCACTGTATACAGCAAAAAAAAAAAAAAGAAAATGAGAAAAAAACTGAACATTTTAAAATAATCTGTCAATATATACAATATATTCTACTCTGAAAAATAGTATAGTGATGTGTTTTCTCAAAGCTCTTTTTTGGCAGTATGTCCTTTTGGGGGAAAAGAAATGATGTATTCTATCCACTCTTAACTAGGGGCACCTGGTTTCTCCAAGAGTCATTGCAAGATTAATTTAGGACTTCATCATAAAAGTTTACATTTATACAATCCTTTAGGAAGATAAAACTTTATAAAATTATAGAATATGGATTGGAAGGGATCTGGAAGGCCATTGAGTCCAAATCTATACCTGAAAAGAATTCCTTCTATTTGACAAGTTTGATCAAAATTGAAGTTCATCTAACTTTAACTTGAAGACTTCCAGGGGGACAGCTAGTTGGGTCAGTGGATAGAGCAATGGAGTCAGTTCAAATCTGACCCTGGTCAAGTCACTTAACCCTGATTGCCTCAACAACAATGACAAAAATATACTGCCAGTGACCACTTTCAAGGAATATCTAATGATTAGACTGTTTTTCAAAGCTAAATATGTCTCTCTAGTTAAATCCATTTTTTATGGTTCTACCGTCTGGAGCTAAAAAGAACAAATCTAATTTCACATAATAGTTATTCAAACACTTAAAGAGAGAAACCATTCTCCAATCCACCACTCAGCCCCACATTCTTCCAGTAGTCTTTTCTTCCCCAAATAAAATAACTACCGTCCACTTCTGCCCACTCTCCAACTTATCCTAAAATCTGGTACCCAGGACAGAATTCCTTTGATCCTTATAGTAATCCTGTAAGGGAGGCAGGGCAAGATTATTCCCACCATGCAGACGAAGAAACTTATTGAGAGAGGTACTTGACCACAATAACACTGAGGCTATGTCCAACCCTCTTTCCTCTCTACCCTGCTGTATGCCTTCTCTGCCAAGATCTGGAAACATACAGCTAAAAGGGGCAAGTAGAACTTTTTGAGGTTTACAAGGTGAATGCTATATTTCCACTGTGATATTTTCCTTCCTCTAGTTCAAACTTTCTGATGGCTTCATTATTTTTAGAAGGAAAATTAACTAGTGAGGTTGTGTTTGGTGATAAAACAAATTAATAGTACCTCAAATATAGTTTGTGAGCATATGAATTCTCCCCTATTTAAGTTTTATTCGGGTCTCTTTCTTATTTTTCTCATTTTCCATCTGAAAGCTTGAAAATTTGTTTTTAGAGTTAAAGTGTCAATAAATAAAAGTCGTATTTCTCCCATTCTTTCTAGTAGGTTTTACTCTACGCAAATGGGGAAAATAAAGCAATTTAAATCATGTAATCTGAGAAGCCTGACCCAATGGAATTGGTTTTCAATGACTTTTATAAGAACTTATTAAGTACCTACCATGTATAATCAAAGTGAGTTGTGGGGTCCAATAAGAGAAATAAGTAACATTTTTTACAGGAGTGAGGGAATGGGGGTGGACATGAGAGAGGATCATGGTTCTTTAGCTTAAAGAATAAATAATGAAAAAGAGAGAATATTTCCCTACAGAATGTGGCTTTTTATAGAGCATTGATGAATAGGTTGGGATTCAATAAGTAGGAAGGATTCTAGGTATGAGGAAATGTGTAACAAAGGCATGGAATTTCAAAAATATAATGATGTGGCCACTGAATATAAGAGGAAAGATAGAGGTCATCAAGTATACTCTGAATAGATGAAAAGCAGTATGAGATAAAGCTGGAAAGATGGGGTAATGTCAAATCATAAAGAGCCTTAAATGCCAAAATGAGGATCCAGTCCATTTCAAGGAGGTGAGAGGGAACTATTGGATTATCAGAATTACAAGATCAGATTTGTATCATAGAAGGCTAATCTGACAATGAATTACGAGGGAAAGAATGGAAATGAGAAGATATTTTGGGATTCTGCTTCCATATTCCAATGGGAATTAGTGAGAACTGGGATGAAAGGAGGCAATAGAAAAACAGAAGAATGGACAGATTTAAGAGCTGTTACAAGAAATCGAATAACAACACTTGGCAACTGTTGGATATGGGGAAGGTAAAGAGAGGGAAATGCTGAGGAAAACATCAAGGTTTGGAACACGTATGATTGGTTAAAAGAAAGTTAATGCTGCATAATTGGAAATCAATATCATCCCTGGAGAAATAGGATAAGAAACAGGGCAATCAGTGAGCAGGTAGATTTGGAGTAGGGTAAGAAAAATTCAGTTTTCAGATAATAGCTATAATAACAGTTAACATTTGGTTTGACATGAGTTTTATGAATGTAATCTCATTCTAACAGCAAACCCATTTTAGAGATGAAGAAATTGAGACCATGCATTTTTAAGTCCAGAGCCACACAATCAGTAAGTGCCTGAGGCAGGAACTAGGAATATCTAGACTTAATTTAGCAGTTAAGAAGCAATTTTCTATGGGCAGCTAGGATATGGCACTCACTTTGTAGGCAGGAGGACCCGAGTTAAATCTAGCCTCAAAAACTTATTGTGTGACACTGTTCAAGTCATTTAACTTTAATTGTCTCAAAAAATAAAAGTACTTAAAAATGTTCCTGCTCAAAGGCATACAGTAGATTACATAGCAAGAAAGTAGAAATTCTGTTTAAGAAGAAAAGTTATTTATGGTTCTCTCTGGATTGCTTGCTCTACAGATCCTGGCTAATATCTATGACTATACAGCATCCCTTGTGGAAAAATATGGCATTCACATTTAATGGTCCTATTCTACTTCAGAATGATATGGTGAAGAATTAACTATCTAATGCCTAAAAACTGTAACCATTAAAATGTAAAAACCTTATCTTTATGTACTTTTATTGCTTTTCAAAGGATTTTCATGAATATTACCTCATTTAGTGCTCACAGCAATTCAATGAGGTAGACAAGGCAGATATCATTATTCCCATTTTACAGATAAAGAAATCGAGCTTTAGAAAAGGTTAAAAACCGTATGAGACCTTTGTCCCATGCTGCTTTGGGATCTGGGTTACCTTAGAAAAACCTTCCTATGGCTGTCCAAGAAGACGTGTCTGGTTAGATACCCAAAGTATCCCAGCCTCTGTAGATCACACTTCCCTTCTTGGAATAAGCTAAGATTTTTGAAGCATCAATGGGTTTGGAGTGGGAAAGATCCCTGGACATCACGCAGTTCAACATCTTTTTTTAAAAGATAAGGAAAGAGACCCAGAATAGACAAGTAAATTGTGGTGAACAAGGCTGTATCCCAGTGCATCTTCCTTTCTCCACTCCTAATGGGTACCCACGGAGAAGTCCCACAGCTGGGCTGGCTCTAAAAGTGCTTAAAAACAGTCAGATCTCTTCCGTTAAAACTTGGCTCAAAAGATGCTTTGAGCTTTACTTTTTATCATCTCCTCTGGGCCTTCCCTGCTGCATGATAATTTTTCCCTTTCATTCCTGCTTATATATCCCACTCTCTCCAGCATCTTTTCCAAATCTCCTTCTCTCTCTTCAAGCTAACCACCCCCAACCCTTCCTCTTCCCTCACAGAAGGAGTAGGATTGGGGAACGGGGAGTTTAAATTCATCGGCAGCGGGAGCTCCCTCTCCCTATGCAGATAAGCAACTTTCTTTGTCCCTGGATTTAGAGAGTTGGTTGGGGACATTGAGATGATGACAAGTGATTTGCTGAGTGTCACAAGTCGGTGTGTCAGAGGCAATACCATCTTCCTGACTGCTAGATCAGCACCCTGTTCACTATAGTTTTTCCCTCAGCAGAAGGCAAATACTTCACTGGAAAAGACTTAGATGCTCCATCATGGGCTTCCTTATCTCCCTAACTCATCTCAAACCCATTGTTCACTCTGCTTTTTTTCCCAGTATCAGATCTGGAGAACTGGGCCTTCCTGCAAATACTTGAGCCATTAACTCTCTCCCCAATTCTCCTCTCTCCTTTAAGGAGCTGGAACCTTTGAGAAACCCCTTTCAAGTACCACCATTTACAAAAAAACCTATCTTAATCAAACCCAGTTGATGGGGTCTTCCCTAGAAATTTTGTGCATACATATTTTTCACTTAATTTTCTGCACATAAATTACTTCTCAATAAAATGTTACTTGCTTAAAGTCGGAGTTTTTTTTTGTTTGTTTAGCCTTAGAATCCCCCACTACAGTGCCCAATACATAGTAAAAGTTTAATAAACACTTTCTTTGAATATTTGAATGATCCATAGTCCAAGGAAAACTTTGAGAATCCCAAAACAAGTTGTTGTTTTTTTGTTTGTTTTTTCTTTTGGTTTGCTCTGGAATGATGCATCATACATCATCAACTCTCCAGGAGAGGATTTAGCTGATAAATATATTAAATAGTGCATATGTTCTAGAAATACCCCAAAATGACTCTGAACTGTCTAGATGAAAGGTACTACATATATGCAAATGATACTTATTATTATAAATATTGCTTTTAGACTATATTTGTCCAGGGTAGCTTAGGGATGATTGGGCAGCAAAAAAGAATAAAAATTTCCTTCGCAGTCAACATACATTCACCAATGTAGATGACTGGAAAGGGACATTGTAGTGGAATTCTAGCATTCACAAATCTTAGAGTTTTATCTTTCAAACATTTGTTTTTAAAAAGAATTATTCATGAGAATCAACATATTTGTGTGTGTGTGTGTGTGTGTGTGTGTGTGTGTGTGTGTGTTGCTGAGGCAATTGGGGTTAAGTTACTTGCCCAGAGTCACACAGTCAGGAAGGAAAATCAATAAATTCTACAAATTTTCTGTCATGGGTAAAATATTGGTAACTTTTTGTAAAGATGTGTAAAATGTCCTTCATATTTTACTTGTGTGTCGCACGCTTTAATAACAAAGAAATATCAGGACTGTAAGCAAAATTGGATCCATTAAACATGTATTCTCACTCTTCCCATCTTCTATGCTTTGGAAAGACTCCAGATATTCTGTAACTTTTTTTTTTAAATCAAGGTTTTAGTACAAACTCATAAAGTAAGGAATATTTGTTAAGCCTTCTCTTCTTTCTCTAATTATATTATTTTCTTTCCCGCTCCAATTTTATGTCTGAAATAGTAATTACATAGTTATACAGTATTTTCACATATGGTAGATAATAAACATAGCCTGTCAGAATATTTCCAGAGTAAGAGAAAAAGTGACTGGTTTTTCCCTTTCCACTGGCATGTTCTATCGGCAGACATATTCTTTATCTTCTTTCTGTACTTTGAACATATTTGAGTTTCAGGATCCATCTTGATAAATATTGCAGAGAAGGATGAATTCCTGCTAATGTTGGTTGGGTAGCTCACATTTCTAAGTATTTACATTCAATTTTTCATGACCAGCACTGACCTTCTCTTTTAAGACAACTCTCAACAAGCCTTGCTTCCCACATACTCTCATTCTTTTAAATTCTTTATATACATCAAAACAACATCTAACAGTTTACATGCATCTGATTTTTATGCTTGGCTTATTTCTGTTTCCTTAAATAAGTTTTCCTTATTTCTTGTTGTGCTTCTCTTCCTGTACATGAACTGTTTGTTTTTCTTATTGCCTACTGCCATTTTCATCTCATCATCTTTCTGCAAAAATTTTCTCTATATTTTCCTTCCCTCCTGCATGTTTCTTCCCTCTCCTGTGCAATCTACCAAACTGTCAAAACTATCTTCCTAATGCTCTACTCGAAAGCCTTAAGAGGTTTTACAGTTAATATAGGATAAACTATGACCTCCTCACCTGCCACACAGAGCTTTTTTGCAATAACTCCAATATTAGCCTTCCCCCAAAAAAATATTGTCCTTTAAAGGGAGTCATTCTGTTCTCAAAATCTCAGGTTCAATCTTTCTTTGATTTGGGGTATTATTGAGCCTCTTACTTCTCTAAGCAGTTCTCTCCATCATTAAAATATCCTTTTTGTTATTTAGTTATTTCAGTCATGTCTGATTTTCTGTGACTCCATTTGGGATTTTCTTGGCAGAGATACTAAAGTGGTTTGTCATTTCCTTCTCTAGCTCATTTTACAGATGAGAAAATTGAGGCAAATAAGTGAAGTGACTTGCTCAGGGTCACCATGCTACTAAATCTGAGACCAGATTTGAACTTAAAAAGACTCATCTTCCTGACTTCAAGCCTGACTCTCTATCCACTATACCACTGAGAAAAATCATATAATTAGTATTCTTATATAAGAACATTTTAGTATTTAATATTTTAAATAATATTTAATATAATGAAGTTATTTGATTTGATCCTCATAATATCGTTGCAATAGAAGAATTATTTTTATCCCCATTTTACAGATGATGAAATTAAGGCTGAAAGAGATTAAGTGACTCAATGTCCCATAGCTACCGAGCTGTCTCCAATAAATCTCCATTCCAATGATTCAGATCCTTCTATATTAGAATCATTTAGAGTGAAGTTTGCTTTTGCTCTATGCATTTTTTAATCTAAGTACTTATAACTTTTAAAATCTTACTGTTTTCAAGGACTTTAAAAGCTCCCGTTTACATAGAAATAATTACTATTCTAATTAATAGAATACTTATTCATTAATGCAGGTCCCCAAAGACCTCTATTGCCCAACATTTGATTAGCTTAGAGTCACTTTGTTAGAAAGCAACAAAAATATATTTCTTTTCAAATATTCTATAATCTGGATTTTATCCTACTTCAGATTAGCTTTTCAGACAATAGAAATAAGTTGTATAGCAAACAGATCATACTTTTTAGACAATATACATATGCAATTATTTATATTCATTTTGTGTGTAAAATGTATTTTGTTTGCTCTTTGAAAGATTAGTCAGTGACATCGACTTTATACTGAGCCTAGCAGTAGACTATAGGTGCATTTTTATTTATATACATATATATTAACACTAAAGTTAAGTTCAGAAAGATACAATCAGATTGGTTTCAGGATGATAGATTTTTCTACCATGGCAACTCTCAAAGACCATCTACTAAGACTATAATCTACATAGGTGAAGAAAGGAAACAACTATAGGAATTCATGGCTTCTTGAAGCATTGATGTGTTGATGCTGATTCCACTTATCCTAATTAATTTTTGGCCTTTGCTTCCTGAAAGTGGTCGAAACAGCTAACTAGATCTAATCTTTATTAATCTAAAGTCAAACAGTGTTAGAACAACTGGTCTACTGATGGAATCTGAATGCAGATTGAAGCATTTTTTAAACTTTATTTTTCTTCATCTGTATTTTCTTTCACAACATGATTAATATGGCAATATGTTTTACATGACTCCATATATATAATTATCTATATAATATTGCTTGATTTCTTAATGAACTAGGAGAGGAGAGAAGGAGGGAGGGAGAGAGAGAATTTGGAATTCAAAATTTAAAATATTAATACTTAATTTTTTTCAGATGTAATTGGAGGAAAATAAAATATTAAATAAAAAAGAAAGGAAGAAAGGAATAAGAAAGAAAGAAGGAAGGAAGAAAGAAGTAAGGAAGCAAGAAAGGAAGGAAGATAAGAAGGAAGGGAAGGAAGATAAGAAGGAAGGGAAGAAAGGAAGGAAGGAAGATAGGAAGGAAAGGAAGGAAGATAGGAAAGAAAGGAAGGAAGGGAGATAGGAAGGAAGATAGGGAGGAAAGGAAGGAAGGAGGGAAGAAGAAAAGAAGGAAGATAGAAAGGAAAGGAAGGAAGGTGGGAGGAAGGAAGGGAGGGAGGGAAGAAGGAAGGAAGGAAGATAGGAAGGAAGGAAGGAAAATAGGAAGCAAGGAAGGAAGGAAGATAGGAAGGGAAGGAAGGAAGGAGGGAGGGAGGAAGGAAGGGAAGGAGGAAGGAAGCAAGGAAGGAAGGAAGATAGGAAGGAAAGGAAGGAAGATAGGAAGGAAAAGAAGGAAAGAGAGAGGAAGGAAGGGAGGGAGGGAGGAAGGAAGAAAGGAAGGAAGGAAGATAGGAAGGAATGAAGGAAAATAGGAAAGAAGGAAGGAAGGAAGAAAGGAAGATAGGAAGGAAAGGAAGGAAAGAAGGAAGATAGGAAGGAAAGGAAGGAAGGAGGGAAGAATGAAGGAAGGAAGAAAAACTATTATACATGGACCAGTGATTTACCAGCATGAGACAGTTGGTCTGCAGGCTAGCTTTGCTAATGCTATTATAAAGTATTGCCTTAAAGTATTTATGAAATCATCTGTATCTTACCTAAGGGGGGGCCTGCTGGCATAATCATCATTAGTCACATACAATTTTATGATCCGCGCTTATAATTACATCCTGTTGTTATCTGAACATTACCAGCCACTTCAGAAATCAGAATTATGTGAGTTTAAAAAGAAATTTATACTTTAAAAATGAGTTATTATTTAACAAGAAATAGCTATCCATCATCGAGTAAGAATAAAAAGAAAATTCTGAAAGCACATCTTGAGACTGCAGTTATGCTTAAACTCCAATGGGTGATCATAAGATACAGAGTGATTTCAACTGTGTCTGTTCTCCATTTGTGCACGTATAGATATAAATGGAAGCCAATACTACCACCTGTGTGGCAGAGATACAAGTTAATTTCATTGCCATCTTAAGATCAGGTAGAGGCTATCATGTTACCATGGATACAAGCTATTATTTCTCCTTTGTTTGAGACCTCTGAGTGGGCCTGATATTAAACTGTGACACACACTTAATGCAAGGAGTGAACTTAGAAGGATCTAACTTCAATGCAATAACCCAACGGGCTTTCATTTTCAGGAACATGGATTGCTAGATTACTGTTGACCAGACATTTTTCTTCACAAATAGGGGTGGAACTGTGCGATCTGCTGAGAATTTCCTGAGAAATGAGGAAAAGAGAAAGGCTGGGGGAGGGTTTTCCTTAAGTATAAAAATAATCCCCCCCAATATCTACTTTGTTAGGAAGATGTATCAGGTAGGTCTGATTTGACAAGGGAATGGTTTCCAAAATGACATTTGATTTTTTTTTTTAAGAGAAATGATGGAAACAAACTATTCTCTATTTGCTTTCTTGAAAAGAGTGACTTTTTATCTTGCCAAGCTATGAGTGACAGATTTCAATATCATAGAATTTGCAGGCGATGAGGGTGGGGGAAATGGGGGAAGGATGAAAATCAGAAAGTGATAGGAATTATCTTTGCTTTATTTAATCTGACATATTTACTGGTAATTTTATGACTTAAAGCTCAAAAGATGACTTTATATACCACTAATGACTTAATCAATACTCTAGTACGTAACCTCCTGCATCCAGGGCTATCTCCAGTCATCCTGATCTATAGCTGGCCACAGGACCCAGGTGCTCTGGAGGGAAAGGGATTCAGGTGACATTGCACAGCCTCCCTTCACTGAAATCCAACTCATTTGCACTTCATGGTATCACCTCCCTGAATACATGAGGATCACAAAAGGGATTAAACTGAATTTCATGTTGTTGTTTTCAGAATGGGAAACCAAGCTGTTTTGGCTGGAGTTGCTGTGGATATTTGATGAAACTTCTTCCTACTGGGGGGTCAAGGCTGAAGATCATTTTTCTTGTTATATCTTGCTGTTTTGTGAAGTGGTTAAAAGTGGTTGCTTCAACTATGTGGAAATAAATTAACACTTAAGTGAGTGCCACATTGTCCAGCCAGGCTTAGAGCATTTGAAGAATATAGGACATATTAGAATGATCATTTTCAAAACAAAATAAAAAATTAAGCATGAAGAGATATTTCTGAACAGATTTTTTTTTATTTTCCCCCTTTAATGTATCTACATATATTACATATGGAAAAATTTATCTTTAGGATGTGAAGAAGAATAAGCTCTTGTATACTCATCTCCTGAGTGAAACCTCTTAGTATGATATGAAAGTGGCACCTAAACTACTGAACAGCAAGATATGTCTCTAGAGGAAGAATAGGAAGAACTTCTCATTGTTATATCCAATCTCTCACTCTCTTTTTCTGTAACATATTTGAGCCTTGCACAGAGTAAGTGCTTAGTAAATGCTTATTGTATATTTATTGAATTAATATAAAAAATGAACACTGAATACAGTCAGGTATAGCTGACATACTAATTGATTTTGCTTAAGAATTCTTTTATTTATATATTTTTTGCCTTTCCTTTTTCTTTATTTTAATGGATGATATTGGGAAAGAGAGGTGTAGAGCCAATGTTATGTTTAGAAATAAAGTTGCTATAAAATAAAGTCACAGATATAACTTTTTAATGTTTAAGAATTGTAGTATTAAATCTTTTTTTTTTTTTTGATGGGGATAGGTTGAGTCCAGATCTATTTTCATTAAAAAAGAGTGAATCCGAGAAACTCCCTCCCTATCATAGACTCAATCTACTACAGCTGTCTTTCATTTACTAAATTTTTTGAAAACTGGTTCTATCTTTGTCAAAGATCAATATTTTAAGTAATTGTTCATGGGTTGGTAGCAAGCATTCAGGGAATACATCAGTAGGCAACTGTACCTCAGAAATATAGAATCAGAGCTGGACAGAACCTCATAGATGCCCCTAATCCAAACTCCACCCGAATTGGGATCTCTTCTCCAAGTACTATCCTTGAGTAATAGTTATTGAGTTTATTTCCTTTCCTTCCTAATTCCTAAAGAACCTGGTCTCACATTTTCTGTCACTGTACCAGGCACCCAATGATTTCAAGGCAACATGATGCAATAATTGTTAGATGCTGTCTCCTCAAATAAGGATTTCGTGAACTTATCAACAGTGTGAGAAACAGGAAAGCGCTCCCAGGAGAGTAAAAGGGGCCCCGCTGAAACATGGCAGCTTGCAGATTGAGGTGTGATGTTAATGCTTTGGGGGAAATCAACAGACCCTCATGCTGGCACAGAGCAGAGAGACGTCCCATGTCCTGACCAGATGGATGTCCCTGGGAACTCCACCCACAAGGCAGCTGTCATATCTATTTCCAAATGGAGGAACCTGAGAAGTTATGTGAATGCCATTTTCTGGCTGGCCTTTGAAATTCAGTGATCTGTCCCACACATATTGAGAGCATCAACCAGTTAGTGCTCAAAGCCAAGATTTAAAAATTTCTTGAAGGAGACAGATGTCAGTACATAATTTCTGCGACTTGGTTAGTGAGTTGTTCTCAGACGCCAAAGCAAGCAGCACAGCCAAATGGATTTGAAATCGGAAGACCCGGGACTCGAGTTATAGCTCTGTGACTTAGTTATTGTGGCAAATCATCTAAACTTGATAATGAGTCTCAGCTTTATTATCTTCAAGGTGGGGACAAAAATAGAAATGTTAAATATAGGACCGTTAGAAGAGAAGAGAGGAAATCACAGGGAAAACAGAGAAACAAAGAATTCCCAAGAGGCAGCAATAATGGAGACCCACAATTATTAAGTACATCCCAAAAGTCTTAGTGCATAATGAAAGCTTTAAAACTGCCCAGAGACTTTTGGAACAACTGGTACACTATGGGTTTACAGAAGGCAGGGCACTGGGGATGTCCTGAGAAGCAGTACATTGACTACACAACTGGTATTAGAACTAGGAAAACTTGCTCCTCTGCTGTGTGACTGGGTAAATCATGCAACCCTTCAGGGCCCCAGGCTACTCTTTAAACTTATAAGTTGCCAAGAAGTACCCACAGGCAATAGAAGAGGAAGTTCCTTATTGGGAGACCCCTTATATAAATAGTGTCAAAGGTCTGTCAACAAAAATTTACAAAGCTCTTTATACTTCTTTTATCACTTTCCCCACACAACAATTCAGAAGAACCAGTTTTATTTTCTTCAAAATTGAAGCAATAATATTTGTGCAACTCACCTCAAGGGACCACGAGGAAAGTGCTCTGCAAACCTTAATGTTTTATAGAGTTATAGAAATATGAATTATTATTAACCTTTTCTTACCATCTTGTTATGGGGGGAAATGATAGAAGTGTTTCTTGAACCAGACAGTGTTCAATGAATGGGAGCCATTATTATTATTGTTACGAGTCATTGATTCATTTTATTTCCTTTCCTCTCAATTGTTTCCTTTCTGCTTGGCTAATGTTCCCGTGATAGTTACCCCTCTAATCATTTGAATGTTTCTGTAGGCAGTTCATGGTCTTGAACTTAACAGAACCATCCAGGTGAATGGCAGCACTAACATGGTCATTTACAAATAAAACAGCTTCTCTGCCTGGATGTGTAACCTCATTTCCACCCATGAAAACAGACTCTGATCCGTGGATAGATAACAGGCATTAGGTTAGCCATTGTTTTTTTCTCCATAAGCTCCTTCCAAATAAGGGACTCTCCCTGAGGACCCTAGTAAGTTATTCTAGAAATGAAAGCGTTACTAGATGTTCTTCATCTGCCCCCATCTTAATGTAAATGAAAACCATTTTCTTTCAGAAAATATTCTCACATTGTGAGCATTTGTCTATTCTATATTATAACGTGGGACCTGAAATCAGAAATCATTATCTCAAGGTCTATACTCTAGCACCATCACAGAAGGGGAAATCTTGCTTCCAGAAGGAAGCTAATACAGTAGTCTCCCCTAGGACCTGACTGCATTCCATGTTCAAGTTATGAAATAATAAGTAGGTACCTAGGAGTATTTGCATTTTACAATTACCTTAGAATTTGCTTTAGCTATAACCTATTCACAAGGCAATTTACAAGCTAAATTTTTTATCATGACTTTTCAAATTCTCTTTGGGGATCTATCACCCTCACTTATTCCATCTGCTACTAAGGTGCTGATTTTCCTTGGTGTGCTGTTCTAACACGAACCAGCTTTCCTGTTTTCTTTGTGTGCTCCTGGATATATAGATTTAGCCCTAAGGAACCCAGGATATGTTTGAATGGAAGGTGGAGCAAGCCCAGATATGAATTAGCAGGGACAAGTGGCTGGAGAACTCAGTAGATTCCTATGGTTACCTAAACAATTATCAAGTGAGATAATGCATGAAAATCACTTTGCAAACTGCATAAGTGTTAGGCAAAAGGGAGCTAAGAGTATTATATAAAGGAATGCACATTTTACCATGGGGACAGGGAGAGAAATGGATGGCCATCATTAAGTGATTTTTACCTCTGAGTATCCAATACTAAACTGGAGAAATGAACCAATTAACTCACTGGAAAGATACTTTAAGATTTCAAGACACCTAATCCTAGAATTTCAAAATCATACACAGTTTCAGTTATTTGCAAGCAACAGAGTCTAACAAGAAACAATTCCATACTATACAGTTCCTGTTGAGTAGTAACTCAGCTTTGGCTTGAAGGCTTCTCTCTAGTCAGAGAAAACTCACTTCTCCCATTTATTTAATTTTTGATTACGGACATGATAAGGATAGATTTTTGTCAATTCTCTCTATACCTACTTTGATGATTTTTTGGTCTAAATTCTGACCAGAATCCCTTCATTCCAATCCTTAGACAACCATGACTCTTGCTTTCCCCTTTCTCAATCCCAGCACCCCACAATCCAAGCTCCTTTCTCTCTCCATCAAACTGCCCATCTATGTTCCTTTCTGATAATTTCCAGGAAATATGGACTCTCAAATTCAACCTATCCAAGTAGAAAGAATAGAAAACTCTTTCAAACCACCTCATATAATTGTCCAGTCTTTTGGGGGAGACTAGCAGTGACAACATCAGTAGCGGCTACCCAGTGACATTTCCATCCATTGAGCCAACAAGCACTTAAGTGCCTGTTATGTGCCCAGTACTATAGTAGGCAAGGTGGAGATACAAAGGAGGCAAAAGGCATGATTTCAACCCTGATAGAACAAACAAACACAGCAGTGAAACATGAAATTGCAAGTTCATACTTTTGCAAAACCAACTGAAGGTATTTTTGTTTTAAACATTTTTCTACCTAGATGACATATTAACAAGACTTTAATGACCATTTGATGTTGAAACCTGATTACATTTAAGATATCCATCTCTCTGTCCAAATATATTTATCTATAAAAATATAGATAGATAGATATTATAGTCACAGAGATAGATAACAAGGCTTTAATGAACATGTGACATTGAAACTTGGTTAAATTTAAGATATCCATCTCTCTATCCATATATCTACAAATATATACATATATTATATATAAAATATATAATATAGTCATAGAAACAGATAAGGCTTTAATGACCATTTAACATTGAAATTTGGTTAAATTTAAGATATCCATCTCTCCATATATATATATCGATATCTATAAGTTTATAGATATCGATATAGATAGATAGATATATAATATAGTCATAGAAACACTTACAAGACTTTAATGACCATTTGATGTTGAAACTTGGTTAAATTTAAGATATCCATCTTTCTATCCATATATCTATATCTACAAATATATAGATGTATAAAGATAGATATATAATATAGTCAGAGAGAGATAGATAAATACATATGAATATGTGTGTGTGTATGTGTGTGTGTGTGTGTGTGTGTATTTACAGCCTCTCTATTTCTTTTTATAATGTGTTTGTGTGTACATATGTGGTCAGGTTGTTGATTAAAGGAGGCTTCCTTATCTCCTGGACTATATCCATGGTCTTGAACAAACCCAAGAGGCCATGTAGGACACATTACCAAGCATGGAGAAAATCAGGGAACTCCCTTGATTTATCCCTGATTACATCTATAGTATATATACAAGAGATGTAAGTTTCCTGAAATTTCAAATAGCAATCTCAAATGAGCAAGAAAGCCTCTTTATTACTTTCTCTTTTAGTTTTTATTACATATAAATATACCCACATATGTATATACACATATATAAATGCCCATTTATCTATGATGTGCATTTCACTCAGCTACATCTAGATCCTTGCCCTTTTTTTTTCATTTCACCCCAAGTGTAGCCATCAATTTAATTCCCTCTCCCTCCACCAAATGAGCACTTTGGGTTTCATTTCCACCACATTCTGTTGGCCTGTGACCCATCCTAGGGGTTCCCAATTCTCCAGCCTCCCAGGGATCGAGGGTCAGGAATCTGGGGCTGAAATACCTGCTGCATGCCTTGCATCGTCTGCTGAAGAAACTGCAGCTGCTGGTCCTTAGTGAGGTTCTCCTCAGTACGGAAGAGCTGCCCTTTCTCCTGCTTCAGCAGCTCTACCTCATTCCTGTAGGCGTCCAGCTGCCACCGCAGGCTGTCGTTCTCTTCCTTGAGGGCATACGCCTGGGCAGCCAGGGCTGAGGGGACAAACAGCAATTTCAGAACAGGGCTCAGTGAAGCATTTGGTGGGGGGCAACAGACCTACGTGGGACTTCTGCGGGTGAGCTTCTTGCTGAGAAAGGGATCTGACCACCTGATTAAAGAAATGGCCTTTGCCAACTCAGGGCTGGAGCACCAGCAGAAAAATGAAAAGAAAACCCCCCAAATGTTTTTGCTTATGGTGGCTAAATAGGATGTCACAAAAGTTTTAATGCAGATTGATTTGATTTCTTAAAGGTTAAATCTGCACTAAGATTTTTGGGACACCTAAATCCCAATTTTAATGGTTTTAAAACTGCAATAAGACTTTTTTGAACACGCTGTATCCCAGCTTTAATAGTTTAAAACAACGATAAGACATTTTGGACACCCTATATCCCAGCTTTAATAGTTTAAAACTGCAATAAGACTTTTGGGACACCCCATATTCCAGCTTTAATAGTTTAAAACTGCAATAAGACTTTTGGGACACTCTATATCCCAGTTTTAATAATTTAAAATAACAATAAGACTTTTGGGACACCCTATATCCCAGCTTTAACAGTTTAAAACTGCAATAAGGCTTTTGGGATATCCTATAGCTTAATACCTTTTAAGTTTTAATAGCTTAAAAACCCTGTGAAGTCAGATTGCCCTTTATGGGACGGGTCCAGGATAGAGGCAGATATTATCCAGCAGATTTGAGTCTTGCCACCATTCATAGTTTTGTAACCATAAGTCAACCACTTGACCACTCCAATACTTAATTTCTTCATCAATAAAATGAGGATAACTACTATCTTGCCTTCCTCACAGAACTGTCATCAGGATTCAGTGGAGTAGATTTGAAAGTGCTTAGTAAATTCTAAAGCATTTTCCAACCATGTAGTACTGGGACCGTCTGGTAGTATTTTACTCCTAAGTTCTTATGAAGAAGAGTCCACAGTTTGATGGGTTTAGAGCTAGAACTGTTTTCAGAGAGCAACTAGTCCAATCTTCTCCTTTTACAGATGAGGAAACCAAGGCTTTTAAATTACCTGCCCAACATCTCATAGATAATACGTTTCAGAGGCTGGATCCTCTGACTACACAGAAAGTGACCTTTCCCCTCTTACTATAATATTCTATGTCCATTACTTCTTTCTTTAAACCTGATAAGTTCAATAGGGGGCAGATACTTTTGTTTTTGCCTCTGTATCGCACAGTATCTGACATAGTGGACATCCATGAAATACTTGCTAAATAAATGAATGAATGTTGCAGTTCTAGATGGAATGGGAATCCTGATTAAAGTCCTGAATTTTGTACAAATAGTAATATTCATTTGTATTCTGATTCCTTTCTTTTTATGCCTTTTTAGGCATAAATAAGACTTTTGGGACATCCTATATCCCAGATTTAACAGTTTAAAACTGAAATAAGACTTTTGAAATAAGTTGCTTCTTAACACATCAGAGGACCTACCTGGTCCTATGGACACAGTGGAATATAAGGATCAAAAAGAAATCTACCCGTAGCTGAGTTGACCCTCTACCAATTTTCTCATGTCCTGTTCCATTCCACAAATTGTTCCACAAAATTCTATTCCACTCCACAAATGATTAAATTCTTACTATATGCAAGGTACTGAGGATATAAAGACAAATTAAATAGACCTTTTCCTCAGGGAGTTTACATTTTAGTGGGCTAAAAATGATCTTTTCTTTCTACCAGAATGGTAACTTGGTTTTCTTTGTTTTGTAAGCAAGTTTTTCTTTTTTTCTTCCCAAATCGGTAAATATTTATAAGATGCCCAATATGTGCAAGATACTGAGTATACAAAGGGTAAGTATAAAAACATCTGGCCCTTTTAAAAAATTATTAACTTTTTAATTTTAAAATTATTTTATTTTAATTTATGGAATAAAATGAACATTTTTCATAACAGTACAATAAAAATATTACACATGAAAATGGAAATCTATGTACAACTTGCTATTAAAATTACTGTATAAGATTCTTTTTGTTTCCTTCTTTTACCTCCAATTCCCCCCTCAGATGACTATAATTAAATACAAATAAATATAACATATATAAAATGATTGTATTCATACTCCTATTTCTCAGTTCTTTCTCTGGCCAGCAGGTTTTCTTTTTAACAGTCTCTATGTTCCTGGATTTTTATTTGATAGTCTCTCCTGACACAAAACTTAATAGCAATTGTTAGAGATAGAAAAGGAATCAACAATGTGAACTTCACTTGACATCCTTTTCCATTTTTCTTTATGTATCTTTTGAGATTGATATTGAGTGAAAGAGAAGATCAAAACTTAGAATACTGGCAGTGTGGTACACTGGGATGAGAATTGGGTCTGGGGTCAGAGGATCTAGGTTTGAACATCTTACTCCTTATTGGACCCTGAATGTGTCACATGACCTTTCTAGAGCAAATTGCTTTTCTGATGATAAGAAAATGCCTGAATGAAGTTGAGTGTTCATGTTGGAGAGAGCAGAGGGGCTAGGTGGAGGAAGGTCTGGAATTCAGATTGAATTAAGGCTTGATGTGTTAGCCAGCCTGGAGCTCTGATAGATTCTTGAGCTGGGGAGTGGCAGGATGAAATTTGTGATTTAGAAAGATTAGTCTGGCAATGCTGTACTGAATGGATTAGAGGATGGAGAAATTAAATAAACAAAAGTTTATTCTCTGGGTGTGTACAGGCAATTTTAAAGCTCTTTGGCTATTAATCCACAAAGGCAGAAAGAGAGCCAGGATAGATTTGAGAATAAAGAGAAGATATTTTAACCCTTTACAATCCAGCTTCAATCATTTTTCATAACCCAAGATAGCAATCACTGCTACTTTGATCTGATTTACTGTAAGGAGGTTTTATTTGACAGAGGGATGATGTAACAGGGCAAAATTACTGAAAATGCGAAGATTGAAAAAAAAGTGTTGGCTCTACAAGCACATTACTATATTAGCAACACTGAAAGACACTTAAGTCATTTCCTTAGCAAGCTCTATTTGGCCCTTTTTCAATTTAGAATGGCATTTTTATTATCATAACTGATAGCAGGTGTTTGTGAAGAAATCGATTAGTATGCAGGAGTGGAAATTACATTTTCCAAATGAATTGCAGAGTCTGCAATATAAGCTGAAATCTGTGTAGCAAAATGTGCCAGAACCATTATTTAAATAAATTATCTGAGCATAAATACATAGGGAGAAAAGGGTCATCCATTCTTTGGGGGCCTCTCTCACAATCCTATGGAATGGTACCACTGTTAGTTCTTATTTGTGCTTGAGCCAAATGACCAGTGAGCTTGCCAAGCATGACATAGCGGCGTCATTCCTGAAGAGGGATGTGATATCATTGTAAGAAAACAGCTGTAATATAAAAAAAAAAAAAAATCAACACCATATCCAATTCTATCAACATTTTTATAATTGGGGTGTATAAATGATTCATGTTCCTGATTAAATGATTTCAAGCTTGATATTTACAGATTTTTTTTTTTGTTACCCATGTGGTAATATTCTAAAGGGTGAGAAATCATATATTGACTCCACTTAACTTAGAGGCACCTGTGTGTAAACATCAATCAGAATGGGACCACAGATCTGAGGCTATTTGTCAGAGAAAAGCAATTTACTTAAGACTATATTAGGCTTTTTGGACAAGAGAAATAGCAAAAAAATAAGAAGGAAGGAAGGAAGGAAGGAAGGAAGGAAGGAAGGAAGGAAGGAAGGAAGGAAGGAAGGAAGGAAGGAAGGAAGGAAGGAAGGAAGGAAGGAAGGAAGGAAGGAAGGAAGGGAGGGAGGGAGGGAGGGAGGGAGGAGGAGGGAGGAGGAAGGGAGGAAGGGAGGAAGAGAGGGAAGGGAGGAAGAGAGGGAGGGAAGAAAAGGAAATAAATACTGATAAATTTGGATGCAGTGAAATTCACAGGAGCTGAAAATCCCAAAGGAACTGAAAACTAAAACTTAAGAACATTTTTTTAGCTCATTTTTTCCCCAACCCTCTTGGAACATCTGGCAGAAACTATATTGTTATTTCAAATTAAAAGTTTTGAAAAACATAAAAATCAAAGCTTTCTTGATGAAATATATCTCCTGAATGACTGTGTAATGGATGAATGGGCAAATGAATGTATGATAAATTCTACTGTTTTTTTTTCTTTCTGAAATTCAGAGAATAATGATAGTAAATTGCTTGTTTGGAATGCCAAAAGACACTCTGTTTTATAGAATAGTCTGGTTAACAGAGATTAGTACAAAGTCACAGAATATTAGGGCAGGAAGAGACCTTAATTTAATTTCTTCATTTTGCAGATGAGAGAGATGAGCTGATTTATATAAATCAGATAGTTAACTAGTAGGTATATTAGTACTTGGAACGACATAATGTTTACAAAATTTCAAAGAATTAGAGTACAATAATAGAGTATCCATGAAACTACATTGAACACAAATTAATCTTTGATGATTTGGAAGGCAGAGTAAGGACCTGGAGAGTGATGATCCTTGATATCATTAATCAATCAACTAAGAGTTTGCTCAGTGAGTATCATGAACCTAACACATTGTATTTAATACTAAGGAACAGAAAAGAACAAAACAGCCATACCATTTTAAATCATTGTTAATACCGTGAGGCTGGGGATCACTGAATTTTTTGAGATCTTTGAAAAATGGACACATATCGTCTGACCTACTTTTCTCTATGTTAATATGATCTCTAACTCCTGAGAAGCTAGCAACCATCCAGAGTTTCCTTGGATAAAGTTGGTAACATGCTTTACTTCTTTTAAGTAAATGATCTGGTAAAAACATCAAAATTTCTAAGTTATCAGCTAGAGCTGGCTTCTGAAAAATAATTAGCACAATATGAAAAACTACAAGTTATTTTGGGATTTGTCCCAGTATCCTGATAATATATTAATATTTTTTTCATGCTCAGGCAAGATATAACCAAATAAAAGAACATTTTAACATATTGTTTCTAACTCTTATCTGTAGTTCTCAAGAACTGTAAATCTTTGTGTCACTGGGGAAATGTGGATATTTAAACTTCTCTTCATAGTGTCAGAACTGCAAGGAGGCTGAAAGGATATACTTATTGTTTATTCTTCATTTTCTCAGTCAAATAAAGTACTTTCAAGGTCTTCCTCATCTTTTATAAGCTAGTGGGGCACTGTTTTTGGTACAATGACTGACTCTGAATTAGAAAGATCTAAGTTTAAATACTGCCTTTGTCACTCACTTATTATGCAATTTTGGGCAAATTATTTAAGTTCTCAGAACTTCAGTTTACTCACCTACAAAATGAAGGGATTTCAATTAGAAGAGTATATACAGCATTGGGATGTACTAGTTTTCCAAGTCTGGTTTAGGTCCCAACACGTGAATCTAATGTAAATTTAAAGGGTAATATCTGTTAGCACCTCACTCTAGGGGCCATTTTTCCATGAAATGTTTCTTGATTCCTTTATTTTAAATGTTCTCTCCATGTGGCCTCAAATTTTCTTGGAGAGCTTTGTCTGCATTCTTTTCCTGGCCTATTATCCCCTACCTTCTGTAATACTTATTTGTTCATATATCTTATTTTCATATATTATATTAACAAAAGGCCCCAAAGGAAACTCATCTTGGAGCTCCAAAATAAGTAGATCTTCATTTAGTCAGATTTCCAAAAAAGTACCTTTTAGAACAGTCTTGGGAATAGTACATCAAATGGGAATCTTAAAGACTGGGTTTTCTGCCTCTCTGACACTGATCAACTATCTACTGTTATCTTCTCTGCCTGGTTTTCCCTTCCTCTGAGGTTATTTTGAGATCTACCCACTGCTTATTATCTAAACTTAGTAGAGATTAATGAATCAGTGTCAAGAGATTTGAGCTTAATGGCCAAGAATCACGTTAGGATCCTGATGGAACAAAAGGCCCATGGAAACAGCATTATTATATTTTCCCATTTTTCAAAAAATAATTGTTTGTGTTCCTTTAAAAGTGTTCCTGAGTGTTTTTACCCATGCATTTATCTTTTTCTACCAAATACTAAACTCCCTGAGGGCAGTGACTAAATATTCTTTCCCTGGCATTCTGCACAGCTTTAATACACACTAAATATATAGGATAAATGTTGACTACTTCTAGAGCCATCTTCTGTCACCCTGATTTATATTTGGCCACTGGGGCTCTGATGGTCCAGAGGAGAATGTAAGGCCAGTGACTTTGCTCAGCCCTCCCTTACTTAATTCCAATTCCCTGGCGTGTCACGGAGTCACCTCTCTGATGTCTTGGACCTCTTTGATAACCAAGAGCAAACCACCACAGTACATACTAAATATACAAAATAAATGTTGACTGAATAAAGTTTGAAAATTCACCTAAAATAATATAATTACTTTGTGCATACTATTTTACAAACTATAGTTCATATATTCATTTAAGAGTCCTTATAAGCAGAGATATCAAACTTGAATAGAAACTGGGGCTTCTGAACAATATATGAAGAATCTTTATTGGTTTCTTATTGATTTATAAAACTACACATTAATATTATCTAGGTTCTGTTGTATTTTCATTTATTTTGTTAAATATTTCTCAATTATATTTTAATCCTGAACCAGACCGAACTCTGAAATATTGTGGGCTGTTTGATTACTCTGCTTATAAAAACCCTATAAAATATAAAAATCCAAGTATAATAGTTATTTTCTAGACAAATTAAGGTTATCAGGAACTGAATGGTTCTGTCACTAGCAGTTAGTGGTCACTTTCACAACATCAAAGATTATGAGACTTCTGCCTGGGGAAGTTCCAATTAACCAGACTAATTTCCAGAAGAAATAGGCTATGAATTCCATGAAAGTCAAGACTCCAATTCAAGATTTAAAGATGAGTTTAAATCTTGTTTCAATTGCTTATTAAGTGTTTAACCCTGGGCAACCATCCTCAGTTTCCACATCTGTAAAATGGGAATAATTACACTACTTCTCAGAGATTTTGTAAAGATCAAATTAAATAATATATGTAAAGGGCTTGGCAAACATTAAAGGACGATGTAAGTGTTAGCTTATTATTATCATTCTTCTTTGTGCCTTTCATAATGCTTAGCATAGTAAGTACTCTTGAAGGAATTAATGAAACATCTGTGTCAAAATTTGAAGCGATAGAGCAAGCAGTGTAAAGAGAGTAGAACAGCAATCTTCCCCAAATTGCTTATAGAAATCCTTTTAGCTACAGTTTCTCTGGATTATTATTATAACTCAGCACTGAAATAACATTTTATATTTGCAGAGTGCTCTGTAGTCAGTGTACAGGATGTTATTAGTAAGACCTAAACAAAAGCATAACAGTGTCTATTTCTGTCGGATATGAGACAAAGGCAATAAGTGTATTTGGGGGAGGAGAAGCAAGTCTAGAACCTGTCATTGCAATGGCTTAAAGGTGAGTTTGGAAGATGAACCCGCAGTAGGTACCTTTAAAAAAAAAAAAAAAAAAAAAAAAAAGGCAAACCTAAATGAATCTTTCTTCCTTCATGTATTTTTTTTTTCCTCTTGTGCTTCTGGGTTTATACTGAGTCTAACTGGGGATCTACATCACACATTTTTCCCCATTTATTATCCCCAGCTTTCTCTCTCCCAACAATCTTTATCTTGTTTGCAAAAGAAAATCAAGGCATTAAGAACACTATTTTTTTTCCCCAATACTAGGTTAATCTTGAATTTAATAAAGGCATAGCAGAAAAAGAAAGGCAATATGAACTTCACCAAACATTAATTAAATATCAATACATGAAGACTGGCCTAGGCAAGGGTTAATACAATGTTTAAGCAAGACACAATCATAGCTCTTATGGACCTTCTTAGGACCTTAGAAAAGCAAGAGAAAAACTCAGAAAATCTACTCTTCCAAAACTCATCTCTTCTTGTTCCTGCACTGCCCCAAGTCTAAAGCTGCGAGACACTATTTCTATTTGAATTTCATTTGAAAAAAGCCTCCACTGCCTTTAGGGATCTTCTTTAAGAAAAACTGTAGACACTCATGGACAAGAATCACACTAAAAAAGGAGGCAAGTAAGAACTGTGACTTCCATTGGAGAAGGGAGTGTCCATACTTCCAATGCATCCAGGTATCACAGAATAAGCATCTGCATTTCAGTTTTCTTTTTACTCTCAATTTCTTATCCCTTGTGCCTGTTTGCAATCTCTAATGCCTTTAATTAATCTCCTCTAGGTAATCATTGTAAGAATGACATGGAATAAAGATGGGGACAGGGAGGAAGAGAGAGGAGGTATAACAGGTTCCTATGTTTAGCATGAGGATCCAATCTTGTTATAATTTCACTTCTCATAGGGCACTGAAGGATTGCTTTATCAGAAGGGGAAGCCTTCAAACTTTCCCTCACCCATCCTGCAACATTTTCATTCCCATGAGCAGCTGCAGGAGGACTGCCCCCACCATCATCACTCACATCAATAAACACTCTAAACTTAAAGTAAACATCAGGTTTAGAGTGCTCTTCACACAATGACTCTGTGAGATAGTCGGTGCAGGTATTATTCTCCTTATTTCATACCTGAAATGTTGGAGACACACATATTAAGTTATTCAGTTTTCCCCATATAGTGAGAAATGACACAGCTGAGACACAGAACATTTAACTAGAGTTGAAGATTAGAGGTTTTATATATATATATATATATATATATATATAAAATTGTATATGGATATATATATAAAATTGTATATGGATATATATATATATAAAATTGTATATGGATATATATATATATATATAAAATTGTATATGGATATATATATATATAAAATTGTATATGGATATATATATATATATATAAAATTGTATATGGATATATATATATAATTGTATATGGATATATATATATATAATTGTATATGGATATATATATAATTGTATATGGATATATATATATATAATTGTATATGGATTATATATATATATGTAAAGAGATAAAGAAGACTTCTAGAAAGTGACTTGACCAAGATTATATAGCTAGTAAGTAATAGCAAGTTGGAATTTTCATTCAGGGTCTTTGAGTATAGATTGATCACTCCTTCCACTGCACCAAACTCAAATCTACCATTTTCCCCCTGCAGCATGCTCTCTCTCCCTGCACCATGTTAACTTATACATAGCCCATTTCTTCCCACTTTGATCTAGTCCTTTCTCAAATGGCTCCTTTCATCCTATTTCCTACAGAAAATCTTTTCCCCTGTAATTGGGCATCAGGTAGTGATTCCTTTGTTTTTCCATTTACCATTTTTGGACTGACAGTTTCAATTTCATAAAACATTTGCATCAGAAAGTGTAGGTTATCTAAATATGGATTTTTAAAATGTGCACATGCTTGATGCCCGTACAGGTGCCTACAGAAATCTGTCATTCTGACATGTTTATATCAAAATGCTGTATTTTTAAAAAGGACAGTTAAAGTGCCTACTTAACTCTCCAGTCCACCTATGCCGAACACCATTCTGTTGTTCCTGTGTTCCTTTTTCATAAATTCCCCACTTTTGGCCTTAGTTTCTGGTTGGTCCATAGTAACATCACTTACAGACTAGCACAAGGTGGGGAAATGCTCTTTGAATGATCTTTGAGTATAGTGGTTGGTCTGAGTTTTGCACAGATTTATTCATTCTGTTAACTCTGAGACAGAGAACTGAATTTCTCTAGAAGGTCTAGTAACTTCTGTTCTATTTAACTATCACAGACAGCACCCCAAATCCAAGAAAGTGTTCTTACAACTGGGTACTAGTCATTTCTTTTAAACTATTGAATCCCCGGTTAGTTGCAAGCTCTTTGAAGGCAGGAACTTGTTTCTTGCCTTGCTTTGCATGTCAAACACAACATTTAATATGTCCAACAGTAGCTCATAACATTTAATAAATGTGTGTTGATTTGGTGAAAGTTGTAGGGATAAGTCTTGAGTACTCTATTTTGTTAGAGTGCCCAATTTAAGCCTCTGGTACATTTCTCCTAAAAATGCACTAATGGGATCAGCCTTTTGATGAAACAGCATCACTACAATTCTACAACATCATATATCTCTGATTTCCATAGGAGGAAAGGAGACCCCACATCCTATATAGCTGAGTCTAACTATCACTTACTTTGTTCTTTCATTCTCATTTTTCATTCTCAATCCAATATCATCATGAAAATACTTGATTTCTGTTCCAAATATTGTCTTGATACGTGTTTTATTTAGTTCTGGTAACCTGAGAAGCATTGCTTTTGTAACCTCAAGATTTTTCAGACTATCAAGTACATTAATTTATTAAAAACAACAACAAACCATTACTTACGGCTTAAAACATACAAGATATTGTGTTAGTTGCTGACTTATTTTATTGTAAAGTAATTATCTCATTAAAAAACCCCCCACAAATATTGTTTTCTCAGTTAAGCTCCAAAGAAGCCTGATGGTCTGAACCAGCAGACAAACCTCAGGCAAGTGACTTAGGATGAAGACATTTTTTTTAATCTACCTAATCATGGACACTCTCACTTAACTTCTTTAGGCCTGTTTCCTCATCTGTAAAATGGGAATAATAACATTTTCGCTATCTCCTTCAAAGAACTGTTGTGTAGTAAATGAATGATAAAACTGAAAGTGTTATAGACATGTGATTTATCATCCATGCACTTCCTTTATATGCTTTAGAAACCTTCATCCATGTCAAAAACACATATATTTACAATTCTCCTACCAATGGCATAGACCACCTTTCCAAATTATCAATCAGTAGGCTTAATATTGATTTCTGACAAAATTCTACAACATATAATTCTAATTTCTGAGTATTTTTAAAGGAAAGTAGTGATTGCTAAGAGACAGATGGTTCCTCTAAGAATAGGACATGCCAGACTAACCTGATTTATTTTTTAAAGCTATTAACATGCAACTGTTGCAAGCATAGTATGCCAGGATTTCAAGAACGCATTGGATAAAACTGGTTGAAAAACTGGACAGCAAAGGCCATCAATGGGTCCATATCATCTTGAATGGAGGTAATCCAATGGAGTCCCTCAATGATCTGCCTTTTGCCTATGTGACTATTTAACATTTTCATCAATAACTCAGATAAAGACATAAAGATGATGTTTATCAAATCTGATGACTACACAATTCTGTAAAGCGCAGCCAAAATATGGCTCTAAAGTCAGAAGGACCAGAATTCAAATCTGACCTCAGGCACTTATTAACACTTTCTAGCTATGTCACCCTGGGCAAGTCGCTTAATCCCAATTGCATCAGGAAAAAAATATATGTACGGAATGGCCAGGAACCCTTCCAAAAAAAATATTGATAGTCAAGAACAATGACTTGAATGGAATTCAATAAGGGTAATGAAAGGGTAAAAGAAAATAGAATTTCATAAGGTAAATACAATTCTTAGATTAAAATAATCAACCACACAATTATAGAAAGTATCAATAGATTGTATGAAAATTATTTCAGAGTCTTAATTGGACCATCATTTTGAAATGGTAAAAGAACATGATATAACAGCCAAACAATGAGAGGGAATGTGTGGAAAAAGAAAAAAGTTAAGGTTGCTACATGCTTTCCTTGGTCAGACCACATAAGAATTGCGTTCAGAGTTAAGAAACACTCAGGCACTGATAAATTCTGAATGGGATTCAGATATTGGTAAGATGGACAATGATCAGGAAAGGATCACAGTATGATGAGGGGGTCAGAGATATTAGATGGGAGATTGGCTAAAGAAAATAAATGGGGTAAGAAGGGAAAGAAAACTATGTTCAAGAAACTGACTGTTGTTGTACATAAGAGGAATTAGAACTAGGGGCCAGTTTAGGCTCAGGTAAGGAAAATAGAAATTCCCAACAATTAGTGCTATTTGAAAATAAAGAGGGTTTTCTCTGAAGACACACAGCTTTTGTTTAGTGAATAGTAAGCCTCTGTAAATAGAGCCTGGCAGACTCTCATAACTTATCAAGATATTGGGGAGAGGGAGGGTTTCTGTTCATATATGGTAGACTCAATATACTCTGAGGTTCCAACTATATGAAAACTGATAGCAAAAAAGAAAAGGGTGACTAAAGTTCAAAGGACTACATGTATGATAACTCTGCCTCTTCTTGTGTACCAAGGAATGGGACCTGATACTCCATCTTCAATGAATTTTATCCTCCTTATGTTTCTCGACCTTAACCTAAATCATTCATAAGCACCCACTTCTGCTTGGTACTTTTTTGTATAATGATGTATGTAGTACATACATATAGTTGTATAGTACTTTAAGTATGTAAATGACTTTATATAAAATATAAACATATAAATAAATGATCCTCATTTTTCCCTCAAGACAACCTTGGTGAGTATATTAAAGACATGATTTACCCCTTTTGTGGAAAAGGAAATTGAGGTCCAGAAAATAAGGGACTTATCTAGTCTTATAGTCTTAAAACTTACTAATGAATGTCAGACATGAGATTTCAATACAAGCATCTTCTGGATCCAAACCCAATGTTTTGTATCCAGTAGTAGATACTGTAAAAAGCAGAATAAATATCCTGTGCTTTGGAACTTAATAGTCCACAAAAAATGATACCTACATGGAAAAAATGCCTGGATTTTGATTACAACAGAGACTACAACCTGTTTTTTAAAAGTCTGTTGATGGAATTTGCCCAGTTAAAAGGACATTCCCTGCCTCATTTGCTATTTGTTGGAAAAGAGACAGTAATTTAGTGGAAAGGATTTGAAATCAGAAGTCAGGAGAAAACTGGGTTGAGGTTTTATTTTTTTTCTTTTATAAAATGGAGATTAAAAAATAAAACTAGAGGTGACTGCCTTCCCTGGGTTACTGTGAGAAATAAATATGATAATGTATATTAAGTGCTTTTCAAATTTTAAAGTGCTACATATGTGTTAATTGTCTTATTGCTTTCATGTTTTGTTTTGTTTTCTATCTTTCCTAAAAATCTTTCCATTGTGGAGAGAATCTGTTTTTCAGCATCTAACATCTGAAGCACCATTGTTCTTTTCCTCCTAACTATTCCTTTTTAGGTCTCATAAAAAAAAAAAAATCTACCTTTTCCTTTCTGAATGATTGCTTTAATGTTTTTCCTATAATGATACCATGTTTGAATGCCTTCATAAATCCTCTACCCAATGTGTCCAAAGCACATTTTTCTAATCTACTAGATGTTGTCTTGC
The DNA here is from genome assembly GCF_902635505.1 of Sarcophilus harrisii. Taxonomy (NCBI): domain Eukaryota; kingdom Metazoa; phylum Chordata; class Mammalia; order Dasyuromorphia; family Dasyuridae; genus Sarcophilus; species Sarcophilus harrisii. The sequence goes on along the minus strand of NC_045428.1, from coordinate 86,474,175 downwards.
ATTATTTTTCTTTGCAAGCATATATATGGATGTAGTTTCTATCTAGAATGGCCTCATGACACACTCAGGACTGAATTAACATCTCTATTGTTGTGACAGAGGGAACCCCAGCACTCCCCTCCTTAGATCATGCTGGGTTTACATTCAGCTGCTTTCATTTGCAAAGGAGTAGAATGACTTTTTAAGTGCATATTCCTAAATCTAGAACACTTTAAGGTTTCTCCCTATGGCAAAGACCCAGGGTTACCCATCCTGCATTTTTTCTTTCTACTCTAAGATTACTCAGCCTGTATTTTTTCTCTCTGCTGATCTGTGGCTGAGGCACCCAAAGGATGCACTGGTCTCCTTACATCAGGGGAATGGGGAAAGTCTTTCCTTGGGCACTTGTGGCTGACCAGTTTCTGTCTCATTCCTTTCTTGTAACTGGTCTTTTAGGTCCATGGTTTTCCAAACGAGATAGGGCCAACCTTTGTACATGGCAAGGTCTATTTTAGGTTAACCTTTTATCCTAGAGTCTATTTGTAATTCTTCTTCCCATCACCAACCTTTTTTCTTCTTTTTACTCAGTAATACTTTGATATCATTGACCCCATTTTTACTTTTCACTCAACTGAATTTCCTGATAACTTTTGTTGTTTTCTAATTACATTTTATTTTCTTACCTCAAAATTCTTTTCCTCCGTCAGTTTATTCTAATCTATTCCCATAGTTTAGATTCTCTTGGATAGAATAATTATTATAATTTATATAGCATCTGATATTAACAAAGAGACTTCCAAGATTCATTTGATTGGTTGCCTCTCATTTTATCAAGACTCTTAGAGAAACTGCATTTTTATAGCTGAGAAAGCAAACTCAGAGGAGATTCACATGGAAATTGTGGGTAGAGTTGATATTATAATTTAAGGATCAGATCACACCAACTAATCCCATCTTTTGTAAACGCCTCATTCTGAATAATAGAAATTTGCTTTTTCTATTGGGGGGGAGGGGAATCTCTTCTAAAGAAAAATAGGTTACCTTGCAAGAATAGACTTGGGGCAAGCCTAGGAAGCAAGAACAAAATGTTTGGTCATTTGCCCAACTCATTCTCTTTTATAAAATTGGTATTGATATTTTCTAAAATAACACCTTCATTTCCAAATGATCCTTCCCTTCTCCAAAAAGTCATTTTTTTCTAACAAAGAGCTTTTAAAAAGAAAGAATACAAAAAGTAATTTAACAAATTTCACTAACATATCAACCATGTGGAATGTTACATATTGCTAATTTCCCACTTCTGCAAAGAAGAGAAACTCTCTTCTTCAGGGACAATCAGGTTATACTTAGGCTATGTTTGGGGGTTTTTATTTATATGTAGTGTTATTACATATGTATGTTTTGTGTTATACATATGTAATGCATATATATAAATATATAAACATATGCATATATGCATGTGTGGAGATATCTAAACACCATCTCTGGAAGAAGGAAGGAAGAAATGGTAAGATATTTATGTAGGGCATACTTTTGGGCTTAATTTCCATTATTAAGATCTTTTTCATCGCTTTAATTCTATATAATCAGCAAAACAAATATATTTCAATAGTTTTTAATGCCATTTGTTTTTTTTTTCTGAAAAGTGATTATTCTTAATTTTTTCCCTTTATTTTTGTTGAATGTGCAAAGGATCTGTAACTTTCTCAGGGAAGGAATACATTTTACCCATACAGATTATACATGAATTAGTACATAAATCCCAGGGAATTTTATAGGATCTAGAAGTTTCAAAGAGAGCATAAGAAAGGAACAAGGACCCAAATGTACAAAAATAGTTAGAGCAGCTCTTTTTTTGTGGTGGCAAAGAATTGGAAATTGAGAAGATGCCCCTCAATTGGGGAATGGTTGAACAAGTTGTGGCATATAAGGTAATGGAATACCTATTGTGCTATATGAAATGATGAACACATTTCAGAAAAATCTCAAGACTTATATGAACTGAGACATAGTGACATAAAGTGAAGGAAAACACTATATACAGTAATAGCAACATTGTATGATCTATGATGATAGACTTAGCTCTTCACAGCAATACAGTGATCCAAGACAATTTCAAGAGACTTGCTATTGAAAATGCCATCCATAACAGAGAAAGAATTATGGAGTCTGAATGCAGATTGAAGCATATTATTTTCACTTTTTAAAATTTGTTTTTTTTTTCTTTCTTGTTTTTCCCTTTTATTCTGATTCTTCTTGTAAAACATGACTGACTATGGAAATATATTTAACATAATTGTACATGTATAGTCTATATCAGATTGTCTTGGGGAAGGGGAAGGTAAGGGAGAGAGAGAGAAAAGTCTTAAAATCTTACAAAAATGAATGTTAAAAACTATCTTTACATGTAATTGGAAAAAAAAATGCTGTTCAAAAAAACTCCAAAATCACATCCTCCTAGAGGTTAAGTAATTAATCCCATGTTATATGGGAGCCATCTCTAATTATCCTGATCTATAGCTTACCACTGTACCAAGATGGCTCCAGGAGAGAGTTGAGGCTGGTGACCCTGCACACTCCTGTCTCACTTAAATCTAATTCAACTGCAAATCATGGCATCCCTTCCTAATGTTATGGTATCCCCTTCCTGGTGTTATGGTTCTTTTCAAGAACAAGACACAAACGACAGCAAAAAGTGAAGTTCTAATTTGTAGTATTGGCTGGTTCCTGATGTCTATGTGCTCATACAGAAAACGTGACAATGGACTTTCAGGAATTGGTTCCAGCTGTCTTCAACATGGACCAGTCCATTCATTCTCCCTTTATCACCTTCTTTTCAACAGCCTCAAATCTCCCATTCTTTCAGATGCCTCAGTTTTCCTACTAGAAACCTGACCCATCTCCACTGACATTATAGTGTTCCCAATGTGTTCTGGAAAGTCAAATTTCCCTTCTCTCTGTGATTTCCACAAAGATGATACTTATCTTCTTGTATTCCTCAGGCTCAGCTTCTAAGTGCAGTTAGTTTCAATAACTATTTCTATGGCTAAATTACACACATTTCTGTAAGAGGGGACTTAGGCTAAAGTACTAAAAAACCTCTCTTTGGGGACACAATAACCTTTCTTGGGAGCTCACAAAAAAGCAAATTTTTTGCTTTTGATCATTAAAATGATTTGTTTTGAGTTTCTGATGAGTTTAATTTTTCAATTGGCAATGTTTTATTCTTACTGGCAACTACTTAAAAAAAAACCCTCAGTAAGTGCTGGAGCACCCGTTAAGCACTATTAATCAAACACTAAATGCTTTTAAACAGCTCTGCCTCTTTTCTAATTGAGAAATAAAGCTGTTTGGGCAAGTTTATGGGAGTGACCTTGATTGAATTAAGGAGGTCAGTGACGGAGCAGACTTCAACCCATATTCAGCGATTTTAAGGAAATGACTGCACTCAAATTAAGCTAAAAATTAACATGAAATATTTTGTTTCTGAAAGGTTAAAGGAAATCCTTTGGGAAAGAAGCTCTCTTGTTAACTGAAATGTTACTGAAAATGGGAGGCAGCTTAAGAGACTGAGTGGTTGAAAAATTGCTTTATAAATGAGGTGTTAATGAATCAAATATTATATAATTATATGTTAATATAATTATATATAATTATAATACATGTTGTTATACTATAAAACAATTGATATAATATATTCATTGCAATTATAATTATATGTATATAATTGTAATATGACTGATGTTGTAGAATAATTTTCAGTTATGTTGGTCTCTTCATGACCCCTTTTGGGGGTTTTCTTGGCTAAGATACTGAAGTGGTTTGCCATTTTATTCTCAAGCTGGCTTTACAGGTAAGGAAACTGAGGCAAACATGGGTAAGTAACTTTCTCAGATTCACACAAATAGGCTAGATTTGAACACAGAGAGACGAGACCTCCTGACTACAGGTCAGCAATTCCATCCACTGTGCCACCCAACTGCCCACACACTATAAGTACAAAGCTTTATATTTTATTCATTTTTTAAAAGCCAAGGACCAAACAACTTTTGATGACTGAAAATGTCAAATATATGTTTCATAGGTACTATTTCCAGAATAATTATCAAAGAAAAACTAAACTACATATTCCATATTACACGTCTGCCATCTTCCAACCAATCTTGGTCTTCACCTCACTCCAAAAATTAAAGGACAAAAAATTTGACCATCTGTAAGCCTTTTGAGGGAAGGATCTTTTACACCTCTCCTAGAACCTAATATAGTGCTTCCCACAGAGTGGGCGCTTTAGGGCTTTGTGAATTAGTGACTCATATCCTTTTCTAAAAAGAACCACACAGGGACATCTTATACAACAAGATGCTTACCACAGTTTCATCACACGGGCTGAATGTAAATGGTATGTTATGGAATGTGTATGTCAATGGGGTATAGGAAAAGACATATGAGGTTATTTTCCAGTGAGAGGGTCTACTATTTTTATCAGTTGCCCATCTTATTTCTCTTATCAACTGTAAAGAAACTGACTGATCATTCCGAGATGCCAATAATTAAAATTGGAGACCATTTCATTATGCGCCCCTAGTGAATTGCTTATTTCTCTTTTCCATCAAATATGGAGTTCAGGACCTCAGCTTGTCAAATCAGTTATCTGTAAAGAGATTCTCCTGTTCTGGAAATGAACAGATGCTGAACTTAAATAACTTAAACCTTCATAGGATTTCTTGCCTCCCACATCTCCCTGCTTTATTAAAGATACTGTTTTTTGGTTCTGACAACAGATAGTTAAGAAGCCAGAAGTAACACTTCCCCTTTGTTCCAGCACAAACCAAAGAAGTAGATGACAGGTGCTGTAGTCTAGAGCACTGGATTGGGATTGTACTAGGTACAAATTCTACCTTCAAAAAATACTAGCTGTAGAGGTAAATCATGTGGCAATTGTGGGTATCAGTTTTCTCACCTACAAAATGAGAAGATAGAATTCAATGACCTTTGAGGTCCCTTCCTAAACTTAGAATCTGAACATCTTTTCAGGAGAATTACATCACCTGCATGCTTCACTCCAAGCCAAATGTAGGCAGGAGAAAGGAAAAGTTTTCAGACCAAATATTATGATCTCCTCATTTTATTCATGGTTTTAAGTTAATCCACCTATTTAGTCTAACATTAATATAAGATAGCTGATCCTATCAACATCATTACCAACAACAAAAATGTACATATTTTATTTAAGTTTAACAGCTCCTCTACAGGGAATATATCATATTTTTACACCCTTTTTGTATTACCTATGGAAATCATACGTATCATTATTCTCATTGAAGGACGGGAAACTGTGGATCACACAAATAGAGTGATTTTGCCCATAGTCATTCAATGCCATGAGCAAAATTTCCATGTGGATATTCTGCCCTTCAATTCCAGCATTGATAGTGGATCCTTCCCAGCAGGAAAGGAAGGCATATTGGGCACTCATATAATGTTTTTAAAAATTAGTTGAATCATCCTTTCTTTTTAGAACAACGCTTAAGCCAAAGCACTTTAAGGGTAGTTAACTTAGTTAAGGATACTAGAAGACTACAGTAAACCAGGTAGATACAGTTGTTGTAAGGATCCTCAAATCACTTAAAGTCAAATATATTTTCCAGTATTTATCCAAAATCTGACATATTTCCTATCTTGTAAAGATTTATTTTACATATATGCTATAGCTTAAGCTGTTGTGAATGGAAACTTTTAATAATTAAACAAAATCCCAATATACATTTTCATTATGCATTCTATAACTCAATTAAAACTACTGGGGTCACTGTTTCAAAAAGTACAACGTTATATTAACTATCTCTCTCAACTTTTATTTTCAAAACATTTTCAAAGGTATATTCCACCATCCAAAGCAAAACTTTTCTTGCTGTTTAGGAAGCAAATCATGGAGAAATATTATAATGGGAAATGTTTGAGAGTGGATGATGAATCAATAAATTGGTCTGCTTTATGTAGGATGTTCTAGACAGTAGGTGTTGCAGAGAAAATGGGAGAAAAGATGGGAAATGAAAAGACTGACATGGCAGCTCAAATCATTCATAAATGTAGTCATCAGATGTTATCAGTGTTTTTGACAATATCTTTGTTTTTTCTCTTTACCTGTTCAGAGATTTTATAAATGAAAAAGATGGGGTATAACAAAAAGCAGATGCAGCCTAACCAGGGTAAATGGGACATGGTCAATAACATTTCATTTCCTGTTCATCCAAGAAAAAACTTATTAAACACCTAATGTGTGCAGGGCACCGTGTATAAAATAACTTCTCTTGACTGATTCCTACCACATATTTTGTTTTGAGAAAACAAACATCCGCTTCCTTGAAAAGGATCGTTCCAGTTTCTGCAATGATTACAAAAATAAACAACAACCAAAAATCCCAAACAACTTGCATGCTTATAAGTTTTTCCAGATAGTTGACTTTGTATATAGGATGCATAGAAGCAAATGCCTTTGCTGTAGTGAAAAACATGGAGACTGATTCTTTAAGTCTTCCCCAATTCCAAAAAAAGTGGAAACCATTCTATGAACTACATAGCCATTATTAAGGAAGACAAGAGACCATCAACAATCTTTTGCAAATTCTCATCTGGTCTACAACTTTGAAGGTGTATCTAATACCCATTTAAATAATCATGGGACATTGGGTCCAGAATCTGAAATCATGATCAGGAAAGGTAAGAATATTGATGTAATATAAATATTGACTTTCCCCATATGTAAACTAACACAATAAATTTCCCCAACCTCAGCAATAGTAACTTATTTTTCATTTATATAAAATTATTGAAAATAGCCAGGAGAGGACACCTCAAGCAAGTGGAGATGTTTACAGATAATTTCAAGCACCAATTTCTTCATGAAGCTTTTCTCTGGTACACAAACCAAAGTGAAAGTTCTACTCACATTTTTCATAGCATTTTTTCTTTGGATCTCTCTTTTATATTTATTTTCCTAGTCCTCGTATCAAAATGAACAGTACACAGTGTCCCCAAAATCTTACTGCAATTTTAAACTATTAAAGCTTATTTTAAGTTTTATGTAAGATGGTCTAGGCAGCAGGTATTTATAGAGAATGGGGAAAAAAGATGAGAAATAAAAGGATGCGACAGTTGTAATAGTTCAAAACTGCTATGACTTTTGGGATACCCTATTTTTTCTATATATCTTTTCCTTCTATTATATTGAAAAGCTTCTTAAAAGCAGGGTCAGGTGGCTTTTTTCAACAAGAGGTGATTCAGGCCAATTCCAATAAACTTATGATGGAGAGAGTCAGCTGCATCTAGAAAGAAGACTAGGCAGACAATGTGGGTCACAACCTAGTATTTTCACCTTTTTTTTCTTTGCTTGCTTTTTTTCTTATTTTTCTTTCCTTTTTGATCTGATTTTTCTTGTGCAGCATGATATAGAAGAATTGCACATCTTTAACCTATAGTGGATTACTTGCTGTCTAGAGGAGGGAGTAGGGAGAAGGGAGGGAGAAAAATTTGGAACACAAAGTTTTGTAAGGGTGAATGTTGAAAGCTATTTTTGCATATATTTTGAAAACAAAAAAAAACCCTACCTAAATAAATAAATAAAAAGCAAATTCAGTATTGTAAATCTGACTTTGCATCCTTCATATCTCATAAAATGAACTAATATTTATTCAGTAATGTGATATTTATAAAACACTTTATATACATTATTTTATTTAATCATCATAATGACTGTGGGGTGGATAGTATGAGTATTAGCCCCATTTTCTAATTGAGAAAACTGAGATTCATTAAATTTAATTGACTTGCCTATGGCCAATACCAATGATGATGATGATAGTAATAATAATTATGTTGTGGGATTGAAGTTGGGCACTGTACTATGCTGACTGACACAATGGCTTTTACACTGGCTAATTAACAAATGTTTTTTAGATGGAATAGTTGAACAAACTGTTGCAGATATTGAGGGGCACTGCAGCCAATGGTTTCTGCATCCTAAGTGAAAACTAAAATATGATGACTACAGAAAATGTCACAAAATCTCCCTAAGTAGCACCTGATGGCTGTGACCTCTGGACCAGGCGCGATGACTTTCCACAGAATGTTTCTCATGGTAGACAGGGCATCTGTCTAAATGATTTAGGACCCAACGAAAAGAAGCACCTCAGGTGCAACCCTTGGCTCCCTCCCATTTCCTAGAACAGTCATTTTAATGATGATGCTTGTTCCCAAGCTTTTTGGATGTGGGAGAATTTGCCACAATAATAAAGATGCATATTCTAGTGGAACCTTAAGTTCAAGGATTTCTAAGTACTTGACAAGTATTATTTGGTGGTAAGCAATATCCTTCATAAGCGTTAAGGAAAGCAGAGGAAATGAATATCAAACAGCTCTTCCCATCAGATATGTGTCCCTTTAATATGCCCGATGACCAGGAATTCGGCAAGATGCCATCTCTTCTTCACTTTCCATTACTTTGTCTCAGACAGAGGAGTCTTTCCAGGGCTTTGTCTAAAGAAGTTTATAGGTAACAGAGTTAAGAGTCAGGGTCTGAGAATTTTATGTCACTGACTGTGTTTAGAAGTACAAAGCCTTATGAAGGCAGAGGGGAATTAGGAGAATGATGTTAATAAACAGTACATCACAGCTCTGTGAAGTTGGTAACAGCATGAGTTTTAATATGGCCTAATATTGATTTTTTTCCTCTCTGCCAGTGGTCCCACTTTAACAATGTTATAGTCACACTTCACGATCCCAGACCAAGAGCTAGAGATGAAAATCAATACTTTCTATCTTTCCACTACTAAATGGGATACATATCTACAGCTCTTTGGTCAGCCATCCGTTGGAGGGGCCTAAAAACCTACTCTTACATGGAGGCAAGCACCCAGCAGGCAGCATGACCACCATGGGTGCAGACATTGCCCAGTTGCCTCCCTGACCCCCTGAAAGATTATCCTTGCTACTCCTAAAGATATGGAGGCAGAAAAGAACAAGACTGATTTCATAATAATCTGCTCCATGTTTTCAATTTTATGTGGATTGTTTGTATTTTTAAAACCAAGGCTTCTGGACAATTTTTGTTAGACAAGAAAGTCTTTTCTGAAAACAAATCCATTTAGGACCAAATTGATGTGGTTGGTCCAGGGGTACAATGTACATGGTGCCAGATATGTTTTCAGAAAATCTGGGTTTAAACCCCAACCATATGACTAGGATGACCTTGCACAGGTAACAATTTCTCTGGAACTTTTTCTTTTTCACTCGAGGAAGTTGGACTAGATACTAATATTGCTCTCAGTCCTAATTCCATCCTCTATGATTTTAAGAATAAGTTAATGAAATTTTTGCCAATAATTGCCCTACCAAGACTGGGAAAAAGATATAAATCAGAAATAAAAACAACAGCTAGGATTTGTGTAGTGCTTTAAAAGTTGCAAGGTACACTATAAATATTATTCCATTTTATCCTGATAATCTCTATTTCATATTTAGATATTTAACATATGCTTTACAGAAATTAAAAGCAGGAAAATTCGAGTTGTATTTAGTGAAATGGATTTTGCTTGACCTGAGAAAGCAAAACAAACTCCAAACTTACAGACTTATTGAGTTCTTCTTTGTTCTACAATCCCTCAAAAAATATTATAATACTTCCAGAATTTCTGTAAAATGCACTTTAATTCCAACAACACTCTGTTAATTTTGCTCAAGCGCAAGCTGAAAACATATTTTAACAGCCTGTCAAGATGAGATACTAAGAGTGTCGATAAAATGACACTAAAATAAATGTAAATTTAGATTGCTGTCACAAGTGGCTGCTTGGTTTTGTGAAGATGTTAGGTTGCTATAGTGTTTTCCATAGCAACTTTGCATCTTATTACATAAATAATTCCTCAGTGTCCTTAAAGCCCGCTAAGAAAACAGGATTAAATCTATTCTCCTATGTAATGATCCTGCATAAAACCTTATCAGTATGAAATACCCAGAAAACATAATAAAATGTAATCTAGATAATAGCATTCCTGGCAGTTGAAAGGCATCAGAGCACCCTAGGCTTTAGACTGCTGGAGCACTGCTAATACATATGGTTAACCGGACACTTTCTGGAAACTTTCTTAGGTAGGATCTTAGCAATTTTTCTTCCTTAAAGTTCCATTATTAACTTCATTGCTGTTGTGTAACATTTGCCATGGCCCTGTATGTCATCCCAACTGGGGAGCTATGAGGTGCAGCATTACATCACAAAAGGACAAGTTATGACTTAATACTACAATGGTTTGCTTGGTAAGTAGAAAGACAACATATTTTATTGGTGAAAAAAGGCAAAGAATTTGGAATGAAGGGATCTGGATTCAAATCTTGCCTCTGTCACTAACCTGTATTACTTTGGACAATTGATTTTATTTTTCACTTGCAAAATAAGGCGTCTGGAATAAGTGATCAACAAAACCCCTCTATCTATACATTCATAATCCTGTGATTCTGTATTTTCCAGATACAGTGTCTCTATGGGAATGGAGACCTATTTCATTTAAAATTCATTATAAAAGCTTTCTAAGTCAGCTTATGATGAGCATGAAATAACTTTGTGGCTTTGTTATATAAGCTGAAGGATAAGAAGCAGGACTGATAACTTAACCTTCAAAAACCTAATTTACAAAACAGATAAATTAGGGGTGATTACTTGCATAAAAAATCCTTAACCTTACAAAAAGGTTCCTTTAATAGTAGCTCCTCTCTTGCATTTTACATGTGAATTCATTTACAAAAATTTGATCTATTTATAACTTTCAGGCAAACTTCTATTGCAAAAACTGAGGTAAGCTTATACAAGAAAATTGGGGGGAAAAGTTGCTTAGCTGATTTAGAACACACAAAAAATAGGGGGAAAGGTTGTGTTTTCTGAAGTTGATGAAAACCTATTGCAAGAATTAAGGAATTTAGAAGACCAAACCAAGCTACGGCAGGAAATCTCTTTTAGCCTACTTAAGCCTCTACTAGTTTCAGCTGATGAAATTACTGGCTCTTCACTTAGGTTTTGCAATGGCATTTTGTTGTTGACAGAAATAGAATGCTCTTTTCCTCCATAGGAAACTTTTATTTTTTCCCAGCAGTGGGTGAGGGCAGTATTTTACTACCGTACTTTCAGTGGAGGTTGTTGCTGCCCATTCTGTCAGTTGTTGTGGAAAGACCAAAATATGATCAGATCTCCCTTCTGCCCTCTGACCCACAACTATGGGTCTTTGGGGTCTGCTAGCGTTCTAGTTCACCCTCTTAGTTTTGGCATCGATTCAGCCTGTCAGTTCAGACTCATACCTCCATCGCTTTCTTGACCTCTCTCTTCCTGTGATGCACCTCCTAAGCTCCTAAGCTATTGCCTTAGATCATTTTTCAATGTCTCCTAAAAAAAAGTTTCATCTCCCTGTCTTCCAGGCCACAGTATTTTCCTTCAGTTCATTGCAAAACATCTGGCTTCTTTTCATTCCATCCATGGCCATCCACAAGGACCACTATGGTGACACCTGAATGTGCCATCCTCCAAGGCCGAAGGATGAAAAAGCAGGTAAAAGTCCTTCAGAAGCTCTCTGCGATTCAGTTTCACCCCACACACATCTGCATAAACCGATACTTGCTTTTACAATAAAAAATAATTATGTAATCTAAAACAGATGGCCAAAATCAATAACAATCTATAGGAATTATAATTTATAGGCGGTATGTAAATGTGGCTTAAAACAGCATAATAAAAGTAAAGTGATGTTGAAATTCTCTTGTCAATGACTACCTAATCATTAATTAGGGATTATTCTTAGTCTAGGGTATCCAGATACATATGAAATTGCTTAGATTGTCGCATTATTAAATAATCTCAACATGATGACATGATGGCAAAATTAAGAGCTAATTTGGCTTCATGTCTCATAAAGTATCCAGGAATATCCAGTACAACATCTATGTCACTAAAAAATACTTGTCCTTATGTTATCCTACACACATACACACAGGTATACATATATATACCATATCCTTATGGGTATATATAATCTAACATTCTGAAAAAAATAGTGTTTTCATACCTTTAAAACCAAAACATTGCCTATAATTGGCTTAAAGTTTAACTGGGAGTATAACCACAATCTTATGACTTAGAAAGTATGCAAATGGGTCCATACTTACTCATTGCAAACTGGCCTTGCCAAAGAGACAATGAGAGGAAATGGAATTAGGCTTATGAAAAGACCCCCTTGGCTTACCAGTGACTTCCCAATACAGCAAAAATTAGTACAAATTGACCAATACCCCTCCCTCCTCACCACCTCCTGGCTTCCCTCGTTTTCTTCAAGTCTCAACTAAAATCTATATTCTACAAAAACCCTTTTATGATTCCCTTTAATGTGGGGGCCTTCATTTTATGATCTCTAATTTATCCTTTAGGTCACTAATCTGGACACAGTTGTTTTCAACTTTGTCTCTTTTAGGCTGTCAGGGCAGTTAGAGAGTGCAGTGGACTTGAATTCAAATCCAACTTCTGTTCCACTCAGCTGGCCATTACTATATAATACTTTGTACAGTTACTGATAATTTTTTATCTTCCAAAATGGACTGTAATCTTTCAAAGACAGAGGTTATGACTTAAAGCTTTGTAAACTTGAAGGGATGAGGAGAGTAACTAACTAGTCCTTTGATTTCATTGGTATAAGGAACCCCGTATGAGGAAATTCCTTCTTTCAATGCATACCAGCACTTTCTTGGCAATTTATCATTTTAGTGAGTCAATCAGAACCCTGCAGCTATTGCCTGGGGTTCCACAGTCAAGATTTGTTTGAGATGGGCTGAGAACCAGGTCTTCCTGCCTTCAAGATTGGCATTCCATTCTCTATCTTACATGACTCTCACAATCTTGAAGGTACTGCGTAAATCTGGGTTATTATAAATCACAGAACCATTTGGCTCAGCAGCGAGTACAGTGCAAATCCCATAGATTTGTTATTGATGTTGTTATTGACAATGATACCAGTGACATATCAAGACTTAGTTACAATATGATACTGAATCTCTCATACATAAAAATTCTAATTTAATTTGAAGGATCAGTCATGCTTGTTTTAAGGCATTTTTTCTTCTTCTACAAGGAATTTAAACTTTTTCACTCCAAAAAGATTTGTTCAAGGTTATTATCTTTCTAGGGATTGCACTATTTTATCAAAAACTGAATGGCCCCAAGAAAGAGATGTTTTCATAGAGAGCAGAGCAATTACATTCGTTTATTCAACAAACATATATTAAAAGGACCTGTCATATATATCAGGCATTGTATTAGGCACTAGGGATGTAAAAATAACCCCCTCTAGAAGCTTACATTCTATTAAGGAGAACTAAAAAGTATCTAGATAATTAAATACAAAATAAATAGAAAGCACTTTGGGGGGGTGTTATCAGGGTTATCAGGAAATCCTACCTGCAGAAGTTGTGACACTTTAGCTTTGAAATCAGCTCTAGATTTAAAGAGATAAAAACAATCTAGGAAAACACTCTGAGGATAGAGTAAAACCTATGCAAAGTATGGAGAAAGAAGGAATTTTGTGTATGCAATTAATCATTAAGCACTTATTAAGCACTCACTGTATAGAGACACTGTGTTAAGCATGGATCATACAAGGAAAGGGCGAAAGACAGTCTAAAAGAAAGAACATGGAAACAACCATGTACAGACTAGATATATGAAGGATAAATTAGAGATAATAAAAGGAAGTCCCTCACATTAAGGGGAGTCATAAGAGACTTCTTATATTAGACAGATTTTAGTTGGGACTTAAATGAAACCAGAGTGGCCAGGAGGCAAAGAGGAGGAAGGCTAGCTTTCCAGGCATGGGGGGCTGCCAGAGAAAATGTCTTCAGTTGAGAGTTGGAGGGTCTTGTGTAAGAAATGGCAAGGAGACCATGGTCACTTGATTTCAGAGCATGTGTCAGAGACTGGAATGGTAGAAGGCAGCCAGGTTGTGAAGGGTTATGAATGTCAAGTCATTATATCTGATCCTGGAGGGGATAGGGAGTGATTAGAATTTATTGTGCAGGAAGGATGGGGTGACATGGTCAGATCTATGCTTTAGGAGAATTGATATGTCAGCCGAGTGGAGGACAGACCAGAAAGGGGAGAAACTCATAGAGAAACCAGGTGATGAGATGATGGGATGCTAAGGGCCTAAACTAGAATAGTGGCAGTGTCAGAAGAGAGAAAAGGAGACTATAAGATATATGCAGAATAACAACTGGGCCAATTTGGGTGGAATTTTGAGTTTGTGAGGGAGAGTAGGGTTCAATAAAACCAGAATATATGCTAGCAACAGACTGTGAAAGACTTTACATATCAAAATGAGGAATTTGTATTATGTCCTAGAGGCAAAAAGAAATCATTGGAGCTTCTTAAGAAGAGGAACGGCATTTTCAGGCCCATGCTTTAGAAATATCAACCTGACAACTATGTAGAAAAATGGAACGCAGGAAGACTATCAGGAAGCCTGGAGAAGCAAATAGCAAACCCCTGTGTATCCTTGTTCCCCAAGAAAACCCCAAACGGGGTTCTGAAGAGTTGGTCAAGACTGAAACAACTAAATGACAACCATAAGATTAAAAGCCTGCTGAAATAATCCAGGTTAGATATGAATGAGATAGTTACGGTCTTGGAGGAAAGTTAATAGATCTAAATGAGCTGTGGTGGTAGAATCAATGAATTCTACCTAGAAACAATTGATTAGACATGGGGGTAAAGGAAAGTGAAGAGTCAAGGATTATTCTGAAGTTGTAAAGCTCAGTAAATAAGAAATTTGGCGTTCAAACATATGGAATTTCAGAATAGGGATGGGTTTTGCTGGGGGAAAGTTTGGCCACGTTAGACATATAGTTAGAAATGTGTAATAGACACCTGGCAATGCAAAATTAGGGTTCCAAAGATTCATAAGAGTTGGACATATAAATCTGGGAGTCTTCTGTGTATCCTTGAATGCATGAGAAATAATGAGGTCATGGAGAAAGGGTATGTGTTTGTGTGTATGTGTATACATACATATACATGTATCTTGATGGATAGAATCTTGATGGTTAGAATGTAGACTATAACATTAATCATCTGGCAAAGGATATTCCAAATATTCAGCCAGACACATAGAGAAAGAAGTGATTCAAAAACTCAGAGAGGAGAGAAAAAAATCTGAATGGACAGCATTATCAAAGGCTTTAGAGAAGTCTAGATAGATAAAAACTGAGAAAAGGTCAACTGATTTAGTAGCTAAGAGATCATGGTGAAATTTAGAGACAGTAGTTTCAAATGAGTGGTGAGGTTAATTAGCCAGATTAGAACAGGTTGAAGAATAAACAAGAGAAAAGTTGAGATAATGAATGAAAATTTTTTCTTGAACCAAGATAAGAAAGGGAGGAGAGATATAATATTATAAGTGGAGGGTTAAATGAAGGTTTTTTTTTAAGAATTATGTAAGTCTTTGGCACATTTGTGGGTACCAGATTTTAAGGAGTGTGAGTGTGTGTGTGTTTAAATTGTATCCTATTACATACAGCATCTTATGAAAAGCAGAATGCAACTTTAATTCAAGAATGGATATTTAAGACCCTGTCTTCTGGGCTTTGACTTATTTCAGACAAAGCAACTATAAATTTCAATTTTGTAAAAGTTCCTCCCTCTATCCCATGCCTCTGATACTATCTTCTTGAATGGATGCTTCAATAAATACACTTAGAGCTTTAAATTTATTAACCAAGCTGGTTTCCAACTTTTTTTTTTTTTTATCAACTCAGTCTTACTTCAGTCACCTCCATTTTCCTGTCAAGCTCCAAATGGTATGATAAACACATTTCTCTCTCTCTTTCTCCCTTTTTCCCTCCCTCTCCCCCTGCCCTCCTCTTTCTTTCACCTCCTTTCTCCCTTTAAAACAAAATACATAAGGTCAGTAGGGGAGTTAAAGAACTATTACTGTGTCAGAATATTTCAAAAGTGTGAGCCAAATGTAAGGTCTCACTGGACATATAAATCTGGGAGTTTTCTGTGTATCCTTGAATACATGAGAAATAATGAGGTCATGGAGAAAGGGTATGTGTTTGTGTGTATGTGTATACATACATACTGTAATTGGGAGCGATTTTGTTAAATATTTAATTTGTAAATAAATACCATGTGCCTCAAGAAGTACCTCCAATGGTATGGGGATAAAGAGCTGAACCTATAGTTAGTTCTGGGTTTAATTCCTACAACCGAATGGTATTAGCTATATGACCCTGGACAACTAGTCCTCAGTGCCCTAAGCAGCTTTCTATCAATCAAAACTATTTATTAAGTACTTACTATGTGTCAGGCACTGTGCTAAGTTCTATACTTAGAAAAAAAGGCAAAGATCCTTTATTTCAATGAAATCAGTGATCCATGCCAAAAAAAAAAAAAAAAAAAAACCACAAACTAAATACACATTTTCAAATATGATGAGTTGGAGTTTACAGATCTCATTCAAGATTAATGGTGTAGAAGAAGAAGGGCATTATTCAAAAATCAAAAATGTCCTGCCATCCTTTTATTCTTCACTGGTCAAAAGACTCTTGAATAAAACATGTAGGCAAAGAGCAAGTTTAAATAAAGGTTTATCCCTAAGACGGGAGAGATTAATAAACAGAACACCTTCTAGTCAAAGACAATGGAATCCAAAACAGTATCTCTCTATGGTGAGACACTCACCTCATGAGTTCCTTCTTCAGCTTGAGCTGACTCTACTAACAACATCCCTCTTGGCTCTCTAAGAATAGATCTATTAATGCCTGACTGACTCCATGGCAGAGATTACTGGGGTAGCAGGCAATGGGAAGTGAAGGGGCAGGTAATATTTCATAGGCATAAGGTTTCACATGGATTTGGGGATTTGATATTTCCAAACATCACTGAAAGACAACAGCACACTTGGAGAAGGCAGCCAGTTTATGAGTGACAGATGTAAATCCTGTATCTAAAAATGAGTGACAGATAGCTTAATGAGGTACCACTGGGAGATGTGTACCCCTTAGGCAATGAGCCTTTGGTCCCTTGCTGCACACACTAGTTATCAAGTATTTCTCTGCTACCTGGTCAAAAAACCAGGCGGGAATTCGTGTCAGCCTGTGCCCCAGAGCACGTAAAGCTAAAAATGACAAAGCAGCTTTAGGCCTGGAAGTCTGTCGTCCTGAGTCACTGGACAAGGTATTATAGGGAATGACAGCAGGGCATAAATTGAACTGCGGTATAAGAGGAGAACCAGGGAAAGTAGTGACTTTAAGCTATCAAATCCCTTAAAATTCTGCATAGCAAAGTCTTTTTATGTATATAAGCCATCTTGCACCCACAATATTTTTATGAAGTGAGAATAGGGAAATATTTTAATGCCCATTTTAAAAATGGGTAAACTGAGTTACAGAAAGCTTATAATAATTAGAAATACAGTGCTTCATCAATAGGTAGATCAGTATAAGGGTCTATTCCAATTAGCCATGAGCCATGTTTTTCCTTCTAAACTATTATATTGACTTTCCCAGTTTATTTCATCTGTTGGTATATAAGAAATACACATCAGATAATAATCTTTTATGCGGGCCATAGTTATACCTCTCTTTTTTTTAGTATTTGTTGATAGAAGAATTGGACACATAGAGAACATCCAAAAATCTATATTCTCCTTCGTGTTCTTGGCAGATGAATTAAGAATAAAAAAGAACTCTTGCTTGGTTTTTCAGATTTATGGGAAAACTCCCTGGTTACATTCAGAATGTCCTTTGGATCTGTGTTTATGCTTCTGAGGTGCTTAAGAGACAAGAAGAAGTGAGTGGATTGGATTAAAAGATAAAGCCTCAGGAGGATCTACTTTGCCTTGAATAAAGGAAATGGGATCTGGATCTGGATTACTAGGTAACATCTGTTGGGCATCAATACCATGTTCAGTGATATTTTCCAGAAGCGGGAACTAAGCTGTTCAGAGTTGTTGTTATTCTAATCGTGTCCTAGGCAGGCTGCAAAATTAGACACATTTCTTACCTGGAAAATTGACATGCTGCTTAAGAGAAATGTCACCAAAAAAACCTTACATGTTCAAATGAGAACTCCTGCTATATTCAATTCCTTCTAGGCTTACCCTATAAAGAGTTAGGTTAAGAAATGTAACTTTATTTTACCTTGATTTATGTATATAAGCAAATTAATCTAATGTTCACTGGGGAGGGGGGGAATTTGCCACATTAACTTGAAGAAACTCTTACAGAACTGAGAGCAATGAAAGTATTCAAAGCTGGAAGGGAATTTAACAAGTATTCCAACCCCAAAACATTGTTTGGATTAGACATCCAGAGCTAAACCAACGAAAGAGACTAGAAGAATTAGGTAATCACAGTTGGAAGGGGACTTACAAGTATTCTAACCCCAAAACATTATTTGGATTAGACATCCAGAGCTAAACCAATGAGAGAGACTAGAAGAATTAGGTAATCACAGCTGGAAGGGGACTTACTAAGTATTCCAACCCCAAAACATTGGTTGGATTAGACATCTAGAGCTAAACCAATGAAAGAGACTAGAAGAATTAAGTCAGTGGTTCTCAAAGTATGGTCTAGAGAATCCTGGGGATCTCTGAAACCCTTTTTAGAGGGTCTACAAATTCAAAAATGGTTTTTATTTCCAATATGGGAAATGTCTATAAATATAATCCAGATAAACAAAAACACCGGAGAGATCCTCAATAATTTTTAATAGGTTAAAGATACTGGAAAAAAAAAGTTTGAGAACCACTGAATTAAGTAAACAAAGTGTAGTCCAGAGAGATGAGGTTTTTGCTAACAATCTCACAATTGAAGAACAGTTGGAAATCAGGGTATATGACACGGTTGTGTAAGGTAACAAATATTACAAAAGAATTTATCTTCAAACTAAGTCCTTCAACTTCCAAAACCAATGTTTTTTCAACTTTTCGCTAGACTTTTTAAATATGGTATCTAGCAGTTAGAATGAACTGAGCCATGAAGATGGCAATTTTCTTGGGAGCAGGCAAACAATCTCAAACCTATAATAAATTTTAAAATGACCATCCCCCCAAAATATAATACCAAATTCAAAATAAGAGACAAAGAAACATTGGTATAGTTAAAAAAAACAATTACTTTACTAGATGGAGAAAACATAGCATCAGAAAGTGCTTCTGTAATACGCACCCTAAGCCTAAGTGCCTGAAAGTATTTAATGAATTTAATTTAAAGATGAAAGAGAATCATCAAAAGAAATTAAAATCCTTCCTGGCTATGTTTGCACCAGAAGCTCTCCCTCTGATCGATATCAGGGGCTCTGGCATTCTCTACTTCGGCCTTGGCGAACCTCAATGCTTTATGGGGCAAGCTATTAACCGGGCTGACCCACTTCCTGGAATCCTTTTGTTTATGGCAGCTAACAACCTATTTTTAGTCATACATCACTGTCCTGCTCTCCCTGGCTCCTTTATAATCTTTTAGTTACAGAATTCAAGGCAGGTCTTTATGGTGTTATCTGAGAAATAGTGAGGTCAAACAGATGCTTTTCCTTTAAGTTTTCACTTTCCACAACTGCATAGCATCCCATTTCTTCTCTATCTGGGAGTCCTCCTAAAGGGCCTCCTTTCTGTTTTAGTAAGCAGCTCTCATTATATCTGATTTTATATTTTCCTACCTCGAAAAAGAAAAACAGGGTGGCTTTCAAGCCAGCATCTTAGATCAGGCAGAATATGTATCTAAAATTTCTGACTCAATTATGACTCTATCTAAGCTTCTTCATTAAACTCAAGAAATGGACTTAAGCTTCTTGCTTGATTTACAGAAAGTCAATCCTCTGACTACAAATTAGATGGATACATGAAACGGATTATTAGGATTATAAATTTAGACCTGGAAGATTCAGTCCAACCTCTTAATTATACAAATGGGGAAACTGAAACCCAGAGGGAAGATGTTCCTTGTCTAAGGTCACATAGCTAGTAAGTAGCTGAAATGGGATTTGAACCCAGTTCCTCTAATTCTGAATCCAGAACTTTTTGTCTGAGTTTAATAGGTAGTTCTGTATGAAAATGTTTAAATTCTAAGGGAGTTAGAACATAGGCTTAATTATTTCTTTGGTGGTTAAAAAAAAAATACCACAGTGGAAAAATCTCTTAAATGAAAATAAAATCTATTTCTCTCTTTCAGTGAAATCTGTAGTTGCCATTTCATGGAAAAAAAAATTTGCAAAAAGAGAACAATTCTACTGAAAGAAAAAAAATAGCTATTATGGTGTTAGATATGAGGTAGAGAAAGAGAAAGGGAAGAAGAAAAGGAAAAGGGGGTGGGGAGGGAGGAGGAGAGGGGTAGAGAGAGAGAGAAGGAGAGAGAGAAAGAGAGAATGAGAGAGAGAGAGAGAGAGAGAGAGGGAAGAGGAGGAAGAGGAGGAAGAAGAGGAAGAGGAGGAAGAAGAGGAAGGAGAGGAAAAAGAATAAGAAAGAGGAGGAGGAGGAAGAGGAGGAAGAAGAGGAAGAGGAGGAAGAGGAGAATATGGGGCTTTCAAATGAATATGTTCCTTCTAAAGAGCCTTAAGTTCAGCAGACAACAGGCAAGACTCCTGACAGATAAAATTTAAGTATCCTTCTAATAGAAGCTCTTGCCTGTTCTATGACCACTTTCTGTGACTTCTCATCCATCTAAGATTCAGGACACTCCCTGTACCATCTCCCATTGCAACATGTCAGCATTACCTGATTCATCTACTCTCATTTTTTTGTTAGGGGTGTCAGTACTCTCATCATCAGACATTTCCATTTCTTCCTCACGACGGATCCCCATGAGCTGTTCACTGTGAGCATTCCGGAGCTCCTAGAAACAAACAAAAAAAAAAGAACAGTTTTTTAGAATGAAAGAAACTGAAACAACACCCATCTTCTCAACTGTCCCTTTGCTGTTTCCTACTTGTCTTAACATATCTAAGTCTATATGGAAACAGGAACTGCCTCTTCCTACCTCCTTTTCAACTCTTCATCTAGAATGAAGCTTTCTTTCACTGGGGCCATCGGGATGTTAAATGTGAAGATATGAAAAAGAGGACATTTATGTCCTTTTTTAGTGATTATTGCTGCTGACTTTTCAGGATAATATATTAATGGGTGTTAAACAGAAATACTACCTTATAGCATTAAGATGTTTTTTTTTTTCCTTGAATTTATTCCCTATTCTATCTTCTTGTGCCCAATTTCTACATGAAGAAAGAAGATCATACCAATCTCACAAGTTTTTATAGTTCACTAAATAGTGTCAGAATTCATTAATGATCTATTATAACGTTTGAGCACTAGAACTGATAAAAAACAGAGTCCAGAACTCCTTTAAAAGATGACCATTAGGTTGCTCTGATGTTCTCTCATTCTCCCGTCTCTGTCCTGGACCCATAGAAGATTCCTTAAAATGTTGGCAATTCATTAATTTGGTTCTAAGGAAGTGTTTAGAATTAAGTATACTCTCTTGAAATATCTACTCTCCAAAAGAAGAGGAAAGGGCATATTCAGAAAGGCAGGATGACTTCATAAGATTGAATATCTCTTTAGGGCTTACATAAAGCCCTATTCTTTGTTTTCTTTCAAGGAGAGACTGGAGGATGGGTAATGTCTTCTTTTTTCTTCCCCTTCTGCCCAGTTTCAGTGTGTGTGTGTGTGTGTGTGTGTGTGTGTGTGTGTGTGTTTAAATCTGCTTGCAATCTAAGCTCTTAACAATCTCAGT
This sequence comes from Sarcophilus harrisii, assembly GCF_902635505.1. NCBI lineage: Eukaryota > Metazoa > Chordata > Mammalia > Dasyuromorphia > Dasyuridae > Sarcophilus > Sarcophilus harrisii. Next base: position 86,452,386 of record NC_045428.1, on the reverse strand, counting down.
GTCTCCCTCATTTTTTTTCCTCCTTCTCCCTCTCCCACCTTCTCCTTCTCCTTTCTTCATTAATTTTTTAAAAATATTGATACCCTTTGTTTTGAGACAAAAGATATCACTGAACAAACACCAAAACAAACTTTCCTCCAAAGTCCATTCTTAAAAAACACTTTATCAATTGTTAACAAGAAAGGAGGGAACCTGTTCTTTCATTCTGATCATATGGCAGGCAATCATGGACCATTATATTTGAGCAGCTTTGTATACTATTTCTCTCTCTCCCTAACTTTATGTAAATCTTCCCATGTTTTTCTGAATCCTTTCTATTTGAAATTACTTTCTTTTGAAATGGATCATTCAAGGAGACAGAGAAAGGCCTATTTTGTCCTAAATCCTGTTGCTAGATGTTGAACAAATGTCACACTATGATTAGTCTGATTCTTTGGAAGTGGTAGACGGCTAATTTTTCTATTGACAAAGGGCTCAGTTCCGAAAGAGGTGGACTGAAAATATTTGAAATAGGAAAAGTCAAGTGGAAAGAATAAATGGGACACAAATAGCCAGTTGTTTATTCCCTGCAATTAAAGTCATACAGTAGCTGTTGCTGTGGGAGGTAGAGAAGGGGGAAGAAATGAAAAAAAAAAAGCAAAACCTAGAACCTGAGGGTGTTTCCACAGGGTGCCTCTGGTTCAGCAGTAAATCACTAGTACATTCTAATAAGTCTGTAAAGGTGTTGCAGATAATTAACAGATGCTGTACATAGGGAGGCTGAAAAATCAAGCCAATTATCAAGCTTGTATGCAACTGAGAAATTATCCACAATGTAAGTTGCAAACTGGTATTTAATCAATTAAATGACACGCAGGGAAAAAAAAATCAAAGGTAATTTCTAATTCTGTTTCATAATGTACAGCAAATGGGAATGGGTGGGACAGCTTGGGATATCACAAGGGCCCTTTAAAAGAGGGGACATTAGTATGCTTTAGGGCTGAAGAGCATTCAATAGGCAGAAAATATCTATTTTTCTGCCTTTCTTTAAAGGGGCAGAAATGCATCATTTTCCTAAGACAGTCAGAAGTCTTTGTACCCTTCCCTCTGGAACCATTAGGATTTTGTTGAGGACTGGGGTTTGAAGGGGGCATAAAAGGAGAGGAAGGAAGAAAAAGTGCACTTAAATCAGTACACAGGGAACAATCAAGTCAAAAAGACGTAAGACAACATCTGTCTTCAGCACCTTCTTGCTTTTTTCTTCCACTAAAAAAAAAAAAAAAAAATCTTGTTCTATTTCTAGAAGAAGAGAAATAATCTAGTTACTTTCAAGTTCAAAGAATATTTTTTATGGATTTCTATTTTGTCTTTCATAATCCTACATCTGCTTATATTTACCACACGTGGCTACTTGGTCCCTCCTGAAAAGCAGTATATGATGTCTGAATTCAAGATACCTATTCCAGAGAATCTCCTATACTTCTCTATGATTTCTGGAAGATCAAAGAGGAAACCTCATTTTCATGATCTCCATAATCCAATCTAGAAGAACACAATTTTATCAGCCACCACCCTTTATAGTATTTGTGAACAAAGTAAAAAAAAAAAATGTCCTTAACAATAAATTGCAGTAGCATTTTAAGTGTCCCATTATGGTGAAGTCATTTGGTATTCCCCATAATAACAGTGATAATAAAGAATTCATTTGGTATTCATGTGGATGTTACATCTAGTGCCATTGGTATTCAACTGTAATTTAGCATTAGTTAATGGGCACTTAAAATGCTACCCAAATAATTTATATCATAGCCCTCTGTTGTTTCTCAAACTACACTGTAAAAAAAAATTGTGCTCCAAAACCATTAAATAAGTACACCTTACCTTCTAAAAGTTTTGATTTTGAAACGGGGAAAAATCATTTTGAGAACCGTAATATTAACATGCTGTGCTAGGAATGGAGAAGCATCTGGATGAATTTTTTTCTTGTTAAGATAAAAGAAAGAAACAAAGACGAACAGTGTACTTACTTTTTTTTAAAGTACAGGCTCATAGCGTACACTACTACATGGCTGAATTAAACATGGAAACTGGAAAACCAATGACCAGAAACACAGAGTGCTGCTTCCCAGGTGATAGAAGTGGAGTCTCAGAGCTATTGTTTCATTCCCCTGGTTTTTAAAATGCTCACACAAGCATTAGGTGCTAATGTAAAGGGTGAATGAGGGGTTATTCTTTTAGCCTGATCAGTCCCTTTGGATTTCTCCCAGAGAGATGTGTGACTAATAAATAAAAAGACATAGATGGAAAGAAGTACTCACCAACTTTGGGCTCTGAGAAAACCACAAACCCCCATCACTAGAGATAGCACTTAAAATGACTAAAAACCCCAACACAAACAAAAAAACCTCCATATACAAAAAAGATGCAAATATGAAAACTTGTATTTCAATTTCAAATACTTTGGTGAACAGAGATTCTTGCTTGATTTCCAAATTAGTTACTAGCAGAAAGATCAAAAGCTATAATATTATTTCTCTTTCATAGAAGAAAAACATCTTAATTTCAAATACTTTGGTGAACAGAGGTTCTTGCTTGATTTCCAAACTAGTTACTAGTAGAAAGATCAAAAGCTTTAATAATATTTCTCTTTCATAGAAGAAAATCACTCTGTTCTCCAAGTGTTAATTCAGTCGCTTTTCTGGATATGGAACAAATCTTTTGCTGGCTTTGGAGCAAATAATGAGATTGCACAGTGATGAGTGGATTGCCTTGCCCGCTGGAACTAGCAAGGGGTAGATGCAGAAGGCCACAGCCTAACTGCAGCCACACTATTCTGGGCCAATCCAGCTGTGTGATGGTGGTTAAAACATAATAATAAAATCACCAACCTCAGAATGCTTTCGCCAAATGTCTATGTTCTTGCGCTGAGCTTTCGAGAAATGGTCCCAAGCTTTTTGTCTGGCAGAAGCGTTGAAAACGGCCACAATCTGCTCAACTTTGGTGAACAAGGAAGTCAAACAAGACAAGTAATTTATGTTGTGATCACTATAGTGAAGCAAAGCAAAGACACTAGGAGTCTATGGATGATGTCCTTATTGAGACATCATCCATAGCCATCCAATCACATGCCTTTTGTACTTACATTTTATCAAGGTTGGGGATGTCTCCCTTCAAGTCTGTCTCCATAACTTTAAGTCTACACCAATTTTTAATGTGACCTGAATACCTCAGGGGCATCTCTTTCTAAATACCATTAGCTAGTATTTTAAGAAGCGAACGCCTCATCTAGCCATTCATCTGTCTTCACAACAAGACTCGTAATGTCTAGGGTGGGAGCTGGAAATGGAGAAGAGCTGCTGAATGAGAGGGCAGACATTTTTAAATTCCTTGGTGCCGGGGCCTTGGTGGCCAATGGGCCATAGCTTAGGAGGGCTTCGTTTGGCCAGTGAGTTTTTAAGCTCCTCTTCTCTCATTCACAGCTTCCATTTTTACTTCCCAGCTCCCCACTGATGCCCCATTGGGGTGTGCCCCAATGCTCCCCACCCACAGTTCCTATTAAAAAATAGAGCCAATACCTCTTCTTCAAGGCAAGCAAGTTCCCCAGCTGGCTCACCCAAGTCATTGCATCAGCATGCAGGGTTCATTTACATACCTTCTGAGCCCTCCATAGTTCATCAGGGCATATACCATTGGCAATTATTCCATTATCACTTTCATAAAGCTCCCCCCCTCTGGCTCCCCACCACTTTAACTTCTAACTTTGTCTCCTTGACTTCATTTAGCACCTATGTGGCTTCCAGGCATGATGCTGCTGGAAAGATAAATATCCTTTTTTTGGATAGTGTAGTTAACAGACACAGGATATGGCCAGCCAGAAATGCACGTTTTAAAAACCATCGTTTTTTATCAGCAAAGGGAAACTGAAGGGTTTTGTTTTGTTTTAAGAATTAAAGGGACACAAAATGAACCGTTTGAATTAAAAATTAAGGGGATTCATGGGGCCCTTGAATTGAGGTACACATCTGAACTTTTTAAATGATTAATTGTGAAGACATCTTTCTAGTGAAGCTAAAACCTGCCATAAATCTTTATTAGGTAATTTCAAAGGCTCTATTCAAAAAAATAAGTAAAAGAATACATTTGTAAAAAAGATAAGATATTAACAAGTTTTCTGACATTCTAGCAAAATGTCATGTGCCAAGAATGCCTTTAATGATACAATAATCCCCAAAGGAGGGGATTATTATTTCATAACAAAGTTCCATAAATTAGAAAAAGAGAGAGAGAGAGGGCAAGACAGTATTTCAAAGTGTTCAAATAAACATTATATAGAATGGGATGGAAAATGGGGGAGAGGATACCTTCATTCATACAACACAGTTCCTTCATCCAACTAATATTTGAGAATACTGGGATTGTTCTCATAGAAGCTTTTATATTTACTGTTTTTTTTTTTCGGGTTTTTTTTTTTTTGCCTCTATGCAAAAGAATCTTAACTTCCAATCTTCTCATTTATCAAATCTTATCATCATGTTAAGTGATGCATTTATTTAACTCAATTTTAATGGGATAATTTGTCATCAGTTCAGGTCTATGTTTCCCTCAGGACCCCTGTGATGCCAGACATGGCCTTATCTTTGCCTTCTCCCTCTCACTATACCTGGCTGCAGATATAGATGCTGGGCAGTCACAGCAGACTGCTTTAAGTGCACTCTACTATGATCTATGAAAGCGACTCTCACCTAGATGAAAATGGAATTTTACAGACAAGTAGGGAGGGAAATGCCTTGTGGAAGGCAGAACTAGTGATTGATATACAGTTTTGATTCTGTCCCAGGTCATTTGGGCTCTCCCCTTCCTGGGTGGTATATTTTGGCCATGTGTAACACTGAAAATGCACAAGTAAAACCTGCATGTAAAAATTAACATGGAAAATATACATGCTGCTAAGGAACACAGTATTTGGTACATGAATCGGTCAGTCATCAAATACCAGCTGTGTGCCAGGCGCTGGAGATACACAAAAGGGCAAATAACAATAATAACAACATCATCAAACAAACAAAACTAAATCATACCCTCAAGGAGCTCACAGTCTAAAGGTGTGGCAGAAAGAGTTCTAATTAGGAGAACTGAGTTTGAGTCTTGGTTAGGCTACTGGAAAAATCACTTCATGTGATTTACAGAAAACCATTTTATCTTGGTCATTTTGTCTCATTTTATAAAACCAGGTGATCTAAATTACTCTCTAGCTCCAAAAATTCCATTCCATTCAAGAGACATTTATTTGGCACCTGCGGGATACAGAGCTGTGTGCTGGAGGATACACAAAGTTTAGATGAGACAAAGTTTCATGGAATTCCTAGCTTTGCTTTGCAGACAGATGTTAAATGTGATTTTTAAGAAGTGACTGGTCCTAGGTTTTCAATAGCACAGATGTTTATGATTTAGGGAGGGATAACTACATAGTGTAACGGAATAATGTCCTGTCAACAAAGCTGTGCAAAGAGTCTAAAAAGCACAGACTCTGCACTGGTTGTGCCCTGAAGAAGCTGTATGACAGCCTATCTCCTCTGTGTTGGTGCATGCTGGCCAGCTTAGGAAGCAGACAGGACTAAGGCCCCTCTCGCCAAGAAAACTCAAGAATATCTAGGGAAACCCTTATCAAGCTGGCTTGAGCTTTCAAAAGATAAAAGTTATAGGATTTTTAAAAAGACACAGACACTTAACTACCTCGGGTTCCCCCACCATTTTATGGAGGATAGGGGTAACAGAAAGGGAAAGGAAGGAAGGGCAATGGAGTTCTGAGGTCAAGAAAGCTGCAGCTGCTTCCAAGAGCCCTGCTGGTCAATCAGTCCTACTATGGTCAGAATGCGAGGTCTGGAGTCAAGATACCCCCAGTTCAAATGTGATTTCAGATATTTACTGACTGTTGGCAAGACATGACCTTGTTTGCCTCAGTTTACTCATTTGTAAAATAAGCTGGAGAAAAAAATGGCAAACCCCTCCAGTATTTTTGCTAAGAAAACCTCATGGACAGCATGGGTGCAGACTGCAGGGCAGAATAATAACAACTTGCTGATAGAAGGTGTTTAATAAATACTGACTGAATGACTGATTTTACAGATGAGGAAACTGAGACCCAGAGAAAATAAGCTGTTGAGTTTTATGTCTGAGAAAGGTAGAACTTTACCCTAAGTTTGCTATTTTAGTGTTAAGGTTAAATGTCTTTGTATTTTCATTCCTAATAATACAGGAATGGATGTAATTAGCTAACCAAATGGATAAACTCAAGCTGTCCAATTATTAAGTCCTTTCACAAAAATGTCATATTCTTCTCATGGAGTTCTGGGCAATGAGGGTGGGGCTCTGGCTGATAACAATGGCCTCTGATTTGGGGCTCATAAACAGTTGTTCCCAGATGTTTAAGCTTTGTTTGAAATGCCTGCATAATACAAATTTAACTGCTCAGAGAGGTTAAACAGATCCAGTGTGAATGGCTGGATTCTATAACTGGAAAAAATTACTGCTAAAATTCAAGAATTCTTTCTGCACAACAAAATGTTCTCTGTAGAATCTTTTAGGTGAGTGTAGTTTAATTGTAATTTCAACAACAAAGCAAAACTTGGTGGATACTCATGTTCTAGTAGACTTTCAAATGTGATAACATCCCAAAGTGTCAGGCTTAACCAAAATACATCTACCACTATAAATGGGCTGGGAAAAGGTAGAGAATTCTATCGAGCCCATTGACAATTTCTGTATTGGAATTGTATATCAGTGCCTTGAGAATTCCTCAGAGTCTACCCTCAGGAAAGAATGCTGTAGATTTCATGCTTGAAGTGGGTGAAAAAAAGGTCAGAATGTAAATTTATATGTAGATGCATACACATATTTACATATATATTATATATATATATATATTTTTTTTTTCAAAAGATATTTTGGTTCAATGGATAGATCAACAGACCTGCAGTCAGAAAGACTTGAGTTAAAATCTAGTTATAGGCTCTTGGCAAGTCATTTAATATCAGTTTCAATCAGTTTCCTCAGCTATTCTCTAAGGTGAGGATCTAATGATGAAATATCTGTAACGGGCTTAGCATAGTACCTGGCACATTTCAGGAGTTATATAAGTGTTATAATAGTTTTGTTATTATTATAATTCTAATTTTAATGGCTATCATAATAAACTATTAATAATAATAAACTATTATAGCCAGCAAGTAGTCCTTTCTCTGTCTTAGTAGATAGTTTCATAAGTTGTTAAAATGAAAAGACTTCATCACCTGTGAGATAAGCAGAACTGGTCTTCACACGGCACACATCTACTCTATCATTGACTTGTACGGAAAACATTTCTCCTTTTGATGGGATCTCCTATAGCTGAGATTCCACTGGCATTGTCTTTAAGAACCTACGGTCACCTCTATTCCATCATGAAGCACTAGAGGTCAAACTTTAATAGATGTCATGCATCCATCCATCCATCCATCATCTGATCGTAAATCTGGGGTGAAAAAGGATCTCAAAGGCCGTCTGGACCAATTGCTTCATTTATATGAGGGAATTCATGCTAATTGTAGGAGATTAAATGATTTGTCTGAGGTTACACAGGCAGCAAGCATCATAGGCATTAGGAACCAGATTCTCTGACTCTAAAGTCAGCATTCTTTCCACTATACATACATACATACATAGACAATATACACAATATATATGAGTATATTTATACAATTCATAGAAGTACATATAAATATGTATTTATACATACATGTGTATGATACAACATGGTACATGTGGAATATACTACATGTATTCATATCATACATACACAAAATATATAATTTGTGTGTATATGTGAATGAGAAGCAGCGAAGTAACAAGAAATGGAAAAATAGAAGGAAAACTAAATCATTTAATGACATGCTCCGATAGCCTAAATAATTATAAGTAAAAAATTACTAGACAAATATATATGTATTTATGAATTATATAAAGGCATGGCTAGTTAGTTGAGTTATAATACCATGTTAGCAAATCCTAATTCCTGGGTTCATTTATACATACATACATATATATACATATATATATATATATATTTCTATTTCTTAGCCCCAAGTGATGGAATGACTTAGAGAGCTGGTCCTGAGCCAGGAAGACTTAGGTTGAAGTGTTGCCTCAGATGCATACTGGATATGTCTGTCAGTCCATAAAAACTTATTATTTATTGATGACTAGATGATTTAGTCAGTAATCATATATCAAGTCCCTACTATGGGTTAGGTACTGGGCTGAGCTCTGGGGATACAAAGAAAGGCAACAAAACAAAACAAAGAATTCTCTCTCAAAAAATTCAATATCTAATAGAAGGAGACAACATACAGACAAGATATAGCCAAGATAAATTGGAGATAATCAATAGAGGGAAGGCACTTGAATTAAGGGGAATCAGGAAAGGTTTTCTGTTTAATCATTTTCAGTCCTGTCAGACTTTTTGTGATCTCTTTTGGAAGTTGTCATGGCAAAGACATTGGAATAGTTTGCAATTTCCTTTTCCAGCTTATTTTATAGATGGGGAAATTGAGGCAAATAGGGATAAGTGACTTGTCTAGGGTTATATAGCTAGTGTCTGAGGCAGAATTTCAACTTAGGTTCTATCTATTGTGCTATTTAGCTGTTCATGGCTGCTCAGCAGATGGAATTTTAGTTGGGACTTGAAGAAAACCAAGGCAACTATCAGGCAGGAAAGTGTTCCAAATGTGGGGAACAGCCAGAGAAAATGCCTAGAGCTGAGAGATGAAATGTCTTCTTCATGGAATACAGGTATTGGGGGTGGGCTAGAAGCTCTACCTCAATCCTTGGTTTGAGATATTGTGGAAGGTATACGGAATCATGGATATGGAACTAGAAGGACCCTTACAGGCTATCTAATAGTTCTTAGCATAGTGCCTGGCACATAGTAGGTTCTTAATAATTATTTATTATATGAATTATACATTTAAACAATATTTATTAAGCACCTACTTATATTTTAAGCACTGCTCATATTTCATTAAGTACCTACTTATATTTTGTTATTAAATACCTACTTATAATTTATTATTTAAATTTCTAATTTAAATTAAATTATTGTATGTAAATATAATCTTTTTCTTTTACAGGTGAAGAAATTAATAAAGGGTCCTGGAAGAGTGGAATTTTGGAGCTGCAAGTCCAGTTGCAAGACAAAGAGGATAAACTTTACCAAAAAAAAAAAAAATCAACCCTCCAACAACTCATATTACCTAAGCCCTCACTTGTCCTCTCTTCTCTTATGTCCCCCCAGTACCTTCCAGGCCCCTGCATTAGCTAAATATCTTAATCCATTCAGTGGATAATATCCTTAATCCATTCAGCCCTCCAAATATGGGGAGAACTGGATTAAATCTTTACAAGCAGGAGGCCTGTCTTAAACAAAGTACCTTCATTTTTGTTTTTAATTCCATCAGTGCTTAGAATAGAGACTGAACTCTGCAGGGTTCAGAAGGGATTTTTCTTTGAGAGATAAAAATTTCCAAATTCCCTAGGAAGAGCTCTTAAGAGCTTGTCAGACACAAGAAACAAATGAACTAAATTAGAATCCCCCTGAGGTTTTCTAGTGTTTGTTGTGATTGTAATTTTTTTGGGGGGGAGGGAAATTTGGATTTGTTTTGAAGTCAATTAGTGGAGAGATGGAGAGAGGACAAGGGGGCCGGCAATAGGAGCAGAGGAATTTAGATGGAGTGATGGGAGGGATAGAAAAAGTCCCCTGTGAAATAATTAAAACGAAAAGAAAGGAATAAGTGCATCTGCTCTCAGAGGACAGGGGAAGAATGTGTGAAAGTCAAGAGGAGGGGTCTAAACAATTTGACATGGCGTTTGGGAGAGCCTCTGCAAAGGGAGCCTCAGACAAAACTTATGAGCAGTTGGGAGAGCAGGGGCGCCTGCCAATCACAGCCTGGCACCGAGCCCAGTAAACAAGGCATTAAAGTAGTCCAACCTTGGTGCTATGAAGGGATAGATAAGAATTTCAAGGTCAGCTTGGGAGGGAAAGGGGCGCACTGTGACATTATCTTCAGAGGGTTAAAGGGGGAGTCTTGTGACATTTGTATCCATCACAACCTCGTTAAACCCGAGGCCCAAACAGGGACCAGCATCAGATAGACTTCTGAAGTTGCTGGCGGTGTTTTATATTAAATGCAGGCACGAGGAGGCTGGTCATTTGGTCCCTCTGTGGGAGCAGGAAGGGAAGAGGAGGAAGAATGAACACCAAGGCCAGCGCCCTAACACCGGCCCTTCTCGGCTTTTACGGGCACGTGGCTCAGTGCTCCCAACAGCCCAGAAGGGAAAATGTGAGAGGGAGGTTGCCTAAGAAACCCACACAGCTCCTGCCAAAGCTCATTCTGATAGCAGGAGGTTCATGAGGGTTGTCTTCCCATGCAGGTGCAAGTATGTGAGTGTGTGCATGTACAGCACCCCTGTACAGGTCTGTGCACAACATGCACACTGTGTGCAACATGGTATCGCACCACACATATGTGTGGGTAATATACACAATGGTGCATATATTAATGTTGCAGGCACATGAACACACATGCAACAATATATATGCAAACAGCATTCATGTGTGCATTGGGCATGCATGCATGCACACATGTGTATAGTAATGTTGCAGGCACACATGAACACATATATGCAACAATGTATACATGCATACACACAGTATTCATGTGTGCATTGTATATGCACTCACGTACATACAACTAAGGGTGTGCATATTAATGCTTTATGCACACACAAATATACAATGCAACAATGTATAAATGTATTTGTACACAGTATTATGTGTGCATTGTGTATGCATATACACACAACTAATTGCATATCAATGCTTATATGCACATGAACAAACATGTGCAACAATGTACACATGTGTGTGCACACAGTATTCATGTATCTGTGTATGCGTGCATGTACACACAACTAAGGGTGTGCATATTACTGCTTCTATGTCCACAGGAATACACAATGCAACAATGTATAAATGTATTTGCACACAATATTATGTGTGCATTGTGTATGCATGCATATGCACACAACTATGTGTGTATATTAATACTTACATGCACATATGAATACACAATGTAATAATGTATATATTCATGTGTACACAATGCAGTCTTAATATATGCATTGGGCATACATGCATGTACATGGGCTGTGTGTGTATATTAATGTATACATGCATGTGCACACACACTATTCACATGTACATTGTGCACGCATAGAATATAACTGTGCATGATTTTGTTAATGTATGTGTATGTACACATAAACATATTAATATACAGACATGTATATAGCCTAAAAATCTTAGTGCAGCTCCTTACACAAGTGAATTTGCCTTCCAAATCTCTATCTGCTTTCTCTCCCTGTCTGTCCCCTCAACTAAAAAATGTCCAGGTTATTGTTCTGGGCATCAGGAATAAAAAAAAAAAATGAAACTATGCCTTCAAGGAATTTTAAAATTAGTAGAAGTGACACAAATAAGCGAGATAAAAGGGATAACATGATTAGTGCAAGTAATGAAGGGCATAGACGTCATGCCCCAAGAGTCTCACTGACTATTTTGGGACAGTGTTGTTCCAATAGATTTCCTCCTGGAAGCCTGCTGATGACCCTCAAAGGGTTAATACAGAGCTTTGCTACTGATTGTGTGGTTTTTGAGGGAAGTGACCCCTTCTCCTTTTCTTTCTTTCTAAAATGAAACAGGATAAGTGATAGGGTTGAAAGAGAGTAGACCAGACTTTTTCACCATCCCTTCTAGGTTAACTGTTCTATGATTAACATCTTCCTATGTTGCTCTAGTACCTTCAAATCTAGAAATCTTCAAATACTCGGTCTCATTTATGGTCATCCCTTTTTCAAAATGTTATTCTCCCATATAAATTCTTATTCATCTGTAGTATAACTTCAAAGGGGTATAATGTGAGATCAGGGGACCATCACATTGAGAAGGGTTCTTAATGTATTAGGTTTGTAGGTCCTGGAATTTACCAACTCAAAAATGTGCTTTCAGTCAACTCCTGTATACCTCAGTTTCCTCACAACTGGGAAATGGGGGTTATAATAGATCACAAAATTGTTGTGAGAATTAAATGATTTATCTACAAAGCACAATGTCTTATCAAATATCTACCAAAGTAGGTATTCACAAATATTTATTCCCCTTCCTACTTTTCTTCTCATTGAATAGATGAGGCCCAAAGAGCTAAGATCAAATTCTACTGTACCACATTGCCTCTTTGTGACACTATCTGTCTGGCACTTTGCAAACCTTTTGCTGTTTCTGTTCAGTCTTTTCAATTACATCTGACTATTCGTGATCCCATTTAGAGTTTGTTGGCAAAGACTCAAGTGGTTTGCCATTTTCTTCTCTGGCTCATTTTGCAAATGAGGAAATTGAGGCAAGCAGGGTTAAGGTACTCGTCCACAGTCATGTAAATAGTAACTGTCTGAGGCAAAATTTGAACTCAGATCTTCCTGTCTACAAGGCTAGTGCTTTATCCACTGCATCACCTAACTCTTAGTTATCATCATTATTACTATTGGTATTATTTTAATTTATAATCATTTTCTTTTTAATACTTCATATAATCAAACAACTATGAGATGACAGTTTTCAATGTCCCAAACTAAATATTTCTTACTTGAATTGTTCTGTTTCACTGGACATCTCTTCTGGTAAATCTTGAAATTCAGTAGACTAGAAGGTAAGTTTCTCCTCTTGGTTTCTCTATCCCTTGTACTTGAACAATGGCTTTAAAATGCTAATATTGAGTGTCATGACTTCACTGAGAATATGCAGTCAGAAGCAGGGCCTTAAATATCTACATCAAATAAAGCTGTATGTCCTCCATGGACAGGCAAACTCTCAGTATCCAATTTTGACTACTTAGCAGGAGAAATGTAAATGTCTGTCTTTATATCACTCTCTAGAAGGGTTTCTTTCTTTCTTTTGTTTTAAGAATTATTTTAACCAGATATTATTGCTCTGGGACCAAAATATCAAGGTGTCCCCTTTGGAGGCAAGGGTGGTAATAATAGGGGGAAGCCTCCAGCATTTGAAATGATCAGCAAATACTAGTCATGGAGGATACTTTTGTGGAAAAAGAAAGCCCTGTAGAGCTGCTGTAACAGTTATATGGTGACTTTCCTCTGTGGATGAGCTATATAGATGATAGCCACAAATGTCAAAAAAACATTTTAACACTTCATAAAATTCTCTTTGGACAGCAAAGCAGAGGAGCCAAATTTCCCTTGGTGGGAATAAAAATGTTTATCTGCAATGTTCCTAAGAGATAACTGATTTCAAGGAGTGTTCCACATTCAGAAGAAATGTGGAAGAAGCCACAAATCTGGCTGAAGGGGATAACAGCATACCCATGGATATCTGAAACACTTCACATTTCACTCTTGATTTTCACATCCCTGGACCCTTTTATGGGCTAACTTCAAAAAGCAAGGTAAGGCAGCTCATGGAGAAAATGATCAAGGAATATCACTACTCTTCACTGACAATAATTTTGGCCCTGAATCTTTCTCAATTGCATGTTGCCAAACTGGAATCCTCAGAGTTGAAATATGACTAACTGTCAATGCCTTATTTAAAACAGACCTGGGAATCATCTAGTCTGCTAAATACACTCTACACTGATCTTACTGAAGTGTTTGATACTATACAGTCTGAACTCTGGTAAATACTAGCAAAAACCAAATTCTACTATATTATAATCAACTATAATATGTACAAGTTAAAAAAAAAGTCATCCTCCAGCACCCTAATTTTACAAATATTTTGTGCTAAAAATAGCCCTGAGATTAATGGTGGTACCAGTCATTGGAACTGAGTATCTGGGAAAAAATTTGCTCTAAAATAAAAAAAAAAAAATCTTTGTGGTGGAAAAAATCTCCAGCATTTGAACCAAGTCATGAAGTCATAAAGGATATTTTTGTGGAGAAAGAAGGACTCTGCAGAGTTGCTGCAAGAGTTATATGGGAAAATAATCACTAAAATTCATTATGATGACCCTGAATTAAGAGTCTTCTTACAGACTACTTTATGTATGTGATATAATATTCCCAAGTAATCAAAATATGCCAATAAATATGTAATCTCAGTGAAAAGGGATCTTCCTCCAATGATTACAATTTCCAAATATCCTTATTTGTGACTCTCATCCATGTAGCATGAGTTTGATGTCCAGGACTTGTCAAAAATTCTCATCGTATGGCACATCTTTTTTTTAGGTATTTATTTCTTTGATGACATCCTGTATAGTATTACTCCTCCCTGTGTTCTTATCTATAATATGTTGCAGCTAATCACATCTACCTACCATGTGTCTTTTGATCACCCTTAGACCAATTTAAGTTCTATGGAGTTTTTATTATTCTATGACTCATACCCTTACAAAAAAATGGACAATATTGGTATTAAAAAAGATAGGCTTTTATTTCAGGGATAATCTTGCGGCTCTTTTGCAGATAATGGGCCTTCTTCCTTACGTTTTTTTTTTTTTTTCCACTGTAGAAAGAGAAATCAAACTCTCTTCAGTGATTATGAATCTCTTTTAGAAGTCTCTGTAGCATCTTGGCTTTAGTGAAAACATTACAATGGCAACTGCAAATAACAGAATCAGGAGCACCTTACTGTTGTTATTCTTTTGTATCCAACTCTTCATGACTCCATGAACCTACCACATCAGGCCCTTCTATCCCTTCACTATCTTAAAAGTCTAAGAGGTACTCACTATCTAAAGCAAACTCTGCCTTAACTTGGACTGTACTGGGTCTTCTCCATGATTATGGGAAAAGCCTTCACTGAGTGTACATCTTCCCATTTTCTCTAGTGCTGGATGGTAATGATCAGAAGATGGTCAAAAAAAAGTTATCTCTGTTGCTAATTTTTTAAAGAAATCTTTCTATTCTATTTATACTTGGTATTAAAAATGTAAAAGACAGTTTAATCATCCAATTGCTTTTCCCATCTTTGTTTTTTTTTCCACTGTCATTTCTATGTTCTCTTAAGCACATATTATGATGTTTGTGTTACAGCTTAAACTATCCTTACTGATGAGAAGAGTTAATTATAAGTAATCTTTGCAGATCTTTTCCATTATTTTGTTTGCTGACTTTCTTCCAGTTTCATCCTTAAATATCCTGAGATATTGCTTAGTGGTATCTCTCACCATGCTTTCTTTAAACTGGTTTCCCCTTCTAATCTCTTTCACTGTAATAGGAAGTGCTTCTACTAATAATCTTCCGACCCCATTCCTTGTAACATTTTACAAATTAGTTTACATTCTAAAGTGGTGTTGTGCTTGGTTACTATATCTGTCCACCACTGAAGTAACTCATATTTGCTTATCTGAGGTGGTTTTTCCAGTACCACTTCACCTCACCTATCAGATTGGCTAATATAAAAAAAAAAAAAAAGAAAAGAAAATGATGGATGGGATGTGGGAAAACTGGGACACTAACACACTGCTGGTGGAGTTGTTACAACCACCATGAAAAGCAATTATGATTAAAAAAGCAATTAGAATTATGCCCAAGTGCTATAAAACTGTGCATACCCTTTGATTCGGCAATACCATTACTTAGTCTATATCCTAAAGACATCCAAAAAAAGAGGGCTGGGTGGAGGAGGAGGACATGTATGTACAAAAATATTTATGAAGCTCTTTTTCCTAAGTACTGGGAATTGAAGGGGTTCCCATCAATTGGGGAATGGCTAAACAAACTATGGTCTATGATTATGATGGAATATTATTGTGCTACAAGAAATAACAAGCAGTATATTTCAGAAAAACCTGGAAAGACTTACATGAACTGATGCAAAGTGAAGTGAACAAAATCAGGGGAACATTATGCTGGGGCAACTAGGAGGGGCAGTGGATAGAGCACCATCCCTGAAGTCAGGAGGACCCGAGTTCAAATCTGGCTCAGACACTTAACACTCCCTAGCTGTGTGACCCTGGGCAAGTCACTTAACCCCAATTGTCTCAGCAAAAAACAAAAACAATATTGTTTAGTGAAGAAATATGAATGACTTAGCTATTCTCAACACTATAATGACCTAAGGAAATTCCAAAGCACTAATGATAAGGCATACTATTCTCCTCCAGAGAAAGAACTGGTATTATTTTAATACAGACCAAAACATGTTTTTTTTTTTTTTATTTCTTTCATTCTTTTGCTTTGATTCTCATTTTTTATACAAAATGACTTATATAAATGTTTTACATGACAGTCTCAGGAAGAAGGGAGGATAAGAAGGAAAGACTAGAATTTGAAACTTAAAATAAACAATTTTTAAAAGTTTTAACATATGATCAGGGGAAAATGAAATATATTTTAAAAACTAAGGTAGCTTTTACTTTTTTTGATCTCATAACAACAGATGTATACAATTCAAATTTCATATGAAATTACGATGATCGTTGTTGATGTCCTTCCTTACATACATTTTCAGTGTCAATAACTTATTTAATTAACTTAGTTTGAAGTATTTAATTGCACAACATATCTTCTATGTATCAATTTTGTTCCTTGTTCTTACAAGTCAGTGATCTATCTGTACATAAACATATGATTCAGAAATTACTCTCTCAATCAGTAGCAAGTCATTAATTGCTTGTAAAATTTAATCAGCCTCTTTTTTTTTTTTTTTGATATTGTTGGTGTTCACCATGTAAAATGCTTCATTTCTGAAAGAAAGTATTCATGACATATAGTAACCAGACTACAAATCTTTGGTTTCTCTTATTTATTGTTTTGCTGAGGTAATTGGGATTAAGTGACTTGCCCAGGGTCACATAGCTAGGAAGTGTTATGAGTCTGAGGTCAAATTTGAACTTGGGTCCTCCTGACTTCAGGGAGGGTGCTCTATCCACTGAGCCACCTCGCTGCCCCTGGTCTCTCTTATTTTCTATTCCTGAATCATATTTTCCAAAGTATTTTCATCATTTTCATCTAGTTCCACTTCCACATTGAAGCTACTAAGTATCAATTAATACATTCACTTAATTTGGAAGATTTTACAGGATTTATGCTCTTTTAAAACACATGTTGATGCATAAAATGTAAAATTATTTATTTGGTGCAGCAGAAAGCATGATGGACTTGAAGGTACTGGACATTGGTTAACATCTTAGTTTTGCTATTTGCTATACATGTAATCAAGGGAAATGGCACTTAATCTTTTTGCTTCTTGGTTTTTCGTCTATAAGGAATTTTAGGCAACTTTAAAGATTCCTTTTAGCTCTAAATTTATAATTTATGATTTTCACAGTGGTCTTTTTGCACATTTATCATAACCACTAAATGATAAGATGACAAAATATCTCATGAAAATACTATTTCTTACTGATCTTGGATAATTGATAAAATCAACTCTACCAAGTCCTTTATTTGCCTCTTAGTGGAGAACTCATGAGGCATCATTCCTTTCAGTTATTTTCTTCCCTCTTCTGGTTTTGTTTGTAATGAGTATATAAAAATTGATACGATTCAATTTTTTTCCAAAAATGATTATTCACTGGCCATTGGACTAAAATTAAGCTAATGTTTATATATAGTAGAAAAATCTGTGAATTTTAGCCCCTTTGGTACTTTTTGGTAAAATCTGACACCATCATAGCAGAAAAAGAAAGGTCCAATTGGACTCAGGTCCATTTTTTACAATAGTCGGAGCTGCATAAAATTCACGATCATATCCATGTCATGATGAGTATACTATGATAATTATTACTGCAACAACAAAAACTCATTACTATAGTACTATAAGGTATGTAAAGTACTTGTTCTTCTTGTTAGATAAGTATTCTAAGTATCATTCTCTGAATTCTACACATGAGCAAATGAAAGCTCTAAGAAGATGAATAATTTGCCCATGATTAGATAACTAGTAAATACCTGAGATCAGATTAAAACCCAAGTTTTCTTGGCTTTATGTCCAAGATTCTATCTATCATATTATGGTGCTTCTTATGCCAGCCAATGACATGAGTGAATCCCTCCAATTCCTGGAATGCAAGAAGTGTTCCTCACTTTTCTTACCTATACTAGATGATGTTTAAGATACCACCAAAGTCTCAGAAAGAAATGACATGCTTATCAAATCTGGAGATGATAATGCAGTTGGGAGGGATAACTAACATACTGGATGACATCATCAGGATTTAAAAAACAACATAATAGATTATTCCTGGCAAGATAAGATATAATAGGAAGTCTATACTTAGGTTCCAAAAATAGTCTTCACAAGTTCATAATAGATAAGGCATAATTAGATCATAGGTTATACAAAAAAACCAGAGTTTTTATTTGACCAACAGCTCAACATGGATCACTCATGTGATATAATATTGAAAAACATTAACTGGAAAAAGATCTTGACAAACAAGAACAGTATGCCAAATTTTTTCATCTATTTAGTTGCTAATTTGTTCATTCACCTAAAGTACCATGTTCCATTCTGACTGTAACATTCTAGAAAGGACTCTGACAAGAAGGAGAAAATCTAAAGGAAGGTAATTTAGGAAAGTTGGAGTATTGGACACCATGGTGCTTGGTGATAAAATTATAGAACTGGGGACATTTAATTTATAGAAGAGTAAATTCATGGTGATGATTTAGTTATCTTGAATTATATAGACTTTCATGCAGAAGAATATTTACATTTGTTCTGGCTGGTCCCAAAGGGAATCACACAGTGCACAGAAGCAGCAAAGGGGCAAATATTTGCTAATTACAAGGGGAAAAATTCCTAATTATTAGTAATTGTGAATACAACTATATTATGTTTACAGAGCATGAACATAGTACATATTCTTAAACCAACATTCTTCTAAATTCATTCTTCTCCTTTTCTATAAGCTTTTCAGTTCCTCAACTCCCCTGACCCTCTTTTCTTATACCATGAAACATGTTGGGAAAGAACCAGAGTGGGAATATCATGGATTGTTTAAATTTTCATAGGTTTCTGAATGTTGTAACAAGATGTGCACATTAATAATTCAATGCAGTAGCACATGCTTCCAGAATTTTAGAAACAATTCCTATCTGAGCTATGAAATGACAGGCTATACTCAAAACAAAACTGAGATCTGGAATGTCTGTGGGGGATTCCTGGAAAGTATATTTATATATAAAGCAGATAATACCACAACATGGAAATCTTTGAGATGTAAAACATGATGTGTTTTCTGCCATGAAACTGACAACCCCATATCATAAAATGACATAATGATGAGATAATTCATCTGTGTTGAAGAGTCCACTATACCTGTATTTATTTCCACCAAAAAAGAGTTAGCTGGCCAGTTGGAAAAGAAAAGAAAGACTCACATTTTCTCTAATTGCCAGCATCATATTGTGTTTTATCAGTTTTTTATGCATCTGTAACCAGAAGTGAAGAATTATCTAAGAACAAAGAGACAGTCATCACTACGTAAGTCCCTGATTTGTTTAGCACTGGACGAGAAGAAAATATTAAGTTGATTCAAATCAACAAATATTGATGAAGCACCTATTATGTGTAAGCCACCGAGCCAGGGGCTGGCAGTGCAGAAAGGAAGCATGAGGTCTCTCAAGGTGGCATTTGATCTAAATATGGAAGAGGAAGCAATGAACTGGTGTCAAGAACAAATTCTGCCTCAGACACTCACCAGCAGTTTCATCCTAAACAAGTTTGAACTAAACTCTCTCAATCTCATTTTCCTAATTTATAAAGTAAAGGCAATAACATGTATCTGGTAGAATCAGATTTCATATACAGATGTGTTTGTATGTACGTGTGTGTTTATATGGGCATATGCATTAATACATGTGTGTGCATACATGTACAGTATATATGCACATGACCTATACGTGTACAGATATGTGCACGCATGTCCATGAAATGCATGTGTGCACAGATGTGTATATACATCATTTGTACATGTATTGATATATATTTATATTATAGATTTATTATAATATCATATATTTTTATATATGTATGCATGCATATATGTACACAAATATATACACACTCAAATTTGCATTGTAAACCATTAACTGATAAATATATATATATATAAATCACTATTTTGTTGATAAAAAGATACATTTAGGGATAATAAAATTCATGAATAAAAAGCTACTATATAAGTTGGGATATGATATGTGCAAAAGTGAAATATAAAGGATTGTAAGAAATTCATAGACACATCCATGTATAGGAACCAGGCAAGCTTCCTGCAGGGAATGATATCTGATCTGAGTATTGAAGAAATGAGTATATTTTAGCAGGCAGAGAAAGTGTGGGATGGGTATGATAGAGTGGAAGAGAGCAATGCATCCAGAGTCAGAGGATGCACATTTAAATTCTGAGTCTCTATTTCCATATCTATAAAATGCAGTTGGACTAGTTGGCTCCCAGTGTCCTTTCCAAACTTACCTTTATGAGAAATGACCATTCTGGACTTGTAGGATGGTATGAGCAAGTGCATATAGATAGAAGGAGGAGGGATGTTCGGCTTGGACATTGAGTTTGATACCAAGGGCCAAATCTTTGCCAATTCTAATCTGAAAACTAACATTATGTAGAAGGCCTTAAATGATGTATAATTTATTTGTTAAGCAATACTTATTTGATTAAAAAAATATTACCTTAGAGTGGAGGACCAGAGCTCTAAAAAGAAACTGATACCTTTGAAAATTGTTTAAAGAATTGCTTCCCATTGTGTCTGACTCACTCACTTTTGGAGTTACAGTGACTTAACAAATTAGCCATGGTAATGTCTCACCTTGTAGCTAATCTATCTGCACAAAACATTTGTGTAAGTGGGAAATGAGGCAGTGTGGAGAGGTCAAACAGATTATCTCCGGAGTAGACAGTCTGGGTTCTAACTTCCTGGCTGACTTGGAAAAAATTGTTTCACTAGTTTATTCACTTTCAAATGATGAGAAAGACTGGCTGAGAAAGCCTCTGAGATCCAGCTCTAGATCAGTGACTAAACAACTTCTAATTGATCTTGCAGCAGCAGGTTGCATATAAGCTGGGATTGCACATCAAGTTACAGATGCCCTTGTGCCTTTCCATAGGCAAATCCAGGGAAACATCAAGGGATAATGTGTTTTCATATTGCGGTAGGTACTATAAATCCAGATGACAGATGATGTGCTGGATTTTGGAACTTTTCTGACTTTCTCCTTTCCCCAGAACTCTTCTTAGTGAATCTGAAACTCTTAATTATGAACCTTACTCAGACTCCTTGATGCAAAGTTCAGCATAATGCTTCTGTTCTAGAATTGCCCTGAAACACTTCCCAGAGAGTTCTCCGCTCTCTCGCTTTCGCTAGCAAGGATATCTACAGAGAACCCACTGATACTGCAAAACCAGGATATTTTGTTGGGAAGCGGCATTCAGGGAGGCATTCTAGAATGAGTGGAATAGTTCCAGTCACCTAGGAGACAGAGAGCCGAGATGCCTTCCTCATATAATTTTCATGTTTAACAATCCCAGGCTCATTCCCAAATGAAAAAGCCAAAATGTGATTCATGTGGCGTTTGCCAGGAATATTAATGTTAATGAGCAGGGATGTTACTGATGCTCAGTTGACTAACAAGAAGCTTTTTTGAAAATGTGGCAATTGGGTTCACCATGAAGAGCTGTCATTGTTCAGATAATGGGAATGCCATGGTAGCGGTTAATGTAGCTATCTGCTTGACTTTGTAATTCTGTACTTATCCTGGGTACCACTGGGCAGAGAATGTTGGCTTTGTAGTAGGAGAATCTGGATTCAAATTCTGACTCTAATCTTATGATCTTGGGCATGTCTGTAGTATTTCTGGTTATTATTTTCTTTGTCTATAAAATGTTAAGGATGGAGTAGGGGGCCTTTGAGATAAGTCTTACTTTCATTATTCCAATAGTTATTTTTGTTTGTTTTTGTGAGGCAGTTGGGGTTAAGTGACTTGCCCAGGGTCCCACAGCCAGGAAGTGTTAAGTGTCTGAGGCCAGATTTGAACTCACATTCTGATGCTCTATCCACTGTACCATCCAGTTGCCCCGCCCAGTAATTATTCTTAGACCATGCGTTTCCTGTCCTGCTTCCTTGGGATGTCACTCCCAGTTCATATACCCAGTTGAGAATGTGGACACCATGAAATAAGCTACCAGTACCTAGAGGAACTGAAATCTGACTTTCCTTAAAAGAAATCCAGAATCAGAAATGATGAGGGTATCAAACAATGTGCACACTCTATACATAAATAGTGAAGCACATATGTTACTATTCATTTTGGATGAATGCCTGCGTTGAGTTCATCCTTACTTTTTAAATTCATTTATCAATGGCGGAGAGGAATGAATATATCACCGAGAATAAACAAGGGTTGGTAAGTGGGACAAAACCCAAAACCTTCCTGTAACTTTTAAGGTAAATTATCTATTTCAAAGTCACTTTGAGAGTGTCATGGTGCCCAGGGCCTGCTCAAGGCTGTTGGAATACTTGCCAACATGTTGGCTGTGCTGCCAAACTATATACTTCAGGTTGCATCTGAGCCTGCCATAGTGGCTGCTGAATTAGCAAGTTGGTGAAAACTGTCCAGTGAGAATTCAGAATCAAGTGATTAGGCTAGAAAAGAACACCATATAATTGTAAACAAATGGGAAATTAACAGGCTGTCACATCTGTCACAGCTGGGGATTGACCAATGTGAATTTTCTGAATAATAATAATTTGGTACTTTGTAGTTGTAAAATATTTTACATATATTATCTCTGATTTTCACAATCACTCTATGGGGCAAAAACTCGTAATAATAACAATAATTCACATTCACCTAACACTTTAAAGTTTACCTAGCTTTTTTGCATAGGCTCTCACTTAAATCCTCACACCAATGCTGTGAGATATGCTATTATTATGTCCATTTTACAGATGGAGAAAGTGAGGTTCAGCTTTAATGAGGTGCCTAGAGACACACAGCTGAAGTGGAATTTGAATGCAAATGTTCCTAATCTTATGTATAATATTTAGAGAGATAGAGCTGGAAGAGACTTCAGCGATCATTTATTGCAAACTCCTTAAAAAAAAAAAAAAGATGAAAAAGTTTATCAGGGAGAAGTAAGTGATTAGCCTAAGATCACACAGTCATGAAATACATGTGGCCGGCCTGGAACAGAGGTCCTTGAGACCACAGAGACGGGGGCCTTTCTATTACACTTCACTGTTCCTACTCGGCCAAGTGGCCACCTACAGTTGGCAGTTTCTTGTTTGCAAAGTATAGTTATCACTGATGCTCTTCCAACCAAAAGCCCACATTCATCACTGCAAGCGCTTTTGTTTTGACGTGCAGTTACTCATTTAATGGACATTGCCAGACAAAACCAAACTTCATGATTCCTATTACTCATTGTCTGGCTTATCTTCAATATTAGTAGCAAAGCTGAAATTCTACCTATTATAAGTTGAAAGTACCCTAGGAAATACTTCTAGATATTGTTGCCAGGGTGGTTAAGGGAACTAAACCTTCTGTGTCCTTATCCCTTGAAAGGAGCCAGACTCTCATTTTAGCACGGGGTACATACAACTTCCCTGTCTTAGAGTGCACCGTTACTCTCTCTTCTCTAACTACATGCTAACAACATGGACGATTTAGCATCCCTCATTCTTTTCTTGTCCTTGCCCATCTCCATGTGTTTGTCATTTATGCGCTTATGTCTGAAATGGAAACCCTCCTCTCTCTTCATTTCCATCAAAAGAAATGTCTTTTGCTTCAAGGTCAAAGTCAGACACCCCTTCTCCGTGACAGTCAATCTCTCCAAATGGCAGTGATCTCTTTCTACTCAGATTTCTCATTACATTTTATCTGGACTTTTTCTTTACACTCATCATGTTCTGGTAATTAGATAAATGTCTTGTTTTTACAATTTGATTTTAAGCTCCTTTAGGGCAGAGTCTGTGACTTACTTCATCTTTATTCCCAGAAACAAAGTACTTTGAACATTTTTGTTGTTGAGTCATATTTTAGTTGCATCAGTCTCATTGGATTTTGTTGGCAAAGATACTGCAGGGATTTGCCATTTTCTTTTCTTGTTCTGCTCAGAGATGGGGAAACCAAAGCAAACAGGGTCAAGTGACTTGCTGAACCCCCAAAGCGGAGTCTTCAGGATCTTTGTTCTAGCCACTGGGCTACCTGCTTTGAATACAGTAGGCATTTGATAAATGTTCATTGAACTGAACTGGATTATGTGACATGGCAAGACTTTAGATCATAAGTGGAAAGGACCTTAAAAGTATTCTAATTCAAACCCATCATTTTATAGATGAAGAAACTGAGGATTCAAGATCATGAGGTAATAAATGATAATGATCAATAATAATAAATTCACATTCACATTTAAATAGCTTTTTGAACTTAGCAAACTGTTTTAAATATATTGTATCACTTGATCCTCAAAATAACCTTGTCAAGTAAATGATTTTATTACTCTCATTAAAAATAATGTTAATAATAATAGTATTTATAGAGTACCTATGCTGTTCTAAGCACTTTTATTTTTTTTTTTTTGACCCTCACAACCACCCTGGGAGATAAATCCTACTATTATGCTGATTTTGCAAATCAGGAGACTGATACAAATAAAAGTTACATAACCTGGCCAGGGTCATGCTGCTAATATGTGTCTAAGATAGAGTAAAGAGACCCAAGTTAAAATCCTATTTAGGTCTCTAACTACTACACTATCAAAGTGGAATTTGAAGTGTGATCCTCTAATTCTATCATATGCTGTGTCTCTATTCTCCTGTCGGACCATTGTGCTATACCCCTGTTACCTCCTGAAGGACAATATCTCGTTTCCCTTCCTGATTTTGCATAACATTACCATATTCTACACACCAGTGCCAGTGAGTCTGCCTCTATGTGAGCTAGTTGTCTAGTTAGAAAGGGTGAAGATAAAGCTAAGAGAAGAATCTGAACCCAGACGACTTGTAGCCCTTCCATTCTATCCTGGCGGATTTCAGATTCTTAGTCCATATAGTCAGATGGCTCATCTTTGTCTCTTTCTGGACACCCAAGCACCTCTCGGGGACTATTTGTGGGCGCTTGCCTGCTGCTACTAAGTCTTCTTGTGCCCTAATAAGTTAAGCAGGATCAGACTTCCACAATTCTCTGGCAGTGATAACCTCCTCTTCCAGCTTCCCAGACAAACTTAGCATTTATCATATAGTACTGAACATTACATCCATCTGAATTGGTGTCTGATTGCCCCAGGATGGCTAGGTGGCTCAGGGGCTACAATGTGGGTCTGGAGCCAGGAAGACCTGAGGATACTGGCAATGTTATCCAAAATTAGGAAGGGACACAAGATATTATCTGGGTGAGTCATTTAACTCTGTTTGCCTCAGTTTCCTTACCTGTAAAATGAGATGCAGAAGAAAATGGGAAATCATTCCAGTATCTGCCAAGAAAATCCCCACATTGGGTCCCAAAGAGCTGGATATGTCTAAAATTACTGAACAACAACTTATTGCCCTATTAGACCTTATGTGGATAGAAACTATGTATCTCTTTTTTGCATCTCCTACAGAGACTGGCATAATAAATCAATAAGCACTTAGTAAGTACCTATTTATGTTTTAGGTATAGTCAGTCAACATCAACCTTTTATCCACTATACGACACTTTCTGTTGGTTCTATAACTTGGGGAAAAGATATAGCTTTTTAAAGAGTTAATATCTAAATCACACATCACCATCTTGTATGGTTTAGAATTTATAAGAGTATTGTTACAGCACCATTAAATGGGCTTTACAAATCAAGAGAACATCAGCAGCTGGGAAACATTATAGCATTTTGACATTAACTACATAGCTATAGTGCACTTAAAATCATGTACACACACACACACACACACACACACACACACACACTTTTTTTGAATAGAGCCTTAGATAATTACCCTGACAATTGTTTTGTGAGGAAGCCCCATTTACATCCCTTCATCAATTACATATCTGGATGCGGAAAACACAAAATCACCAGGCAATTTGTTTTCCATTTTAAATAGGCAAAAGCAAAATAAAATAAAAAATAGATGTCTTTGTGGCCAATGTTATTCTTGAGTATCAAATTTCTGGGACTGGACTGCACCAGCAGAGCATGAGGAGGAAAAGCAGCCCTACCTGCAACTTTTCCCCAAGCATGGCCCAAGGACAACTTAGTCTGTATGTGCTTTCTACTCTGTCAGCATTAGTATGACCCACAAATCTATATTTAAACATGGATATGTGTACGGCAGGTAATGTGCTGAATCAAGGCTGGGGGTGTGTTTGGCCACTCCTGACACGGAGGCTAGATGCTGCACGACTGATGAAAGGCTACAGAAACTTTGCTCACCTTGAGAAACAAGTTCTTAGGGGATGGTCCATGTTCCACCAAGTTGCCATAGAGTATGAAGTAGGTTATGAAGTTTGCCATTGAATATGGAGTAGAATGGGAAGCTGTTACAGCTACTTACCCCCAAAAGAAATAACAATAACAGTAAAAACCAAAAAAAGAAAAAAAAAACACACCAACAAAGGAAAGCAAAACCAAAACAAAGGAGATGGCCCCCAAAACAGCTACTTACATTGAGTGAGAATTCCAGTTAAGGCATCTTTAAAGTTCTCCTTCGCTTGTTCCATCTCTTGCTCGTGGTTGGCTTTTTCATTCATCAAGCGGCGGACGTGACTATTGGCTGACTGGACCATGGAGTAGAATTGGTTGGCAGATCGCCGATTGACTTCCCCTCGTTCAATCCAGGTGAGAAGCACTGTAATGGCTTCAGAAAACTTGCTGTCATCTGGAAAGGGAAACCCCACAGAATATAGCTCAAAGATGTATTAAAAAAACACACACACACACACACACACTCCTACACATTTAAAAATGTAAAGCATTTTTTCCTTTGAGGGAACAAGATATAGTATTATTATTCCAGATATACTGGCCAGAGTTGTCAAATTGTTTTATCTAAGAACAAATGTTCTTCGCCATCAGATTCCCACAATCTGTCTCATTCTTTTCCACTTGCATGAAAATAGCTACAAAGCAGACAGTGGCACAAATGCCATATTTTATTACCAATCAATTAACAGATAATTTATAAGGCATCTACAATGTTCTAGGTCAAAATTGAAACAGTCTTGCCCTCAAGAAGCTTATATTCTTTTGGATGAGATAATGTTTGTGTGCATGTATGCATGTGTATGGGTGTATATTTATAATGTGTATGTGTTTGTTGCCTATATATAGGTACATGCATAAATACCTGTGTATGAACTTGATTTCATAAAAAATACACCAGACATACATATACATATATATGTTTGTTATCTAGATACATGCGTATACCTATATATATTACTATATAATATATAGTAATTTTGAACTTTTTGAACTTAGCAAACTGTTTTAAATATATTGTATCACTTGATCCTCAGAATAACCTTGTTAACTATATTCTCAGATTACATAAAATATACAAGATACACGTTGGTTGATGTTCTTGAAGTGGACCAAAATGATATCGCTATGTGAGTTACTGTATGTTCGACGTAGTTGATCAGACCAATCATCTCAGAATGCTCTACCACAGTTTGGGTACCAAAAGTATATACATTGGGAGTGGATTCTCCAAATTTGTGCATCTCACTTTCCTCTGAAATACTTCAATTCTGCTTTGCTCATGAAGCCCAGCACCTTCTGTGATGAGGGGACACCATGCTGGGCAGTCCTGTGCCAGTGTCTCCTGTGACACACAATCAATTCTAAAGTTCTTAAGAAAGACCTTGAGAATATTCTTGTATTGCTTTTTTTTAACTACCATGTGAGCATTTGGCCAATGTGGGTTCTCTATAAAATACTCTTTTTGGCAAGTATACATCTGGCATTCAAACAGTGGCCAGCTCAATGGAATTGCACTCTTTGCAGTCGAGTTTGAATGGTTGATGCTTTAGTTCAAGAAAGGACCTTAGTGTCTGGTATCTTATCCTGCTAAGTGATCTTTGGAATCTTCTTAAGACAATTCAAATAAAAGTAATTCAGTTTTTTGACCTGATACTGGTGTGCTGTCCATGTTTCATAGGAATACAACAATGAGGTCAGTCCAATGGTTCTATGGACCTTCAGTTTGGTAGTCAGTCTAATACTTTTCCTCCTTCACAGTTTCATTCTAAGCTTCTCAAAAACTGAGCTAGTTCTGGCAATATGGGTCAATTTTGTTATCAATATGTAGATCTCTGGAAAGTATACTTTCAAGATAAGTGAACTTATCCACCGTATTCAGAACCTTCCCCATTTCCTATAACTAATGGTGCCACGCACGTGTGGATGGTGTGGGGCTGGCTATTAGTTTTTTTTTCTTGGTATTAATTGTTAGGCTCAAATTAGTACAAACAGCAGAGAATTGATCTATACTTATTATGTCTCGGCTTCAGAATTTGCATTAAGTGCACAATCATGTTCAAAAAGAAAAAAATCATGCACCAAAACTCTCTCCACTTTATTCTTGGCTTGTAGCCTTTTCCATCAATGCAGTAGCTGACCCTGATGCTTTGTTCATGGTTGACAACATGGTTGAAAACATCATTCTATAAAGCATGGGAGATATACATAAGAATATATACAAAATATATATGGGTATACACATGCTGCCTACATTAGGACTTCTTAAACTTTTTCCACCCTTGACCTCTTTTTGCCCGAGAAATTTTTATATGGCCTTGGATATATAGATATATAAAAATCAAACACTAATGATAAATCATAATTTTTTGACCTCCCACATTCAGTTACAAGATGGAGTCTTGAACCACAGTTTAAGAAGCTGGGGTCTACATAAATGTATATACTTATATAAACATAACAATTTACTCATTAGATTATATAAAATGTATAAGATAAACATAAAGGTATATATATATATATATATATATATAGTATATATACTTATTTCTATATATAAATGGACATGTTTGTACATATATACACACACACATACACACACACAACCATATGTACTAGATTACATAAAATCCCCAACATATACATAACTAAGTACAAAATATACACATGTATCACAGAGTAGAATAGGATACAGGGTACTAGTAGCTTTCACAAAATATTGTTCACATTACAGGTAATACACAGAGGGAAACTCTCACAATTATATTAGTTTTATTTTTCCTCTGGGTGAATTTCTACTCTACTGAATGATATTTGGACTTGTATAGTACATTACTAGGAAATTTTGATAACTGAGGTAACATCATTGTCTTTTTATATCCATAGTTTGGCATTTATGGTTTATCTGAGTAGGTAAAGTTGAGGCTGCTTCAAATATTTTCTCATTAAATGATATAATTTACATTAATAATGATTTGCATACCAATATTCAGAAATATTGCAAAAATTCAAAAATTCAGTAAAATGAATACTCCTCCATTAAGGAAGACTGAATTCTCTTTATGATTTAAGAGCCAGAAGTGGAAGAATTCAGTTCCCCTTGAGTAACAAGGTAATAACCCCAAAAGAACTTAGTTGTGGTTCTCAATAGATAAACACATGACTTGTCATTAGCCTCAAACTCAAGGCCTTTTTAATTTAATAGAATCTGCCAGTACATTTGCTTCGCAAACTAGGACCTTTAAGAAACCAAGGTTCTCTTTGGATGATATAAATCATCAACATTCCTATCTATAACGAACAAAATCCAGAAAGAAGAAGAAAGGTAATTCCATTCAGAATGATGACAAAACTATGAAATAATTGTGTGTGTATCTAATAAGATTCACCCAGGGAAAATATGAAAAAACACTGTGTAGAAATAAAGATAGACCTAAATAACTTGAGAAACATGTTTCTTGTGAGTTGATTAAAACAATATAAATAAAAGTAACAATATCACCTAAATTAAAATACTTATTCAATGCCATACCAAACACCCAAAAATATTTTATGGAACTAATAACATTTCATATGGAGGGACAAAAAAGATCAAGAATCTCAAGGATAATAATAGCAAAAGAGAGGGGAGAAAGGGAGTCTATCAGGTTCAGATCTCAAATTGTTCAGCAATAATCTTCCTGTTGGAAAATGATCAGACTCATTGTGGTAATGGAAAATTATTGTGCCAAAAGAAATGAGGAAATGGACAATTTCAGAGGAAACAAGGAACACCTTTATGAATTGATGCAAAGTTAAGTCAAACTAGAACTATTTATACAAGAATAACAAAATTATACAGAAAAATAATTTAGAAAAATTTTAGAACTTTGATCAATGAAACAAATGATAAACCAGGAATCCAAAAGAATACAGAAGAAATGTGCAGCTCACCTCCTAAAACAATAATGAACTCAAAAATAAAGAAAGAGAGACATTTTTAACATATGGCTAAGATGAAATTTTGTTTTTTTGGATTATTTGGCTATGTATTGAGGAATTTGTTTTTCAGTTTTTTTTTTAATTTGAGAGGAAGTAGTGGAAGGACAGATTAATTAAAAAAATACTTGTCATTTGTACTTAAAATGCTAAATTATTTTTTAAAAAAACTTTTCTTAAAAATATATTTATCTAAGCAGATATTTAGGTACATCTGTACTTCCAGACTTTTCTTCCTACATGTGTCTCCTTGAGTAGGTAATGATGATTTAGTTTAAAAGGTATATCCATTATATAAAGGACTGATTTGCTATTAAGAAGAAAGTTGTTTAAGAAAAAGTATTAGCAGCATAGACTATGTTTGTTGTCCTGCATTCAAAGAAAGGTGACATTACTGATATATGGTCACATATGATTTGTTTTCCAGTATTTTTTTTTCCCAAAGATTGCCTTTTAAAGGTATAACCTGATTATAGAACAGAGGTTTCCTCTATTTAAATTGAACTAGAAGTTAGGGTATGAATCTGAGAACCTGGGACTCTTAACTCATGCTTTAACTAACTGTAGACCCAGAATTACCAGTCTTACCAGACTCTGGAAATGAAGCAGACAAGTTTTCTTAAAATCTTATCACACTAGCTCATTTGGCAACTCACTTAACTTGGTTAATTTTAAAAACTCAGTTTAAGTTCAACCCTCGGTGAACTCAGAAGTAGTAGTTTCTTAGCTCATTCCATGAACCAAAGCAGCTCTTATAAAAAAAAAAAAATCCATCATATAATTTAACATTATGTTCAGCCCATGGAGGGAATCGTAATTTAGCATTATGTTGATGAGAGACCCACTGCAACAGTTACAGTCAGAATAAATTCTGTCTCCCTCACACATTCTACCTTTCACCCTGCCAACAGATGTCAGGAGAATGGACTTCTGAATAGACAACAGAGATAAACCAAATGTTTATAAGAAATCCTTTAAAATGTTTACCTCTAAATGCTTTTCTTTTTTCTCTTTAGCTATAACTCTCCTCTCTTTCATAAATACATAGAGAAAATCATTAGCATTTTATTATAGACCCTACAATACATGAAAGTAATATTCCTCATCTTTCTTTCAACTGCATGTAGTTATTTTTGTCTCTTTCTTGCTCTCATAGGATTCACAAATATGTTATTTTACTGCTAGAACATTTAACAGGCAAATGGAACTTTGATTGATATACTGACATTCCAATTAAATTGGACTTGCATTAGTTAAGGCATGACGAGTAACATCAGTTAACATTTGTTGGGACATAGGGGGTAATTTTAATTTATATTAATTAAGAAAAAATCCAGTAACTTTCTGGATGGTTTCATGTGCATATCAGAAGAGGCCAATTTCAATACCCAATTGCAAATTTAATTTTTTATTTGGTAGAAAGATAATTGAGAAAGCAGAGAACAATATAAACTAATTTAAATAGGATCAGCATTGTAGCCTTATTAAAGATTTTCATTTAGAAAGAAACTAATATTGCTCATAAGAACCACATCAAGGTACACTCATAAAATTTCTAAATACATTTTCTGAACATGCTTAGGTACAATCGTAATCATGAGAGCTCTTTAAAAATTCCAAGCAGAAGTCCTTTCTTACAGTATTTAGGAACTATTTTTTTTCTCTTGATTAATTAGACTTGATGTAATTTAGTCTTGGCCCCCATTCACACTATTTCAAGATTATTAGAACAGCCTCCCAGCCTCCAGTTTCTATCCCTTTCCTTAAACATCATTCTTATCATGAAAACTCTTCTTAAAAGGGGAAGAAGAAAGTATAAAGGAAAGTGTGGAAGTAGGAAAATGTAGGATATGCTTGGTGATAGAGATGGTGAGTAGATTGGTTTGGTTTTAACAAAGATTTGATGTTGAAGATAAGTCTGAATGGACAGATTTGTCACCAAATTGTGTGTCAAATTGCAGAGTTTTGACTTTTCTCTGGTGTCAACAGGGAGCCACTGGTAAGTTCTGAATAGTCTGAGTAGGTCCAAACAAGAGAAGGGTCATGATAAAAATAGTGTTTTATAGGAACTTGTCTGCCAATACTAATAACAGGAGAAGGAGAATGAAGAGATGGAAGATAATTAAGAATCCATAACTATACATGAAGAAATAAAATTTTGAGCATGGGGAAAGACAAAGAGAAAGTAAATGAATGAATGGAAATTAGAGATACTGTAAAGGAGGGGTTATTAGAATTGTGTGTGTATCATGGATATTTTTGCCAATCTTGGTGAAACCCATGGACTCCTAAGAATAACAGTTTGTTGCCTTCATTAATAATTGTGAGAAATGCTAAATTTCAGTTTAACATTACTGAAAAGAAAGATGTAATTTTTCCAATCCAAGTTCATGATTTCCTGGAATTTGTCGACTTCATGCTAACACAATTCTCACCATAGTTTATAAGATGATTAGAAAATTATTAGATATGAGAGTGGGAGAGGAAGACTCTTAAGATCAAGAGTTTAGAACCAAAAGGGACTTTAGAATTCACTGAATACAGTTCCCATTCCCATTTTGCTGATGAGAAAATTTAGGAACAAAGGAGTTCATTTGGATTAAGCCCAGAATCACACAACTACTAAAGGTCTAGGTTAGAATTTGAACCCATGTCCTTTTGAATCTAAGTCCAGTGCTCTGATTGCAATGTCACACTACTTAGAATGAAAGTGTTTTAAAACATGAATCCTAAGTTTCAAGTAAGAAAGATAAGAATTGTGTGCATTTAAATAGGGATGGATCTTAAGAGGTTTAGAAACTGATTAAGGAGGCAAAATAATGAGTTTTATTTTATGCATATTGATGAACAGTGGAAAATCTTGCATTTGTGATAATTGGCAGGATATCTGGGTGGAAATATCCAATAGGAAATTGGAAATGTGGGGTTGAAACTCATGAGAGTGGAGACCAGGACAAAATAAAGGAGATGATCCACAGAAAAGTGAGGTAATAGTTGAAACTATAGAGATTTCAATGAGATCTCCAAGGCCTAGAGAAAGAACAATCAAAAACCTAGGGAAGAACATCAGAGAATGCTTATAGCTATACTCATGAAATGTTATTTTCTACTATTTACTAATATGCATCCTCCATTCTTATTGAGCTAATCACATATACAATACTAATAAATTTCAGCCCACATTCTCCTTGACTTTAATTTTATTATCCCTCTTCCTAGAATGCCTTTCCTTCTTATTTCCTAAAGCAATACAATCTTCCTTGAATGTTTAGCTCAATTCCCAGAAGTTTCTTCATCTAGAAAGAGGCAGTGGATGGGGTCATGGGCCTGGATTCAGGAAGATGTAAATTCAAATCCAATCTCAGATATATATTATCATTGTGACTCTAAGCGTGTCACAAAACCTCTGTTTCAGTTCCCTCAACTGTAAAATTGGGCTAATAATGGCACATACCTTCCAAGATTGTTCTGAGGATCAAATATTTATAAAGTGCTTACCATAGTGCCCAAAACATAGAAAATAACATATAAATGCTATTACTATCATCATTATTAAATTGGTGAGCTCTGTAAACTTAGAAAAATAACTATTTCAAAATAATCAGTTTCTCTTTACTTTATAGTCCTTTGTATTTTATTTTAAACATTTTAAAATTCTCATATATCTATAAACTTCACTAGACTGTCATATCTCTCGCTCTCTTACATGTACATACACACACGGTTGAAAACATTTGGTGTAGTGAAAAGAGTATTGGACTAGGAAACAGGAAGACCTAAATTTGAATCCCAACTGAGATATTGTATAACCCCAGGAAAGTACCTAAATCTCTCTGAACTTCAGTTTTTTTACTTACAAAATAAAAACAATAATAATCCATTAACAAAGTTATCATGGGAGTCAAATGAGAGAACATATGTAAAGTGTTTTTGCAAACCTTAGGTGCTTTATAAATGCTATTCTTCTTCTTACAGTATAGTATAGCATAATTTCTTATTATAGTATGAAATACAGATCAATAGTTAGCAATCTTGTAAAACCCATCCTTGTTTTTTTCCACTGGATTCTTTGAAGATGAAGACTTTATCATTTACTTCTTCAGTGTTATGTTAACTGGCTTCCTGGGCCAGACATTTTAATAAGAGTCCTACAATTGTAATGACAATGCAACAACTGTTTTAAACTCCATATCGTTCCTTTGGCCCACTGGGTTTTAAGTTACATCAAAAGTATTTAAATACTAGAAGCCCCTGCTGACAACCAGAAGGTGAGCAGGGGCTAGAGAATTTTAGATGTCTTCTTAAATCAATCACGCAATTGTACCAAGATACTTTTCTTTCTGAATCAGTCAGAAGTGTTTAGTTTTAAGAACTAATTTCAAAAATAAGGAAAAAGGAGGAATTTTAACATAATTAAAATGGTGAGTACCCTGAGCTGACATAAACATCTTCCTTCAGTGCAAAAAGATAACTTGAAAATAGATTTCCCAGAATAAATTTAAATTTACTAATTGCTCCCTGGCACTCCCTTCTATATCTTAATCTTTATTTTTATTATGATCAATTCCTTGATGTGTACTCTAAGTTAATAAGTGACTGCTAAATAAAATTGAATGAGAAAAATTTGAAATAACTATAGCTGTTATATTAATTTACCTGAGCTGCTTCTTTTTTACCCCTCCTTCTTCCCCTTCCCTTTTTAGGCCTTTGAGGGGATGACTGATATGCTGTAAAGATGGAGGAAATTGTATGGCAAACAGGAATTATCAGTCAGTTGGAGTCATCCCTCAAAATCATTTGGGAATGGTCACAACTTAAACTAGTAAGGAATAATGACTATAACCAGTATTTATAATGTAGCCATTGATGACAAACCCACCAAATGCAGACTCATGCTTTTTTATTTCTAGCTATTTGGATCCTTTTCAGTTAAGTTATTTACTTGTTTTTAATTTTCTAGGGAGGAGCTTTTATCTTAATAGTTGAGAATTACTATGTCATCTTTCTTTATATTTAAAACAAATTTATATCTATTGCCATAGAAACCCAGTATTTGGCTTGGCTTATGAGCCAATGTCATGAGGCAGCATTCATGATTCCGCCATCTGTATGCTCCTCTTCATGTAATAAAGTAAAAAAAAAAATAAATTCTACAGCCTGGGAACAGAAGGGATTCTGACCTATTTGACCATCCCCTAGAGAGGAATGGAAAGCAATTTGTTTTCTTGCTCAGCCAATCACAATATGCTGTCTCTCAACAGTGGTTAAGCAGGTGGTGGGAAATTCTGGCCAGGGAGCAAGTTCAAGATTCTCCTCCTACACCAAACACTGAGGGATGTCTTTCTGGTCTTTCCCTCCACTTTGCAAGTATTCTACAACTCCAGCCCAAATGAAGTACAAATTGCCAAAACAAACTTTTCTATCAGCCTTTACAAACACCTAAAATAGTCCTTCTTCCTACTCTTTCTGATTTCCTGTCTATCTTCTAAACTTTCAATATTTATTTCTTCACAAAGTCTTCCATGAATTTGCTTTGTAACAACTTTTTTTCTCTGACTTCCTGGAGATACTTTATTTTGTATCTCTGAAACATTGATCATTTGGTGTTCTACATTTTAGGTGTTGGTTGTGGTGGCTTACTAGAGTAAGTGTCATGAGATCAGAAGCCATATTCTATCTAGAGTCTGTATCTCCCTTAGCACTTAGTCGTGTTCTGAACACAGGAGATATCTAATAAGTTTCTATTATGTTTCAATAATTTTAATAATTCTGTCTGCCTCAAAAATATATTAGCTTAATATATAAACATATAGTATATTATATAACAATATAATTTATACTATATATATATATATATATATATTTGAGTTAGACAAAATA
The DNA here is from genome assembly GCF_902635505.1 of Sarcophilus harrisii. Lineage (NCBI taxonomy): Eukaryota > Metazoa > Chordata > Mammalia > Dasyuromorphia > Dasyuridae > Sarcophilus > Sarcophilus harrisii. The sequence goes on along the minus strand of NC_045428.1, from coordinate 86,416,022 downwards.
TAGAATAAAAAGAGCAATGACAGGACATCTTCACCCACACCTGGAATTTTCTATCTGGAGTCAAACTACAGTTGCAGTGGATAACTATAAGACATTTACTCTCTCCTTTTTTCTTAAGAAAGAACCATTGCCATATATCTTGTCCTACTCTTCTTGTTATTGTTATTATTATAGTCACTGGTATTAAGCTGGTAGAAGAGTGAATATGTTCTTGATATAAATTACCTAGATTTTAGATGAGCCTTCCAGCATTATTTCATGCTATTGTAATGAGAAAATAAAGAGATAGGAAATACATTGCATAGATTTGGGATTAGTTGACTAGCTGAACCAAAAGCACAGTCATTAAAAGACTCTAGTGAAGTATCTGATCTATATTAAGCTTGTGAAGAATGAATATGCTGTTGATATAAATTACCTAGATTTTAGATAAGCTTCTCAAAAATTATCTCATGCTATTCTAATAAGAAAATGAAGAGATAGGAAATACATTGGGTAGATTTGGAATTAGTTGGCTAGCTGAGCCCAAAGCACAGTCTTTAAAAGACTTATTGTCATTTTGGGGAAAAATGGAGCATAGCTAACATAGGATGGAACACTCCCTATATTTTGAAAGAAATATAGCATATTGTGAAAAAAATTCCAGAACTTATAGTACAATATCTGAAAAGATTATTCATATCTCTTAATACTAAATATACTTATTCAGGTAAAACACATATCCCGTTTCACTTCTATAGATCTGTTCTCAAGTTTATAGCCTTTAAAAAGCTCACACAACAAGAAGAAACTGGGTATTTTGGGCCCTGCTCTATTTCACATAAACAAATGGATAAAAACATATGGTACATGTTAATCAAATCTGGAAATTACACAAAGCCAAAAAGATATATATATATATTACATAAGAAAGTCTGGATTTGTAAATAGTCTTGAGAGTTAAAACACTTGATCAAATCCAGTTAAATGAAATACAACAGGTGCAAAGATTCAAAAAGTCAATTTCATAAGTATGAGGTTGGGGGCAAGAAGAGAAAACACAACTAGAGAGCAGTTTACTCATAAAAGATCTCTGGGTTATGTGATGAGAGGCAGCAAGGCAAAGTTGACGTTGTGATGGAGGTGGAAGTCATAAAGACTTGAATTTGAGTCTAGTCCCTGAAACTTGTGAGAACATGAGAAAGTCACACAAATTTCCTGGGCCTCAGTTCCTTGTTAATAAAACGGAGCTATCACTCCTAAAATACCAGTTATTATTTAGTGACTACTTGTTCCAGATGATTGATTTGAGTGTAAGATATGGCAGTTAAGAAAGTCAATGAAGTCTTATTCTACATTGAAAGAGGTGATATTCAGAAATATGAAGGTGATAGTCCTTTTGGACTCTACCCTAGTCAAGGAACATCTGGAGTATTTGTAGAGTTGTGAGCACCATATTAAAATATCTCTATATCTATCTATCTATCTATCTATTGCTAAGCTGGAAAGGAAAGCAAAAAAGATGGTGAAAGACATTTACTTCATACCGTGGGAGACTATTTAAAGCAACTGGGAGTATTTAGTCTAGAGAATAGAAAACTTGGAGGAGATCTACATGGTATTTTCAAATATTTAAAGGGCTATCTCATGGTTAAAGAAAAAAGGATTAATTCTTTAATCCAGATGGCAAAACTGGAAGTAATTTCAAGAAAATTGCAAAGAGGAAGACTTAGGGCTAAGAAAAAACTTTTCAACAGTTAGAGTTATTTAAAAGTAGAAAGGGATTCCTTAGGAGGAATTATTTGAGGTCTATAGTCAAAGGCTTATAAAGTATAATGGAGAGAAAATGAATGATCAGGAATGGATGGGACAAAAATGGCCTTAGATGTTCTTCTAATTTCAGTATTTTGTGTTACATGGTTGACCAAAATGATTGAGGTTTTAGGTTCAATAAGGAAGAATGGTATCCAAAAAAAGGTGAAAGATAATTATATCATCAGACTGAACTGATGAGACATTTGGAACATTATATTAAGTCTCAGTTCATTATCTTATAAGAGGCATATTGACAAAGGGCAGCTGTAATTAAAGGAAAGGATTGCTCACAGATTTAAACTCTTTTGGAAGACGGAAACAAAAGTATTAGTGGAACTGGTTTCATCATGTGACCCAAAGCAATAAGAATCACAATCCCATGAGACACTTGGCCATTTGCAGGAAGGATCAGCATAAAATGATTGTACCTTATGCATCAACATCTGTTCCAAAGGGTGAAAAGGTAGAAAACTTCTAAAACCTTGTCAAGAACTTGACAGAATACATTTTGATATGCAGTGATTTGAATTCAAAAAAAGATAGAGAAATAAATGCTATAAAATAAAGCTCAAGTTTGTGAGACTAAAGAAATTAATCAGTAATAGGCCAATCCCAAGAATATTTTTTTCTAATCAGAGCTGGGAAAGTGTATAGCTAACATGAGCAACTGAGTTGAGCAGTGGATAGAGTACTAGACTTGGAAGGAAAACTCATTTTCATGAGTTCAAATCTGGCCTCAGACACTTAGTAGCTGTGTCAGCCTAGGTAAGGCACCTAATCATGTTTGCTTCCATTTCTTTCATATGTAAAATGATGGGAAGAAGGAAATGGCAAACCACTCCTGTATCAATGCCCAAAAAACCCTGAATGAGGTGAGAAAGAATTGGACATGACTAAAATCAATGAATAAGAACAATGGCTAACAAATATACACACAAACAAAAATAATGAAGTGGATTATCTCTTAATAGGTGATAAATTACTAGTTACTGATTTGAAAGTTATACATGTATACAACTAACTTTATATATATATATATATACATGTATATAACTAACTTTTAAAGACAAATCTAAACATGAAAATTTTTTAAAAAGTTAAAGATAAGACATCTTTGCAACATCTGCAACATCTTCAACTTAGCCTGGTCAAATAAGCCATTGATAACAAGTGAGAAATGGGGGGGAGGGGACCCAAAAGACAAAGATATTGACCTTTATTATAATTATTTCCTATAAAAGTTTGTTCAATGTAACAAGCAGTCACCTTTTTTATAAAAAGGCCCAGAAACCACATCAGCCAAGGGAGACATATGACATACTAACTTTTAAGAAATCTGCTGAAAAATTACAATATCATTATTAATAATAGTGAAAGCAATGAAAGTAAAAATAAATCTAAAGAAGGCATGAAAAGTGAGAACCAAACAAGCCATATCATCTCAAGAACATTCAAAAATGTAACTAATTGAAAGAGCACAAAGAGATTTATCATGGAACAAGTTTTCTAGATTTCTGTCATTATGAGTAATAGAAAGACTTTTAGGATGTAATACTTCAGGAACTGGCGAGCTACATGGAAAACTAAAAATGGCACTTAAGAGGGTAAAGTTGGGCAGAGTGGTTGAGGCAGGTTAAGAACCCATGCCAAGAGAAAGTCCTTATTGAACATAATACTATTTTTAATGTACCAAGGAACAGCTGCACATGATTTATGAAAAAGATCATAAAAGGAGGTGGGTTGGTCATGTCACAGGCAGGAGTAAGGGAGAACTGATAAATGACCCTAATGCTCCACTGGTATTTTCCAAAAGTAAAAAACAAAAAACCCTTCTCCAGCATGTTGGAAAGGTCCCTGCCAGAGAATCCATACATGACCACGAAAAAACAACAGCAAAGAATGAGAAGATATTGTGATCTGAACCAGTTTCTCATTAGTAAGATTACAGACACATGGAAGCCATGGATCCACTAACACAATGGGTTGTGTCCTGCACTGGACAACCAGAATAACAAAAACAGTTGAACTTGTAACATAAAAGGAACTAACAAAGGAAACTGATAGGTTTAGTTTACAAAACAGAAGGCTGTTATATAAGAAAAAAGATTCCTATTGTGACTAAGGAGTTAGGTGATTTCTTAAGTTCCCCTCCACTCAAGGATTCAGTGTTTCTAAGTTTGAGCTTGGTGAGGTGAAGGTTCATTGTTAGCACACACTTTCTGCTAATGCAATCTTGGTTTCTGCTACATGGATTCCTATGCATTATTCCTTTCCTTTGCATCCCCTGTTATGATAATCCTGGGGAGAAGCTAAGAATTCCAAAAATACATTTAATTAGCAAAGATCACTCAATTTTGTCTAATTAACTGGAAATAGATCCAAGACTTTTTTTTTTTTTAAATAAAGACTTCCTATATTTATTCATTTGTAAAGCAGAGTATTGTTCAAATATTGGGAAGAAACAAGAAATCCAGAATTTAAACAAGACACAATCCCTACCTTTATGGAGCTTGTAGTCCAGTGGGATATATAACAAACATATCATTCATTATAGTACACAAAATTATTTGATAAATGTAGAAAGGTATAAGGCAAAATGTCAAGTGTAGATTAAAAGAAATGTGAACAACGAACAAAACACAGAATATTGTCAGGAGGTGAACTTGTAGACCGAGATTCATGGGATCAAAGTAATAAATTAAGGGGAGAGAGCGAGAGAGAGAGGGAGAGAGAGGGAGAGCGAGAGAGAGAGTGTGTGTGTGTGTGTGTGGGTTATTCCCAGATGTTAGTTTTCTTATCAACACAACCAGATTGATAGAGTAGAAAGAACACTAGATTTAAAAGTCAGAAGATCTGGTTTTTAATCCCTGATTTCAGCCAAATAATGTTTTTGCTAGATGTTTGATCCTGGGCAAATTGCTTCCCTGATCTTGGTCTCAGTTTCCTTATCTGTGAAATAACGGGTTGGATTATGTGATCTCTAAAGTCCTTTTTGGCTCGAAGCTGATTTCTTCCTTTATTTCAATCCCTCACTTCCTTTCTACACAGAGGAGCCTCCCATTCCCTGGCACCATTCCACATAACTATAATGCCTGAGGAGGCCTAGACAATTTTAGTTCATTCACCAATTCTATCTCACATGCTTTTTTTTTTAATTTTGAGATTTTTTGGCTCTATCTAGGTATTCATTCTTCCTCTTTCCCCCACATTTTCAATGAAGGGTAACTAGAAATACTTATTTTGGAAACAGCCTGAGCCAACAGAAAGCAAGCATGGACAAATTAATATATAGTTAACAAGGTGAGGTTTTAAAGACACAATGGATTTAAAGCACTTTGAAAACATTTAAATGCTATATAAACACCAGTTATATTCACCAATTTAGTGACAACTTTATTCCCTGAACCTTTACCTAGCGTGCTAGATGGCAGAGAGTAGGGCTGGACCTGGGGTGGGAAGACCTGAATTACAAACTAGCTGTATGACTCTGAATATAGAGACAAGAACTTAACTAATATGTCTCAGTTTCCTCTACTGCAAAATGGGGCTAGCAATAGCACCTACCTCATAGAAGTGTTAGAAGGATCAATCACTCAACATTTATTAAGCGCCTACTAGACGCCAGACACTGTACTAAGAGCTAGAGATACAAAGCAGTCTTTGTTAGCAAGGAGTTTATAAGTTAATGAAATCTAAATGGATGAAGTGAGATGACACCTGGAAATGGATTAGACCAGTACGTGGCACCTAGTAGACACTTAATAAATGCTTATTCCCTCTCCCCTTCCTCTTCTATTGCACTAGTATTGAGCTCAAGCACCATTAACAGAACAATAGAGGTGTGTGCTGGTAAATGTTTAAACAACCAAGTTTGGGGAAGAGAAAAGAGAAACATGCACAAATTTAATCTGATTATCAACATTGGTTATACTCTAGATCAAAACTTCTGAAATTGTGGGTTGCAGGTCACTTAAAATAAAAAGAAAAATTTGGCAACAGTAAAAGATATCAAATATCCCACCAAGATTTAATTCTTTATGTAAAAATAAGCAAGTACAGCCATCTCATTAGTATGCAAATTTTCTTTCATCTTTAATAAATGGTAAAATTATGCATATATCAAAGAATTGTTTTAAAATAAATTTCTTTATGATTTAGTATCAGTGAATGTTTGATTTGCATACCCATTTTATCTCTCTCTCTCTGGGGTCATGTAAAATTTTGAGGGGCAAAAGGGGACAGGAGTGGAAAAATTTAAGAAGCCCTAAACTAGACAATCAATAAAACAACAAATTAATCTGTAAAGATTAATTTTTGAGGGTAAATGTTCTCATTCAAAATTTAACAATCTAAGTTCTCCATCCTATTAGTGTTGACTCAACACATTCCTAGTTCCACAGCTACTCAAACTCAGCTTTTCCTGACTGGTGATAAGACTTCCAGGGTTTGTTTGGAGTGCCTTTATTTATTTGAAGTAAAGCACAGAAGATAAAATGCTCTGGTGGGCATTATACAAATCCCTTTGGATTGTGGACAACAGGAAGACTGGTACTTGGCGATCTGGAAAAAGTATTCAATGGATGTGGAGTCTGAATATTGGAGCCATTTAGTAGATCAGTGAGAAAGGGATATGGTCCAGTGGATAAAGTGCAGGCCTGAAGTCAGAAGGCTCATCTTCCTGAGTTCAAATCTGACCCCAGACACTTATTAGCTCTGTGATATTGGACAAGTCACTACACTGTTTGCCTCAGTTTCCTCAAATATAAAAGCTGGAGTAGGAAATGGCAAACCATTCCAGTATCCTGCCAAGAAAACCCCAAATAGGATCAAGAGTCAGGTAACTGAAAACAACTGAATAACAATAAAAATAATGAAAATAACTTTGAGATAATCATGGGCTTCCCCAAGGTTCAGAAGTAATAGTTTTCTCATCTGGATAATATAGGTAATGGCTATATAATAATCTACCTCATGGGATAGAAGTAGGGCAAGACCTTTCTCAATCTGAAAGTCCTACTTCTATGAATGGGAGCTATTTGTAATCACATTATTTTCCTTTCAAAGGGTCCTGTAAATACATACACACAAATGTCTCTTAGTACCAGCCATTCCGACTTCCTTCTAGTTTTGGATGGGATATAAAATTTAGGAGCAGGGTTAGGAATGGCTCTCAAAACCACCACCTTCCCACCAGACTGACCTTGGAGCTATTGGTAATGGCCTGGAAAGACTGCTACTGCTTCAGGGAATTTTCACTGAGCATCTGCAATGGTTCTCAAAGTATGGTCTAGAGAATCCTGGGGATCTCTGAAACCCTTTTAGAGGGTCTACAAATTGAAAAATAGTTTTTATTTCCAATATGGCAAATGTCTATAAATATAATCCAGATAAACAAAAATGCTTTGGAGAGATCCTCAATAATTTTTAATAGGATAAAGATACTGAAAACAAAAGTTTGAGAACCACTGATCTAGAGAGTCAACTGAGCTCCAACTGATATATTATCTAGATTATCTGCTGCTCAACTGAAGATGAGAAGGTAGCTCATTACAGTTATGGAACTGCCTAATATCATGGACACCACTGGGGAGAGATGACAAATTTGAAGTCAGTGGTTTGAGGTTCAAATTTACTTATGTACTTATTCCTTGGGCTAGCCTCCTCTGAACCTTGGCTCTAGACATTCTGGGCCAGTGAGGTATAGGAAAAAAGACAGTGATTTAGAATCTGAAGATTTATATACTAAATCTGTTACTTATCTGTATGCCTTTGGACCAGTCATTTTCCTTTCTGAAATTCATTATTCATATATATAATAGGAATCTGGACTAGCCTAGGTCTTTCCTAGATCTAAATCATATAATATAACCTTTGAGGTCTCTTCAAACTGAGATGCCTTGATTCATATACCTCAAAAGATGAGAAAATGGAGCTGTGCATCAAATTAGATTTCCTAGGCTGACAAATATATTTCATTCAAAATGGCCTCCTCTTTCTTCTATGAAGGTTAATGTAGCTTGAAGTACTTACTTTCAAAGAGCATTATTCCCTTGTTTCTTTCCTTTTTCTCTTAGCCGGGGAATGGCAGGAATATGGGGGTGTTTATTTTTACATAAATATGGACAGAATTTTCCATAAAACACCTTCAACCATATTTTTCCTTCCTTGAATCTGGAAGGATCAGACTGTCATATGAGATGCAAATTAGAGCAATTCTCTGAGGATTACTACTAGTCTGATTCAGGCTCCTGAAATCTAGATAACATATCAAGTAATAATCCTAATGGCAATGCCAGGAAAACTTAAGACTCCAGGCTTAAGATTTAATGATCTGTTAGAACTACACCTATTTCAGAAAGAAACTCTCCACTTTAAGTAATGAAAGATTAGTTGAAGCTTTCCAAAAGGGGGGAAAAATAAATGCTCTTACTAAAAGAAATCCCCAATGAATTAGTACTATAATCTTTCCTCACTGTCTAATCAATCTCTTCCTTCCTTCTACACTCCAAACAGGGGCTTCCTCCAGGGGTGGATGTTTTGTGCTAGACACACAGAAATTCATTATCTCATCGGGCTGGTACCATTGTTTCCAATAAAGTGTAATTATGCTGTTATTGAGCTCTTTCTCTCTTTCTCAAAGCCATGCTGTAAACTTTTAGGTCCATAAGCAGTTACTTTACACTCAGTCTTCATTAAGTGGAATGGTCTTAAAACACTGTCAATTTAATCATCTGGGTTCCCATTAATTTTTAATAATCTGTATCAATGTAAGGAAGATCAGGTTATTCTGAGACATACACATAATGAAGCTCAAATTAAATATATTTGCTTTTGGCCTAGTCAGCGAGGCCTCTATTGGATTGGGTTACCCTATCACTGAGTGATGAGAATTCTTCAACACCTGTCATCGTTGGGAAATTATATTTTTACATCTGTTACTGGTCAGCATTTATGGCCAGAGTTACCGGGTCACAATGAATGCCAATAAGAAAATGCAGGTAGGAAATAAATAAAACTAAATTTTGAAAAAAAAATTAAAATCGGATGTAAAGATAGTAATGAAAAAATTGTTCCTTATACTAGTTCCTAACTGGTGGTAGGAGAGCACCTTTTAACTCTGTTTAAAATCTTCCTCTTTTCAGGGGGGAGAATCCAAATCCAATTAGGTGCTCTGCAGATTCTATTGAGGCTTCTTCTTTTCACCTTGAATCTTGACTACATTAAACATCCCCATATCACTAAAACCATCTTTGGGGAAGCAGTTACCCCAGCTCTCATCATCTGGTTCTGCAGTATTATGAGGAAAGGTAGGTGGGTTTCCTCTCAATGATCCAGCCAATTTCCTAAGCAATTAACTGCTGTTTATATTCCACGCTCAGCACATGGGCTCAAATTGTCAGGCTCGATATTACCTGACTCTTACCTAAGATGTATCCCCAGTCAGTTCAGCCTACTGTATCTTCTATCTATTTAAATTTCCAATCTGTTCTCTTCTCAAGGGATCACACCGTACTTGGCAAAGGTACAGCTTCGGAGCTCTGCAAATTATACTGATCTATACAAATATATAGTTTGGAAATGGCAAGCCTTGCAAATTGCATTACCAAATTCAGTTCCCAATTTGCTATGCCCTAAAAAGACGAAGCAAGTCCTGCTCCCTTGGAAACTTACTGTCTGTTTTTCTAAAATGGCATTGGGCAAAAGCAGCATTCAGCTTGGGTGTAATACCCAAATGAGGGAGGTCGTGGAAAAAAAGACTCGCTCATTTTTTTCCCCCCAGCAATTTAAACCGAGACTGAAAAGAACCTAGTTGTGAGAAGTGGTTTTCCAAGCTGTCACTCCTGGGCGTGGACATGCATGAATACAAACAGTCTGTTGTGTAGATTATAAGTGTATACTGCATCAGAAGCTGTAAATTTGGGATGTTTGCTACTGAGTCAAGGCTGTTTTTTTTTTTTTTTTCTTTTTTAAAAAATCCAGTGCACAAAAACTCACACTGAAACATTCCTAACTGGGATGAATTTGTTGCATCCATGTCATTACTTCCCCTCCATTATAATAGGACTACTATGTAAAAAGTGGTGCTTTTATTGACTTTTTCTGAGATCTTCAATGTCTGCGCTTGAAGTCTCCTTAAAGGCCCTTCATAGGGTCAAGGGACTCCAGAAAGTTCAGACTTGAACTCTCATTTGATAGTTGAAGGAATAGACCTTTCAAGAGTAAGTAACTTAAAAGAGTATTTTAATGATTTACAAAAATACTTGTTAGGGAAGCCTCACAGGTATTGTGCCTCTGAGGTGTGAATCTAAATGCACAGATATATTTTTATTCTATTTTATTTATTTTGATAAATTTTTCCCAATTATATTTTAATCTAGTCCTGAGTAAGCCCAGGAGTGTTCTAGTCACAATGAGCCTGTGATCATAAAAGCACAGATATTAAGTCAGAAAATATTATCTCCAATAATGTGCATGGAGATTGTCCACATGTAAACAAGAGACTATCTGAAATCTCATTAGAGCATCTATCTAGGACAAATAATCAGAATTTCTCAGGTTTCCAAAATAATAAGAAATCATCAGCCAGGGTTAATGACAGTTTTCCTTGGCTATTAAGAAGCGCCTCGGGTCCACATTGTGCTCTCTCCTCTTAAGATTCATAGATACACACTCTGTTCTGCACAAGGTTGAGCCCTGGCTCACTTTCACCCTCTCTAGCCAAAGACAATTTCTCACTTTGGGTTTCTGAATTAGAAAAGCAAAAATGGGAAGATCATAGGCTTACTGCATTTACACCTAGAAGGGAAGGGAGTGAAGAGAATAAACACTGCATGAACTGAACATCATTTCATTTGATTCTCACCAAACTCTGAAAGGGAGAGGAGCTTGGATCTAAGTCTTGATCTTTTGACTTCAAAATCTAGGGCTCTTGGAGCAGCCAAGTGCAGTGGATAGAGCACCAGCCCTGAAGTCATGAGGACCTGAATTCAAATCTTATCTCAGACACTTAACACTGCCTAGCTATGTGATCCTGGGCAAGTCACTTAATCCCAATTGCCTCAGCCAAAAAAAAAAAAAAAAATCTAGGGCTCTTTCCTCTCTCTGCACACAAATCCTTTTTGGAAGGGCTTTTTTCTTCCAATCCCAACCTTTCCTTCTTTCTTCTTATCATTCTTTAAGGACAAGCTTAAGCTGTCCTCCATGAGACTTTCCAATACTGTTCTAACTACCCTTCTCCTTGTGCATTTACTGTTAGCCCCACAGAGCATCCCCTTTACTTAGTCTTCTTGAGCCTTATCTTACTTTCTAATTATTTCTTTTTATTTTAAATTAAGTCTTTTTTTTTTTCAAAATATATACATGGATAATTCTCAACATTCAGCCTTACAAAATTTTGAGTTCTAAATTTTTTCCTTCCCTTTCCCCCACTCCCTCCCCTAGATGGCAAGTAATCCAGTATATGCTAAACATGTGCAATTCTGCTATACATATCTAATTATTTCTTGCATTAGTTATATCTGCCCTCCTGGACCCTGGAGGGCAGGACCCGACTATGTTTTACATTTCTTTGGTGCTCCCCCACTGTACCCAACGTGGAGTTTAGTACCAAAAGCGCTTGTTGAATCATTGTTGTCTAGGAAGAATTTTTAAAGAATTGCAGAAACACAGTGACCTGACCCAGTGGATGAATGAGATCTTAGCAGGAAAAATAATAACAACATTTTACCGAGCCATTAGCACCACAGGCTTGGCTTCTTCCCCATTCAAAGTGAACTCCCATTGAGCGACACTTTCATAAAGAATTTGGGTCAGAGTTCTAGGAACGAGTAAGGCTTCCCTCAGAGTGGGGATCACGGGGGGGAGGTTTGCTTTGCACACCAGTGCTTCTTCTGTGTGCTTCCTGTCTGGAAAATGCTTACAGCTAATCAAGAAGGCAAACCCACAGGATTTGCTAATGTTGGAAATATAATTTCTCGCCTTCCTTCCTCAGCATGGAATAAAAGCAGAGAGAATCAAGATACCAGTTGGTCAGGACTGAGCTCATGTCTGGGTGGTATCAACTGGTCAAGAAAAGAAAGGAGAAGAAAAGAAAGAAGGAGCCAGTCAATACCTTTTAGCTTTTCGGCCAATAAAGTGGCTTCATGTTCTGAGTAATGCATTATTGCCGGAGGGGAGGGAGGACGAAGTCTGTCTTCTTCCAATTTGCGTCTGTGCCTTTCTTCCCTGGCCAGCATCCTCTGTTTGCATTCCCATTCATAAAAGTCATCCCTGGCCTGAGCAAAATCCACATGAAGGCGACCAGAGTCCTTTTTGTCTGTGCTGGAGCCCAATCTCATGCGGTAACCTAGAACCGATGAACAAATATATTAAATAATAATCTCATGCGGTGACCTAGAACCAATGAACAAACATGTTAAATAATAATCTCATGCGGTGACCTAGAACCGATGAACAAACATGTTAAATAATAATCTCATGCGGTGACACAGAACCGATGAGCAAATATGTTAAATAATAATCTCATGCGGTGACCTAGAACCAATGAACAAACATGTTAAATAATCTCATCAATGACCCAGAACCGATGAACAAACATGTTAAATAATAATCTCATGCGGTGACCCAGAACCAATGAACAAACATGTTAAATATAATAATCTCATGGGGTGACCCAGAACCGATGAACAAACATGTTAAATAACAATCTCATGCGGTGACCCAGAACCGATGAGCAAACATGTTAAATAACAATCTCATGCGGTGACCCAGAACCGATGAACAAACATGTTAAATAATAATCTCATGCGGTGACCCAGAACCGATGAACAAACATGTTAAATAATAATCTCATGCGGTGACCCAGAACCAATGAACAAACATGTTAAATATAATAATCTCATGCGGTGACCCAGAACCGATGAACAAACATGTTAAATAACAATCTCATGCGGTGACCTAGAACCGATGAGCAAACATGTTAAATAATAATCTCATGCGGTGACCTAGAACCGATGAGCAAACATGTTAAATAATAATCTCATGCGGTGACCTAGAACCGATGAACAAACATGTTAAATAACAATCTCATGCGGTGACCTAGAACCGATGAACAAACATGTTAAATAACAATCTCATGCGGTGACCTAGAACCGATGAGCAAATATGTTAAATAACCATCAACATTCTCTAATAATTAGAAAGGACTTTATTTCTGAGGCCCTTAGAGCACAATCGGCGTATTGCTTATAGCTTTCATATCATATTGCTATGTGGGTGGGGAGCCATTATCACACTCCCCACTTCTAGAAGGTGAGACCCAAGCTGAGCACCTTGCAGAGTTGGTAATAGCATCATAAGCAGAAAGAATTGTCAGATATCACGTAGAGCAGCCTCTTGCTTCCAAGAAGTTTCCCTAAACCACTGTCTATTTTATTTTTAACCATCTACCATGACGGAAATTCCACAGCGCTTGGACCCCTGAGCCACAACTTCATGGACTTAAAACATGTGCAGATCCTGCTGCAATTATCTCTCTGCTGTTCCAAAAGCCACAATTATAAATGCACTCAGGCAATGTTGCTTTATTTCCACTTATCCTCTGGGGTGCTTAGGAAAAAAAAACAACACTTTTTTTTTTTTTTAACTTTTACCTTCAACCAGGAGGTCTAACAAAAAGCTTTACTAAAAGGTCCCTCAATGGATCATCTGGCATGAAGCTCAGTATAAATAGCTCCTGAACCTTTGAAGTCCACAGGAGTTCCATGCTTGGATCAGCTTTGCAGAGCTGAGCAAGACCAGAAATGGGCCTGGAAATCTTTAGAGGATTTACTGTGAGCTACCCAACTTAGAGGGATTAGAGTAGGAACCTGATCTTAGAAATCAACACAAATAAGCCTGAAATCAGCTAGCTAGCCTCACTTCAAATGCAGAAGGGAAGCTCAATTTGGGAATCTGTGGACTTCAAAACATAAACTGAGGTCCCCATTAAATCAGGTCTAGAGTCCATTAGTGAAGTGAGAGAGAAACATTCTTATTGTGTGTCTGTACACATGCAGGATGGGGAGGAGGTTGGGGGAGCTGCAAATGACCCCAACTCTAAAAAAATGCAGCTATTTAGAGATCACACAGTACATATCTGAGCTTCATACTCAGGTAAAAATCTCAGGTTAAGACTCATAGCCCTAAAAAGGGCATTTCACACCTTTTCAGAATCACAAAATCTTAAACAACATGCAGTTCACACAGTGAATTCTCCCACAAAATTCAACCTCTTTCTTCCCTCAATGTGAACTGTTGTCTAACAAAAGGGAAAAGAAAGAGAAAAAAGCAACATTTAAAAAAATTTAAAAAAAAAGTGATTCCCCCATCTGGATAACCAAAATGCAAAATATAATACTAAAGCAAAATGTTACTCTCTGCTGTAGATAACTAAGTCTTTAAAAAAAAAAAAAAGCAAAGTAATTAGGAAGAATGTCAGCCATTTAAATCACCTCCCACACCACGCTTAGCAGCTGAGCACAGTCCAGAATCCCTAAGAGCAGTCCAGCTGTCCAATCTAGATTACTAGCCAAAAAACTTCCCCTGTGCCCATGTTCAGAAGATTGTTTTGCAAATGTCTCTGGTTCAAAAAGCATGGCTCCCTTTCACCCAAACGTCACCAGAAGCTTTAAAGGGCCCCTGATGATGCTGAATCTAAAATTAGCTCGGCCTTCAGATATGAAATGTTCCCAAACGTAGCCTGGCTTCCCAGTTGTGCATGTAGACCCTCCCATGAATACTTTGCCACCTTGCCACCTTTTCCTCACTGTCTCCCCAATTTAAATTTTTGATCTCCCCAAGGCTTCTACTCTAGCTGAGCAAGAGGCTAGACAGCTCTCTTTATCCAGCCACAAAGGCAAAATCCTGGAGGTGTTATGTCTGCCTACTACCTCTTTAGAAGGCAGCAAATTAAAAAGAAAATGGGCACCGCAGTCAGCTGTTTGGGACTTTGGTAAGCAACTGAAGAGGTCTTGTCAGAAATGAGAAATACCCAGTAATTGGGGGGGGGGGGAGGGGAGGAAGTCTCTGCCAGGTACCTAAATTTGGCACTGAAATGGTTCATTTGTGCTTTTCAGTTTTATAATTGAATCAAAATTAGGATCTGGAAAGGGGCCTTTGAAATCACTTAGTCAAACTCCTGCATTTTACAGAAGAGCCAATTGAGGCCCAGAGAAATTAAGTGATGGGCTCAAGGTCACATGGTTTGCTGGCAATAGAACAAAGATTTCTTTAAACAAGCCAGGCTGCTCAAAAATTAAAGGATGTATGTGAAAAGCTTCCCTGACTTGCCAGGCAACAGAACCTTATATTTTAAAATGTTATCATCCACAGAAGCATAGTAAGTGAATGACAGAGGTCACTTGTGTTTTAAAATTGAATAAATGCTGATTAATTTCCTTCTATGTCCAAAGCACAATGTTCTCCACCACAATTTAGAATGCCTCCAGATTCCTTTGCTCCCCTTTTTAAGAACTGATTGGAATGAGTGGGCCTCAGACTTATTTTATGTCTTTATTTAGCATAGGAAAGTCTCTGCAGTGTTGGAATCAACTCAAGGCTCTGGGTTGGCGATGGAATTTCATAGCCATTAGGGGCTGCCTGCAGAAATTAGCTGAAATTTGGCAATGATGTTTGGATGTTGCTTCTCAGCTGGTTTTTCCCTCTTTCCTCATTAACTTCAACTCGACTGACCCACCTTTGGTTTTGATGGGAGCTGCCTAGAGGAACTATTATATAAACTTCCCTTAGCTATAAGGGGGAAAGAAAGGAAATAAAAATGGAGGGAGGAAGAAATAAGAAACTGAGAAGGCAGCAAACAGAAGGGCAAGTACATGTGCATATGGGGGAAGAAAAGAGAAATCAAAAGAATAGAGAAACAAGTTAAAAAATTTTAGAGGGCTAAAAAAGAAAGAGGTAAAAAAGACAAAGAGGGATGGCAGCAACATGTATTTCAAAAATTATGATATTTTGAAGACATCATCAGTACCAATGGTATCAGTTTTTAATTTGGTAAAAATTTTGTTGCCAATCTCAACAAACATACCAATGGACTTCAATAAGTAGGACTATATTAGACCTTTTCAAAAATCATCAAAAGCCTGCCCCAAAAAAGGCTCTACCAAAGGCACAGAGATCAATAGGCCTGCCCAACCAAGTTACAAGCAGCATCTAATGGACAAATTATAACTAATAAACTAGCAATGAACTGAAAGATCATATATTCTAAAAAGTGAATCAGAGATATTAACTTTCTCAGGGCCCAAATAACAGTATTTGGTAGAGCAATCTATATAGTGTTTAAAAGTTTGCAAAACATTTTACAAATATTATATCATTTGATAAATACCAGGAGGTAACTAGTATTATCCCCATTTTAGGGATGAGGAAACTGAGGTAGAAAATGGTTAATTGCCTAGAGTAGAGTTATATAGCTAGTGAATGTCTGAAGTGGGATTTGAACTTGGGTCTTCCTGATTCCAAATCCACTCAAGACTTCCCTGAATAATATTAGATTTGGTCCTAAAGTTCATGAACTATTTTCTCAGATTATATTACTCCAATTTTCATTTTCTGGCATCCAAAAGGATGAATCTACTCCTTAAAAGGCAAACAGTTTATGGTAAAAGTACTTTGCCTCCCAGAGAACCCCATCTACTAAGAGTAATAAGAATCAAATTATGTCATAATGCTTTCCTATAGCCCATTAGATAAACATGAAGCAGAAATGAGGAAGAATAAGATGGGAGTATGATTGCAGCATAGTGGTATATTGCTCCAGGAGTGGGGGCAAGTTCAGATTTCACACAGTGCTTTTTTGGCAGACAGGGCCAAATGGCATGCCCCCATCTCCATATCCTTTTCTCTTTTCCAGTACCCAAATACTATTCTTAGTTCAGCAAAGTAAAGGGAATCAGCAAATATTAACACAACAAGGAACATGTTCCCCAACAACCCTCCCCAAACCACATATAGAATGCAGAGTACCAGAAAGATAAATGGCTTTATCAACCATGAACTCCTCGGCAAAACGAATATGACAGAAATTCTTCTTGCTTTTCCGAATGGCTGTGATATCGCCACACTGCTCAAAGACTTCTTGAATAATTTCCTCGGTAGCATTTTCAGGTAATCCTCCCACAAACACGGTCTTGCACCCAGGAGGTCTCTCTCTTGTGGAAGGTGGTGGAAGATCTAATCACAACAAAGCACAAAGATTTTGTTATTTACTGATTTACATTATCTTTAGCCATTTTCAGTGGGCAAAAAGTTAGACCCAGCTGGAACTTCTTAAAACCAAAGAGATTTCATCGTTTGATACCCATTTACATTTATCTTGGATTATATTGTTTTCAAGCTCCTCTTCCTTCCTCCCGACTCATTCTTACATGTAGAATGGCCATGCTTGTCCGTGAGCAAAGATAAAGCAAATGTTAGCATAATTTCATTTCTCTTTCATAATACAGAAACCTCGGATAACAGGGAGGGGGAAAGCAGAGAAGTACAAAACATGATGAAATGACAACATGATGAAAAACCTCTGCTGGTTATCTACTTTGTCTTGTTGCCAGATAATAGAACAGAAAGTCAGAACACAGAAAACATAACCTAACAGCTCGCAGAGTACTTACTTGGCCGTGAAACACCAGAGCTTAAAGAAACCACTTTTTTATTATTTACATTTAAATGAGCAAACTATTAAATTTGGGGAAAGCCGTATAAAAGATAAAGTGCACACTGTCATAACATTTTACCTAGTTTATATGCAGATTACTGAAGCAATTTTCCAAAAAGACCAGTTTAAAAAAATAGCTAACATTGATTAATAAGAATAAAAAAAAATCAAAGCTAGAAAAATAAGTTGTTATATAAGTTCATACACATGTTATCTGAAGTGTATATATATATATATATATATATATATATATATATTTAAAAATCTGGCCCATTTGAATCATCTAATATTTGTTACCAAAATTTGGTGCAGAAATGTCCATAGATGTGGGCTAAAAAAATGCTTTTGAGCTATCTTTTTTCCACTAGCAAAATACATTTCAGACTTTTTTGTAAGGTAAGAAGGTTCACATGGCTGTATTACACACTGCTTTGTAGTCAACATCAGACTCTAGCTTGGTTGAAAAGATCTCGAACTGTGGCTGTACCCCTAAATATTACTGCATCGGCAGTGTTGCCGTTATCCAGCCAGCCCCTTGACTCAGAAGCTGAGTCTATGGTGTCCGTATGTTTCTGCTAATAGGAGACCCAGCTTCTCCATGACCTTGCAGGTGCGTGACATTGAGCCCCAGAGGAGGACGCATTTGTTGGGACTTAAAAACAAGCACAAAGCTATTTCTGGATTTATTTTGTAAATGTGTGAATACGTCTTTGCTTGTGTCACTTACTTGGGTTTGGAGGAAAGAGCGTACAACTTTTACAATGAATGATTTCTTTGACAACAGACATGTCTGTGGGTGGTGGCGGCGGGACTAAGCCCATGCCTGGTATCATTGGATTAATTGGAGTGATTCCAGTCATCATATTGAGACTCGGATCAAAGCCTGGCACGCAGATTGAATCTGTAGAGAAAGAATTCAAAATCTTGGATTACGAAACTTGAATGAATTTTGTAAGTGTTTAGATAACAGAGAACATTCACTTTTAGAATTTTCTTTATTGGGAAGGAACCTGTTTTTGAGAAAAAAAAATTTACACTGCAGAGCATCCCAGAGACATGGTGTCAGAACAACTAGCCCCTCTCACCTGTGCTCACTCATGCAGAACAGTGAGCCTCCAGCCATCCATAAAGAAAAATGCGTCACAAATAAGAAGCCCAAGTGAATGCAGCGCATTGAAATCTGACACCGTAAGTTTGGCTATCATGGTGAGTGCAATTTTCTGTCTCAGAACATCTGCAAACCATTTGCATTGGGTGATGACCCGGGATGGGAGAAGAGTATCTGTTAGCAGTGAAGGGCCCCCCAAACTCCTTGTCAGCCCGATTCTGCCATGGCGGCCTTCGTTTCCAAATGCCCTTGGTTTGGGGAGAATTTGGCATATGATCTCCTTTGGCGAGTTCTACATGGAATCAGTGATCACATCCGTTCATAAGACCTCGAGTGCATCTATTCACCGCAATCTTCCCCCCAAGTTCTAGCCCTGTATCCCCAGTTGGTAGGGGAGCACCCACTGCATCTTCCTTCTAGAATCCCAAACTCAACATGTTCCAAATTGATCTCATTGTCGGACAGGATCCCCCCCACCCCAATGACCTATTTACAGTAGGAATGGCACACATTCCCACAGACTTGAAATGCTGGGGTGATGCTCAATTCTTCCATAGTTCTCAATCACTATAACTCATCCGTTGCTAAGTTTTGTCAATTGTCCCTCTCGAATCCATCCTTTCTTCCTCAACCTTCCTCAATCAGAATCCTACTACCCGGCTCTGGTGATCCCTTACTTGGACTAGCCTCCCAAACAATCACCCTGACCTTAACTTCTCCTCTTCTGCAATCCCTATGGGACAAATGACTCTTCCCAAGGCCCCAGGAAATCTCTGGCCATTCATCAGTCTTAAAGTGGATCCCTGTGCTTAGAGGCTATAATAAAGTACTTAAGGTACTCAAGACCTTCCATAATCTGATCCAACCTTCCCAACATTCGTTCATAAGATTCTCATCCCTTCCCTTTATCCTACCTCTTGCCAATTAACATCCTCCTCTTGATTCCTAGCCCAGCTCAGGAGTCAGGCCTGTCATGAAACTTTCCTAGTATCATACTTCAACTTCCCCTCAGCTGACCGATTTGTCCCTTCTCAAATTTTCAAAAGTGCTTTTTTTTTTTCTTAGATCTTTCTTTTGTTTTAATCATGCTTTGTGCTATATATTTCCTTTTATATGAGGCTCATTAAAAATAAGAAATATCTTTTATTTATTTCTAAATTCCTCTTACTGCCTACTGCATTGCATTCTATATATTAGGGGGACAAGACATATTTGTGGTATGCTACTCTATAGGCCCAAGATAGCACCAAGGAATTCTGTGATAAGCAAAAGGCTCAGGAAAGCATGAGAGATACAATCAAGAGACCCAGAAAGATGCAGCCAATACTTCAAAATTATATGAAGTTGAGAATTCTGAGGGAGACAGGAAGATGCAAAGAAGATCCGGCCATCCCATGTCTTATCTGGAAGGATCATAGGGAGTCTCTCTGATGGTCATTTGCCCTAATCATGCTAATCAATGAATTTCATCCTATTTTACACAGGTACCAGGATGAACACTTATGAGCAATTAGCAAAGCCTTCATGGTCATCAGGACACAACCAATTAGACCTGGAAAGTAAAGCATACTTGCACCTGCCATATAGTTGTCTTCAATCAAAAGGTTTAAGGAAGATAAAGGCAGGATAATTGTAAAATTCAAGAGAAGAACGAAGTTCTTGCTTGGGCAAGAGGGCAAGAAGGGTCAAAGAAACAAGCTTCAGATTTAGAACTGGAGAAGACCTTACAGACCACAGGGTCCAACAGCTTCCTTTTGCAGATGAAATGACTGAGACACAAAAAGATTAAATGACTTATTTGAACTAAGAAGCATATGAAGCAGATTTTTATTATAGGTCCTCATGATTGTAAGCCCAAGGAAGAAATAAAACATGGCTAATGCATCATACAATACAAGGGGCTCTTGGGTGGCAGCCAAGTGATGTGGTGGGTTAAAGATTGGGTTTGGATTCAGGAAAATCCAAGTTAAAGTCTTAGTAATTTACTAGTTAGGCAACTCTGGACAAGTCTGCCTCAGTTGCCTCAATTGTAAAATGGGAATAATAACAGTAGCCACCTCAAAGGGTTGTTTTGAGGAACAAATGAGATGATATTTGTAAAGCTCTTGGCTAGTTCCCAACACATAGTGAACACTTAATAAATAAATGCTTCCTTTCTTACTTCTTTCCTGTTCCCCCATCACGTGGAGTTTTTTGGAAGAGAAGGTAGAAAGTGGGATAAGATTTGTCCTTAAAGTAAGAGATAATTGCAAGTGAAAACATAAGCCTATTAAAACACTACTTCTTGTCAAAAATGAAGTGCTAATATTAAGACTATGTCTGACTCTATGGGAACTATGTCTAATAACAGATGGGGCCTCTTGGGGAAGATCTTCCTTATTCATTAATGCAAGAAATGCCTTTTCTCCAGGAGCAAGGAGAAAGCACTTGGAGACCATATGTTCTCCTTCACCAAACCCCTTGAGTCCAATAGTTTATTGAACTGAATGATGCACATCGAAGATATTGCATGCACTTATTAGGATTTCAATTGATAAGTACAAGTGGCTTCTAGAAATTAACCAAGCAATAAAACAGTGGTTAGACAACCATTTAACAAACTAGATGTTGACAAGATAGAGTAAATTCAAAGAAGGATAGGTGCCAGAATTATACCTAGGTTAGAGTGACTGGAGCTTTGAATCACAGGGCTGACATGCTGGGAGGAGGTATTTCCTTCATGCAGCAGTTTACAGTTAAAGCTACAGAAGGGAAGGAGACTTCAAATCTCAAGATGGGTTGGTTCTGAGATTTTTGTTTTAAAGAAAATGCAGTATTTGCTGGAAAAAAAACCAAATACGGCAGTGGGAAGAGGACAGCTTCTGGGTAACCAGGAGCTGTGATGATAGTGTGGTACTTCAGATAATTTTCTATATGAAAAATGGGTGTACTTCACATCTCAAGGCTCTTCAGATAAAGGCAAAGCTGCCTCAGGAGAAATGAGTGCTTTCTAAAGTAGGGAAAGAATCTATCATATTTGTCTGGGTATCTGATCTCTGGTTACAGTTCTATAAGCAAAAAGGTAAAAGGATGAATGACCATAGCTATGAGCCTCAGCAAAAGAAACTAAGTTATGAGTCACTTGGAGAAGACTTAGAAGAGGAGACAGCTATCTTAAAATACTAAAGGGCATTATATAAAAGAGGAGTTTCACTTGCTTTGCTTCATCTCAGAGGGAATAAATAGGAACAATTTGGTAAAAAGATTTAGGCTTGAAATATAAGGAAAGGTTTCTTCACAATTGGAGCTATCAGAAACGAAATGCCTTCAGAAGGGGTGGTTTTCTCAATAGTTCCCTTCAAGGAAAGACTTGAAAACATAATAACCACTTGTCAATTATGTTTTAGTGAGAACTTTTATTAAGATACAGGTTAGATTAGACAGTCCATTAGTTCCCTTCTAAACCCAAGCTATGGTTTTATAAATGTCTGGGCAGACACAGTAAAGTCCACTGACAATCTCTGTCTGAATCTTTGCTACTACAACTGCTCTCCAATTTCCATTATAAATACTTGGATTTTGGTGTTTCGCAAAAAGCTTGATATTGATCAGGCCAAACCTTTGGGTTTATATTTACTTAGACTACAATTCATACTGTGTCATTTCCCCCTTGAAAACAATTATCCTTCCCTAGCCTCTGTGACTGTCCTGATCACTAGTTTGTGTTGGCCCATTGGCTGGGGAAGTATATGGCATCCTTCAAATCTGAGATTCTCAGATTTTGGTTAATTTCAGTTTAAAAGTTAACTTTTCATTGCTGAAATCATGATTTCATATATATATATATATATATATATTTTCCCTCCAAAATGAAGAAAAGTCATATTTTCTCATTTAACCATAGAGTGAGGGAAAAGGACAAAGAGAAAAAGAAATAACCATTAATGGCTAGTGTTTAGGTAAGACAATTCAGCCCAAATAAGAAATAATATTTAAATATATAAAGAACACATTTCTGAAAGTAAAATTTATAAATATTTTATCTATTTATAAATCATCAAAGGATATGAATGGACAAATTTCACATGAAGAGATTAAATCCATCTATAGTCATATAAAATGGTCTAAATCACTACTGATTAGAGAAATACATATTATAAAAACTCTGAGGTACCATCTCATATCTGTCAGATTAGCTAAGATGACAGGAAAAGGTAATGATAAATATTGCAGTTAATGTGGGAAAACTGTTTCACAAACGCATTGCTGGTACAGTTGTGAAATGATCCAACCATTCTGGGGAGCAATTTGGAACTATGCATAAAGGACTATAAAACTGTACATACCCTTTGATCCAGAAGTCTCACTACTGGATCGGTACCTCAGAGAGATCATTAAAAAAAGGGAACCCACCATGTGCAAAAAAAAGTTTATAATGGCTCTTTTTATAGTGATAAGGAACTGGAAATTGAGTGGATGCCCATCAGTTGGGGAATAGCTAAATAAGTTTTGGTATATGAATGTAATGGAATATTATTGTTCTATAAGAAATGATCAGCACAATGGTTTCAGAAAAGTCTAGAAAGTTGTACATGAATTGATACTGAGTGAAGTGAGCAGAACCAGGAAAGCACTGTACACAGTAACAGCAAGATTACATGATGATCAGCTGTGACAAACTTAGCTTTCTTATCAGTACATTGATTCAAGACAATTCTAATAGACTTGGGATAGAAAATGTGCTATACATCTAGAGGGAGAACAATGAGACTGAATGCGGATCAAAGTATACTATTTTCACCTTTTTTTTGTTTGCTTTTTCTTTCTTATGGCTTTTCCCCTTTTGTTCTGAGTTTACTTTCACAACATGATTAATATGGAAATATATTTAAAAGTATTATATGTATGACCTCTATCAGATTGCTTAACTGTCTTGGGGGAGAAGGGAGGGAGAAAAAATTGGAAATTCAAAATCTTACGAAATGAATCTCTAAAATATATAATGTTTTTACATGTAATTGGAAAAATAAAATACTATCCAAAATGAGGGGGAGTAAATATCCAGGTAAAGTGATTCCCAGTAAGCCTTCCCTTCCTCTCTTCCTTTCTCCCCTCTCTTTTTTCCCTTTCTTCCTCCTTCCTTCCTTCCTTTCCCCTTCTATTTTACCTTTCTCTTCTTAACAATGCTTTGAATCTACCAGTGACATATACCTGCTGGTAACACTCAGAGCTAAAAATGCTGATGACTGTCAGATCATTCACTTTAACATTAACAATATATCAATTACTCACACAGATAAAGTATAGGGAAAGGAAATGCAATGATAATTAAGATATTGTCATGGTTTAGTTTATCCATAGTAATATAACACATGAATAAATGATCAATAACATAAAGAAGAATGGGATAAAAAGCACCTCCTCCACCGTCTGCTTCCTCATCTCCTCCAGCATCATTCATTTGACAATAAGATGCTATTCCTCACTACTCCCAAGACATACACACAGTGGGACTGTGAAGTTATCAGCTCCTAAAGAAGCTCTCAAATAGTTCACTTGTCAAGTTCTACTTTTATTCCAGTAATGGCAGATTGCTTTTATACTTGAGCTTGCTCAAGTATAAAATGAGGTTAGATCTCATAGCCTCTAAGGCATGTCTGTCTATTCTTCCTTTTAATAAATATTTTTACTACTAATATTTAATAAACATTAGCACAAGGCACTATGTCCTAGGCAAAGGCATGTTGATTTAGCGGATAAAGTGCTAGACTCTAATTCAGAAAGATAAATTTAAATCTGGCATTTAACAGTTGTGTTACCTCGAAGGGCTCATAGGGTCTCAAACAACTCTGTTATGTTATAGATAAGTTGACATCATAGTCCACACTAATAAAAGAACAAAATTTTAACAGACTGATATATTTGCCAAACAAGGAGATAGAAAGGAAACTCACCAGCTAAGTATTTATTAAGTACTTACTATGTGTCAAGCAGTGAGTTCAATTTTTTAAAAAAGATCTTTACCTACAAACTAGTAGAACATATAAGACTAAAAAAAATGCAATAATACAAAACTTAATATAAATACAAATTAAAGGCAGGAACAAGATGTTATTATGAGAGTTCATTAGGAGAGAAAGATCATTTTGATGTGAAAGTAGGCTTTATGAAAGAAGTGATCTTTGCCATGGATCTGAACCTAATAAAATTCTACTACTAATACAGAAAATCTCCAAGATTCAGTTTCAACTAGAAAATACTATAACTCTAGTGATATAACTCAAGGTATTTTAAGAACTCCTACTTGAGAATTCAATTGCCTTCAGATCCACTTTATGAGCCATACATGACAATGACTCTCATTTCACAGTCACATCTCATTTTTTGCCTTCCAAACCACATATCTCAACTTGATCACCCATAGCATTCACCAAGACTTGACACTTGACTCCAAACAAATTTCAGCTGTTTCCAAAAAGCAAAACCTTTTTTTAAAGGAGAAATGTTTGCTACCACTGGGAATATTTGAAAGAATGTGAACCAAAAAAAAAGTCTTTAAAAGAATGTATCCAAAGGAGGAGGCAGAACAAAAGATATTTTGAACATTGGTTCTTTGAACATCATTTTAAAAGTACATAATCTTCCAAGCTGATGGCTTTGAAGGGGACAAAATGTATGGAAACATATGAATTCTGTGAAGTTTGGTTGAATATAAATGGTAGTCTCATTATTTTACAATCCCACCTTCTAAAACATTTGTTTTGGTTTTTTTGTCATGCAATCTTTCCATGATGTGTCAACAAAAAGATTGGTTAAAACTGAAATAGCTCAGAGGGGTAAGACAGGAAAGGGCCATGAATTATATTAGGCAGATATTTCCCACAACTACAAGGCCCAATGATTATATTTTCCTTTGGCTATAATGTCCTTCCTCCGTCCCCACCCTTTCTCTGTTTGAACGCAAAATAAATATATGGAGAGACGGATTACTAGTAAGCATGACATCTCATGAGTGAAATAATTTAATCTATAATAATTCAGATTTTCCTAAAACAAAAATATGCAAAGAATATGGGATTTGTTAATACATTTCTGATCAAATCAGTACTTTGAAAAGAGCTTGGAAGAATAACAATTGATAAAATGCACTTTCTATGGTTCTTTAAGATTTATAAAGTGTTTACCTCAATGCAATGAGGTAGATAGGACAAGTATTATTAACCACATTTGCAGATGAAGAAATTGGGCTCAAGAAGGCTAAATAGCTGGCCCAACATCAGACAGCTAGCAGGTATCAGAAATGGGATTTGAAAGAAAGATTTCAGCCATTGAGACTGGTTCTTTTTCTACTACATCCTTTTGCAGGATCTCCCAGGACCTGGGATTGGACATCGTGTGGCAGAGAATGGGACAGGATTAGAGTTTTGTCTTATAAGACCCATGAACTATTAAACATTACAAGAAGACAAGAGGGGCAGCTGGGTGGTGGAGTGAACAGAGCACTGGTTAAAAAAGATAGAGCACTCAGGAGGACCCAAGTTCAAATTTAGTCTCAGACACAACGCTTCTAGCTATGTGATGTGGGCAAGTCACTTAACCCCAATTGCCTCAGCCAAAAAAAAAAAAAAAGAAAGGAAAGAGAAAAAAGAAGACAAGACATGAAAAAGACCTTTCACACACAAACAGTAAGGGAAAGGCAGGCTAACTGACAGGCTTGTCTCTTGCTTCTGTCCTTGCCCGAAATAGTTATGCTGGTGACTTTACTAATTCTGTCCTCCATCTCCACTGAGAATGGGAGGGGAAAAACAGGCAAATAAAAGCATGGGAGAGCAGAGTTCTTTTTATAATAATAGCTTGCACATTAGTCTATACATGGTCCTTTATGGTTACAGAAGTACTTTCTATTATCTCATTTGATTCACACAACTACCCTATGAAGTCATTAGCATAAATATTACAGATGAGGAAACTGAGTCACAGAGATGTGCGCCACGTGATTGCTCAAAGATGCTTAACTCCTACATGGCGGAGCCAGGTCTTGGAGCCCCTCTTCCTATTCTAAATCCAGTGTCTGTACAAAATCACCTTCTGACAAAGGTGGTTTCCAGCCCTGAGTTATAAGTCATCACCTTCTTTGGATTTCTCTAAGTGCATGAGACAAATTCACAATTTCCTGATTCTTGGGCCGGTGGCTGACCCTTTGTCATCACTATTTTCTAAACCAGGGATTTGTACTGGAGGACGGGTTGGATTGGGGATTCTGAGGTCACAGCCATGATCCGGATACAGGCTGTGGAACAGTCAGGGTCCTATCTGGGGCCTGTCAACACTCTCAACGTCCTCCTTTCCTTCCAACTACTGTCCACTCTGAGCTCTTTTCTTCCTTTCAGGTCTCATATATTCAGAGTCTGCCACCGTCTCTGTGGGTCCCCCTACCCAGCCTCATGTCTTCGGTGAGAACAAGACCTTTTCTGAAAGAAATGAGTCAAAGGAATGACAACACAGTAATTAGGTTAGAAGGACATCATAGTACCCTTCTAATTGAAGGGAGAATAGGTAATTTAAAATCCAATCTATTGAATGAAGGAAAAGCCCAAATTCATGATGTCAAAACTGTAGGGGCAAAAAAAGCCTCTTTCTAAGGATTTATTTTTATTATTATAGGGTAGTACCACTTACTAGAGTTCCGGTAAATCAGGATGTAATCCACAATGCTGAGGAGTTTTGCAAAAACACTGAGGAGTCATCCCTCCAATAAATAAACATATTTCATATATATAATATATGCATACATATACACATACACACATATGCATATATACATATATGTATTTATCTGTATGTGTGCATGTAAGCATACATGTGTGTATGTGAACGTGCATGTATGCCATATCCACATATATATTTATTTGCATCATATATGTGCATTATGTATATATGTGTATATATCTATACGTATGTTTGCACATACACACAAAAGCATACATACACATAATTTGGAACCAAACTTCTTTTAAAAGATGATTTTTAATTTCCTGTTTGGAAGCTTTCCTGAAAATTGCTTTCTTGGAAAATGAATCTTATTTAGGTCTTCTTTCACTCCAGACTGAATAAAGGACATGAAATATAAACCGAAAGAAATTAACTCCATAGGAGATTAGACATAAGGTGAAGAGTTTAGTGAAATCATATAAGAAGTTTATTCTCATAGCAAAATCTTGAAGAGAATAAAACTGTCTTTAAAAATAATGCTTTTGTTATGTTTGCCAAATGATTCAAAAGTCATAAGGAGTATATTTTTCACTTAAATACAAGACTAATAACGAACATGTTAAAGTCCTGCTGTGCTCATTTTATAAACAAAGGTCTCCTTTCATCTCTCCCATCTTCTAAGTCTATTTTTCATCAACGCTAGTGGGATCCAGAGAAATGAAGAATTTAGAGTTGATTGCAAGGGCTTATGTATTTGGGGATAAGATTTGTGTCCCTGTTTGAAAATATGACAAAGCAACAAAGTAATGGGAACTTTAAACTCAATTTCTCCTTCTTCAGGAAGCCTTTCTCAATCCCTCAGGATTCTAGTAGCCCTCCTCTGGTAATTATTTCCAATTTAACCTTGATATAGGCTGTCTGTTCATAGTTGTTTGCATGTTTCCTCCATTAGATTGTGGGCTCCTTGTGGGTAAAATTGTCTTTTTAATCTTTCTTTGTATCTCTAGTTCTAAGTATAATATCTGGCATAATGGATGGATAATATTTTATCTATACTATACTATATGCCTGGTACATTGTAGGCGCTGAATGTTTCCTGACTGGCAAAAAGCCTCAGAGTAATGGTCTTGAACTAATCTGTCTGCCATATCACAGCCTATAAATAGCATTAGGTAGCAAATTAAATACTAAGAAAAGACCTTTAAGAATGCTTGTTTTAGTGAGCAGTTAGTTTAGGTCCCTGAAAGCTCCTCACACTGGGCTAGTTAGGTAAACTGCATGGATGAAACTACAAAAACTGACCATCCAGTTAGCCAGTCCACACCACTCAGAGGATGTCATCAAAATGTTTTATTGATTTACTAAAATATAGAAATACCAGAAGAACCACCACAACTGGGACATGAAAGCTTTTAATGGAGCATCTGGCCTATAGCAGGTAATAAGCTTAAGCTATTTGGAAGCCAGCTCTGTCTTCCCTTTCCCCACTTTACTTCTATTCTCACTAGAGGTCCAACCCTTATCACTTTTTGCCTTCATGTGCTTCCTGCTGCCTTATTCCCGGATTCCAGGTCTCAAAATACAGCCTAATATTGCATTGGCATTTCTGATTGCTATGCTACATTGATGAGAGTTTGCTGACTCTCCCCTACCCCCAAAATCTTTTTTTAGGTGGTTAAATGTCACTCAGGCATCCATCCTCCAGATTATGCTTGCAACAATGTGTATTTGAACCCTACAATAAGACTTTTATCTTGATAGCTACCATATTTGATTTGGCCTAATTCTCTGCCTCTTTCTACTACTAAAATCTTGGCAAAATCTCAGCAATTTTCTCAATCTCAGTTTCATCAAATGTAAAGATAAAAAGGGAAAAAAGAAAGAGAACCACTGAAGAAAATCTTAACGCTGAAGTCTATGATCCTAAGTAAATACAAAGTAATTTCAAGAGAGAGAGAAAGTGATGATAACTGAGGTAAAACAAAATCATGTAGGATGGGGCACCTGACCTGTGATTTGAAGTAAAGATTCAATGAGACAAAGTTGAGGAGAAAGTCTGTTCTGAAATTGGGTGACCACCTGAGCAAAAGCTTCAAGATCAGAGGTGAGTAATAGCTAACAGGCAAGTAGAGTAGAAGGGAGGGAAGGAGAGGAAAAAAAGAAAGAGAAGGAAGAGGAAAAAAGACAGTGAAAGAAGGAGGAGGGAGAGAAAGTGTGTGCAAAAGACAGGAGAGAGAGAGAAACAAAGAAACAGAGACAGAGAGAGACAAAGACAGAGAAATAGGGAGAGAGGGAGGGAAGGAGAGAGGAAAAGAGAAAGGGGAGAGAAAGAAAAAGAGAAAAAAATCAGAGGGTGATAAGGAGGAAAAGAGTGAAGAAAAGAAAAGGGGAGAAAATCTTAGACACAGAGAGACAAACAGAGCGAGAAAAAGAGAGTGAGAGAGAGAGAATAACATGAAATGAGATTGGAAAGGAAGGTGGAAACCATATTTTTGAGTGCTTTATATGCCAGATTCAAGAGTTTATATTTCTTCCTATAAGCCATATTTTATATTTTAAGTTAGGAAGATTACAATTTTAGATCTTACAGAGGACATACTGAACAAGAAAGGAAGTAGAGGCAGACAGGCTAATTACTAAGTAGGAGACTATTGCAACAGTCTAGGAGAGATGAAAAATATCTTAAATAGGGTACAGGGCAACTCTGACAAGTAAGGAACAATTAAAAAAGAGAAGGAGGAGATAAGGATGACTTTTAGGGTTTTAACCTAAAGAATGGCAGTGCCATCAATGAAAGTATTATTTTTCATCTTAGGGTCTTGAGCATTTAGCACAGAACTTACTTATAGTAGATTCTTAATGAAACTTTTTTAAAAATTTGAATTTAGTTGCAGGTCAAAGGACACTCAATGGCTCCTATCAGATCCAGGTAAAATAATTTCTCTTTCAGAGTCTTTTATTTTTTTAAGGTGGCTGATATATAGTAGAGGGAGGGAAAGGGGACCATCTAATACCTTTAAGAAAGAAATAATACATGACACATCCACTTTTTCAGCAATATCAGAAGACACAGAAAGCAACATCGTTGAACCTGGTAGGCAGATACAGTGGTATCTCAGCAGCTGTCTGTTTTAAAACTCACTGAATTTGGTATTTGACACATTTCAAAGAGAGAGAAAAATGCTTCAGCCCTTGATGCTGGCTTTGTTGCACTTGGTAGTTGTCTTGATTGAGGGATGTGAGGCTGGCCACGCGTATTGTGTGCCCTTGTCTATGGGCAGCTCCTCCCCAGTGAAGGTGGCTGTTCCCAGGACCGTTAGATTGGAGTCCATGATGTTGATGTTATAGGCCTTGACAAGTGGGTTCTTGGACAGTTCCTGCAGGATTGGGCTGCACAGAGTTCCCTGGCTCCCAAAACAATCCTATTGGTCCTCCCGATTCCAAAATACTCTATCCACTCTGCTAAACAATACTATTGGAAGGGGCACAGAATGGCTGACATGCTCCTCAGAGAAGAAGCAGGAGCAGGAGCAGGAGCAGCCCAGGCAGAGCCAGTGAGTGGACGAAGACTGGCTCACCGACCTGGATGGCAGCCAGAGCCCTGGGTGATGGAGAGTGCAGGATCATTGGTTCTGTCTCTACACCTAGGAGTCTCCTCCCTTCCTCTAAAGAAGTTTGTGGGGAGGGGGAAGCAGGGTGAAAGGTGTAAAGATCTCAGAAATTTGGATCAAGAAAAGAGGCATCTGGCTGGCTGGGCTGGGCTGACTTGTTTCTCCACAGCTTAAAGCCCCACTTGCCCCTTTGGAGAAATAGGTGGCAAAGGATGCTTAGGCCACAGACTGGAGACATCTCCTTATGGGAAAAACTTGCTCCCATCATTTTTGTCATTCCTCCTGCCTTTAGGAACCAAAACATGGAAAAGTGAAAAGATGAGCTCTTAGAACCCCAAACTACAATTCTCTTCCTTCTCTAAACAGGACCAGATATTGATGTGATATCTCAGCCAAAGATGGATGGCTACTTGTTGAGAGAGCATCAGAAAAAAGCTACTTGAAGATCTCTGTAAGAACTATTACTGTCTATCTATTCCTAATATGGGCAAAATCTCCTTGAATATTTAAAAAAGATTTAAAATCTGATATATCTGGAATATTCTTATGTACCTAGTTAGTCACAGAGGGAAATCACTGTTTCTCAGAATTTGTATAGCTAATTTAAAAAAAAAAATCAGGAAATCCAGAGAAGGGTTCCCAAATAGGGAATGAGGATAGATAGCAATATGTCTATCGTAGTAACAATACTAACAACAACAACATAACTACTACTACTACTATTACCACCTCCACTATCACTATTTATTAGTACTACTACTGTTACTCCTACTACTACAACTACTACCACTATTACTATTACTATTCCCACCTCCACCACTATTTACTACTACTACTACTGTTACTCCTACTACTTTTACTGCTACCACTACTACTATTACTACTACTATTACCACCTCCACTATCACTATTTACTACTTCTACTGTTACTCCTACTACTTCTACTGCTACAACAACTACTACTATTACCACCTCCACTACCACTATTTACTACTACTACTTCTACTGTTGCTGTTGCTGCAATTACTACTACTACTGACATTTATACTCAAGTGGATATGTTTGGATATACACACACACACACACACACACACACACACACACACACATATATATATATATGAGATCTATGTATGCATCATTGTTTTGCATTTTTCTTTCAATGAAGTAGATGGCGAGCTATGTGTATTTGCCCATCTGGTGATACTCTTGCCTCCTTTCTCCAATAAGTTTGCCACAGGGGTCCACCCAATACGTCTGGTGGTCTCCCTCCCTTTCTCTTGATGTTATGAGGCTATCAGGGCGGCTTTTTCATTATCCATCTGCTGTCCCTCACATAGGATATGTAAGCATCCCATCTTTTCCTATCATGCATTTCCCCAAAAGCATTTTTTTTACTCCTGTTCATCAAAACTCCTCATTAGTTATACATTGCAGCTACTCAAGCCACCATGCACTTCTCCATTCCCTCTGCACGATATTCATGTTCATCTTTTTAAAGGTTGTAAAGTTCCACGGCTCACAACCACACAGCCATTCTATGTCGCTTTAAAGTTTTGCAAAGCTACTTATGTGTATTATCTCATTTGAGCCCCACAACAATTCTTTAATGTAAGCTGTCTGCTGCCTATTGGGCTCCACTCCATTTGGGATCAGGCAGGCTGCTCCCCACCTGAAGTCCAAGAGAATAGACTCAGAGAATGGAGCCTGGCTAATTTGCTTTTTTCCTAACTTCTTTTCATAGCCTTTCTCATTAGCTGATGATGAATTTCCATCTGGTACAATGGTATATGACCTTGTACTGTCAAGTTTTTACATGATAAAATGTTCTGAATAGGCTCTTGATGCTCTCAGTGGTTATGGGTATTTTTTCCCTTTTCCCCCGTGATTTAAATGATCCTTGCTGTTGGTGTACACTGCAGATAGGAAGAAAGAAGAAAAAAAAAACTAAGGGGGCTTTAGAAAACTTCTTTCCTGAGAGCTCAGTCACAGAGCCCACACTTCTCTTAGAAGCAAAGATGTAAATATATATCAAAAGCTCAAAATATTTATCTGCGTCCACTTGTCCCTGGCATTTAATGGTTCCCATTCTAAAGAACTGCTTCAGTTCTTTGTCTGAACTCAAGATAACAGCTGAGTGAATGCCAGGGCTTTCTGGGAGCCAAATCACATGTAAATGAAGTAAATGATCAGTCAGTGAGTGGGGAGCACAGATGGCATTTCAGAGTGTGAGATCTTTCTGTACAAGGATCTTCCAATTGAACCCCACACCCTCGGATATGTGCAGAGGATATTTGATGAGGATTAGGTTTTGATTTTATAAGTCAACTGTGGTTTCAGTTTGCAGAGGCAGCTGAGAACTAGGTAACTTTCCATAAATTTAAGTGGAAAGAAACAAATCTTGTTCAATATTTATCTTCCAAGATGAAGCCCTTATCTTTTTATTTTAAAACAAGTTATATAAGTATTCTTTATTCTTAGCCTTTTAAGAAATTGAAATTTTGCAGACATTGACTGATAAATAAGATCAATAGGTGGCAGGCAATTTTGTAAGAGTATACAGATATCTTAAGAGAATTAAATATATCAAGAATTTCAGGCAGAGCATGTTAAAAGCATAAGCACCAAAACTTTGGCATAGTCTTAAAAGGATTACATGATTTTATATTAATTCCATCCAGTCTTCTTTGCAAAGTAGGCTTGGTGACCACACTTATTGCCACAAATCAATTCCAACAAATGAGACACTGATGTAGGCTATAAAAGCCCTCTGGAAAAGGTGCCATCCTAAAGTAATGCATTATTATTATGGATGCTGTTTTGGTTTCATGACCCAGGCTTCATTCACTTCATCATGTGTTTGACTCCTTATCATTTCCTCCCCAAACCCCTGTCTGATGCATCACCATGGTGCTGGGGGCAGTTTGGGACTCCTGGGCTTTGCTAAACTCTGGCACATCCTGCTAATGTGGAAAGGCTTTGGGATTAAGCCAACGGATAAACTCTCCTCTGTGGGCACTGGTCCAAGAAAAAGGCTGGATGAATTCAATCTCATCCATCCTCAGAAAGCTGGCCACAGGAAGCCACAAACCAATCAGCAAGGTATGGAGGGACTGAGGTAAACAGTGGGCAAGGGAATCCACACCATGATGAGATTAAAGTTCTTTCATAATACTAAGGTGTTGATAGTGCTACTTTATAGACCACAAAGTATATCATTTGCAATGTTTCATAGCATCATTGTGAAATAATATGGGGCCCTCATTTTTTTAACATTCATCTGGGAATTTATCTAATCTATTTTCTCATTTTGGAATTGAAAAGTGGAATAAGGTGCTGAAGATCATAAAACAAATCTGAGAGGGCTATCTCTCATATGTTTTCAAGCTTATTATCCCTAATTTTACAGCTCTCCCCAATTTGTCTGCCTATAACACCCAACCATGTATTGAATCTTAAGGAGATAGCGAAGAAAATAATACAGTGTTTTAAAACCTGTCCTATTCTAGTCTCCATTTCATAATTTTTCATTCTTTTAAAGCTACTTTGGAGAATAAGAAAGATTTTTCAAATAGTCCTTGATTTACAAGAGGAAAAATAAGGGTTACATAAAGATAAACTTTTAATTTTGTGTAAAGAAATAAACAAAATTTTCTACTTATATATTAAAAATTAAGAACAGCTCATGTGAAATATTCAATAACTATAATGGACAATGAAAGAATAAACAAACTTTATATTATGGATAGATAAGGGAGAAAGAAGAGTAGAGATAAAGAGGTTAGGGAGAAAAGGAATAAGAGAAAAATGCAAAGAAGTGGAACACCAAAAAAAAAAAAAAGAGAGAAATATTGACATAAGGACAAATAAAAGTAGAAAGATTGTTAATGAAAAAATAAGAGCAATATATTAGCATAGAAAGAAGATGAGAAGAGAAAGGAAAATAGAAGGAGGCAAAGAGGAAAACACATGCAAAGAGAAAGAGACAGACAGATGCATAGCGGCATAGAGAAAACAGAAAATCAGAGACAGAGAAAAAGGCAGAAAGAAAAAATATATGTCTTTATGTAGACATATTTTATAGATATAGACTTATATGTCTTTATACTTAGCTACCTGTCTATATCTATATCAATATAGAAAGAGAGAAAAATCCTGAAAGCCAGATATATATATTCATGGAGTAATATTCCAATCTTTTGATGTTTTAGGCTAGTGTTGTTCAAGAGTTTTAAAACTTTATTGTGTCTTTATGACTTTGGTATAAGATGCGTATGTCACATTTTGATATTTTCCTTAGGTCAGCTGAATTAAGATAAGGGTCAGAGGCTTCCCATGTTGACTGTAGATTATTAAGGAATATAGAGACTACAAAGTCACAAATACAGATTTTCAAGGGTCTGCTGCTCTAGTCCCATCATTTCAACATATTTAGAGACTGTTGAGGGCTGATGCTAATGCTACAGATGCTAATGCTTCTCTATTTGTCATTTAATTAACATTTATTAAGTATCCCCTTCCTGCTCAAAACCATGCTAGACACTATGGGAAAATAAATTTAAATTGAGTCATATATATATATATATATATATATATATATATATATATATGCCACTTACACAAAAACATGATTATGTAATCATACAATGTAGACATAAGCAGAAATTTGTAGTATAATTACAGTAATTTCTCAAACGGACAGACATGCCCCTGGGTACCCCAAAGTACATTGCCTCAGATGTCATATGTACCTCAAGTAGTTTTTTAAATTTCTATGTATGAAGATAGATTTTTTGGGGGGGAGAATGGGGAATATAAAGACAGAAAAGCAAATGAAAAACTTGTCTGCACATAGTTGAATAAAATGTGGGACTTGGAATTAGGAAGACTCAAGTTCACATTCTACCTCTAAAACTTAACTTAGCTGTGTTATTATATATGAATCACTTAACATCTCTCATCCTCATTTTGTCAGTAATGTCAGTAATATTTTTCTCACAGAGTTTGAAGGTCAAAGGGAATAATAATCTTTTTTTCTTTAAGAATGATTTTTATTACATTTCCCCCAGTTACATTTAAAACAATTTTTATTTCCTTATAAAACTTTTGAGTTCTAGATTCTCTCCTTTATTCCCATCATCTAGCCCCCATTAAGAAACCCATGTGAAGTTATACAAAACATTTCCATAAAAGTCAATTTCTAAAAGAAAATGTAGATCTCTCACCCTTAAAAAAAAAAAAAAAAGCTCAAGAAAAACAAAGGTAAAAATAGAGGGGAGGGGAAAGAAAGGGAGAAGAATGGGGGAAGGAGGGAGAAAAGGAGAGAGAAAAGAGTAGAGAAGGGGAGGGAGAGAGAGAAAATATACTTTAATCTGTATTGAGATACAATCAATTCCTTTTCTGAGTGTGTGGACAGGATTTTTCATAAGTCCTTAAGAGTAGTCATGGATCACTGAATCTCTGATAATAGCAAAGTTATTTACAGCTGATCATCCCAGAATATTGGTATTACTTTGCATACAGTACATTTCACTTTTCTTGAGTTCATGGAGGATTTTTTTTTCCTGAGAGCATCCTGCTCATCATTTCCCATAGAATAATAATAATCCATCATAATCACATAGCACAATTTATTCAGCCATTTCCCAATTGATGGGCATCATCGCAATTTCCGATTTTTTTTGCCATGAGAAAAGAGCTTCTATTAATATTTTTGGTACATACAAATCCTTTTCCTTTTTTTAAATGTCTTTCGGGATTCATGCCTAGTAATGGTATTTTTAGGTTAAAGGATATATGTGAATTTATAGTCCTATTATATCTTTTGATCATTTATCACTAGGAACATGGCTTTTATTTATTTATTTATTTTTTTTTTTTACAAATTTGCTTCCATTCTCTCTATGTTTGAGAAATGAGGCCTTATCAGAGAAACTTGTTTCAAAATCCTTTTTACAGTTATTATTGAGAACTGTATTTTCCCCCAATTTATTCTATTCTCCTTTCACTCAATCTCTTCTCAAAAGTGTTTTGCTGCTAATCACTCCCTCCCCTAATATGCCCTCTCTTTAAACCCTCCCCCTTCCTGTTTTCCATTCTTCTCCCACTTTCCTGCAGGGTAAGTTAGATTTCTATATTCAGATGGTGATTGGTGGTTTCGTTCAATTTCTATTTTATCCTTTTGTTCTAGAAAGATGATAGCCAGGTTCTTCTTCTTCATCTTGATTTTTATTTTCTTTTTTGATCATGACTTTCAGATAGAACAATAATTTTAAAATTATCTCTTCTAGATTTATTTTCCAGGTCAGTTGGGTTTTCCAATGAGATATTTCATATTTTTTAAAATTTTTTTGTATTTATTGTATTGTGATTCTCATCAAATCATTAACTTCCATTTGCTCAATTTTGATTTTTAAGGAATTATTTTCCTCAGTGAGCTTTTGTGCCTTTCCCCCCCTTTTGCTAATTTTGTTTCTTGTCATTCTTTTCCTCATTTGCTTTTTGTACTTCTTTTGCGCCACTCTCAATTCTTTCCCATATTTTCCCACTCTCTCTCTTACTTGATTTTCAAAATCCCTTTTGAGTTCTTCCATATCCTGAGACCAATTCTTATTTTTCTTGGAGACTTTGGATGTAGAAGCTTTGACTTTGTCATCTTCTTCTGAGTATGTATTTTGATCTTCCTTTTCACCATAATAACTTTTTATGATCAGAAACTTTTTTTGTTGTCTGCTCATTTCCCTAGCCTAATACTTAGCTTTTAACTCTTTGTCAAAGTAAGGCTCTGTCTCCAGGGTGAACTGTCTCTCGCTTCAGGGGTTTTGTGCAGCTGACCACATGCTCTCTTTTTCTGCCCTGAAACTGTGAGGAGTGTCCCCATCCTTTTGGAGCCATAAGATCTAGTGTATGCCTTTGATCCAGCAGTGTTACTACTGGGATTATATCCCAAAGAGATTATAAAGAAGGGAAAGGGACCTGTATGTGCACGAATGTTTGTGGCAGCCCTTTTTGTAGTGGCTAGAAACTGGAAACTGAATGGATGTCCATCAGTTGGAGAATGGCTGAATAAATTGTGGTATATGAATATTATGGAATATTACTGTTTTGTAATTAATGACCAACAGGATGATTTCAGAAAGGCCTGGAGAGACTTACACGAACTGATGCTGAGTGAAATGAGCAGGACCAGGAGATCATTATATACTTCAACAACAAGACTATATGATGACCAGTTCTGATGGAATCAGGCCATCCTCAGCAACGAGATCAACCAAATCATTTCTAATGGAGCAGTAATGAACTGAACTAGCTATACCCAGAAAAAGAACTCTGGGAGATGACTAAAAACCATTACATTGAATTCCCAATCCCTATATTTATGCACACCTGCATTTTTGATTTCCTTCACAAGCTAATTGTACAATATTTCAGAGTCTGATTCTTTTTGTACAGCAAAATAACGTTTTGGTCATGTATACTTATTGTGTATCTAATTTGTATTTTAATGTACTTAACATCTACTGGTCATCCTGCCATCTGGGGGAGGGGGTGGGGGGTAAGAGGTGAAAAATTGGAACAAGAGGTTTGGCAATTGTCAATGCTGTAAAGTTACCCATACATATATCCTGTAAATAAAAGGCTATTAAATAATAAAAAAAAAAGATCTAGTGTATGGAAAGCAAGAGTCCACCCTCAGTGTTAATGATAAGACCTTTTTGTGAGCTGTGCCCTCAGGAAACTGCTTGCCATCACTGCCCATGCCCACTCCTGGTTTGCTGGTTTCCCAAGGTCCTCTCACCCTACTGACAAATCTTTCCTGCCGACCTTTCAAGTTGTTGTCGTTGTCTCTGTCCTTAGAGGTCTTACTGAAACTGCCGGTACTGCCACTGATTCAGAGGTCCCTAGATCCATTCTTGCTTTGCTGGTTCTGAGGCTGGGCTGGGGCTGGGACTATACTGGCACTGCATGCATCGGGGCCGCAGGCTGGACTCTCACTCTGAGGTCAAAGACTTTTTCTGCTGACCTTCTAAGTTGTCTCTGGCTGAAAAATATTCTACCCCATTTTTTGGGTGTTCTGATGCTCTAAAATTTGTTTAGTCACTATTTAAAGGAATTTGGAGTAGTTTAGTTTCTTAGTAGTTTGGAGTAGTTCTCAAGAATGATTTTTTTTTAATTAAAAAACAAGTTTGTGGTAAGATTACATGATCATTATTCTGATGTTTTGATAGACTTGTCAATGATTAACATTGAAGTGACCAATAATGGCTTCCTAACGTCACTTAATTAATTTGATTTTAGCTTATTGTGACTGGACAGTATCTGAAATCTTTTTTTCTCATATTTATCTTTCATTTCTAAAATAAAAGATCTTCTATAAAAAAATAATAATTCTAAGAAATCATCCTTTCAGAGGAAACAGGAAGACCATCATAAAAACAACAAAAGAAATATTTTGACAAGAATTTGGCTTTGCTTATTACATTTTTGTTTTTTACATGTGGATTTATATTTTAATTCAAACAATACTAATAATAACCCACATTCTTGAAAATTCTATGATCAGAAAAGTAGACTTGGCAACGGGGCATAATAACTGGCTCTAGATAGTAACTGGCTCCAGAAAGTTGTCATTGTTTGTCTTTCATTCTCCAAGAGGACCATAACATGCAGGTGATACTATGACAAGAAAGTGAATTGGATTAAAGTGAAGGAAGGCTGTGCAAAGTCACCAGCTTCACTTTTTCCTCCAGAGCCATCTGGGTCCTATGGCAAGATGTAGATTAGGACAACAGAAGATGGCCCTGGATGCAGTGGGAGACCTTGACCTTTTTTAAGATCAGATCTTTAATAGGGTCTCGGTTTGACTGAGGCAATGGCAAAACTCTGAGCAATGGTAGAAAAACTAGAGACATGAATTTAGAAAGGGGTAAAAAAAATGTTTAAAGGGGTAAAAAATACACACAAATCACTACTTTAAAAATAATAACAGAAAACCTTCTAATAATTTTATAACAATCAAATTAATTCAAAGTAGAATGAGCTGCTTCAGGAGGTAGGGACCCAACTACCCCCTTTGAGATTTTCAAGGAAATATTGGAGGACCACTTGCCAGGTATGTTGTAGAGAGGACTGTTGTTCAGATATGGATTGAGTTGGATTAGATCACCTCTAAAGTCTTATCCAACTTTGAGATTCTGTGATTTTACTTGCAGCCTCTTGGACAATTGAACTGGCTAATTTCTCAGAGCAGAAACAAAAAAAAAATATTTAG
Source organism: Sarcophilus harrisii (assembly GCF_902635505.1). Taxonomy (NCBI): domain Eukaryota; kingdom Metazoa; phylum Chordata; class Mammalia; order Dasyuromorphia; family Dasyuridae; genus Sarcophilus; species Sarcophilus harrisii. Next base: position 86,375,835 of record NC_045428.1, on the reverse strand, counting down.
CTAACAAATTGCCATTTAAAACTAAATTAGATATTTAAACTGAATATGGCTCACTATCATGAATCTGTGTAATGATGCTTTCTACTTCACTGCAGGAGGTCCAGGAATATGAAATTCTGAGAGACTGAAAGCCTTCAATCTCAGTTAAAATAAAAAAATGAAAGAATGAATGAATGCATAACCAAAGATATTTGTCTAAGTCCAACATTTCAAAAATGTAACAAAAGAAATTTCATTTGAAATCATATTTTATGCTTAACTTTATATTTAGTGATTTTATATATGTTATTCTAGTTACTAACCATCACTTCTCAAATTATTATGAATTTTTACATAGTATGTTATGTGTGAAAATCCCTTTTCAACATGTCATAATCTCTATTTCTTGATAAATGTCTGTGACTTGGGTCCTCTTCTTCCTAACCTATATGCCTTAACAAATAAGAATGAAAAGTTTAAGGATTGTTTTCAAAGTTCCACAGGAGGCGATAATCACTTTGGAGCATTTAGGATTCATGACTTTGGGGCCAATCAGCCCTTAGCTGACACTTGGACCTTTTCTCCAACTCTTTAGCTCCATCCTTGTGTAACCCACACCTGTTCCTGAGGCTTCTTTGGGACAAAATTTCTATATGGAGACATGGTTCCAAAGGACACGAGGGACAAGAGTTAAAATTTACAGAATAGGAATCTTTCTTGACTTATGGAAACAAGGGGTAGGTCCTCCTCATTTGTAAAAATGAAGAGGCTGAACCAGAAAATCCCTAAAGTCCCATTTAATGTTGGATCTTGTAATGCTATTAGTATTAGGATCTTTTCTATCCTTGTGGCCTGTGTATCTACAAGTCTTTAGCACCTACTATGTGCAGGGCATTTCCTGAGTGATAGCTATATGCTAAGTGCTCTTAATTAGATCTGTAGGAGAATCCAGATAGTTAAGTCTAAGCAGTGTGTGTGTGTGTGTGTGTTTGTGTGTGTGTGCGCGCGTGTGTGTGCAAATAGCAGGTCAAGATATCACACTTCTCAATAGGACTTCTCCATTAAAATTTACTTTTAAGTAAACTGAGGCACAGAATAGTCATGTGCCATGGGTCAGATACCTGTTGAAATAGAAGAGCAATTGTATTTTTCCCCATCAGGAAACTCCATGACCAAGCTGCCTCAAATGATTAATTCACTTAGGAAATCCCCCAATTGTCTTATGGTACAGTTGCCAAGAGACCATTCAAGTATTGTAATTGGTGTATATGGTCAAACCAACAGAATGGCAAGGTATCAAGGTGTCCTTTGAGGACCAAGGAAAAAACCAGCTAGAATAAATTTAACACTGGGATAAAGAGCAGGGAAATAACAGTTGGGTAGAAGTAAAAACTGGGAATGCAAAGCTCTTGCCATCAGAGACCCTAAAACAGAAACTGCAAAGAGCTTTTCAGAGGAGTAAACTATACATTCAGGTGTTATGGCTCTTATTTTATCACTTTAGTGATGGTTTATTCACGGGGGAGAAATCAGCTTCAAAACACTTTGTCATGTTGGTCAGTGATGGACAGGGGGTGACAGCTCTTCAACATGAGTGAACTTTATTCTTTCTAAAGCTCTGGAAATCACTGCAGCATCTGTGATGGACATAAGGCACCAAATACTAAAGGGAAAGGAGCATTATCACTATATTGCATTACCAGAGCTACAGTTTATGAACACACACACACACTCTTTCTGCTTAGCTAACATTAAAAAAAATCAATACCATAAGGTTGTTCCATAAGATTGACTCCCTGTTATATAAAAGCATTGGTGGAAACACTGCCTTAACATTTACAAAAGTCCAAGAAGAATTGCATCTCCCTTCTTTTACTAGCACCAATAATAGCAGGTAAAAGAATTCAGGAAAGATATTTTAAGATGAGAAACCTCTTTCAATGGTTCAGCTCTTCTCATATTACCAGAAGAGGATGGAGGAAAAATGACACTTTCATAATTGGTCAACATGGTTGATTTATTTAGGTCCTAGACCTTATGACCTCAATTACAATGGCAGAGATCCAACACGGTTCAGATACCATATTTTCCAGGAAGGGCTGCCTTGTGGGAAGAACAAAATAGCACTTAGGATATGAATTTCTTGTAAATTCCCTAATAAATATGTGTGGTAATGGCCACAGGAAGCTTTAAGATATTGATTGCCCCATTAAAGATCCAGATGTATTGAATCTTATTATTAAACATAAACTAACATGTTGAGCAATGAAAATTGGTCTCATTTGGTCAGATCCAACTCAGAAGGTAGTACCATCCTTATTACCTGACTATTTGGGAATCATAAAGTAAAACAATAAAAATTTAATTTACTTTTTTTATAATCCCTGAAATCTAATTGAAGTAAAGATAAATTCTATGTTAGACATCATAGTATATGACAAATTTTATGTTGCAAATAACTGATTTGAAGTTGTGATTACTGTGGCAGAAATTTATCATGGAATTTAAATAACTCCAAACTGTTTTAAGAAGGCAAACACAATCAATAAGTTTTTTCTCTTGAAATGGTCCTATAAAACCAGTGTGATTTATTGGTTATTAGTTATTTTTCACCATACTAATATCATGGAACATGCTATTCTTTTACAATTTCTTCAACTACATCAGAATTTCAGATAACCATAAATAATTTCTAGTCAGTGATTTCATGCAGACAATTTTTGAATCTGCTATCATTCTACAACCAAAATGGTGGGATGATAATAATATATAGTTTGCTATTCTTGACAAATCCTTAGAATACCTTGAATTCCCCAAGCGGTTTCTCTGATGACCATTCTCTTCCACCTCACATACAAAAGGAGATAAAGTGTAAATTCTGAGATGTGGTTTCAAAATTGTACTTATTTTGTATAACTGTAAAGATTGCATGATTGTAAAACTATGGGACTTCACACAATTAATTATGTAATTTCATTAACCAAATAAGGTCTACTAACCCACAAATTTGCAGTGAAAGTGACATAATCTGGACTTTAACATGGTAGATTACTACTTGAAATGTATGATGTGATTCAACTATTAGGTTTGAAGTGAGAAGCATGAAGCAAAATCCTCCCTCCCCAAATACTGAATAAAGAGTAATGAAATTTAAAATATAGGTTTATTCCTAGAAAAGAATTCCTACAAAGCTCTTGGGATCAGTATAAACAGTGCAGACATCACCAAAATGGAATATTTTGGCTTTCGTGATAACAGCAAGAACATCTTCTTTTAAGTGATCGTGGCCCTATTCAGAAGATAACATTGTTCTGAGTTATATAAAAGCAATCTCTTGCTTCTGCTGGGCTGAACAATTCTACCAACATCAAGTGAAGAGTAAATGGAAAGAAAGCATCGTTTATATTCATTGGGACATAGTGGCATTGGCTCAGGGGTAAATGACAGCTTGATGTTCTAAAAAAACCCCTTCATGCTTGGGGATTCAATGTCAGGGAATGCTGCTGGAATGTCATAAAAATAGTTGTCTTTATGGAAGAAAAACATGGCAGAAACTAAACAATCCCAGGAAGACTTGAAGCATTGACTTTGTTTTAGAGTGGGATAATGACAGTCAACATATATGATCCCGAAAGCTCCAGTTAAATATTTCCTTTATCATGCAACTATCTGATGTGCTAAAATGAAGAACTTTTTGCAAATTCATCTTTTGTTGTTACTATGATTAGTACATCATTGAAATATGACACCATACTTAACTGTTCATTAAGAAATCATAATGAACACCTGGAAAATTACAGAAGCAATAGTGATTCTAAACTAAAGCCATTCAGCTTGGATTGATTAAGGATAAATGATTGTTTTGAGTTTCTGTATTAGTACTGTCCATGATCAGTGAATGATAAATTGGGGCAAGGTCAATTTTGCAAAGGCATTTCTTCTAGCAAGAACAGCAAAGAAATGCTGAGTTGCAGTTACCAGATATGGGAGTTGCTTAAATAAATGGTAGCCTCTGAAAAAGTTGCACCCTATTAGAATTAAGCTTTGGTAAATGGTAGCCTCTGAAAAAGTTGCACCCTATTAGAATTAAGCTTTGGTTCCAGTACAACCAGTTCAAACCAGTTAGGTTTAACTTATCTGAGAACACAATGTTTCATTACTCACTCAAACTTTTCTTCAGTTTTTCTCCTTTGAGCAAAAGGTAAACTAAAAAATTTCAAATGAAATTCGATAACAACTGAACACAAGTTGAAAGGGATGGAGAAGAACGTTAGCAAAACAATGAATGAAAAATGAGCACTGACCATAAGGAATAGTGAATGGAGAGGGCCTAAAAACTGAAGTGGTAACAGGATATTTGTAGCTTATCATTAGCTCAGGCAAGAAAACATTATGGATGAATGGAAGCAAAGCCACCTGGATTAATTTCAAACACACATATAATATTGAACAAAAAAGAAAATATTCATGAGTGAGCAGAACCAATAGGACATTGTACACAACAAGAAGATTATGTGATATTCAACTGTGATAGACTTGGTTCTTCTCAACAATGTGGTAATTCAAGGCAGTTACAATAAACTTGGGATAGAAAATGCCATCACATAGAGACAGAGCACCATGGAGTCTGAATGCATATTGAAGCATAGTATTTTCACCTTTTGTTGTTGGTGGTGATGGTGGTGGCGGTTTGCTTTTTTTTCCCCCCCTTTCTCACAGTTTTTTTCTCTTTTGATCTGATTTTTTTCTTGCACAAGAAATATGGAAATATGTTTAAAAGAACTGCACATAATTAACCTATATGAGATTGTTTATTGTCTTGAGGAGAAGGGAGGTGAGGGAGAAAAATTTGGAATGCAAAGTTTTACAAAAATGAATGTTGAAAACTATCTTTACATGTATTTGGAAAACTAAAATACTATTGGGAAAAATATTCATGAAGATCAGAGTAGAAATCTTCATTTTCACTGCTCTGCCTATAGTGTGATATGCACTAGAGTTCTGGTCCAATAAAATTCCATGTTCCAAATTAAGATCCTACACTCTCCAAGAATATGTAAAATAGTGTGGCATAATATATAGAGTATTGGGCTCTGAGTAGGAAAGATTTAGCTCAAATTATGTCTCTGAAACTTAACAGCTGTGTCCTACTGAGCATATTCACATCACACCTAAGGTAAAACTACTAAGAAGGAGCAGCTACAACGAGAAAGGGATATTCCACACCAGATTCTTCCACATCAAGGAGATCATAGATTTTTTGCAAACTTGTATATTGAAGGCATTGAACTAGATGCTGGGGATTCTAAGGCAATCTTCCTACCCCTCCCCTCCACTTCTAATTATTGCCCTTAGGAGCTTATATGGGTGAGAGGAAAGAGGATGATATGCAAATAGATCAGATTAATACAATGTAGAATTTGATAAAGGCAAAATAAAAATACAATCAGACTATTCTAGGAAATTATAAAAAACTATTTTGATTAATTATGTGGCAATAAAACTGCCAACTTAGAAGAAATAAATAATAAATATAAGAGATTAGCCAAAGGAAAAAAAAAGAGACCAAATAATTCAATGTCAGAAAAAGAAACAAAGTATTAGATGAACTCACAAGGTAGGGGAGAAAGCCTCTAGGACCAAATAGATTTACAAGTGACTTCTATAAGAATTTCAAAAAACAATCAATCCCAATGCTACATAAATTCTTTGCAAAAATAAAAAAATACACCCTTCAATTCTTAATAACTAAACTAGGGAGGGGTAAATCAGAGAAAGAAAATTTCAAAATAATGTGCCTAATGAACATTTTAGTTCCAAAAATTAAAAAAATTAGTATATAAGAACAGATATTAGAAAAATTATACACTTTAACCAGGTTGGGTTTATAACATGAATGCAGGATTGAATCTACATAAAAATAATATAAACATAACAAAATATGTTAGAAATATAAGTACTACAATATGTTGTCAATAGATACTAGATATGATTTTGGCAAAATCCAACACTCATTTCCACTACAAACTTTGGAAGTTATAGAAATAAATGGGCCTTTCCTAAAGATAGTATATAGCAAAAACCATGAGCATACTTTGTATATAATGGAGAAAAGTTAACGGTCTTTTCCAGTAAGATTAAGGGCAAAAGAAAGGATTAGCATTGTTATCAGTACTATTTACCATAATGCTAGAAATGCTAGCTGTAGAATAAAATCAGAAAAATAAATTAAGGGAATATGCATAGGCAATGAGGGAACAAAAGTATCACTTTTCTCAGATTACATAATGAACTTAGAAAACCTTAGAGAACCAGCCAAAATTAACTGAAATAACTTCAATAAGGTTGCAAGATAAGATAAATTCACATTAATCATTAGTATCCTTATATATAAAAGCAACAAAAAAGAGCAGGGAGAGGAAAAAGTGAAATTCCATTTTAAATGATGACAGAAGCTGTAAAATAATAAGGGAGTATAATTACCAAGATTTTTCTGGGCACTACATGAATCTAACTGTATTTAAAAATCTGAAGAAATAAAGATAGATCTAAATAACTGAAGAAATATTCATTACTCATGGATAAATCCAGGCCAATATAACAAAATGCAATGCTACTTAAATTAATTTACTTTTTCAGTGTTCTATCAATCAAATTAGCAAAAGAAGATTTTATAGACACAGAAAAATATAATGAAATTCATATAGAGGTCCAAAAGTTCAAGAATCTTAAAAGTAATAGTGAAAACAAGTAGGAAGGAAAGGGGTCTATCAGTACCATATCTTAAACTTTACCAAAAAGCAGTAATCATTAAAATGATTCATATTGAGGAGAGATAAGAGATGGAGAGAGAGACACACAGTCACAGACATAGAGACAAAGACACAAAAAAAGACAGAAATAGAAACAGAGAGAGATAAAGATACACAGAGAGAAGATATACAATATGTAGAAACAAACATATCACAGTATTTGAAAAACCAAAAGATTCTAGTTATTAGGGGAATGACTCACTATTTGACAAAAATTTCTGAGAAAAATAGATAACAGCCTATCTATTAGCATTGAAAATTGGCAGAAATTGAGCTTAGCACAACTCATAAAACACATCCAAATGGAAATATGACAAATATAAAAGTAAGATGATAAACAAATTAAGGGAACAAAGAATATAAATTACTTTAATTTACTTTACTTTATTACTTTACTTAATTACTTTAAATTACTTAAGACTTCATAGTCTTTCTGTAACTAAAGTCATAGGGTATTATACAAAATAAAATAGACAATTTGGTTTATATAAAATTTAAGCGTTTCACACAAATAATGGGAAGCAAATAAATAGGAAAAATCTTTTCAATATTTCTCAAATAAAGGTCAAATATTAAGATATATAAGCATCTTATTAAAATTAACAAGACTAAGGGCAATTTTTCAATAGATTGATGATTCAAAATATGCCAGTTTTCAATAAAAGAAATGTGATCTATCAATAATCATATGAAAAGGTGCTCTAAATCATTAACAATTACAGATATGCAAATTATAGAAAATTTAAAGTTCTAGCTCACACTCATAAGGCTGGAAAAGAAAAAGAGGGATATGACTAACATTGGAAGGGCTGTGGAAAAACAAGAATATCAATATACTACTGATAGAGTGAATTAGCTATTACTCTGGAAAGCAATTTGGAACTATGTCGAGACCCAGCAAAGCTACCCCTATACTTCAAAAAAATTAAAGACAGATAAAAAGGAAATGTATGTACAATAATATTTAGCACCTTTTTTCAAGGCTGCTAAATAGTGAAAATTAAGGAGATGTCTTCCTATCAGGGAATGATTAAATAAATGGTGGCATATAAATGCCATTGTGCCCTAAGAAATCATAAGGTGGTCAATTTTAGAGGAAACCAAGAAGACCTTTATGTAGTGTGGTGAAGAAAAGTAAGCAAAAATAGGAGCACAATTTATATAATAATATTATGAAGAAAAGCATCTTTGAAAAATGCAAAGATAAATCACAAGTCTAAATGAAAATTGAGCCTTTTCACTCATCTCCTGACATAGAGGTGAAACTAAAATGCAAAGAGACATAGATTTTCTGAGATGGCTAATAAAAGAATCTGTTTTGCATGTCTATGTAACTATGTATTAAATATTTTAGTGAAAAACAATTGCTCAATGAGGGCAAGTTGTGAGAGAATTTTTTAAAAGTTTTTTAATTGAAAAAATAAAATAAACTTTTTTAAAGAAGAAAAGAAAATTTGAAGATGGAGACAGCATTTTAATATGGGAAAGTCTGAGAAATCTGTAGAGAAACTGGAAAATGTTCTAAGCTTAGGAGGGAGAAAAAGACTTGGAAGTCAGTAATGAGGAAATATATCCCAGCAATAGAGACAGACTTCAGAGATCCAAAGAAGAGGGAGATGGCATACTAAGTTCAATAAAACAATGGTTTAGTTTGGTTTGGCTTGAACACACAGAGGGAAATTATATGAAATAAAGTCAGAAAGGCAAGTTGGAGACAGATTGTAAAAAGTCTTAAATGACAGATCAAAGATTTTTATTTTATCTTAGAAGCAACAGGATGTCACTAAATGGCTTTGATCAGGTCAAAACCTGCACATTAGGAAAATGCTTTTTTCCCCTCAGAGCTATGCAAAGGATGGCTCGGAATGGTGGAAGTGAAGACAAAAGACCATTAAAAAGATTATCACAATCATGCATTTTAGAGATGAGGCTTTGAACTTGGTATCAGTGTGAGTGAGACAAAAGGATGGATGCAGGAGAGGGATGTGTCAGCTTCTTAGATTTGGGAGCAGAGGGACGCAAAAAGAAGTCAAAAATGTTTTGAAAAGAAGAGAAGTTTGAACCCACCCAGATGGCAATGAAAAGAATTTTTCCTAAAAGACCTCTGTGGAACTGTATGACAAAGGAGGTACTCCACAGGGTGCTAGGGATAGTGGATGTATTGGGGGAAAATGTTGTATAAAAAGACATCAGGCAGAATATGTGGTAAAGAGGATGGATGCTAAGAAACGATGCTAAGTTAAGAGATATGATACTACAGAACTACAAACAGCTGACTGGGCGTCTGAAAGCTGCAGATGTGCCAAAGGTTTGGCTATCTGAACAGAGATGGAAACAAGGAATACAAGATTAAGAACACTGGTTAGGAATGTGTTCCTGAATCTAAACAACATGACATGGGCTTGCTCTTGTGAGTTTCTAGTTCCTCAGAGAACACTCTGAAAAATGTGTTGATAATATCCTGTAACTGAGTTGTTCATACAATTTCAATAATATTAGTAATAATTTCTAGTGTTTTGAACCTAGTATTTTGAGGAGCCCATTGATAAGGACAGTCACTTCAGCGAAGGGGCCATACTAGATATTCACAGCTTCCAAGCTTCCAATAATACCAACTGGATGATCCTTGTAATCTTAAAGAATAAATTGTGACCCCAGCAATTTTAGCTATGAGGAAACTATATAGAAGATGTCTTTACTGGTTCATTCATGTGATCAGATTATAAAAATAACCTTGTATCTTTCCAGGATTCCAATGATCACCACATTTCTACTTCTAGAGGTGAATTAAAAAGTATTTAACAGAAAGAAAGGCGGATGGATTCTATGTGGGAAATCTGAGAGATTTTTTTTCACAATATCACTTTGTTCTTCAGTGCAATAGGGCAGGTAGGTAATGCAGTGATGGAGCACCAAAACTGGAATTGGGAAACCACAGTTCAAATTTAGCCTCAGATGTTTACTACCTGTGTGACCCTGGACAAGTCAGTCTTGTTTGCCTCAGTTCCCTCATCTCTAAAATGAGCTGGAAAAGGAAATGGCAAAACACTCCAGTGTCTTTTCCATGAAATCCCTAAATAGGGTCACAAAGAGTCAGACATGACTGATAAATAACTATGCAATAACAGCTCCAGTGCAAAGACACATTTTTTAATGTAAATGTTCTCTGGATGCTATAAGATTAAAAATCTAAATACAGCTCAATCTCTGAAGAATAAAAATTATATGTAAAATAAAGGGTAATGGAGAAATTGAACAAGTAGGTGGTAGGCACAGTGGATAGAGTGTCAGCCCTGGAGTCAGGGAGACCTCAAATCTGGCGTCAGAAACTGTCTAGTTGCATGACCTTGGGCAAGTCACTTAACCTTGTTTGCCTCAGTTTCTTCATCTGTAAAATAAGCTAGAGAAAAAATTGGCAAACTACCTCAATATCTTTGCAAAGAAAATGCCAAATGGAGTCACACAGAATTGGACACAACTGAAAAATGACAAAACAACAACAAACAAAAAGGAAGAAATTTCATGGTGGTCAAAGTAGATTGCAGAAAACTTCTGATAGTAATTGGTATACAGAAAGTGACATAAGGGACCAATGAAGAAATGCATGGTTGAAAAAATGGGCTGATCATATGGCAAGAACAAGAAATAACATCTGTACAGTCCACGTCCTGAACTGATACTCATGAAACATGAGAATACTTAGAGGAAGACTTCTAGCATGTTAGGTAGACTCTCTGTGAAAGTGGGGCACTCAACAAATTAGCTGTATTTATCCATTAAACCATGGAAAGTTAATTTTATTCTATCAAAAATGGAAAAATCACCTAGATAAGTGGAAGACATACATGACATATGATAACCATAGTTTTGGATTTTGGGGTGTAACTTTTGAGAGATTGTGATGCAAAGAGGTTAGAGAGCTGGTATTAAGGAAGATCTGCCATTTAAATATGGTCTGATATACATTCTCAACCACTGTGAAAGATCTAAGTAGGTACAAGACTAAAACTGCATAAGGTGACATGACCCCAGATAGCCTGTGGAATTCACAATTCAAATACTACCTCCTGCACGCCTTTTCCTGATTATTTCCCCCGCTGCTATTATCATCTAAACTTCCCATACCTACTTTTAATATACCTATTTGGATACATGTAATCTTCCTAGGTAGACTGTAAACTCCTTGGGGACAGGATTTTGGTCCCTATATCCCTAGCACTCAAAGAACATATAACAGACATTTGTTGATGGGTTGCTTGCTTTGTCACAGTAACAGAAGGAATATTTATATCACCAAGAGCCCAACAGGCCACATTCTGTTCTGAGTCTATTTTTTCTTGTACCTATTGCCATTTTTGAGTGCTACCGCAAATACTAGTGTCTTTGTCAGTGATTCTATGATTATGATACTACTCCAGGTCTTTGCTATCATGTAAAGAATTAAGTCACCAGAAAGCAGGCAACATAAACTGCTGTAATAGGTCTGGGGTTTGTTCTGATGCATTATGCTTGAAACATTCCCTCAGTGACCTTTTATTTCTTGAAAAACGCAGATTAACTATGCCACAGGATTCTATGTAGCAGAGAAATGGGACTATTATAGTGGTTTAGGGTTTCTGAGCACTTTGCTTCTGTCTGGGGCTGTATTCTGTTGGTTGTCTAACCCTTTTAAGCAAGGGATCCAAGAGCATAAATAGTGTGTGTTGCCTTTCTAGCATCTCATGTGCTTCAGGTCAGAGCTGTTATGATGCCCCAGAGTCTAGTTTCCATCTTATGATAAGGGAAGGTCTGTGATAATTTTGTTTTACAGGTTGAAGGGAAATTGCCTTTCTGATTGAATAGCCTAGGATTCCTACTCACATCCTTTAAGGGTTTGCCACTTCAAGGCCAGGGATATGACACTAATACACATACATAACGCCCTTTAAATCTAGAAAGGCCTCCTATAAAAAATGTTGCTGCATGTGAGATATGATGCAATCATACTCAACCACAGTAGATAAATATGTATCCTAAGTCGTCACCATGTTTTTCAATATACTGGCCCACATTGTAAAGAGTAAGGTTATTTTTATGACATCATTATCAGCTACTCAGAACCTGCTGGGTATTGGATGGGCAGCTCTCTCAGATTTTTATTATAGATCTTTCCACATTCTTTCACACAGTCAGCTGTATTCAGTAAGCCAACATCAGATTGAGTTTATGCCAATGTTATCCATGCTTTAAGACACAAAGCATAGATTTACCAGCAAGGTCTGGTTAATCTATATTTAATGTAATACAGAAAAGAAAATTTGCATTGGCCACACAGGCCTGGACAAACATGTTCATTTGAGTTTCTATAACTGCATTAGCATTTTTAGTCATGGTTTCATATATTTCAAGTCAACATTGAATGAAAAAGAAATGGCCAGGTTTTCACATTTTAAAAAAGTGTATAGAAAGTTAGTTTTAGTTTATCAAAAAATAGAAACATCACCTCATTAAGTAGAGGAGATACACAATACATGATAAGCATAGTGTTTCTGTATTTCAGGATGTAACTTTTGAAAAACTGTGTTGCATAGAATGTAGAGAGCTGATGTTAAGGAAGACATGCAGTTTAAATATGGTCTGATGTACATTCTGTCACTTAACTTTTTTGTTCTCCAGGAAGTGAAGGATACAAATTGAAAAAAAAAAAGTTGGCTGAATTTTATTGTTGAAGGCAGTTTCCTCACCTGGAATCAGAGGCATAGTACCTGTTCATATCACTCTCCATTATTTCCACTGGCATTAGAGTGAAGCCAAAGAATTGTTAGCATTTGCATGATATCTTCCTGGAATAAAGTGGTATGTATATGACGGTAGTCTATTCTGTGATTAATTATAGTCGAGTCTTCCTAATCTAGTATTGGAAGGACCATGGAGAGCACCCAGGCCATACAACACTATTTGTCTGGCTCTTTTCCAGTAATGATGGTGAGGTGGAAGTAACCCTGGGTTCTAAGGCTATGTGATAAGTTCTGTCACTTTGGGCCATGATGGGCTAAGTTCTGGGAACACAAACAGGCCTATGGGATGCTCCCAGGGAATTCTAAAAATAATCTGATGAAGTAGTTTCAGCCACGTAAATATAGCTCGTGAGGAGAACATAAGGTAAATCCAAAAATGTGAAAATTATGTTTGCCATGAGAGCTGTTACAAAGTCTATATATGTGGGTGGCTAAGAGAGAACAGATAGTCCCAGAATTGGAAAATGTTACTTATCATCTGACGTCTACTTCTGTAAAACAGTGGTGCCAAATGCAAATAAAAACAGATCTTTGTGAGCCACATAAATTAACATTATCTATGTTGAACTGTGTTTTCATTTTGTTAAACACTTCCCAAATATGTTTTAATGTGGTTTGGGTAGCACAAGGGAGTTCTGAGGGCCTTGAGTTTGACATCTCTGCACAAAAGCCTAGAAGAACCATTGGCAGGGAAGCCAAATTTATGAATGGTGATTTTTTTCCTAGCTATCTGCAGTATGTCAGTGGTTAGGTTCTTGGTGAGGAGAAGTCTTGCAATGCTCCACTGCTAGAATGTTCAAAGAACTATGTGAATCAGGAACTTCTTCATTTGCTATGTCAGGATATCATTCTCCCTTCCCACCCCTTCTTTGCTTTAGTTTAGTTGTGCAATTGGGTCTTGTCTTTCTATCTGAAATATCCATTGTGGTATAGATCTACATAGTTGTGTCTCATGAATATGTTTCTGAGTATCCTCAGAAGGATTGTTTCTGGTCTTTGGTTACCTGAAGCTAGAAAAAAGAACCTGAGGAGTTCAGAATTTTGATCTGAGCAAGTTATATTCTGATGAATATCTATTACTGATGAAACTTGGTTCTGAATCACCTCTAGTTCATAATCTTAAAGAGTAACTCTGAAATACCTTCTATTTTTATTGTTTAAGTTACTCCTACACAGCTAAGTGAATAAAATATAACCCTGGAATCAAGAAGAATCATCTTCTTGCATTTAAATCCAACCTCAGACTATTAAATCCAGTCACACAGACCTGGGTGACCCTGGACAAGTCACTTGTTTATGAATCTTAGCTTCTTTATCTGTCAAATGAGCTGGAGATAGAACTGGCAAACCACTCAAGTATCTTTGTCAAGAAAACTCCAAATGGGGTCATAAAGAGTTGGATATGACTGAAATGACTAAAGAACAAATAAATGACCCTTGTTCTATTGATGATAAAAACTAAAATTTTAAAAAATCTTGATAAGATACAAACTGATCTGTAGCCACTCTATCCTGGCTGTAGCAATGTGGCCCTATCCATTCAGGTAGTATATTATTGTCCATATTAATGGACAATACTTTTATATAAATAAATATATTTTATATAAACATATTTATATAAATAAATATAAATATTTATTAATTGCTTGCTATGTGCCAGACAGTGTCAAAAGTTGGAGATACAAATATAAACAAATGAGGCAGTTTCTAACCTCAAGGAGATCTCATTCTAATAGGAAAACACACACAGAAGACAGGGTATTAAGGGGAGAGTTGGCTATTGAGGAGATGAAACAGTCTGGAGGTATGATCTGAGCTCCAAGTGAAATGAGCATAACCTCATGAAATGATGGTCTAAATTAGGGACTCACTAATCAGATAATTATCCCTCTCCCTCTTTCTATCTTAATAGTCAGTGTTGCTTTCATGGGAATCACTATTAAAATAAGATTTAACTCCCGAGAGATTTTTTTCCAGGTAGGAAGAAAGTTGCCCCAACATATTGACTGAAGGCCTTTCTTATTTTGACCTTGATAAAGAAGGATAAGGTGGGGAAAGAGAGAATGTTTCTTCAATAATGGATGAAACTTCATAAGCATAAGTACCCATAAAATGAGTTATTTTAATGATGAATGTTTAAAGGTACATCCCTAACCTCTGTGGATGATTTCAGAAAAAGTATTTTGTCATATTAACTGCTTTCTCTGTCAGGGACAGAATGTTGGATGGTATAGACCCGTGGGTCTGACTCATTATGGATTTTTTCATATCTTATATGATACTAATATTATTATGTACTATATGTAAGTGATGACTGTGATATTACAGTCATAACCTTTAAATTAATAAGATGAACAAAAGAACTGCCATTCTGGTTCATATCCAATATGAACTTATGTGGATAGGACACAATTTAACCAAATATATTTTGAGCAATTATGTACCAAACTGTACAATCTTGAAGTCAACAAGAAGCAATGTTAGAAATTGTATATCAACGGGGCCAAATTATATTCTCTATTCCTCAGTCTATAAGTGGTGTGTGTATATGTATGTCTATAAAAGGAAATGATACTCAAGTTATATCAACCATATAGATTCTGAACATCTGAATTTTTAGTCATTTAAAAATATTATAGCAATTTTATGGGTTTACTGATGAAAATCATAATACTTGTACAATGAATTTTCCCTGAATTTACAATGATGAAGATTATACATTTTCTCTATTTTTATACAATTTAGAACAAAATTTCCTTGAATATGCTCCGTGATGAGTATAGGCCATTAGTAGATTCCAAAAATACAAGATATAAACTTCTGGTTTTAATCATGGTGCTTTCAAACTCTCAAACATGGACAAATAAAATCTAGTCTTAAGGGAAATATTACATAGCCTTGTTTTGCATTTAAAGAAAAGCTTAAACTCCTTTAATAAACAATATCCCTCCCATCCCCAAATCAAAAGTCGTGTAAAAATCAAGATAGACCATAGAATACAAAGACAGACAGTGCTAGCCATTTTCTGGTTAGTACTCTTTAGGACTGAAAAAAATTACAGAAGTAACAACAGTGAAGAGAAACAGGGAGAAAAGATCAGTAGCTGAAAGAAGAGACTTGCAGATCAGAAGAATTTAAAAAGAAAAAACAATTCAATCACACTACTTTATGATCAAACAGACATTTGATGATCCTATTTGAACAACTGTGAAGAGAATTAATTTGTTAAGGTCCTGGAGGTGAGTGTCTGAAAGTGCTGAATACAATATATCACAGATAGGAGAAAAATAACCTAACCTGGCATTTCCGAAAGGCACAAGCAAGGGGGAAGGTAGATGAATAATCTAGCATAATAAAAAATACTGTATATAAATGGAAAGAAGTACAGTGTGTCTGTATTTCTTCTCTTTAAAAGACAAGACATTCATAACTTTCCCTCAAATTCTGTGTTCCTTCCACAAGCGCAAATGCTCCAGGGTGTTGTGAAAATGTTTGTTAATCTGTTCTTGTTTCTTCACTGAACTCAAGATTTGGAAGGTGGTCTCTTATCTTCTGGATAAGTTGATTCAAAACCTGAATTGTCACTGTATCATTTTTCTTTCCATAAAAATAGATACATCTGTTCAGAATTTACATAAAAAGCTGAACTTGTAAGCAAAGAATCTACAGACTGATTTGCTATTTCCATACCCTTCAAAGAAGGCATTGCATGACTCTTGCCTCTG
The DNA here is from genome assembly GCF_902635505.1 of Sarcophilus harrisii. Classification (NCBI taxonomy): domain Eukaryota; kingdom Metazoa; phylum Chordata; class Mammalia; order Dasyuromorphia; family Dasyuridae; genus Sarcophilus; species Sarcophilus harrisii. The sequence goes on along the minus strand of NC_045428.1, from coordinate 86,359,542 downwards.
TGAAGGTCTTCTCCATTCTTGTCTGTTTTTCTGCCAGACCAGAAGAGATGGACACATGAACTCACAGCCACCCCTGGTTTGGCTTCTTGAGCAGTTTGGAAGCTGCCAAGGTACACCATCCTTAACTGCTCATGGTTCTTTTAAGCATTTCATCCTCTCAAATGTCCTGATGATCAAAGTAATGGTAGCCAGCTGGGCTTTAGAATCACTGATTTCACCTTCATATGGAGAAACTGCCTGGGACATAAATTTATATGCCCACTGTTTCATGATTTTCAAAATCAATTTTCCCAACAGCTAGAGCTCCTTGAAGGAAAAGCAGGCAGCCCTGCCAATTCTGCTTTGATTAAAGAACTGAAAGTCTGATGTGCAAATGAAAAAATCTTCTGGCACTTCTTCCACTTATCATCCACTTTGGAATTTTCTTTGTAGCAAAAAGTCAATTTATATTCTGCAAATACCAAGGGAAGGAGTGTAAAGTGAATACGTTGATTCCCACTAGCTCCAAAATGTTTTGTGCACTGTTTAAAATCAAAAATTGCTGATCTTCCCTCAAGGTTCTGCTCATCAGGAAAGTCCTCAGGGTTAAGTCTTTTTCAGATTGATCTGGTTGGTCTTGAATAAACATTGATATTGGATTCATGATTGCATCCACCTAGTCTTGTGAGTGAAATCCAGGACATTACTTAGTACATAGCTCATACCCTTTCTGGACTTGTAGTTGAAATCCTCAAAGAGGAGATAAAAATGTTTTAGCTTCAAAACTTAAGATATTGTTACACGTCAAGAGGTATCTTCAACCTTGTAAACGCCTTTGAAACTGTATTGCTGATAGCAATGTGTTTTAGGGTTAGCTGATTAAATATTTCCAGGGTTGTTTCTAACCCTTTATTAATAAAATCCACACATTTTAGATAGCACTTTATGCTGAGGTTAATAAGAGACACTTGTAAAGACAATGCATCTTCTGAAGGCGTCTTATCTGGACTTTATTACTGTAGTCACTCAATGTAAAAATGTCAAAAAGTTTAATATATGTGGGATTCTAGGTCCATCTTCATGGTGAGCAAATAAAGCCAGAAGCTAATTTATCACTTAAAGCAATGATTATATTTATCACATTTACATTTTGGTATAGTTCATCATAGGCTGGGGGAAAAGGGTTCAAAATCGAGGAAAAGGGCTCCCTGATGGAATTCATCAAGGAAGACCTGGATGATACACCCCACGAGATACTCTTAAGCCAAGGCATTTCTGTAATTTCTAACTTGTTCCAAGATACCAGTGAAAACAATCTGTTTGTATTGTTCCATGTTTATACCCTTCAACTGAGTGAGGCAGACCAAATTGTTCCCACTAGAATTCTAAGTTCCTGTCTTTCTCGTTCTGATCTCTCTCTATACTGGCTATGCCCTTGATGCCATATTTATACCCAGAGCTTTTTCATTTCTGCAAAATCTAGTAGAACAAAATCCATAGGATCATCGATGTCTCCAGTTCTTTCTTCATCTGTTGACTCTCTTTCATTTGGCAAAATACTTCTGATATTTTGAAGAAGTTAATTTCAAAGAAATCAACCTCTTAAGGGAAGTGTTGTACACCACAACATATCTCTAACAAATATTTCAAAATACCTTTTCTGGACTGAGAAAATGACTTGACATAAACAACTCCCACTGTAATAAATAGAAAGAATCTTGGGATAATATTTCCAGCATACTGCACAACTTCACAGAGATCTGTTATTTTCCTTCCTGTGGAAAATTCATTTGTTAAATAGACTGCCAAATAGTGCAGTTCATCAGAAATAGCCATATTAAGTTCATAGTAGCCCTCTGGTGCTAACATAGATATTTGTGGTTCACCAAACATGTTTCCAAACATCCATAACTTTGTTTTTGTCCAGGGATCATTTTATCCTGAATGACTGAATCTTCACAGTCTGAATAGCTTTCTCTAGGAGTTTTTCCTGTTCATCCTGCAGTGATTGCTGTGTTGTAAGCTTGGTTACTTCTTGGACACTATGACAAGTAGCACCACCCTCTTTAGTTGTTTTTCAGTCAAGTCTGATTCTTTGTGACCCCATTGGGGCTTTCTTGCCAAAAATACTAGAGAGTTTTGTCATTTTCTTTTCCCTCATTTTACAGATGAGGAAACTGAGGCAAACAGAGTTAAGTGACATGCCAAGGGTCATACAGTTCATAATTATCTGAAGGCCAGATTTGAACTTGGCAAATTGCATCTTCCTGACTCCAATTCCAACACTCTATCAACTGTACCACCTAGCTTTCCCACTTCTGAATTTACTCTCCTAAAATTCTTTCCCTGTCTTATAAAATTTCCTCTTCATCTTGGAAGGAAAATAGTTACCAAAGAGTCATATAGAATTGTAAATCCTTATGTTAATAGTGATTTATATTCAATCAAACCTTTAATTATCGCAGTCTAGTCATATAGAACTACAGGAAGAGAGAAAATCATCTGGGGTGAGGGAAAGAGGCACTGAAATGGAGGGCAAGAGAAACAGATTCCTGAGATAACAATAGGATGCTAGAAGAAATATTAGGCTCCCCCTTTTTATGAGAAATCCACAAGTCTTGCTAATGTATTTCCTAGAACAGAGTATTCAACATGTTCAAGAAGGATTGTCTATTTATTTACTCAAAGGCGACAGATCCCATGGTATTAATAACAAAGTCTTCCCCAGTGAACCCCTGCTGTTGATGTTTATAGGGCTGCAATTACAGAAATAGGGAGCTTGGTGAAAAGGGAAATGACACTATCCACACCAGCAGGATCCCTTTTGATTATAAAGAATGAGAAGCAGATGGTGGAGACTCTTCACTGAAAGAAACATAAGGGAGGCTGACGTATTATTTCTGAGATTGACAGATAATGTATTCACCCATACAAATACATGTACAAATAGCATCTATGTCAAATGTAAACATATACATCCTTGGATATAATCTAGTCTCATCCTCTCATTTTACAAGATGCAGGAACTGAGGAGCCCAGAGGTTAAAAGACATCAAAGATCTTATAGTTAATAAGTAGCAGAGCTGGGATTGGAGTTAAGGTCTGTTCATGGTAAATCAAGCGTTCTTCCAATGAGATCACACTATCGATGGTTTTTGTTTGTATTCAGAAGCAGAATGGGCAGCTAAGCTATGTGGTACAAGAGGGAGAGCACCAGAGCTGGAGTCAGAGAGATTCAGCTCCCTAAGTTTAAATCTGGCCTCAGACATTTACTTGCTGCGGAACTCTGGGCAAATTACTTAACCCTCTTGGCCTCAGTTTCCTTATCTGTAAAATGAGCTGAAGAAGGAAATGACAGAGCAATCCAGGATTTCTGCCAGGAAAACCCCAAATGGTGGTCACGAAGAGTCAGACATGACTTAAGGGCAACAAAAATGCTTAAGAAGAATCTTCTGCACATATTCCTTCTCTCTGAATTGGGGGCATTACTACAGATCCCTGTTGCTGTGTCTACTTGAGGCATTCTCTTTGACAATACACTGAGCTAAGCTGTCACCTCCTATGATTTTTTTTTTTTTGCTGAGGCAATTGGGGCTAAGTGACTCGCCCAGGGTCACACAGCTGGGATGTGTTAAGTGTCTGAGGCCAGATTTGAACTTGGGTCCTCCTGATTTCGGAGCTGGTGACCTCCTATGATCTTAATAGGGATTTTCTCCTACATATCCCAGGTCTAGCAAGACTGCTCTCTGTACCACCATGGAAAGATGTGGAGAATAAAGACAGCAGCCGATCCAAGCAGTCACTAGAGGACAGCCTGGAATAATACAGTTTCTCAAGCACATGTGGGCTTTCTGGAAGAAAGGCTTCCAGGATAAACAAACACCCCCTGCAATGATGAAGCCGCGTTTCCACTGTTAGGGAGTCAGGGCGGATGGAATTACCTACACAAGGTAAATGAAGCAGGACTTTTGAGCCAGGCCATGAAAGAAAGCAGAATTCTACCAGAGACAGAATTTCTAAGAATAAGCAAGTCATTTTCCACTCTCATCAAGGATATCCTTAGCAAGGACTTGATACGGATAGAACAGGTGGCCAAGCACGTGTTCTCTCAAGCCCCTCTCATCAAGGGAAGGCATCATAGTGGAAGGAAGGGAGCCCCGGGCCTGGAGTCGGGAGATAGTAGTTTCTGGGCTCAGCCAGGCTATGGTTCTATGATTTATTAGGGTAAGAACAGAAATGTCAGGGCAGGCACAATCAGCCGACCCAGCAGCTGCAGGGTATCACATGAAAGTTATTGGCTTTATACAGCAATTTCATTTGTTTCTTCCTTGTATGGAAGCATGTGCATGCATTTAAGTTGACTCAAAGATGCTAAATTTACAGGGATGGAGAATAATGCTCCCCCACCTTCCTTGCTGCTAACTGGGTACTGCTCTCCTGACTGGTGGCTGCCTTTCCCAAAATACTCTTTCAGGATAGCTCCAGATTGTTTCACTTCATTCCTTTTTATCTGACTTCAACTTCCTTCTTTTTGCCTCTATATCCTTTCCTTTCCTTCTCCACCTTTCTCTTACCCTCCATTGTTCCTGAAACATGAACCATAATAAAATCAGCTCTCTTGGATGAGGCTCCTTCATGGATTCCCTTATAGACCACTCACCATTCCTGTAAGTGATGGATTAAATTACCCTTCCCCAGCCACCACTTCTCTATGCATGCTGTTTCTCCCATTGGAATTTAAACTTCCTGAGAGAAGGGATTGCCTTTAATTTTATATGTATGATACCAAGGCGTAACACAGGCCTTGGCACTTGGTGAATGATTTTTCATTCATATTTTAAAAAAAAAAAGAAACCCAAGAAAGTTTAACATTACAACTTCGTTTTTAATATAACTGACACAGTAACGATCAACATTTCTGTAAACAATCAAGTTGCCTTTGTTTTACTCATTCCTAGATTGGAAATGGTTGAGATTTTGTTCTAGCTCATTAAAGCTGTTTTGGGAACTTAGAGAATCTTTGCAAAAGAATCAGATTTACCAGTGATGCTAAAAATCAAGAGATCTTTATTTAGCACATTTTAATCCACACATGGAAAATGTGAGATTTAAGAGGATACCCTGGAGAGGGGGAGCACAGTGCAAAAAGCAGGGTCAACAAGGACAAGAAAATCTGGTGGACAATCTCAGGTCATGGCAAGAACAACAGGATTCAGTGATGATTCCATGGAGAAACTCCTCCTTGTCACCACAGCCTCTTCCTAATGATGAGGTGAAGTGATTTGTCATAGGAATCACATGTAAGGAGTAGAAGAGCAAAGATTCCAAAACAGATCCTTTGGGGCTAATTTTCTCTGTAGCATTTTAAACAATAGCTTATGATCTATCTGCATTTCAATTTGAAAAGAATTCATTATGTGTCAGAGACTGGAGATATAAAGACAAAAATAAAAAACAATTTGTCCTTCAGAAAATTGTAAACTACTGGGTGAACCCAATAAAAGACAGCTAAAAAATTGTTTGTTTCATTCAGTTTTTTCATTGGTGTAGATTCAGGGGTCCTCAAACTTTTTAAATAGGGGGCCAGTTCACTGTCCCTCAGACTGTTGGAGGGGCAGACTATAGTAAAAACAAAAACTTTGTTTTGTGGGCCTTTAAATAAAGAAACTTCATAGCCCTGGGTGAGGGGGTTAAACATCCTCAGCCGCTACATTTGGCCCGTGGGCTGTAGTATGAGGACCCCTGGTAGAGGAACTCTGGTGAGGGAACTATCATTACTCATGTAAATCTGAAAACATTCAGTATCTCATGGTCTTAGAGAATTGTTGGTAACCCTGAAGAACTTAGGCAATATTCAGGTTCTCATGGAAGCATTAGAAACAGTTCTTTCTGACTCTGAGGTCAGTTCTGTTTCTATCATATTAAGGTTGCTACTTATAAAAACTATTTAAGGAGCAAATATAAAGGTGTTGGGTTTTTTGTTTTTTGTTTTTTTTTGCTTTTTTATTGTTTTCTTTTTTCTGTTATAGATGTACATTGATTTTTTTAAATACAAATTTCTTTATGAATCATGTTGGGAGAAAAATCAGAAAAAAAGGGAAAAACCACAAGAGAAAAAAGACAGAAGAAAAAGAAAAAAGTGAACAAAGGTGTGCGTGCAGGTGTGTGTTTTTAACAACTAGAGATATCAAGAAAAGCCTTCTTTACAAGGTAATACTTGGGCTGTGCTTTTAAATGAGTTAATTTGTGCTCCTCAAATACAGAATGTGGTTTAAGACTATGCTACTTATTCCTTTTCTTATCTAAGCCAGAGTCCATGGTCCTTGTAAATTTCTATTTTAGCTACAAATTCTTCCCCTTTTTTTGGTCTTAATCATATCTATCATAGTTGTTTCCCTTATTACTTCTACTATTTATCAAGAAAAGGTAAATACACAGTGGGCAATCTGAAATTAAGTAGTCAATCACATATAACTTCCTTCAGGTAACAGAGAATCATTTAAAGGGATCATGATAAATCATTCTACCAGCTCTTAGCTTTTTTCAACCTTAGGCAAGCCTTTATGGAAGACTAAATCTAGATACTGTGTACTTTGATCACTTTGATGAACTACTTTGATCATCACTGAATTCCCTTCTGTCTCTTTCCATGGTCTGAGAATGCCCAATAGACTCTCCTTCCCTTTGACCATTACTTTGATCAAAGGAAAATACTGAGTCTTAACCAGCAAATCTCAATATTCATAGGGTCTTTATTCTAAGTACCTTCCATGTTACTTTTTACCTTGCTCTACTTGTTGAGAACCATTCCAGAATTTTCATGGATTCAATTTAAATTAATATTTACTTCAGATCTGGAACTATACACTAAAAACCAACTATTCATCAAAAACATACATATTTTTAGGATCTTTTTTCTTCACCAAACACTTCAAAAATCACAACTAAAATTACTTCTTATGCTACTGTTAAAATCACCAAGAAATGTGTCAGTTTTATGACCCTTTTATTAGAAGGGAATTCTAAAACATTATCATTTTATATTCTGAAATTCACTCTAACTTGATTCCATTTAGAATTTTAAAAAGAATTCTAAAAAATTGCAGTGTATCTAAGAGTTCTTTGTTCTGCAAATATGTGATAATGGACTCTGACCAAATGTCATGAAATTCTGACCAGGTATTGGAATTCATATGTTAAAACCTAATCTAATTTTAACCTTAACTACATGAAAGATTTTGGAAGCTCCCACAAGAAATGTTATATGAGAAGATGCTGAATTTGGAAAGAGGAGAAGGGAATCACGTTTAACTAAGTACTAGAGTTCCTTATATATAATATTACTGTAACTAATAAGAGGAATCTACTGGATGTTGTATACAAGGTTTTTAAAAAACATTTGGCAATGTTTTATAGCAGGAATTAATGGACTAAAAATCATCAAAGAGGAGGTATGATAAAATATTGGATAATATTAAAGAAACTTAGGTGAAAGACACAAAAGCTAAGCTGTTAATGGAAGTTATTTCCACTTGGAGAAGTTCTCTACATGAAGTATCATTGAGATTAATAATAAAAGCCATATGAATGACATAGGTAGGTATATACTTAGTGAAAAGAGCAGACATGGAAGATGAAGGTAAAATTAAAGTCTGAATCAATAAAAAAAAATGAAGGCTGCCAGGATTATGTGGATTGGGGTCTCATAAGGGACCTGAACTGGATAATGGACAGATTCGAACTACCATAAAAGAAAAGAAGATACTTTCCTTACAGCAAGAGACTAATCTTGCTAACTGGCATAATCATCCAGAATGCTAAATAGGAGAAAGATTTAAGCAGAAAAAATGCTTAAAATGCAGAAGTCAAATTGAGATGAAAGACAATGAGGATTGAATGCAAAATAGCTTGTGGAAGAGAAAAATATGAAATAAGATTGGAAAGATAGATACACTGGAGCCAGATGACCAAGCTGAGGAATTTGCATTTTATCCTAGTGGTGACAGGGTTAGGGTTGGAGGCAAGATTAATTAAATATTATGGAGTCAGGAAGTAGAATAGCCAGATCTGAAGTTTAGGAAAGTTGTTTGTGGAGGATTAATTGGGAAAGTAGTTTCCAATCAAGGTGATGGGTGATGAAGGCCTGATGACACATGAGATGTGAGTCTTTAACAACACTGCTTTTTTCTGTCTCTTCTAACCAGTTTCCAATTTCTTTCTTTTCTTTCCTCAATAATATTTTGTTTTTCCAGTTACACATAAAGATAATTTTCAACATTCGTTTTTGTAACACTGTGTTCCAAATTTTTCTCCTCCCTTTTTTTTTTATCTCCTTCCTCCCCAACACAGCAAGTAATCTGATATAGGTCATACATGTACAATATGTTTAAATATATTTCCATATTTTTCATGTTATGCAAGAAAAATCAGACTAATGGGGGAAAACATGAGGAAAAAAGCAAGTAAATAAAACAAACAAAAAAAGATGAAAATAATATCTTTCAATTCACATTCAGTCTCTATATAGTTCTTTCTCTGGATGCAGATGTCATTTTCCACCCCAAGTCTATTGGAATTATCTTGGATCAATTTGTTGCTGAAAAGATCCAAATCTGTCATAATTGATCATACTATAATCTTGCTGTTACTGTGCACAATGTTCCCCTGGTAGTGCTTACTTCACTCAGCATCAGTTCATGTAAGTTTTTCCAGGCTTTTCTAAAACCAGACTGCTTATAATTTTTATAGAATAATAGCATAATTTTCATTTATTCTGAACTTAAATACATACAAAATCAGATATTTTGCTTGAATAAGTTTATTTGTTGACAAGGTTTTGATCACACACACCCCTTTCTTGTTCAACATGACATTTCCTGCCTTCATCTACTCACAGAGACCTTTCAAAAACCCTTTTCTGTCAGGCCTTATCTCAGAAGCTACTGCTTATACTTGATCTTCTTGACTCTATTCCCTTCCCAATGGACATTTCCCTTTTTCTTTAGCATACTATTTGAATGGTAATTTGCTTCCATCAATTCTTCTCTTTTCTTTCCCTCTGAGGAGAACAGAATTTGCTTTTTATCCCTAATATACAACATCTTGAACATAGTAGGTTTGGGTAATTATTTCTTGGATTCAGTTGAAGAATTCAATTGTACCTTCCCATGTCTATTCTCTTCTTCATTTCTACTTCTTCACCTTTTTTCCAATTCCCAGCTAAAATCTCACCTTTTTATAGGAATCTTTTCCCAGCCTTAACTCTAGTGACTTCTTGTTGTTGGCCATATCCCATTTATCCTGTATATCACTCGTTTGTATATAGTTGTTTCGTGTTGTCTCTCCACTAAAATCTCAGTTTCTGAAGATCAGGAACTGCCTTTTGCCTTTCTTTATATCTCCAGCACTTAGTAGGGAACTCAAAGGTGGATTTTAATGAATGTTTATGGATGGACTGACTTTGGGAAGCATATGTGGCAATCCTCAAGGGGCTCTTCCTTGCCTTTGATCTGTAGCCACTTTTTATATCCTTCTGGAAGATGCTAAATGAAACACTGACATTACAAAGTATCTTTAAGGCACTGAGTAGAATAATAATAACCAGCATTTGCATGAAGCTTTAAAGTTTCCAAACATTTTACATGTATCATCCCAATGGAACCTTTTGACAACACTATAAAATAGGTACTATTACAGCTATCATTATCCACATTTTCTACAGGAGGAAATGTCCATGGTCGCTCAGTTAATACAGGAGAAGGCATTAAACCTACCTTCTGCTGCCTCCAAAGACAGCGTGATGGAGCGGTATTGGAACATCAAGTTCAGGACTTGATCCAACATACCACATTGGCTCCCCAACTAGCCTGGCATATAACAATCCTGATCATTTAAAGATGGATAATAGGATCTACTGGGAAATATCCCTTTGCAGTGTTGGAACACCTTCACCTCTGGGATTCTACTTCTTTCTCCCAATGCTAGGAGCCAGGCAGGGGAGTTATTATTATCCCTATTTTATGGATGAGGAAAATGAAGCTCATGTAAGTTATGACTTGCCCAAAGTAACATGTCTAATAACTGGCAGAGCTAGTACTAGAATCGAAGGCTTCAGCTTTCCTGCCCAGTGCTCTTCCAGTCAGCAGAATACAGTCTCTTCTGTAGCCTCAGGGTATAATTTGTAAGGGCAGAGCTCTTGTTGACTTCAAATAAAGCAGAATGAGTGGGAGCAGGACACTCTCCCCCTCCTCCTCTGAAAGGGAGGAGAGAAGGGAAAGATAAGTTCATCTTGATTCAATAAAAAAGCAGAATGTAAAAGGTCTAAACATTATGTCCATTCTCCAGGTCTTCTTTCTAGATGGAGGAGATTTTTTTATTCTTAGAAATGATGTGATAATGATAGTGATTTGCTTCCAAGGCTGTGAAACTATTTGAATATGTGCTTTCTTTTTTAAGTTGTGAGAGTAAAACTCCAAGGTTTGAAGGAAGTACATTTATCCCATTAGAAGATGATTATATATCCTCTACATAAATATATATACATATATACATATATAGTTATACACATACATATGTATATATAAACATATATGTGTATAGGCATATATGCATATTTATGAAGTTGAATATATATATACTATGCATATATAAGTATGCATATATCTATAAATATATATATACACACACATATATACATACACACAAATATATATCATATATATATACATATATATAAGCTTATTTATATCCTTGGAGGACAATTTTTAACTTGTAATCCACTTATTGGATTATTCTTCCAAATTTATGGCAAGAACTATTAGTCCTCAATTATTTCCTTTCCAAGTTCTGGAATGAGGTTTGGTAGTGCCCACAATCTTGCCAGTCTTTCAAGTCCAAAATCCCAGAGTCATGTTAAACTCTTTTTTCCCCTCTCAATCCTTATATACAATTAGTTGCCAGATACTACCAATTTTACCACCACATCTCTTGCATCCACTCTCTTTTCTCTGTTCATACTGACATCATCATAGACTCTTAAAATGAGGCAGAGGGTGACAGAAGCATGAAAGGGACTGGAGTTTCTCTGCTAGTTGCTGATTCACGGTGAGTCTAAAAATTCACCTTTGTCTTTGGAATCACATTGAGACCAACTCTGGAGCTAACTTGCTGGGTACTTCACAAGGTCAGTTCCATAAAAATATGCCAGTAGTGCCAAAGAGAATGAACTGAAGCTAGCAAGGAAATCTAAGAACAACAAATAAATTTGGATTTTTTTTTTAGTTATACTGAGGTAAAAATGAAAATCAAAGAATTGTATTTGGAAACATGGTTGTACTGCTCAGTTCAAAGCTTATTTTGTTTCTCTGTCTCTTTTTTTCTCTTCTTTCTTCTAAGAAGAGCAATCTTGGGGCTAAAGAAGACAGGGAACAAAGGCTAACAAAAGGTTGATTTCTAAGATAAGTAAGGAGTTAGTAAGAGAGCACCTAACTGCCTTTGATGAGTTCAAAATGCTAGACTCAAAGGAAGAACATCCTAAGGTGCTGAAAGAACTTTGAGAATTGATTGCTAAACCTTTGTTAGTGATTTTTGAAAGACTGTAGAGAAAAGAAGTTTCACAGAACTAGGAAAAGTACAAATTTTTTAAAAAAGAGTAAAGCCTGAAAACTACAAGGCAATGAGCTTTATTTAGAATGCTAACTTAAAGTGTGTGGGTAGTGAACCTCAAAAAAGGAAGAGTGATTTCAAAGGTCCATTTATGACTTCTCGGGAGCCAACCCTGAAAGACTTACCACAAAACAAGGGTTGAAGAGGAAAGAGAGCAGGTTAGATTGCTTTAGACTGAAAGATGGAGTAGTGGGATTCTACAAACATGTTGACCTAGATTTTAAACATTCTACAGTTTTTCATTTTACCATTGTGAGCAGAATAAAGAAATGTAAGTTAGACAATAGTATTGTTAGATGCTTTGGAATTGGTTGGATTGAACAACTTAGAAAAAGGTCACTTCTCCTATAATACATCAGGGAATTAATTATTGGTCCTGTGATACTAAACAGAATTAGAAAGAATGAAAATACAGGTAATACAGAATTCATGAGATTTTCAGAAGATACAAAGCTAACATATTAAAGAGGTTCAGGGACTAATTTTCAATCTATGGGAGAAAATGAATGGTTAGTGAAGCTTTTGCTTTTTTATTTTTCTTTTTTTTCTTTTCTTTTTTTTTTTGATTAACAAAACTTTTGAAAAAGTAAATTGTGGCATAGTGATCTCAAAATATCTTGAAAGACAAAGCCATTAGACTGGACCTAACAAAATGACTTTAATAAAAATAAAGCCTTGCATTTGACTTTTTTAAAAAAATCAACTTTATAAATACAAAATGGGGGAACCATGACTAGATAGAAATTTACAACAGATATAGGGGATTTTGTGGACTAGAAACTCAAAATGAACATGAGATGGAAGCTTTCCTTGGTCCCCTCCCTCCATATTTTTTGTAAGAATATCTAAAATCCCTTCCTTTTCCCTTATCACAGTCCAATTTGTATTTGTCTCACTCATGTTATCTGTATCTTTTGTCTCCTATTAGATTGTAAACTGCTAGGGGAAAGGATTATATCATCATTTTTGTATTCTAGCACAAAGTTTCATGTAGACATGACAATAAATGTTGAATTGCATTCAGAATTAATTACTGGAAAAAAGATGTGGCACCTCAAGATCTAAATGAAGATCAATATACCACAATCTACTTTTTTAGAAGCTTTGATTATCAAAAAAAGGCAAAAGCTTCTCCTAATTGATCATTTTCTCCCTTAGGTAGGAAATTTCAGGTTAGTCCCTGAAACTTTTTAAGCCTTAGATCTATCACCTGCAAAATGAGGCCCAGACATGATATATATAAGTTCATTTTCAGCTGTAAATAAGTCCTGTAACTTATAATTTTGGTAGTAAGCAATTATCATGAAAAATGTATTCAAAATTCAACTTATGTCACCAAGTGGAGAAAAAAAGCTTCATTTTAATTTCTGATTAATTTCTATTTTTGAAAATGACCCCCAAAAGCTGTATACCTGCTTGATCCAGTGAATATCTCCCTATTCCTGTGTGCCTTAATTTTACCATTTCTTAAAAGGTGGGGGAGAAACCCTAAGGATAGGAAGCAGATAAGACTTCGAAGATATTTCATCTAATTATTAAGCAATTGCAAACAACTCATAAAAAGGCATACCAAAAGAAAAGAACCAAAAGAAAAAACAAAAATGCTGGCAAAAGGAAAAAAAGCAGAAAAAGCGAAATGTATTATAAATTGCTTAGGGCAGAAAGTTCACTTATTTTTCTCCAACAGAAATATCCCAACAATAATAATGCCTCACTAACGTCTTGTTCTTCATTTGGCTTTAAGTACAGGTAACATATTCCCAGAAGTATATATATTTCCAGTATATATATATATAAAAACTGTGGCACAGTAAGGGTGGACAGGCCTAAGGCTCAGCTAGAGATAATTAGAAGCAGAAGCTTTTGAGGGGGCTCATTTTTATTCTTTGAAAGGGAAGAAGAAACAAGGTATACGTTTTATATCATACTCCAGTGATTCCTATTTAGTGGTTTGCGAACTCCTTGGGGATTTATCATGATAGTGCAAGGAGTTTGAGCTAAAAAGTCTTTGATGGTAAGTTAACCAGTAAATAATTGCCCAATTATGTTACAAATATATTTCTCCACTGTTACAACAAGCATGTACATGTTTGAAGCATTATAGGTTTGTAAATTTTAATTTGAAGTTTATTGGGCTAAAGTTATCATTGTAGTTATTGTAAGCATTTAATGAATAAATCTAAAAGAATATTATGAGTAGTATATTAAATTACCCTGGGGGTAACAATGCATTTTGTTATTGTTGTGTTTTGTTATTGTTGCGGAACAAAAAAATTTTCTGCAAACCATTATCATACTCAAGAGAAGGCTGTTTGAGCCATAAGGCAGAGAGTAAGAAGAATTCAGAGGCAAAGAAAGTGATCAGAATTTAAAATGAGTCAGGGAAAAGTAAAGGAAGGTTTTGAGTAAGAAGCAAACACCACATAGTTCATTAATATTTTGTCAGCATTTTATCTTTTCCATGAAATATCAACGGGTAGCCTCTTTTTTTAAAGTTCTTTTTGTTTGTCTTGCTTGTATGTCTGTTGGTCTGGGCCTATGAGAGAGGGAAGGTCTACCTTTCATTTTAACATACAATAATTCCTGAGTAAGCATAAATATAAATTTCTGAAGGATGTTTGTGTTAGTTCAGTTGGTAGGAGTTCAATGATATTGAATCCAACCTTTAGGGTCCAGACAACCCTTTATCCACGTCCACAAAACAGCATATACAAGCCCAATTAAACACTTCATGAATGTATATCATCAATCACACTAACATTAAACAGCACATGACAGAGTTTTTCTTACAACATTCTCCAAGGGGTGTCACTATCCCTATTTTACAGGTGAGGAAATTAGGTCTCAATTAAAGTCAAGTGCCTCACCTGTTTGCCAGCTAAGTGGACAATGCATTTAACCTCCCCCTGCCTTAGTTTCTTCATCTGTAAAATGAGAATGATAACAGCACTTAGGGTTGTTGTGAAGATTAAATGAGACAGTGATTTAAAGCACTTAGCACAGTGTCTGGCACATAGTAAGCATTACATAAATGTTAGCTGTTATTTTTTATTATTATTATTGTGACTTGTCTAAGGTCACACAATTAGTAAAAAGTGAAGAGCTAGCATTCAAAGTCTGGTCTCCGTGGACTTTAAGTCGACTAAACTATTCTGTCGCTTGCTCACTACTCTATTCTGTCCCTTGTCTATCAATATTTATTCTGTCTCTTGTCCACTGTTTTATTCCATGTCTAGTCTTGGAATAAATTTACCTCCAGTAATAGCGTGGGATTTTGGACTTGGAATCAACTGACAGAGATCAGATCATTGGTAAAGGTCCTAAATATTTGAAAGAACAGAGCCACGTTGTGAACCCCCATCTTCTGATTCCAAATTCAAAGGGGGTTTCTATTATATTGGCTAGAAATATGGTCTTTGGGGGTCACTTATTTCTCTAACTATATCTTCTTCTATAAATCAGGGACAATATTAATACCTACTTTATAGGGTTGTTGTTAGAATCAGTTAAAAGAATACATGTACATTGCCTTGCAAACCTGAAAACGTTACCTGAATGTTACTGTTTTTGTTACTGTTGTTGTTATACCTTATTCTTCACCAGAGAAAATGGGTAATAAAGGCACACAATGTAATAGAAAAAAATGCTGGGTTAAGATTTAGGTTTTGGTATGGGCTTTGTTACTGGGAAGTCACTTAGCTTTTTGAACTTCAATTTCTTTACATATAAGATGGGAAAATAGGATTTTTCAATGTCAACTAAGATAATACAAAAACATTACAAACACTAAGGCGTCACCAAGAGACCTTTCTCATGAGATTTTCTGCACACAGAAGGTATTCCTATTGAAAGGTATTTCAGATTCCAGAAGTCTAATTTCTACCAATAAAAATTAAATAAAGTAGCAATAGTGTCCTCTTCATAATTTAATTATATTTTATAATTAATGCTTAAATACTCATCACCAAATTTCATGGGAAATTCTGTTTTCAAGTTCTCAATAACATAAACAGAGTCCATAATTATTTGTTAAACCACTTTAAAAGAAGCTCACCATTCACATCTTTTTATTTCCATTTATATTCCTATGTTATAACTATGGGCAAGAAACTTCAGGAAAGCTTTCATATCAGCCATTGAAAAAGGCTTGCTATATGCATTAGGGGAAGGAAGTTTCACACAGGATAATTCAAAGTACCAAAATCACAGGATCTTGGAAGGAGCAGTTGGAGCACTGAGAGAGGTGAAAAAAGCATGAAAAAACTAGAAAGTAGGATTGAAGAAAATATTTTCAATTATACATATGTCAGATCTTTAATACAGCAGATCATTTTATTTTCAGAACTACAAATTCCCAGAGCACACATAATGCTATTAAAATATAAGGTCCTTCAGGGAAGAGATTGTTTTATATTCTCTTTTCTCTCATCAATAGCTAGCACTGTCTAGGATATAGTAGACATTTAATAAATGCTTGCTAACTGACTGAAAGGAATAGGCCATTTTCCAGACTAACTGGTGCATATGATAAGTTATGAACAATCTCTCTTCTCTATGTTGATTACTTTGTCAAGGTGTTGCCTTTAAGGCACCATTTTAATATTCACTCTTATATTCTTGACTTTGGAATTCTTTCAATTATTCAATTTTTTGGCTAGCTGCACTGTCCAATGGGTCTATTCTGCCTCCTACATTAAGATGTCTGAGGCCTAAAGCCAAGAACAGAACCCAAGGCTTTCTGACTTTCATTCATTTCACTGTTCAATACTATTTAACTCCATTTCTGTTAAGCCATTCAAAGTCTCCTCTGGTTAACATACACCTCAGACTACTGCTTCTTCTGTTCTTTTTATTGAATTTCTCCAGAATTCCTAATCAATTGGTCAGAGCCCCATGGATCTGCAGCTGGGAGGAAGCTTGAAGGTTATTTAATCCAACCCAATCAATTGAGAGATGAGGAACAGGCTCAAGGAGGCTGTGACTTCCTCAGAGTCACACATAAAAATAAGCCCAAATCGGGGTCTGTGCATAGAATCTGGGGAGAGATGAAATCTCAGTTCAGTCCCATTATATATTCCGAGACAGAAAGATATCCTTGAAAAACAGACTCTAGTGAGGCTGAGTTGAATTAACTCTTCATGCTTTAAGGTGCTTGCTACCCAGCTTGCTTAGCTTTTTAAATTAGAGAGTGTGGAAAGAATATAGTGGAAAGTACCCTGACCTTGAAATCAGACACAGAATCAGGTCCCACTTCAACTATTTACTAAGTTGTATTAAACGCTCTGGACTTTTACTTTTCTTCATCTGTAAAATGGGGGCAATAATACATTTACTACCAATCTCAATTCTCACTATTATGAGAATTAAGCAGAGTTCAGCTGAATTCAATGGAAATTTCAACTAATCAGTAGACATTTCTTAAGCATTTACCATGTGAAAAGGCACTGTCCCAGACATGGACAAAAACTAAACATGTTTTGCTTTCAAGTCTCTTAATTCTACTATGGGTGAGGAGTGGATACTGTGTGCTTTTTGTTGTTCTTTAGTTGATTAGTCACGTCTGACTCTTCATGAATTCATTTGGGATTTTCTTGGCAAAGATACTGGAGTGTTTTGTCATTTCCTTCTTCAGCCCATTTACAGATGAGGAAACTGAGGCTCAGGGGACTTGTCCAGGGATATACAGCTAATATGGTCATCTTTGAATTCAAGTACTTCTGAGCTTGGGGCCAGCACTCTATCTACTGCACTGAGGAGACAAAGGGTATTATTAACTGGAAATAACCAAAGCAGGGTAATGGCATTAGACCTGAACGTTGAGAAAGACTTCCAAAATGGCAAAGCAAGTAGGGAGTACATTCCACCTGTGGCTCATGGTGGCATTTGTATAGAATGTGCATGGGAGGGGAAAAGATAGGGAAAAAGCAGATATGGGGGTGGAGGGCTTCAAATGACAAGTTGGAGAGTATAAACTTCCAGACAGGATGGTTTGGACAATGGAAATCTAAAACTACCCAAGCAGTAGCCTATGATCAGAACTAAGGCAAGACATGGTAAAGGCCTGACCCAGCATGATTTCTATATGACTGTGTTATGGCACTAAACAAGGATTCCAATTCAGGCAGAATTGTCATTTTTATTATATTAGCTCAGTCCACCCATGAGCAATTGATATTTTTCCAGTTGTTTAGATCTGGCTTTAGTTGAGTGAGAAGTATTTTGTAACTGTGTTCATACGGTTCTTGGGCTTGTCTTGGCAAGTAGATGCCCAAGTATTTTATTTTATCTACAGTAATTTTATATAGAATTTCTCTATTTCTTGATGATGGGCTTTGTCAGTAATATATAGAAATGCTGGTGATTTGTAGGAGTTTATTTCATATCCTGTAACTTTGCTACAACTGTTACTTGTTTCCTCTAGATTTTTGTGTGATTTTCTAAGATTCTAAGTATATAATCTGCAAAGAGTGATAGTTTTATTTCCTTATTACTTATTCTAAATCCTTTATTTTTCTTTTCTTATTGCTAGAGCCAACATTTCTAGTACTATGTTAAATAACAGTGGTAATAATGGGCATCCTTGTTTCACCCCTGATCTTACTGGGAATGCATCCAGCTTTTCTGTATTATAAATAATGTTTGCTGTTGATTTTAGATAGATATTGCTTATTATTTTAAGGAAAGTTCACTTTATCCCTATGCTCTCTAGTGTTTTACTAGGAATGGGTGCTGTATTTTATCAAAAGCTATTTCTGCATCTATTGAGATTACCATATGATTTTTGTTGATTTTGTCATTGATATGGTTGATTATGGTAATAGTTTTCCTGATATTAAACCAACCCTGCATTTCTGGTATAAATCCCACATGATCATTGTGTCCTATACTGCTGATAAGTTGCTGAAATCTCTTTGGTAATGTTTTATTTAAAATTTTTGCATCAATATTCATTAAGGAGATTGGTTGTAATTTTCTTTCTCTGTTTTGTTCCTTCCTGACTTAGGTATCAGTACCATATCTGTGTCATAGAAAGGTCATGGCAGTACTCATTTACCTATTTTTCCATACATAGTATTGGAATTAACTGTTCTTTAAAAGTTTGGTAGAATTCACATGTAAATCCATCTGACCCTGGAGATTTTTTCTTTGGGAATTCATTAATGGCTTCTTTAAATTTCTTTTTATAAAATGGGACTATTTAACTATTTCCTCTTCTTTAAATCTGGGCAATTTATATTTTTGTAAATATTCATCCATTTCAGTTAGATTGTCAGACTTACTGCCATACAACTGAGCAAAAAAGCTCCTAATTATTGCTTTTATTTCTTTGTCATTGGTGGTAAGTTCACTCTTCATTTTTGATGCTAGTGATTTTTTTTTCTTTCCTTATTCTAATCGCATTAAGCAAAAGTTTATTATTTTGCTGGTTTCTTCATGAAACCAACTCTTAGTTTTATTTATTAGTTCAACAGTTTTCTTAATTTCAATTTTATTAATCTCTCATTTCAGTTTCAGAATTTCAAATTTGATATTCAATTGGTTTTTTTTTTAATTTGTTCTTTTTCTAGCTCTTATAGTTGCATGCCCAATTCATTGATCTCCTCTTTTTTATTTTATTCATGTAGCTATTTAGATACAAAATTTCCCCATAGAACTGCTTTGGCTGCATCCCATAAGTTTTGGTATCTGGTCTCATTATTGTAATTCTTTTGGATGAAATTAAAGACTGTTTCTATTATTTGTTGTTTGACCATTCATTTCATGAGAACTCAGGCAAGTCTTCTCTAGCATGATTTCCATATGAGCGAAGAAATGGAAGTATTAGCTGGAAAAGTTGTGTAGGTAGAATTAGTGAATCTTTGCAAGTGATTTGCAAACCATAATATCCTATATTAATGCCAATTATCATAGGTGTACCCATGAATTAGTCATGGCTATCTGACTTTTAAGTCCCTGAATGTGACTTAGCAGGGCAAAAAAGACAGAAAAGGGGGAGAAAGAGGTAGGTTTAAACAATAACAAAAAAGGAAATATCATACAAAGCAGCAAACAAGTGAAGTTTTTAAATCATGAAAACAGAGAAGATGAATAAGACTCGTTGCATAAATCCAATCACGTAAAAGCAAAATTGGAAGCAATGAAATACAGAACTAACAGAATTTGGGTTGAATATAACCCATGGGCCATGAAAACTTTAATGGACATTTGAAAGATTAAAAAGTCTGTTTGCTCCTTATTCCTGAATGTGACCAAACTTCTAAAATACCAATAATAGCATAAGTACATTTTTTATGAATCCAAGATTGGTCATGGATTTTTTCTATTAGTGTAGCAAGACCATAAACTGACAGTTGTTCAGTCACTTCAGTCACGTCTGATCTGTGACCCCATTTGGAGTTTTCTTGGCATAAATATTGGAGTAGTTTGTCATTTTTTTCTCCAGTTCATTTTACAGATGAGGAAACTGAGGCAAGCAGAATTAAGTGACTTGGTCAGGATCACACATAGTTGGCAAGTATTGAGGAATTTGATTTGAACTAAGGAAGATGTTTTCCTTACTCCAGGCCCAGCATTTTATCTACTGCACCATTTAACTGCTCTTTATTGACTATCATGGTACAAAACAAAGAATAACCTAGTCTGAGTCTCCTTTAAAAAATGAGGAGTTTGCACTGAATGATATCTAAGAATTTTAGGCATTCTATGAAGCCAACCTCTTCCAATGGAGAAGGGAAAAAATGGCCATACATTCTATTATAGTGTGATTGATACTGGTCATTTCTGTCTAACATTGTAGAACCACTGCATTGAAGGTCAAAGTAGTTTTAAACTAAGAGGTCAGAGGCAAAAAAGATGTGATGTTTCTTGTTTTATGTTACGGTGTAGTTATATTCAACCCAAATCCTGTTAGTTCTGTATTTCATTGCTTCCAATTTTGCTTTTACTTGATTAGATTCATGTGAGTCTTATTCATCTTCTCTGTTTTCATGATTAAAAAGCTCCACTTGATTGCTGCTTTGTGTAAGATTTCCTTTTTTAAATGTTGAAACCTACCCTTTTCTCCCCCTTTTCTGTCTTTATTGCCCTGCTAAGTCATATTCAGGGACTTTAAAGTCAGATAGCCATCACTAATTCATAGCAGTCTACCTGATACCCCCTAATCTCCTCCCGAGTATTCTCTAGACACTAGAATCCAATATCCCTGGATTCCAAACTCTAAGCCCAGGAATCTTTGGGAAGAGCCCCCCACTTCAAAGAGAATTTCTAATGAAGATTAGAGTCACAAAGAATTAAATATTTAAATCCATTTTCTGGCATTGAACTTCATATAATAAAATTCTCCTCTGAAATCCAACCTAAAGAATTCTAACTAATGATATTTATTTATTTTTCAAAGACAATCCAAAGACAGTACTGGTCCATGGTAAAATGTGAAAGAAATGCTGAAGTGAGAAACACCAAGCAATAGCAGAAAGTCCTGGATTTGGAGCTAGAGGGCAGGGTACAAATCCCTGTTCTGATATTTAATATTTATGTGACTTGAGGCATCTGGGACTCCATTTTCTCATCTGTAAAATGTGGAAATTGAAGTAAATCAGAGATATGTTGTTGTTTTTTTTTCCAAATATAACTATATTTCTTCTTGAATCCCTTACATAAGAGTTGCATTATTAAAGGGCATTCTTTTGGATAATTTTCTGCCTGACTGTATTATATGAATGCATGCATGTAATACGGAGAATCCATAATGCAAGAATGAGCTATTACAAGAACAGAAAATGCCAATGAATAACAAGTGGAAAGAAAGGATACAGAAGCAGAGAAGACATTATACAATTATTAACAAGAGTCTCTCTTTACAAATGAAAGACTTTGACATTTGCCCAGATCAAAAATTCAATTTTATAGCACCAATAGATAAGAGATTAAATTGTGTATAGATAACATCAGACTGGTATTTAAAAGGTTAGCAGTGCTTAGAATTGATTAGTCACTGGTACAAACTTGCATACATGATGGTCTGGTAGAGGAAAGCCCAGAAAATGGAATCACTTTCACTAGCCTTGTTTCAGATGTGTGCATGTTTATAGGTCTACAAATGTGCATGTACATGTTTATATTCATCAGTGTGCACACATAAATGTTCACTGCATGTGTACACATTATTTAAACATTGACATACACATATGCAAGACAATTTTGACAGGGAGAGAAGAGACTGTCGTTCCTATAGTTCACAACACATGACACCTACACCAAGATATGATTTAGTATTTTACAAACATCTGTTGGAAAGGAGATGAGAAATTAAAATTATTGTTGTATGACTAAAAGGTCAGTATTGTTAGATATAGGAAGTATGTGTATATGTTGTGTGTGGGTGTGAGCAGGAAGGATTCTCAGTACAATATAGAACCACAAAGAATTTCCAATCTCCATCCCACAAAAGGAAAAATAAACAGAGCTTCTTTTTGTATGTTTTTTTTAAGATCTGATGAAGAATATATTGTAAATAATAAAATGGTAAAAAAAAATGGTATAAGCCGAGAAACAACATCAAGACAGCATCAACCACAGGCAGTAGCTGTTCAAGGTTGAGAAGCTCCCTCTCCCTGGCAACAGTCTTCATCTTTGTCAAATATCATATATTGAGAATTATTTTTCAGAAGCTTAATAACTACTTTTGTCATCTTGAGAACCACTTTCTAAAAACATTCAAAAACAAAAACTCAAAAAGCACTCTAAAAACATATGCATATATATGCACACACACACAATTGGTTTCCCTTGTTAATTCTATGTATTTTATTTTATGCATCTAAAAGCTTGAAAATGGATTCACAGGTTTCACCAGACCGCCATAGGGAATCTATGACACAAAAAGATTAAAAATAGTTGTTCTATCTGCCATTATCAACCAATCTCTGATTCATGAACTGGACAAGTGAATATATTGTGGAAGGTTGTGAATGAAAGCCAGTGACCTACCTCAAGAATGCGAGGTCTGTTAGCAAAACTTATATGACCTTGCCTCAGCCAAAGTCACTGGATAATGAAATCCTTAATTTGTCATAATATCTGTGGTGAAACCCAGCTATAATCTTGTTATACTATAACATTTCTCCTATGGAAATAACTGTCCCTTGCCTTGCCATTCCATCTAACATTTCGTTTTTACAGAGCCAATTAACAGGCTTAGGTGAGCTCTGTTATGTAGAAAAGCAAAGCTAAAGAAAAAGGAATACGAAAAGAATCCCATCCTGAGATAGCACAAGAATTTCCATTTTTTAAAAACTTAAAAAAATGTGGCCAGATGAAATCAGAGAAAGCTAGAGTACATAGAACTAAAGAGGAGGTTTGGGAAATAATGAAAGAGCCGAATCAGACCCCAAAAGGTTCAGAGACAGTTTAAGCAGTTTGGCTAATACAGGAGATAGAGAATGTAATTCAGTGCAGACACGGTAAATCTTCTATAACGAGCAGGGCTGTAATTCTTTTCATGGTAAGTTGTTGGGAAAATCATAAATTGGTCATGGTTAAAACGTCAGAAGTCTCAGAACCATAGGAAAAAATAATGAATTGTTGAGGATATGGTTTACTCCGGAAGACACAAAGTATTCCAGGAACAGAGGAGGGGTTGGGAGGATTAAAGTAATTTCCAAGCTATTAATATTTCAATTAGAAGGCTAGAAAAATTTGGAGTGAAAAAGAGAAAAATCTCCATTTACTAATTCAATGAAGGAAATATCTGGTGAGATTAAAGTATCTAGGTAACAAGTGATAAGAAGGGATCCCCAACCAGAGACAATTTCATCTGTAGATACTACACTTGGGGGACAAAAGAAAACTATAGATTTACCTGCACTCTGATAGTGTGCACAAATACATACACACATCTACAGGTCAATGTAGATCAGATTGTGGTAATTACAGAGATCAGATCAGTAGTAATTTTTTTTGTACTGCCACAAAGGACTATCTTTTGTACAGATTATGAAGTGCTAAGAAGAATAAACTAATTTTCTTCTTTGTCCCATTCTCCTTTTTATTCCTTTCCTATTTTCTTTCTTCATGTCTTTCTCTCCTTTTTTCCTCATATAATTTTTCTCCTCTGAACATTATTTCACAGATTATTTTACAGATATCTGAAGTAATGAGAGTACTCTTTCCAAGGGCTTTCCTTCCCGGAAAGGAAGGAAAGGAAGAATAATGTTTCTTGAGTTTTATATCTCCCTTTTCTAAGATCACCCAAGTTTCATCCCCAGCTCAGAGTAAGGAGGGTTGATAGTTGACAATTTGATAATTGCTCACAAGGAACTAACCTTCTATCAGTACACAACATGGGCCCTAGATATGTACCTTCTTGTCATATTTGTCCCCACACAATATATGACAAGAATTAGAAAGAGACCTCTAGCAACTTGAGTAGTTCTTTTAGGGATGATTTCAGGGTTAGCATGGTATGGAACAGGTAGCAAAATGTGCCAGTGGATAGAGGGACTTTCAGATGAATTTAAATAGCAAAACAACTTTATATGCATCAATTTTGTCTCTGTGACAATGGCCAAAAACCTTGAGAACATAAATTATATCTTATACTTGCTCCTTGAAGCTCACAAATGGCAATATTGAACATAACAAGTATTCAGTGAATACTGGATGAATTGAATCAAGAACTTTTTTGTTTCTTTTTGAAACCAAGCCCATAACAAGAAATAAAGGGGGCTTCCTTTACCAATGTAATGGGTGCCTTCTCCAAACCTTTTGTCTAGGACATAGAATAGTTTGCCCATTATCACACAAGCAGTATTTGCAACAGCCAGGACTCAAACTCATGTCTCCCTCAGCTTAACTCCACTTAGAGAATGGGAAATGTCTAAAGCATCTTTGTTCCAATATTCTTTACTACAATTAATTTCAAACCCTGAGTCCTAATGACAGACCAGGGCAGAGCCACAGAGGAGGATGGCAAAGATGAAAGGTGGCCACCAGACCTGGGGTAGTGAGAGGATGACAGCTGAAGGACTCTTCTCTGAGAAACAAGCTGGACTGGGGCCGACCGGGCCGTAAGGGGACACATGCATTCAAATACGACACAGCCATAAGCCCAAGCCAGTGTCAGAGCTGTAGGGGCTCTGTAGACAGGCTCAAGAATCGGGAAGCAGCACCTCCCATCAGCATCTCCTAAAAGGCCCGTGCTGACCCCAGAGACAATAACGGCCAGAGTCGGGATCTGCATCTGGGCTCATGAGGAAGGCTCACCTGACACAAGTTGCTGCCCCGCCAGGCCCACTGGTACCATCCCCAAGTTGTTCATGGCGGTCGCCCAGGCTGTTGGATCAGTGACAGACATGTTCAGTTGTGTCGTGTCTATTGCTATACTTCCCAAACCATCAGCAGCTGCGGGGGGGAAAAAAAAAAACCAATAACAACAACAAACAAATTATAAGTTGGAGTCAACAGGCAAGAATGTTTGTTTTAAAGGAAATTATGTTTCCAGAGATGTGAGGCTTCATTTACCACATCCCCATATCACCAAAAAATAAAGCACAATAATCTACAGCAATACTTTCCCCAGACATAAACATAAAGAGTTTCTGAATGCGTTCCGAGAAGGAACTTAATGACATGTAGTTTATATTATACACAATGAGCTATTACTGAGGCACCCCTGGAAAAGAGGAGAAAAGTACTTCCTTCTCCTGGTAAAACAACATTAGTTAAGTTACAGAAAAGCAGGCACGTTGGAGGAAAAAAAATTGCATATTTGAAAGTCAGAAAAATCTGTTTTCTTTCCATCTTTTTACTGCCCTTTATGTGACTCATCGTCCTCATCTGTAAAATGGGGACACCAATATCAGTACCCCATGGCTTCAGAGTGTTGTTAGGAGGACTAATAAAGCACAGGAGTTATGATAAACAAAGCAGAGATTTTTCTCTTTTTTTTTTTTTCTGAAGAAGTCAACTCAATTACCAGACTAGAAATAAAGATATTGGTAAGCGTGTATTTTTGGAATAGGTGTTTTTCAGGGACTAAAAGTTTTACAAATAATTATCAATATTAAAATTCTGTTCAGAATATTTCATTTCATAATTCATTTCCAATGCCATATATATGTATGTATATATACATACATATCTATCTATCTATATATATATCTATACACATATTTTTAAAATTAAGTCTTCCTCTCCTTCGGACCTCTCATTTCACCAATTTAAAGGAACTCAAATATATATATTTAAAGCAGTAGTCTACAAACTCATTTTGCATTCTTATCAGAGTCAAGGAGGGAAGTAGTTTTTCCAGTAGTACTTGAATAGCTACTGCTATGGATGCTCAGTTTGGGTTAGATTATAACCCAAGACCAGGTTGGATGTACAACAACGAGTGAAGGTCAAAAAGGGGAGTGTTGGACTACAAATGGTGTGGTTGGGCTGGAGACAAGTTAGCGGACTAAGCACTGCAGGGGGAAATTCAACTCATTCAATTCTACTCATCTTTCACCCTGCCAACTGTTGGAGCCCATGCCCTTTGAGGTCCTGCACAACTCTCTTCTTCCTCAGGGGATCCAATTTCTGCTTTGAAGTCTGACTGCAGCACACATAACTTACTTCAGCTTCTTCTCAAGAAAGACTTCCATGATCACTTTCTATTTTATATATAGATCTATATCTATAGATATATAGATATATATATAGATACACACATCTATATCTATACATACACAAACACACACACACATATTCAATTTGCTTTAACCCCAAGTCTAGCCTTTATGAGACTCACTAGCTGATTTTCTTTAGATCCCAGAGAACATGGGTCATTGCTTATTTTCACAGCTATGCAAAGATTCCCAAGGAAAGCCCTATGATGATGTTGCTAAGGTTCTTAAAAATCACAGGTATTCAAAGTCCAGTCTTTACAAGGCTCACCAGCTAATTTCCTTTAGGACCTGGAGAACATGGGTCATTGCTTATTTTCATTATACAAATATTCCCAAAGAAAGCCCTATGACAGTATTGCTAAGGTTCTTGAAAATCACTAGTATTTACCTGCAGCCATCATTTGTGTGAGTTCTTTGGACTTCTCTTTGACACTTTCAAGTCCACGATCATCGACTATTGCATTATATGCACTTGGAAGTGCAGGAGCCCTTTGGTTAGTTGGTGCAGGGTCCACAAGGGGATCATCAGGCTCTATAAAGAGGGGATGAAAAGACTGGTAAGAAACTAAATCCATTATTCTTTAGGGTTCAAAAAAAAAGCCACATGAAAATCCCACTTTTGGCAAGACGCCACTTGCAGGAGTCCAGGTAAGTGTCCCTAACCAGGGGCTATGCCATTCGTGCCCTGTGCTAGATTGATGATGAGTACCATTTGGGAAGATGACAGGTATCCTGCCTTCAGCTCACAAGTCTTCACAAATGGGGTCTTAGATGCAGCTCCTCTGCAGATTTCTCTATGTACACACACATCAGTGAAGTGGGCTGACCAAGAATTTGGCTTTTATGTGAAGAACTAAGTTACCCTGTGAGTTTAGAGGACAGTTGGCTATTAAATATTTGTAAAGATAAAAAGAGCTAAAAAAGTGTTTATGAAAAGAAAGAAACTGCTCTAAAGCATCATGGAGTACAGAATAGGAAAATGAATTTGTAGTCAGGAAGACTCAAAGCCATATTGCACTGGTGAAACTTACTAGCTGAATGAATAAGTCACTTCTACTTTCCAAGTCTCATTTTCCCTATTCGTAAAATTAAGATAATAATCTCTATAGGGCCCACTGCACAAGGCTGCTATAAGCCTCAAATGAAATAACTTACATAAAAACAATTTTATAGACTTTAAAGTGGAAACTGGAAAATGAATGAAATGCAATAATAGATGATGCCAGATCCTGAATAAAAGATGATAATTTTCCTTCTTTAAAAGTCTTGGGTCTATCTGGGATGTATAGAGATATGTTTGTTTTTCCGATATCTGCTGGAATATGCTTGTAACCTAGACATAATGTGACTTAGCCTGGATGTTCTTTGAATCTGAAATATATGTTGATTTATTTTAATGGTTCAAACTAGAAGAAAAATCATGTCATTTTAAAGGGAGTGAAACATATGGCATATTAAATAGCTTCAAGCCAACAAATGAGAGGAAATATTTCTTTTCTCCCACTCACTGATGTCAGGAACTTTTTTTTCCTCTAAAAGCATATAAGCCACTAATTAATATCAATGCTTTCCTGAGAATTAGACACTGTCTAATTTCCTGAGAATTAGTCTGTCTAAAGGTGGCCTTGTTGGTATGGCTCTTTACAGAGTAGTGCGGTAGTTTATCATAAGACTATCCAGTGGTTGGTATCAGGAGCTAGTTGCAGAGAAACAGAAACATAAGATTCACCTGTTTTGAGTAGAAGTTCTAAAACTATGATTTGTGGACACAGAAAAAGCCCCAAACCATTCCTATTGTCTTTATGAAGTGGCAAGTAGTATTGTCTCTACTAATAGGAAATGCAAGATATTTAGGTTTCCTCAAACATACTTCAATGAAGGCAAACTGTCCGTATCCATCCAACATTTCACTGTGGTAGCAGATTGCACTTATTATACACATTTTACACCAGGCAATTAAACTGTTACCCATATGACTCTGGGACTCACTTATATATATTTTGTACAACAATTAACATAGTCAGTGACTGCCTCAGACAAAGAGACTCCCAACACAAAAAACAAATTTAATTGCAGAGGAAATGATGTACCTAAAATACTCTTTAGCTATTCACAATGCCACCAAAATCTGAAAATTCTGCCCCAATAAAGCCTCCTCCATTCACTACTGCTTAAACCTTTCTAGAATGTGCACAGCCAAACGGACTGAAATTTGTTCATTCAAACTGCCCAAATGTCCCTGACATGGGAGCCCTTTCATTTGATCATTTCAAGGTGATTATTTATCTTACTTATTTCTCTAAATAGGAGTAAGTTGGATAGCTTCCCAGTTCAAGAAGCTAGCTATATTTGCATCCAAGTGTGCATATATCACCTTTTCCCTTTATCTAACAAGTTTTCAATTGTGAAGCCTCAAAAGGTTTCGCAACCTTGGAGATGAGAACTTATCTGATTATCTCTGTAGTGCTTAGGACGAAAGTCCAAGCCAATTACAATCTTGTCTTACACCTGCCATTTTCAGAAAGTGCTGTTGGAACAGCATTAGCTCTCCACTGTGCAAAGTGTTTGCTAATGGTCGACATTTTCATGATTGGAAGAATACAAAGGGAACTGGGCCTGGAGTCTCCTCAACAAGGGAATCACTCGAAATGTAAAATATCCAGATATCACTTGATTTTCTGCCTATTGGTGTGTGTCTGGACTAATCCAGCTCTATCTCCTTGCCCATCATGCAGGACCATATAGCTTCATTGAAAAGAGTATTGAACAATCTAAATTCTCAGAATTTAATCCTTGACACATTCCTGAAGATCTCTGTAATCTGGGTCACTCACTTGGTCTTTCTGTGCCTTAAGTTCCCCTGGTTGTATGATTGTCATATAAGTTTTCCCAAATATAATTCTGTGATAGATTGGGATATATTCAGTCATATAAAAACAATTTTTAAAATTCAAAATTAATTTTTTATTTTGATTTCAAATGGGAGTGTTTGGTATATATCTCTTTTAGGAGTAGGATATAATCATTGAGTCACAGATATTCAGAGATAGGGAAATTAAGGTGACACTTTAAAAAGTCTTGTGACAAGATCACAAAGGTAGTAAATAACAGGGATTTGATTTGAACCCGGTCTCCCTAACACTAAAGCCAATGGTTAATTCATCACACCAGGCTAAGAAAATCAAACCAACAAATCTACAAAGTTTGGAAATCATTGGCTTTGGAAGAAAGGTACTACATTCAATAATATTGGTTGATTGGCAGGGAAATGTTTTCCTCCCCCAGTACATAATTTCCTTTTGATTTAATAACTCATTTGTTCTGCATTATCACTGTATTGTTTATAGAAGCTAGCATTTATATACCACTTTAACTTTTATAAACCACTTTATAAAAATTTGTGTATAAATCTTCATATCTATATATATGCCTACACATGTATCTTTTAACATAGACATACATATGTGTTCCTATATATACACATGTGCACAGCACACATAAATGCATGTGTATATACATAGATGCTATACTTATATGCATATGTATATGTGTACACATGTGTGTATATAACATATTATACACACACACACACACACTAAAACTTAACTCTCGTTAACAACTTTGTGAAACATATTCTCCTGACTTTGCAGGTAGGAAATTATGGGGTAAGAGGTGATAAATGATTGGTCCTAAGTCACATTGCAAGTAAGTGTTTGAAATAGGATTAGAACTCGGCACATTTTGACATTCAGAACAGGACTATGTAAAATTGTGTCTCATTAATAATCAGTTCTAATATTCATTATTTTGACTTTCAGACCAGCACTATATAAAATACTCTTACTAATAATTAGTAGTAATATTTATTAATAACAATTAAGATTCATAAAGGCTTCAGTTTTCTAATTTTTTAACTTAGAAATGAGATTAATATTCCTAGGGATATTTCCTTACACTATTGAGATGTGGGGAGGTTAAATTAAAGTTTATATAGGATTCTGAATATAGTAAATGTTAATTATTATTACTATTTCATTTTGGAGTGCAACTTTTCTATTAAGATATCCAGGGATCCCTCTGTAGTGGTGGGTAATTATGTAATTAATTCTGAAATAGTAAGGACCACATGTTTCCACAACTAACTCCATGCATAACTACCTAGCAAACTGATGCCTTGGACTCTAACAAAATGTTAAGTGACTTTTCTTTGTCTCTTTACAAAATCATTTGAAAAACAAAACTCTGCCTTTGACTCTCTGTGGTTACCAACTTCTGAATCTCCAAAGCTTTTAAGAAATTCTTCATCATTTAAAAAAATATCATAAATAGCAGCATCCTTCAGTGGAAATACCCTATTCTCCTTCCTCATCCCCTCCAATCCTCCATCGTGTTAGAAGATTTGAGTTTGAGTTTCAACTATTCTCATTAGCTACATGACTTTGGAAAACTCACTTTTCCTAATTCAAATTTTCTTCATTAATATATGAATGATTCTACAAGGTACTACCCCTTCCCACAAGATTATTGGGCAAAAACAATAACAAAACTTGTAAACTAAAAGTAATGGACGTATGAGCTATTACTACTATCATCACTATTGTCTTGGATGTAGAATCAAAATATTCTAATTTATTTGATACCAGAAACTGCTCTCTATTGGTATGGTGAACAAGGAAGTACAATTTTGCAGCTGTTATGTAGCTCTTACATTTTCTACCATCCAGCCCAAGCCTTTGTTCCTCTGGTATATTCCCAGTCCCATTTGTGATATATCAGTAACCCATATGTTCATTGTTGTTCAGTCATAGCCAATTCTTCCTGACCCCATTTTTGAGATTTATTTGGAAAAGGTACTACAGTGGTTTGCCATTCCCTTCTTGGGCTGAATGAGAAATCCAAGTGAAGTGACTTGGGTTCACATAGCTATAAGTGCCTGAGGTCAGACTGAAGTCTGCTCCAGGCTAGCTGCTCCTCTAACCAACTCATTTATTTATTTTTATAAAAATTAAATCTCAAATCGAAATGCTACTTTAAAGAAAAGCAATCGCAGGTGTTGAATAACGCCTGGTTAATTTATATGATGATTTCCCAGTGTTTTATTTTAGCTCCAGCCCAGATCTCCACAGAAGTCTGACTCTGAGATTTCATCATAGAGTAAAAATAATCATGGGTTTTCAGGGGCTACCCTAAGCTATGGCAGGTCTACCAAACAAGGAAAGCTTAGAATATGATAGAAGTAACAGCCTAGTCTGTCATCCAAGATACAGTATACTTAAATAACAAGAGATTCATAATGATCAAGTTGTCCACTAGTTATTAATTCACTGTTCATGGTGATTCACAAGACAAGAGTTACCAGATAGCACTCCATTCTGGGCACTCCTCTTTGGTGTGAAAATGGTAGAACCGTAGGAAAAATGACCAAGAATGTTAAGAATCAATTGTTTTTGAACAAATTACTTTTATTTGTTTTGTTGTGTACTCTTCTATTTTTATTTTGTTGTTATTATTGTGAACTCTTAATGTAATAATTTTGTTTTGCCAATGATGATACAGTTTTGGGGGAAAATGAATCATTTCTGTATTGACATTCACTTGTTCAGTTGCATCTGACTTTTCATGAGCTCAAGAACTATTAGTACACCAAAAGGATCCATAGAATTTTTTTGGCAAAGACACCAGAATAGCTTGTTACTTCCTTCTCTGATATATTATGGCTAACAGAGTTTATGGGATTTCTCCAAGAACATGTAGCTAATTAGTATCTCAGATGTGACTTGAATTTATCTTCCTAATTCCAGGGCCACACTTTATTCACTAACCCAGCAACTGCCTCCATATTCATACAGTAGGATATTAAAACCCAAAGCCATAAAGAGAAGCCAAAGACATACAATATCCAGACTGATGATAAAAGAAAACAGAACTACATTTATCATGTTCCACAAAATCATGAAAAAACATCATTCATGTGACATAGTTTTCTCACTTTCTAGTAATTACTTTTATATAGTGATTTAAAATTTCCAAAGCACCATATCTATAGATATTTGGGCCTTACAATAATCTCAAGAGGCAGGTATTAAAGGTATTATTATCTCAATTTTACAGATGAGGAAACTGAGTTTTACTCAAGCAGTTAAAGTGATTTACTCATAGTCATACAGTTAGTAAGTACCAGAAGCAAGATCTGAAACTAGGGCTTCCTGACTCTAAATAGAGAAATCTATTTCCTATGTCAAACTGTCTCCTATAATCAAGATTCACACAAGCAAAACAGAGCAAAAATCAAACCTACCATGAAGAAAATTACAATTTATGTACCAACATCTGTTGTGAAGAAATAAGGTGTAGAAAAATTATATGAAGTAGTTGATAAGCTACTGCAAAACAAACCATCACATCTCTTGCTAGAAGGTGACTTCTTTGTGAAGGTAGGCAGAAGAAGAGAGTGAAAAATGTTTAAAAAAAAAAATATATATATATATATACACCTCAAAAAGTTGAGAGTTTTGTTTATTGCTCAGAAGCCACATGTAACCATGAAGACTAAATTTTAAAAAAAAGAAAGTTTAACTATGGAAAAAAAAATCAACATTTGGGGGCTAGATATGGTTAAGCATCCAGTATCACCTGGAAAAAAAAACAAAAATGAATGTACTTTAACAGACAAAAATTGACTCTGTGTGGTCAAATCACTAATTAGTTGAAGCAAAAGTCAAAATCATTAAAGAATTGGAACAAAGGGTAATGGGTGAGAAGCTTCAATAGCTCCATCCTGACCTATTATAAGAAGTCACTGGCCCTCAAAAATGGCATCAGGGGAAAAGTATATGGTGATTATGTACAGCCAAAACAACCACTTTTCAGCCAGCCAACAAGCATTTCTAGAACATTTACTATGTGCTAGGCCCTTGAGGAAATGCTGGTGATCAAGTTAAGGCAATCTCTTCCCTTAGGGGCCTTACATTCTAATGGGGGGACACTACAAGCAAATAGTGATTAGACAGGGTAAATGGGAGGCAGTCTCATAGGAAAGGCACTAAGGAGATTTGTCTGAGTCTTTATGGAAGTCGGAGAAGCTAGAAGATGAAAGGATGAGGGGCAGACTCCAGACATGAGAAACAGGAGGTATAAAAGGAAAGAGTGTGTCTATTGCTTGTGAGGAACAGCAAGGCATCTAATGGCATCTCAGAGTGAACACTCTGAGTGAACTTTGTGATCAAAGGAGATTCAGGTCTGAATCTTGGCTCTGCCATTTTAGTGCCCAAGTGACTTTAGGCACTTAAGACAAAGTCAGAAAGTGAACAAGTATATATAGAGAAAATTTTATGAAAGCTGGTCTTTGATTTTAAAAAAAAAGGCACTGGGGATTGATTTTTCAAGATATTCTAGAACAGAAAAAGATTCCAAGAAGAACATATATAATTTGTCAAACAGAAAGGACAGGAGAAAAGGAATGAGTCACGCCTCATCTCTATAATATCTTTATGAAAATGTTCTGTATACATGCATATCAAGAATACTTTGGATGAAAACAGGAAGAGAAAAGAGGAAGTTATTTGAAAATGATGGTCT
The DNA here is from genome assembly GCF_902635505.1 of Sarcophilus harrisii. Taxonomy (NCBI): domain Eukaryota; kingdom Metazoa; phylum Chordata; class Mammalia; order Dasyuromorphia; family Dasyuridae; genus Sarcophilus; species Sarcophilus harrisii. Next base: position 86,325,652 of record NC_045428.1, on the reverse strand, counting down.
TAATGGATCATCATCTCCATAGTCATAACATTATGGAATCAGAAAATTTTATAGTTGGAAGGGACCGAGCGAGTCACGTGCCATAAAACACATCTCAACCAGAATCTTTGTGACTATGTTAGTCAATCCATCAATCAGCAAGCATTTAAGGACTTATTATGTGCCAGAAACTATGTGAAGCTACAAATAGAAAAGGGAGACCTCTCAAGAAGCTCCACTATATTATTTTTTTCTGTCCAAGTGGCCTTCCTCCCTCTGTGTGTGTGTATTCTGATAACATCATTTCCATTTCTTTCTCTATTAATTTTTCACCCCAAATACTCACCACAATACTATCCAATGAGTTTAAGAATTTTTCACATTAGAACAACTTCTTGACATTCAATGCCTCTCTGTCCCATCTTTCACCACTTCTTTTGAATAAAATATAATATTCCAGTGTCAAAGTTCAGTCACAGGTCTCATCCCACAAGTCTCATCCCAAGTCACAAATGTACAATGTCACATATAATTGCTTTTTTTGTATTAGCTTCTAAAGCTAATTTGTTCATACTTGTATAGACATAGGTTTTATTATTGATTCCTTTCTTGGATTTGTTCTCCTGTGAATTTCTGTTCATTTCTATATTTTGTGGCTTCTCTTTATAGTAGGTTTTCCCTATCCCTTCTAGTCTTAACACCTTTGGATAGGATTTGCAGAACTCCAGGCACATAGTAGCCCCCCCCCCCCCCCCCCCCAGACATAATCAATATGACTAGAAGCCTGTTATTTTTGTATTTCAAACCTGAGGACAGAAATCCAAAACCTCATTTTTAGACATTGTTTTCTTAAAACAGCTCTTTCATTTCTCCAATCTGCCTATTCCTTCCAAGGGCCTTATAATACTGTTAAAAATACCAACCATCTTGCAGGGGCCTTCAGTTTCTTGACCAAGATCAGTCATCTATAGATAGGAATGTTTCCCAGGATCCTTGTGGCGTTTTCCTTTATGAGTACTGGAAGCCCCAGAAGTGGGCAATGGTTTTATGGTCTGGTAAGTCTTAAGAGGTTACTTTTTGTCCCAGGCTTGAACACATGAGCTAGAAAGGCAGCAAATATCTCTAGTTCTAGGAACACTGAGAGCTTCTTCAGTACCCCAGGCAGTCACCAATTCCCACTGGATCTTGCCTGATATCTTCCTGACAGTACAACTGCATTTCTTTTAGAATATACAATTTCTCTCTTCAAAGGAGACTTATATTTGTTTCTTAGCTCTCAGTTTTCAGTCTTTTCCTCCCCTTTCTCCTCTAAGTGAAATTCTTCTCCCCTTCAACCTGCTGAGAGGTCAGGATTTGTGAGATGGTTCATTCAATCCATTTTCTTTTTCATTCTCCCACTGAAGCCATTCTTCAGTTTTATTAAAGGAACACTTAGTTCTCCCAGATAACCTAGAGAGTACAGAGGCACTTCTCAAAGCCCTTTACTATTTCTTCTGGGAGGAGGCCCAACCTGTAGTTTGGGCATAAATGATAGTAACATGGCTATGACAATAACATATATCACATACTCTTTGCAGGTCACTACAAAATCTGCCCTGTTCTCCATGCTTGTTGTAAAACTCTTAATCCTTCTCATCCTGCTAGTGGCTCCCCTGGAGAAATGTCAGTCGATTAGAAGGTACAGACAATATGAGATCTGACTATATTTGTGGGGTTAGATTTTTTTTTAAGCATTTGCTATATTGGAGAAAAACGTAGCCTTAAAGGCTCTTTCTAACAAGCTATCTGCTATGCATATGGCAAAAACATTCAAGGCTTCAAGAATCTCTGTAAGGAAATATTATTTTGCTAATTGTTTCAAGCCCAATGAGATTGAAGATTATTCAAAAAAGATTAAGTTAACAAGAAAAACTCAATGGATAAAGAATGCTTATAACCACAGATTTTGAGACATAGAATGGCAGCTTAATGAATTTGTCCATTGGGGCTTATACCTTGGACAGATGCTGTAGCTGGACAAATGAACTAGGTCCACAAGGGAATAGCAAGAGGAGAGCAGCAGAATTGCCTTTGAGGAGCTGCAAAGTATTTTTAATGAAACCAGGCTGCTGCCTGCCACAAAACTCATCTTTTAAATCACAAATATTCTTCCTGTGACACTATAAGATAGGTGAAACACATTATCAATTATGATCCATACTAAAGAAATGAGATGGAAGATATCAGTGAGGACATGTGTGACTGGAAAAGAGAATTGACCAATCATCATCATGAGAGAGGATAATATAGCAGTTTCATTTATTGCCATTGTGGTATTATAAATATTAAAAGACTTAAAAGAAGGCCTCCAGTGTGAATCCTCTAAGGAACATTTCTAGAATGACATATCTAGAACTACAGGGGATGGGAAAACTTGCTATATTGTGATCTTCATTGATGAGAGAACTATCTCCATAAAGCGTAATCATAAACAAATCACATAAGTAAAAGCCTAGAAATAATGGAAATACAATTCTGCCAAAGGCCAAATTACTTCTTTTATAATACTTTCCTTTACAAAATGAATTCTAGGACAGAAGTTAGCATTCAATGTCATAATCATTTTAACAAGGGTATTTATATTTAATTTTGAACTGGATTAGGCCAGTCTTGCAAATAGCTCTTGAAACTCATCCAGGATCCAACAATTACATTTGACCTGTACAATCTACCTTGGCCTTTCTCATATTTACAATCCAAATTCCTCCTATTCCTTGCAACTGTTCCCTAGAACCCAACTTTGCCAGTATGGGCCACACCTACAGTTGTACCATCAATATAAGATTTTTATTAAAACCAAACAAAAAAGGAAATTAAAAGGAGAGGTAGGGCATATTCAATTTATTTGCAGGCCTCCTGCCTGATTTTCTTTGGCCCATTGCCTGATGTCCTCTGAGCCCAAGGCACATGCTCACTTTCATGGATGAATAACTTTAGTGAGGGAAGCAGGTTACTCATCCCTCATAAAGGATCCAGGCCAAATGGGGCTTCAATTGCTTCCCTCCAATATGACATCAAGTCTGATATATAAACATGTTTTTTGTTCAACACTCAGGAATTCTTTTATGTTTTTCAGAAACTATTCATTTCCACCTACAAATGGTGCATATTTATAGTCAAAACAATCCTAGATTCATTCAGTTCCACTGTTCATTCTAGTCCCTGAGAAAATGCCTTGCTGTAGTCTGTAAAACAAAAAGAACATTGTCTTTAATATAAAGAAATATTTTTCATTACAGAAATGAGTGTTCTATAGGATCTATGAAAGGCATAGTCCTAAAACTACCCTAAATTATCTGATTCTTTTAAAGAAGGGAAACAAAGTAGTAGAAAAAAGTGCTGTATCACTTTAAGTTGTGTTACAGGTACAGTCCAGAAGAACCATGGTTGGTATATTCCAATAACAAGAATAATTTGTAATCGAAAAGCTGGACAAAATAGGGAAGACTATTTGTCTTAGCATAAATGAACACTTTTACTAAATTAGATATAAAAGACATAATTTAAACGATTCCATGGACCAGCATTTACTCTAATGACTAAGATTTATGTATCACTTTCAAAGCATTTGATGTACATTATTTTATCTGAACCTCACAAAAAACCCTCAGTAAGTATTACAGGACTTATCTGTATTTTAGATGTTACAAATCTGATGTACAGAGATAATAAGTGGATTGTTAGAGTGGAGAGTAGAAGAGTCAGTTGCCTTCAAATATCTGGAGTTATTATGTGGGAAAATGGGATGAGATTTGCTCTGTTTGGACTAAGAAGACAAAGCTAAGAGCAATAAGTGAGAGTCACACAGGAACAAATTAAATCTTGATGTCAGGAACAACTTAATTTTTTTGTTATTTAGTCCATTTTAGTCATGTCCAACACTTCATGAAGGGAAGGCCTAGTGCTCCCTCCATCCCATCCCCTAGTTGCCCTTTTAATAGTTAGAGTTACCTATTAAATTGTACATGGCATCAAGCCTGGACTCAGAAAAACTATCTTCCTGAGTTTTAAAGTGGTCTCAGACACTTAGTAATTATGTGAGCCTGGGCAAGTCACTTAACCCAGTTTACCTCAGTTTCCTCATCTGCTAAATGAGTGGAAAAAGAGAAGGTAAACTATTTCAGTATCTTTGCAAAAAACAAACAAACAAACCTTAAAAGGGGTCATGAAGACTAAAACATGACTGAAAATCACTGATCAATAACAATTAAACTGTGTAAATCCTTTGACCTGGAGATCATACTTCTAGGTCTATATGCAAAGAGACTGAGAAGAAGAAAAGAACTCATACGCACAAAAATATTCATAGCAGCTTCTTTGTGGCAGAGAAAAAGAAACTGAGGTAAGGCTCATTCATTGGAAAATGGCTCAAAAAGTTATGAATGTAGTGGAATATTATTGCTATATAACAACTTATGAAAGGAATGGTCCCAGGAATGGTTCTAGAGGAAGACGTGTAAATTGAATGAAATGAAATGAGTTGAACCAGGAGGACGACTTATATAATAACAACATTACTGCAAAGAGAACCAACTCTAAATAACAGAAACTCTAAGTTTCCATAATTCCAAAGGATACGTGATGAAACATGTATCCCATTTCCAGATAGGGGAATGATGCATTCAGAGTACAGATCCAAACCTATTTTCTCCCCTTCCTTTTATCCTCATTTTTCCTTCTCTCCCTTCTTTTTTACCTTTCCCCTTCCATTCCTTCCTTCTTTCCTCTTTCTTGCTACCTCTCTTTTTTCTATCTTCATTCCCTTCCTTCCTTGCTCCCTCTCTCCCTTCCTTCCTGGACATGACTAACATAGGAACTATTTGAGAAGATCAAAGGGGAAAAACTATTACAAAGAGAAAATTTTAAAAGTTGAAGATAGTTTGTTTCTATTTGCATTTAATCTCAATAGTTCTCTCTCTGGATGAAGATGGCATTTTCCATTCCAAGTGTACTGAAATAATCTTGGATCACTACAACACTGAGAAGAACTAAGGCTACCATAGTTGATCATCACATAATATTGCTGCTATTGTGCATAATGTTTTCCTCCTCGTTTAATTCAGCATCAGTTAGTTCATGTAAGTCTTTCCAGGCTTTTCTGAAATTAGCCTGCTCATCTTTTCTTATAGAACAATAATATACTGTTATATTTATATAGTATAAGTTATTCAGCCATTCCCCAACTGATGGGCATCCACTTAGTTTCCAGTTCCTTGCCATGACAAAAAGGGTTACTTTAAACATTTCTGCACAGGTGAATCCTTTCCCCTCTTTTATGATGTCCTGAGATACAGACTCAGTAGTGACGCCACTGACTCAAAAGTAAGTTACTATTTTATAGCCCTTTGGGAATAGTTCCAAATTACTCTCCAGAACGGCTGGATCAGTTCACAACTCCATCAACAACACATTAGTGTTTTTCCATGTCACCTCCAACACTTGTCTTTTCCTGTCATCTTGGTCATTCTGATAAGAGTGGTACCTCAGAATTGTTTTAATTTGTATTTCCCTAATCAATAATGATTATGAACATTTTTTTCATATGACTATAGATGACATTTCTTCATCTGAAAATTGTTTATATACTTTGACCATTTATCATTTGGGGAAAATGACTTGTATTCTATTAAATTTGACTCTATTCTCTATATATTTTGTAACTCATTACTTTGGAAGGAAATAGGTTCCTTCTCAGTGGAAAATATTCAGAAGAGGATGAATGATCACCTAGAGGGCATGATAGAATAAGGAGTCTTTTTTCAACTATGCTATATATTAAAGGATGAATGGGAAATCTCTTAAATTTAAAAATTCTATAATTCTGTATTTTCCTCTATGACGACACAACTAGTATGCACTGGAATTTGAAACCAGTTCTCACTGAAATTCTAGGTCTACCGGTCTTTCCACTACACAAGCCACTTTTAAGAAAATCAGAGAAAATCTGAAACTTGGGATGGGATGGGGAAAATGCCATTAACTGGGGACAGTTAATAATAACTGTTTGCTTTCAACTTAGAAAATGTGGGAATAATTTAGAAGAAATCAACCAAGATGATGACAGAGAAACTTGGACTCTTAACAGGATTATGGTCAATTAAATAAAGTTTGAGTCAACCTAAAAAGGTAGTTTAAAGTTATTAAATGTGTCAAGATTTATTTCACACAGGAAAGTGATCAGATGTTACCCATTTTTACTTTCAGGATAATTTAAGATAGGATTAGGCTGTGGTAGTGGTGATTTGGATTAGGTTTAAAAAGCACTTATTAAAAGAAAGTTATTTCAGATTGAGAAATATATGAAACCTCCTTATAGGAGGGGAAGGATAGCTTCATGTTTTGAGAATGTCATAGGCAGACACATGAGCTGGATTAAATTTGATTCAGTTAGACATAAACAGCTAAAAAAATATGTTGCCTGAAAGTCATAAAATTGATGGATATTTCATCTTCTCTCTCTTGGTCCTTCTATATTAATTGAATTAGTTCAACAGTAATTTATTAATTCAACAATATTTATTAAGTGCCAGAAGCAACATGGATAGAGAGTTGACTTTGCTCTCAGGAACACCAGCATTTTAATCAAACTCTGATTCATATTTAAAGTTTCATAGTCCCAAGTAACTCTTTCTCCTTCTTCCCTTATCTTTTAGACCATAAGTTACAAAATAGTTGCAAATTTATACCTTCTAAAAATAACATATCAAAAAGACTTTGGGGTAAAAAAACAGGTCCTGCCTTCAGGGAACTTATATTCTTTTGAAAAGTGTTATATTTTTAAGAGGGAGAAACATTGAAGAAGTGATCTTGAATCTGAATCTTAAAGAAAGCTAGTTATTCTAAGAGGTAGAACATTTGAAGAACTAAGTTTTTTAGGTTTAGGTTTCTGTTAAAAGTATAGGTAATAAGAAGCAAATCACACCATTGCACTAAGTAGCAAAACAAAAAAAAAGATATTATTTCTGAAGTTTTTGTTTTAGTTTGGAGAGACAAGGAAGCCAGCCACGATCTTCCATTTGGAAGTCCATTTATTTCCAAACTGAGGTATGCTAGTATTTAATCTCAAGTTTTAGTTGTCTGAAGCTAATCAGAAGAATACAACAAAAGAGAAAGTTTTGCCTCTAGACTCTATAACACATAAGCTACTTTGCAGAGCCAAAAAGAAAGACAAAAAGTCAGAAAGACAGAGACAGAGACAGAGAAAGGGAGAGAGGGAGACAGACAGAGAGAGGGAGAGAAGAAAGGACAAAGGGAGAGGGAGAAGGAAGGAGGGAGAAGGGGAGAGGGAAAAGGAGTGAGGGAGAGACACAGAGAAACAGACCGAGAACCGGGACAGAGACAGAGAGAGAGAGAGAGAGACAGAGAGAGAGAGAGAGAGAGAGAGAGAGAGAGAGAGAGAGAGACAGAGAGAGAGAGAGAGAGAGAGAGAGAGAGAGAGAGAGAGAGACCTAGAGAGAGAGAGAGAGAGACCAAGAAAGAGAGAGAGAGAGATCAAGAAAGAAAGAAAAGAAAGCTAAAAAGTCAAATTAAAACAAAATTTAAAACAATAAAAGATCTGTCAGACCAAAGTTAGAGCCAACATGTGATTGGGGTGTCTTTTACAAAATCAGCTGCTAATTTCCTAAATTCTAACCCTTCCTGGCAGCGAATGCTGGGTCTTCGGCAGGTTACAATGATGCTTCTTTTGTGAGGATTCCAGCAGCTGCTGCCTGAATGAGCTAAGTCTATAAATAACAGAATCTTGAGACCCATTAAGTGAGGCATTAGTGATAACAAAGGCACATACAGTACTAAAATAATGAAATCACTGGAAGGAAGGGGGAGTGTTAGCTTGGCAATGCATTGCCAATAATAAAAGGCAAATCTGCCCATTGCTTAAATACAAAATGCCATTCTAGGCCTGTGATTACAGCCTCCATTTTTCACTTTGTCTAGCATCTGATTTTAAATTGTAAATCATTCACTTTCCATCTCAGGCAAGGAATGGTTACAGAATAAATGATAAGGTTTCACCCAATGACATGTCAGTCTTTGAAGAACTCAACATTAAAAATAAAATTGAGACATGACCAGAAGGCCTCCCTCTGAAATCATGCAATCAAATGAAATGACACAATTTGCTGAAGAGATGACTTCAACAGGATGGCCGCACAGGAGATGGTGAACAAAGCCAATTATCTTTTGATTCAGGGAAAAACACTCCATGGAATTGAAAAGAGGAGTACAGAACAATGGTAGGAGGAAAAAAAGAAAATAACTTGGATGAAATCTTCATTCATTCATTCATTCTCTCTTTCTTTCATTTATTTATAAAGAACCCACTCTGCATTCCCAAATGGAGGAAAAGAAGCAAAAAAAGTAGAATAGTTTTAAAATTCTGAAGTTCTACAAAAATATCAATTATTATTGAGCATGAAATGTTGATCATTCAAATCATTCTCTTTGTTCATAGAGAAAACTCTCCTACACTGTACAGACTGGCGTATATTACTGAGTCTGCTTTTCTAAGTAGATCTACTATATGAAAGAAAAACAACCAAATGGAAGTGCCACATAACCCCTGTCTCAAATTGTAAAAGCTCTTCAAAAAAAATAAAAAAAAAAAAAGGCAACCCAGGAGTAAAAATAGCATTGATTCCATTAAAATGACTGCACTCCCACTCTAAGTAATCTCTGTCAATCAGAATGCCATTTGTGATTACTTTAGATTCATGGACTTTTAGTATTAAGAAGCGTTCCTTTGGTCAACCTGCCACAAATGCAGCACAATGACATGAGATCCTTTCTCAGCTTCAATGTCATCAATGACGGTGAACACTTCTTTGAAGGCAGTTTATTCAATTTAAGGGCAGTTTCAGGCTGCCTGAAAGTCCTTCCTTGTGGCGAGACAGAATCTAAAAGCTGAAAGAACTAAATTCATCCCTCTCCTCTAAGGTTGATGAAAAAATCTGGGCAAATAGTCTAATATCACTTTTCTATCAGTACAACAAGGATTCCAGGACTTCACAGTTACCTGAGCCACATATTCAAGCCCACGAAATTAAATGAAGACAAATCTGTCAAGAGCTGGCCGCCCTTCGATGGATAAAAGCTCTTTGTTTTTGAAATGACAATGCTCATACAACAACAACCAAGACTAAAAAAATAGTATTGTAGGCAGTAAAGGAGACATCTGGGGTATACGCAGAAGCTCAAAAACCCTGATGAAGCTGCAGGCAGAGGGAACTGAAACAGCAGCTGGCAATTCTGAAAGGGGAGAGTAGCTCTTTGGAAACAAAGGCATCAATATGACATCAGGTCTCTAAGGCAGGGTTGTCAATGGTGTGAAATCTTGGAACAAGTAGTCCCAACCACCCACAAAAGAATTTTTGCCCGTGTACCCCATGGAGCTATATATTGGTTACATATCACTCCTTTCCAGCCATCCCTGCAAATGGCAGCAATTGCTTCTCATGTCGAAGAAAGCCGGCCATAGATAAAGTTCTGGTTGGTACCATTTTGTCCTGGAGCTTCTCATTATTGCTCATTTTATGCTCCGACCTACCCATGGAAAACACATTATGCGATGAGGTGGAACCTTTTAATTGCAGGGGTGAATAACCAGCCCTCCAATAACTGGGGAACTTTGGTAAATGAGTTATCCGGGTTTCAAAATACCCTGTGTGCCAGGACTTAAGCAGTGGAAATCTGCCTGAACCCAAACATGAAACAGAACGAAACAGAGTGTAGCCAGTGTAAACTAGTGGCACATCATAATTAACTTATGTACTGAGAGGGTCACAAAGAGCATAGTGAGTTACCCTTTAAACTAATGTGCTCTAAATGATGTCCCTGCCACACTTGGCATAAAGAATCTCACCCCTGGCTAAGCACAGGTTGACCAATTTTGGCCAGGTCTGCCTCTCTCACCGTAACTCAGACCAAGACAACTTCTTGCTTTGTAGCTGAGAACAGTACTCAAGGGCACGGTTTCTGCAATCCCAAGCACTCACTGAATTGGAAGACTGATTGAGTTTGCAGAGCCTACCTGCTCCTAAAATTCACTTCAGGAAAAAAAAAAAGAACTCCATGTTTTGTTATTTTTATATAATTACAGAGAAGTTACTGGGGGGAGAAATGGGAAAAAAATGATCTTAAAGAAGCAGAGTAGAAGGAAAAAAACCTGGCCCAATGTGCTACATATCATTTTAGGTTGACTTGGAGCATTAATGTTTATTTATGGTTTTATTATTTATATAAAAAAGAAATTATGTTGAATGTGTTTGCTGGGAATTATAATATGTTGCTATTACTATGATGGTTTGTTATTTTCACAGCTAGATAGTTTAAACCCAACCAAAACAAATATTTTAGAAGAATTCCCACTAGCATTAGCACATTTTCCCCTTTCTGGTCCTACTTGGAGGGAAAAGAATCTTTTGTTCTTTAAGTCCATTGACCTTCTCATTCTTGAGCACTACTTACTTTGATGGTTAATTATGAAATAATTCCTACTCTATAATAATGAGTGAGCAAATGACTAGCAACTGGGAGGTAGTTAAGAAAGTGAATTGCATTTAAGAACTATAGGGGTTTTTACCTACAGATATATATACCAGATTTGGATTTATGATGCCTATTATCTCTAAGATAATTATTTCATTTGTAACAATAAAGTGAAAAGTTATTATTAATAATAATTGATAATTACCACTAATAAAAACAATTCACATGTACAAAGGTTAGTAAATATTAAGACCAAACTAACTCAAAGTCATGTATTTTGATAAGTAGTCTTGTAGAGTTTAAGTTACCCAAATTATTGATTTACTATTTAAATTTTCAATTACAAATTTTCTACCTCCCTCTACCCCTTCCCCATCCAATTGAGAAGCCTAAAAATAGTATATCCATTATACATATTTCCAGATTAGCTGTGTTGCAAAAAAATAAAGAAGGAAAAAACAAATATGCTTCAACCAGTTCTTGGAATCCATGAGTCCTCTATTTAGAGGTAGACAGCGATTTTTATCATGAGTTCTTTGAAATTTTGATTGATTATTGTGTTGATCAGAGTTGCAAAGACTTCCATACTTAATTATCAATTCAATATTGATGTGACTATGTACAGTGTTTTCCCAGATTCTGCTTACTTCCTTTTGCATCTGTTCACACAAGTCTTCCCAGGTTTCCCTGAAAGTTTCTCCATCATTCTATATACCATAAAAACATTCTATCACAAATCATTTTAAGTTTTAGAAAATCATTCTTCTACCACTCATGTGAGTCAGGTAGTTTAAATATTATTTTTTTATTGTGTAGATTTTACAAAAAGGTGTTAAGTGATTTCTCAAATATACAAATGGACATAACTTCCATATTCCTGTAACTATGTGAAGACTTGGACATACAGACACAGATGTAAACATTGTATGCCCCAAACTCTAAGTTCTATGCACTGGAGATAAAGTCTTGTAATGCCCCTCTTTGATGAGTTTTTTGGAACAAACTCACATACGTTCACTCCTTTAGTCTTGATGAAAATTTAAGTCATCAATCCTTTGTTGAGAATACAGAAAGGGGTGCCTGGGAATAGCACTGGGGCAGTGATACGGGAAGACAGGGGAACATGACAATTAATTTGTTAGGAAAGTCAGTCAGAGACAAGTCTTCCTTTGAGTTTTCAGGAAGTCAGGCAATTTCAAAATACTCCAAGAGTGTGGGTACAAGAACAGAAAAGGCAGCAATGACTCATTCAGCCAGAGGAATGTATATGTAACTTGTTGGTTAAGCATAGTCTCCTATGCTCTAGACATGTGAATTCACAATGGAAATTAGGACATAGTAGATCAGGGATTCTTAACATGGGGTACATGATAACTCAATGAAACATAGGCTAAAATTGTTTATTGAAATTTTCACACATTTAAAACATTTTTAGTTTATAGACTTCAACAGTCCAACAAATGCATTATCACACACACACACAAAATGAAGAATATATGTATTAGATTATGGGTCAGATAGACCAATACACAACATTTATTAAATACTTTGTTTGTGACAGTACTGTCCTAGAAGTATGGGTTAACACAGGGAAAGATTTTCCTCCAGGAGTCATCCCTGAGGTTCTCTTATGATCCAGATTAATGGCAAGACCCGAGGGATAAATGGGTTCATTCCCTGGTACCTCTACTTTGCCTGATCTTAGCTATTTAGGAGCATTCTGATTCTGCTTACACTCTGGATTCTTCCATCTGTAGCTGGTTAGTTCATTTGGTTAGAGGGCAATTGAGACCGAAGTCAAGTATCTGAACCCCATTTAGGCCATTTAGCTTTGTTCTATTCTACAGCTACCCTCTGTACTAATTTAAGCCAGCTGTCTAGAAAACATCCACTATTAGTCACAAGGGGAACCAGATGAGAGTTGGTGGATAAGTCAGCACAAATCCATTATTAGAAAAACAGTGCAAAACAACTTTCTCATAAATGTTGTGTGCATCTTACCTAAACCTACAATTGGTTTGTTTTTGGCCAAGTGTAAGCTGGGGAGAAGATCTAGCACATTTCTATCAGAAAATGATCCTGCTTCTGGCTGATGCTTAGCATGAAACAGATAATCCTAATCTGAAGCAACTAAATCCTCCCTCTCCATTGTTCTCTGAGTGAACTGCTTTGCTTTTAACCCAGGGCTCCTAAACTCATAAAAAACTTTCTTGCTTTGTCCAGAAATCAGATACTTATTTTGATGACTATTAAATTTCCAGCTGTGATCCTTGAAAGGTTTAGCCACTTGCTGATACTAACACTACATTCAGACTATACCATCTTTATCCCATTCAAGGTTTGTTGACTCTCTCCTTTGGCTGAGATTCACAATATTAGTCTTATTTCTGGTACTTCTAACTCATCCCTCACTGCCAAAGGGTCCCAGAAGAATCTAAAGTATTTTCAGAAAGGAAAAGATAATGAAACTAGAGAGTCAACTTGTGAACTAAGGGACATCAAAAAGGATGATAGGATTTAGAGTCGGAAAGAAGTTGAAAGAGAAAGCAATCCAATTCCCACATCTTACAGAAGAAGATAATGATATTCATAAAGAAGGGATGTACACTTCTAGGTAGTAAGTGACAGAGCCAAGGTCTTCTGATGACAATGCTAGTGTTTTTACAGAAAATAATTGCAGAAATTTCCAAAGAACTTGGACAAATTCACGGTTCCATATAAATCCTTGGATCTCAAAACCTGGAATATGACATGCTGCTTTCCCACTATAGACAAATCTGTACTTATTAAGACTTGGCTTACAAATGGTTTGTGCTATTATTTACTTCCTCCATGACACTCCTTCCCGCCCTGGACACTCTGGTGGTGGTAGTTGCCAGAAGGCTAGAATTATTGCTGCTCTCCTAGGTGCTGAAGTTACTGATACTCAGGGAGCCTGATCTTAAAATACAATGCAGATACCATCTTCCCACCTCCCTAGCTCCAGCCTCCAGAGTAACTATATCTCAATCCCTTTCCTAAGGACTATCACATTTCTAATCATGCGAACAATCACTGAAAGACATTCCTCCTATCCCTAAGTGAAATGAGTAGAACCAAAAGAACACTGTACACAGCAATAACAAGATTATGTAATGGTCAACTGTAATGCGCTTGCCTCTTCAACAATGAGGTAATTCAAGGCAATACCAATAGACTTGTAATGAAGAGAGCGATCCGCATCCAAAGAGAGGACTCTGGGGACTGAATGTGAATCACAACATAGTATTTTCAACTTTTGTGTTGTTGTTGTTTGCTTGTTTTTTTCCTTTCTCAGTTTTTTTTCTTTTTTGATTTGATTTTTCTTGTATAGCATGATAAATGTGGAAATATGTTTGGAAGAATTGCTATACTGGATCATTTGCTGTCTAGGGGAGGGGGAAAAATTTGGAACATGGGTTTTGCAAGGATGAATACTGAAAACTATCTTTCTGAAAAATAAAAAGCTAGTATTTAAAAAAAGAAAAGAAGGGAGAGAAAAACATTTTCTCAATTCCTTTTTGGGGTCAAGCTTGATCATTCTAAGTATACATTGTTTAGTTTCAGTTTTTGTTGCTGTATTCTTTCCATTGATATTATTACAGTCTTTGTGTATATTGCTTTCTTAATATTGCATCAGCTCTGATGGGGTGGAGAGAGGGACTTTACAAGTCAGTTGGAGTCTAGTGGAAAAGCACTAGTTCCAAATCAGAAGAACATAGGTTCTAGTCCAGGCTCTGACACTGACTAGTTATCTGACTCCTGGTTTAACACTTTACATCTTTTCACCAAAGCAGTGGCTAGATGAGATAGTGAATAAATTGGTAGGCCAGAAATCAGGAGGATCTGAGTTCAAATCCAATCCAAGATACTTATTAGTTCTATGACCCTCAACAAGTCACTTAACTCTGTCTGCCTCAGTTTCTTCAACTGTAAAATGAGCTAGAAAAGGAAATGGCAAACCACTCCAGTGTCTTTACCAAGAAACCCCCAAATGTTGTCATAAAGTGCTGGACATGACTGAAAGCAACTGAACACCACTACCACCATCACCATTTGCAACCTTAACCCTTTTCTCACAGGATTATTGTAGGGAAAGTTCTTCGCAACCCTTGAAATATTAAATAAGTGTGAGATGACAAAAGTTTTTATTTCTAATTCAATAAGTATTTATTAGATTGCATCCAAGATACTCTGGCAAGTGCTAGAGATTCAAATAGCAGCAGCAGTAACAACAACAAAAATAATTCCTGCCTTTATGGAGCTTACATTCTAACTGGTCTAAATCCTCTTAGAAAAATGGATAAATATTTCAGAAGCCTACCAACCATCTGGCCTATTGATCCACCCTATGTGCTTAATTGCTCATCAACCTACTAGAGTATGAGTTTCTTGAGAGCAAGGATTGACTGTCTCACTTTTCTCTTTTTGTGTCTAATGCTAAGCACAGTGTTGGTATATAATCAATGCTAATTAAAAGTTATTTTAGTTAGTTAATTACTTCAACCTAGAACTCTCAAAAACTCTACCCATACTTCCAAACCAACTACCTCCAACTGCCAAAAAACTTTATATAAGGTATCAGTGGATCATTATACATTCTGTTGCATTCATTCATTCCTATAGCATTTGGTTTGCTTGTTAGGACATCTTAAATAATTCTAATTCTGGCAAATGCATGAAAGATGGTTTGAAAGAAGAAAAATTACATTTTTAAAAGTGAGGCAGCAAGTTAAATGTTTTGAGGGATATCATGGTAGAAGTTCTACAATTGAACTTCAAGTAGGGCAGGAATACCACTACAAAGTCCAGCTACATGATTAATTAGAGTCGAAAGACTTTCTGTGGTTCAGTGGATTATACAGGCCAGTGAAGATTTCTAGCCTAATCATGACTTATTAATCCAGCACACTAAATTCAGGGTAATGGCTAGTAGTGGCAGGAATCTTATTGTGATGAATTCCACCATTAGATGACATTATCGGGAACATTAGAAAGATAGGAAGGATGTGTGAGGAAGGGCAGGAAATTCAAGGGAACTGTGAATTAATATGGAAAATGAACTGCAGGATAAAACAGTAGATGCAGTCATATTCTTCGCATAAAAGCATGTTGAGTTCAAATGGCTTCTTTATAGGCACACTAGGAGCCATGCTGAGTTGAATTGCTGAAGTCTGTTTATGAGTAGAAAGAGTGACATGCAGATCTACATCAGCACAATGTAATGGCTGGGAATTCACATATGAAATTCAAGAAACTTGAGGAAACTTCATAATGACAATGTGATCATAGTGGTGCCCTATGGAATTGCACATTCTCATTTTTTTGCATTCTCTTGCAATCTGATGACTGCATATACTTGAAACCAAAACAATGAAAATACATTTATGCTACTGTATAAGCAACAGAGACTCAATGGGGGGATCAAAAGTAATTAGAATTGTTTAAAGATTAAAAACAATGGAACCCCTGAGGTATACACGATAATAAGGAGAATGAGAAATGAAAGTAGACAAATAAAGGTGATAAAAGGCAGAATGTGACCAGGGTAAGTTAATGATGCTGACAAAATAATTTGTGTAAATTTAAGATGAGGGATACATCACTTATGGCTACTCAGTAAAAGTTTTCTGGTGGAAGGATTACCTGAGGTAAGCCTTGAAATAACAGACGGACTTCAAATTTGGAGATACTAGGAATTCTAATGAAAGGTTTGGTTGGAGAAAGGAATAGTTTAAAGTGAAATAGTGGGATAATTAGATGATTCAAGTTACTCAAGTTATCTTTCTCCCTTTCTTTTTTCCTTTTTCCTTTCCTGGTCCCCATTATTTACATGTCTACTTATACTGCAGCAAATACTCATTTCCATTAGGACTCAGGGTTGGACATCCTCCACAACAGTGACAAACACCTCTGACAAGCACATTTCTTACTGTTTTCTTATATTCAATAAAATTAATAGTAAACAGAGAGACTTATCAAAATTCTCTATTGTGTCTATCAAAGAATCTTACATGATCTTTTTTTATTAAAGCTTTTTTATTTTTCAAAACACAAGCATGGATAATTCTGCAACATTGACCCTTGTAAAATTCTGTGTTTGTTTTCCCTCCCTTTGCCCACCCCCACCCCAGATGGCAAGTAGAACAATATATGTTAAATCCGATATATGCATATATATTTATACAATGATTTTGCTGCACAAGAAAAAAAAACCAAATCAGACTGGAAAAATGAGAAAGAAAATAAAATACAAGCAAATAACAACAAAAAGAGTGAAAATGCTATATTGTGAATCACACTCAGTTCCCACAGGACTTTCTCTGAGTGCAAATGGCTCTCTTCATCACAAGATCATTGGAAATGGTCTAAATCATCTCTATTGAAGAGATCCACGTCCATCAGAATTGATCATCATATAGTCTTGTTGTTTCTGTGCATGATGATCTCCTGGTCCTGCTCATTTCACTTAGCATCACAGTCCATGTAAGTTTCTCCAAGCCTCTCTGTATTCATCTTGCTGGTCATTTCTTACAGAACAATAATATTCCATAACATTAAAATACCATAATTTATTCAGCCATTCTCTAATTGATGGGCATCCATTCAGTTTCCAATTTCTAGCCACTACAAGGAGGACTGCCACAAACATTTTTTGCACGTATGGGTCCTTTCCCCTTTTTATGATCTCTTTGGGATATAAGTCCAGTAATATCATTACTGGATCAAAGGGGAAGCACAGTTTGACAAATTTTTGAGCATAATTCCAAATTGCTCTCCAGAATGGCTGGATCTGTACACAACTCCACCAACAATGCATCAATGCCCCAGTTTTCCCACATCCCATCCAACATTCATCATTATTTTTTCCTGTCTTCTTAGCCAATCTGAGAGGTATGTAGTGATATCTCAGAGTTGTCTTTTTTTTTTTAATAGCCTTTTATTTACAGGTTATATGCATGGGTAACTTTACAGCATTAACAACTGCCAAACCTCTTGTTCCAATTTTTCACCTCTTACCCCCCACCCCCTCCCCCAGATGGCAGGATGACCAGTAGATGTTAAATATATTAAAATATAAATTAGATACACAATAAGTATACATGACCAAACCGTTATTTTGCTGTACAAAAAGAATCAGACTCTCTCAGAGTTGTCTTAATCTACATTTCTCTGATCTTATATGATCTTAACATACGAATGTAAGATATCTTCCCTTAAGGGAATGAATAAAGCTGTACTGTGCTCTGCCAAATCAAATTCCTTTTTATAATCAAGAAAATGCATCTTACATTGTCTTTGCCTTCTAGTCAATGTTGGGTCTCTAAAGATGTAGTCCAGGATTGAACATAAATTATATTGTTTTCTTATGTGTTCATCAAATATCCTTAATATACGTGTACACGACAAAGTGATACATGGTTTAAGTCAGAAACAATTGTTAAACTCTCAATAATCTTTTTTTGGGGTACTATTAAAACCTTTCTATAGATGACAAGTTGCTCCTACTTGTGAATGATATTTCACTGATCTCTCATCAAACGCTAGAATACCTTAGTATTTATCAAATAAAACTTTCAAGTCAAAATAATGTACCCTAAAAATCCACATGAATTAAAACAAATGAAATAATTATCATTTTTAGGATAACATGAAATTGGATAGGCAACCCATTGAGCTGGGAGATAAATAGCTAGAAAGACAGGTAGAAAGATGGAACAACAGGCAGTCAGACACATCTTGTAGATGCACTACAAATGGACAATGAACTCAAACTTATTTAATATAATAATTATCAGTTAATATGATTAATACCATTTAAAATAAAAGAATGGAGTTTTGATAGTTCACATTTATGTAGCACTAAAAGTCTTACACAATGTTTTAAATTATATCATTTGATATTCAAAACAACTCTGAGGTATTGTGCTTTTGTCTCCATTTTTCAGAGGATACCGAGGCTCATAGAAATTTAATGACTTGCCATGGCTACATAGCTTATGCTCAAGGCGAGATTATGACCCAAAGTCTTCCTAACTTCAAATCCAAGACTGTGTCAACTAAGTCACATTGCCTTTCCATTACTAATTCTCTCACTCAATTCCAAAATTACATCCAAATGGGAGAATCTGTAGAACCTTATCAAAACTGGGAGTAGAGGCAAAAACAGAAGAAGTGCCAAAGGACTCCAGCATTTTTATTATACATTCACAAATCCTATAAATCTATAATAATAAAGTAATAATAGCCATAATTATTTTTAAAATAACTTGTTTCTTCTTTTCTTCCCTTTCCTTTTTTTTTTTTTTTTTTTTACTGGAGGTGAGGGCAAAGGGTTTGCGCCTCCCAAGCACATGGAATCTAAGTGCATATTTATTTCATACTCGGTAAACTATACTGAGTGCAAAAATCCTCTATAATTTAATGGAAAATAAAGCAAATCATTGATTGTTGATAGCTCTTTTTTCCTCTTCTGGATTTTCCAAAATGTAGCAGTCCTTAAAATTGCTTTTCAATTCAACTGTACACAAAGTCAGAGGAACTCAATGGAACAGAAAGTCATTTTCAGTCATGCCCTAAAGCCATCCTGTATATTAAGGAAAAGTTAACTTTCCCCCTCATGGAAACTGCAAGTGAAGAGTTTTAAGGAAGAAGACATTAATCTTCCTTCTTTCCAAAGTAAATAGACTTGATTTGATGCAAAATAATTAATCCATAGAAAATTAAGTTGGAGATAAAGGCAAGATGGGAGCAAGGGCCAATTATTTTGTCTCTATTGAGATGCTAAAGCATGAACTGCCAGATACTTCACATGGTTTATCCTTACAGAAGAAAAGAAATAAATGAATTGATATGCTAAGCTACTTTATTTTTATCTCACAGGGAATGAAATATATATACATTTAGAATGGCTTGACTATTAATAATAATATCACAGATTTGGAGCTAAAACGGACCTTAGTGCTCATCTAGACCAACACACTCATTTTAGAGATGACAATAATTCACATAGATATAGCATTTTAAAGTTTGCAAGAAATTTTCCTCATCATAAATGGAGAATGCAAGTACTTTGGCTCCATTTTATAGCTGAGCAACCCAAGATTCTGGGAGATTATTGAGAAACTTTATAGAATGTGAGGCAGAATTTAAATCCAAGTCTGCTGACTAGCAATGTGTTCCATACTATATCCACTATAATACATTGCCTCAAAAATCAATCGACATACTACAAAAATGATAAATAAAACATTTTTTTTTCTTTTCTCATTTTCTTTCCTCTAACCATCCTCATGCCTTGGGAAGATAGGTAGTATTGTGGATAGACAGCAGGCATGGAGTCAGGAAAACTCATATTCTCGAGTTCAAATCTCAGAAACTTACTTGTGTGACTGGGCAAGTCACTTCACCCTATTTGCCTCAGTTTCTTCCTTTGTAAAATAACCTGGAAAAGGAATTGGCAAAGCATTCCATTATTTTTGCCAAGAAAACTCCAAGTAGGGTCTTGAAGACTCAGACATTACTAAAATGACCAAACAACAATGATACAAAGAAATGGAAAGATTCAAACTATTCCAAAGATTTGGTCAAATACTCAGGCATTCTCTCAGAAGAAGTATCATATATAAGGTTAAAATGTAATTGAACATATTTAACAGAATAAATTAAAATTAAGTTAAAATATAATCAAAATATGTAATTTTAATATATCATTTTCTAAGTCAATATGCTGCTTACAGTAATCCTTATGTATGGTTTAGTGGTCCCATTTCTATTGAGTTTCAGTCACCTTCTTTAGAATTATCAGGTCTTATTACAAAACAGGAGTAGTAACATGAAATAAATTTCAGATAAGTGGAAAATTTCCTCTATTACATTACAAACATTAAATATGAAAGAATCTTAGAGATCATCTACTCTGATTTCTTTTAACATTTCATAAGAAACTGAGATACTGAAAATTAAACAATTTCCCTAAGGTCATACTGACAGTAAATTGTATGACTGGGATTTTATCCAATTTTTCTCACTCCAAATCCACTCTACTTTCTGGCAAACAACACTACCTCCATGGTGTACACAATTCTTAGCAACTTGAGGTAGCATAGTGGAAGGAGGACAGACACTAGCTATGGAGTCAGAAGACCTGATTCAAGTCCCTGAATCAACACTTGTTAACTTCACCATTGATATTTATATAATACTTATCTATCTAAGGGAGTAATTGTAAATATAATTGCTTCTGTAATCTATCTAGTGCTTTTTATTATCACATTTATTAGTAGCATGGTTTAATGCTATTATTATTATTATTTTATTTTTTGCTGAGGCAATGGGGTTAAGTGACTTGCCCAGGATCACACAGCTAGAACATGTTAAGTGTCTGAGACCAGATTTGAACTGGTATCATATTGATTTCAGGGTTGGTGCTCTATCCACTGAACCACCTAGCTGCCCCTAATGCTATTATTATTAATATTTTTATTATGGTTAGTTTAGGAATGAGAAAGTTTGGAACAATTCTAATCCTAATTTCCTGGTCAAACTGCACACACTGAGAACCTGTGTGTTTGTGATCTGTTGGACAAGACAATGGATTGACTACCCAGGCAATAGTTTTCTGTCTATTGGTACAGTGATGAGAGTATCTGTTCCTATTCTTTCTCCTGATGAGAGAACCAAGAAGGGAACAGGAATATGGGATGTTACAAGATTTCTGGTTGGCTAAACAGCATATTTTTCATGGTTTGACACTATCCTTCACTTCTTCCTGTCTCACAGACCTTGGCTCTTTCTAACTATTGACTGTCAGAATAAATATAAGGTACCATTTATGTCTGAAATAGAAGAAGGATGCTTGACTCTCTGCTCTCAATCTTTTGGCCTTCATAGGTCTAGGAGGAGGGCACAAAGTCCATGGATAATAGTGAATATTTATTCTTTACAAATGGATGCTTGCTGCTGCCTTCCCCCTTGTATTTTAGGCTGTATAGCACATGTTTTATGTGAAATTAGTGTTCTGAAGACATCCACAATAAAGATATTTCAAACTTTAAGAGTATGGCAAAAGAATTCTGCCTGTTAAGTATTTCCTTCACTTCAGAGAATGATATGCTTTCATTGTATATTTAGATTAGTGACAAGACGGCATGTCATTTCATGGTCACCATCATCAGTAAATAGTCACAAGTTTAAGAACCAATGTGTGAAGTGTTGGGAGGATGCAAAGAATTAGAAAGATGTGGTTCCTGCCTTGCTGAAGCACACAAAGAACACGGATAGTAAAAACCAGAAATAATATATAATCAATAAAAACCAGAAATAATATATAATCAATGTCCAATTGGTCCAGGCCATGTGTGCAGTAAGGTTTGAGCAGAGCAAGATTCATGGAGAAGTTGAATATAAGTGGAATGATGATGGGGTATGCAGTTGGCAGTGCTGATGGAAGTGCTTTCTCCAACACTACCTGGGTGATGAGAGGTAAGTCCATTAATCTCTTTGACCCTCAGTGTCTTCATTTGAAAAAAGAAGCAATTGGATTGGCGACCTCTCACATTCCTCCTAGTTTTAGAGCTATTCTTGTGTCGTGGGAGGCACAGAGGATGTATGTCAGATTTAGAATCACCCAAGCTGAGAAGACCTAACCAATAACTTTCTATCTGTTGGTAAGATGATGAGAGCGTATCTGTTCCTATTCTTTCTCCTGATGAGAGGGAACCCAAGGAGGTAACAGGAATACGGGATGTCACAAGGTTTCTGGTTGGTCAAACAGCATGTTCTTCATGGTTCGAAACTGTCTTTCACTTCGTTCTGTCTCACAGGCCTTGGCTCCTACTAACTACTGAATGTCAGAATAAATATAAGGTACCATTTATGTCTGAAATAGAAGGATGCTTGCCTCTCTGTCCTAAATATATTTCCTGCAGTTTCAATTTCCTGATGTATCATATATATAAAATTTCCTGATGTGTAAAATGCATAAAAATGTATAAAATATTTTTATAATAGCTATCTCACAGGTTGTTATGAAGATCACCCGAGTTAATATATAAAATGTCTCTCACAAAGTAATTTGGCAATTTGCTAGCCCATGCAAAGAGCATAGAACCTGGAGTCAGGAAGACCCACGTTCAAATATGACCATGGCCATGTCTCTTAACTGCTATTTGCCTCAGTTTCCTCTACTGTAAAATAAGGATGCCTCCAAAGATTGCAATGATCAAATGAGATGATATTTGTAAATGTGCTTAATATGGTACCTACCACATAGTAAGTGCTATATAAATGCAAGAGTTGTTGTTAGACATTATTATTTTCCAGTTTCAGCAAAGGTCAGGGACTATTTCCTAGGAGGCAGGGACAAGAAAATTAGGTAGGATTTGGAGGGAAAATGCATTTTGGAAACCACTGACTCCAAAGCTATGGGAGGCCATCCAGCCCAAAATCCTGACATTATCCTAAAAAGGTATAAAGCTAGTGAAAGCAGCTTTCTTGGTATTGTTCATAGTCATACAAACAGGCAAGTAAAATCCTCAGGCATAGGCAAGAAAGTAAGGTATGTTACTATCCATTAAAGAAAATCTCTTGTAAAAGAAAAGTGATAGATTCTGTTCAGCACTTTCTACTGGTTAAACTTCAGGGATAACTCATATTTGCATGCTTTGCATGGTGAAATGATACATACAGAGAAATATGAATTCTGCTAAAAAGTTGGTCATTGACTGCTATAACTTATTATTTGATTACTGTTTTGTGCATCTTTCAATAAAAAAATTATCAAAAAATGAGATTCACCTGCTTGGCTAGCTATATTGGTTTCATTAACTGAATGTCTAATTAACAATTTTTGTTTCTTATGGCAGAAATTAGGCATGGACCCACACTTAACACTGTATACCAAGATAAGATCAAAATGGGTCCATGATTTAGGCATAAAGAACGAGATTATAAATAAATTAGAGGAACATAGGATAGTTTATCTCTCAGATCTGTGGAGGAGGAAGAAATTTGTGACCAAAGACGAACTAGAGATCATTACTGGTCACAAAATAGAAAATTTTGATTACATCATTTGATTACATCAAATTAAAAAGCCTTTGTACAAACAAAATTAATGCAAACAAGATTAGAAGGGAAGCAACAAACTGGGAAAACATCTTCACAGTTAAAGGTTCTGATAAAGGCCTCATTTCCAAAATATATAGAGAATTGACTCTAATTTATAAGAAAGCAAGCCATTCTCCAATTGATAAATGGTCAAAGATAGGAACAGAGAATTTTCAGATGATGAAATTGAAACTATTACCACTCATATGAAAGAGTGTTCCACATCACTATTAATCAGAGAAATGCAAATTAAGACAACTCTGAGATATCACTACACACCT
This sequence comes from Sarcophilus harrisii, assembly GCF_902635505.1. NCBI lineage: Eukaryota > Metazoa > Chordata > Mammalia > Dasyuromorphia > Dasyuridae > Sarcophilus > Sarcophilus harrisii. Next base: position 86,301,740 of record NC_045428.1, on the reverse strand, counting down.
GTCAGATTGGCTAAGATGACAGGAAAAAATAATGATGAATGTTGGATGTGGGAAACCTGGGACACTGATGCATTGGTGGTGGAGCTGTGAACGAATCCAACCATTCTGGAGAGCAATCTGGAATTATGCCCAAAAAGTTATCAAACTGTGCATACCCTTTGATCCAGCAGTGCTATTACTGGGCTTATACCCCAAGGAGATACTAAAGAAGGGAAAGGGACCGGTATGTGCCAAAATGTTTGTGGCAGCCCTGTCTGTAGTGGCTAGAAACTGGAAAATGAATGGATGCCCATCAATTGGAGAATAGGTGGGTAAATCGTGGTATATGAATGTTATGGAATATTATTGTTCTGTAAGAAATGACCAGCAGGATGAATACAGAGAGGCTTGGAGAGAATTACATGAACTGATGCTAAGTGAAATGAGCAGAACCAGGAGATCATTATATACTTCAACAGCGATACTGTATGAAGATGTATTCTGATGGAAATGGATTTCTTTGACAAAGAGACCTAACTCAGTTTCAATTGATCAATGATGGACAGAAGCAGCTACACCCAAAGAAAGAACACTGGGAAATGAATGTTAACTATTTGCATTTTTGTTTTTCTTCCCGAGTTATTTCTACCTTCTGAATCCAATTCTCCCTGTGCAACAAGAGAACTGTTCGGTTCTGCACACATATAGGATATACTGCGACATACTTAACATGTATAGGTCTGCTTACCCTCTAGGGGAGGGAGTAGAGGGAGAAAGGGGAACAATCGGAACAGAAGTGAGTGCAAGGGATAATGTTGTAAAAAATTACCCTGGCATGGATTCTGTCAATAAAAAGTTATTATAATTAAAAAAAAATTTTTGTTTCTAAGTCTGCCCTACTCTTCCAGGACATATTCAGGTTTTTTTTTTTCCTTAAATAAGCATACAATGACAAACTAAAAAATTATTGATAAGTGATAAAAGAAATATTATTCATGCTATTCTAATGAGAGGAGAAAGGATTTTATGAAACAAATAAAGAATTTTTAAAATACTGTTTATTCTGGACAAAAACACAGGAGTGAGAAGACACAGGATTGTTCCATGATGATATCTCTTCCCAGACAAATTGGTTCTAAGTTCTTTCACTTCCTTCTTTGTGACCTTAGCATCTAGTACTATGTTGGGAATATAACTAGTATTGAATGAAAGCTGAAGAGACCCTTGGAAGGCCAACTTAACCAATGTGTGTCAATCTTCCTCATCTGTAATATGGTAGGAGGTTGGACCAAAAAAAGGTTTCCGAGCTCTCATTCTTTCCAGTCCTGGATCCATGACACCATTTTTGCTATATTTGCGATGCTATACTAAATGAATCTTCACTATGTGATGTTTTCTTCACCTACTATTGTATTATAGCCTAGTCATATATTTCCTGTCCCATAGTAAAATTTGGGATGGGCAGATAGAAGCAGTGGTAGAAAAATGAAAGGTGGTTTCATGGCTACAATAGCAATATTATTGAAGATGTAGTCTTGAATATTATTGAAGATGTAGTTTTGAGACAAGTGTCTTGGTTTTCAAATCGAAGATTTCCAAGTACAAGATTTCCATTCCCATATATAATATGTATTTGTTTATACGTTAAACAATTAAAAAAACTAAGGGAGAAACTTTCATGTTGAAGATAAACTAAAATATTGGGGCTCTCCAGGGTACAAAGACAAAGGTTATCAGGAGATATGATCAAAGTATATAAAATCATGAAAGATGTACAAACATTTTTTCATCAAATCGTGTGATACTAGGAGAGAAAAAAATCCTTCAAATGTTAAAGGAGTTAGTTTCAGTATGAATAAAATTAACAGTGCTTATAAATGGAAGTCCTTATTTTAAAAAATACTAAATGTTATGTTTGAGCGAATCACAGATAAATTTCAAAATGATAAACTCAAGGACTGAAAAGGAACTTAGAGGTCAATTCATGAAGGATAGATTCCAATTATGTTGATGAAGATCAGGAATATTAAGAGAACATTCTTAGTCTTTATAAGCAAGCAAATCAATTCAATATAATTCCATTACATTCAAATATTTGCTTTATTGTTATTATTAATTTAATTCTGATGAATAAGGAAAAATTGTTTGGTGACAAGGTTCTCATCACCTTAGAAGAAAATAACCATGTTAAGCTGTAGTTCCTAATACAGACATTGTGGTATGTGAAGAAAACATTTTAAGGATAGACTATAAGCCTCCTGACATTCATAGAATCAGAGTTGTAAGGGTCAACTATTTATTCCACAATTTGAGTTGCCAAGCCACACAATTCATTTATATAAAGGAGCCCACTAAAGTCCACACATATTTTTCACATGAGTAGTTACAACTAGTTTTGCTTTGTTCTTAACCCAATTATTCGATGGTAAAGAAAATAAGCAAAATCAATAGCAAAAAATCTTATTTCTTCATATTTTAGTTTGAAAGGACAACCTCAGTGACATCTAAGATTGAAAGGTCTCATATATTGGTACTTATTAGCAGCACTCTTTGTAGTAGCAAGGAAATAGAAACAACTTGAATGTAATGCAATGTTATTAAGCTATAAGAAATGATAGATAGATTTTTCTTGTCCAGCATCATAATTGTGGAGATATGTAGAGAAGATCTGTACATGTTTAACAAATATTGGACTGCCGTCTAGGGAAGAGGTGAGGGAAAGGGAAGGGGAAAAAAATGGAACACAAGGTTTTTCAAGGGTAAATGTTGAAAAGTATGCATATGTTTTGAAAATAAAAAGTTTTAGTTTAAAAAAAATGATATAAAAAATATAGCACCTCATAAGTATACTTAAATGAACTGATGCAAAATAAAGTAAGCAAAAGCAGGAAAACAATCTATGTGGTTACAACAATGTAAATGATAATGAAGAGAACAACAGCATCAACAAGAAAAAATCAAATTGAATTCTGTATAATCACAATGTCCAGGCCTAACGTTGGAGAACATATGAGAAAATGAGACTTACCTCCATTACTGAAATAAGAGAGGAAGGACAGATGTGGAACGTTACATGTATTATTAAATTTGGCTGATGTATTGGTTAGTCTTGCTGAATTACTTTTCTCTCTCATTCTCTGTTATAAAATTGGTTTTCTGAGTGGGGTAGGGAAAGAGATATTTGGATATGAAACTAACATGAAAAAATCAGACATATCATACCAATGTAATTTTTATATAAATTATTCTTATATCTTAAGTTATATTAAGATATATATCTCATACTCATATACTGTCTTCTTCACATAAATAGAACTTTATTTTGGGAATCTCATAGCTTAAAATTTCCAAATAAATATATTAATAAGGCCTTAAGCTGTCGCTTTTTGTTTTAGTTTTGGTACAAATTCATATTTCCCAACTACTGTTTATGTTCTCTCTAGAAATAGAACCTGGATCACCAGCAATGTATAGAAGGCATAATGTTTGATGAGTTTTGGTAGGCACTTTGCTGCAAAGGTACTCAGACAAATAAGGTGAACAAATTTTTTAAAAAAAGTATGCACTTGCTTTTAATTAGTTCACATGTCCAGGTCCAGAATTATAGTGATAAAAAATATAAAGAAATTGTGGAATTGGAAAATGCTTTTTAAATCCAACAAGATTTTGAATATACACACACACATATACACATATACACACACATACACACACACATACACACATACATATATATTAATGATTTTATATATATATATATATATATATATATATATATATATATATATATATCATTAAGCCAGATACTATTGACAAGCATCTAGAACAGCGGTCCTCAAACTACGGCCCACACCAGATGCAGCAGCTGAGGATGTTTATCCCCCTCACCCAGGGCTATGAAGTTTCTTTATTTAAAGGCCCACAAAACAAAGTTTTTGTTTTTACTAAAGTCCTGCCCTCCAACAGTCTGAGGGACAGTGAACTGGCCCCCTATTTAAAAAGTCTGAGGACCCCTGACCTAGGGAAAAAAAATATATATATACACACACACACACACATATATATGTATATGTATATATATGTATATGTATATATATATATATATATGTATATGTTATGCTCAGACATAGGGAGCCATCATGGGTTTACTAAGAATAAGCTGTACCTCATTGGTCTCGTTCCCTATTTTTTTCTACAATTAAGAGAATGATAGACTGGAGAATACTACAAGTACAAGTGAACATTGATTTCATGGAATCATAGAGTCAAACATAAGGGTCAAGATGGATAAGATGAATTAACGGTTTCATTATTCAAAAAGAAATGACAATAGAGAATATAAAACTGTTTATTTTCTAGGTCTCATCCCAAAGTGAATAAATTTGATAAAAATCCCCATGATATCCTTGTGAGAAGAAGGGAATTATAAAGTAGTACTTTTAGGTGAATTCACATACCCAAATTACTTGGTTAATGGACATCGTTAAGCTAAATATAAATAGTTTTTGGATTATGTCAGAAATTTGTCCTTGGCCAACTTAAAAATGTTACCAGGTTGGATGAAGCTATATAAAAGATTAATAAATCTCTTGATATAAAGCTAGGAAGAATACTCACTACAATAACAATTAAGATTTGAATCTATCTTGAACTGTGGAATGATGGGCAAAATCAAAAAAATGAAAGGAAAAGCACAGAAAATTAGTTTAGTTTTGTACTGATTTTAATATTTTTATGGAATTTGTTTAAAATAATCAAGTTCCTGTCAGACTGGCTAGAATGACAGGGAAAGATAATGCGGAATGTTGGAGGGGATGTGGGAAAACAGGGACACTGATGCATTGTTGGTGGAGTTGTGAACTAATCCAACCATTCTGGAGAGTAGTTTGGAACTATGCTCAAAAAGTTATCAAAATGTGCATACCCTTTGATCCAGCAGTGTTACTACTGAGCTTATACCCCAAAGAGATCATAAAGAGGAGAAAGGGACCTGTATGTGCACGAATGTTTGTGGCAGCCCTCTTTGTAGTGGCCAGAAACTGGAAACTGAGTGGATACCCATCAGTTGGAGAATGGCTGAATAAATTGTGGTATATGAATATTATGGAATATTATTGTTCTGTTAGAAATGACCAACAAGATGATTTCAGAAAGGCCTGGAGAGACTTACACGAACTGATGCCGAGTGAAACAAGCAGGGCCAGGAGATCATTCTATACTTCAACAACAATACTATATGATGGCCAGTTCTGATGGACCAGGCCATCCTCAGCAATGAGATCAACCAAATCATTTCCAATGGAGCAGTAATGAACTGAACCAGCTATGTCCAGCGAAAGAACTCTGGGAGATGATTAAAAACCATTACATTGAATTACCAATACCTATATATTTGTCCACCTGCATTTTGGATTTCCTTCACAGGCTAACTGTACAATATTTCAGAGTCCGATTTATTTTGTACAGCAAAATAACGGTTTGGTCATGTATACTTATTGTGTATCTAATTTATACTTTAATATATTTAACATCTACTGGTCATCCTGCCATCTGGGGGAGGGGGTGGGGGGAAGGAAGGGAAAAATTGGAACAAGAGGTTTAGCAATTGTCAATGCTTTAAAGTTACCCATACATATAACCTGTAAATAAAAGGCTATTAAATAAAAAAATAAATATGAATAAATAAATCAGATAATCAAGTTCATTCAATAAACTTCTTAAATACACAAGACACTACGATAAGAACCTGATGTGAAATTATTTTCTTGTGATTTGTCAATTTGACCTAAGATTAATATGTCATAGGAGAAATCCCTTTTGTTTCTAAAAGCATTTGACTAATATTATCTTACTTTATTCTCCCAACAACCTTGGGAGGTGAATGCTATTATCATCATCACCATTTTATGGATGAGGAAACTCAGGCATATAGAATGTAAGTTAAGGGACTTGCCTTGAGTCACACAGGTAGTAAATATTACAGGCTGGATTTGAACTCAGGTCTCCATAACTCCAAGCCCAACTCTTTATCTACTATGCTACATAGTTGCCTATGTTTCCTTTGTAATTTCGTTTCATTTTATGTATTTAAAAACATTATTTTGGAGAGGGATCCATAAACTTGACCACAGTGCCAAAGGAGTCCATCCCTCCGTCTGTCCCTCCATCTCTCTTTCTGTCTTTGTTTCTGTTACACACACACACACACACACACACACACACACACACACAAGACAATTTCTGCACTAGGAGATTTTTATGGTCCCTCCTAGCTCTAAAATTCTATGATTCTATAACAAAGAAAAAGTGGGAAAGAACGGCTGGGGCAATGGGAGGGGGAGTAGCTTCCTAAAAGTCATTTCTCTTCACCATAAAATGTTGTTAGATGCCTTGGGTAGAAAGTGAACAGCTTAACCTTAAACAGATTTTAATTTTTAATAGAGTGGAATAGGTCAGCTGAAGCTTGTCACTGGGAAGTCTTGCTACAAGCAAGTAGAGAAGAGATTCCTTTAACATGCCCTGAGGTGATATTCCAATCTCAATAGGAAGGTATCAGGGTATGGGGTAGGGATGGGGGGTGGAACGCTTTAAACAGATGAATTGTCCTATATGAGATTCGATTCCTAAGTGATCAAATTCTTTATTTGGTTATCTAAGATCTTACTTGGACCAGTAATTCACACTATGGAGCCTCAAACTGAATCCATATTCATATTTTGAGAGATTTATCTGTGTGAAGAGGAAGAAGATATCACAAAAGGGAGGGGGAAGGCATCTTTGTGTTTGAAGTACAAATTCTAATAAATAAAGATCAGCTTTCCTACATAATTAAAATGGAGGTTGGGGACAGGAAGCAGTGGTCCAAATATTATGCACACAATACAAATGCTCTGACATGCAAAAGGTCTCCTGGGAAATTAAAGTCCCCAAATGGTAGGAAAAATTGAACTAGAGCAAAGCAGCCGAGCTTTCACTCATAGAGATAAAACAAGTATAGATGAACCAGGTCTGACTAATTTCACAAGCTTTGTAAAGTCCTCAGATTATCTGGGTATTAGTGCAGGCAGGTCTCAGCTGTCCATAAAAATGAGAACACGGTTTAAAAACCACATTTGAATTTTAAAGGTGCTCAACATTTCTAGTATTGTTTACTAAAAAAAGGTCAACACTGGAGTCTTTTATTCATGCACATTGCTGCCTCAATCTAAAAGCACTGGGTAAGTCCTGATGAGTTTTCCACATGGCATATGCTGGAAATGTGTTAAATGCATAGTTCCAGAGCCAAGGACATTATTTTTTCAACTCAGTGAATCTCTTATTAAAAAATCTTTGCTCTGCCTTTTCCTGGGGTGTCTGAGGATGGGCCACAGCAACAATGAATAACAAAATGAAATGGCCCACTAATTTAGAATAGCAATAATAATAATAATAATAAAACTCTTAACAGTTCTTAAATTTCCTCATGATCCCATTTTTGCCTAATCTAAAAAAAGGGGGGGGGGGAAACATTTAAATAGAACCCATACCAAATTTTAGTATTAGCATGAACTCTTTGGCATTTTTTGGACAAGTCTTTTGTTCAGATTTATACCTGGTGCCCTTACCCAAATTCCCAGCTCTATACACGTATTCACATCAATTCTTAGTTCTTTTTGCAAATCAAAGGCATAATATTCAGAGACCTTCAAGTAAGATTTGTGTTAAAATCATTAAATGCCCACACAAGTAATTTTTTATTAACTGCATCCAGTAATGATACATAATACATACCAATTTTATGGCAGGAAGAAGAATTATTCACTTTTGTATGCCAAGAATATCTGTTGTGTAAATTAGAAATTGTCCAATGTTATACACATATTATGGAAAAGTATAACTTTAAAGCCAAGGGAATCCTGAATTGACTGCAGGTGTGCCTCACATTAAGAGGTCTTAATAAATTCCATCTTTGAAAACAATATTCCCTGATACATTCAGGAATTGTTCACTTAAAAAATTCATTCCTCACTTTGCAAAAGGGTTGACTGTAGTTTCCTGTAAAAATATTACTCCCTCAATACATTTATTATTTGGTTTGATTTACATAAATTTGAGTGGGCAAGCATCTCACCTCTGTGCCTTCGTTATCACAACTATAAAATAAAAGTTGGACTAGATGAACTCTCAGGTCCCTTCTATATTTAATTCTACAGTCCTATGTGGTAAATAGTTTCATATCATTTATATAATTCAATTGATCTGCATTGTTGAAAATTGAATGTAAACAAATTTTTTGTAACAATCTGTTGCACAAAGAATGTCACATCTGTGACTTTGGGCATAAATACTATAGCTCAGTAGACAAAACTGATCAGTTGATTGATGTAGAAATAGAGGTTAAAAGAAATGCTATTTTAATAAATCACTTTCTCCTAATTTTCTAGTCTGTGCATCATAGTTCAAGCAACCACCATCAAAATAATAGCAGCTCCAAACTTAATTCAACAGAATCACAGATTCATAAAAATGCAGAGCCAAGTGTGTCCTTCCAGACCAAGATGGGACATTATACAAAAGATAAAAGAGTGGATTAAGAGAGAAAACTAATTAGTGGATGGGGAAAATCAATGGAGGATCCCTGGAAGATGAACCCTTTGAGGTAGATTTCTGAGAATCTCAAATGGTAGAAACGAAGGAAATGAGTAAGGGCATTTCATGATATTGGGAATAATATGAACAAGAGCAAGGACATAGACAAGTATAGACAGCAGGAGGTTAATTAAGCCATAACCATCTCACTTCATTCCATACATATTTGGTTTATTCCATAAATATTTGGTTTGGGGGAATAAACTTTTCCATAATATATGTAAGGATACATCAGTCAGGTGTTACAGTGGATAGAGCGTTGGCCATGGCACTAGGAATCTTTATTGTTCAGTTGTTCTAATGAACCCATTTGAGGTGTTCTTGGCAGAGATAGTAATTTGTCATTTTTCTTTTCCGTTCATTTTACAGATGAGGAAACTGAGGCATACAGGATTAAGTGACTTGTATAGTAACACAAAGCTCCCTGATTTCAAATACTGTTTCAAACATATTCCATCTAGGCAAGGGACTTAACCTTGGTTTTAGTTTCTTCATGTATAAGATGGGGATAATGATAGCACCTACTTATCAGGATTATTATAGAGATCAAATTAAACATTGTTGTAAATTACTTAACATAGGGCTTGGAACATAGTAGGTGCTCTATAACGATTATTATTATCATTGTTATAATTATTACTCTGTGTGTGAAAAGTTTCAGTTTCATCAGTAAAATGAGGATAATAATAATAACACCTACCTTACAAGATTGTTTTGAGAATTAAATGAGATCTCTGGAAAGAACTTTGCAAACCTTAAAGTGCTATAGAAATACCAGCTGTTGTTAATATTATACTATATATGTATAAATATGTGTGTGTTTGTGTGTGTATATATAATTATAATTATAATATCAAGTTACCGTGCCTCCTCTGTGAATAGAGATGAACTAACATCACTGGCTAGAAATGATCCTAAAGTGTAGATCTTGGAATGTTTATAAGACTGATTTTCTATCTTGATTTCCTACAGATCACAGCCTCAGAGCCAATAGGAAGTGAAGAAAAACTGATAAAGTATCATTGCCTTCCCTAACAAGTTTTAGAAATGGGACTTTTCCCATATAAAAAGGGAAAGCTCGGATGTCATTTTTGTTGCTGGGCTATTAGAAAACTTGTAGCATGTTCTGTGTCTATCACTTCTGAGGCAATAAACAATATCCTTCAATAAATATTATTTGGTTTCCTTTCCTAGTGTGGTTGCTGATTTACTACAAAAATCACTCATTTTGAAAGGTGTTTGCTGCCAAATATAGGAAGTAAAATAGTCAAGAAAACTTGATTCTTCCCATGTTAAAAAATTCTACAAATGGAAAAATAGCACAAATTCAGGGGTACATGGCGATAATTACTATATATAGTTACAATGTTCATGTGCTAGAGAATAATGTGGAATAAGGTGTGAGTCAAGCCAGTACCCAATTGTGGAGGATTTTATTCTCTCAGCTAAGAAGTCTGGACTTTCAATCTTAGTATCTAGGAAGAAACCAGCCAAACAAGGAAGTATGAGTTAGAAATTCATTCCTTTTAAATAACAATGAATATCCAACTAGAGAAAAAGTAGGAGATATTAGAATGCTTTCCTGTTTTATTAAATACAAGAGTCATACTGACTCTGAGGCTATCTTACTTCATAATAGAAAGGTATCATCATGCTAGCTTCCATGAATTTATGGTTTTGGAATCACTGTAATGAACACATTATTCTCTCTTAATATTACTCATCTCTACCCTTTTACTTGCTTGATTTTCTTACAGTCTCAGCTTCTATGAGAAGCATTTCTTAATGTTTCTGAATCCAAATGTCTTCTCTCTATTGAATATTTCCAAATTTATCCTGAGTGAATCTTGTTTGTACCTAAGTGTTTTCATGTTATGTTCTTCATTGGACTTTTGGGTTTTCTGAGGTCAGGGACTAATTTTTTTGCATTCTTTTGTATCCTCATCCTTTAGTCACTGGCTCATAGTAGGTACTAAATATATGTTTATTAACAGACTGCATCATGACCTGGAGGATTCATTTCAACTCTAATATTCCAAAGTTCCATTTAACAATTAGATTGAGACCACTGAATGGGAAAAAAGTCTTGCAGGGATCTAAGAGCTTTGGCAGTTTAACTTTTGTGCCTCCCTCATTATAACCTGACCTTGAAAATGCCTCCCTTTGTACTCCGTGGACCTATCTTGGTGGCATGTGACATTTTAAATAAATAATGTATTGGTTGTTTCTCCTATGTGCAATGTACAACTTTGACTCAACGGGGACTTTATAAATGTTATATGAGAGAGTGAGCTTTAAAAAAAGAAAGGGAAAAAAACAGGTTCTTTCAATGCAGACATCAAACAAGTCTCCAGAAAATGTTGATCAGTGGGTACTGCTTTCATGAAAGAGAATGAGAATAGCTGGCAGGCACAATTTGACCGATTCAGTGACATTCTAACACCTCACAGAGATTTCTTCAGAACAAAAGAGGGGAAGCTGGTTAAGACTGAGACAGAGAAAGAGAGAGACAGCAAGACAGAGAGAGAGAAAGAGACACACACACACACACACACACACACACAGAGACAGAGACACAGAGACCACAAGAAACTAGGAGAGGGGAGTGACAGTGAGAGAGAGACAGAGAGAAAGAGACAGAGAGAGACAGAGACAGAGACAGAGACAGAGACAGAGAGAGAGAAAAAACACCCTTTCTTTTATCATTTTTCTTCTGCTTTCTCATAGTTGCCCAAAAATTATATAAGGAAAACAGTCCCTAGATAATTTTGCAGGCATCTTACTTCCTACATTTGCAAACAAGAAGCTCTATCATATAACAGTGATGATGATGATGATGACTGACATTTATATGTCAATTTGAAAGTTTGCAAAGTCTTCTACATCTGTTTTCTCCTGTGACCCTCTCACTAGCCCTGTGCAGAAGGAGATGTTACTATTCCCCTTTTAAAACAAGGAAATCTATGTGTTTAACAAGCAAAAACTGACTTGTCCAATGTCCCAGAACTAGTGTCAGAAATGGAAAATGAACTTGGGTCTCTCCTGACTCTACAACAAGCACTCTTTCTACTCTACTATATCACTCACCTTCACCATTCTTCCAATTTTTTTCCTCTAACTTAATAGGTATACATTATATTACTCTGTCCTGCCAAAAATAAATAAATAAATAAATAAAAGACAGAAGATGTATCATAGCAATTCTCTATGTTGGCGTCAAGTTAGACTTGTAATTGTCACTCATCTACTTTCTTTTTTTTTTTTTTTTTTTTTTTACCTTGGTAAACCAATCCCAGTGGCTGAATTTCTAATTCTTGAGATGATCTCAAATTAGGTTTTTGATATTTGGTTTTCTGGGGTATTGGTGCCTGCAGTTCTGACAAAAATGATATGGTTATTCCATGGGCTTAAATGACTGGCCACGACTCAAGTAAATACACTTGGTTGCTTGCTTTCACCTTATAATTTCTGGTACAGGGTTAAGAATATGTTTTGGTTCTCATAATGTCATCAGTTCAGTCTATAGTATCTCAGCATCTGGTTGATAAGAGGGAAGGTTTAATGGAAAGGATTAGTACTATCAGTGCATCGATAGCAAATGGCCTTGAAAAAGATAACAATAAGAATAAAAAAATCTGGTGAATGAGAAGAGAACTTAGAATCTGTCTAATCAAGCCTTTTCAAGAATTCCTATTACAATCATTAACAAGTATTTAGGTACTATTTAAAAACTTCTTGCTTTCTAGTGGGAGGGAACCATTCCCTCCTAAAGCAGAATACTTCACTTTGGGGTCATGTTAACTGTTGGAGGAAGTTTTTTCCTGACATCAAGTTTAAATATGCCTCCATTTTGTAGTGGGGTCAAAAGAACCAATCTTATATCTCTTCTATATGAAAAGTCTGGAATACAACTATAGTATCCTGCATTCCACCCCCAAATTTTGTGTTCTCTGAGCTAAACATGCCCAATTACTTCAGTCCCTCACATGGCCAGAACTCCAGTCCCTTCACAATCTTGCCCTCCCCTTCCCTTTCTACTGCTTGTTCTCCAACTTCCCAGTATGTTTCCTTAAAATATAGCACCTAATGGGGCAAATAGTTGATATAATAGATGGAGCACCAGCCTTGAAGTTGGGAAGACCTGAGTTCAAATCTGGTCTCAGACACTTAACACTTCCTATCTGTGTGACCGTGGGCAAGTCACTTAACCCCAATTGCCTCAGCAAAAGAAAAAAAAAAAAAAGATAGTATCTAAAACCGAACATCCTATTCAAGGTGGGCTCTGATCAGGGCCAAGTCTATTATGCTCATAAGCTTCCTCATTTCTGGATGATATGCCTTGGTCAATTTAAATTTTTTTGCTGAAGTTACCAAAGATTTAAGTTAGAATACCCTGAAGTCACTCAAGTGTATGTGATTTTAAAATGGTATTAAAATGTGTTAATGCGTCTTTCACACAAAATATAAATGATATGCCTTTAAAATGATTGTAGCAATCAATGGTTTTAATTGAGCAGAAAAGCAGACAGACACCAAAACATTCAGTTCCAGCTGTGGCTCCTGACAGTTATCCTGAGAGATGAATTTCGAAAATAGATGTTTCCATTAAGATAATGATATTTATTAAAAGGTAAACCAAAAATGTATAGCTACTTCAAACATTACTGAACAAAGGCCATTTATCACCATTCTGAATCCACCATATATTAGCTCTTATTTAATTTGATCAGCCTTTATCAGCTAATCCAAGTGTATGCAAACTCACATAAAAGTAAAACATGGTCTCTTTTTAGTGAAAAGGAATTAGACAACTTCTTGGGGACTAAGGGAAGCACCTCCTAATAATCTATCTACTCATTGTTGAAGGACAGATTAAAAGAGAAACATGAAATCTCATTATGTTCCTCAAAAGCACAGCCTGTTAAATCTATTGGATCAAACATAGCCTTTGGCACCATTCTTTTACCAGACAGCACACACAAAAAAGACTCAGTCATACAGGAACAAGCATCTACTTATGGATTTTTCATTTCCTTTATTTTGAGGGCCTTTGTTCTTCTTACCTTGGCCATTTTTAAGAAAGGCTGGCCTTGGGGCAATGCTTACACTAGACCAACTTCATTTTCTTGGCAGAAAACTAACAAATAAAAAACAGGAGTCCAGAAAAGAACAAAATAGATAGACAATGGCATTGTTGGAAGTCCCCCACCCTCCCACCTCAAATGTGACTGCCTTCTTTTAGCTCATTCTTAATTCAATAAATCTGTGAAAGTGGCTGTCAAACTCTTTCCAGGGGACACACTAGCAAGCTACACACAGAAAGCACAAAGAACTTGCACCTGGGGAAGATCACCGGCCTTGTTGAGAAGCACCCTCCAATTTCTTCCAAGGACTGACAAAGTTTAAAACAGTAACGTACCTCTGAGAGAAATTTCTACACTGGGATCTGCAGGACTGAACCGACTAATGCGGACCATCTTGGAGCTTGCTGTGAAGCTTTAGCAAAGATAAGAAATTGGATACTGAGTTTCCTACTTGAATTTGTAGGGACGCCAATGGTCTTCGGGTGTGGATATTTATGCTAGACCCAAAATGAGCAATTCGCTTCCCAGTGTTGCTCCCTTTCTAGTGGAGGTCCAGGTTGCTTTCTGCTTGTTCAATCTGGCTGTGCCAGTCCATCACATTGCCCTAAATAAGCTATTATACAGCAAAACATTTCCTTAAGCAGATGCAAGCACCCTTTTCTCTGTGAGACTTCCCTTAGGCAAGCCCATTTCTTAGGAAAGGGTCAAGGGACAGCTATGTAAAGTGCACACTAGGAAACAAACATGCAAAGTCAGATGCTGCTGCTTATGCCGGACCGTGCTAGACTTCAGGTCATTCTCTGACAATAATGTTAACTCCAGTGACTCCACCTGAAGCAGGGAACCACTCCATTTATAAGCTTCTTCTGCATCACAGACTTCCTTCGGCAGTTTGGTGCAGCCAAACCCATTAGAATAATGTTATTTTAATGCATAAGATACATAGGATTATAAAGAAAAACACATATTGAAATCATTGTCTAAATGTGAGGGGGAAAAGTCCAAAGATCTCAGGTTAAGAATATCAGACCTATAAAAAGAAAAATGTTAGACTTCTAGGATATTTTTCCCCCTATGAATATAATGAAGTATATATAAAAAAAAAAAAAGATGAAGCATAGAATAGAGAATATACAGGGCTGGCTATATACATATACACTATATATATGTGTGTGTGTATATATATATGTTTATATACACACACACTATATATATATATATATATATATATATATATATAGAGAGAGAGAGAGAGAGAGAGAGAGAGAGAGAGAGAGAGAGAGAGAGAGAGAGAGAGAGGGAGGGAGGGAGAGGCTATGAGACAGTGGGCAAGTTATTGAACAAAACTTTCAGTGCCTCAAGCAAAGCTCTGAGATTAAATTACAGATCACCTGCCATTCTGCCTAGATAAAAGGAGTTGCCATACTAGGAGAATCTATGCCAATAAAAGCACAAGTCTCAATAATGAAAGAAGACAATTTTTATTTTATCCTGATGGAAAAAAAATATGCATCTAATAATCACAGAAAGTTGTGAAGAGGGGAAGGAAAAGGACATAGAAAAAAAAAAAAAAGGAAGAAAGGGGGAAAAAGAAACAAATCTCTTTATGAGTAATGAAGGACTCAACCCTGAAACCCTGATAGTTTTTTTGGAATTATCTCTCACTGTGTGTTACATTGCTGGGTTGGAACAAAATTCTGATAAATGAAGATCTTACAATAAAAAACACCACAGAATCTGCTAATCCAAATTCCGATTTTCCAATGCACCGCTATACCAAATAAAACACACACATATACATATATATATATATATATATATATGAATATACACATTTATATATACACACATATGAAATATATATACATATGTGCATATTACTTTTGTCTAGTAAACAAACAGTACTGGCCAAAGTTATTTCCCAGAGTGTTTTTCTTCTATGAGATACAAGGAAAAAAGTACCTTCAATGTCCATGCAATATTTGTTTTTCTTGGTCCCTGCTTCAACTAGTTACTTCTCTGAATCAGGATCATATCCCAAACACAAGAGGCTAGATAGAAATACTCAACCAGCACAGTACAATCATGGCTAATACAATCACTGCTTTCTGGTAGGAGTTATGTCATTCATACATAGACATACACATACATACCTGTAGATATACACTTACCTGTGTGTATATTATATACATATATATGCATATATACACACACATACATATACATACACATACACACACACACACACACATATATATATATATAAAATACACACACACACTCAAATATTGAGAAACCAGGGGGAGGGAAAGAAACGAATGCATATAAACAGTAGGTTTTCATTAATTTCCCCAATAACATAGTCTTGTGTATCATGATTCAAATGGTTCCATTATCCTTGAGGTCTCAATCATTTGTATTGGCAGTTTCTGAAGTGTTCAAAGCTTGTGCTTAAAGAGTATTATTGGCATACAACATAGTCATGCAACATTAAGCAGATTTACAACCTTGTACATGGTTATCCTTGATAATCTTCATTCAAAAGTAAGTTAAATCTCATAGACCGATTTAGCCACCCCAAACATTCCCCACTCAGGCATATGGTACCTGTGAAGGTTGTCTTCAGAAAGCATTCTCAGAATTCCTTCCCCCCTTCACCCCAGTAGTTTGTTATTGCCATTCTTTTAGAGAGATTTTAAATTTGTTTTCTATTTCCTTGACCAGAATAAAAAAATGAAAGACAAGGAAGACATTCTGAAATGTAGCAAAAAGTCTACAAGCGACCAAAAGATGGTCATCTAAATGACTGAAGAAATGGAATAATTCAGTCAAGCAAATTTGTTTTTACTAGACCATGGTATTTTCTTGAGACCTAATGAAAATTAAGTCATATCAAAAGACATTGGTTAAGCACCTTTGGTAAAGGCCTTTGAAAAGTACAACTTCCAGGGACTTGGATGACACAGTAGATCATAATCTAGAGCTGAAATCTATATAAGGAAAGGAGGGAAAGAGAGAGAAAGATTATCTTTGTGTATAAAAAGTGGCCGGATGGTCATTTTGGAATCAGCTTTCTGAAGGCAGATCACTGACTAGTGGAAGCAAACATATCGATATCAAAATGAGAATTTCAGAGGTGGAAGGAACCTCAGAATGCATTTGGTTTAAACCATGCACTCGAATAGACATACCTCTTATATCATTCCTATCTCTACTAATGGGGAACCGATTATGTCCTGAGGGAACCCATTCCACTTTAGCTTTAATTGTTGGGAAGCTTTCTGTGATAGAATCTCCTATTGTTCTTAATTCTATCCTTCAGAACCCAGTGGCTTAAAACCAAGTCTCTCTTTCCTACGTGGTAGATCTTCAATTATATGAAGATAACTATCATATCCTTAATAATTCTCGTCTTTTCAAGGTTAAAAATTCTTAATGTCTTCAACTTACCGTATGGTAAGGAGGAAAACTCTCCTAACTTATTACCCTCCCAGTCATTCATCTCAACAGTTTTCTCTAGGATTCTCCTAAAATTCAGTGCCAGAACTCAAAGTGCTAGTCTGGGGATGATCTGACAGGGCAGGATACAAGGACCTTATCCCCAGCATTATCACAACACACTGCTCATAACAGAGTCTAGGATTGCCTTGGCTTTTGTCACTTCCATGTCATATTGGCAGTATCTCAACCCCTCAGCCCCCTTTCACACAAAATGACCATCCAATGTCATTTGGACATTGCTTTCCTCCCAATTCTGTACATAGACAGTTAATTCCTTTTGAACCCAAATCAACATTCACTAAGTACTTATTATGTTCAGGCAATGTGCTAAGTGAGAGGGAGAGTAACAGATTTCAAGGACCTCATGATCTAATGATGGAGGCAGTATGCAGCGATGTACACCAAGAAATTGGAGAGAATTCTAACTCGCATTAAAGCAGATGGAGAAAGTCCTTTTAACCCTTAGAATGCAGTCTGCATGAATTCCTACAGTCATAGAATCAGTTATTGGGATTCTAGAAGCGAGCTAAAAATTTTATCACCTTGCTAGAAAGAAGCTCTTAGGAACTGAGGGAGGCTTGTCTTCCTACACAAAACAAAATTAGCCTGAGGACTGACTGAATGCTTTAAGTTAACAAGCACTCCAAATTCTCTGGCAAGGTTTTAGAGAATCCAGGGTCATTTTCTCAAAAAGATGAGGCAAGAAATAAAATGAAATGAAGGCAAAACTTTTTTATGAGCATATTTTTATTTTAATCATATGATTTTTTTTTTCTATCCAGAGAAAGACAGCATAACAAGGAGAAAGGATTTTAATCATTTTTTAGGCATACTGCCAAATATTCTCATACCAAATAAACAATTTATATAGTATTTCACAAACAGTTTTAATGTTCTCCTGCCTAATGCAAAAAATCTTTAAAAAAAAAAAAAACCCTGCATAACTTCTCAATTCCCTTGAATTCTAAGATTTTACATTTGTTTCTATTCAATTTCATCTTAATGTATTTAATACACTGTTCTAGGTTGTTGAGATCTATCCTGACTTTATCATCAATTTTCTCATCAACAAAATAAGGATAATAATAGCAGGGAGGTCATACCTCTTGTTATAAGGATTAAATGAGATAACCACTGATCCACATACCTACATTTCCCTTCCCGCAAAATCTTATATAAATTATATATAACAAAGGCATATTTTATAGAAAATAAAATAAAAACACATAATAATGCATAACTATATACATATTTACATATAAATTTATATAATAATGATATATTTATATATATATATATATAATTATATATCATATACATTTAGTGCATCTTTCTTAAAAGTATGAGAAGTAATTTTGCAAATAAAATTCCAGAATAAAACATGTTACTTAAGTAAAAGGTTCCTATGGATCTTTTGACACCATTTGAATCAGTAAAGCAAAAGGTCCCCAAAAATCTCTCTTTCAATAGGTATCACCATTGTACATGATAAAAATCATGTGTGATGTACCAACTGAAACAATTTTGTTCTATGAATGTCTGATGATTAATATCAAGTAAGATTTTCAATAAAGAGATATATACTTGCCAAAGGTGTTTGCCATTAGCTTGGAAGTTATTCAGTGTTAATTCTAAATGAAAATTAACCAACTATAGATGGCAGTGTCCACTATATGCTTCTATATGTACTGGGTCTTGTGGCTGCATACAACACCAGAATATTAGCAAATCTTTTAAATTGTATCCACAATCATCTAAATGCTTTTGGCCTGAATAATATTAAAGGGAATAAAAAAAGGATAAAGAGTAATTCTTATCTTAATAATAATGTCTCACAAGTTACTTGACCCTGGGTGTGTTGATTCATTATAAGGACTAGTCCCCAAACAATTGGGGACAAACTGTGTAAAAGTAAAGCCCCTGCTACTCAGTGAGTGCTCTACCTCCATAAGCATGTCAGCCAGAGCTAGGTAACTACTTGTTGAATGTGTTGTTAAAAAGATTCATGAGTCAGGTAGGAACCTAGAGTAGATTACCCCCATTAAAGTCTCTTTCAGCTCTAAAATTGTAGGACCTTGTTCAGTCAAGAGGTAATGAATGTCTTAATTAGAGTAGTTGTAATGGAAATGAGGAAAAAGGGAATGATGTGATAAATGCTGTTGGAAGGGAAAATTCATTAAATTGAGGGAATTCACTGAAAGAAGAGGCAAAAGACAGGTAGGAACTAACAATGTCACTGAAGTTTCAAGCTTGGCTGACAAGGAAATGGTCCTTTGGGTAGGAAAGGGATAATTTTAAGTTTTAGGCAATGTGAGTTTGAATTTCTGAAAAGAAGCCATGGTGGAAGGAATCAGCAGGTGATCAGAAATGATATTTTAGGTTGAAGCTGAATATATAACTCTAGTTGGTACTTACATTTTGGATGTGCTTAGGTGCAACGACCTCAAATGGTTCAGCAAGGTCATTTGCTAAAAGCATTGGGACAAGATTAGAGTAGGGAGTGGGAAAGGTGGGACAAAAGCTTTTTAACAGCCATTGTTGGGAGTACAATAATGAGCCAACAAATATGAATAAAAGCCAAGCATAGCAGCATGGTGCATCCGACTCAAGATAGAGAGCATGAATTTGCAAGTAGACTCAATCAGTAAAATGACTCAGTGACTCATACACTTTCCCTGGCTTGATTTTCTAACTCAGAAGGTCTGAAAAGAGAAGAGGTTAAAAACAGGCACTAGTGTATGTGCCAGATATATTTGGATACAGGGGCAAGTAACTACCAGGAAAAGAAATGATGAAGTTTTTTTTTTTCATCCTCAGACAATCTTCCCTGCAGTATTTAGGTAATAATAATCACTGTCTAGGGCTGCTTTGCCAAAAAAGGTTTTAAAATTGTGGGATCATGTATAAAATGTTTCTTGTTATGATGTATGTTGAAATGATGAACTTAATCAATAATGCAGGATATTATACTAAAGTAGACTTGCAGTTTGGAAGCTACAGGATCAAATCCTGCCTGACATTTATTAGTTCTGTGACCATGGGGTTAACCAGAACCTCAGTTCCAATATTTGCAAAATAGGGATAATAGCACAGGAGTGCAGTACAAACTCTAAAATGCTCTACGAAGTCACTTTTTGTGATTATAATTTACTGATTAGTTATCCACTTCATTAATTCATCTTTATGAATAACTCTCCACAGATACAGATGGCCACTCCTTCATATTTCTTAGTTGTATATAAAAATCTAACCCCATGGCCAACTTTGGGTCCTTAATTTGTACTTAAGCTCCCCTGGTCCATGGTCACCTTCTTTTTAGCTTGGTGGGACCTTCCAGAGAATATATTCTTCTGGCAGTTTTTGAAAACCCCAGACCAGCCTCTAGGTCATAACAAAGTGTACAGGTGGGCTTTATGGTATAATTAGTGCCAAACTACCTATTTTTAATAAAAATACAGAAATGTGGCTTTGGTCTTGATTTTGAAAAGCAGATTTTATGGTATGTATATTTTATACACGTATATATTTCATATTTACTTTTATGTCTGTAGGCATTCTCTGGCCCCAGCCTCCAACTGAACAAAAGCTCTTTAAGAGTAGGGATCATGTTATTTTTATCTCTGTACACACTTAGTACAATGCCCAACACATAACAGGCACATAATAAATGCTGGCTGACTGAATGGAGGGTATATTGGTGACTGAGTGCGTTTACTCATCTATTATACTCTCACAAAATGTCTTTCAGTTAATCATATGATATATATATATATATATACACACACACATATAAGATATTAAAATATATATTATGTAATTATATGTATGTATATCAATTTTATTATAATTTTGTGTATATTTTTTTTTTCTGTTTCCTTAAATTGAATTCTACTCTATAGAGTATTTTTTCTTGCCCTTCATTATGTAAAAAGGAGGGCAATCAGGCTCTTAGAAAAGCTACATTTCAAAATTGCTTCAGAAAAGAATAACTGGAGAGGAGCTTTTTCTTCTCTTTTTTTAAAAAGAACATTTATTCCATTGTCTATAGCTCTCTTGGTTGAGACCTAAGGGCAATTTAGATTTCTGAAACAATAAATTGTAACCTTGGGTCAGCTAGAATCTAATGAAATCTCCTAAGAAACAGAATGGGATTGAGGGCCAAGAGAGGAAATGAGGAAAACCTCTGAATTTAAAAAAAAAAGAATTGATTTTTAAAAAATGCAATATTTCCTTAGGCAGAGATGTTTCTTAGGAAATGATTTCTGGGGGGAAAAGAATAGTAAGAAAAGAGCCACACCCTCAATTTTGTCCTAGTTAGCTTTGAATTCTATGGTCTCTGGTACTCTTTTCTGATACTTTATATAGTGAAAAACTGGCATATATGTAATATAGTAATATTGACATCTATATGTACATATCTACATCTATATACACATATATACATATACATTATTGTACAGGTTTTTTATATGCCTTTTGGAGTTACCTAAATAATGAAATATTACAAACGATCCTTAGTGATCCAATAAAGACTTTCAGGGTGGGGTTTGCTACAGACCTTTATTTCTCTCCCTTGCTGGAAGTAACCTCTTTGCAATTTTAGAGGGAGCTAAAGAAAAAATGGAAAGATGACCTCCCTCCACAAATTTCTCCTATTCCATCTTCCCACTGTTTGAGCTCTAGGAAGTTGGGAAGATGCCCAATTTGAGACATATGTTTCCCGCATTTCCAAACAGTAAGCATTGATTCAAACTTCAGGGAAAAGACTATCAAACCAAAATAAAAGCAGCAGCGCTTTTAAACAAGAGACCAAGCCAAGAGCTGTTCTGCAGGTTGCATTAGGGAGAACTGAGACCATGGAAAAATCAGATGTACTGTACAATTTGAGGTCATTCAGAATAGAGACAGACAGTCTGGAACTCATTCAGCCATTTCTAGTACTGAGTGCTAAGTGAGCAATTCTTTTTACAGTGCCCTCTAACTTCATTAATGGAAAACATTGCCATTAGGGAGACAAATATCCAGATGGGAAAGCTGAAGGCTCTCTTTTATGCTACATAGCTTAGACATGGATTTCCCAGAGCTACCTTCCCAGTCTTTTCTCAGTTAACCTATTCATTCCCTGTCCACCTAAAAATGGACAATTCCTTGGTCTGATTGTGGAAAATCTTCTTGATCTCTAATTTTTCCTGTCTAAACTATTGCCTTGGTTTAAGCCTTTTATTATGCCAGATGTAATTTCCTATAAATGTCATCATTGCCTATCAGGCCATAAACTCTTTATAGGACTGTATCCATGTGGCTTTCGTTTATACTATGCTATGCTCAATTGGGTACTTATTAAAAACTAAGGAGGGCAATGCTGTGGAGTTGATCTCATTTATTCAAAAATGGATGGACATACTGTATGCAAAGAAAGTACCATGCTAGGCAGTTGGTGCTGGGAATCGTTCCCTTCTGGAAAGGCATTTGGAACGATGTCAAAAAGTTACCAAACTGATCAATACTCACTGATCCAGCTATACATCCTTTAGACTAAAGAAATTAAGGAAGAAAAGGAGATTTTACACACACACACACATTCATCAATTTATATATATATCAGTTAATCAATATATATATATATAGATATTAATATATATCAATATATATGTGTGTATATATACAGATATATATTCATCAATTTATATATATATATATATCAGTTAATCAATCATTAAACAGTCATTAAGTTCTTACTGTATGATATGATAATGATGGGAGTGGAGGAGAAAACTCAATCAGTTTAGTGGCTTTGTCCACATTTGGTGGATACTCAGTCAATAAGTGCTAATATAAACACCAGCACAGGTATGTGTCCTCCAGGAGCTTATAGCCTAAGGTTAAAGACAAAATGCATATAAACATATACATGTTAGCTATCTATAGGTTAAATAGGGTAGAAAAAACACTAAAATAGAGAGGATTTGAGCAAAAGTTCCTGTTAAAACTGGAATTTTATTTGTAACTTTAAAAAAGCCAGAGAATTCAGTAGTTGAAGACAAGAAGGGAAAGACTAAGAAAATATCCAGAGCCAAGAAATGGAGTGTCTTGTTTTGTTTGTGGAACATGCAGGAGAATGGTGTCATGGGATGAAGGAATGAATACTTGACAGGGAGTAAGGTGCAAAAAATACGAGATTAGAAAGGTAAGAAGAGAAAGACTGTGAAGGGCTTTGAACACTAAGCAGAGGATTTTGAATTTGATCTTGGAGGTCATTGGGAACTATTGGAATTTGCTGAATGACAGATTGTCACTTTAAGAAATTCATTTTTGTGGCTAAATGAAAAATGGATTGGAGAGAGGAAAGACTTGAGGCAGGAAGACTTATCAGAAGCCCTATTATTGCAATACTCCATATGTGAGGTATTGAGGGTTTGTACCACAGAGTACAGAGGAGAGAAAGGGGCATTATTGGAGAGATGTTGCAAGAGCAAAAGGGACAGATCTTGACAATAGCTTAGAAATGGGGAATCAGAAATAGAGAGGAATCAAAAATGACTTTTAAATCATAAGTCTGAGAGACCAGGAGGAGTTTGTTGCCTGAGAACATTGGAGAGGAGTTAGGGGAAATGAGCTCTGTTTTGGAAATTTTGAGTTTGGGGACATCCAGTTCTAACTGTGAAAAGTAACTGGAAATGAGATTAAAAACAAGCAGAGAGGTTGGGATAGGACAGGTGGGAAACTATGAATATTGTCAGGATAGAGATGGCAGCCAAAACCATGGGAGCTGATAAAAGGGAGAGGGCTTATCCTGTAGGACACCCAGAATTAGAGGCAAATATGTACATCATACATAAATAATATGTTCTTTATTATGTAATGTAAATATTTATAGCAGCTTTTTTAATGGTAGCCCCAAACTGGAAACTGAAGGGGTCCTCATGGTGGAAAATGGTTAAATAAAATGTGGCAAATAGATGTAGTATATTATCATGACATAAGAAATTATGAAGCAGACTATCTTATAGAAAACTGAAAAGACCTCAATGAACTGATGTATAATTTAAGAGTAGAAATAGAACAATTAATAAAATGTAAACATTACTGAGAAAAAAATTTTTGAAGGATTTTATAATTAATTTAAATGAAAAAAATCAAGAGAAATGAAATTTTGAAAAATAATAAAATTATATTTTAAAAATTAAATTAAAATTAAATTTTAAATTAATGTAATTTTAAAAATAAAATTTGAAAGTACAATGATAAATCAAAGTTTAAAAGTCTCTAACTTTCTGTGTCCGTCTCTGTCTCTCCTTCCTTTCCTCCCCATCATTGATCTGTTACACATTTGATTTGGTCATTGAAACAGCAGATAAACCAGAGCACATCTGGTTCTTTTTCAAATCTGACTGAATCCAGTGCTGACTAGAGAAGGTGATCCCACAGACTGTACAAGCAATCTAAAATTAGGAATAATCAAATGCGTGATGAAAAATTTTCAAAAAAGGTTCTTATTAATGAATACTTGGAATCCTTTAAATCTGAGAAACTACTAAAATCCAATTTAGGAAACAAAATGCTTTGACTTTTACTAGTGATAATAAATTTTTTTAAAAAATTATTCAATGATTATTCCATGTCAGGCACAAGGGGGATATAGAGACATGCATGAGAGATGCATATTGGTATTGAAGAGAGAATAACTATTATGAGTCAGGAAGCCTTCCATCAAGTCCTGGCAACCTAGCTATGTGACTTCAGGCAAAATATCATAGTTCTCAATTTCTTCATAATAAGAGTTAACATTTTTATACTTCCAGTTATATGCCAGGCACTTTGCTAAGTACTTTGGAGTTATTTCATTTGATCCTCACAACTCTGAGAGGTAGATGCTATTAGTATCCCCATTTTACAGAGGAAGAAACTGAGGCAAACTGAGGCTAAATGATTTGCTCAGGGTCCCACAGCTAGGAAGTACATGAGGCTGAACTTGAACTCAGGTCTTCCTGACTCTAGCTCCATTCTATTGATTGTGCCACCTAGCTGCCTCTTATATATAAAAATAAAGGAATACAAACTGTGACTAAAAGTCCTTGTTCATCTCTAAAATTGTGTGATAATTATTACATGTTCTTTTCCTCAAGCAGTCTACAATTATAATTTATGCTGTCCAATTTGAGACTTCTGACCCATACTTGAATATCTCTTTTCATATTCTAAAAAAGCTTCTAATTTCATCCACGTGGAAAAGATTAAAGTGAATGAATATACAAGTCTTCTTTAATTAATTGTGCTAATTAAAGTCCCTTGCTTCCCCTTAACTGATGGATTACTATGAGATCTTGTTACTGTTTTATTTTCCCCCTTTGCTTTTGATTTTTGATTCTTCTTTCTTATGGGTCTCACTATTTACCTGCTTCTAATGATTTGCAACTTCCCATTGAAAATAATCAATTTCTAAATAAAATACCTTTTTTCCAGAAAAATATATCACTACAAACAATCAATTTCTAAAAGTAAGCACTCAGTTACCTAAAGAGGTAGATATGGATAGAGCACCAGGTCTGAAGTCAGAAAAACTCATCTTCATGAGTTCAAATCTAGCCTCAACACTTATTAGATATGACCCTCAGCAAGTCATTTAACCCCATTTCCTTCAGGTCCTCATCTGTAAAAGGAGGCAGAAAAGGAAATGTCAAACCAGTATCTTTCCCTAGAAAACTCCAAATGGAATCATGAAGAGTCATAACATGACTTAAACATTCTTTAAAAACAAAAGAAAACAAAAATGTTCTACTCCTCAGCAATAACTTTAACTTTTCTTTCTAAGATTTACATGTGCTTCCAATAGTCTACAATGAAATAAAGCAAATCGCTGAGCAAACAAATTGGATTATGTACAATTCAATCATTGACTCAGCAATCAGCTACCATAAGTGTAAAACAGAATGATGTCGAAAACAGTTGATTCAGTCAAATTATGTAGACAAGGCCAAATGTAGTCATTACCTAAGAGATCAATGCACAGAACAGCAAAATTACAAGTCTTTTTTCACTATTCATGTGTCAATAAACATGTCCACACATAGGCATGAAATGCTTTATAACTTATTGGCAATCTCTTAAGTCACCTACTTGCCCATCTGGTCTTGCATTATTTAAAGGTTTTAAAACAAACAGTCTTTAAAATGTAGGGAGTGCTGTGACTTCTTTTTCCAGTTTGAAAAGCAGGACAAAGTTGCCAGTTTCCCCATCCATTTTCCGTCTTAGTAGTGAAGGTCTTGGGGTGATTTTTTTATAAACCAGAGCATGAGGGTATTTGAAAGGAATTTTTTCATCCTAGCTCAAAGAGTAGACAGAATGTAAGGAGTGGCTACAGAGGCAGAAGAAAGCTAAATAGGTAGACTTAATATAAAAGACTTCTCTGGCTACCTGATAGATTAAGCATCTGAATCACATAAAGTTGAAATAGCCCCTGGGGCTCATAGCTAAAAGGGCTGAGATGCTTTTCCTCTGAGACCAAGAACCTTAGTACAACTACAATTTAGTGGAGAGAGAGCAGCTGGTAGCAACGGAGAACAATTCATCAAAGACATCAAGAAATAGCAATGCAGTAGAGAAGATAGACCAGCACAGGATCCAAGCAGATTGCATTAACTGAAAAAAATAAGTCATTAGTCTGATGGTATATCATGAAAACAGCAAGTGCCATCAGCAGCTATCCAAGGAAGGATGCAGCAAGATCAAAGATAGGGAAGAATTCCATTAATGACAGAGCTCTAGTCTTGTGTTTTGTACTATCTCCGTTTCCTTCCATGTATGCTGCCTTGGTCTCGTGTATTCTAAACCTATATTCCCTCTCAAACCAGTAGTGTAAAAACATGGAGTACAGGTCTGATCTGTATTCATGAAATGAAGTATTTGTTGTCTTTTGTTTTGCTAAGGTTTCTAATTATTTCCTTCTGATTCCCCCACCCAATCCCACATTGCTCATACTCTATCCCAGATTCAAGATACTTTGTGGGTCAAAATACACTCCAAAATATGACTAAGGATACTCCCCTAATGCATTTACTTTTATCCTAGTCAGATGGCACATTTAGTTCAAAGATAAAGTACTTAATTAAATAACAATGTAAATAAAGCAACAGAACATTACCCCTCAAATATTGAGCTTGCTATCTCCCATACACACTCAATGAGCATAGTATTTATAGTGATCACACGTGGGCATCATGCCTTGAGGAACTCATGACGAAGGTACATGTGGGAAGGAGAGGTGGCAAAGTCACACACAGGGAAACACTTAATGCCTTTGACATTTCAAAGATGCCGGTGTCTTTTGCTGAAATTGTCTTAGCTGGAACCCACCAGGCATTGCATATCAATAACTCACCCCTGGGCATCTCTTACATTCTCTAATAGGTATCCAGTTGGACTATTAACCCATTCTCTTCAGGGTGATCAAATACCCAACTTCCATATCCTCAAAGGATGTTGGAGTTACTAAGTCCGATAGGGAAGACTTTAACTCTTTCGCTAGCTCTTTAGATATATTTGTCATCCAAGAATTATGTATGATAAAATGGTTATAATTGTGCCAGTTATAGAGTTTTGAAAGGTTGTTGATCTTTCTCCCACTTTTCCCCAGCAAAAGATCAAAATCTAGTTTCTATTAGGTCTCCCTACAAATCTTTCACTTTGAACTAATGTGTGTCCTTTAGTTGGTATAATGGTAAGGGACTTTAAAAGGTTATCTGTTCCATTCTCCCTCAAATCAAATTATATTTAGAAATATTTATTAATTGCATATCTTTTAAAAGATGGGTCAAACTATGACCCAAGAGGTTAAATGTCTTATCCAAGATTATCCTGGTAATAAATGGTTGGTAATATCTGTGGGGGTTTGTGATCTGGAATTTAGGTGGAGATTTTCCTAAAACATTCCTTAAACCTTGAGTAGCCTTTAGGGGGAACCTACAAATAAAAGAAGCCTGAGTTATATAACAACACTTATCTTCAACAGTGATAGTTAACACTATGAAAATGTCAAATGTTCATTTTCCTTTCGATTTGTAACGCAACGATGTGAGGAAATGATCCCTGATTTAGGTATCAGACAACCTGGGTTAGAATCTTGGCTTTGTTACCTACTATTTAAATAATTGAATTATGCTGACCATACCTCAGTTTTTTCACCTTTAAAATGGCTGGATTGAAAATGAAATAAAACAAAATCAATTGAGAGATTCTGAATAGGTGATCTCTAAAGTACTTCTTGATATAAATATATGATCTAATGAGTAATGGGCTCTGGAGAATGAAGCATCTCATCTCTTTATTTTCCTTTTCGACCTCTCCCAATGGAGAAAATTATTTAAGGAACATGAAGATGGGGAAACTAAGGCTCAGAAATCTTGTTAAAGTAAACAAAGTTATTAAGTGAGCGAGTAAAGACTTGTATTCAAGTTTTCTGAATCTCAGTCTTTCCACTACATGATGCCCCCTAAAATCAATAACATGCCAACTACATGCCAATGAATGATCTGTGTATGCACTAACTCAGGAAGTCATTTGATAAAATTAACATTTAGAAGCAGGCACCGCTGGTTATTTCACACATTATTAACTTATATTACAATTCAAATAAGCTTACAGCTGGCAAAAAAAGTCTCTTCTGTAAAGTGATCTCAAACATAATAGGCTTAATCAGAGATAAATTAAATTAGGCAGCCATGCATACTACAGCATATTAGCACTGAGTAGTTATTAAATACATTTTCTCTTATCAGTTGTGTGAACAATATTATAGGCAAACAAACTGTTCAAGAGAGTAGTAAATAAAGTTTATGTTTGGGATGCTATATGCCTGACATTTTCCATTTCTTTTCCAAACATTACATGATCTCTTCTGCTAATACTAGCACCAGGTTAAGCCCCCATAAATGCGTCAACTTTACTCCCAGGCAATTAGCCAAAAGAACAGCAGACAGAGCTAATGAATACCTTCACCAGCAGATGTTCAGTGTGGTTTTGGGTTTTTCCAATAGGAACCATTGCCTGGTAATTTTTCAGGAGAATGCATTAATGAGTCATGGATGTTGCAAAGCTGACTAAAATGGAAGTAGGCAAGTGACTTTGTTCATTAGATTTAAAAGTAAAGCAACATACTCTGTGCTTTCAGAAAGTCTAAGTTGCTTCAGGTTCCTTAAATAAGGGAGTTCTCAAAATGGCTGGAATGAGAGTCATACAAAATTAGTTTTCTCCTGAAATCCTAGTCTCATAAATTCACAGATTAAGAATGGAAAGGGCCTTTAAAAGGTGATGGGTCCATTCTCCCTCAAATCAAATTATGTTAAGAAACACTTATTAATTGTATATCTTTTAAAAGGTGGGTCAAACTATGACCCAAGAGGTTAAATGTCTCATCCAAGATTATCCTGGTAATAAATGGCAGTTTCAGACCCAAACACTGTGATTTCAAATCCGATATACTTCGTACTGTACTACAGAATGTCCCCAAATTGAAGAGCTGAAAGGGGCCTAAGGGGATCCTTGGTCCAAAGTCTTCGATTTTCTAGAAGGAACTGAAGGTGATATCAAATGAGATGAAAAATTGGCACAAAAACTGAAGAGAGATCATGTAATTTGGCTAAATTACACAAATGATGCCCGGGGAAGCTGAGATCTTAAGTCAAGTCCTTGGCTTTCAAATCCGGTTTACTTGGCTACTGGATATCACTGTGTAGTGTGGAGAGGATCCTAGGTTCCTGAATTCTTTGCCGAGGGAGAACACCATCACACTAAAATGGAAAAACTTTGATTTGAGCATAAGATGCAGCTTGTCTAATGAGCAGCAGTCTACCTCTCACCATAAATGGTGATGAACGTTTAGGGTTACAGAAATACACTAAGATCATCTAACCAGAAGAGTAGATATCTAAGTTTGAATGCAGAAGCAGCTAAATCCCCAGTTATCCCCAACAGCTCTAACAATGGGCATGTCCACACCTCCCAGGGACCGGTATCAATACCAGTAGAAGGAGAGTCCCCCCATACACTAAAGTACAGATCTTGAAGGCTTGGAAGGACTAAAAATTGACAGTAATCCTCACCAGCAAGTGAGTGTTTTGCCTTAGAATGTATGTGAGCAAATAAATAAGAAAATAAGAAGGAATGATTATAGGCTTTTCTTTTAAACTAAGAGTCACATTACCTTTCTGATAGTCTTTCAGCCTCTGAGCTTGTTCTTCTGTTAATCTCCCAGACCTTTCAACACCTGTACTCCAAAAGTCTGCGAGTTCCTAGACGTTGCCCCCAAGTTGTAACATTGGGTTTGATGTTCTCTCCCCCGCTCTGTACATTTAAAGCTCAATTTAAAGTGACAAGAACATTAAACTGCCCACTGAGCAAAATGTGAAACTAATCAGTACTATGCGGAGCTGCAGGTACAATAATTGGCAAATTAACATGCCTGTGAACAGTGAAGCCACCTGCATCCAAAAAGCTGCACTTTGGAATAACTAATGAAGACAAATGTCTGCTCCCGTTTCTATTGACAACTAACCTAGACGTGTGCTGGCTAGAAGAATAACATGATAGTGGCTGTTTACTTTCCCCTAAAGTGCCCATAATACATAGTACTGTTTTATTCAAAAACAAAAAAAAGGCAATATTTTCCCCCTAAACCTCAATACCCCCATAAATCTGTATTGGCTAAAACAAAAGAAGCACTGACTCTCCTTAATGAGTCCTAAAAGTAAAACAGCTGATTTAGGTTAACTAGTCAACTGAAACTAATCTGCTGATTAACTTGGGAAAGTAGCCAATTGATGACCAAAAAAAAAAAAAAAAAAAAAAAAAAAAAGGATAAAAGTCATTTTATGGAATACCTGACAAGAAATCTGTGTGACTTTAGGAGCTGGCTAATGAATGCAGAATAGAGTATTAGTTATTATCATAATGATCCAAATGAGGAAACAGTAATAAAAGCACTTGGAAACATGCAAAGCACTATGACCTTCTGAGGATTGATCAGCAGAGCTCGCTGAACAACTTGAGTTTACAGGATGGTGACTCTTTTAGGGGTTTCTTATTTTAGTTCTCTGGGAGGTGTGGACACGCTCATTTTTAGAGCTATTGGGGATAACTGGGGATTTAGGGTTAGGGTTTGCATTCAACTTAGGACTTGACAACTCAACTTTATCTACTATGACATACTTTTCTGCCAAAACTATTAAAAAGCTTATTAAAATAGTTTCCCCTTTTATATTGTTGAAGAAAGAGAGGCAAACTCAAGTCAGAAAGACCTGACATCAGACCCTAGGAGTTGTCTGATGCTATCAGTCCCTTCATCCTTAGATGTGTAGCTTCCAGAATTGAGAAGAAGCAGTAGCCAGGCTAGTGATGGTGTGGTGAGCAAAGACAATCCTTGAATTACTAAACCCTAGGTTCCTTGATTTAAATCTTGGATCAGCTGTTTCCAAGGAATATTGAAAGTTCACATTTCCTTAACTATGTGTCCCCATGAAAGAAAAACTACATTTCTATGCAGTGATAACTCAGCTTTCTAAAGAACAAGCAGAGGAAATTCTCAGCAATGCCAGCTTCGGGACTGTCTCACTATCAGCCCCAGGTTTGGAGAGGTCTAGGGCTCAGCCTTTTAAAATAAGAAGAGGAAATATCTGGATAGCACCAGCATGTTGTAGAGTAGAGGATACCAGATCTCCCCTTTTTAAAAATAGGTTCAGCATGAAATGATGGCTCCAATCCATATTAGTGCAAGCCAACCAATTCATCTGCAAAAGAACATGTCCAGATGGCTGGTGAAGCCCTCTCCAAGTCTCAAATTCTGGGATTCTGTGAGATAAAATAAAAGTCCCAAACCAAGGTTCACCACCCAGTAAGCTTTTCTCCAAAAAGCGGCAACTAGCAAACTTTTTGATTTGACTCCCAGACAACTTCAAAAAATCCCTTGCAATCCTTAAGATGTGAATCCATGAGACTAGGATTTCAGGAGTCTTTTTGTTCTGTTATTTATTATTGTTCTTATTATATTGTTATTGTTAGTAACTTTTATATTATTGTTCCCTTTCCAGTCAATTAATATTGTAGTTAATTTGAATATTTTTCAACTAAGGTTAGAAAAAGATGTCTAAAGGCCACATCTGAATGTCTTCTTTAAATGTTTCTAGCATTTTATCCCCTACTAGCTTGTTAACAAAGATCAAAGAAAGTGTAATGCAAACATTTTCTTTTGTGATTTCCATTTTTTCATTATTAAACTTTATTTTTAACTATAGGATAAAACAATTATTTCCACAACATAATACAATAAAAAATTATTGCACATGAAAGGTAAATCTACTGTACACAAATGTATAAAAGGAAGTTCAGGTAGAGATACCAACAAGAATAGCAATAATATGCTGAATGTATTATATACATTAAAAAACCCAAACTTTAAATAATAAAGGTTTGTACAAATATGGATATACATACTCCTTTTTTTCTATTTTTCTTTGTATATAGAAATATTAATATTTGATCATGTTTATCAATATCTAAATAACAACAAACACTTAGCTGAAAAAAGTATTCATTACATGTGTTTTAATCTTTTTTCCTGGCTCCTTTGCCTGACTCATGAATGTGGATATTCCTCAAGCTTTAGTTATGAAGTCTTTACCTTTGCCCATACTTAATTCCTTGGACAACCATTCACTTCCAAATTTATGCTTCCAATATCAACTATTTTCTGGAATTCTAGATCCATGTCTAATTGCCTATAGGTAGGATACTTTTTCCTAGAGGAAACCTGGCTAATATCAACAACTCAATATGTCCCATCTTTCCTCAATAACCCGTTCCTCTTGCCTTCCTCATTTCTGTGAGTATTAGACATTCAGGTTAAACCTTGATATTAACTTTGGTTCTCCCCTCTCCCTCTCCTTTCATAGCAGATCACTTCTAAATCTTATCAATGCTACGAGTTCAATCTCTCTCTACTCTAATTGCCACAGTCCTAGCATAACTTTCCTGCACTGTTGTGATAGTTTCCATTTGGGCCACCTTCTCTACTTGTATTCATCCATCATGGCATTGTCAGACATCGTGTACCAGCACCAGACTTCCCTTGTGTGCCAATCTACTAATGGTACATCTCTGTTCAAAATGCTACTGATGAGAACATGAAGTTCAAATTAATTACCTACCATGCAAGGACTTCCACAATCTAACAGCAGCTGAAGCACTACTTCACTCCAAGGAGTTCCTGTTAGATGCGTACCATACAGGACACACCTTCATGTCTGCTCAAATTGTTCCTTATCCTATAATTCACTTACCTTTCCCACTGACTGAACTCCAGTGCTGAATCCCTCACTAGGCTTTCCTTGATCCTGCCCAGTTAGTGATGATCTCCTTTCTCCTCTGGGACATCACAAAACACTTTGTTTTCCAAGGCTCCACTATCACACATTGTTTTCTATTACATTTATCTATGTATGGGTCCAATCTGCCTACAAAACTAGAGGTTCCACAGACAGGGGAGTTAAACTGACTCTCCCCCTATATATGAGACAGAGTTTTGCACAGAGTAGGTTCCTGATAAATGACTGCTTAATTAAATTGCTGCATACAGGAATAAGGCAAAATTATTTGTCACAGGATGGGTGATGGGAAAAGGGCCCTCCCTCTAAAACCTAGAGTCCAATGTGTGCTGGAATAGGAATCCTCTCTAGTTTTAAAGATCTGAAAATGAACATATCTCTTACAGTACTTCTTAGCAAGGCTGTTCTTACATCAGGATCAATTGTGCCTCTCTGCAACTTCCATCCATTACTTTCAGCTTAACAAGCAATCTTTGCCCTAGTTCCAGGTGAGCCCTTTACCTGTCCGGAGAACTTTCCCAAGCCCAGACTCCGGGTCAGATAGTAGTGCTTGCAGACTGGCCAGCTCCTGTTCCCACTCTGCACAGTCAAGCCTCGTCCCTGGGGATCCATAACCTCCTCCTGTCCTGGAACACAGCTGCGGATCATCCTTAAGCACTGTTCCAGATTTGCTCTTAAGTCCACACTGGATCCGCAGCCCAGTTCTGGGGTCAAAGAAACACAGCTGATGGCTGGCTCCTATTCTTTTTCCCTAGTTCGGGAACTGGCTGTTGACTCCCTGTGTTTTCTCCTTGGATTTCCCTATCGCCGCTTGCTTTGATGCTGTTGGAGTAGTTTTGGGGAGACGTGAGTTGTTCTACTTTTTCTACCATCTTGGTCTATCTCCAATAACCCTTGCTCTCAAGGACCTTACAAAGGATTCAATATGTAGGTATATAAGTATATGCGGAGCCAATCAGAACAAATGGAATCACTTAATAATATATTAGTTCTTACTGGAAATGAATGTGGACCACAACATAGCATTTCCACTCTGTTACCGTCCGCTTTCATTTTTGTTTTTTCTTCCCAGGTTATTTTTACCTTCTTTCTAAATCTGATTTTTCTTGTGCAGCAAGATAAACTGTTAAATATACATATACTGTATTTAATATATACTTTAACATATTTAACATGTAAGAATGCCATCTGGGGAGGGGATGGAGGGAAGGAGGGGAAAATATGAAACAGAAGTTTTTGCAAGGGTCAATGTTGAAAAATTACCCATGCATATATTTTGTATATAAAAAGCTATAATAAAAATGTAATATAAAATATATTTTGGAATAACTAAAAAAATAATATATTAGTTCTTCGAATAAAAACTGAATGACCACTTCTTTTTGTTCAAGTACCACTTGAACCTGAACTCTGTTTCTGTGAAATTCTAAAATGGAATCACCATGCTTCCTTCTCT
Source organism: Sarcophilus harrisii (assembly GCF_902635505.1). Lineage (NCBI taxonomy): Eukaryota > Metazoa > Chordata > Mammalia > Dasyuromorphia > Dasyuridae > Sarcophilus > Sarcophilus harrisii. The sequence continues at coordinate 86,266,719 of NC_045428.1, read as the reverse complement.
GCCCTGACATCCTCAATCCCTCTCCACCAATCTTTATTGGAGACCACATCCCCAGGCCTTTCAACCTACCTTGTTGGGCTTGATCTCGAGTTCCTTAATTGATAACGATGGTCCTCTAGTTTTGCTTCAGCTTTACTATGTAGGCCGTGTTATATTTTTCTCTTTAGCTTTAAGAACTTTATAAATGAAGGAATTAAATGTTTTCTGTACTGGTTTATCTCACATTAACTTTTTAAGTAAAATTATTCATTTCAACCACACCCATCAGGCTTACCCATCAGTCCCCTTATACACTCAACATTTCTTGCTATTTTCCATACTACCTGCCTAAGTCAACAAAAATGTAGCTTAGCCACTCGTGTGTACCTGAAGCCAAGTAAGCTGCTAATTTAAAAGCAACATCCAATGAAATAAGCCCAAAAGCCAACAGAAGGGAAATGTTCCACCTGACTCTTTTTTATAAAGTTTCTGAACTTGCAAACATGTGTTCAATTGTTTAGTAGTTTATGCACAGAGAGTATCAGATTTGCTGTGACTTTCATTTGAATAAATATCATTTGTCAGGGACACTAATATGAAAAAGCTAATAGCATATAAACTTTAACAAAAAATTAAAAATAAACAACCCAAACCCTATAAAGTATATTTTTAGAAATGGTATTTCCCTGATTGTTGTTCCAGGAAAACTCTAATATACTACATGCTGGGCCCACCAAAATATTCTAGAGCCTGCCAGATGCCACTGGAATGAATAGAGTAAAGCCTCAGAGAAGAAAAATAAAGTGAACATTTGGAGAGCAATATTCTGAAGAGCCTTCTCGATCTGGCATCCCGCTCACTCCCATTCCTAGAATTGGGAACTGCACTTTTGGAGATCATCTTAAATATTGTAAAGGTAGTACCATGGACATATAGAAAGTTCAGAAATCATTTATTCAAAGTACATTTTACTTGGATTTTCAAGCATTCATTGCAAAAATACAATGTAAAGTGTTTCTTCTATAAATAGCTTAAGTATTTCCATGTTATTATAAGCAACAGGAATTATATGATGAGAATAACAGGCACAGCTAAATTGTTTCCTTTTTTCTACTCAGAAATGCTTAAGCAAAACTATCTTTTAAAAATTATTCTCCTATATAGTTTTATGTTAAATATTTCAGAATGTTGCAAAAGACATATTGCTGACAAGGATTTTTATACTTTTGAATTTAATGCCACATTTCCCTAAAAATGATAAAGCCCAGCAGTATTAAAGCTTATAAATTATCCTTTAGATCTCTATTTGGTTTTCTGACATTGTATTAGTGATCCTTTTGCAAAATTGATATTAATTTTTTGGTCTCCCACTTTTGGAAAAATAATGTTTTAAAAACTAATCAGTTAAGAAGCAAATTTCATTCCTTTGATGTACTCTTATTTTAGAGTTATAAATGACTGGATATAAATATAGCTGGAGTTTCTAATATTGGTGTATTGTTTGAGAAAATAGTACTGTATTATGTCTGTGTGGTGTGTGTGTGTGTGTGTGCGCACAATATCAAACCACAAAATCATGGAATCTCTAAGTTATAAAGTTCATGGAGTCCAACTAATTGAGTGGAAATGGTTTCTAAGAATAGCTTATATGGAAAATCTTATCAGTGGTATAATTTTGAAAGCTATTTCAAATTTGTAATCCAAAATATAATGATGTCAGATGCTTCAAAAATTACTTTGGAACACTTTTTATAGTTTCCATATATAGTCAATGAAAACTTGTTGAATTAAGACATATTATCTTATGATTATTTAGATTGGAGCTAGTCATGATAACTTTAGTACAATCAAAATCAATCAGTCAGTCAACAAACATTTACTGAGCACTTACTATATCCCTAGCATGTGCTTATTGCTAGGGACACAAAGAAAGAAACTACCATAATTATTTGACCTTGGACAAGTTCTTTTACCTACACTGTGGTGCCCTATTCACTGTGGTGCCCTTCAGAGGGCATTCAAGGAAAGTTGGCCAAGATAATTAAGGATCCCAAAACTATATCATATCCAAGGAATCACTGAAGAAACAGGATATTGAGCAAGGAAAAGCTAAAGATTTGGGAGGACCATGATATGTCTTCAAGTATTGATGACCTGCTATTAGGAATCATAATTATCAATTACTCTGTATAGTTTTAAAGGTCAGAACTAGTTCCAATGGATGGAAACTTATTTCAGTTGCTATTGCTTTGGGGAATTGAGAGGTTTGCAAAGACAAAGCAGATGAGCCAATAATGTTAAAGGTTATTATAGGAGCTCACAAAAAGAAAATACTTGAGGCACTCATAAGGCAGGACATTGGAAGAGGGTTTCACAGTTAAAGAGATATCCAGATCAGAATCAACAGAGAGACAAAGGTAGAACCAGATTTCTGGTGGGAACTAGATTCTTCATAATTTGGCCAGAGTAGAAAAATCCTACAGTGAGATGCTCTCTGAAGTAACAGGAAGAAAAGGAAGGGGAACAATGATGGTGTGAGATGCCCTCGTCCTGGTGCACAAAGTGCCAGTCTTATTATTTTTCCTGAGTCAGTGTAGAAAACTTGACAATATCTCATTATCTCAAGGATGCAGATGAAAACCAAGGGTTATAAAATTGTGTGTGTGTTTGTGTGTGTGTGTGTGTGTGTGTGTGTGTGTGTGTGTGTGTTGTGTACAAGGAAGGGTAAAAAGAGAGAAGGAAGGACATTTCTAAAGTGAAAAGTACCTGGCACAATAAAGGTTAGATCCAGAAAGCTGGAAAGCTATTCTTAACTACCACAGAGATGGAAGGTGATTTCAACCAGATAGAAAGAAAACACATTTAGAATTGTTTAAAAATTAAATGAGCTGCCTGCTTTGTTAAACTATTGACTTCCCCTGGCTAAAAGTATTAAAAATAGGGAAGGATACTGTAAAAGGAATGCTTCCAGGAATAGGACAACAATAGTCGCTGAAAATGGTAGAAGAAATGCTATTAAGAAGACAATGCCAGCCAGTATTAGGGTAGAAGAGATCCTTAATGGAAAGTTGAATTAGATTACTTCTAAGATTCTAGATACCATGAAAACTAAAGCAAACCTCCAGTTTCAGGGGAAAACATCGAGTCCTCTCCCACTTTTGTGTTTTAGAAAAGCATCTTCAGATACTTAGAGAAGTGTTTCTGATAAAGATTTAAAAAAAGGAAGTCAAAGGAACCGTGACAGCTTGCTATTTTGGGGGATTAGTGGAAAGGGAAAACTAGTAGACATTGCCAGCCAGTGTTAGGGTAGAAGGGATGCTTAATGGAAAGTTTAATTAGATTATTTCTAAGATTCTAGATACCATGAAAACTAAAGCAAACCTCCATTTTCAGGGGAAAATATCAAAGAATAGTTTCCCCATATAATTCAACTTCCACTTGTGTTTTAGAAAAGCATCTTCAGATACTTAGAGAAGTGTTTCTGATAACGATAAAAAAGGAAGTCAAAGGAATTGTGACAGCTTGGTATTTTGGAGGGTTAGTGGAAAGGAAGAGCAAGTAGAGTCACATCTCCATTTACACTTACCAAATCATCCAATCCCTCCCACATTTATTTTGTTATACTTCCAACTGCCATGGGCAGGGAACTCAGGGATGTGGGTCCCTTAGGCACTTCTATGTCGCACTGGAGCAGCTACCTGACTTATCCCTGAACTAAAGAGTCTTGATTACTACTCATTAATTCTGAAAGGGAAGGAAGTCCCAAATAAAACATCAATTTTCAGTCATTTGAAAATCATCTGTATGACCTCCTTTCTTTGTGTGGGTCTCTCTCACAAACACACAGGCCTTCTGAAGGGAATTCTTCATCTTAAGTGGTGAAAAATTGAGGAAGCCAGAAAGAAACTGACTTATGTCCAATTCTGGGTGAGTCACTATTACTTTGAAAATGAAGGCTTCTGAAGAAAGCAGTGGATAAGGATCCAGGGATTTGAATAATAAGTACTCCCCTGACCATATTAGAATAAAAATATGGGGGAAAGGGTGAAAATTAAGTAAACAAATATGCTATCAATTAACAAAGGCCAGAGAGGCACTCTTCTTGGCAAGACTTTGATTAGTGATTAGTTTACTATTCTGTATGTACTTACAAGTAATACAACTGTGTTTAATCTTGGATTTTTAGTATAATTAAGGTTTTTCCTTTTATTCAGGTAATGCTTTTACCAAAATAGTAGGAGTTTCCTTTGCACTAATTTTTAACCTTTCAAGACCTTTGTGGATTCTCCCTTTTCTTGACGGGGCATATGCTATGCCCCAATTACTCATCTAAAGCACATGTAACCTAACATTTTCCAACTTTCTAGCATTTGTCAGTTTTCGGTATTTCCTGCTCAAGCCCTGACAACCAATTTGCCTTTCCCCAAAAAAATTTTTTTAAGAACAGTACACTGCTTATGAATGGAACTGTTTATCTTTAGTAGCCAGGCAAATGTGCATGCTTGATCAGATTCCCAGTGCTGATGATATCCTTTAAAAGCTAAAACAAGCCAGGGAGTAGGGGTGTGTCTGAATTAGCAGATATAATGAAACCATTCTGTAGAAAAGGGATTTGAATCTGCTTTGGACTTGCATTTAAAGTACTGAAAATAAGATGTTTTATTTGAAATAAAGGACTTTGTAGAGAGCATACCCTTCCCCAGATATATTTCAAAGTGTAATAAAGAGATGTATTAGTAGTCACTGCTGTGATTTTCCTGAAAGTATATCCAAATGTGCTGGCATCTTCACAACAGCCTTTCAACTAGCACGGGAAGTTCCCTTAACAATATATTGTATTTTCACTAAGCTGTGAGCAGTTATTCCAGTTATGCAGATGTAAATTTGAAGATTAGCATTATTTATAAATAATTCATATTTTGTTGGCAACAAGGCTATTACACATCCTTAATTCCTTTGCCACATCACCCAGCTGATGCACCTCCACACTAGACAAATACCATCTGAAGATGAGTGAAAGACAAATCTTGGTGACTTTTTTCTTAACAACCCAAGTCCACCTGCCCTTCTATCCAAAATGGTTACTGATTTACTCATTTGTATTGAGAACCATTTAGTACCTTTCACTGGCTTCCTGTCCTTTTCAATTTCTACCAAAACTTCAATCTACTTCTAGTTGGAAAGCTTATTAGTGAGTTTGCCTAGGCTCAATCAATCCTGCTTTATTTGTTCCCCAGGCGTCCTTTCTAGCTGTCCATTTTATGTTCCCCCCACTACACTCCTTGGGATACTAAAGGAAACAACTTTAGAATAGTGATGACAGCGCCATACCCAGATAAGCTTCTTCATCTTCTGCAGTCAACTTTTTTTTTTTTTTGGCTCCTGTCAGACCACTCCTACAATCACAGCTTTCTTAGGCAATATCAGGCCGGACTCTACTATAAATAAAAATATGTGAGAACATAGATAACATCACATTTTAAAACTAAGTCAATATACTGCCCATAGGGATCCTTCCCATTTCTGTCTGAGTCTGACAAAACTGGTCTACTTCAATCTACAACTGAGGAACTTAAGAGTCAAAGGAACTTAGTAATTTTCCCAGGATCACAGAAAAACAGCCAATATTTGAACCTGGGACATCTAGTTCCAAATTATTTTCATTACACAAACTAGAGATTTTCTATAAGGTAATTTCCAACATCCTGAAACAGAGGGAACACTTGAGATAGAAAGGATAGAAGGAAATCCATTACTTTAAAAAGTTGATCACAGTTATTATTTAAGTCAACCCCAAAGTGTGGACTACAGGCTCAAGAGAGAGCGATACAATTTTCATTACTTTTTAGAAATGGTGAGCCGCAGAGAACTGTTTATCTTGGCTCACCCTGAAGAGAGCCATACACACGACACACTCCAGTGCATGGACCCAGATGGACAAGCAGATGGATTACATGAATGCCAGCTATAGCATGTCCCCCACAGAGAAACCCACCAGAATAAAGGAATAGACAATTTGTCAAAATCCCCACAAAGAATAACAAGTAAGAACCTTTAAAAAAATCTCATGAGGTCTACTGTAATGCAGAATGTTGGATTACCATATTTGCATGGTTTGGAAAACAACACTGTTCATCTTGGCTTGGGGAAAGCATCCCCAAAGTCAAAAGCAGTCTTTAAAAATATGTGTCAGCTAAGTAAGATTAATTCTAGCCATACATGAAAGCCCACCTAGTATGGCGATGTCCTAGCATAGGAGCGGTAGGTAAAGATGAGTCAGCCTTTCTGACAGAAATCTGCTTTTCTAAAAATAGTTCAGCTATAGAAGTCTCCCACAGATCTGAACTTGGCACCAAAAATCTCAGTTTATCAGAAAGCCACCGACAAGACACATGGGAAAATTGATTTTTGGTTTATTTTTTAGAATGAGCCAATCCAAACCTGAATACTTGAAAGACAAATGAAAATTACTCAAGGATGGTTAATGTTTTCATATAGAAAAATGTGTGTGGCAAGTGGTCAATAAATAAGTAAATGGAAAAGGAAAAGGAAAAGCTGAGCTTGAGACTACACCTACCATTTCTTACATTTACATTTTTAATGTAGTTTTTTTTTTATTTTAATCTTCTCAAAAGTTGCAGTTTTAGTAGTATCAATGGTCTCAGCAGGCAGTTACACTCCAGATTATCATTAACTGAATAGAAACCCAAGTCTCATTGAGCAGCAAATTCTGGAAAACAACTTGACAACAGGCTAAAGCCTCAGATGTATAGGCAATTTCAAGATTTCAGAGAGTGGACAATTTATCTATGTCTTGTACAATTTGGTCTCCCAGAAGGAATTTGAGAATACTATATTGAGACTGTGCTAATGTAGAAGCTTTTAAAGAAAGATAGTTTTACACACTTGTATTTAGCTCTCTACATACACTCTGGTGTTTGCTTCTAGAAGAGGTATTTTAAATTTTCCATTGACATCCTACTAAGCTTAAAGGTTCAAGACTCTATGCTATTAATGAGAAAAAGGATTAAACTCATGAATGATTTAATGAATTAATAGTCTCCATGTAATTCAGTAAGAAGTCTCTCTAACATTAGTATATAGCAAATTTCAGAGAAATTACTTTAAAATTACATTTGAAAGCTTTTAGTGGCTCCCATTTTGCTTCAAGATGGTAGAGAGAGAAACACAAATTGAGTTTCAGGTGAGTATCTCAGAAATCTTTAATAATTCAGAAAAAAATTATTTTACCTCAGCTGATTAAAAAACAAAAACAAAATGGTTCATAAAATAAAAGAGAATTGGTCTGATGAATGAGACACAATCTATAATTAGGTAATACGTAAATTATTGAGTAGTAAGACTTTGAGGAAGCATCCTTTAGAAGGGAGTGCAAAATATAAAAACATTTCAGGGATTAAAAATTGGAAGGGATCCTCAATTTTCTTTGATCATATATTCTCTTTTTCAAAAAATTCTCCACACTCTCTTTTATCTCCTTCTGCTCGAAACACAATCACACTGTGATCATTTTAATGAATCTAGAAAGTCATATTAGAAACTTTTGCAGGATACAAATAGTTAATAAAACTAGACTACAGAAATGAACTGACAGGAGAAAAAGGGAAAATCGTTCATTTCTCCTTGGATGTCCAAGAAATATTGATTAAAAAAATTTAATATCAAGATGATATGCTCTCATACTGGTATCCATCCTGAAGAAGGAGATAGATGGTTAGGGTCCTAAAAATAGAAGAAACGAAAAGGTAGAAATCCAGAATAAACAAAGTACTCCTAAAAGCAGGAAATTGTATGTTATTGAATGGGGAGGGTACTATGAGGATTTAGAAAATGTAATGGAATGAATTCTGAAAATCTATTTCCTGCGATTGAAGTGAACAAACATTTCACCTAGTGCCTACTATGGGAAACATAACAGTCCCTGAAGAATTGAAAAGAAATGATCACAATAGAGTAAAGGAGAGACACACTATGGCATGTGCATAGGCTGCAAATTATAATAAATTAAGAACTTCCAAGAACAGGGAAATGAATGGTAGACATAGATGATTGGCTGATCATTTTTGGTGAAGGAGAGGGATGACGGGTGAACAGGCTAAGGAATTTGGTGAGTTTGTCTTTATGAAGTCAGGAAGAAGCAAGGAAAGCTTCCATATGTTAGATTAACCTCATTAGCGAACTAGGGCAATAGAGAATGATTTGGCATGGATAGGATGCATTCTGCATCTTGGAGGGAACATCCAAATAATGAGATCCCATATCCATCTGAGTAGCTGAGTAAGCACCAAGTACTGGGACGAGTACTATACACCAACACAAAAGGAAAACCTCTGCCTCATTCTACTGTTTTGTGTCTCTGAGACTATCTGGTAGATAATTTTTGACTAAGAGCAGGAGAATAATCATGATTAATAGAATTAAGTAAAATGCCTTGTAGGAGTTGTCCATAATTGCATATTGGTTGATTGATTTTTAATTAACAGCTGCCATTTTTAGGAAAGAGTAAGTAATCTGAACACAAATAAGTAAACATCCTGTTTCGGTAGTTGTTTACACTTGTATACTATTAATGGGATTTAGTAATTATGAACCAGAAGTGGGAGTGTAAGAGTTAATGTGAAATTTTAACATTCTCTCACTGCCTCCAAAAATATCTTCATCTAGATTTAACAGTAACAGTTATCATGCACTTAAAGTGCTGGTATTTTGTGAAGAAAAGCATTGATTTTTTTACCATAAAGACTTCTACTAAAAATGTCAATAGACATTTTCTAATGTAATTCCCAAAGAGATGAAATGTTCAAAGAGTGGGAGAGTGCATTGAGGGAAGAGAGTAAAGTCAGGATAAACAGGTACGGAACCCAAAAGACTCACAGAATGGATAATCTCTTATTGTATATCATTTTTGCAATCAACAATATGGAGAACTAGAGAATTCTTTAACAAGATACAGAGAAAAGATGTCTGAAATGTTTCATTGGTAAGGAGATAGTCACTTAAGATATATTGTTAACTGAAGAAGAGCAATATATCACAGACACAAGTTGTATTATGCCGCAAGCATGATTTTACAAGAAAGCTGTCTCTGGATGTGTAGATTAGATATATGCCCATAAGGAAAGAGTGTATTTGTCCATAATTTCCTATATTACATCCTTGTATCTTTTATTATGAGCTATTTTTCAACTAGAATATGAACTTAATCTCATAAAGCTAATATTTATTCCTTCATCTTTACAGAGCTGGCACCCATACTACATTGCATTTCAGGAAATGAGAACCTCCAAAGAGTCCATCATGCTTAGCTTCTTTCACATACAAAGAGATATGGCTCTTCAATATTTTGGAAACTTGGCTCAAGAATATATTCAAAAAGTTTGCAATCATTGAATAAATTGGAAGAAAAAGGGAATTTCTTGGTGTTTTTTTTCTTCTCTCCATTAGTGCAGCCTTATGAGATGAATAGATAGACACAAAGATAGATACATAGAGAAAGAAAGACAGAGAGACAGAAACAGAGACAGAGACAAATCAATATATAAATAGATAGATGGATATACAGATAGATACAGATATAAATAGATGATGGATGGATAGATTGAGATTTTAGGTTATTATAGTTATAGATAGTCTTATCTATTTATAATTATGTATTTTAATTTATCCTTTGCCATTTTGTTAGAAAACAAAGAAAAGAAGCCTTTCACCCTAATTTTCTTTTCAGCTACTTATTTAAAATATGAGCTTGGTAGATGTAAAGTTAACAGAGCATAGTTTTCTGCATGAATCCTTACTTTCACTTTGCTCTTCTGATTTCAGTACTAGAAACATTTCATAATGGAATCAAATGATCTATTGGTCTGACTAGTATGTTTCTGACAAAAATAGAACAAAGGAATATTAATGGAGAATTTAGTCAATATAAGGGAAAGAATCTTGGACTTGGCATTAGTTTGACCCTATTAGAAAATACTTGCTAGTTGTATGACTTATTAAGTACTTCTTGCAACCTTATTTCTTTATCTGTAAAATGGGGATAATAACAACAGTGCTTACTTCATAGAAATGTCAATCAAATGAGAATCAAAGGAGAACATGTACATATTGTAAAGCTTAAAGCATGCAAAAAATCTAATTATTAGAATTTAGCATGATCTGCGAGCTAATGAACCTTTATTGAGCACCTACAATGTATTAGTAAAACATTAGTATTAGTAAAGATGGTGTAGTGTTTTAGTAACTACTTTTAAGAGACCAGAGCCTAAAGAAATTTTAGGGGGATGGGGATTGGTCTTGCTCTGATTTCTATTCTGCTTGATAAAGAATAAGGTGGACAGGACAGAGCAGTTACACTACAGAAAGAACTGAAGAGCTTTGAGTGCAGACCAATGGATAAGAAAAATAGTACAGGGATTAATGGAAGATGTTTAATGGGATATCAAAAAACCTTTCATTCTTTTTGGCTCTTTCCCACAAGCGGACCCTAATTAGATCATCAGAGTAGCTTCTACTGACTTTGCCTGGGGAAGGAAGCAACAGCAGCAGCTAAGAGATAGTCAGAAATAGATAAAGGTCATAGAAAAATGCCTTTCTCCGTGTGTGTGTGTGTGTGTGTGTGTGTGTGTTAGCCATCAGTACTTCAGATTTTCTGGTGTAATCCAATCCATTCATTACACCTAGCATATATCTCCTCCAATTTCCTTACCAGACCCTGATCTTTTCACTCTATTCCAGCCATCCCTCCTTGCTTCTTTGTCAGTCTTCTTCCATCCCATTTTTATTTTTCTTTCATTTTCTGATATAGATCTTCCTACATCCATATTTTCATATCAAATAGTAACAAATTCCATTAGTTCTACTCCTTAGTGTACCTACACAACCTCTCTGGACCACAGTTTTCCTACTTGCAAAATGAATGGGGTTATAGTAGATGATATCTGATTCTTTTCCAATTTTTATATTCTATTGTTTCTTGAAGGTTTTTATTTTTGTTGTGTTTATTACATATTTCTTTTATAGGGACCATTTAATACAGATACTGTTACATATAAAATGTTTGACCAACATTGTGTCTGGTTTCTTCAACTTAAAAAAAAGTATTTGAGGAGGTTCAGAAAACAGCTATCATTAGTAACATATCTTATTTATATAGAGCTTTAAGGTTTACAAAATGTTTTTGCTACAACCATTCTATGAGGTCAGTAATATAAGTATAAAATATAATGAAAAGTTTCAAAAAAATGAGATCTTTTAAGGGAAAAAAAAGAAAGGAGATATTTTCACCAGAAAGCAGAATTGATTTAATAATAGCTTTCAAATACAGAAAAGGTTATTATACAGTGGACAGTGACCACATGTTCCCCATCTCCATGGAGAGACTGAACAAGAAGAAATGAATTTAAGGCACAACATAGGGAATGTAGGTTAGAAATGATATAGGTTTTTCTGACAGTGAGGGTTATAAGATAGGGGAAATAAGAATAAGTTACTAAAGGAAGTTTTAGAATCCCTGGATATGAAGAGCTTTAAAATAAATTGATTCGTATCTGTCTGGAATAGTTTAAGTATAGTATTGCCTGAAGAGAAAGAATTGTTTTGATGACTTCTCCAGTCCCTTCCATGCCTGTGACTCCATGGGCTATACATCCAAATGGCATCCCCCCAAAACAACAGAACAGGGCCCTGAGGAGGGAGATATAAATCCTCATTTCCCTCTGCACCCTGTTCTGCTCTTCAAAGTGAGTTAAGTGTGTGGCGCAGAGATGAAGGGTGCAGTGGGAAAACTGGAATCTGGCCCATACGTTGCAGTGCAATCTACTTTGATTTCTCAGTAGAAATAAAATAAAAAACCAACAGTAAAGGGCTATTAAGGGAGAAAACATTTGTCACTGTGGACAGAATAAAAGTCCTACCAAATGAAATGGATGCCTGTGGAAAAAAGACTTGTCATTCCAGGGAGAATGCTACGCTCCCTCCTCCTTTGCTCCTCATTTAGTTTTCATCCATTTACTATACTGACTATTTTCCCTAAGCCCTGCTGATTTTTCTTTCTGTGAACCACACATAAAGTGAATTTAGCCTTTGACCAGGTCTAACCAGGCAAGTATTTTCAAAATAAAAGTGTTTTATTTTCGGCTCTCTTTATGTTGAAAATGTTTGCCAAAAAAAGTTAAATTATAAACAATTATGATCTCTAAGTAAGCAGTTTCTACAACATTGTTTCTTTGGGTTTTATGCTTTTATATTATTTTTAGGATAATCACACAGGCATATGTTTAAAATGGTTTTCTTTACAATTATTTATAATATTTATATCCTTATTTTTTATTTTCACTGATGGAAGAACCGAGTCAAGAACATTTCTAGTCATTTTCTTTCACTATGTATTTTATTTTAATCCAAGCCTTAGTATGTCTCTAGCTCTGCTTTACTGTTAAGTTCAATTGGAAGACGACAAAGCCACAGAAATAGACTTTCTTTAAGAGAGAGAACCAAGCACAGAGGCATCCACTCCAAAAATAAGATGCTCTCTTGCCTTCTACTGTTTTCCTAATAAACACTTAATAAACAAAGATATAAATATATAAATGTATATTGTGTGTATACACATACAAGGTATATATATATACATACATATATACATAATTAGGTATTGCTTAGTACAAGTAATGACTTCTCTGCAGTGTTTTTATTATTAAATTATAATTACATATAAAACATAGTAATTGGTTCTAGCCAAATGGAAATATACAATGAAAAAATCAAATAAGATGACTACTTCATGTATTATTTGTATTAATAAGGACTTTCTGTCTATATTTATATATTCATGCATTTAGTTTTTACAGAATGTGGCTAAAAACATAATATGTAATTAAGTAAACATGCTTGGTTTGAAAGTACATTGGTTTCTGGCCCTTGGTTTCTAGAATTTTTACAATGACCCAGAAAGTACAGAATGATAGTAATGGGTGCCAGTCTACCAGACAGCATTTTTCCAACACCAAGGAAGCTGACAGCTCCAGTCCAATGAATGATATCTTGACTTGCACCCCTCCCTCTCACTTTGCCTCAGCTCCCAATTGAGCACTGTCAACTGAAATTTGCTGCACAAGTCTGAAACAATCTAGAATTAATGCCCACTTCACTAATAAAAACGAAAAGTTGACACATACCTTAAAAATGGTAGAACATCAGAAAACAGGCCTCTTTCTGCTCTCTGAGAACTTGGTTAAAAGGATGCACTCACAGGAATTTTTCAAATGGAAGTTGCTCACAGAACAAGGCAAGACTTGCATGAAGTTCTGACATAACCAGAATGTCTCTAGAAATAAAGAAAAAAGAATATCACTGAAAGAACAGAGGGCTAAAAATGTCAAATAACCATCTTCACCAACCATATTAAACTGAACACTAACTGTGCAACTACCACTAGTCTAGGGAATAACAGGTAAAAATAATTTTGTGTTTGATGGTTATGGGGGGAAAATCCCCAAAGTAACAGTATTTTGTAACACAGAAATTGGGTGGGTTTTACTTTAACAATAATATTAGAAGGACAAAACTCACAGGAAATATTCTTGAAAAGGGAAGCAAAATTACAGTTCAGCAAATAAAAAATGTATAAGAAAATGAGTAGGCAGATAGATAAACAGATAGACATATAGATAAACAAATGAACATATAAATATGTAGGTAGATAAAGACAGAGAGATAGATAGATACATATTTAGATAGACAAACAGACATATAGATAAACAGGTAGACAGATAGACAGAAAGACAGACAGATCTATAAAGAATGAATTTGTTAGCAAAACAGATATCACCATTTCTAGATCAGGTTTATCCAATTGTAGACCCCTCTCCATAAGAAGAAATTATCTTTCATATTTTGCTTTAAATTGATAAGTGTAGCTTGTACTGTCCTACTCAAATACCACAGAAATGCACCTACCTAGTTTCTACCAGCATTTTTCAAATAAGAATATTGAAAGCAAAAACAAAAAAGACATTGGTGTTTCTGTCAGGGTCATGTTCTTCCTTCATACTTAAAAACAACAGCAACAAAGGAATTTAACCACAGACAACTAATTGAAAATCTACCTCTGATCCTGTAGCTGTTTACTGATTGAGTATTTGGAGAATTAAACTTTCAACTTCCTGTTATTCCTCCATTCTCCCTGCTCCTCCTAAAATATCATCTAATCAACCAAACTGTTAGTGTATATCAATATGAAGTAATATCTGATTTTAATGATGTAAAAAGACAAGTGTCCCCCAAAACCTTTAATAACAATATAATCATGCTTAAAAACAATAACTCATATTGATGGAACTTTATAATTTATAAAGTGTTTTCTTCCTGAAACAACTCTGGAGGCAAGTAGTAAAAGTATTATTAGTCCAATTGACAGATGAGAAAAATGAGTCTCTTATTCATAGTCATGCAATAAGAACCATAAAATGATAATTTAAAGTTAGGAACAGCCCCAGCCGTCAAGTCCAAATCTTATCTGATCAGAAATTCCCTTGGTAACATCCTTGAGGCCTCACTCCCCAAAATAAAAACATAACCACCTAGCCTTTATTTGAAAACTATCAATAATGAATAATTTATTTCCTTCCTCCCAAGGGACCTCATTCCATTGTTGGACAACTCTACTTATTAGAAAATTTTGCTGTTAGAAATCAGAAAATCAGCTGAAATCGAACTCTGTTCTTTCTACCCACTGCTCCCTCTTCTTCCATTTGAGGAAAAATAAAACAAATTTAATATCTCATCCCCTCAACTGCTCTTTAAATACTTGAAGATGGCTATCACATTCCCCCAAATTTTCTCTAATTAAAATATCCTCAGTCTTAATTTCCATTCCCTTCAAACTTCACATCTTAGTTTTCTCCTGAATCGACTCAATTTGCCAATGTCCTTCTTTAAATGTAGTCTCTAGAACCAAGCTTCCTTCCTCCTTCCCTTCACCTCTCTCTCTCTCTTCCCTGTGGTGGAGAAGAAATTCATGGTCACCATATACTTCTATTTGTGGGAATGTTTGCCTGTTACTCAGGTCCCAGAAGCCGGCGTACAGAATGGTGTAACTCACCCTTTGCCAGCCAGTCTGGCGAGATGTGTACCATGAGTAGTCCCAGCAACTCAGGCTTATCACAACGTGTCACAAGTGTGAGAAACCCAATCTCTCTAGTGCCCACCAACCAAAAACTGCAACCTGCCCTCATCCAATCCCCAGCACTCAGCACCACGGGGGAAACCGTGTCTAAGGAGGGCTACGAGCTCATGTTCCATGCGATATTTGAGGAGCCTGCTATGATGGGAACTATGAAATGATAGGAGCAAGAAGGTCACTTGCAGCCTATTCATTCTTTGGCAGCAGGAAACCCAAGTCATGAATAAAATGTCAGTGTCAGGAATGGGAAGGCTGCTGGTATTTCTGAGTTCTGCAGAACTGAAGGGTGGAAATACTACAGGAAGAAAACGAACAAAAAGGAGCCAGCTTGAAATACCTTTGATGAGTAGACTAACCCATCTCGGTGGGGACAAAGAACAAAGGGTTAGGGATACATGCTAAAGCCTCAAAGTGCTTCTTTAATTGAAGGAGGAAGGAAATAGACAAAAAGGATAAGGTAGGTAACAAACAAAACCCACAGAACTAGACAGAGAGCTCAGCTACAGAACATTCTGAGGTTTTGTGGGTTTTTTAAATAGACTTTTAACAAAGATTTCAAGTTTGCCTGCAGGCTCTCTCAGCTCTCCCTTCCTCCCACATCCCCACACTCCCAAAGAATTGCCACTGGTGAATTTCAAGTAAGCAAGGATAACCTTACACAAATAACAAGGATTAAGTGGTTATATAAATCCTCTGATGATAATTGATAAGCTAGAAAATGAACTACTTTTGGCAGAAACAGCCCATGAAATTAAACATCATTCTAGGATTTGGTGTGAAAATCAGAATTCAACTACAATACGGGCTCAGCAAACAATGCGAAATTGGAAATCTATGTGTTGCCGATGAAGGTACAATATCCCCCTGGATCCTGGCCCATTATTTCATAATCCAACCTAACACCATGGATTTTAATGGAACTTGGCAAGCTGGAGTCACTGCATTTTAAAAACTCGGGCCTAAATTTGAATCACAGAACTTGTGACTCAAATCTCCAATGTGACCTTTATGGAGTATTGTCCTGGAAAATATGTCTGTCACTGTAAAGTGAAACTCGACACCTTCTTTTATTCTGGACAAAGGAATGAAAAGATGTATAATTGTTGCCAGCATCAAGAATATTGGAGGAAGTATGGAACACTACAAAATCTAAGTCAAAAGATTAGATTTGAACCCCAGGTATTCTCCTGCATGCCCTACTTGAATGTTAACCCCGAGGGTTATAACTTGGAGGGGGAGAGGAGATTAGATAGTCTTTCTGTTCAATTCCAGCTCTAAATTTATGATTCTATGATTCCATTTTCCAAAAGTCAAGAAATGAATCTATCATTTGTTACAAAATATAGGTTATCACATTAATGAATAGTCTCATATTCTTCATAAACCAAAATGTTTCTCTCATATTCTGGCTTTACTGAATTACAAAATTTACTTATTTAAATATGTTCTTTCCTCATGATTCCCTTCATTAAGAGATCATCAAGACTACATGTTTTATATTAACTGCCAAATACAATATTGCATTGAGTGGAAGGTCATAAAGAATAACAGGGTATGAATTCCCCTATAGCTTAAAAATCTCTAGGAACCCTGCCTGTGCTAAGAACCAGAAGAGAAGCAAGGGGAATGAAGTTACCTTTGTCTTTTCCCTTCTCTTCATTCTTTATATTCCATGTCTAGTCCTTTCTTCTTTAAAAATATCCTCTGTAGCTGCGTCTTCCTTTCTAATCTCACTGCCATTATCATAGGCCAGGCCTGTGTCAGTTTACAATAGATCTTTATTCCTGTAGTCCCTTTTTCTTCCAAATCTGTCTAGAATATTACCACAAAATTTATCTAAAATCAACTTTAATTATGCTTCTGTTCTGCTCAAATTACTGCTTCTTTCCAAAGCAAAATCTCTTCCATAATTGCTTATAACCTCTTTATCATGGAACTACAGAAGAACTAGAATAACCAGAACAAATTCTCTACAGATATCTTCCTATCCTACATAATCATCAGTCTTAATATTTTTGCCTTGATTTTTACTTTCCTCCCTGTGATATGTTCCTCCTCTGAGGACTTTTTAAGTCCTGTCAAGTCCTTGATTTTTCAAGTCAAGCAAATTCACAATTTCTTCTACAGTATCTATTTTTGACTACTCTAGTCCATACTGATATCCTCCTTCAACCATCCATAACATTTGTGAGTGAATTAAGGTTTGATGTGAGATTTTAAAAAATTCTAGGGTTGTTGATGCTACTAAGCAAAGCAAATATCTGCACCTTCAAGATATGTTTTTGTTGTGTGTGCTTTTTTAATATACCACTGTCCTGCCAATTTTTAAAAGGGTGGAGTGGGCTTAAGACATTTAGACTGGAACACTGGCACAGTCACAACCTGGAAGAGAAACCTTAGGTATTTCTGTTTCCACTGACCCTTCAGTGAGATGCAAATAGTAATATGACCCTGAGAGGGAAATTGGGAAGTGTAATGATTACGCAGGTTTAAGTACTTTAAAAATAAACATATATTTGACACTTAGATGAGAGGGAGAGAAGGAAGGAGGGATGGCCATAGGGGGAGGGAGAGAGAGAGAGAGAAAGAGAGAGAGAGAGAAAGAGAGAGAGAGAGAGAGAGAGAGAGAGAGAGAGAGAGAGAGAAGAAAAGACTATGTGAGGAACAATCTAAGTGTACCTAAGGACTCCCTAAGATAATTAATATTTAACTAAAAGGTGCTGAAATTTTCTTATTATAACTGCTATTTCAGAAAAATTTTAATTTTAATAGCATTTTAAAATATTAAATAGATCAATTAATATTTATTAAGTACCCACTATGTACCAGGGATTGTGCTAATGTTAAATTGACAAATGGAATAAGAAAATATTGATTATCTCAAATTCAATATGCCATATTGATTCAAAAACATTTCCTTGTTCCACAGCACCCTCCCGTTAGTAATCTGAGTTATATAAAACTGGAGTATAGCTTACAATTCTAGGGTTATTAACCTTTTTGGCATTATGTAGCCAGTCTTGAAACCTATGAACCACTTTTAGAATAATTTTTAAATGAATAAAATAAAATACACATGTTTACAAATAAAAAGTTATACTAAAATAAGTAATCAAAATACTTTTTTTTAAAATTGTAGAACCCAGGCTAAGAACCTACTTTTTACATATGTCTAACTTCTTTATCTACAAATATTTCATTTTAGGGTTTATTTTCTGAGACTATCTATATTTCAACCAATATGGCATATAAAATCCCACTCTTCAACTTAAATGTTAACTTCTCTCTATCAGTATACACTGGATAATGATATTACAACTATCCTTTAATAGTAACATCCCAAATATATTTCACTTCACAAGATTGCTATGCAACCTGCTTATTGTACCGTCTTGGGTCAATTGCTCAAAGCAAGTCTGATGATTTCTTTCCAAAAAGAAAGTTATAAAGTAAGATTCCTTCTTTCAATAAATTGGAAATAGGGAAAAGGTTTTTGAAAGAGTGACTGCATTGTGAACCTTTAGGGGGTCTCCTGGTGGCATTGAATGTACCTCCCCCTGGGACATCACCTGTAGGACCAGAGATGCCCAGGGTCAACAAGGGGAACACAAGGACCATCTCCTCTGGTACCAGATAGGGCATTACCTCTTTTTCTCCTCTTAGACACTGGTGCCTCAAGCCCCACCCCAATCTTTTAGGCTCCTGTTTTAGGAGCTGCACAAACATTCAACTCTATGGCAAATCCTATTGCTTCTTTCCCCCACCATTAGAGCTTGACTTCTTGTCATTCTAAAGGAATTGGGAGTATTTACCAGCAAATGCAGCAGCATCTTCCCTTCATTTTCCTCCAAGACTCTGGCTTTCTTGTAGATGGCAGCCACGTTGGTCCTTCTTGGTAATTACTACCTCCATGACCACAAGTCAGTTCAATTTTCCCTATTCCAAACTAATTTGGCTCAGCCCCATTGTTGCTACTCTTGGTTATAGTTTCAAGTCTCTGTGTAAAAACCTATTTTAAACTTTTATAGTCTGAATGTTGCTCGTTCGGGAATGTATTTCCTACTTATAATATTGCTCCCAAGAAAGTGACTGACGTTTCTAAGATTGTTTTGTTTTACATCTTATGTTCACAAAACCACTTCACATTACCCAGGATATATCTCTATTTGTCAGTCATTCATTCAACAAACATTTATTAAGCCCCAGATATGTGCCAGACAATATGCTCAGCGCTGGGGATACAAAAAAAGGCAAAATATAGTCTCTGTAATTGAGGAACTCTTCATCTAATTGGGAAAACAACATGCATACAATCATGTAGAAATAAGCAATTTCTGTTCATTGTAATCAATCAACAAACTCCTGCTGTGTCCAGACATTATGCTACGCACTGAGGTTACAAAAAAAGGGAATGGATTGTACCTGCTCTTAAGGAGCTTACAATCTAATGAGGGAGACAACATGCAAATATATACAAAGCAATCTAGATATAGGAAAAATAGGAAATAAGTAACTGAGTTCTCTCTAGAATTAAGAAGAGTTCAGAAAATCTTCCTGTAAAAGATGGGATTTTAGTTAGGACTAAAAGAAAGCTAGGGAAGCCAATAGAGAGAATAGGGGAGAAATTGGAAATCATTTCAGGTATGGGAAACAGTGCAGGAAAATGCCAGGAGGTAGAGATAAAGCGTCTTGTTCATGGGCTAACAAGATACAAAAAGACTGGAAAGATGGGAATGACATAGGTTATGATGGGTCTTGAATATCAATCTGGCCCTTTTGTACTTTATCTTAGGCAAAAGGGAGCCAATGGAGTTTATTGAGTAGGGAGAGCCAAGGTCTGATCTGTACTTTAGGAAAATCACTTTGGTAGCTGAAGGCTGGGGATGGATGAGAATGATGAGGTTCTAGGCAGGCAACCCACCAGCAGCAGGCTAGGCAGTAGTCCAGGTGTGAGGCGATGGAGTGAATCAGCAGGTCTGGACAACCATTTGGATATGGGGTGGGGAGAGAGAGTGAGAAGCAGAGGATGGCTGCTAGTTTGTGAATCTGAAGGACCAGAAGGATTCTGCAGGGGTCCTCAAACTACGGCACATCGGCCAGATGCGGCAGCTGAGGACAATTATCCCCCTCAGCCAGGGCTATGAAGTTTCTTTATTTATTTATTTAAAGATCCACAAAAGTTTTTGTTTTTACTATAGTCCAGCCCTCCAACAGTCTGAGGCACAGTGAACTGGCCCCCTATTTAAAAAGTTTGAGGACCCCTGATTTAGTGTTGCCCTCTAAAGTAACAGGAAAGGTAAGAGTAGGGAAGGGATTGGGGGAAAGACAAAGAGTTGTATTTTGGACATACTGAGTTTAAGATAACTATTGGACATACAGTTTGGGAAGCCTGAGTGGCATTTGGAAATATAAGATTAGAGTTGGGGCAAAATAGGTAAATTTGAGAATCATGAGCATACAGATGGTAATTCAATCCA
The DNA here is from genome assembly GCF_902635505.1 of Sarcophilus harrisii. NCBI lineage: Eukaryota > Metazoa > Chordata > Mammalia > Dasyuromorphia > Dasyuridae > Sarcophilus > Sarcophilus harrisii. Next base: position 86,246,061 of record NC_045428.1, on the reverse strand, counting down.
TGGAAGCTAATGAACTCAGCAAGTGAAGTAATATAGAAGGAGAAGGGAGGAGGACTCAGGAGGGACCTCTCTGACTAAAGGGCATGATCTGGAAAAGGATCCAGCAAAGTAAATAGAGGAGACAAGTAAGAGGAAAACTAGGAGACAGTGGTTCTGAAAGTCTGAAAATCCTAGAAAGAAGACAGTATCATTGAGAGAATAGTCTTGAGTGCTACAGAGGGGTCAAGAAGAATAAGCTTTGAGAAGAGACTTCAACATTTTCCCAGTCAACCATGTGTGAGATCATCAAAAGTTTTCTACTCCTTGTTCACCATATCTACTGACCCCCACATACCCAAGCCCATCATTCGTCATCTTTGGCTATTCTTCCTTTGCAAGCTCTTGCGTTCATTCTTTCAATTTCCATTTTTGCCACTATTTATTTTCCTACTATATCACATCTAAGCTACTATGATAACCTTCTAACTGATCTCAGGGTGAAATTCTAGTATCTCTTCATGTAAATAAGTTCATTCTGCATAATGACTCTCCTAGACCTCCATTAAAAATAATATCTTTTTACATAATTTTTGCTTCTTTATATATTCCTTCGCTTTTCTCCCTTACTTATCCAATAATCAACCACTCCCTTCCAATAGGGGAAAAATAAAGCTCAAGTAAATCAAATAATCCATTAATTATAACCATTAACCAGATTTGAACTTGGTCATTACAATTACATAGTGTTTTGTTTCATTTTTTGATTCTTTCAAATTTGTTTTGTTGGGTGGAATCAAGATGGCAGAAAGTAGGTCTTTGTCTGAACTCTTCTGGCTTCCTTCTGATCAACACCAGATCAAGCCTCAAATTACACTTTGTTAAGTAATTGTGTATGTAGTTTTCCTGGTTCCAATTATTTCACTTTCATCAGTTCATATAAGTATTCACATTCTTCTCTAAATACCTACTTATCATTTTTATAGTACAGTAATAACCAGTTATATTAATATAGCACAATTTGTTTACCCTGTCTTGACAACCAATTCTTCAAATGACAGGTACCTACTTTCTAAATTTCCATTTTAATTGTCATTACTGCTGAGAAATTTATAATTGCTTCTGAATGTAAATAGAACAAAATCCAAGTTCTTATATTAATTCTCCACAATCTGGCTCCAAATAAATTTTTTAGACTTGTCTTCAACTACTCTCTCTTCACGAACCCTCCAATTCTAGTCAAACTGGTCAGTCTTCCATGACCTGAACCTGTCATGCATTTTCCTCACTTCATTGCCTTTACTTGCTCCATTCTTTTTGTTTAAAATGGCCTTTTTTACTTCTCCAATTACCGAAATTAAACCCTATCCCTCAGGATCAAACTCAAGCTCATCTTTATCATTGTCTTCCCTGACTCTTCATGCTATCTCTCTGAAATTAACTTCAAATTATTCTTTATAGAAAATCACCTTTGTACACAGTTTTTTGCATATTATCTCCTCAATTAGACAATGAACCCCTTAAAATCAAGTATTGTTATTTTTTGTTTTTGTTCTTACCCTTCTTTGTATTTCTAGCACTTGGCACACAGCCTAGCATAATAAAGTGATTTTAAAATGCTTGATAACTATGATTTTTGCCTCTCTTCAATTTTATGACATTTACTATCTTTCTTATATTGTCTTATATTACTAATTACTATGTTGATCAAAAAAAGTCATCCTAGAATTAGTATGGGTTATATAACTACAATGATGTACCCTTAAAATAGAAAACAAACAAACAAATAAGTAGATATTAAGGTAACATCAATTATAGGCTATGAAAAGACTTCATACAAGTCAGATTTGGGAAAAGTGAAGCCTATGTTTGGTTCAATAGATTTTATTTTCAAATATATATGTGTGTGTATACACACACACACACACACACACACAATTGAACGAAGAAAATAACAAGAATGGGGCATAACAGATGGATAGCCAGGGTACTGAACTAATATCCATAAAATGTTAAAAGACTAAGAGGAAAGCATTTTGCAATTTGGGGAGAAAAATCTATGAAGGAATTGATGAGAACAAATGGACAGCAAATTGTAGAGAAAAACAAAATATAGTTGCAGTCTGATCTACTGGAGGAAGTAAGGGTTACTTATTACCCACATCATTGAGATGCGTCATGGAACCCAACACACACACTTTCCTCTCCTCCCTTTCTCTTTCTTTCTCTCTCTCTCTCTCTCTCTCTCTCTCTCTCTCTCTCTCTCTCTCTCTCTCTCTCTCTCTCTCTCCCCTTAATTTTTATCTTAAGAAAGAGAAGGGAATGGAAGGAAGAAGAAACACAAGCCCAAAGCCCTGACCTTCAGGCAGTACTATTTCCTTTACTTGCTACATGTTAGTTCATTTCTTTTGTTCTTCCTTTATTAAAACTGAGTTTGGGAAATTAGGATTTTGTATTTTATCTTTTTGCATTAATTTGATTGCTTGTTTTGTGGATGGTTATTGTCGTTCTAAGTTAAAACAAAAATTTCAAGTGAAGATTATATAGAGTGTGCCTTACAGGATCATCTTTGGCATTTAATTCATTTTGTTATTCCCAAAGAGCCAGTTGACAAACTGCCCACTGGAATCAGTTTCATCCCTCAATTCCAAAATTTCATTTCTAAGATTCAGCATGCCTCTTTACAGAACATAATTCAAATTAAGAATGCTGAAATCTAAGTATCGTAGAACTCTGGAGAATTTACATCACTTAAAATGAGTGATATACATATGAATTTCCTCCTATCATATTCTGTCAATTTCAAACAAATGAAGTTATAACATTAAAAAGAACTAGGAATTTATATGGAATTTGTGTGTGATAATAGCATTACCATTCACCTTTTTGGGCTCAGGGCAGAGGTGTATATAATAAATACATATAGTTTTTCCAATGATATTTGTAGTTAACATCTGGACTTTAGCAACACACTAACGTATTTAAGATCATGCAGGGATGGTTAAAATGAATACAGGCACGAATTTCCTGAAGAAACAAAATTACGGTATTTATTTCCTTCCTAAATAAGAATTTTCCAGCAGCTGGTAAATGTCCAGACATATAACCCTAGAGATGAATGATTCTGCCTTTTTGTGGGAGGCAGGAGTAAGGAAAGATGGAGAATTACTGTTTCAGCTTTGAAATTATTCTTTTTCAGCAAAGACTAAGAATCAAATAATAATAATATAGAATCCATAAATATACACCAAACCATTGGGTAAAAAGCATGAATATGCATCTAAATTAATTTTAAAAAGATAGAGATACGTGACTAATGTCTCCTCACAACTATCAAATACCCAGAAGAAACTAAGGGTTATGTCTGGTACCTGAAAGAAAGCCTGTAGAATGAGGGAAAACTTAAGAATCACTACTTATTTCCAATGATTTGCATGAAGACAAATAATATTGTCAAAAAACAAAGCCCTTCTAAAGTATTGCTAAGAATTAGAAAGTCTTGGGAAAGAACTAAAAATTTAGGCCATGATATTTTCACTATTGCTGATGAATCATTTGAGGTAGCTATCAAAGTTAGCCTTGAAAAAGAATGACTTGGGAAATAAATAGTTGGTTAATAAAACTATCAAATCAGATATACTCCAATTTTTGAAACAGGGCTTAAGATAAGGCTGCTAGTTTTTCTTTTTTAAAATGTTTTGTTAGTTTCATTTTTGTTTGTGTTTGTTGTCCTAAAAGTACTATATTAAGCAAGGATGAGAAAAAATATACTTGCTTGTAGATTTGCAAATCTGATTAAAGAAAGACTTCAAAATAAGAAGGTAAAGAAATAAAAAAAAAACTATCAGATTCTACAGAAACCCTCGTACCAAAAAGGATGAAGTGATGGGGAAAATAAATATCTCATGTCTGATTTCTATCAGTAAGCTTCAACTCCTAGGGCAGAACCAAGCTTGCAGAATATAGGGAGCAGCTCAGGTGAACACTGCCAACATCCCCCTCCAAACAATTTTAAAATAACTCCACAAATCAAATTTTAGAGTGGCAGAGATAACAACAGGTCAGAGCGAGAGATTTTTTCCAAGATAATTTAGGAGGTCAACAAGAAAAGTGTGTGATATGAGGCAGAATTTGGCAGCAGCACAAGTGGCTGACCTTGGAGTACCCAAGAGTACTAAAACCAGTGATGGGAAGAGGGTTGTACAACAAGACAGAAAGGGAACCCTTTGCTGGCCCTGAATGCAGGACTCGATGCTGTTTGGCAATTCTATTGTCCATGAGTTCACAATTCCAGGACCACAAGCAGTTGCAGTTTCAGGGAAACAGGGGCTCTTCTGGGCAAAGACCATGGTGCAGACCAGGAGACTAATGAGTGCACTTTTCTATAGCTCATGCTGCCCTGGGACACCAAAAACCTTGCAGATTCCCAGAACTAGGTCTGAAAAGGGCAGCAGAAAAAAGTTCAAAGCTTGGGAAAGAACTTTCCAACCCAAGAAGAACTGAGCTCAATTTTAGCATAATGTTTCCAAGCCCAGAAATAGTCTGGAAAAAATGAGCCTATTATCAAAGAAGAACTTGACTACAAAAAGGCTACTACAGGAATAGGAAAGAACAAGCCATAAACTAAGAAGACAACAATAATGTGAAATCATCTACAACTCGAGCATCAAAGAGAAATCTAATTGGAACCAAACCCCACAAGAATTTCTGGAAGCATTAAAGAAAGATATAAGAATGATAGAAGGAAAATTGGGAAATGAAATGAGAGCGATGCAAGAAAATTTTGAAAAGAAAATTAACAGCTTGGCAAATGAAGCAAAACAACAATAATTTTAAAATACTGAGAAAAAATACCTTTAAAAATAGAACTGGCCTAACAATAAAAAGGTACAAAAATCAACTGAAGAAAAGAACTCCTTAAAAAGCAAAATAGACCAAATGTAAAGGAAGTACAAAAATTCACTGAAGAAAAACTTATTTTAAAAAGCAGAATTGGCTAAATGGGGAAAAAAAGAAGTTAAAAAAAAGCACTGAAGAAAAATTAAAATTGGGCAAATGGAAAATGATGACTCCATGAAATATCAAGAATCAATAAAACAAAATTAAAAGAAAAATAGAAGGGAATTTGAAATATTGCATCATAAAAATTTTTTTTGGAAAAGACTGAAGAGAGATAATTTAAGAATTACTGAACAATCTTAAAGTCATGATCAAAAAAATGTACGTAGACATACTATGTCAAGAAATTATGAAGTAAAACTGCCTAAATCAATGTCTTAAATCCAGAGGTTAAACCAGAAATTGAAAAATTCCACAGATTACCTCCTGAAAGAGATCTCAAAATGAGAATTGCATTCCCAAAAACATAATAGCCAAATAGCCTAGCCTCGGGTCAAGGCGAAAATATTGCAAATAGCCAGAAAGAAACAATTCAAATATCACGGAGCAACAGTAAAGATCACACCAAGACTTAGAAGCTTCCACATTACAGGAACAAAAGAGCTAGGGTTACAACCAAAAATAACCCACCCAAGAAAACTAAATATAACACTTCAAGAGGTGGAAAAAAGGTCATTCAAGTGCAAGAGAGAATTTTCAAGCAAACATTTTTGATGAAGACTAGAGTTGAATAGAAAATGTGACTTTCAAACACAAGAAAAGAGAATAAAAAGATAATCATGAGAGAAAAAGCAAAAGAAAATCAATAAAATTAAACTGCTTTCATTCCTATAGGGAAAGATGACATATTGTTACTAAGAACTTTATATTACTATAGCAGTTAGGAGTCTTCATAAAAAGAAGGGATAAGTATGAATTGATTATATTGGAATAATCTCAAAAAAATGAAAAGGAAAGAAAGAGGGGTATAATGAAAGAAGGAGAAAGGCAGAGGTAGAATGAGGAAAATTTTCTCAAATACAAGAAGCATAAAGAACGCCTTTATTAGAGGGAGAAGTGGGGGGATAGCAAGCAATTGAGTCTCACTTTCATTGGAATTTGTTCAAAAAAGGAATAATATAAGTTCACAGTTAGGTTAAAAAATGAGAAGTGAAGGGGATGAGAAATTGGAAGAGGGGAGAGAATAAGGGCAGATTAAGGGAGGCAGTAGTGAAAAGCAAAACAGACTTTTGAGAGAAAAAGTGATAAACAGAAGAAAAGAGGATGGAGTAAAATACACAATTGGTAATCATAATTGTGAATGTGAATGGGATGAATTCACTCATAAAATGGAAGCAGATAACAGAAAAAAATTAGAAACCAGAATTCAATATTATATGTTATTTACAAGAGATACACTTGAGTTAAAATAAAGGGCTAGAGGAGGATCTATTATGCTTCAGCTGAAGTAACAAAAGGCAGGAGTAGCAATAAGGAACCCAGATAAAACAAAAGCAAAAATAGAACTATTTAAAGAAGTAATTGGGGAAATTATATTTTGCTAAAAAGCATCAGAGATGATGACATTATATGAAAAAATACTACAGCAAATTTCTCTGATAAAGATCTAATTTTCTAAAATATATAAGAAACTAAATCAAGTTTATAAAAACAAGTCATTCCCCAATTGATAAATTATATAAGGGTATGAACAGGCAATTTTCAGAAGAAGAAATCAAAGTTATCTAGTCATATAAAAATTCTCTCAATCACTACTGATTAGAGAAATGCAAATTAAAACCATTCTGAGTTACTACTTCACACCTATGATAAATTCTGGAGGGGATGAAGGAAGTAGGTATATTGATGAAGGAAGTAGGTATATTAATAAACTTGATTAAGTTGTGATATGGTCAATCATTTTGGAAAACAATTTGGAACTATGTCTAAAGAACTATAAAATTGTGCATACCTTTTGACTCAGTAATACCACTACTGTCTGTACTCCAACAAGATTTTTTCAAAAGGACCTAGATGCACAAAAATATTTAAGTCAACTCTTTTTGTGATGGAAAAAAAATAAAAATTGAGGGAGGGGAATCTTTTTCAACTGAGGAATGATTGAACAAGTTGTGAGCATATGATTGTAATGAAATACTATTTTGCTATAAGAAATTATGAGGAATATGGTTTCAGAAAAAATTTGGCAAGACCTATATGAAGTGAAGTGAGAAGAGTCAGGATTATCATTATGAACAGTAATAGTGATATTATAATTATGATTACCTGTGAAAGACTTGGCTTCTCTGTTCAATACAATGACCCAAGACAATTCCAAAAGATTCATGATGAAAAAAAAATTCTCTCCAGAGAGAGAAATGATGAACTGAGTGCAAGCTTAAAATATAATTTTCTCACTTTTTAAATAATATGACTAATATGGAATTGTACTTTACATGATTTCATTTGTATAATTGATAATCATTTTTCTTGCCTTATCAGTGGGTATGGAATGGCTAAAAGAAAAGGATAGATTTTGGAACTCAAAATTTAAAAGAAAAAAGCATTAAAAATGCTTTTTGGGGAAAGGAATGTAACTCACTACCAAAGTAGAAATGACAGAAATCTTGGGAGAAAAATCTTTCTTACAAATAATTTAATGATAGACAAGGAGGGAGATGAAATCTGGCTATTGCTTGTTTTTTGTTTTCTTTCTCATTTCAGAGAGAATAGGAAGGATCCTATGGTTGAAAATTCCACAAAGTTGGCTTAGGATAAATAAAATACTCAAGAACACAATTCTAACAACACAAATGCAAATTATCCTGTGGCAGGAAAATGGCACAAATATAAATGCAGAGGAAATTAATTGACCAATTTAGATATTCTCAAAAAGTAAATACAACACAATTTAGAATATGGAAGGGCAAGTGAGGATGATGAGAATATTTTTTTAAAATAGCATTTATGTGTGACTTTAAAATTTACCATATACTTTAAATGCCTTATCTAAAACTGAGAAGGGGGGAAACCAGCATTTGTTAATCTTCTATGTGTCAGATACCTTGCTAAGCATTTTACAAATATCCCATTTGAAGGTTAAAATGCAGAATATACTGAAATTGGTAATAAAAGAAAAAGGAGGAAAAAAAGTTTTTTTTTACTTTATTTTGAAGGAGGATTTTTTTGTTTGTTTGTTTGTTTTTTAGCTGATGAGGTGGAGCAGAGATCAACAATGAGGGGTTACTGCTACCTACAGTCAATACGTGGAATAAGCTAGAATATGTTCAGAGGAGGGAAATCAGGTTGATCAAGGAACAAAAGAAATACACTGCAATGATAAGTTGAAAAAACTGAAGAAGGGAAAATGCATAGGAGAGATGACAGTTGCCTTCCAGCAGGTGAAGGCTTCTTGTGCATAAAGAAGGGAAGTGAATGAGAAGTTGCCAACCAGCAGATTATGGCTTGATAAAAGGGAAAAAAACTTCCTTTAAAGCCAGGACTGTCTAAAAGTGGAATGGGATTTTTCAGGAGTTAACGAATTCACCACCACTGCTGGAAGTCTTCCAGCACAGGCAGAATGACAGACAACTTGTCAGGGATTCTTGTTCAAGGAAGTCTCAGACAACTCAGAATTCTAGGAGGGTCTATGCATTTCTAACTACTACACTGGGAAAACATTACCTATATGAATGATAAGGGTGAATAATATCTCATTTTAGGAGGTTTCTTATCTAGGGATTTATATATAGATAAGGGAAAGGTCAAAAGGTCTAGAATATCCTGGACCATCCCAAATCAAGAATCCCTAAGAGGACAGAGCATATCAGATACCCAACTAAGGGACTTCAAAGCAGACCCAACTGGAATGACCACTTTCTGTTTGTAGTTGCTTAGCTCCTCAGACCTCAGTAAGCATTTTATTTTATTCTTCTCTAATGCATTCATCATATGTTAGTGTGTTATGGTTATCTCTGAATGCATAAGGGTCTAGAATTTTCAAATAGCCATTTGTTATCCACCTACTGTGTTCAAAAAGCAGTGTTAAGTCTGAAGAAAGATACATGATTTAGATTTGGAATCCCTTCCCATAGAGAGATTTTGCTGGGACCTGAGGATGGAAAGAGTGAACAGGAATGTATATCTACATAAATAAATGTAACACACAATAATATATACAATATTGCATATAAAATAATGTAATATATAAATAAAAATAAAAATATATAAAATATATAATATGCATTGATGAGTGCATTAGAGAAGGAAAAAATAGAGTTCTTCATGAGAGCTGAGGAAGCAAGCCATTATAAATAAGAATATGGGAGCATGTGAGTTGGACTTTAAAGAATAAGTAAGTGCTTAAGGGAAAGGAGAGAAAACAATTATATCTTAGAGTGGTAAAGCAGCTCATTTACGAAAGAGAGAATAAAGTTATTTGGCTGAACACAGAATGAATAAAATGAAGTAGTATGAAATAAGTCTGGAAAGGTAGCATCATGTCAGATTGTGGAGGGCCTTGGATGATGATTTAAGGAATCTGAATTTGGCAGGTAATAGGAAAGCTTTAAAGGTTTCTGAGCAAAGAAATGACAAGTCAGATATGTGCCTAAGAAAGATAACTTTGAAAGTAAAATGAAAGATGGGTGTGAAGAGAAAGCTAGCAGAGCAAGAGGTGGGAGGGAGATACTGCTAAGAAGGGTGCTGGAATAGCCCATAAAGGAAGTAATAAGAGTATGTGCCAGATAGTAGCCATGGGAATAGTTAAATGGAAGTTGTTTCTATGCTAAACTTTCTCTGAAAGGTAGAACTGCAAACTTTTAGAGACGGTTAGGGCTGTAAAGACCATCTAGTTCAATGCTCTCTTTTAAAAGTCAGGAATCTCAGGCCATTTCCAATGATCTTGTGATGGAGAGAATCATTTGCACCCAGAGAGAGACTGTGGTGACTGAGTGTGGTTCACAACATAGCATTTTCATTCTTTTTTTGCTGTTTGCTTGTTTTTCTGTTTTTTTTTTTTCCTTTTTGATCTGATTTTTCTTGTGCAGCATGATATTTGTGGAAATATGCATAGAAGAACTGCACATGTTGGATTGTCATCTAGGGGAGGGGTGGGAGGGAGGGAAAAATTTAGAACACAAGATTTTGTAAGGGTAAATGTTGAAAATTATCCATGTATATATTTTGAAAATAAAAATATTTGATTAAAAAAAGAAAAAATTATCAATATCAAAAATTTAAAATAAAATAAAAATTAGGAATCTGAGGACTAGAGTTTAAATGACCTGCCCACAGAAATCTAATGACAGTCAGTCCACAACACCCATACATGAAACTGAAGTAGATAATTTGTTGGACTTGAATCAAGAAGACCTGAGTTCAAATTCTGTCTCAAATACTTCCTAACTATAGAACTCATGACCAAACACCAAATTTCTCTTAGCCACATACCGTTCTCTATTAAATGTGGATGATAATAGTTCTTGCCTTAAAGATCAAATGAGATAACAAATGTAAAGTGCTTTGCAAATTCAGAATCCTCATATAAATGAATGCAACTATATGATTTAGCAATATGTCTTTGCCTGTTGTTAGTGTTCTCCAGAGTTTTGTAACCCCTTATCTCATCTCATGTAATATATCATGTACTAAGTATTTAGCCAAGATGACCTTTGACCACCACATAGCTTTGCTCATATTCTTCTATATTTGGAATTTTCTCTAATTCCCTACTTCTAAGTCTAGATTTCTATTCATCTTTAAAAGCTGATGCTTTTTCTTAAGGAGCCTTCCTTAACATAACAATTGGTAAAAGCATTCACCCCCACTCCCAATATATCTCAATATACTTCTCTAATCCAGTTATGATAACTATATATAGTAATCAGAATACTATTTATCTTTTATATATCACATCACCTACTAAGCTGTAAACTCCAACTGTCAGATTTTCCCTTAGGTCTCAATATCTAATACATAGTAAGTCCTTATACATGCTTGCTGAATAGTTTTAAGATATTCTTTTTGTGGGGGATATTTGAACTTGAGATTTCACAGATGTACTGAACTCCAATGAAGGTTACTCTATTCACAAATATAAATCAGGAGCAGCTTTACTACCTAAATGCCGAATTGAATGTAAAGCTATTTAAGTATAAAGCAAGACTTAATTCATTAAGAATTTTTATAGTGACAGCCTCAGAACTAGCAAACTGACAATTTTCTAGTCAAGAAGTCTGCTTAGAAGAGTATAGTTACAGAACTGTCCTGGAATTGCTTCACACACAACAGGTACATACATCTTAAGTTGACTTTTTGCTACAGCAGAATTATACTCCAAATGTCAGTAAAAATACGACTCATGTCACATGAATAAAGTTGGATTATCCTGGCACCTTTAAAAGAAAAACGAAACAAAACAAAAAACAAAATTAGAAAAGCTCTTGACACTTCCTTCTACACAAACTACAGGGCTGTCATTACAGCAATCAGAGCTTTCAACTTGACTGGCTTCTACCAGAGTGGTAGGTTAGGAAAGGTTTTTTTGGCTGGTTGTTGTGTGATTAAGTTGACTAACCAATTTTATCAGTACAACTACAAATGCCTTGGTTAAAAAATCATTTTGCTCAAGAAATATAAAAATGTCCCAAACAAAGCAATCCTCTGCACAATCAAGCTCATGATAGTTTGAAATCACATAATAACTGTCTTATTAAGCTGTTTCCTTGATTTTCATTCCCCCCCACCCCTACTCCTTGATGCTTTGGGAAACATTAGACCAATAGTCTGCATCAATCTACCTTCTTACTGGGGGAGGGCACTTTCATAGCAATCTAGTTTCAATCTAGGGGAGCTAGGAGGAGAGTACTGGAGATTTTCTTTCCACAGGTGATCATGCACATTTTCCAGGATGGGTTTACAAAGTGCTTACATACTTAATTTTGTGAGCTCAGGTTGAAATTCCCCATTATCTGGAACTCTATAAAGGGCTGCTACATTTCAAATCAACCAAAACAGTTGAACAGAAATCTACCCAAAGGTAAAGTAGAAAGCAGACTGTGAAGTATTTTACTTCTGCACTATAAATATATCTTATTTAATACACAGTGTCTAAGGCTGTCCTGCCATTGTCTGTTTTCAATCATGGATTCAAGCACTATTCATTCTCAGATCAAAGGCAGGCATCAGATGCTGCTGTCAAAATGTAGTCTCATATGCAAGAAAACAGACTGCCATGGAAAATGCCCTCTATGTCTCTTAAAATTATGTGACTACAAAGCATCCTAAAGCATTTCAACAACAAGGATCAAACTACCCAGAACATTTACCATCCCATCCCATGGTAGTCTGTCAAACAAATTATGGAAGGGAAAAACACTTTCAAAGGAGAGATAAATTGAGATTATTGTTAGAGATACTCAATGAAAGCTTCCAGAACAAACTCTTCATTCTGGCCTAGGGGTCTGCTGCAAAATATGACGCTAACTTTGTAAAGCTTCTTTAACATATTCTGTTTTCATATAACCATCACTGCAAATCAAATTGCACCCCTAATACCAGACACATTTGGCTTGATCTAATCTCTGTGGCCAACAGTGTCTGCTCAAAACTTTTTTTCATATACATCTCAAGTTTCCAAAGGCAACTTTGTCCCCCAGGCTTCCAAGTGATGACCTTGCTCCTGACATTAAGAAACATGTGATGTCATCTGACTTAAGCACTTTCAAAGTAGGACTATTGATTGATATCTTAAGCCTCAATCTTTTATCTGAGCTCTAGAGTATCATCTTCCCATCTGCCTGCTGCATATTTTGGCCTAGAAGTCAAACTCATCATGGCTAAAATGGAACAAATGTCCATTAATCAAGTACCCAAGATCAAAGTTTTGGAGTCATCTTTGATTCCTCCTTTTTAAAAACTCATTAATCAATGAGTATTTTTCATTGCCTGTTTCTTTTATTGATGCCTTTTGTTTTGACATCACCATAATTCCTACATTCCCTGCACTCCTAGTGAGCACTTCCTGTACCTACTGTCTACAGTACATTCTCTTTTCATCACCATCTCATAAAATTTCTCATTTTCTTCAAATTTCTGCTAAAGTGACCCCAGACAGTTGTTGGTGCCTTGCCCAAAATTACTTTGTTTCTTCTTTATATACCTTTTTATTAGTATTTATTCTTTGTTCCCTCCTCCCCAATTCCCCCATACCCTTCCAGTGTAAGTACCTCATGGGCAAAGACAGTTGACACTGTGTACAAGCCTAATCATAAAACAGTTAAACCAGCACAAAAAGTTAAAAGGAAAAATAAGCAAAACATTCTTTAAAGCTATAATATACAGGAAAAATATTTGTGGTTTGAAGGAAAATGAGCAAAAACATTCCAAATGAAAAAAAAAATTCTATCGATTCCCCAGATAACATGAAACAACAAAAATTCCCAAACGCAAAAGAGAAGTTAAACTTTTAAAGGGAGATAGTAGGAAAAAAATTAGGTTGGAAATCAGACATCTCAAAGCCAATTAATAATAATTAACATTCATGTTTATATAACAATTAATTATAAAATTTAGTCATCTCCTTCTTTTGACTTGTTAGCTTTAGGAGTTATCCTGTAAACAACTACCTGACATCTTGAAAATCCCATTACTTTGACCTTAACATCTTAATGACTGTTTGGCTCTTTACTTTCATTCATGATAATTGATGATCCAACCAAATGGAATTTATTAAATATCTAAGATATATACTTAGTACTCTGATAAGCCTAAGGATGGTGATGATGTTGATGATAATGATGATGATGATGATACACATTTATCTATCTTCCTAACGCTTACCAAGATTGTAACCCTATACAGCTTATAAGGCAGGTGATGAAAGATGCTGTTAAACAGATAGTGACATTCTTATTTTTTAACTCTAGCCTTTGTTTTTTCAAAAGGAGAATTAAATATCAATTGTTTCTCCTAGGACCAGAGCCAAAACTTTGATGTCTCATTATGTGATCATTTATAATTTTAGTAAATGGAAGGGGAGATGACTTTATTCAATCATAATCTTACATATGGATCTATAAAAACCACAAGGATTGAACGTAGGCAATTTGCTTTTCTGTGTGTGTGTATATATGTGTATTTATATATATTTATTTCTTCCTAACTGAAGCAATCTAAGATTGCTTTAAAAATAACAATTAACCTTCCATCTGCTCCTTAGAAATTGGGTTACTTTAAAATAAGAAGTCTTGCAAACATTATTAGAAATATCCACATTTATAGTTATCAACTACTGTTCTGGGAATACTAAAACTATGAAAAAAAATTAAGGTAGCTTCTGAAGTAGCAAATAATAAAATAGTGCTAAATAATGCATCTTTCTTTACCTGCAAATCGATCTCTGATTTGTGCCTCCCGATTGCAATGAATTCAAATGGCATTGTTTTTTAAAGAATTCTCACTCTTGACATTTTGATGCATTAATTTCTAAAGAGCTGAAATTTCCTAGTAAATAAATATAAAAGAAAAAAATGGAGATATGATAACAAAATCTTGAATTAAGAATTTATGCATTTATATACACAATAGTTTATGTATGTACTGTAAGTTCATGTCTATGTGTCAGGCAAATTTTAAATCTTTTTGATGGAACAATGCAGTAATAGTTACTCTGAACTGTTAGGCAAGTTTTAATTCCAGTTCTTGTTGCACCCTACACAAAATAATCTATATACAGTAATTTAATTAAAAACTGTTCTGAATATGTTAAATTATTTACTGACTGACTTGATTTGGGGTTATGAAACATCCTTTTGTGCCATTGTGAACATGTCAGTGCTGCTAATTTCCAACTCATTAGTGACCCTATTTCAATAGAAAGTGATGCATGTGCCTACCATACTGGTGTGTATTCATCTTATATAATTACACTCTTAGCAAGAGTTCAATCATGACAGTGATAAAGATGAAAAGAAAATGATTATAAAAATAAAAGCTGTAATGATTAGAATAGAAATAAATGAAAAAATCATAATAACGTTTAATATGGTAATTTTGTATATTTAATCTTCAAGCATATACTTAAACATTTTCTTTCTCACCATGCAGTTTTATTTTAGAGTTTTCATCTATATAGGTAGGGTAGTGTGCTATATTTGGAACAATACTACATGTCCATATTTAAACAGGGTATTTGTCTAATAAAATAATTGCTAAGAATATATGGAAAATAATTTTATATAGATTGACTTAAGTCTGAAAGTTGTACCATTATTTTCAGATGTGAAACTATTTGTTACATCATGTACTTGGTGGCTGTTGATGATTTTACACCTATCAAATCTAAGTTTATGATACTATGACACTAAGATCCTACGATTTAGGCAGGGACAAATTACATTTTATGGTACTGAAGGAAATGTAGGTATCACCTGTGAACAAACATGGTCAATGTGATACAAGAAAACATCAGTGGATTCCAAACAGATTAATCATCGAAACAATCTATAATGGATTATTAAACAAGTACTTTATGATCCAATTCAGTGACCACTGGGAGCCAATATTCATTTACTAAAAACAAGTCATGCTAAAGCTCTTTTTTTTGTACAGAGGTATTAGATCGGCAAAGTGTTGTAGACATCAAGCATCTACATTGCTGCCAAGAAATTTACCAAGTTACCTCATGGAAATTTATGAAAAAAATGGAGGAAAATGGGTTAAATAAAAGTATTCCTAGGTAAACTTGTCATTGGTTGAGCAACCAGACCCAAAGAGTATGGACTAATAAAGCAACTGCATCCTAAAGGAAAGTCTTTCCTACCCAAAAATTTCTCTCTCAGTTGGATAAAGTCAAAAGGGGTATGTTTATAAATTTATAATTATTTTTTACTACAGGTGCTGGATAATAATATGCTTAATGATAGATTTAGGATTCAAAAATCATGAGCATCCTGGTCAATAGTCCCAATTAGATACGCTTAAACTTAGCTTGGGTAAATCCAAAGTCTCACTTGGATTTAATATGTCAATTGTACAAAGGACTAAAGGAGATCTAATTTAACAATGAGTTACTGGTTAGTGCAGAGATAAAGTAGAAAACTTGAGTTTAAATCCAATCTCAGGTACTAACTAGCTGGGCAACTCTGGGTAAAACACTTAATCCTATTTGACTCAGTTTCCTCATTATAAAATGAGCTGGAGAAGGAAATAAAAAACGATTCCAGTGTTTTTGCCAAGAAAACTACAATGGGGGCACAAAGAGTCAGACAGAACTGAAAAGTCACTGAAGAACAAAACAAACCCTTCCAATCTAGTCTATTGTTTAATGAAAGATCTTTCAAACTGCTTTAAAACTTTTTTTAAAGTAAGTTAATAACCAAACTCACATTTTAAATCTTGCTTATCCCCCCAATACATGTGAAAAAATTAATGTAAATAGTGCAAAAGTCACCTGACGCTTAGCTCCAGTTCCATTGATCACAAATACATAATCAGAAGAAACCTACTTCCACTTTGGGGACAACAGATCCAACAATGCTGCTCATGCAACTGGCTATCTCAGGGGAGCTTGCTGCCTAGGAGGCACATCCCTTAATACTCATCCCAGATGTCAGGTCCAACAAACCTGGGTTTATTTTATTTAAGGCATAGTTAATTGCACGTACTTCTTTCACAATCTTAGATAATCCAAATCTGATTGCACATCTTGTTCTCAGTTATAGTTTCAAATTAGGGATATTTCGTTATAATTTACAAAAGTGTTTTGCACTGTAACACTTTCATAATATTTCAGAATACTACAGATAGAGAAATTACTTAATTCACCCATAATACACACACACACACACACACACACACACACACACACACACTTGTGGAAAAAAATTAAGTCATTTGCTGACAGCTATAGAATGTTAGTAAGGATTAGAATGGACAAGTTTCTGACTCTTGGTTCTTCTTTCACATGAATTTTACAAAAGCATTACAGTATTGAATGACTTGTCCAAAATTTTAAGAAGGGGATGAAATCCAACATTTCTTTTATTTTACCTTCTTGTTTGAAAAGCTCTTTTATTGACTACTGAACTTCCAATTCTCATACACATATATGTATATGTATGTGTGGAGAGAAAGAAATGTGTGTGTATGTATGTAAATTCTCTAAATATAAACAATTATATACCCTTCTATATGTATACGCACACACAAACACACACACATACACATATATATATATATATATATATATATATATATATATATACACTTAAACCTTTTCTTTCTCTCCATGCAGTTTTTATTTTATAGTTTTAATCTATATAGGTAGGGGGTGTGCTATATTTGGGCCAATACTATATGTTCATATTTAAACAGGATATTTGTCTAATAAAATAATTACTAAGATACATATACATAAATATATTATTAAAGAAATAATTATATAAATGTTTTTGTATATTTTGTATATGTATTGTACACATATATAAATATTTTGTATACATAAACATTGATAGATGTTTAATATATGCATATGTATATATACATAAAATGAATAAGAAGTGAAATTATATAGAGAAATAAATGGAATTAAATTTCTATATACTGATGTAAATAGCTGTGGAATTTATATATAATAAAATAACAATTTATAAATATTCTATAGACAAACAATATAACATAATATAAATGATAGATTTACTGATATAAAATATAATAAAATTATTTATATAAAATTTGTATAAATAAACATAATGTGTATATGATCTATACATAATACTCATATACTTATATAATAAATATGTGCTATATGCATTAAATATAAATAAAATATGTAACATAAAATATATGTTTATAGAATAAAATTACATTCCTTATTTCTAAAAAAAGCCCATTCAGGTGATTAAAAAGAGGCAGAAGACTGGGAAGTTGAGAAATGAATAAAAGACGTCTCTCAAACTTCTAGGTGAGGAGAATAGGGTGATTCACACCCAACAGCACTTTAGAGGTATCCTTGGCACATGCAAAATTCCTTTAAATATCATTTTTGTTGTCGTTCAGTTATTTTTCAGCCTTTTCTGCCTCTGTGACCCTTTTTGAGGTTTTCTTGGCAAAGATACGGGAGTGGTTTGCTCTTTCCTTCTCCAAATGATTTTACAGATGAGGAAACTGAGAAAAACCAGCTCACCCAGCTAGTAAATAATCTGAGCCTCCATTTGAAGTCGGGTCTTTCTGATTTCAGGTCTGGGGCTCTAGTCATTGTAGTATTTTACTTATCAAAGTGCTGTAATTATTTCAATATTAAAACAAACAACCAAACAAAACTGATAGAGGGTGGGACATTCCTGCAACAAGGTGTCTATTTCCTGTTATTCTGTGGCTCTTTGGAGGCACCAAAACCAAGGCTTAATAAAATTAATTAATTAATCACTTGTCAAAATGGGCAGCAAAACCAAAATCCGCCCCTCCCCCACCAACAGAATCACAAGGAAGAGCAATGGGGGAAGGGTGGAGCACAGACCTCTCAGGAGCTCTCCTATGGAGCAAAATTGACAAGCTGGTCAATTTCTCAAGTGTCCCTGGGCTTCCACTGAATTAACAAGTAACCAGATGAAGGGGAGGAAAAAAGCTTGTCTTGTGAATGCAGACCTTCTTCCTCTGGATGGAGCACTGAGGTTCCTTTAGTGCGCTCTTGGTCGTTGGAGGACCACTGGGGAGGACACTCTTTGGGGAAGGGAGCATAGTCAGGGACGTTCCCCGCTCCCCCCCCAGCAGGATGCACTTGTAAATGCGCCTCTGCCCTGAAAACAGGTGTGTTTGAGCTGGCGGGGAAATTTACAAGGTTCGAGATGCTTTCCAACAAAGCCGGATTTGTGGTTCTGGGAAGTAAGTGCCTTTTAGCCCAAGAGGTGTGGTCTTACACAATGGCATCCCATGTCATAGATCCAACACTTCTGCAAGCAATTTTTTTTCCCTATAAGATTTGAAAACTATTGAGTTATAATTAAATACCAGGAACAAAAACAAAGCAAAAAGAGAGCAGATTTTGCCTTCTTTTCCAAACCCTCTGCTTAGTTTCAGAGACCATATATAAGTTAAGCAGGCTCACCACTAGCACTTTTTTTTTTTTTAAAGAAAGATCTAGAGGACTTCCCCTATATTAAAGAAATTGTATAAAAAGTAGGAAACTGGATTCTGATTAGGACAAGCAGCCCATATTAATTTTCTTTCTAAAAAAAAAAAAAAGCCAAAATAATGCCATTTTAAAAATCTAACCAAAAAAGAAACTCAGATTGCCATAAAAATAGAGCAGTAATTCCCGAATAACACAACTCAGCACACGGTATGTGTTTATTTTTTTAACATGAAGAAAAATTGCTTATAAAGGTCCCACACTGATTATTTTAGATAAATAGACAAACATACCCACGCACTTAAGAATTTCGGGTTCAGGTCATTCATGTACTGTCATGAAAATATATACAATTATATAAAGCCTATGTAGACTAGCCAATTTCTCTGATTACTTGGCTCAATTATTTAGAGTTCATGGCTATCATTGTCAAAGCCTTGAATTTGATTTTTGTCGTGAGATGCTTAGCATTACAGTACCCTAAGGCCAAGGGGTCTACTATCAGTCATTTTGATAATGTGACCTTTGTAGAAGGAACTCCAAGAACATGGTTGGATCAACTAATACTAGAAAATCAAGGCACCACTTAGAACAGCCCTGCCACCAGTTTATAAATCACTCACTCTACACTTTCAAACCTTCTCTCCTTTTCGCTGTTCAGAACAGAATTTTCCAATTGCTTGTAACTTCATTTCATTAATATAAAAGACTAAAATGAGTTCTCTTGGAAAAGGCTGTATAATGGATGCTTCCCCCATTCCTCCTTCTTAAATCTTATAATCTTTTCTAAAGCATAGTTTAATGATACTGTATGTAAGAAGGACTGGAATCCAAAAGTTGCATTGTAGTTCCAATTGCTCTTTACTTCAGTCATCTCTAAAATCATATCAATTCTTTATTTGGAACAGAAGTGTTGCAAAGTGAAATCAAGGCCTTATTACCTTGCAGATAGCTGGACCTAGTAATAGCCTCCCAAGTTGTCTTCTGGCACTGGATTTCTCTCTCCAGCAACATTCTGCTTTGACATAAATCTTGCCCTTTCATCATGCATTACTTTCAGAATAAAGCTTAAAATTTTTGGCCTGGCTTCCAAAGTCTTCATAATCTGCAACCAGCTTTCCAAACTTGTCCTTACCCCCCAAACATTCTCATGTCATTCAGCCAATCTAGATTTCTTACTTTTTCCCCCAAGATCAATTTAAACTATTGCCATTATGCCTTTGCTCCCACTGTTCCCTCTGACTGAAATGCTCCTTATCTCTATATTCTTCTTCAAGTCCTAGAAATACATACACATAAATGCACAAATATGTATGTGTGTGTGTGTGTATATATATATATATATATATATATATACATATATATAATGTACATATGATATGTATGTATGAAGGTATGTATATATAAAGACATATACAACCTACTCACACACCCAAGCACACATGCATACATATATTCATTCTCTGCTTATGGAAATCCTATCTATTCTTAAAGGCTCAGCAAAACACTACTATATGACATCTTTGTGCTTTCTGACAAAAGTGTTTTCCCCTCTAAACACCTCTAGTTTTGAATATGAATATATGCCATATTGAACCTAAAGTTGTCTTCATTTTTTTCTTTCCAATTAATTGAAATTAATTAATCATATAAAAACTAGCTATTATATCGCTATGTTTTTAGACTATACAAATTAATTGGAAGCAGCTTACTACAATAGAAAGAAGTCTACTTCTGAAGTCAGAAGAAATCCATGGATCTGAGTTGAAACCCTTTCTCTTGTTATTTACTATCTTTATTTACTATACAGTTTTTCTGGGTCTCAGAATCCTAATCCATAAAATAAACATCGACTGGATGGTCTAAGAAGTCTAAACTAGCTCTCAATCTATGATCTATAATACTAAACCTTCTACAGTACACTATAATACAAGACTAGCTACTTAAAAAGAGGGATCAAATGTAGAATTCATCTGTGTGTGTGTGTGTGTGTGTGTGTCTGTGTGTGTGTCTGTGTGTTTATTAGTGCTAAGCAATAAACTGAAAATCAAGTACTGGCAGTATCAGTATCTTTCAAGTGTCAAGATTCCAATTTATATTTTATCTTTTACTGTTAGGAAGCACAGTGGATAGAATAGATTTAAGTGTCTCAGACACTTACTAGCTGTGTGACTTTGAGCAAGTCACTCAACCTCTCCCTGACTCAGTTTCCTCATCTGTAAAATGAGGATGATATTAAATCTAATTCCCATAGTTGTTGTAATGATCAAATGAGATAAAGTTTGTAACTTCTGCAAACCTTAAAGTTTATATAAATGTTAGCTATGGTCAAATTATTATTAAATATGTTAATTAATTATATAAGAACTAGGTATCATTTCTATCTTGTTTGACTATCCACTTAAAATGTGTTCCTATCAACTTTCCTGTCTTCCACATTTTTTACTTCTAACTGAACTCAAAATAGCAACCATAATCCAAATACTACCAATGGTTCTACTCTATCTTGTTATAAATTTGAAAAACATATAATCTTATTTATCCACAATATATAACAACAACCTTATTATTCCTTTTGAAATCATTTATTCATTGTTCAGTCTTTTTCAGTCACAAATGACTCTTCATGATCCCATGATCACATGATCTTTATGGCAAAACACTGGAGCGGTTGCCATTTCCTTCTTCAAATCATTTTACAGAGGAGTAACCTGAAGCAAATAGGGTTAAGTGATTTGCCCAGGTTCACACAATTAGTCAATGACTGAGACCAAATTTGAACTCAGGAGAATGAATTTTCCTGACTCCAGGCCCAGAAGTCTCTCTACTGAGCCATCTACTGTTAGCACTTTGCAAAGATGTTTTGATTTGCTGTGCTTTTTTGTGGGAGGTGTTGAGAAAGAGAAATAATTAAGGGACAGTCATTATCATCAATCTAGTCAAGAGGACACTTACTGCCTTCATTTTAATTATTTTTTCTCTGCTTTGATTTCTATTAATTTTGTCTTTGCATTTTTGTTCACTTTCACTCCTAATACCACTTCCTTCTAAATGCAGTATCCAGAACTATATTCAATATTCTAGATATGGTCTGACCAGAGCAGGAAACACAACAAAACTCAATCTCCCTTGTTCTTTTGTCTTAATAATTCTTAACATGAATCCAATGTGATTTTGTTTATTTGCTTGGTTTTAAATGAAATGGACACAGACTATTTTGAAACCAGAAGGAATTACATAAACATTATTGAGTTCATCTTTCCAGTCTTTCTAGACTAATAGAACCCATTTGAATTTGAGTTCAGCTGTCATAACAGGCTTACTTCCATGAAGCCTCAAAGAAAGCTTTACTGGAGAAAACAAGGATAGATTTTTGTTTTGTTTTGAATCATTTTAAGTGCTGATAACTCTTAAGCATGGCGCTTAAATCAGATTTGCATGAGCATCTAGACAATAAACATATCTCCTCCCCCTTTGTGGTGACAAAATCACTAGATACTTGTCTCCATATGTCCAACTCCAAAGTAATGCCTCAAAAGGCAAACAATTAAAATACTTTGAGTGTAATTATGGAGCCAACTTTACAACCAAAGGTCATAGCAATATAACAAGGGAAAACTTCATTAATCTGCAAACCCACTTTCCACAGCAGACCCAAGAGCCTCATCCCACTAACAGAGATTTAGTTATAAAATTCCATTATGACAATTTTGTGGTGTAGACTTCAATTCTCTCCATGAATGGACCATAAGACATTAGTATAACATGTCCCATGATCATAATTAAACTAAAGGCACTTTTAAAAATGGAATACATTTGATTTTTTTCATATTAATTTGCAATAGGTTTCTCCATGATTAGTGTAAATAATAAACTGCCACTTTCCATAAAGCCATGAAATATAAGGCTAGCATGGATATAGTGGATAGATAGTGGACCTCACAACCAAGAAAACCTGGAATTATATCATGTTTCCAACACACAGGTTACACAGATCTGGACAAGTTTAATGAGACAACGCTCTAAATGTGTTTCGAGAAGGTGCTGACCTGAACTGATAGAGCGATTTGCCTCACCTGCAAGTTCCATATAGCAATGAATTCATTTTCTTTATCCCCCTAATTCTTATAAAACAGCTAAAATAACTGTTCTCAGATGGAAGATCTAGGATGGCTTGTACAGGACAGGAAGGAATCTGTGAATAAAGAGTTAGTAACTCTAATTAGAAGACCCAGAGTAAACGTAAATAGCAATCATTTTTGTTTGGGCTAGAAACCCTGAAGGTCTTTCTCTCCCAGATTTATTTACTTAGTTGTGTTGTGTTGTGTTTTTTTTTTTTTTTTAAACTAAGTAAAAGAAGACTATTCTTTAGCTCAATTCCTACCTAACTTCAATCACTGACTGGATGTAGCCTCAGTCATTCTGAGACCTCTTAACTAAAAAAGGTCAGGGTCTCCTACTGAATCTGAGGAGTTCTGATTTAAATCTGGCCACTGGACCCCGATGTCTCTGGAGGAGAAACATAGCCTCCCTCACTTAATTCACTTGCAAGTCAAGGAATCACCTCCTTAAAGTAATAGTTCTCTTCTACACCAAACAACAACAAATAGTTACATGTGATAAAAGATACCATTAATGTGTGTATCTATTATACTCCATATTTAAACATTTGCTGTATTCCCCATCCTTTCACAGCAGTCTTGAGAAGTAATTAAGTACATTTAGTGCATAGGGAATTAACTATTTTCCCATAAACTCCTAACTTCCCAAGTCCATTGGTATTCTTTGCAAGGCAGATGACAGAAAAAAAGCACCTAGAATTAAAAGCCTATATTCAAATTATATAACAGCCAGAAAACACTTCATTTTCCCCCTCCTCTATACAGGGACATATAAAGATGGTATAATTGGACAAGCAGATGTTTTGGGGGGCATGGGAAATCTGTGACTTCATTAATGTAGAGAACCTCCAATGTAATACAGCAACTCTCATCTGCAACTTACAGTCAGAGCATCCTGGAGAGCCTCCAATATATTATCTTAACTACAGCCATGGAGCTAGAATCAGGTCTTTCTAAGACCAAGGCTGGCCCACTCACTCTTTCCTTATATCACAATCTCTCAGATCCACTGTGAACTTCAGCTGAACACATTCTAGGAAAATGATATCATAAATTTAGAGCTGGAAGTAATTTTAGATGCTATAGTATCCAACTCCTTCATTTTACAACTGAGGACACTGAGATACAAATTGATTATGAATTGCTCATGATCCCAGAGCTAATAAGTATAGAAAATCAAGATTTGAATCCAAGTCTTCCTGGTTCTAACTTCAGCGCCTTATTCACTCTATCACACTGCCCTGGAATAACATCTTATTTAGATTTATATGAATCTGCCAAAACTAAAGAGCTCTCTATTCCCAAAGATGAAAAAAAAATCTTTTTCTAGTATGAAAATCATTGGATTCTACATTTTTTTTATGAATGTGGCATGAAAATATTCTTATAATATATTATATTTTTCCCCTCAAATCTGGTCAGCAAGACTGCCAACAAGAGGAGGAACTTAACTTACTCTTGTCAGAAGCAATTTTTTACTATAATCAGGTCCACTCAGTTGAACACAACAGCTGAGAGATGATGAGAGGAATAAACATAGTTATTGTATGGTTTAAGTGGGTCAACTGGAGAAGAACTGCATAGTCTTACTGAAATGGGAAAACCCTCTTCAGGTTATATAGTGCAGATATGGAATGCAGACAGTAATACTGTGAAGAAAGCCTTTTTGAAGCCCAATAAAAATAGTCCATAAAACATGCTGAAAACAAAGCTACAACTCTGAATATAGAAGGTATGAACATACAAGTTGGCACACAGTGGGCACTTAACAAGCACTAAACTGATGAACCAAAGTTATTTTTCACAGGTAGACAAAGTAGAAAAGGTTGCTGGTTTATACAGGGACATAAGGCCATGAACTGATATTTAAATCACCATAGCACACATTCTAGCCTGTATTTGCCATGTTTACAGTATTTAAAATGGTTAAGCCATTCTCACTGCTTCTTTGTGAATCACATCTGTCTGTACATATGGATAATAATATTAATTGAAAGTTGTGTCCTCAAAACAAAAGAGGGAAAAGATGTAGCATCCAAGCCAATTAAATAGATATGTATTATTTAAGTCATTAATATAGACACTATCATTTATTTTTAAAATAGGACTATCCTTTATGAAATTTTTATTTTAAAGGCTTCAAATTATGAAAAGTCATTAGACACTTATTTTAAAAAATTGCAAAACGTTCCATCATTATTATATCATAAATGGAGACAAGTAGTCTAGCTATACAGTAAAAAAAACAACTCCAAAATCCCCCAATCTCAGGTTTAGATAAAAGCTTTCATGGAAAAATAATTGGTGATAATACTCCATTACTGTTCCTAATTGAAACCCTATGTTTCACAAGCAGAAATGACATTGAGGCAGAGGCAGAAACCGAGTTCTCTAACATGATAATGTGGACATAACTGTATTCAATCAACTAGTTTGAATAGAGAGCAAAGATAGTGACCAATAAGAATTATTGCTATCCGATGTTTCTCTGGTGGCCAAAAATAAGTGAGATTAATTATCTACCTCTGGGAAGCCTACTCTCGGATAAGTCAGGGGCTAATAATCTGATTCAAACCCATCATTCAGATCATTCAGGCAACATCTATTTTTAAGTGGATAGAGTTGTGGAAATACAATAACAATACAATAACAATTAAAATTGAGGAACTGAGGAAAAAAAGGCTTTGAATTGACTGAGTTCAGATAATCCAATGCTTAGATAACAGAACAATACCACATTTAGTTAGCTGGGGAATAACAAGTTGCTTTGAATTACCGAGATTCTAAGAAAGCCTCTAAAGGCTTACATCTCTGTCTTCGTATTGCATTCAAAATGTCAAAATTGTAGTGACCAATGGGGAGTGTGGGTTGAGACTAATTATTTTCATATTTTGTTTTAGGAGAAATTTATCCACATATGTCAAATAGCTCATAATTCCATAGCACTTTAAGATCTGTAAAACACCTTCTTCACGGCCTAGTAGATATTTAAAGTATTCTTATTCTCATTTTATGAATGAGGAAACTAAAATGTGTTTCCTAAAGTCAATCTCACAGATAGAGAAATCTTAGGAACAATTTATGCTTATCCAATCCCCACCCCATTTTTTTTTAAACAAATGGAGAATCTACTGTATAAAGATATTCTGATTAAAGCAAAGTCACACAGCTAGTTAACATCACAGCTAGGATTGGAACCCCAGTTGTCCCAATTACCAGGACAATAGTCAGTATTCTTTTCACTAAATGATTTCAAAATTAATCTGTCTAGGTTGAGGCTACCAATCAGTTATTCCTAGTTTTGTTTGTTTGTTTGTTTTGTTTTGAATGAAAAGTCCATTTCCTCTTTACTAGGAGAGATGAGAATGACAAAAAGGACAAGTGTATAAATAGCTAATTCAAAGCAAAATATCAAATGCCATAAAAATGCTGTGAAAGTGCAGAGGAGGGCCCAACTAATTGGGTAAGGAGGAGAGTAATAATAAGAGGACCTTCAATAAAGAAGATAACATTTAAGCTTGGCCATAAAAAGATTAAGATTTGAACTGGTAGAAATGGAGGATAGTGTCTTATGAAGAGGTAGAACCATATTTAACAACTTTAGGGAACAATAAATAATTATCTTTAGTTGGAACAAAGGCCACAAGTAAGGAAGTCCGAATCTACCCATATATAGAATTATGACTTTTTCCTTTGCTGAAGTCTCAAAAACATACAATTAGCAATTGGGTCTGTAAAAAATAAAACAAGGAAGTTAGGAAGCCAGAGTCTTCATCTGCAAAATGGAGATAGGACCAATCTGAACTACTTGCTTAGCAGAGGGATTGGGAGAAAATAGACATTGTAGAGTACTGAGAAAAGTAAAAAAGACTATACAGATACGAGGTGCTTTAATTATCATTTTGTCTATGTATACCACTAACACAGTACCTGGCATTGGAAAAAAGGGGAGCAAGGCAGTGGAATAAATGCTTAATAAACGGTTATTGATTGACTGAACATTATGCATTAAGAGACTTAGTGATCGAAGATTTGTTCCATGACATAATATTGTTTGTAATATGTATGAAAATCTATTTTCCCCCTCTAGTTCTTTTTAGCTGATGTATCTATGTCCTTAATAGTTCATATCAAATACAAAATAAAACTGTTCATTTTTCTTCTCTAAGCCACTCCTTATTCCAAATTTTTCTATTTTAATTTTTCTATTATTTAAGTCAAACCATAACAAGGTCACTAGCTTCAAGAAAGAAACCACAAAACATATCTTGCCCACCATAATTTTTCACTATATATATAACTCTCACCAAATGGCTCAGTTCAAGCACCACCTTATATATGAAAAGCCTTTCTTGAACCAACCCCACCCCCAAAATAATTTATTCTGATTTTTGGATATATTTTTACCTACCTATGTACATAGTGTTTGTCACAAAAGAACGTAAGCTACAATCAGAAATTGTTTCACTTCAGTTTTTGTCACCTCAATGCCTAATAGGAGGCCTGGCTGAGAGTAGCTGCTTAAAACTGTTGATTCATTTATTTTTTACTTCAAAATATTCCTAAATTCATATATTTCATCCCATCTTCACAATAACCTTAGTCCAAACTTTAGTATCCTTTCATCCAGACCATTACAATCTTCTCATTAAATTCCTTCCTCTTATCTGTATGTTTAGCTAATATTCCTGAGTGTCCCTCAAGTCTCTATTTTCATCTCTCTTTTCACTCTATACTATCTTACTTGTTGATTTCAACAATTCAAATGGTTTGCTTATCATCACTATGACAATGATGCAAATGTACAAAATCACCTCCAGACTCTCCCCAGAGAGACTCTAGTCCTTCATCACCAGTGACCTATAGGACACTCCAGTTGGATAACTCATCAGTATTTTAAACTCAACATATCCAAAACAGAACTCTTCTTTCAAACTTTTCCTTCTTCCTGATTATTCTCCAAATCCATTATGCCATAATTCTTACTTTTGCTTACCTTATATCTAAATCAGGCACCAAATCTTAATTTTCTTAGCTTTACAACATCTTGTTACTTGTTCAGTTTTTTCAACTGATATAGTCATATAATTAACATATTCATCTCTTCTCTCCTGGACTACTATAATAACCATTCAATTAGTCTCTCAGCCTCGTCTCTCCTTCAAAACAATTCATCTTTCATAAAACTTTTTTTGTGATTACTTAGACTTCAACTCTTTCATTTTGTTTTTTTTTTCTTTTTCACACAAAAGTAAATTTGCCCACTGCCCTCCCTATAGAATTATATTTCCATTTTGAGTCTTCACTTAAAGTACTGAAATTCCATTATACTCACAGATGGAACAAGATTTTTTTTATTATCTTAGGTAATTCCTTAAATCGACTTTTCTCTATGCATCCTTCTGTACCAGACTGGAATAGAGGAAGTAAATTTCCTTATTTAGCTAAAGCATTTTCAACATTAAGCTTCCAGGATTTCCATTGCCTCTCCTCCCTAAAACCATCATTCTTTTACTGGTAGTGCCAATACTTCATTAATTTAATTTATATATATTGTTCAATTTTTTTTCAGTGGTTTTATGTCCTTTTTGTTGCCCACATCACATTAGTGTTGTCTCTCTTGGGTTATAAACTCCTAGAGAGACAAGGGTACAATGACCATTAACTGTGATTGGTAGAGTGTTTAACAATCACAGTATTATGGGCAGATAAAGTGCTCATTTATTTTTGCTGATGATGATGCTAGAATACACACACACACACACACACACACACACACACACACATACATATAAATAAAATATTTTTTGTTTCAGTCTGAAAATGGAAGCACCACTATTAATTAACCATACATGATGCTGCTGATTAGGAATAAAATATCCCAGTTCACTAGAGCATAATTCCAAGAGAATTAGTATAAAATTAACTAGCTTTATCAAAAATCTGGAAAATTAGTCACTTTGGCATAATCTTTAATTAAAATTTCTACATCTAACATTCTAAAACCTTTGTTTTCCATCTATTATTTGCCTTTCATCCTGACCTTGAAACTTCTGGATTAAACAAAAAAAGAACAAAAGTTCCTTAAATGAGCTTTTAATTTGGCAGCACTGAAAAGATATGATATTTAAAGCACATTTTTTTTCAAAAAATAGATTTCAATAGTTTCTGAACTCCCCCAACATATAAATATTTTTGATTAAATGAATATGTTTATTCCAAAAACAATTAACAGTAAACCTTTTCTCTCCGTTCTCATATAATTCATTTTCTTTCCTTCCCAGTAATGAAAAAAGCTTGAGTTGAATTTTTGTTTTTTTCTTTTAAAAATTCTGATTGGAGAAGCATCATGGTATAACCAGCTAATCTTACATTCTATCTGACATTCATTACAGTCATTGAAATTATCAAAATGTCTAAATGAAATGGGTGGTAGAATGTTCTCTTTTGATGTTCCCAAACTATAGGCTGACCTCTCTGAAAATCAGCCTATTATTTTAGTATACAAGGTTATATGCCATCCAAAAAAATTACTGTGAATTTAAGATATAGATAATTAAGCTAAGAGAATAAAACAGTTCTGGACTAGAGAGGTTAAAGTTATAGATTAGAGTTATAAAGGAACTCTGAGGTCATCTAATCTAAGTCTGCTTTTTATAAAACTCAAAGTCAAGGGAGTTGAGTGATTTGCCCAGTATTACAGAAGTAGTAACCAAAAGTAGTGGGGTTTGAATTCCAGTCCTCTTCCTTGCAAACAGAAGAAACAGATTTAAGCTTGATGTAAGGAACAACAATTCTAACACGTTAAGCTGTCACAAAGTAGAATAGGCTGCTTCAGGAAGTAGTAGGTTCCCCCTCATTTGAAACGCTCAAGCAAAGGCTATAGGACCATTTTTGGGGGTTTGTTGTGAAATATAAGATAAAGATTAGATGAGAGAGCTTCTGAGTTCCCTTATAATCCAGAAAACTCTATGATACATCCTCTTTAGGATCAAAGAATTTATTGATAATTTCCAATTCTAGAAATAGATATTCCAAGCTCATTTCTTTTGTATCCTTAGAATTCATGACTGTCCAAAACGAAATTCTAGTGTTAAAGGATTCCAAAAACACTGTCTCTGTCTATTTTTTTTCTTTTCTATTCTCTGTCACTGAAGTTATCCTCATGCATCTAAAACACAAATGGTTAGTACAATGGTAAGAACCAGAAAGATGGACAAGAAAATTGCAAAAGACTCACTTTACTTTCTTTAGCAGAATGATGATTTCTATGATTAAAATATAAAGCCACCTGAATTTATCTTTTTTCTGTTTATACTGCTTAGTTCTCATTAAAATTGTGTTTCTGCTTTCTTCTAAATATTGCTTTCCATATTTCAAGCATCTAATTAAGTAAATACAATGCAAAGTGAAATGATATACTATTTGGAATACTATAAAATTATAGAGTAGAAAGACTTCTATTATAATTCCATTTTCACTCTCATAATTTTCCAAAAGGTTTCAACCTTTGGGGTTGCAACTTTACATGCTTGATTTCAGCTCAAAACTGAATGTTTTTGTTTAGTTAGATTTGGGGGTAAACTATTCTGTTGTTGTTGTTATTGATGATGATGTTTGAAATCTTTCTATAGAGTTAAATCAAATTTAGACTATGACCTATTTTTGCATCTTGAAGATATCCCCCCCCAAAAAAATCTCAAATTAATAATGTCCAAAAAAGAACTATTTTTCCCCAAAATCCATCCTTCGTATGAATTTCTCTATTACTCTGAAGGCCACCAAAATCCTTCCAATCAATCAGATCAATCAAAATAACCTCAACTTCTTACTCTTGCTCATCCCAATCTTTTGCCAAACTTCCATAATGTATTTTGCATATAATCCTCTTCTCTCCTTTGACATAACTGTCATCTAAGTACAGGATCTCATCTCTTTATACCTGGACTTTTATTAGTAACTTTCTACTTAGTTTACCTGCCTTAAAAATCTTCAAGACAGTTGCCATGATCTTCCATGTCATTCCTCCTATTCAATAGATTACAATGACTTCCTATTACCCCCAGAATTAAATAATAAATCTTGTTGACTTTTAAAATCCTTCCCAAACTGACCTCTTCCTATCTTTACAGTATTTCTATACTTTGCTGTCCCCTCCATAAAGTATGATAGCAATACTTTCTTTTTTTGCAGTTCCTTTCACACTACACTTTGGCTCTTTTTTGCCTTTTCACAAATAAGTAATAAAATCAGGAAGATGCCTTTTCTAAGCCTCCCTCATTCCTAAAATGCCCTCTTTTCTCATTTCTGCCTCTTACATTCCTTGCCTTCATTCAACTTAAGTCCTTCCTTCTGCAAGAGGTACCAATCCCAGAGCCTCCCTCAATCTTGTCTCTGATAATTCATCAATATATCCAGAATATATTATGTTTATGAATATA
The DNA here is from genome assembly GCF_902635505.1 of Sarcophilus harrisii. Classification (NCBI taxonomy): domain Eukaryota; kingdom Metazoa; phylum Chordata; class Mammalia; order Dasyuromorphia; family Dasyuridae; genus Sarcophilus; species Sarcophilus harrisii. The sequence continues at coordinate 86,214,514 of NC_045428.1, read as the reverse complement.
GTTCATGTTATCTCCTTGTTAGAATATTGGATCCAATTTAAAAATATATATAAAAGCTCGTTGGGGTCAGAGACAGTTTTTGCTTTTCTTTGTATCCTTAGCACTTAGCACAGTACCTAGCCCAAAATAACTCCCTTCACAAAATTTTGCTGACTGTATTTGACTTAATGAAGTCTTTCTTAGCCCTCAAGGATCCTTCCTTTCCCTGAATTCCTGAGGTACTGATTTTTATCCGGACCTCTGGAACTTAACCTCCATAGCTATTTTTATTTTGACATGCATATCTTATTCCTCCAACCATAAGCCTCTCCAGGGAAGGGACCAGTATTTATAGCCTTTCTTTTTTCCATCTTCACCACTTAAAATATAAAAAATATTCTATATCCCAAAAAGATTTTTTAAAGTATCCTATACATAACAAACATTTAAGAACAAACTCATTGTGGGGGATGATTAATATGAAACAAACAGACATGGGCAAATAAATTAGTGAACAGAAATCCTCAGAACCACATTAATGTCTCCATTTTTGTAATGTAGTTTTATGAGAAAATGTTAACTGGAAAATCAAAGATACTTATTTCTTGAGTATAAGGTAGATAAGTTAATATTAGAAGGACTGTAACTTCATTGTTTATTGCGAAGAATAAAATGTAAAATTTATTCTCTTAGTTTAATTCCAATATTATTTACTGTATTATTCAAAACACAGATTCTAACTCATGAGCAGCAAAAATATTACATTGAAGCTTAGATTTTGGGGATAGAGGTTTTTATATTCCTTTTTGGTAGAGATGTTTATATTCCATGTGTTCCTTAACAGTATATCCTAGGAAAAGGAAATCTTTAGAGAGTTTTTCCCTAAATGTAAATTCAGAAGACCTAACAACTGGTACCTGTATTTTTGATTTATTCTTTAGCAAGTGCCCATTTTAACTGGCATATCAGCACTGCTATCAAAAATATTTGTACAGTTCATAAAACTCTAACTCCAGCAACTTCTCTTCAAACTCCAGTAACTTATCTTTGTGTGCTAAGAGTTTTTCTACTGCAGAATCCTTTCCTGCTAGAGCTTAATCTTGGGATGAATTGTCCACTGACCAATAAGCATTTTCGATGCTAAAATTTAGTGTACTAAAGAAAGAGATCTGAAGGACACAGGTCCAGTTAACTGTCTTTGTTCAAATATAAATGCCAATAAATATTTTGCCCAAATTCTTTGATACTGTTGCAGGAGCAACAACTGCAGAGATCCTATTAAGTACAGAATTTTGAGATAAAAACGACAAAAGGCTTCAGAGATTTTGTTTCAGACAGAAAAAGGTAAACTTCCTGCAACAGAAACAAAATTCTATAATAGAAAGGTGCTACACTGAATTATTCTTTATTTATCATTTCTGATACCAATCTTTCTTAGTGACCTTATTGAGTTATAAAGCACCCATCTCATAAAACTCATAAAACAACTAATGACAAATAGGAAAAGTTGGCATGGTTCTCAAAATATGATTATACCAGAAAAGCTACAGACTGAAAACTTCATGCTGACTGAATAATTAAGAATGCATTAGGATGGAGAGTTATCTTCCAACTCTGGACCCAACTCCAAACAGGGAAAACTAGGTAGATTTTCTAGAGAGATGAAAAGGAACATGCTCCAAAAACTACCAAGTTCATTTAAATAAACACTGAAATTAAATTATGGCTAAGGTCAACAAGACAATGTTAATCTTTAAAAAAAATCAGAAAGTTACAAAAGTTTTAAATTTTAAAAATATTAAGATTGTATATCTTTTTTTTTTTTTAGATCGTATATCTTTTTAAGCGCAACAAAAAAAACATTTTTATTTGAAAAACAAAATATCAATTGCTGGCTAACATCAAGATTAGCTATTTAATACCAATATAAAGAAAATTTTTGGGTTGATGGTTTTTATTAACAGCAGAAATACTGCTATTTGCAGTTAGAATCGTTAATTGAACACTTGAAAAGTTTACAAGGCTCTTTGCAGATATTATCTTATTTGAATCTCACAATAATCTTGTGAAGGAGTTGCTATTAATATTACCTTTCACAATTATGAAACTAAGGTTGAGAATAATTACATGATCTGCTAAGTAGTTATCGGGAGAGGATTCTAGCTCATGTCTTCTTGATTCAAAGTTCAGCATTCTATCTAGTAAGCCACATAGTATTTGAGCGTAATATGTGACTCAGAAGTTCGAAGAGTATTTTGCACTCAGTGGACATTTAATAAGATCTTGTTAACAGCAAGAACACTTAACTACAAGATATGCATAGAACTCAAAAATACAAAACAATAATAAAGTAAAGAAATAAACAAGGTGTAGAATGTTCTCAGAAATAACTGAATTATTTGAAATAACAAATGTTAATTTGGATTTTTTTTTTGTTGATAAGTCTTTTTCAGTCATGTTCAATTCTCCATGATTCCAAATGGGGTTTTCTTGGCAAAGACACTGGAGTGGTTTATTTCTTTCACCAGCTGATTTTTCAGAAAAAAGGGGATCACACAGCTAGTATCTGAGGTTGGGTTTGAATTTAGAATTAGTCCACCTGATTCTAGGACCAAGCACTCTAACCACTGTGCCATCTAGCTGCCAAAATTTGGTATTATTTTTACTTAATTTACTTTTTTATATTTTTTAGAAGTAGCATATAGTATAAATACTTATATGCTTTTCTTCTGCATGAATTAATTTATTTCTCAAAACAGCCCTATGGGGATAATGCAAGAATTATTATTACTATCTAAGAAATAATGTGTTCATTTAAAAAGCAGAAAAATCAGGACCTGAACAAAAATATCCTAATTCATACTCCCCTGATCTATCCACTAAATTATACTCTAATAAACTTCCTCCTTAAAAGTTAAACTTTCCAGAAAAAGTAATAAGAAACTCCCTACTTTGCGGAAGTTGGAGTCTATTTGATCAGGTATGTTGTGAGGTTCCAAATAGATAATGGAAAGCATTCTTTAAAATTCTATTTTATTATGATTATTAGCCTATAGTCAACAGAACTTCAGTCTAATGATGAGCTTTCTCTGCACTTCCAATGAATGCAAGCAACAATTACAGAGCAATATAGAGATGTGCTGGTAAGTTTTTAACAACCAGGCTGTAAGGATAAGAGGGGAATAATATTGACTTTGGTCAATATTATTAACCCTTCTATAGGTTTAGAAATCAACAGAACAATAAATCAAGTCCTGATTTGTCATAATTGTTTTTTCTGAGGTAAAAATGCTCACATTGAAAATTTAACAATCAATTTTCCCAAGTGGATTAAAGTAAACTTCTGCTTTATTTTTTTTCTCTACTTTATTTTTGAACTTTAGTCCTTGTAACAGAACTAGAGTATGGAAGAATATATTTGCTAATGAAGGCAATAAAATAAAAGGTTGCAATAAACAGTTTATAAAACGAATTTTCATAAAACATATAATGCTTTCATTTTATTTCCATGATAATTTCAGAATTTATCTTTATATTTAATCGACTTTCAATCAACAGTTGTTCCTAAACACCTTTTTCTCTTTTTTTTCCTGAGGCAATTGGAGATAAGTGACTTGCCCAGGTTCCACAGATAGAAAGCATTAAGTGTCTGAGGTCAGATTTGAACTTAGGTCCTCCTGACTTCAGGACTGGTGCTCTATCTACTGTGCCACTTAGTTGCCCCACCATCCTTACCTTTTAATCACATTGAAGTTATGAATGTGAAACTAAGTTATTCTTTAAATAGGACTTTTTTCATTCATTTTTTTTTCCTATTTTGTGTTTAGATTTCATAAAAGATTTTCTTAAATTGGGACATACCTATATTAACCAATTCAATAATATCATTAATTCAAGATTAATAATAAATAACAACCAAAGCCACAGTGTTGCATTGTAGAATATAACTTCCTATAATATACTATTCTCTGGTGCATTAATGTTACTTTTAAAAGAATTAAATGCATATACAATGAACCTCAGTAAAGTGTGAAATAGTATCTCAATGGGACTATTTAAATAACTTTAAATCACATTGTACATGATAAAATATATTCTGTAATACCTACAATTACTATTACTGTCTAAGCACATTAGTGCATATTTTAGGGAGTTAAATATATTTCAGAGAGTTAAAATATACATCAAGAGAACCAGAGACAGATCCTGGAGCCATCAAAACTCGGGGTTGGGGAAATCCTACATCAATATAGTATAGTCAAATGTGTTTCTGAGCTTAAGTTTAAGGAAACTTTCAGTAGGAAATGACTTTTAATAAATCTTTGCAAATACTTGGCAAATGGATTGATTGGCAAACAATCCATTTAGCCCTGAAAAGTCTACAATGGCAGCCCTACTTTGCTAATCTCATAGATCTTCCACCTCTCCATATCAGCAGGCTACCATTTTCTTATCCTAAATACCATTTGGAGTTCACATGCTTTAAGGTTCCCTTGAACATGCACGCATTCATGCAAGTAAACATACCATATACACATAGGCCTACTATTATTGATAATTAATTATTTTTATTAATTAATTAATTTTTATTAATAATTAAATATAAATAAATGATAAATAATTAAGAGATTAAATAAATAATAATTAAATCATTATAAAATTGTTCTCTTAGTTTCTTTTAGACTTAGACTAATTTCTTCAAGTACCTAGCTAGACATATGAGTGAGTCAGTGCTGACTTTATTTTACAGTTGTTTTTAATACTATAAGAATAGTATCTGGAATCCTACCAATTCCCTTCTTTGCCTCAAAAAATCTCTCTCCAGGATAAGTCTTATACTTGTGACAATCAATGACCAAAATCAGTTTCTTAGTTTTTCCTGCATAAGATTTTCTGTCTTTCCTCTATACACTAATACAAAAGTTTATTCCACTCTGAAGGAAAAAAGTGGGAAATAAGAAATAACTATATGGTCCTGTAGGAGTAAAAAAAAAATAATAATAATGATAATGGAACACAGGAAATAAGGAAGGACTGGCCAAAACTCCTAGGGATTGGTAAAATGAGCATTGTGTCTTCTTCCCTAATACATTATACCAATACCCAGACGGTGTACAGGATTAAGAGAGATAAACTGGACAATGGTACAGTTTTAAGTGGATTAAATTTAATTGAATGACAAAATACAAATGATCTGTGGTAATGAGGAGAGTCAGAATAATACAGGGGAAAGAGTAAATGGCTTGAAACCAGAAGAAACTGGGTTCAAATGCAGCTTCTGAACCCTTGTTTTTGAGCACAGGCAAGTCATTTAATCCTTCAACTTTAATTTCCTCATCTATAACATGGGAATAATATTAGTCAGTATTGAATAGGCTCATAAAGATCAAATGAGACAATGTTTGTAAAGGGATTTGGAAACTTTATTCACTATATCCAGCTAGTATTAGAGCAAGTTATACACAGGAATGTCCCAAGAATCTGTCCTTGGCCCCATGCTATTCAAAAGGTCTATCAAATTTGCAAATGAAATTAAACTAGAAAGAATAGCTAACATGTCAGAGTCACGATCCAGAATGCACACAGTGAGTTAAAATAAAGGCAGGTGAAGAACTGGGCAAGGGTCAGATTCAAAGTGTGGAGGATGGGACAAAAGAAATATAGTACCCCACTCCCATCCCATCAGAGGGTGAATTCCTTAGATCCTAAATCAGTTGGTGGGATAAGGCTCCAGAAAATGGCTGACCACTAATCAAGTTTCTATGTATAACTTTAAGTGGCTGAGAGTTTTCTAATATCATTGATAAAAATGTCTATCTGTGCTGTCAACTGACTATCAACTATTAATTAAAAAAAAAAAAAAAAAAAAAAAAAAAGGATGGGATACACTGATCTTCCATATTGAGAAACCCCTAGACAGAAGTTTGGAAATTTTTCTGGGTATTTTAATGGATGGTTATTCATCAGATATGGAATTCTTTTTGAGATTATATTGGCCAGAAACTACCATAATTCTTTTGCTATTCATGATGGGCATTTCAAGAAAAAGAAAGAGGAATCATCTTGGAAATCATTCTTATACCTCAAGTCTTAGAGAAAGAATTTCTTAGTTTATCAACTCTCCATAATTTGCTTGCCTTTGTTACATCAAAAAGTACCTATTTCTTAGATCTTTGATTTCCCTGTACAACTGCTTGCCTTGTACTGTGCCAGAAAGTTATAATTTGCACTCACATTATAATTTGTTACTGTAAAAATGGCTGTAATGTCACATTCAGTAGAATAATGACCGGTAGTATAAATAAAAGGGGTTGTAAGGAAGGTTTGTCTTATGAAAATATCTTTTAAGCTCAGCAGTTCAGGGATGAGATACTGCATTATAGCATACAGTATTCTACACATTCAAAAACTGCTTTAAAATACTTGAAAGGTAAAAGCTTAATTTAGATGCTGTATTTTTTTCCTTGATTTGGATTAAACCCAAATGATCATTTTTAAGTTAATGCAAAAACACTGTAGAAAAAAAAATGAATCATGCTTTAATTGCCATAATATTGCATCATTTACTTAAAGTAGAAATGATTGGTGAATCTGGTTTGGTTGTACGTCCTAAACAAGCCAATTAGTACACATATTAACCTCTGCAATCACTCTCTAGCCAATTGCTTTCCATAATTTTTTCATAAAAATTGTTTGCACTCATATTTCTTAATGAAGCAGGTAACTAGCTTTGCATTTCAGTAATTTGGTCCTTTCAGCTAGAAAAGTTTACAGTATTTGCTTTGGAGTCATTTACTGTTGATTTACTTGCATCCTCCTCAAAGACCACATTTTACAGAAATGCATCAAAAGGCTGGAGAATATTGGCTAATTAGCATGTGGTATTTGGACACTACTCAAAATACAGACCTGTTCATGAGAAGTATCAGCTAAGAACACATTCAGCTTCTTAATGTTAAAACTCTGTTTCACGAACAAAATATATTGCATCTAGACCAATTGTTCTGTTTTGGAGCTATTCTCTTCTGCAAAGTTTCTACCAATTCTAAATACAAGGTGTGCTCATTCTCTGTTGCTCAGTGATAAATAGTTATATTATTTCAAATAGAAATCAGTTTAAGCTCTATTTGTAGAGTGCCAAGCAAACAATATTTTGGTGAGTAATCACACTAGTTGAAATGATAATAAATAATTTAGGTACTACTTTTGAAAATATTTTTTTCTACCTTTTTTGTCCTTTTGCAATGATTCTATTAAATGACATGCCCATTTCAATTCATTCAATTTCAATTTAATAAGCATATATTTATCATCTACTAGGTATAAGGCACTGTGCTAGCAGCTAGAAAAACAATTATAAAAAATAGTCCCTAACTTCAACTTATATTATGCAGGTGAGTAACATATGTGTAACTATTCATGTATATGGATGTATGTGTGTGTGCCTATAATTATTCATATATCTGAGTATCTTTAATATGTAATGCATAATTTTGAATATAGAGATACATATATTATATTATATTCACACAATATTATATATTCACACAAAAGTGTGTCAAAAGTGTATAAATACATATGTTATATTTATAAACACATATACATATGGAGTACTTGTACAGAAATATAAATATAAAGTCATTTGGGAATCAGTGAGCTCCAAGATACAGAGAGAGAGAGAGAGAGAGAAAGAGAGAGAAAGACAGAGACAGAGACAGAAAGAAAGAAGGAGAGAGGGAGAGACAGAGACAGAGATAAATCTAGATGACTTGATGGCTCAAGTATTGGGTCTGGAGTCAGAAAGATCTGAATTCAAATTCATTCTCAAACATTTACTATCTATGTAATCTTAAAGAAGTCATCTAATCCCTGTTTGCCTTGGAGTCAATGATATGACTTAGTGGATAGAATGCTGGTTTGGGAGTCAGGAACTGAGTGTAAATCTGGCCTCAGACACTGAATAATTGTATGATTTAACTTAACCTCTGTTTCCTTTAATCTACTGGAGAAGGAAATGGCAAACCACTCCAGGCTTTTTGCCTAAAAAACACTAATAGTGACTAAAGAAAAGTCAGACATACCTAAATGATTGAACAAAGCTATAAGAATTGAAGGGAAATAGGACCTACTGTGATTTCATAAGAAATCCAAAAAATCTTTAATAAATTAAATACTGCAAATTTATTTATAATTTATTAGATACTTTAATAAAACATTGAAAATTTATTAGTTTTATTTAAATTTTTAATAATGCTAATTTTTCATGTTTGTTGATAACAACATTATTGATAATTAAAATAATAAAGAAGATTACTTTATCTCCAAATTCCTTTCTGACATCTTGAAGGTAGAGCCAAGATGGTAGAAAGTAGACAGGTCTTTGTCTGAGCTTTTCCTGGCTTCTCTCAGCTCAACACCAGATAAAGCCTCTAAACCAGTTTTGGAATGACAGAATCAACAAATATTTGGAGTGTAACAAATTTCCAGCAGAAGATATTTTGGAAGAACTTCAGGAAACAGTCTGTCTTAATATGGCACAAGGGGAGGCAACTGAGCACAGGCACAGTACAGGGACCCTGAGTGGTGTGACATCTCCGTGGTGGGGAAATCTACCTGGAGGCTGTTAATCAAAATACAGCATCATTGGCTACTCTTTCCTGGTTGAGGACCCAGTGGATCAGCAGACCACCTGCGAGACCTCCAACAGATATACAGAAGGCAAATAGTAAGTCCCTGAACCCTGACATGATGCAGATTTGGACACAGCCACCCAGCACTGACTCAAGGGCACTGTGAAGCCACTGTTGCCTGTAAGGGAAACTTGGGACAATCTATCTTTTGCCCTGAGAGCTGACCTCAATCTTTAAAAATGAGCAAAAAAGCAAAAAGAACTCAACCATAGATAGTTTTTATGGAGAAAGAGAATAGACCTCAAACCCTGAGGACACTAAAAAGCAAAACATCTCCAGATGAAGCCTCAAAGTGTAATACAAATCATACTGGAAGAAGATGGAAGTGGAGGTAAAATGGGGTAAATTACATCACATGAAGAAGCAAAAAAAGACCTATTACAGTTGAGGGGAAAAAGGGAGGAGCATTAAGATTGTGTTTATATTAATCCCATCAGATTTGGCTCAAAGAAAGAATATCAGATACATTTAATTTAATATAATATATAACCTTGTTTCATCCTATAGGAAAATAGAAGGAGAAAGGCGAAAGAAAAGAGGAAGAGAAATGAAGAGAGAACAGAAGTAGAAAAGAAAAGGGATAAGATAGAGGGGAAGAGCTGTAAAAGGGAAGGAAAGATTGAGGGAGGTGATGATCAGAAGCAAAACACTGGTGAGGAGAGAAAGAGAAAGTAGAAAAATATAACTTGAGGACAATAAGATGGCGAGAAATACATAGTAATTTTATCTTTGAATGTGAATAGAATGAACTGCCTCATAAAACACAAGTAGATAGCAAACTGGATTAAAAGCCAGAATACTACAATATGTTGTTTACAAGAAACACATTTAAAGCAGAGTAATACATGCAAAGTAAAGGTAAAAGAGCAGAATCGATTATGCTTCAGTTGAAGTAAAAAAAAAAAAAAACCCAAGGGTAGGGATAATGATCTCAGATAAAACAAAAGCAAAAATTGAACTAATTAAAAGAGATAAGGGAGGGAACTACATCTTACTAAGGGGTACCATGGATAATGAAGTAATATTAATACTAAACATATATGCACCAAGTGGTATAGCATCCAAGTTCCTAGAGTAAAAGTTAAGAGAGCTGCAAGAAGAACTAAACAGAAAAATATACTAGTGGGGGGTCTCAACCTTGCTCTCTCATAATTAGATAAATCAAACCACAAAATAAATAAGAAAGAAGTTAAGGAGATAAATAGAGTTTTAGAAAAGTTACGTAGGATAGACCTTTGAAGAAAATTGAATGGAGACAGAAAGGAATATACTTTTTCTCAACAGTACATAGAACCCACACAAAAACTGATCATGTATTAGGGCATAAAAAAATCAAAATCAAATGCAGAAAGGCAGAAATAGAAAACGCATCTTTTCAGATCATGATGCAATGAAAACTACCTGTAAAAAAGAGTCAGGGAAAATATTGTTTTATTTATTTAACTGGAAACTAGATAATCTAATTCTAAAGAATGAGTGGGTGAAACAACAAATCATAGACACAATCGATAAATTTCATCCAAGAGAATGACAATAATGAGACAACATTTCAAAATTTATGGGATGCAACCAAATTAGTTCTTAGGGAAAGTTTTATATCTCTAGATGCTTACTTGTATAAAATAGAGAAAGAGAAGATAAATGAAATGGACATGCAAGTAAAAAATCCAGAAAAAGAACATATTAAAACCCTCAAGTAAATAACAAATTTGAAATTCTGAAAGTAAAAGGGGAGATTAATAAAATTGAAAGTAAGAAAACTATTGAACTAATAAGCAAAACTAAGAGTTGGTTTTATGAAAAAATGAGCAAAATAGATAAACCTTTAGTTAATTTGATTAGAAAAAGGAAAAAAGAAAATCAAATTGTTGGTATCAAAAATGAAAACTTTCCTTTCTTCATTCATTCTATGAAGAGGAAATTAGAACGATAATTAGGAGTTATTTTGCCCAACTGTATGCCAATAAACCTGATAAGCTAAGTGAAATGGATGAATACCTACTGTAAAGGGCCGAACTTGGGAGAAGTATACTTGAAACAAGGTGTTAACTCAGTGGAACTGATGAGATGATTGTTCTCTAATTTACATATATACTTACTACTTAACATGGTGATGTAATGGTTCTCTAGTTCATACATAATCAGTACACTGTAATGATTTAATTGTAATAGAATATTTAAACTGGGGACAAAGTCAGACCAGGGGGGTGGAGACTGGTTGAAACTGGCAGACTGGCAGACTGCTAAAGGAGACTGAATCAGAATGAGATTAGGTCAGACCATGACAGACAGACTGCATAGGAGACAATAAAGATTTTGGACTCTAGTCCATTCTGGTGGTGAACACCCTGCTGAGACCAATGCCCTTCCAGAGGACTTCCAGAAAACTAGCCCGGGCATTACAACCTACAAAAAAACAAAACAAAACAAAAAAAAAAAACAAAAAACAGATCGCCCACATTAACATAGGAGAAAATAAATTCCTTAAATAGTCCCATTTGAGAAAAAGAAATTGAACAAGCTATTAATTAACTCCCTAAGAAAAAATTTCCACGACCAGTTGGATTTATTTGTGAATTTTATCAAACATCTAAAAAGCAATTAACTCCAATACTATGCAAACTATTTGGTAAAATAGGAAAAGAAAGAGTCCTATCAAATTCCTTTTATGACACATATATAGTATTGCTACCTAAACCAGGTAGGGTCAAAACAGAAAAAGAAAATTATAGACCAATTTACCTAATGAATAACTTATCCCCCCCTCCTGCCATTCTAGTCTTCTTATATCTTTTTCCCCACCATGTGGTATCTTTCCATACAGTGACAGTGACCTGGTTGTTCCACAAACAAGACACCCGATCTCTCTCTAGCTACCCCTCATTTTTGGAATTCTCTTCCTTCTCACCTCTACCTACTGGCTTCCCTGCCTTCCTTTAAATCCCAAATAAAATCCCACATTTCAGGAAATTTTTCCCAACCAATTTTCATTCTAATGTCTTCTCTCTCTTAATCAATATCTATTTATCCCATATATAGCTTGTCTTTATGGATTTGCTTTTTTTTTTTTAATACTGTCTTCCTCATTAGATAGCAAGCCATTTGAAGATAGAAATTACTCTCTGACTCTTTTGAGATCCCCAGTGCTTATCACAGTGACTGGCACACAGTAGGTGTTTAATAAATATTTATAGATCTACTGATTGATGTTTTCTAATATATGGAAACTATTGGATTAGGCAAAACTAAGGAGTAGGAGAACAAAGATACAGTCATAGAATGGCAGAGCACTGAAGTCAGTAAGAAGACCTGCTTATGAACTTTGATGGTACAATGGATGAGGTACTAGATTGGAGTCATCCAAACCAAGTTTGAACCCAGTTTCAGACATTAACTATCTATATGACTCTGGGCAAATCATTGAACCTCCAACTGAAAAATGAGAATTATTATAGTAACTACCTCTCAGAGTGGTTTTGAGGATAAAATGAGATGTAATACATAAAGTCCTTTATAAATTTTATACTACAATGTAAATGATGAAAAGATGATTACCCTTTCTGGCATCAATTTCTTCAACTCTAAAAGAAGAAATTTTATGAAGTAACCCTCTAAAGCATAAACTAGCTCTAAATATTATGATTCTGAAAATACTCTCTATCCAGATTTAATACTTAGTCATCCTGAGTTTCATTATCTCTGCTTCCTGATCAACTGGGGATGGGTTTTATCTGCAAGTGTTTGAATGTCTGTGATCAACAACTATGGCATTAAGATCACCCATTATAAGACAACAGGGAGAAGACAACTGAGTTTAATAAAAAATGCTAAGGAAAACTAAAACATTAAGAGTAAAATAATGAAGACCATTTTCCCTCAAAATCAAAATTCCCCAACTCTGCCTGATGTTTAATTTTTTACTTCTCTGACTCTAGATCTCTGCTGTTTTAAACGTATAGCTTGGATCCTTCTGTATCTTTCTGTCTTAAGTAAAATTCCCCAAGATTCAAACATGTGCCTTTCTAAATCCCCAATATGTCCATATGATTTTAGTGTACTTCCTTCAAATAGCCTGATGATCTATTGGATAATTCCTGCACATATGGGATTTCAATCCCAAACTTCCCTGGCCAAGCTTTGTCCAGTTTGTTACCCAAGATCTGGGATGACATTAGTTGAGTTATAAAGCCTCTTTTAAGCTCAATTCTGTATTATAATGTATTTGTAGCATCTTCCACAGTTTTATCTTAAGGACTTTTTAAAAAAAAAGTAACCATCATTTCCTCAAATTCACATTAAGCCATATAGAAGATCTAAGTATAAAAATATTGAAAAGCCACTGTGAGCTCCTTAGTTTCTAAAATTATTTTTCATGTTTTAGGTACAAAATGACAAATGTGATGTTTTAGGAACATTTGGTACTTTTAAATGTTTTTTTGAAATTGTTAACAGAAATCAATTGAAATATAATGAAGTATTTGAACAGAATTTCTTTCATTTGTTCATAAAACAATCTTATGGGGAAAGTACAAATATTGGATAGGCATCTAGCTTCCAGTGCGATGGCAGAAACACATTACCTACAGCAGGTTATTGTGGGTGTATAGAAAAGCAGGCACCAAGCAGCACAGCACTGAACACACAATACCTTTGCCTATATACAACGTCTGTTACCAATACAAATCCGTCTTTCACTGATTCTGGTAGTTTAGAATAATAATAATAATAATAATAATAATAATAATAATAATAATAATAATAAATCACACTTATATAACTATTAAAATGAACCTGTTGGAGAAGCAATACCAAGATGGATAACTCATCTCATTCACTTGACTAAAAACATGGGATTCCGTGGAATGATATCCAAACTGGTTACTGAATAAAGAATTTGAATTGTCCTTTTCACATCTGTAGGTTTCTGGAATTATTACCTATCTCGTTCTCCAGACTGCTTTGCTAATAAAGGGGTAAGGAAGAAATTTATCTTACAGTTGATTTTGTTTTCCATTCTTTAGATTTTAAAGATAATTTTCCATGGTAGAAAAACAAACCAAACTTTAAAAAAGGAAGCAAAATTCAAGTTCAGTACAATAGTTATATCTGGGCTCTGCCATATGGTAAATCATACATGTGCTCAAACAGTGGCCCTAGCCTTCTGTGATTTTTCCTTTTTACTCTTAATATTTTTAAAGTTAATTTTGGTTTTACTTAGCATTTGTTCCAAAACTCAGTTGTTCTAAGCTTCAACACTCACAAAAATACTCATAGAACCATACTAATTATTTTTTCCCTTTTTGGTATTTATCTTCTCTTATCTTCCTTTGTGTCCATCTTCCCTACATATATTTCTGATTAGTTCATTTTTAAAAACTTAATTAAATTGATCAGTTCTTTGTTTATTCAATTCCACATCTCCTTTCTTCCCATCACTTACACTCACTATTTTAAAAATTAGAAGCAATTTTATTTGTATTATCAACATTTTGTTTTTTAGAACATTTATCAATCATTTTTCAGTTGTGTACAACTCTTTGTGACCCTATTTAAGGTTTAATTAGCAAAGTTACTGAAGTGGTTTGCCATGTCCTTCTCCAGCTCCTTTGAAACATGAGAAAATGGAGGCAAATGGGGTTAAATGACTTGCCCAGGATCACATAGCTAATAAGTATCTGAGGCCACATTTGAACTCAACTCTTCCTGACTCCAGGCCTGGTGCTCTATTTACTATCCCACCTAGATGCTTCAGAATTTATCATCCTACACAAGAAAAAATAATTTTTGGAGCTTTAATGGAGTACAAATTCAATATAAATTAACTTCAAGGGCAGTGAGGTGCAGTGGATAGATTGTCAGACCTAGAGTAAGAAAGATTCATTTGTTCATCAAGTTTAAATCTGGTATCAGAGGCTTACTGGCTATGTTACCCTGTGCAAGTCACTTATTCTATTTGCCTCTGTTTCCTCATTTGTAAAATGAGCTAGTGAAAGAAATGGCAAACCACTCCACTATCTTTGCCAGGAAAACCCCAAATGGGACCATGAGTCAGACAACTCCAGGAGACAGCTAAAGACATAAGAATATAATAGAACTACCTCTTTCCTCTTTCTGTAAGCTGACCCACTCTTTAGCAGTTCCAAGATCACATTAGCTTTTTTTGACTTATACAATTCCTCCTACTTTCCTGCAGGGTAAGATATAGAAACCTATCTATACTCTATTGAGTATATATGTTATTTCGTCTTTGAGCCAATTCTAATGAGGCTAACGTTCACTTTTTTCCCTTCTCCATCCTCTCCATCCCCCTCCATCCTCCATCCATCTAAGAAACTGTTTCTTGCTCCTTTTTTATGGCAGATAATTTGTGCCATTCTACTTCTTCCCTTTCCCAATCCCCCAGTACATTCCTCTCTCACCCCTTAATTTCATCATTTTAAAACAGATATTATCTTTTCATATTCAACTCACACCTGTGCCCTCTGTCTATATTTATTACTAACTGCCATAATAAAGTTCTAATGAGTTCCAAGCATCATCTTCCCAAAAAGGATGTAAACAGATAAGCCTTAAGTTTCCTTATAATATCACTTTCCCGATTACCTCATTATACTTCTCCAGAGTCCTGTATTTGAAAAACACATTTTCCATTCAGCTCTGGTCTTTTCTATCACAAATTCTTGAAAATCTTCTGTTTTATTGAATAACCTTTTCCTCTGAAGGATTATACTCAATTTTGCTGACCAGGTGATTCATGGTTATAATCCTACCTCCATTGCTCTCCGGAATATCATATTCCAAGCCATCCGATCCTTTAATGTTGAAGATGCTAAGTCTCGTCTTATCCTGACTGTGGCTCCACTATACTTGAATTTTCCCCTTGACCTGGGAGTTTTGGAATTTGGCTATATTATTTCTGGGAGTTTTCATTTTGGTTCTTTTTCAGGAGGTGATTGGTGGAGTCTTTCAATTTCTATTTTATCCTCTGGTTCTAGAGTATCATATAGAGTATCTATAGTATCTGGTATCTAAATATCTACAGTATCTAGAGTATCTAAAGTATGATAATTTCTAGAAAGATGATGTCCAGGCTCTTTTTTATCATGCCATCTAGGTAGATCAATGATTTTTAAATTATCTCTCCTGGATCTATTTTCCAGGTCAGTTGTTTTTCCAATGAGATATTTCACAGTTTTCCTAATTTTCTTTTCTTTTTTTATTATATCAATAGCTTCCATTTGTTCCATTTTATTTTTAAGGAATTATTTTCCTCAGTGAACTTTTGCACCTCCTTTCCCAATTGGCCAATTTTGCTTTTTAAGGCATTCTTCTCCTCATCAGTTCTCTGCATTTCCTTTTGCACTTCTCTCAGTTCTTTTCCTAATTTTTCCCTCTATCTCTCTTACTTGATAATCAAACTCCCTTTTGAGCTCTTCCATGATCTGAGCCCAATCCTTATTTTTCTTGAAGGCTTTAGATATAGGAACTTTCACTTTATCATCTTCTGAATGTGTATTTTGATCTTCCTTGTCCCCATAATAACTTTCAATGGTCAGAAACTTTTTCTATTGTCTGCTCATTTTCCTAGCCTATTACTCTGTTTTTCTCTTTGTTAAAGTAGGTCTCTGTTTCCAGGAGGAAGGGTGCACTGTTGCAAACTTAAGGGGTTTTTGTGCAGCTGCTTCCAGAGATCCTTCTATGAAGCTGACCACAAGCACTGGTTTCTGCTCTGGATCTGTTAGGAGTGACCAGTCCCACTATAGCTGTAAGATCTAGTGTGTTGAATCAACAGAGATTTGCTTTGTTGACGCTCAGGCCCTGGGATTGGGGACCCTGTACTGGGACTACATACCAGACTCCCATCCTGTTGCCACCGACCCTCTCCACTGACTTTTTGAGTTCTCCCCCCAGAGCTCCAGCACTACTGCTGATCCAGAAGTCCCACAATGCTGACACTGGGGCCCAGCCCAAGCTAGGGCCACTGCGTTGATGCAGCCTATGCTGAGATTATGTTCTAAACTTCCACTCTGTTCCACTCTGCCAACCCTCCAAGTCTCTGATATCTCTGAGTCCAGAGGTCTGGATGGGGCCAGGGATGGAGCTAGGGCTGTGCCGGGGTAGCTAGACTCTGACCCTGTCATCAAAGACCTTTCCCACTGACCCTCCAAATTCCCTTTGGCTGGAACATGCTCTAGGGTGTCTTCTGGGGTGTTTTACTGCTCCAAAACTTGTTCAATTATTACTCAAAGGAATTTGGAGCAGTTTGGGGAGGATCCTACGCTTACTCTGCCATCTTGGTTTTGCTCCCTCCCCTCCCCTCCCTTCCTTCCTTCCTCCCTCCCTTCCTTCCTTCCTCCCTCTCCATTCCTTCCTTCCTCCCTCCCTTCCTTCCTCCCTCCTTCCCTTCCTCCCTCTCTCCCTTCCTTCCTTCCTTCGTTCCTTCCTTCTTCCCTCCTCTGTTTTTCTTTCTTTCTTTTTTTCTTTTTTTCTTTCTTTTTTTCTTTCTTCCTTCCTTCTTCCCTCCCTCCATTTTTCTCTTTGTTTCTTTGTTTCTTTCTTTCTTTCTTTCTTTCTTTCTTTCTTTCTTTCTTTCTTTCTTTCTTTCTTTCTTTCTTTCTTTCTCTTTCTCTCTTTCTCTCTCTCTCCCTCCCTCCCTTCCTCCCTTCCTTCCTTCCTTTCTTTCTTCCTTCATTCCCAATATTGGGTCACCATATTTTACTCAGGCTAGAAATATAGGAGCAACTCAGAGACTACTTCAAAACCTGGCTTCTTTCTAACAATCAAATACCAACTAAAAATCACACTTTCTGGTGGTGATCTTTTCCATTTCCCCTTCATTCTAGTGCCTTCCCTCTCCACTAAATTTCCAAGTTATTCTTGGAATATTATAGATAGATAGATAGATAGATAGATAGATTATAGATAGATAGACAGATAGATAAATAGATAATTTGTCTGCAATTGATTGCATTTGTCTCCCCCATTAGGCATGAGAACTTTGAGCTCGGGGACTATCTATTGGCTTTCTTTCTATCCCCAACATTTAGCACAGTGCTTGCAGACAGTATGCGTTTAATATATATTGACTGACTAACTAATCAGAGACCCAGTCACACTGTGGATTAACAGCCATTTTGACCTGCTCCATTTCTGACCTGAGTTTCCTCCAACCTCCTTAGGTAACCTAGTGTGCCCCTTTCCTCTGCTGCTCCCAGAGGCTTATCATACCAATGTCAAACTCTGTGGGCATTAATTTGACTTAGCTCACTATAGCTCCAGAACTCTTGAGCTCAAGAGATCCATCAGCCTCAATTTCCCCATCAGCAAAGATATACCACCACCTTGACAGGATCATCTGTTAAATATATAGGAGAGGAAATTCTTGATCAAATCCTTTGCATCCTTTTCTTCACCAATCTTCTCCCATATGATCTTTCCCAATCCTCTTACTTCTAATGTGTATATTTCTTTACAAAATCATATCTTTTTAGATATGCAATGCTATTGCAGGTGCTCAATCATGTCTGACTCTTCATGACCCCATTTGGGATTTTCTTGGCAAAGATGCTGAAATAGTTTACAATTTCCTTATCCAGCTCATTTTAGGAGTCAGGAAATTAAGGTAAAAGGAGTTAAGTGATTTGCCAAGGGTTACAGACTAAGTCTCTGAACCTAGACTTGAACTTGGGGTGAACCTTCCTGATTCTGGCCCAAGATTTTATCCACTATGCTATCTAGTTTGTCTCAATGCTATTCTACTATCCTTCTTACCTGTTTCTACTATATGCTAAATACCCTTCCCCTGCCATTTTCTAGTTATGACATTCTCCCTGGTGCCAGTCATACCTGAATTTTACCTTCTTTCAATAAAATTTCTAGTGCACTTTTTTTATGCATACTGCACACATTTGTGTATAGATATCTGAGGTCATGAGCATTATTTCCCCCTTTTCTTGGACCGTATCTTATGAATTATGGATTTTCTCCACTAATATTCTTCTTCCCATGTCACACCTGCTACTTTCTATGGTAGCAGATGTATAAAGAAAACTTTTCTATTTTTAATTTAACACCTTCTTCATCAGATCTGAAAGTATTCAGGCAATATTTTTTTATTAAATCTCCATCCTTGGCAAATACATGTAAATATAGTATCTTGGGTTATGAAATATAAATCACAGTCTCTGAAAGCATCTCATAACTCCTCCATTGTCTTTTGAAATCCTTACCTCTAATTGGCATTTGTGATGAAAATAGGATCTGTGGCTTGAAGTCTTTTGAGTCCTTCCCAATACTTAAAATACCTAGCAATCTTTTCTAACTTTCTTCTAGCAGCAGCAGCAGCAGCATCTGTCCTCCCATAAATCAGCACAAGTGAGCAGCAGTTGTCAGATTTGACACGTCTCAGGAGGCATTCAGTCATGTCTCAGAAACATTCCCCAGAAAGACAATAGACCTCTATTCCTTTTATGTCAAGTACACATATGACTTGGGGCAACCTCTGTATCTTTTAGCAATGTCACCAGGCACCAAAATTTGTTCATTTGTTTTTTTCTTTACATGATGAGTATTGATAGTCTCTCTCTGGGTGATCCCTAGTGAACCATCAACATTTTAGGGAAACATAAAATATATTCCCTTCTTAAAGAATTTTAGTGTTAACCTCTATGGAAACTTCTATTTTTAATGGATCAAAAGGTTCAATAATCCTTCTCACCTTTTTTCCCTAAACTATATTCTTCCACCCTCCAACCTTTTGAAATAAGAAAAGCCAGAAAGAGAAGCTTTCCTTTAGCCCTTTCACCATCTCCTGTAGCTAAACCCACCAATTTTATACAATTGTGCATACATATAGTTGTTAGTCAGTGACAGCAGAAATACAGATGCTGGAAAAATCTTTGCAGGTCTCTGGAGATCCAATTTGCTAAAATTGAGCCTATGTTCCCTCTAATAGGTAACTTCCATTACAGAGGCTTTGTTTAATGCATTGGGGTTATATTACAGGAACTTTTTAACATTTAGCATCTCCTATCTTTTTTCAGGCTATTTGCTACTAACTAGGTGCTCAAATGCACTTAATCTTTAATTAGTAGATTTTAGCCAATTTGGGAAACTAGAAAGCATTTGAGGGAATTCTTCTACAATTTTTTTGGCTCTCTCTTCATTCTTCTCACCATATTAGGTGCTGTTTATTTGTATGTTTTGTTGTAGTTTTTGATTTGTATTTCTTTACTCAACCATCTTTTGTTCATTTGTTCTTGCATGTTTTTTTTTAAAGTAAACATACCAGAGCATGTGAATATCCCCCAAGGTTTTCTCATGCATCCTCTTTTCTTCTCCCTCTTTTTTATCTAACCTGGAGATTTCTTCAACTCTCAAGGGTTTAATTATTGTTTTTCCACAGATGATTCTCTGATTTATGTATTGTGCAATAACCTCTCTCCTGAGTTCTAATCCCACAACACCAAATGCCTTTAGGACATTTCAAAGCAGAAGTATTGCAATAGGCATCTCAAACAAAACAAGTCCAAAACAAGAATCATTCTCTTTCCCTCAAAATCCTTTTCTCTTCTTAAGTTTCCTATTGCTGTGAAGTCACCATGACTCAGCCACCCAAGCTTAAAAGCTCACCATTATCCTTGGCTTCTCACTTGTACTCATATCGCATATCCAATCTGTTGCCAAATCTTACTGTCTTTCTACCTTCTCCTTATATTCCCTTCTCTTTATTTACACAGTCACCATCCTAGCACAGGCCCTTATTACCTCTCACTTGAAATACTAACAGCTGTGTAATTTTTCTTTTTGCCTCAAATCTCTTAATTTCTCCATTCAGCTGCCAAAGTGATCTTTCAAAACTGCAAATCTGACCCTGTCAATCACGTGCTTAATAATCTCTAGGGCTCCCTATTATCTCCCAGGATTAAATATATGTAACTTGGATTCTATCCAGATGAGTTATAGAAAGGATAGCACTGTACTGCCTGCTGCAAAAAACGTAAAGAAATGGGGGCTACTAATTGGTGGGGAAAATGCAGTTGGTTTTACTGAGTTGGTTGCATATGCTATTCAGGAGAGGCACATGGAAGAAAGGAGTTCCAAAAAGAGAAAGATTATGGAATGAAAAACATACATAGTAAGGCAACGCTATGGCTATAGACATGTAATTCTAGAGAATGCTAAAAATGTACTTCCTCAGGGGGAGAGCATTCCATCTCTCTTTGATTGAGCTGATGCTCCCAGCTTAAGAACTCTTTCA
Organism: Sarcophilus harrisii; assembly: GCF_902635505.1. NCBI lineage: Eukaryota > Metazoa > Chordata > Mammalia > Dasyuromorphia > Dasyuridae > Sarcophilus > Sarcophilus harrisii. The sequence goes on along the minus strand of NC_045428.1, from coordinate 86,193,586 downwards.
CTTTATATTTCTTGGAAGATTCTAATTTGTAGAATTTTTCCAATTTCTATTTGATCTTTTGTGTAATAAATGGATTTATTTGCTAACTAGGTGCTTAAATACATTTAATCTTTTAATTAGTAGATTCTAGCCAATTTGGGAAAGTAGGAGGCATTTGAGGGAATTCTTTTACAACTCTTTTGACCCCTCTTTTCTTTCCTCTCACCATATCAGGCATTGCCTATTTGTACATTTTGTTGTATTGTTTTTGATTTTTTTTTCTATGTTCCACCATCTTCTGTCCATTTGTTTTTTTTTTAAGCAAACATACAAGTTATTTATTTAATTATTCCCTATTTTGTGTAATTAGAGTTTTATGGGAATTGGGCAAGATGACGTCTGTAAGCTGAGGTCACCAACTTATAAGAGCAATCAGGGAAGTGGTTGTCATTCTCTCAACATGTGCTGTCAAACTCAAATAGAAGCAGAGGCTACAAACTATACATTAGGATTCCTGTCAGTCTTACAGAATTAGAAAACTACACATTACAATTATCTATGTTTTATTATATTTTTATTTTGTTAAATATTTCCTAATTACAAATTACTCTGATTCAGACCACAATTTGGAGTGCCACAGGCCATAAGTGGTCTGTCAGCTGTGTGTTTAACATTAAACTATCAACATTTTCATGTTTGACACTAGACTATCAAATTGAGACTATCAATATCAATAGATATAGTTCTAACCTAACAGACATTTTGCATATAGCCAAGGGAAATCTGGAGTTCCTTTCTCTGCTTGTCTCTTACAATGAGTATCTATAACAAACTCAACTAAGTCCCTTATAGAGATATTCAACATTATTCTCAGCATTCTTTGCACCAGTTGGGAGTCAGTTCTCCCTTCCCATATGCAAGAACCAATCCAAACTGTCCCTCTCTCATCTGTTTGGTAATTGGATTTTTACTGTATTCTGTTTCAGTCAGCATACACTTTTACTCCACATTCTCTATGACCAAGCAATACTAGCACACTTGCTATTCCTCACATATATGATATTTCTAAAATCTATACTTTCACACAGATCTTGAAAAGCTTTCTTTTGTCCTACCTATATATAAAAGTTCATATATATGTATATGTATGTGTATATGTAAATAACTGATATATACTTGGTAATTTATTCATATTTTCTCCAAGCAGAAGACAAGCATCTTGAGAATAGGGAATGGTGTTTTTGCTTTTGTTTGCATTCTTAGGATTTTGCACAAAATCTCACTTAAAAAATAAGTGTTTAATATTTATGCTTAATGACTCGATTATTGTTCCCTTAAAAGTAGTCATCTTGGTAAGCCTTGGACTTGAAACAAAAAATCCTGCTGTTGTTCAAATTTCTGGGATTTCTACTTTTAAAAAATTGCCCTTAAAGCCAATCTCATAAGAAAGTCTCATTGCTTTATAGTCATACCTCATCACACATATACTCATTCATCAGTCCTGGTTTCAATCATCTTTTTACAGTTTTCCAAAATGAAATCCACCTTCAAAAGGATGAAACTGCTCCACCAGTAGGGAAATTCAAAGGAATGGAATGTGAGCTCTGAAGAAAAAGGCATTCCAAAAATGCTTTGAGCAATGAGATTGTCAATTCAATAAGTTCCTAACCTCTGAGGATGATCCCTTTGTAGGAGATCAGGCAGCTCTTTTGAATGTGTAAAGTCCTGATAGGTTTGTTAAAAATAAGCTGTCTTATTGTCCTGGAAACATAACTCACATTTAGAGTAGTTTAAACATGTAGGGTCTACAGATAATTTACTAAATCTACTGCTCTTAAATGCAAAAGAATGATAAAATGTAAATTAGATAACAAGAGATAAATAGCACATTCTCCAGCACATTTGGTAATGATTTTTATCATTATAATCCAGATCTGAAGTCTAGTTCTGTCACTAGTCACGGTGCATCAGCTTACAAGTTTCCTCATTCCTAAAAATGATGGACTTAGACAGGATGATTGGGAAGGTTTTAAATTCTATAATTTCTTTGACCTTTATTTTTCTTCCCTTGACTGATGGTTGAAAATTCAAGAAAGGAATATTCCACGTCAAACTGATCCTTTCTCTTTCACCTGCCATCTCTCATCTCTACTACTGAATCTCCAATAAACTTTTCAACCACTATTTCTTCTCTCTTGTCCCAAAATTAAACAAGCATATAGCCTGGGAATTTAGAACATTCTCTGTCTGTGCCTTAAAACATTCCTTGGCTATTCCAGCCTTTAATAGAAAAAAAAAGAAAGGTGTTTTTTGGTTATTTTGCTTTGATTATTTGTTTTTATTAAACACAATTGCAAACATTTTCAGGGAGTATAAATGGGGGGGAAATTTCAGGAATAAAAAATTCAGAAAGATAGACAGGAAATAAAATAAGTCAACAACTTTTAGAAGAAATTATATGCAATTTGAGCAAAGGGGAAAATTCTTGATTACAAAACTTTAATTCACATAGAAGTAGTAATATCTTGAATAAATATTTCCAGAGTGGTATCAATTCCATAAGCATTTATTAAGTTCTTACAATGTGCAGAGCATTACATAGGCACAGTAGATGAAAAGTTAGGTAAGATATAAACCTTGCTCACAAGCAATTTATAATTTAGCAGATTGCAACAGGCAGCTACTTAACCTTTGAAAATTAAGCCTACTTAATACAGATAGAAACCAAAAGAAGCTCAGAGACTGTGAGCTACCTTGAAATAATGTTTTTCCCCTTCATTTTGCCAAATGTACTACTTACTCCCAAAGCACGTACAGTTGATAACCTTTTAATAGAATTCTCTAGGTAATTTTTGATTGGTGAAATACAACAGGATATTTGTACAAAATGTTCCTTTTAAGGGAAAAATAAATATGAAAGTAGGTTTAATTAAGCTTAATATTTTATATCTCCATTTTTACTTTAAAAATGAAGACATGACAAGTATCTAAAACCTTATTTTCATGATTAAAAGAAAACAAAATGTGCTTCTTTTTTCCCTACAAAGAGGTGTGACACTAAAGAGAACTTCAATTGGAATTAAATGCTACACTGGATATTATATTATGCATTTCTCCAAGGAAGCTGTGAAGTTCCATCAGAAATGCTTAGATGTTCAGAGTGGGCTGACACCCAACCTAACAGAATTAAAGCATGAGGCTTTCACGCTGCTTGCTGAGTTTTTACTTTCATTTTTTTTTTCTAGAAATGAAATCAATATTGACAATTCTGGCAGAATATAATTTGTTTTTGTTTCTTTTTTCTTTTCCTTCTGATACATAAACTACAGTACTACAATTTCTGTTACATAATGCTTGACTCTTATAAATGAAATAATAGTTCTCAAATCATATATTGGGACTACATTTCATTTCATTGTTCAATTTTGGAGAATCCAAAAGAAAATAAAAGAAGGAAAGGAGAAGAGAGAAGGGATATGGAAGGGAGGGAAGACATTTTTGTTGCTAAATTTTGAGGATACTGGCTGCCTAAGGACAATCGCATCTAAAAAGGAAAAAAAAAAAGGTCAAGAATTGACCAAAAAAAAGGGCTGTTCTCTTGCCCACAGAAAAGCTGCCTTTATAGTATGACAAAGGCAGAAAACCTGTTAGGGGAAAAATGAAATCTGCAGTCCTATAGAATCAGTGATTCTTTCCCCTGGTCAGCAAAGAAGAATGTTCTCTTCACTTCATCCTCCATTAATGAGAGAATGAGAACAGTATTCCCACAGCCCTTTCAAAAGCTATTTGTCATTCATCTGGTCCTATGCAGTTAAGTTGATTTCTTCAGTAAGCAGCTCACTCAGGCTGTTTGCCCCAGCTGAGCACAAAGCTCTTAACATAATGAGGACCATCAGGCTCTTCTGTGTTATTAGGGAAAGATATTTCTTTGTAGAGGGTCCCAAATGCACTGGCCTCAAAAATGGTCATTTTACATGGAAATTTGCACTAACCCTTTTGAAAACTGTTTTCATATTTAATCTAATCTGGCAGATGTTTTATTTTTTATTATTATATTTATTGTTTATAAGTATATATTTACTATGGGAGAGAGTAAGGGGAGATACTCTACTTGAAGAAAGTAGAAGCAGAACAGCAATATTTAGCTAAGCAAAGTGATATCCTAAGGTCACAGCCCTTTTCTTTTTTTTATTATAACTTTTTATTGACAGAGCCCATGCCTGGGTAATTTTTTTTACAACATTATCCCTTGCATTCACTTCTGTTCCGACTTTTCCCCTCCCTCCCTTCACCCCCTCCCCCCGATGACAGCCCTTTTCTTTCTCTTACTTTCTTCTTTTCGGATAGAGAGCCTGCCTTTCAATCTCCTGGAAGAAATAAGGGAAATACATATATTTCATATATATCTATATCTATATCTATATGGAAAATATAACAAGTACAAATATTATGTGGGCAATTTATGAACCCATAATATTTATTGTGTCAACTGATGGAGTAGAATGTATCAACTGATGGAACACTTCAGTTAAAGTAACTAAGAAGATGCTGAATATTTGTTGTTTGTCCTTCATTTTCGAAGAGAACCATGACATCAGGAAGGTGACTCCATGACATGCAGTGAATTGGATTTCAGTGAAGGACACTGTGCAAGGTCACCTGCCTCACTTTTCCCTCCAGAGTCATCTGGATCCAGTGGCCAGATATAGATCAGGACAATTGGAGATGGCTCAGGTAAATTGGGAGAACTTGACCTTTTTAAGCTAAGGTCTTCAACAGTTATCCCTTTAATCAGATGAGAGCCCAGCTATTGAATCAAAGTCACTGAAATAGCTGTAAAAAGTACTTAATTAGTTTGGAAAGAATGGAACCCACTGGATACTGCAATGGAATTGGTTAGAGATTCAGTCATGAATCCATAGGTCCATGGATCATGGATAAAATAGCAAGGCAGTTTGGAACATTCAACTCAAAGGTCAGTTCTAGAGAGAAAAGCAGTTCTATCAACCCCCCTATAAAAATAATTCCTTTGGGTATTCAAAAGTAGAAGAATCTGTACCCCTTTGACTAGAATTAGACCTTATGAACTTCAGAAGGTCAGAAGATTTTGGACTGTCCACAAATGACCCTGAAACAGCAGTGGTTGCATTAGGAGCTAAGGACAAACTAAATACATTAAGGAAGGACAGTTTGGGGATTCTAAAAGCAAATAATGATGCCTTGGGAAAGGTGTAAAAAGGACAACCAGCAAAAGTACTTTCATGAGCTATTAGTTACTCCTTTTGCTCATCTTAATGTGTCATCTCAATAAGCTCAATTTTCCTGGACTCTTGTTTATATTTGTAAGAGATTGTGTCCCAGATTTTTTTGAGTGATGTACCAATCATTCTTACTTTTCAACCTTAGTTAATACTGTTTTTAAAAGCTAATTTTGTCTGTCCAGCTAATTATTATCAAGTGATCATTAATAATGGAAAACACAAAAGTGGAGTTTCCTGAGCTATAGACCTACATCTCCAACCCAGTAGGATAAACTCTAGCCTCTAAAGGGACAAATAGCCAGCCTTCCACTAGGGAGACATACTGCCAGGACAAATGGGGGTTTGGGAGAGGAGTCCCAGAGCACTGATTCATCAGGCTGACTGTAACCAAAGAAAGGTATACTCTATTTCCTACTCTATTTCCTCTGCAATTCAAATGTTAAGAAGGGAGGGGACTGTGAGAACTAATTTATGTTTGACTCCACACTTCAGGAATAAAGCACATATCTCTTCATTCTGAAAAAAGTCAAGAATCTTAAGCACAGCTGGACTTGAGGAGTATTTGTGCTTTAGAAATCTCTATTAATAATCTGTGAATCTCTAAAGGAAAACAGAGTCCAAAAGAAAGAACAAAATTACAGAATTTTAGAATCTCTAGAAGGAATTTCAGTAGTTATCTGTAGCCCGACTTCTGGCTAAGGATCTCCAAGGGAAGAGAGGACTGCCCTTCACAGTATCCTAAAGGCTTTAATTATTGGGAAGTTGATTTTTTTTGGGGGGGTGCCAAATCTAAACCTTCCTCTTTACAATATCCACCCACAGCTCTAGGATCTATCCTCTGGGAAGAGAGCAATTTCAATCCCTCTTCTACTTAATATCCTTTTAAATACTTAAAGAAAGCTGCCTTGCCACCTTCTCCTCCCACATGCTATCTTCTCCCTTTTAATTATCTCTTGTATCAGTTAAACATTCCCAATTTCCTTCAAACTTTTCCTCACAGGACATGGACTAATGGCCTTGACCATCATGAATGCTCTCCTCTGGATGATCTCTAACATCACCTATCTTGAATAAAAAACTTCAGATGAAGTCTGATCTAAGCATTATTGTTAACCTACTTATTCCTAAAAATCATGCTTCTTAATGCAGTTGTCTGTCTGTCTGTCTGTCTTTCTGTCTGTCTCTTTCTTTCTCTCTCTCACTGTCTCTCTCTCTCACTGTCTCTCTTTCTTTTCCCTCCTCCTCTCTCTCAAACACACATGTACACACACACTCACTCTTTAGTCCTCTAAACCCCTTCATCTTTTTCAGACAAATTATTATTAAACTAGGTCTTAACCTGTGAAGTTGGTTTTAGAATGAAGGTTAAGATTATGTTTGTCCCTAATGAAGGAAACAAATATTTATTAAGAGCCTAAAACATATCAGGCACACTGAATGCTAAGCTCTTCATAAAGACTATCTTATTTGGTCCACATAATAACTGGGGGAAATATTTATATTATTATTATCCCCATTTTATTTGATGTGACCGAGGAAGACAGTGTTTAAGTGGCTTACCCAGTCACACAGTTAATAAGCATTTGAGGGCAAATTTGAATTCATATCATTCTGACTCCAAGCCCAGTGTTCTATCCATTGACCACCTCGCTGCCTCTATTGAGTTATGTCACCAGATTCAACCCCAATGCCTGTGAGAGATTTTTGGAACAGTTCCTGATTCTGAAATACCACAATTCTGTCTAAGGTAAACCATTTCAAATGTAGAATGCTTCTCATCTCCTTCTATAAATTAATTTCCTGTTTTTTTCCCTGCTCCTCTCCCTCTTGACCTAGTCATACTTTTACTGCCCATACCACATCCATTATTTCTCCTCCACCACAATCCCTACAGTTGTTTTATCTTGAGATGTCCCTTTTTTAGCTCATTACTTCACTCTCCAATCTCTGCCCTGACAAAGGAAAAGAATGAGAAGCTCAGATCTCCCCTTGTCATTTAAGAGGCTTCCATTTAAATTATCATTTTTTGGTACTTCTCTGTTATCCAGCACATACAACCATAAGTAAAGAAAAAGCCATTTAAAAATACTCCTAGGTGTTTGGGATTCTAGAATTTTCTTCCTATTGCTTTTAAAATAATAATGAAAGACAAAGCCTTGCCCAGCTATCCTCTCCAGCTGACCCTAGGGTAGCATTTGCCGTCAATTCTACCATTAAAATAAACCATCAAAATAATCTTTTTGTCAAGCTTCTTTTTGTTTCCTCCCTTACAGACTTGCTTATGGGGCCCAGGGGGGTTGGAAGAGTTGCAGGGGAGGGACAAAATAGGGTTATTGAAATCTTGCAAAGGATTAAAGTGAGCAGCTATAGCTGTTCTTTCATAAACATTAGAAGCCCAGGAGTTGTGTCAAGGAAAGAACAAACATTATTACAGTGCTCAACTAGAAAAATTGGGGAGCAGCTAAGTGATGCAGTGGACAGAGCACCAGCCCTGAAGTAGGAGGACCTGAGTTCAATTCTGATCTCAGACACTTAACACTCCCTAGCAAGGAGTGACCTTGGGCAAGTCACTTAACCCCAATTGCCTCAGCCAGAAAAGAAAAGAAAAATTGGACATTTACATAGTTAGATCTTCATGCTGCTTCCTTGATAAACAAAAGGAAAAGGTATCCAACCAGAGCTGCTAAAATTTACAAAGATAAGAAGTCAAATCAAGAATTATTTATTAAAGCACTACTACATACTGTAGTATAGTACTAAATCGTGGTTGAACACAAAAGAGCAAAAACAGTTCCTGGACTCAAAAAGGCTTACACTCTAACAACTTTGGAACAAGTAAGACAAATAAAGGATCAATTTGATATAATCATAGAAGGAAGGCACTACCATTAAAAGGGACCAAGAAAGGCTCCTAGCTTAAGGTAGAATTTTTAACTTATGCTTGCACAGGACTCCTTGGGAAAAAGCCTGATGTTGGGAACAACTGAAGGTAGAAGCAGAAGGGGATGACAGGATGAGATGGGTAGATAGTGTCATGGAAGTAAAAATACTAGCTTGGATGAACCTTGGGAGATAATGAAAGTTAGAAGGGTCTAGAGTGCTATGATCCCTGGATCCATGGATTGCGAAGAGTCAGACATAACTGAATGAATGAATAACAAAAGAAGGAAGCCAGGAAGTAAAGATGAGGAAGGATAGAATCACAAATGTGAGGGACAGTCCTTAAAAAAGCATGATCAGGTGCCTGAGTTTCTCATTCAAGAGACAGTAAGGAAACCAGTATCACATGCCTCTGCTTATAAAGTGTGGAGAAGGGAGTAAGATACAAAACCAGAAAGGTTAGAAAAGATAAGGTTAAAATCCAAAAATTATTTCCTTTTTAATCCTAGAAATAATAGGAAGAATAATAGGAAGTAATAGTCAACAGGTAAAGTAGAAATTCCAGGCAATGGTTTTAACTTCTAGAATTGACCCTTTTTTGTTTAGCCAATAAAAATGGCCAACTCTTTTGAGACCTTCAATGAAAAATAGATCATTTCATTTGTCACATACTTCCTATTATTATACAGTGTCCTGTAATAGTTTATTCAGGTTTAGATTTACAGATATGGAACAGGAGCAAATAAGAATTTATCTATTTTTTTTTTTTAACTTTTGAACAACATCAGGGAACGAATACTGCATTGACTTAGCTACAAATAAAATATACTTCCTTTCTCATTTGTATGAATTATTATTATTGTTATCATTGTTTTATTATTTGGGAGCTTATCTAAATCAGTGAGCTTATAAACTCACTTTTATAAGCAAAGGAAAAAACACTTTTTTCATTTTTCAGACCAACAATGCTCAATTCTAATACATAAAGCACATAGTATTTAGGGGCAGGTAGGGCCAAAAGCCTGAATTCAAAGCTGTGTGACTCTGAGTAAACAACCTTACTTGCCTCAGTTTCTTCATCTGTAAAATGAGCTGGAGAAGTAAATGGCAAACCTCTCCAGTATCTTTGACAGCATAAACCCAAATGGGATCACAAATGTCAGACGGCGGAAAGCAATTAAACATATACCCTTTCCTTTCCCCTGTGTACTGAGTCATTTAGATGGGTGTGTGTGTGTGGGTGTGTGTGTGTGTGTGTGTGTGTGTGTTGTTTAAATAAGTAGTTTACAAACAAGGTCAAAGTTAAATTTTCAGTTTTCCAGTATAATTCTCATCTGTCCCTTAGCCTCTATTGCTAAACAAATCCAGGAACTTTTAAACCCCAAAACTTTAAAAAAAACTGATTATATTAGTCACACTCACAATGAGATGTATTTTTAAGGGAAGAACAGGGAATTTATTTACATAATAATTAACTATATGCCAAGTATTGTGCTAAGTGCTTCACAAATATTATCTCATTTGACCCTCCCAAAAACTGTTTTATAACTGATGATATTGAGGAAATTTTAAGTGACTTGTCCAGAGTCACACAGGGTATGTGAGGAAGAATTTGAACTCCAATCTTCCTGACTTTTGACCCCCACCCCCCCATTCCCATCAATCAAACACTGGAAAAAAGACAATGGTTCTAGAGATAACACAATACTTCATTCTTCACAGGACATATGCTCCTCACACTACATATGGTCCCTGGGCTTCACTGGCTAAGGTCCATCTTTAGATTAGATTTTCTGGAAATGAGTGTCTCTTGTATAATTGTTAGATCCTGCAGATTCAGATAATGTACGCAGGATTAAATTGCTTTTCTGCCCATATGTGTAGTCAACATCTCCCTTTGGGACAATCAGTGATTATTGTTTCAAAAAATGCATACAATATCAATTGAGACTTGTTATTTGTTAAATTGGTCTACTCAACCATGAAATCATGGAATAATTAGGCTGTGGTTCAACACTCTTTTTCTGAGCTAGATCATCCCTAAAATTATATAGGATCTTATATAAGCACATATATTAATTTGGATAAAACTGACTTTTGTTTTTAAAAAAAAAAAGTTTAGATTTCCCTTTATTTAAATGGCATTTTCTCAGCAGTAAATAATTACATTAACAAAGTAAAAAATGAAGTGAATAAAATAAAATAATTTTAAAAGACTAATATGCCTTTGATATAGAAGGATTAATGCACAATGCATGGCATATATTACGTATTTAGCAAATATTTGTTGATTATCTATTGACTCATTTAATACAGATTATCAGCTAAATAACTGTATGTACATTGGCAGTAGGCTTTTCTGTTAGCTTAAAAAAGGACAAAGTCTCCCACTACATTGACAGCCATCTTCAGTTGTCCTTACCTATGTCTTGCCACTGAACTCTGAATGACTCTGGAGGAGAGAGTGAAGCTGATGACTTTGCACAGCCCTGTCTCACTTAAATCCAATTCATTTACAAGTCAAGCATCACCCTATTGATGTCATTAGTCTTCTTTGAGAACAAAGGAGTACCATGAACAACAGCAACCCTCCCCTCTCTCATTAAAAGAAAAAGAAATCTCAGTTTAGGATCATATCTGACAGAAAACACTGCATTATAGACAAATAATCTGATAAGATTTATCTCCTGAATATCCATCAGATAGTAAGAAAGCTAATGTACCAATATTTTTTCTTTCTTTCTTTTACTTTATTACACTGGGTCCAAAGAACTTGTTTTTTTTCCATATCAATTGCCTGGTTTATCTAAGATTACAAAAATCATATTTCCACCTCAATGTGGCTCTCAAAAGAAAAACCTGTAAGAGTGATTTTTTTTAAATCCCTAGGAAACAACAATCATTTTTTTTTAAAATATGTGATCTATGGCTCTTGAAAAGGTGACACACAAAAAAGAAAGCAAATCCCTCCGTTTCTCTGAGTATTTTTAACCTGTCCTTTTCAAATCTAAATCTGGGATTCTATTACCAAAAGCCTGTTGTAATAGCTATGTTGAGAAAAGGAAGAGATCCTGGGTCTCTTTGTGAATCAATCAATATGGAAGGAGTTATTTTATCTGCCACAAACTTTTCCTCTCTCTTTGTTTTTTTTTTTATTGAATTGAATTTTTTTTTTAAAAAAAGCAAGAGCTTAAAATTTCTCAATCGGGTCCAAATTTCAAGGAGGGCTCTCTTAAGTATAATTTATATGTAGATGTTTCTACTTTCTCCCACAGTCCACCTCCTATATCCCACCATCACCTCAAAAACAACAACAACAAAAAAAAAAAAACCTTTCATCTTTAAACTAGATTTAAGATATCTTTCGTACCTTTGCATATTTTAAAAAGATAAATGTAGGCTATGTTCCATAGGAACAAATATCAATTTGATAAATATAGTTGTTCATTTTTAAGCCTAAAAGAACAATTAAAACATTCAATAAATCTGTATACATTATGGAATCCACTTATCTCTCACTGTAATAAAACTAGTTCCAACAAAGAACATGTCTGCAGTCTTCAATCATTTCAGTGTACTAATTACTATGCATAGGACAGTAAGGTGGCACAGTGCCAGGTTTGAAATCAGGAAGATTCATTTTCCTGAATTCAAATCTGATCTCAGACATTTACTAGCTGTGTGACCTTGGGTAAATACAATCCTGTTTGCCTCAGTTTCCTCATCTGTAAAATGAGATGGAGAAGAAAATGGCAAATCACTCTAGGATCTTTGCCAAGAAAATCCCAATTGGAGTCATGGAGAATCAGATATTACTGAAAAACAAATAATTATGAGGTTGAAATTCTTCTAGGACTATTTTTAGAAAGTGAATGCCTTTGAGTCCATCCTGTAAGAAATTAAGTAAGTAGAGGTCCGAACTACAATAAGTGAGAAAAACTATCTGATCTTAGTTGTTCACCAAACACAACAGTTGGTCCAGTACAATAAGTAAAAAAAAAAAACTTATATACTAAGACAATATATTTGAAATGGAAACTAAATATATTTTCAAAAAGTAAAATATCAAACTGCAAAGTGGATTCACTGAAATTCATGTACTTCAATTCATCTTTACCTAAATGAATTGAAATCTTTTTTTTTACACTCAAATTAAACCAGAAGATGGTTTTATAATTTTTATATTATATTTTGATCTTATAGTGTGCTTGTATGTAAATATAAATATGTGTGTATATATATGTAATATATATAAAACATTCAAACAAGTACAATAGATACATATATGTGAATACATATATATTAGGTACAGTATAACATGATATTTTAAAAAAGTAATAGTTATTTAAAATCTGTATTCTGGCCACACAACTATGGGCTTACAATGTTTCTAAGTTGCCTATCTGACTGAACTAATTAAAATCTTTCTTCCATAACATCTGAGGAATGAACTCTACCAGTTCATCCAAAGCCCAGAAATTTACAGTTTATGAAACTATCTGATGCAAAAGGGAAATTTCAGCATCAAGGACCAGAAAGTTCAGTAATGAACTTCATACTCAGGATTCATATGCCTAAAAGAAACTAAGAGAGCAGGGTGAAGGCCAAAAAAGCACAAAAGTACCATCTTCCTTACTTTTTCACAATAACCCCTTTTTACCTTTAAAATATATTTTTTAAAAAGACAGGCAGGATTTGGGGGAGGGCTCCCTTCAGGTATACTGACAAAGAGCTCATACTTTCATTATGTTAAAAGAGGATTGGAAAGCATCTGATTTTCTTTTTGGGTGAATATAAAATGTTTTGAAAGAATAGGGAAATCTGTGCTTTTCCAACAATGGTTCTGGACACCAGCAGCTGTTGTTTGGGGCTTTATATCATAAATAGCTTACACTTCAACGCTGAATTCTTAGTGATTGTGTTACATTTTGATAACAATTTGTTGCAACTACAAAACACCTAGGAGGTTTGTGGTATTATTTTTCTGCAATGATAATTTTTGTGAAAGGAAGAATGGGAGAGGGAGAGGGAGAGGAAGAGAGAAAAGGAGGGGGGGAGAGAGGGGAGAGGGGAAAAGAGGGAAGAGAAGGAAGAGAGGGAAAGAGAGAGAGAGAGAGAGAGAGAGAGAGAGAGAGAGAGAGAGAGAGAGAGAAACGCGCGCGAGAGAGAGAAAGAGAAGGAGAGAAAGAGAGACAGAGACAGAGAGAGAGAGAGGAGAGACAGCAGAGAGAGAGAGAGAGAGAGAGAGAGAGAGAGAGAGAGAGAGAGAGAAGGAGAGAGAGAGAGAGAGAGAGAGAGAGAGAGAGAGAGAGAGAGAGAAGAATATGAGAAGGAGCAGAGGGAGAGAGGAAAAGGAGAAAGGGATAGAGGGAGAAGGAAGGAAAAGGATAGGAAGAAGAAAGGGAGAGAGAAAAAATGTGAGAGGAGGCAGAAGGAAAGAAAAGGGTAGCAGAAGAAGAGGGGGAGAGGAAAGAGAAAAGAAGAACAGGAAAGAAGGAAAGGAGGATATTCTGCCTAAATTCCATTCTCTTTGGCCTTTTAAAATGTAACTATAACCAATGGTGCTATCTCATCAAGAAATTCCTTATTTTTTTTTTCCTTCAAATACAAAAGCACACAAAAGAGGACATAACTGACATTTATCTATAGTGAAACACCCCACCCCTCAAATGGAGCAATTAAATGAAGCCAGAATTGTTGTTTTTTTAATCTTCTCAAGATTATATGGCATATTTTCCCCTCAGGAAGCTATTGACCTTTTTAAGCTAGAAAGAGTGTTTATAAACTGAAAACTTCTTTTCTGTTAAAAGTATGTTACAATTTAATCAAATATGATCTTCCTTATATTTAATAAAAGCTCCATTTTTTAGAGGCTTCATTAAAAAGGTAAATAACAGCCAAACAAAAGTACATAGAGTATCATAATATACTTTAAATTGTATCTAACATTAGTTTGGACCAATTGTCTGCTTTATTAGTGAGGTCCCCCTAAATGGAGTTCTATAATAGTGAGAAAGATATAGCCGGGGTAAAAAGGCAGGCTAGTTCAACTCAATCGTGGGAGTGCCAGTCTAGCCATTGAAAATGTGCAGTCAAATGATTTTGTCTACTTTTGCCTTCTCAGGAAAACTTTGCTATCCTTTCCAAGTTTACTCCAGTTTAAAATAAATAAAAACAAACAAAAACTAATAAGTGACCTTGTTAATATTATGAAAAATAGAATTGGGCTTTTTTTTTCAATCTCTATTATGATGTAGTAAAATGGGGAGGAATAGGTTTGATCTAATACTTTACTCATTAGTATCATTCTCCACGTACAACACTTAATGGGCCAAGCTCTGTCATAAGGTTTGACAACATCACATCCTGGTGGATGAGCCACTCCTGACCCTTGACTGGGAGAAGCAAAGATCTTTAGTGCTGTCACTCTAAGGGATTTTTTGAGCTTCTTCCTAGAGCATTCTGACTTCAGAACAACAAAAGCTTAAAAAGAAAATGCTGAAGTATTTATTGACAGACTTGATTCCTTTATAAGAAAATATCTCTGATGTACTGAAAGTGGCTTGCTGGCAAAGCTTCACACTGATTGATTTGTGAAATTCCTAGAAGCCACACAAAGGGACTAGAGTCTGAAGATGGAAGTTAAATGTGCATCATAATATATTTATTGTCCTAGAGAACCTTTGCTAAAGGTCCTGCTTGCTTCCTTAATCCCAATTAACCCATTATTCTTATAGCACATTCTCTTTCTTCTTACTTTATATTCTATTTCTTTTCTTCCTTTTCATTGGGTTTCTTCAATTGCTTTTCCTCCTCTCTTCTCTCTCTATTGTCAACTTCTCTTCCCCTCTAACCTCTCTTTATTCTGTCCTCTACAACTGGCAATGCCTACATCATCAAGCCCAAGTGGGATCAAAGCCAATCCTGCTAGCAAGGAAGGCAACAGATACACACAAACACACACACACACACACACACACACACACACACACACAGACAGAGCTGGCCTTTCATAGAGGCAGATAGAATAGGCAGCCACTTAAAGTCTGAGGTGTAACATAAGGCATGTCAGAAAGGAATTTCCCTTACCCCCCCTATCTAAAATATCTCTAAATCATATTCTTCATTTTACTATGCTTTAGTATCTGAAAGTATATCAATTAGATTTATTTGAATTAATATGGAAATTCTCCTGAAAGGACTAAAAGGAAATTACTGGATCATTAGAACTATTCAAACTTGAGTACAAATGTATTTCCTTTCAGAGACAGCCCCATTGTGGGAATGGGAACTGAAATAAAGTGAAGGAGTAAGAAAAATAATTTTTGAATATGGATACTTTTAAATGAAAAGTAGACCTCAGTGTAATGCTCACTGGGTTTGGCTTTAGGCAACCAAAGATACCACAAGAAAGGTGATTTGAAACATGTACAGAAAGGAAAATGGGAGCTGCCAAAACACACTTCACTCTAACTCTTAAGTTTTGCATACTACTAACAATAGATAAAACATATGCAAGGTAGAACTGGAAAACCCAACACTATGTGGCAGGTCCCTATGCAGGAGCAAATGTCACCAAAGGGCATTTTGTTTTAGGAATATATCTGTCATTTTTCATTCAAATTAAATTTACCTTTTTGTGGTATGCCACAAAGGAAACTCTAGAATAAAGACCTTTGAATAAAGAAATGCAAAATTACTCTTTGTTGTCTCAACTTCTCTATTCAGAGCTCAAAATTGATGAGGCACTTTACCATCACTTTCTCATCCTTGTTCAATTTTATCACCTGATTTTATAGATAGAAATTCATGATGATAAGGAAATGAAGAATGGTTTCAGGAATAATAGTATAACAGGGAAACTTGAATAATAGCAGAGTGATCCAGTTAGAGCTGGACTTGAAATCAAGACTTATGTTCAAAAAGCAGCCCCTAGAAATTAATAGTTGTATGAACCCAGAAAATGAGCTTCAATTTCTTTATCTATAAAATAGGCTTCTTAATACACATTGTTGCAGTGATCAACCATGATTCCAAATTATATGTTCCCATTTCCTTTCAGAAAGGTGATGGGCTAACTATGGAGAATGATATGTACATTTTTGGATATGGTCAATTTGGGAGTTTGTTTTTGTTTACTAAAATACATGTTACCATGAATGCCCTTTTTTAGAGTGGGTTGGAGCAAGAAGGGAAGCAAACAAATACTTAAAAATAAATTTTAGAGATGCAACACTGTTTAAAACAGCTCTCTTTGTGATAGCAAAGAATTGGAAATTGAGAGAACACCCATCAATTGAGGAATGGCTGAACAAATTGTGGTACATGAATGTAATAATATATTATCATTCTGTAAAAAATGATGAACAAGCATATTTTGGAAAAACCTGGAAAAAGTTACAGGAACTGATGCTGAATGAAGTGAGCAGAACCAGGACAGCAACATTGGCAATGATCAATTTTGATAGACTTTGCTCTTCACCACAAAACAGTGAATTAAAACAATTCCAAAAGACTCATGATGGAAAATGTCATCCAGAAGAAGAACTATGGAGTTTGAATATAGATCAAAGCATACTATTTTTACTTTTTTGTTGTTTTTTTTTCCCTTTCTCATGATTTTTCCTTATTCTTCTGATTCTTCTTTCACAACATTGCTAATGTGGAAATATGTGTAATATGATGGTACATGTATAACCTATATCAGATCAATTGTTGTCTTGGGGAGGAGGGAAATGAGGGAGGGAGAAAAATGGAAATCAAAATCTTATAAAAGTAAAGGTCAAAAACTAATAAGTTTTTTTTAAGACTCAATATATGCCATCTTATCTCACAGGAAATAGAAAGATGACATTATCCATGTAGTTTTAATCACATAAATGTCTGCTCTTAACAGGAGTCACAGCAACAGTAGCAATAGAGTAGTAGCAGCAGAAGTAGCTGCTAAAACTCCTTTGCAGGCACTATGAAATATAACATTCCCAATAGCTTATGTTGCATACAATAGGTGGAAAAACTAATATTTTTTTTTGAAAAGTTGTCTGGCCCTAGGACTTGATCTGTTTAGTTTGACTCCTGAAGAGATCATTTGCTTCTAACTCAAAATATAATACTGATAAGAGAAGATATATTCATAAACCAATAATTTATATTTCTGGCTGTTAACTCTTAACCTTTACCACAAGGGATGGAATAAGAGCTAGTAAGTAGGTGTTCCTACATTAGCCCAACAAACATTCTGAAGACTCAGAAAAGAAAAGTGGTTACCATGTAACCCTTCCAGGGATTGCTCAGTTGTGCATAGAGGAGTTATCTATTTCCCTAGCTGTGGAGAAACAACATGGAAGAGACGATCTGGGTAAAATAAAGATACAAAACATATACAAAGTAAATGCAAAATAATTCTGAAGTAGTACTAGAATTTAGGAGGACTAAAGGAAGTCTTACTCTGAGGTGGTGAATGAGCTTAACTTTGAAGAAAAAGATTTTAAAAGGTAGCTATGTACAAAGGAGCAAAGATGGAAGTTGGAATATTGTAAGTGAAGAATAAAAAGTAAGGCTCTTTGCATTGTAGAGTACATGATGGGTCATTAGCCTAGAAAGAGCTACAGCTAGACTGGGAAGGGCTTTAAATGTTCCTTGTGCTAAGGTTTATCAGGAATAGGGGAAAATGTTTCTATACAATATGGCTTGGTGTGTTACTAGAGGAAAAGAGAAAAAAAGAAATACTACTTTCCATCCTGACAGAAACACACATTAACATGCTTTAGTGGGGAGGGAAAGAGGGTAAATGGAAAAATCCAAGTGAGTGTCAAATTTATTTATTCATTTTTTTGAATGTCAACAACACAGACAGCACTGAGGAGTGCTGTAGCTTAAAATTCTGGATCTACCATGCATCTGACTTTGGAATGTCACCTTCCTTTCCTGAGTTATATTTTCCTCATCTGCAAAATGTGAATAGAGATCCTGATCTATGTCAACGAGTTATTATGTGGATTAATTAGGAATTATAAAGCATTTCACAACTACAAAATGTCTTATAAATAATACAATAACCTCTGGCATTTTTACAGAATCTTTCCACACCAGCAGCGAATACTCTATTATTGTACATATAGGCCCTAGGAATTTATATTCTAAATTCTAGTAGGAATAAGCTCAAAACTCAGTAATGTCAGAAAGCTTTTATAAGGAAGAAGAGGTTAGGATCAAGGAAAGAGGCCACAATGGAAAAAAGCCAATAAAATGTAGGTATAACTGCTATTATTAAATCATAGCCTCAGTGCTACTCATAATAATTCCACCACAGATAGTCATAATCAATAATGTACATGCCTTCTTTGTGTTCTCTACAACTGATTATTTTTACTGTACCTAACTTCACACTACTATACAATGCATCTTTGTATTATGTAAAGTACACTATTTAGACATGTTGACTTCTCTAATTAGTCTATAAATACTTGACTTTTACCCACTGCTTTGGTAAGTGAGATAATTGCTAAGGAAAGGCCAAAGCATTTATGGTCAATCAGATGACGAGAAGGGGAATATGGTCCTGTTAGCTGAGTAAAATGTAAAACATTGTGTGGCAAGGCAGAAGCTATTAGCAGGATCAATATTTTCCCTAGTACCTTAATAAATCATTATATCAAAGCTCAGTCTCAGGAAAGAGAAAACCTCAGTCTACCTCCATGGAAGCTTCCAATTCAGAAAATAAAGCCCTATTTAAATTACAAAGGCCTAATTGGTGTACAAAGGGAAATGGCAACTTGCAAGAATAGTGTTCTTGTGCTAAATGTGTTTGAGTTTTGAATCATTAGTGATAGAAGTAAAGCAGAAAGACAAAGAACGCTGCTACTTTCTGGGCTGAACATGTATAATTTGCAAACTGGTAAATATGTATGAACCTGCTCCTCTGTAGCCACTGGATGACATATTGTTTTATAGAGATATCATAAAGCATTAGAATCTGAGGAAAGGAGGATTAAGCAGTTATAACTCACATCCTTCCCCCATTTAAGCATTTTCAATCTTCCCAGAACTACCCACTTTAATTCAAATAATCTAAAGGGGGGGGGGTGATTTTACAAAATAAGGCACACTTTGATGCCAATGGTCAAATGAAGAATTAAGAGCAAGAAGTCAAATTCTATAGTAATCTAACTACATTTGATATAAAATAACAACCATGTTTCCCAAAGTATTTAACTGTACCTACCTCTTCTATACCTTTCCTCAAAAAACTCATTAATTTGTCCATTCTATCTATCCATCCATTCATTCATCTATATATCTATCTAACCATCCATTCATTTATATATCTATATCATATACACACACAAACATATATATGAATGTATATACATATACATATATATATATATAATTTCTCCTTAACTAATAATCTTTCTTTTCCCTCTAATTGGCAGTGAAGAAAAAAAAGAAATGCATCTCAAAGATTCACACTGAGGAAGAATCTGCTTCTCCTAACTCCTCTCCAAAAAAGCACACTTTTAGTCACACTTAAAGCTAATGTCCCTCAAAGCACTTCCCACACAAATCATCCTGGTTGAGTCACTAACTTGACTTCAATGTGACTCTCTTGTGGCACCTTTGTCATGTAATGACAGTAATATATTTCTCTGGAGAGCTCAGAACACTTACCAGGTGTTATCTCATTAATCCTTATAACATCCCAATAAGGCAAGGCACTAAGAGAATGAACAGGGAAGCTGAGGCATGAAAAGGTCAACATAAAAAAAGAATCCATAAACCCCAGACTCCTTTAGTCATTCATTCAGTGTCTTAAATGTTGTTGTTACCCAATTAATACTACTCACTGTACAGTTACTATGTCCCCAGCCCTCTCTTAAGTGCTAAGGGGGGCTGTCGATGAATTTATAGTACACAGTGATGTCAGTACTCTACTCAAAAATCCTTAGGGGCTTTCCAGTGCCTGCTGAATGATGATCACTCTCTTTTACTTGACTTTCAAGGTCAAGCTGTGATACCATTCTTGTACCATACTATCTTTCCAGTTTTATTTTTTTCTTTTATCTTTGTTCATACTATTCCCTATACCTGAATTTCCTCTCTTCCTGAATATAACTATTAAATCTTTAGCTATTCTTTAAAGGTGGACTCAAATTTCACCTGTATACTGAAGGTTTTCTTGAACCTGACCTTCCATTTCAAATCTCATAGGGCACTTGCTTTTGCATCTCTCTAATACACTCATTAATTAATTGACAATTAGCTAATTATTTAATTACTTAGCTTCTATATTGACCAAATCAGTGTCACGTTTCATATTACTTTAAACTCTATAAGGGAAAACTTTCTATCTCCCTTCCTTTGTGCCTACTATCTTACAAATATAGGGGAGGCATTTAATAATGTTAATTGAAAGAATGAATTAACTCTGAAACACTAATTGGAGAGATGATAAATATATGAAAATGTGAATAACAATATAAGAATTAAGTAACATCATAGGACAACAATATAAAGGAGTGTCTCACCAGAGTACTTTATATAAGTGCCAAATCAGCAGCTCAGTCTACAAATCTTTATGTGGCAGAAATAGTGCTATGAAAATGGATAACAGAGAGAATCACTTGGGGCTTAGAATAGAGAAGGAAGATATTTTTGGAGGAAGTAAGATTTGAGTGGGCCATGAAGAATAGATAATCAAAGATAGAAGGGTAAAAGCATTCCAGGCATGGAAAATGGCAGGACATTACTATACATGGCAGGTTTCAGGAAGATAGGCTGCAGATAGGTGGAAGTAGGAAGTTAGTTTAATGGTATAATGAGATATAAGGTTGGAAAGCGAGCCTGATACCAAACTAGAATGGGTCCTGAATAGCAGACCAAGGATTTGGAACATAATCATGATAGTTTTGAGGATCTACAAAAAGGTTTTGAACAGGAGCAAGACCAGATGAAAACAGAAGATTAAATTGTCATAAAGTATAAGGTGGGTTTGGGTTCGAAGTCAGGAAGCCAACCTCTCAAGAGTCACAAAATATCATATGTTGTGAAAGTTAGAAGCAGAAATTTAGTTATAAGAAAAGAGTCTTTGATCACAACTAGTGCCAGTGCTCCATCTAGAAAATCATTACCTCCAGAAAAGTAACTTAGTGACTATTCAACACCTCAATGAACAATAATCTTAGGGCCTCAACATCATCCTTTGCTGCTGTGCTAAAGAGTAGGTCTTGGTTTACAAAATCTTGTCCAGGGAGAAAATCAATAGCATTTTATTTATAGGTAACACATTTCTACTCCACAGTCCCCCTTTCTGCTATTTTTAGTCACCTTTTGGATTATTTTTCAGTCACCAGCTTCGGAACTGCCTTTGGGATTTGATTGGCTGCATGAATTTTGCAGTATCTAGTCTGAATTATTATTCATTTGGGTGTCTTTGCTGAAGCTGCAGTTAATTTGCTTACCTCCTTGTTGAAGCATAACAGAGATGGCTCCAAAAGTAGAATGGGTAACACCCCAATCCCACACCCTAAGAGTTAGAACAGTTTCTGCAAAGATTTTGAATGACATTATAGAGGGACATGAGGTTTCTACTTTTATAACCAATGTTTGTGCATTCACCCATTGGTAAGACTATTGTTTGTTAATTTTGCTACAGCTTCTCCATCCACAAGCCTCACTTAAAAAAAAACCCACTCTGTGACAGGTAGAAATTGTTGATTTCTTACCCTAAATTAACTGGACAATTAAGTGATATTCACTCCTTTTGGGAACTCACAAAGGAAAAATTCTATCCATATCCAGATAAAGAACTGATAGACTCTGAATGCATATTGAATCATACATATTTCACTTACTTTATTTTTTTGTGAGTTTTTCTTTTTTATCTCTTTCTTTTTTCACAATTGTGACTAACATGGAAATATGTTTTATATGATATTACATGCATAACCTATATTAAGGTGCCCGACAATTTAGGGAATGGAAGGGAGGAAGGGAGAAAATCTTGTATAAAAATGAATGCTAAAAATTTTCTTGACATATAATTGCAGGAAAAAAATAAAACAGTATCAAAGAGAAAAAAAATTTACTCCCTTTTGTTGTGAGTGGAATATCAAAGTGACACAATGTCGAGTGGACACCTTAGATATAAAAATATGAAGAAGAGTTCAATAAGGGTAACTGAAATTGAATACTGAAGAATATTTTTTATAAAAGAGCTTCCATAATTGTTTTTAAATGCATTTCCTCCTGCCAGATTTCCTTTTAGTAGTTTAGTTAATATCCATGGGGAATGAAATTTTTTTTCTGATGAGAGACTATTTTCTACTTATGGCTTTCAAACACACACGTGAGCCTGGGCACACTTATCTCCTTCATGTGGGTGACAAAACCACATTGCAATACTATTCTATCCCCTTTCATTTCCCTGCCCTTTAATCTCACTTCTTTCCAATCCATTTGACTTTCATATCCAGAGAGGCACTATAAACAAGGATAGCAGGACATGTTACTGGAGGCAGTCTCAGTTCACGCACCACTCACCCAGCCAAACATTGGCAAACATACAAACATCTGGCCTGTTGGCAGGTCTCTGCAGAATTATGCTAATGCTAGGAGAGACCAAAGGGAAAGGGTATTTGCATTTGGACTACAATCATGCATACTTTAAATGCATAAAGTCTCTCAATATAGAAATACTACAGTACAAAAACACAGACAGGAACTACAGGACATAAAGAACCATTGATTCACCTTGGTCTTCACAAGTGGTCTCAAGGTGGTCTTGCCTTGATCTTTTTACTCTTGTCTCTCACTTTCAGATATAAATTAAGTTCTTAATATGACTTTTTTCTGCTCAAACACATGGGAGACATCACAGTATAACTCTACCTGTCCTCCTCTCCAAGTTGCAGAGGCAAAATCTGAAGTTCAGAAACATTCCAATCATGTTTCTTGAGCCTGAATTCAACATCCATCAACAAGTATTTATTTTGCCCCTAATAACTGCTACTCTAAATCAGAAAGCATGGCATAATGGATAAAGAATTGGCTTCATCATTAAGTATCTCTAGGTTCAAGTCTGACCTTAATAGATACTGACTTGTGTTGCTGAGCAAATCACTTAACTTTTCAGGTGCCTCTAGGAAACATTAAGAGAATAAGCTGAAGTCTGCAATAGTAGAGAGAGCTCCTCACACGATTATAATCACAGTCTGATGCAAAATAAAAAGTTCCAGTTAAATCCATCAGAGCATAGTATCCACTTGAAGACACTGCCCCTCATAGTACCCTAGAACTCACAGTATGTAATTATCTATAATACCTCTCATTGTACCTCCTATCACCTAAGAATTGTTTTCTGATGAAATGTCATGTAAATACATAAAAGGAAATATCATATCTCTAACACTATCATTTTAAGACTTATAGATGTTTAACTCACACAAACTTTTCATGGTAGGCAGTACATTTATTATTATTCACATTTTATAGTAAGAAAACTCACTTGGAGGCTATTGTTGTTATTGCTAATGTTCAGTCATTTTTAGGCTGACTATGACTCCATTTGGATTTTTCTTGGCAAAAAACTAAAGCAGTTTGCCATTTCCTTCTTCAACTAATTTCACAGATGAGGAAACTAAGGCATAGGGTTAAGTGACTTGCCCAATCTCACACAGCTAGGAAGTGTCTGAGGCCAGATTGGGCCTATTAACAACAGTAACTCATAACTTAAAACATATTTTCTTATAACAACTTTGGAAATATCACCATCCTCATTTTATAAAAACAACAAAATCCTAAAGGTGAGAATACTTTGTATTAGGTCCTATTGTATGTTAAGTGGGAAATGTAAGATTTTTACTTCTTTGTATTACAGATTTTCCACAAAGAGAATGAAGGTAAGGATTTGAAGAACTGAGGAGAAGAAAACTCAGGGAAGAACATTTTTAAATAAAAAACTGGGATGTTAAAATTTGAGAAGAAATGCTGAAAAGAAATCTCAAGAAGATAAGACACTTCTGGGTTAGATATCTATCACTCTGAAAGAATCTGCCTTTTTTGACAGCAAAGTAGCCCCTTTTAATGACATTTTAGTTAAACTAAAGTGATAGAGACCACAGAGTCAACCACAATAAGTTCTCTGGATATGTTAATCGGACTTTAGATGGCATAACAGGGGCAGGGAATAGTTAGAGAGGACACAATCTTTTCTGAAGAGACAATATAGAAGACCCTTCTTGTCCTCTGGATCCCCTCCAAACATCTTGGACTATTCTCCATGGGAAGCATTCCATAAAAGCACATGCTTCAGAAAGCTAGCAAAAGTCACTCAAATTATACAGAACTAGCTTATTTCACCTCTATCTCTATTTATTCCTTCTCTGCTAGCCCACCTTCATATAAACAGTATAAAACCAAGAATTTGCAAGCAGAAATTATCTTTAATTTAAAAATAAGACCTAAGCAGATTCCTGAGACCTATTTTCAATTATAACAATGCCTAGCTTTGTAATTTTTATATTTCAGCACCTTTATCAGTATCATGGTTTAAGAATAAGAAAACTAGGAAAAAACATGGAATACTCAAAAATCATGAATAGCATCTCTGAGACGGAAGTTCAGCATTATTAGACCAGATGAGCATCAAGTAACATCACACACAAAAAAAGAATGTAAAAACAAAACCAAAATTTAAATGAATATTAAAAATATGAGGAGTATGAGAAATTAGGTTTCCACAGATATTGTCAAAACAGGATGAAGGGAGAGATGAAGCATCTTATTAAGATATTTCCAACCAATCACTTTTTGAGTCAAAGAATTGGCTAAACAAAAAAGTTCCTGATAAAGGGACCCAAGCCTAAACCATCCCAAACCTAACCTAGTTAGTCAATGACAAGGCACAAGCTTTTTGACATAGGGAATGGGTGAATAAAAAGAATTATAAATCTGATCAACTGTAATTCACTCAAATTGTAAATCTGACGTGGACAATCTGAGCCTTGAAGGAAGTGATAAAGGAACAGTATAAACCTTGCTCTTGCTTCTACATTCCGTATGTGTCTCACTTGGGAGTACACCCGCTTCTGGTGAGAACCAGCAAATAAAGATTCTTCTCTCACTCTAACAGAGCATTGGTTGTAACACTACTCCTGGATTAGCCTGCAACTGGGGAAGCAGTTGGCAGCAGCAGTTTGACCCAGGCTTACTCCCCAATCCTGCTGGGTTCCAAAAGATCTTTTTGATAACAAAAAATAGATAAATCTTTTTAAAAGACGTCAATAAAGACTAATAACATTTTCTAATGACATGGAGGACATTCATTATGGAGTCCAAATGGAATTTGGATCCCCATTAGATAAATAGATCTTCCAGAGGCCGCTGTTGACAGATGACATTGTGTTTATTGAATCAAGCCCCAGAACACTGAAGATTTCTCAAAATGAATCTTGCTTAATGGGGATACAGAGAAAATAACTGTTTGGTGACTATTCATTATCCAGACTCATAGGTAGTGGGATGGGATAGATAAGGTCCATCAGCACATATATTTTTCCTAGTTGTTAATCAACGAGCATTGGACTAAGACCAGAATTAAATAAATAGCAAGAGTAATGGACACAAACATTTTGGAAACCTCAGAAAGCTTGTATTATTTCTAAACCTTTCCTTCCAAAAAGAGGCATATCTTTCTGTCACTAATACTCATCCAATAATACTACAAGTCACTAATTTCCATAGTCACTAAAGCACTGATGTTTGAAACTACTTAAAGAACAACTTACAATGAAGGACTATGAAACTAAGAGAAATTGCATAAAAGATAATTATCTGAGAGATATAAGATTAGATAAAAAATAAGATGGCCTTGTGATCAGCACTATTGCAAGGAGTATCCATATCACCAAAAGCAAATGTCAATTTAAGTTTTAAAATGTTATCATAAAAATGTAATAGAACACTGGTTTTTGAATATAAGAACCTAAATTCACATCCCAGTTCTACTGATTATTAACCAGGGTAATTATGAGCAATTCACTTCTGTAAAGGCTTCAGTTCTCTCATCTTAAAAAAAAAGGGACTCCCTTCCAAAGCTAAAAATCATCTTTCATCTACTGAGTGCTTGCAACATGCAAGATACTAGATTAACAAAGGGTTACTATTCTCCCATTTGGCAAACAGGAAACATACTTAAAAGACAAACAATAATATAATAAAGCAGATGAGAACTACCAACAATTAAGGAAAGATGTCACAAAGTTTGAGCTGAGTCCTAAAAACTAGCAAAGGAAAAGGAGATTTCAAATAACAGGAAGAACAAAAGCAAAGGCAGAGGTAATATAGGAATAATTACAACTGGAGGCTGAGATGAGGTGTGAGGGAGTTCAAGAGGCTCCCAAAGAGCAAAATCATTTGTTTGGACTTGAGGATTCACAAGGGAAAATAGTAAGTAATTATATTATGTTAGTAAGAAATTATATTATGTTAATATTCTAATTAAATATTTGTATTTTGCATAATTAAGTTTAAATTTTGAGTATTCCTAATTCTGTTAACATGTATAATCACAATATGCACTACCTCAGTTTCTTTGCATAATTAAAGAGTTGAATTGATGATCTTTAAAGGTCTTAAATGTGTTGTATGCTCCCAATTAATAAATTTTCTTATATAAAAATTTATAAATGATTGTATCTATCCCCAAAGTTAATTTAAAAGTTAGTTGTTTCAACTTTGAAAGACTTAGAAATTCTTATTAACAAAATCATTTATCATAATTCCAGTGAATTAATAATGAAACATGCCTACCTTCTGACAGAAAACCAATGGAATCATATTATAGAATAAAACATTTCTTTTTTCTGGACATGGCCAGTAAGAGATTTTGTTTTGTTTTAATATGCATGTTTGGGGTTTTTTTGTTGTTTTTACGAAGAGGTTTGTTTTTCTTGCTTTCTCAATGGGAGGGGTGCAATGAAGGGAATAAGAGAGAAAGACAAGTCAGAACTCCATTTGAAAATAAAATAAAAGTTTAATTTTTAAAAAAGAGGTAGAGCCAAGATGTTGGAGTAAAGGCAGGGACTCTCACCTGATTTATCTCATAGTCCCTCCAAATAACTTTTACATAATATCTCAAATTGAACTCTAGAGCAACAGCATTAACAAAAGTGAAAACATGTGAAACAGTTATCCAGATACCTTACATGGTCAGCAAGAAAGGTTTGTTATGCCAAGCGAATGGTTAGATCCAGGGCAGAGCAGGTCATACTGTGTCTATACTAGTATCAGGTCTTGGAAGCAGCTGCAACAGGAGTAGTAGCAGTTTTTGGAGCTCTCAGAAAATAAGTAAGGGGATAGGGCAACTAGACAAAGATATCAGGGGATGCTTTGCTGGAGCTGGATTCAGGATTCTGTTGCATTGTCCTGTCCAGTTCTAGGTCACAATTTCAAGGCAAAAAGGAGCAATATTACTTGAAGCTACAATGGAGGACCATGGTTTTAGATCTAGGGTGAAGAAGAGTGTTTGAGATCACTCACAAGACAGTAGCGACCTTGTTATTAGTTCCAAGATCTAATTAGTTTCAGAACAGGAGATTTGATCACAGTTCTAGAGCCAAGAAAAGAACTAGCACGTGTGGCTATAAGGGAACAAGGTCCTTTTTTGGGTAAAGACCAGAAGAGTGGTGATCATGCCTTTTCTTACATTATACAACCTCCTTAGAAGCAGTGAAAACTTACAGAACTAACCCTGAAAATAGCAACATAAAAAAGCAGAAACTTAGAACACTGTCCCCTTCATTTGAGGAGCAGAGCTCAATTTTAACATAAAGTTAAAAATCAAGAAATAGAATAGAAATAGACAGAAATAATGAAAAAACAATAATATAAAAATCTGTCCGTAAAATGTTAGTATCACGATAAGAAAGATCAAGATATAAACTCAGAAGAAAACAGTAATATCAAAATAGTTATAAGCAAAACCTCAAATTGAAATATGAATTTGAAAGAAGAATTCATGAAAGAGTTGAAAAAAGTAACATCTTGAAAATCAGCACTGGCTAAATGGAAAATTAGGTACAAAAATTCATTAAAGAAAAAAATACTTTAAAAAGCAAAATTGGCTAAATGGGAAATGAGGTACAAAAGGTCACTAAAGAAAATAATTTCTTAAAAATTAAAATTGGGCGAGTAGGAACTTGTGAGTCCATGAGACAGCAAGAAACAATAAAACAAAGTTAAAAGAATGAAAAGATTGAAGAAAATGTGAAATATCTCAATGGAAAAACAATTTACCTGAAAATTAAGTCAAAGAGAGATGATTTAAGAATTATTAGACTACCTAAAAATTCCAATAAAACAAAATTTTAAAAGAACCTGGACATCATATTTCAAGAAATTATCAAGGAAAACTGTCTTGATATTCCAAAACCAGAAAGTTAAAGGAAAATTGAAAACAATATGCTAGTCATTTCCTAGAAGAGATCTCAAATTGAAAACTCCCAGAAATATTATAGCCACATTCCAGAGCTCCCAAGTCAGGAAGAAAGTATTTCAAGCAGCCAAAAAGAAACAATTCAGATACTGAATGCCTACATTTAGTAACTTCCACATTAAAGAATCAGAGGACTAGGAGGATGATTGTCCAGAAGACTTGGATTATAACCAAGAATAACCTATTCAGCAAAACTGAATTTAAGCCTTCAGGGAAATAAAAAGTATATTTAATTAAATAGAGAACTTTCAAGAATTTCTGATGAAAAGACCAGAGCTGAATAGAAAATTTGACTTTCAAACATAAAACTCAAGAGAAGCATAAGATAAATATGAAAGAGAAATCAAAAGGGATTTGAAAATGTTAAACTGTTTATATTTCAACATGAGAAGATGATACCTGTAACTCCTAAGGACTTGATCATTATTAGAGTAGTTAGAAGTATATAGAGAGGACCTGGATGTCAACTGACTATAATAGAATGATTTTTTTTAATTTAATGGTTAAGCAAAAGTGTAGCACCATAGAAGAAGAAAGCAAAAGTAAGAATAGAGAAAAAAAAATAACTCACAAAAAAAAGATGGCAAGATCTGCATCCAGAGAAAGAACTATGAACACTGAATGTGGTCAAAGCATAGTATTTTCACCCTTTTTTGTTGTTGTTTAATTTGCTTTTTTTCTCGTTTTTGCCTTTTGTTAATGATTTTTCTTGCTCAGCATGATGAATATGGACATATATTTAAAAGAACAGCACTTTTAACCTTTTTCAGAATGCTTGCTGTCTTGAGGAAGGTAGAGGGGTAAGAGGGAGAAAAAATTGAAACATAAGGTTTTAAAAGGTGAATATTGGAAACTATCTTTGCATGTATTTAGAAAAATAAGATACTAATAAAAAAAAAGAGGTGGCCAGGAAGAGTTTATTTAGATTATTTTGAACTAGGTGAATTGCTAACTATCCTTAATCACTGAATGGTTTTGGCTTCAGTCAAACTGAGATCTGTCAAAGACCTTAGCTTAAAAAGGCCAAGGTCTCCCCATTGCATCTTGTCATCCCTAGTAGTCTTGATCTAAATCTTGTCACTGTACCCAGATAGCTCTGGATGGGAAAGTGAGGCATGTGACCTTGCATAGTCCTCCCTCACTCAAATCCAACTCATTTGTATGTCATAGTATCATCTCTCTGGTGTCATAGTCCTCTTCAAGAACAAATAGCAAACAACAACAATAATACTGGGGAATAGAAGGGAAAAGAGGGGATGGACAATGCTTTAACCTCATTCTCATTAGAATTGGTTCAAAGAGAGAATAACACATACATCCAGGTAGGTATAAAAAAATTTATCTTACTTATCGGCTATTTGAAGGAGGGGGGAGGTAAGGGAAAGAGGGGGAAAACTTAGAAAATAAAGTCAAAATTAATGTTTAAAATTATCTTCATGTGTATTCTTAAAATAAAATACTATTGAAAATTTTAAAAATTTTAAAAAGAAATTTATTTTACTCTCCAGGGATGTAGAAAGCAAATTATTTAAGAAAAGAGAATGGGAAGAGCAAATGGAAGGGAGGGCATTAGTCAAAAACAGAACAGGTTTTTAAAGAGAGACAGACAGACAAGGAAACATAGAGACAGAGACAGAGAAAATAGGATGGAGGGAAATACACAGTTACTATAACTGTGAATGTGAAGTCTTTGTCATTTCAATTTGAAATAATTTCTCCCTAGCTTAAGTTCAAAATAAAGAAGAGATTTTGAATGTCATTAGGCTACTTTGTCCTGGTACCCATTCTATTCTGGCTGACATTTATAAGGTAGGAGGCCCATTGATCATACAAAATTTGACTAAATTTTTCAGATTATATGGCAAGAAGAAATTATGCCCCAGGAATTCAAAAATGCCTCTGTTGCCCATCTCTATAAAGGTAAAAGTAATAGATTATCCTGTGACAATCATGGGGGAGGAGGAGGAAAAGGAATCTCTCTCTTATCGTTGCTAGCAAGATTCTTGCCAGAGTCTTCCTTAATAGACTGATCCTATACCTGGAAGAAGGTCATCTACCTGAGAGCCAGTGTTGGTTCAGAAGGGGCTGAGGATCTGGTGTTTACTGCCTGACAGTTGTGGGAGAAATGCCAGGAGCAGAACAGAGGTCTGTATATGACATTTGTAGATCCAACCAAAGCCTTTGATATTAGCATTAGTGAGGGCCTATGGAAAATTACATAAAAATATATTTTAAAAACATTAAAAAGTTCTATACTATACTATATTGTATTTCAGTTTCATGATGTCATGTTTGCCTGAGTTCTGGACAACAGACAATGCTCTTGATTTTTCCCAGTCACCAATGGAGTAATAAGACTATGTGCTTCTCCCAAGTTTTTAGCAATGTTATTAAATGCCTATAAAGAGAACAAACATGGTATCAAAGTCAGCTACTGCACTGTTGGTAAAATTCTTCAACTTTAAAAGGCTACAGAACAAAAACTAAAGTGGAGGGAGTTCTGGTGCACGATTTTTTGTCTACAGATGGTTGTGAACTCAATGAATCCTCCAAAGCTGAGATAAAAACTAATATAGACCAATTTTCTTGTTGTGATAATTTTCATCTAACAATTAACACCAGAAACAGAGATACTCCATTAGCCAGCACCACACCATTCATGTATAGAACCATTAGTTACAGCAAATAAAAAAGTTTTGGATGCTGTGAATAAGATTACTTACTCTGAAAGTATACTTCCCAGGGATGTATATATTGATAATGAGGTTGACACACTCAATGCCAGAGCTAATTAAATATTTGGGAAGCTCAAAAGGAAAGTGTGGGGTAGACTACCAAGTTGAAGGTCTACAGAGCCATTGTGCTGATTTCATTGTTGTGTGCCTATGAAACCTGGACACTATACAAGCACTATGTCAGGAAACTGAATCCCTTCTATTTGAATTGTCTTAGGAAGATTCTCTGGCAGGAGAAGATACCAGACACTGAAGTACTTTCTTGAACTAAACAGCCAAACATTCAAAACCTAGTGCAGAGGGCAAAACTCAGTTGGGCTGGCCACCCTGCTTGAATGCCAAATGTTTGCTTGCCAAAAAGACTACTTTATTGAGAACTCACAGAAGTCAAGTGCTCACAAGGTGGATCAGAAAAAAGTGAGACAAGTCATTCTGAAGGTCTCTTTTGAGAACTATATAATTAATTGTATAACATGGGAGACACTTGGCACAGGACTGCCCAGCATGGTGTGCCTTCATCAGAAAAGGTTCAATGTCTTATGAGCAAAGCAGAATTCAGTTAGGTCAGAAAAAAACATGAGACATGCAAAATAAGAGGATCTATCCCAAATGTCCACAGGGACAATTTGTGTCTGCCTTGTGGCAGAGCATTCCAAGCTCATATTGGTCTGATCAGTCACAGTCAAATACAATAACTTGACTCTTTACATGGTAATGTAATTTTGGTTTTCTTTGACAATGAAGGACCACAGTCAACCAACCCAAGCAAATATAAAATGGAAATTGATAGTAGAATGAATTAGAAACCAGATTCCAACAACATGTTGTTTACAAAAACCAAACTTGAGACAGAGAGATATGTACAGAGTAAAAATAATGGGCTGGATCAATAAATGTTTGTTGATGAAACATTTTAAATATTCTAAAACATTTTACTTAGTTTTTAAAGATAAGGTAATTTTATCAGTAGAGCCTATGGGATTGCCTACTGAAACAAATATTACTTTAGCAAGATCTCTGAACTTGGAATAAGGAGCTACTGAGATTCAAATACTTATTATCACAGATTCATCAATTTAAAATTGCAAAGAATCTTGAAGGTTATGTAGTCAAACTCTTTTATTTAACAGATAAGGAAAGCAAGATCAAGAAATATGAAGCAATTTTCTCAGGGTCATATAAAAAGTTCATATTAGAGCCATAAGTCAAACTGTAGTTCTCTGACCAAATTTAGCCATTATTATGGAATTCTACGTGCTTACTCTCTAACACCGTCAGATTTTTCATTTGTAAAAGGGGACCATTATATTTGTAGCAATAATCACACAATATTGTTGTGGTTTTCTTCATAATGATAGTGTCAGACATAATTATTATTGCTACAAATGAAAAAATATAGAAATTAAATTGTAGTATTGTGAATAGGATTAAAATAAGGATCAATGATTAAGGAGAACCAAGTGGGAAAACACAAAGGGCTAAAAATAAGAACAAATCTAAGACCTAGACTGGAAGAACCTGTTAGGGAACAGGAATAGGGGAAGTGGGGTAGAACCAGAAAGATATTGAAAATATATCAGAATAAGTACAAACATTCACATTCAGAGAGGAAGAGAAAGAGAGAATTGGAGAGGAAGAAAGAAGAAAGGAGAAAGGAAGGAGAAGGAGGAGAAGAAAGAGGAGAAGGAGAAGAAGGAGAAAAGAAGGAGGAGGAGAAGGAGAAGAAGGAGAAGAAGGAGAAGGAGAAGGAGAAGAAGAAGAAGAAGAAGAAGAAGAAGAAGAAGAAGAAGAAGAAGAAGAAGAAGAAGAAGAAGAAGAAGAAGAAAAAGAAGAAGAAGAAGAAGAAGAATCAAGAATTGTATTTTATGTGGAAGACATTAAAAAAAAAGTAACCACTCACCATTACTCCTTTTGTCTCCTGGTTCTCTGTCAATTCTCCACCTATCTGTACTATATTTCATTCAGAGATGCCAAAGCACTAAAGCCCCCATTTTGTTACTCTCTCAATCACCTGTGTTCCCAGGGTTCAAACAGCAGTATTTCAAGATTAAAATTAATACACTTTCCCCTTATCCCACAATATGACAAAGTATGAAAATATAAAAGGGCTCAAAGAGGGTTAGATAAATTCATGGATGACAGAAGCCAGTGTAGGCATGGGATCTTTTCTTATTCTTCTAAAACCTATTTCTTATTATTTTAAAGATTCAACAAACAGTGATTTTGAAACAACTTACTTCAAATCACTGTGAAACAAAGGAAGACAAGGGGAAAAACGACTACTTTACAACTCAGAATACTTAGCTAACCAATCTGGAGTAAAATGCAGAACAAGAGGCAGCATCAGTCTGACTTTGTCCTTGACCTCTAAGGATGGATTTGCACCTGTTCACTGCTGAAAGGAAAGGAGTGGGTGGGTGGAGTGGAATAACAAGAGAGGTGCTGTATAATTAAGTCAAAGGGAAAGAGAAGGAATATCTCAACAAGTTTCTCTTTCCTTTCTTCTCCACTTTGGTCTCAAAGTTGAAGCATTCAGGGTAGGTGTGAATTCTGATTTTTGCCAAGACTTTTTTGCAACTGTTAATTACTCTTCAAGTAGAATGCTCTAGTTCATAAGGACTAAAGAAACAACACACACACACACACACACACACACACACACTCTTACCCTAGATATGGCTATGAAAGAAAACTAGGATCTTTCAAGATTCATTTTTAATCTTTAAGTGTAACAAAAGGAAAGGTAGAAAATAGCCCTTGAGGTTATAAGCGGTTGAAAACAGAATTTTCAGGCTGAATGGACCATGAGTTTGACTGAATATGACAATTCTTATGTTCAAAAGAATCTTATTATAGGGTTTATGGTATTTTATATCTGAGTATTTTGTATTTTGATTCTTATTATAAGGTATTGGAGAATGATATTTGATCCTTCCCCTATAATTCCAGAAATTATAGGGAGAAAAGTGATTTCTTCAATACTCAGGATCTAAGCTTTTTAAAATAAAAATGAGCACAGAAAGCTGCCCTCCAAGAAACAAAGAGATGGACAACCAAAATGATTTTCCATCCAAGATATTAAATTGCTTACTCGCAATAATGAAGCCAGCCTGTGGCAGTTCCTGATTGGTCTCTCACAGAACTTTTCTGAACTGACTTGAACAGATGGAGGAACTGTACGGCTAAAATGTGATGGATATATTTAGCTCCCCAAAGTCTGGAGTAAAACCAGAGTGAGGATCAGGAGATCAAATCTTTAGCAGTAAAGGCAGAAACACAGTTGTTATGGATTTTTTTTTTCAGTTGAACTGAGTATAGAAGAGTTTATTCTGAAATACACTTTAGTGTAACTTGACCTTCCAGTGATTCTTTTCTTCTTTCAGCATTGATTTTAAATCTGATATTTTGACCTTTCTCTTCCTTCAACAACAACATGAACTTTTGCCTAGAAGTGTTATTGTCCCCAAAATTATTAGCATTTCTACAATAGTTTTAAATTTTGAATCTGCTTTACAATAGGCAGGCAAGATACTATCAGATCAGTCAACTACTGAAAGAAAGCAGCTCTTAATGAAGACTGACAAGGTTTATATATTTGTATTTTTATATGTACATATAATGGAGAATCTTATAAATCTAGGTAGATCTGATTTGAAAAATTAACCCCCTTCTCGAGAATCCTGATCCCCAAAGATGTCATCCTTTTTCCCACCAACAAGTTTTGTCTCACTGGTATTCCAAAGTTTCAGCTTTTTCTCACTACTACTCACTTAGGTTCTGGGCAATGGCAGAGATATTTTTCTTCTCTTTTTTTCTCCGCTACTCAGCAATAATATATGACCCTTCTATAGGGAAAAAATGTTAAAGAAAGGAAATTTAAAATATCCAAATATTCAAATGTTTCTGTGGCATTATAAATATGGATATACCTCATGAATATACAGATAGTAAGCCATTCATGCTTATCATCCCTGTGCAACTCTTCTTCATGTCTTCCCATCACTTTGTGTGTGTGTGTGTGTGAGAGAGAGAGAGAGAGAGAGAGAGAGAGAGAGAGAGAGGAAAAGAGGGAGGGAAGAGAAGGGAGAGGGAGAAGAAGAGGGAGAGGGAGAAGGAGAGGGAGAGAAAGAGAGAGAGGGAGAGGGAGAGGGAGATTGTTGGGGATAGAGGCAACCACCTCACTTTTTCCTGATGTTACAAGAAACACATGG
Organism: Sarcophilus harrisii; assembly: GCF_902635505.1. NCBI lineage: Eukaryota > Metazoa > Chordata > Mammalia > Dasyuromorphia > Dasyuridae > Sarcophilus > Sarcophilus harrisii. The sequence goes on along the minus strand of NC_045428.1, from coordinate 86,158,026 downwards.
ATTATACATTGATTATCCCTCTCTCACAATTGACCAGTCCATTCTATGTTGAAATTAAACATTTTTCAAATGTTATACTTTATTCCGGTTTTTTCTCATGATTACTTATTTACTGCATAGCCATTAACATGTGCCTACCTATTGTCTTCTGCATGCTATTAATTTTTATTTCTTTGAAAATCATAAGCAGAAAGTATAGCTCATAACTGTATACTACCATGAATAGGGTGTTGGTATTTAAAACATTCTGGGAGAAGTTTGAGACCTATGGAAAATAAAAACTTTGTAATTCCCTACTCTCCCCAAACACACACAAATATAGTTAAGACAACTTACTTCCTACTATTTAATTTTGGGCCCAATATATTGCCTTTTTGCTCTGACTATTGAGAACAAACTACTGATGGTTAAGTTCTAACATTACTCTTATGACAATATATAATAGTTTGATCAAAAGGCATTATCCATTCTTCAAATGTGGGAAATCCAGCCTCATTTGAGTGGTTATAGGTCTTTACCAGGTGATTCTGCCATATTTCAAGATTTGTTATGCTTATTGTTCTTCCATTTTGATTTTTAAATGTCCTTAGAATAACTTTGATTAGTTGCTATTTCAAGCTTTAAATCAGTTTATCACTGTTTCATTAGGTTTTATGAGGCAATACTTTCTTACAATTCCAACAATTATTATCAATAACTCATTTGCATAGATCATAATGAAATCTTCTGAATACTTTATACTGATTTTGATTTTTAACTTAATTTCTGGTGCTCTAAATATGAGATCCTTATATACAATTACCAACAAATAGACACACGAGTGAAGGAATTAGTGGAGTATTAATTCTGATATTGTTGCTGTAAATGAAAGAATATATTTTTAAAGAAGCTAAATGAAAAGAGAGCTTGCAGGTAGTCTTTAGATAATAAAACTTCGGCATAGTTGCTTTTATCATTCACCTAAACAAAGAGTGAAGGAAGAAATTGAGTCAGAGATATCAAGAATACTTTCTTTAAGAATCCAAAGATATTCTACCAGAGAAGCACAGGATATTTTAACAAACAGAAAGCAATTCCATAATGATATGGCATGGAGTTCAAGGTGAGAAGTTCCCTAAGAGATGGTATTCTAGTCCAGAAGTCCCTGATTGAAGATGACATTTTGTAAGTTGTTTCAGCTCCATACTGATTGAGAAAGTTATTCTTGAATAAGCTATCTGTGTATAATCACTCCCCAACTTGTTTTAACTGGGATAACAGAATAACAATAAGTAAGTTTACATGCTTACAGTGACACCAGGGAAAATATTGGTCATACATGCCAACTCATGGCAAATAAGCTTCACTCTTAGTTCCTTCTTTCTTTAATGAGTAAGTCTCCTCTTTTTCCAACTCTGATCTTCAACTTTTTTATTATTTCTTTTCTCTGACTAGAGGATTTTGTTTGTCCTGGCTTTCAGGAATCTGTTTATCAACGCCTTAAGGTCAGGACAAAAGAACATAGGGTCTTAAGGTAGGATGCTTTCTCCTAAGTTTCAGAACTCCTTCCTCCTTCACCAACACTTATCTTCAATTCAGTAGCTTTACCTCCTACCTCCTTCTTGAGTCATTAATCTGTAAAATCCCTAAATTTCTCCTTTGGATCTTACATAGAAAGACATTTCTCCGTTCTAAGTTTTCTTTCTCAGACTTCAAATTTCTTTCTCTCACCTTCCTTCTGGGAACTTTATATTCTGTACCTAATTCTTTTTTTCTATTTTTCTCGACCTCTTCTTTCTATTCCTGGCTTGATCTGCCCTCCACAAATTATCCTTAGTCATAATATAATGGCCAGATTTGTGACTAATGGTTATGTCTCATGCTCAAACTATTGCCCAAGATGAACACCACACCTCAGAGAGCCCATGAATGTAGGTCCCCATGTCTCGCTCTGTGAGTTTAGCTTTCCTACAGACCGTTACCAGCATAAATTTGTTTCCCAGAATGCCTCTCTAATCTAGGACTGATCCTATAATTCTTGATGGTCTGCTGCCAGACCTCAACATATTGGCTGAGCTGAAGAACAGACTCTCTGGACTCAACAATCTCATAGTCAACCTCTAACCACTGGTTTTATGCATCTCATTTCACCCAGTAGCCTGAATATGACCTATACCTCCTGCTTTCTTAGAGAAACAGTTTAGTCAAATACAAGAATAGAGTGAAACTCTCCAAAAGAGAAAATTTGCACATAGAGAACATTTCTTTTCTCCATTCATAGTAGGATGAAACATTAAACCCTAAAACTCTTAGAAGTAACTGAATAATAATCATAATTACCCTGATTTTATAGGAAGGATATTGAGGTGCAATGCCTTGCATAAAGTAGGCATTTAAAAACATGTTTGTTGAATTCATTTGGGGAACAATGGAATAAAGCATCTTGCAAGACACAATTCACACTAACATCCCCATGTATAACTGTACTTTGCCTCTTTCTCACAGCCAGAAAGTTATAAAAAAAAAAAAAAGAAAGAATTTGGAAAAAAACAGATTTATGTATCAGATAACATAATGCAGGGGATAATTATGCATCTTAAACATCTTTAAAGGCTTCCTAAGTTAAGAACTCAGAGTTTGGTTATTTTTTAAATTTCAAATATGCCCATTCCCAATTTCTTGTTTACAATGAATTTTTATAGCAAGACAGCTCAATTTATGAATTCTGGCCATTGGATATTCAACCCTCTAATGAGACTATAGTATGCTTTGGTTGTAAAGCTTTGTGACATTTAAGAGTATTTAACTGATATATTTAAAAAACAGAAAATGCTTCTCACATAGTAAAAGATGCTTTTTGGATACATTTCCTCAATATACTAAGAAAATTTCCTAAGTGATATATCTTTCTTTATAATGAAATAACATCCTTTTCTGTTCTTTGATGAGCTATTGTTTATGAACTTGAGTTGAATTAAACTATACTTAATTTAAGTGGGTTTACAATATTTTGAAGAAAGCTGTCAAATAACATACTTTTCCTCAGAAGTAATCCTGAAATATTTTTTTTTCCTTTGATGCCTATGAAATCTCACAAAGCAATTAGGACCCAACAACTTCTAATGTGAAAATTCCTTTGTTTAGCATATAAAGTCTTTTTCAATCTCTCCTTAAACTAATTTTGAGCTTTATTACATATTACTCCCTTCCATGTATACCATGGTCCATCCAAAATGACGTCTTTACTATTGCTCTCATACGATACTCAGTCTCTCATATGCAAGTTTTGGCACTAGCCCCATCTCTGCAATATGAGTATATTACATCTGCTCATCTCCTTATCCCTGAATGTTTAATTTTCTTCAAACTTCACCACAAGCAAGCACAATCTTGTGCAAAAAACATTATCTTAATGTCTCCACTGCTAGTATCTTCCCTTCAAAATCACTCTGTAGCTATTTTGTGTGTGTGTATATGTGTCTACATACACATACATATATAAGTATACACACATATAGATGCATATAAATATGTATATATATATACATATACACACACACATACACACACACAGACACACACACACACACACACACATATATATATATATATACTATCCTCCTATAGGGATCCAGTAGTCAATTCATAAATTTGTCTGATTGAAGAAAGAATGACTCAAGAATCCTTCCTTGTTAATGACAAAATTATCACTATACTTTTAGTTCATAATCAGCAATGACTCAGATAAAAGCATTAATGACACACTTATCAAACCTGCAGATGACACAAAGCTAGAAGTAATAGCTACCACAGTGAACGGCACAGCTAGAATCCTAAAAAATCTGGATAAGCTAGAGCACTGGCCTGAATTCTAAAACGGTGAAATGTATTATGGATCAATCAACCTCACAACTATAAGATGATATAGTCACAGACAAACAGTAGTTATTTCATCAAAGATTGGGGAATTTTGGTGGACTAAAAACTTAGTTTTAATTAGTGTTGTGATGTGGAAGCCAGAAAATTTAATGCTAATTTGGGCTGCAATAAATGGGGCGCAGAATACAGGAATGAGGAGGTGATAGTCCCAATGTACCCTGCCTTTGTAAGACCTCATCTGAAGTATTTTTTTGGTTTCATGCACAATGGATTAAGAAAGACATTTTCAGGCTTAGAAGTATTCAGAAAAGGTCAGTGGTATACATAATCTTCTTAGTGTGTTTCTACTGGATTGATGATGATGATTACTCAAATTTATATTTAAATTTTAAGTTTGCAAAGTGCTTTTCAACTACTATTCTCATTTTATCCTCAACAACCCTGAAAAAGGGATGTGAAAGACATATGGTAATTGGTTGAAGAAATCGGTCATGTTTAGCTTGGCAAAAGAAAGAACCCAAGGAGATATGATAATTATCTTCAAATATATGATGGGCTAGTAAATGGAGGAGAAATTAGACTGTGTTTGATCCCAGAGGTCAGGACCAAAACCATTGGGTGGAAGTTTCAATGAGGCAAATTTAAGCTTGATCTAGGTAAAATTTCCAAACAAAAATGAAAGGGGCTACCAATTCAAGATCTCTTTGGAGATCTTCAAGCAGAAGCTGCATGACCACTCATGGAATATGTTATATGGGAATTTCTTCTGTACATGATTTCAAAAAGATAGTCACTGAATCTCTCCTATGCTGATATGCTGTGATTCTGGCAGTTGAATATATGTTTAATGTCTTAGGTAGCTTGACAGTACAACTCAGTAGTATGTAGACCACCAGTATCTGCTATCACCCATATCACTGCCATCTGAGGACACTGAACAAAGGCATGGGAGATACTATCATAGAAGAACAACATACTGAAATGAATTTATTACAGTGATTTTTTTTCTCCATCTCTGTCTCTGTATGTCTCTGTCTCTCTTTCTTTCCTCTAGCATCTTTCTCTTCTCTCCCTCCTCCCCTTCTCCAAACTCTCCCATCCTCAAAGACAAATAGATCTGTGCAACTGTATAAAATGGCAGTCTTTAAACAACAGCTAAGTAGTTCAATATTCCCCTGTATTTAAAGTGCTAACTGTAGGTGGTCTCTAGAATGAGCCCAGAGCTGTGACCCTTACCAAATAACTTAAAATCAACTGCTTCCTTTCCCTACAGCCTAACGGTCTGCTTTGGTTATTGTCACTGCAGCTCATAGACCTTGTACAATGGCATACCTTCAAAAACACCCAGTGGTTTGACTTCAACTCTTGGACTTCGACCAGTAAAGAGTAGTCCCGAGTAGCTACGTCAGTATGCTTCAAAAAGGAGATCACAGATTGTCCTGGCCATTCCTGTAGCAAATGGAAAGAAAAATAAATATACCACTATACAAAGAGTAGCGATTTCTTTGAACTTATACATGTATCATTCTCAGTACCATAAATTTCACTTTGAAGAATCTTATAGACTTCTAGACTTTGTAGGCAGTTAGTGACAGTGCATACAGCACTAAACCATTAGTCAGAAATAACTGAATTTAAATCTGACCTGAGACACTTACTATGGGATTCTGGGCAGGCAGATCACTTAACATCTACCTGCCTCGGTTTTCTCATCAAAAAAAGCTACTTTTCAGGGTTGTTGAGGATAAAATGAGAATAACAGTTATAAAGTACTGTGCAAACAAAATCTAAATATAAATTTGAACTCTCATCAATCCAGTGGAAATACACTAAGGAGATTTATAATACAATAAACTGTTGTTATTCAGTTGTTCCAGTGGTAAATAATTCTTCATGATCTGATATAAGAGGCTCTGCCATTTCCATATTCAGGCTCATTTTACACATAAGGAAACTAAGGTAAACAGAATCAAATAACTTATCCAGCTAGCAAATATCTGAGCTTAACTCAAAAAGATGAGACTTCTTGACTCCAGGCCCATTGCTCTATCAACTGTACCACCTAGCTTCCCCCAATAGAATAAAAAAAAAAAGGACAAAAATGAAAATTGTGGAAAATTGGGAATATATTAATGCATTAAGAGCAGGAATTGATCTAATGATTCTGGAAAGCAGTCTCAAATTATGCAATAAGAGTTATTAAAATGTCTCAGAGATTCAGGAATATTCTCAAGGAAATTAATGACAAAAAGAATATTTATAATAGCATTTGTTGTGTAGTATTAAAGAGTTAGAAATAAAACTGGTACCTAGCAATTGGGAAATAGTTGAACAAATGGTGATACCTGAATATAATGAAGTAATTTTGTGCTGTGAGAATGATGAATATTATGAATACAGAGAAGCATGGGAAGATTTGTATAAATAGATGCAAAGTGAAGCTAGGAAAACCAGAAAGAGCATAAAGTGTAAAATGGAAAAAAATGCTAAACAACAAAACAATGAAAATTGAATGCTGACAAATTAAAATGACCAAGCTTGGCTTTAAAGAGCATAGGAAAAGATATCTCATATTACTTCTTTATAGATGTACGAGATTATGGATGTGGAATTTCTATAGCAACATATTTTTTCAATAACTTAATTAGTTTTGAGGAATTTCTTTTTCCTCTTTTTTATTCTTTGTTACTATAAGAGTTGGTTCCCTTAGAGGAAAATAGAAAAAAGAATTAAAAGTGATATAAAAATGAAATAGCAGTAACATTTTAAAACAATATCCACAATGTAACTTACCTTTATATTTCTCTTTATTCTCAGTAACACTTTTACTCAAATGTCCCCTAATTCCAAGTTTGGGTGGTCTTGGGTCCCTTATAGTCAGAGCTCCTGCCCTTGCCTAATTTATTCAGTGTTAACATTGATACTATCACCATGACATCACTACCTTGGCATCAGAGGATTCAGAGCTGAATTAACTTCCAGATTAAGAAACTCTATTTGGCACCTTCCCTGCAACTTACAATATTAGACAATTGCCAAGATCACTGCAAGGTTAAGTTACAGCCAGAATAGAGCAGGATTTGAATCTAGATCTAAGTCTCTTGTAAATCCATTAAATGACATTGCCTCTTAAGCATATAGTCACATGTTAATTCCCCTGGGAAAAAAAGCTCCCTCTAAGTTTCACTGGCTCCCCGGTTTTCAATATGCCTTGTCCCAAAGATTTTACTTTATTTTTTGAACATGAAGAGTCAAATAAGGGATGAGCAGGCCCAACTGTTTATTAATCTTTCAGGGAAAAATAAACAAGTACCAAAATCCACTTACAAATAAATGTTGTCACAACTCATTTTACTGGCCTAAAAGAAACCAGAATGTGTTTTTGTTTTCCTGCCCTTGCCAACATTTCCATGCAGCAAAAAATTGAAATTTTGAATATTTCCCTACTTTGAGTTCAATGAAGAGTTCCCCCCAAAAAAATAGGGACTAAAGAAGAGAAGACTTTTTGCTATTGAAAAAAGAAATCCTGTCTCAGCTACAAATTTTTCCACAAGAAACATTCCCCATATAGAATCTCTGGATAATTTTAAGAATCCAAAGGTTTCCAGTGTTCATTCTCCCAGGTCCAAAGGTAAGTTGTGTTCTACTCAGTGAATCAGTTGTTCTATGGCTCATAATGGCAGCCTAGATACACAAGGGTAACTTGTGTATCTGCTCTCTATTATAGTCACTGAGGAATCTACACTCATTAGCTGGTTTTGTCCCTGAGGCTACTCCTTACAGCTTTCACATTAAAAAAAAATCTCCTCTTACATAAGACACGAAATTTTTAAAAATCCCCCTCATAGATATCATTGAGTCACTCAATTACCTCTGAGACAGATATAAATTATGCATTCTTTGATTCTCTTTAAAATTTTAGAGGCACATGGGGACAGAGAAGCATCTCAATGGTACTAAAAATATAAGATATTCCAGAAAGAAACAATAACTTGTATGATATTAACTTCTACAAGAGCTCTGAAGGCTCCCTGCCTGGTCAAGGGAAACGCATAAAGCACAGAAACCTAACAGCAGGCTTGCATGCTAATGGCTGCTGGTGACAAGGACTCATTGAATGTCACTGCTTCACATACTATGTGCTGTTCATTTTTCTTATCTATGTGACCTCTCCTTTCCAATGACTGATGGAACTCCTGAGAATTAGCATCTCTCTCTTTCCGGGCATCTGCCACCAGGAAGGCTCTCAGAAGTGTCTATTCAACAACCCTTCCAATTCCCCCACCCTCCCCCACCCCAGCCACAAATAAAATAAACAACCAGCCTACTCTGTGGGAACGAGGAAGATTATTTCTCTTATATTATGGGAAAAGCTCCTTGGTAAATCCTCAGAGCTGATTAGGTTTCTATTTCTATGTGCTCCCAAGTCTAGCCATCACATGTGTGTTCTGATTTCAGAGGTGGGCTTAAAATGTTCATAATTGGTGTGAATAGAATGGAAGAGCTGTGGCTGCAAGAATAAAGAAATTTCAGTGTTCTAATGCCCTGCTGCTACGATGACCTATTTCACACTAACATCTGTTCAGTGCTGATGAACCACTCCAGATGTAAGCTGGCAAAACCACACTGGAAGAATGGTGTGCAGACAGCCACCTAGTGCCACAGATGCTTCCTTCCTTGGCTCTCACTTAACATGTGCCTGATTAATTTTTCTTCTACCATGGCAATTACTTGGCTTATAAAAAATATCTCAGAAAGTTTCAGAATCTTTATATATTGTTCACCTTAGATTTTTGCTGATCTTGGAAAAAGCAAAAGGACAACATCCAAATAAATGAGTCCCACAAGACAAACTTAATTTTTAGCATCAGTCTTGGGTAGTTTCAGGTAAGATTTTGGAAAGTAATGATGGAGGAAAGAAAGTCAAACTTCAGGATCTTACATTAAATGTTTTTGTGAGGATTGAACATTATTAATTTTTTCTTAAATTAAAACAAAAAAATTAGATTACTGTTCAGATGCTAAAATGTGTACCACTCTCACCCAAATACATGCGACATCTGTGTAAAATGCCTTCAGCCCTTGACCTAATAAGATTAGTGACAGGAATATGGATGACCAGAATAGCCAACAAAATACAAAAAACATTCTGTTCATGAAGCACAATATTTCTCCTGTCATTTAACCATTTCCCCCCCCCTCAAAGTGACAACATGGACTGCAAATCTCCAAGGCTAATGCTGTATTTGACAGACTATGTGCTACTTAAAATACAATAATATATGTGTCAATCTAGTAGGAATGACAGAGGTCATACGAGGGACTTTTCAGGTAGTTGATGGTATTCAAAGGTTATAAAAATGACAATCAGGAAAGCAAAGAACCATGATACAAAACATTTTTCCCCAACAAATTATCAGAAAATTGGGCATTGTCATGAGGTTCTACAAATCTCAGAATCCACTCTTCTGAATCATTTCATAGCATATGCCTCCCCTTATGATTTGACCTTAAGGGGACACTTCAATGATTTCTAATGATACCAATGTGTTATGTCAAAATCAGGACCATAATGGAAGTTATTCTTCAAAGTTACTGCTATGGATACTGGTGCTAAAAATGGAACATGGAAAGAAAATCATTATTTTTCTAAAACTTTTTTAAATAAGCATTTAGGTTTTCTCTTAAAAGAAGTTATTTGTATCACATTTGTAAACCAATGGACAGCAGTAGTTAATGATAAAACACAAGGTTTACACATAGGTGTAATTGGGACTAGTGAAAAAAGAAAAGTATTGGAGAAAGAATTAAATATTTGAAAAATAAACAAAGCCAAGGAACATAGAAGAGAATTTGGACCTAGATGATTCATATGACAAAAGGAATCTTGACAAGTTCAAAGAACAGAAAAGCAAATGAAAGGCAGATGCTAAGAAACATAGCAAAGGGATGGGAGAAGTTATGCCATATTGAATTCAGGGTGGTCTAACCAAGTTTTGAAAACTTTTTAGAGATAATGCAAACAAAGAAGAATGATATTTGCATGTCTCTTAGCAGTTGGCCTTTAAAACTTTCTCAAATATAAATACTTAAATCAGAAATAACAACACTAATCCACAGCAACTTAAGTGTAGGAGTTCTTAACTTTTTTGTACCACATACCCGTTTTGATAGTCTGGTTAAGCCTAAGGATCCCTTTTCAGAATAATGCTTTTAAATACATAAGGTAACATATACAAGACAACAAAAGAAACCAACTAAATAGAAATAAAGTTACCAAAATATAGTATTAAAAAAACAAACAGACCTCAGATTAACAACTCCTGCCTTAGAGCTTGGAATAAACAGATAAATAAGGAAAGCTAGCAAAGAAAATTGGTTATTATTATATGTGCACCTTTGACTTCAGAAGAGATCATTTCAATAAATCCAGAATCAGTATAGGAAGAATTTCATTGTCTAAAAAGAAAACAAATAATTCTCAAGAAGGAAATACTGCAGACATAGTTGAAACTTATAAGAAAAAAAAGGGGGAATTAGAGGGGATTTTAAGCAGATGAATGAGGCTGCATAGGAAACTCAACAATGAAATGAAAATTTTAAGTCAGGGAAAAAAGATGGAAGTGAGGTTGAATGATAACAAACATGACAAAGAAGCCAGAATTATTATACTTTGCCAACTGAAGAAGTGTCAAGGGACTAAAAAAAAAAGTCAATACCCAATTTTCATAAAGAAGGAAAAAAATTAGGCATTTTAGGTTAGAGGATGATGAACTTAACATCAATTCTGGTAAAATTCCTAGACTATATTATTAAAGAAATAATTTGTGTTCATGTAGAAACAGAAGAATTAATCACCACCAGTGAGGGTGTGTTCAACAAGAACAAGTCATCTTAAACCAACATCATTTCTTTCTTGACAGAATTATTAGATTTGTAGATTAGTATATAGTATGTGTAAATTTCAGTAAGACAAATTTTATGAAAAACCTAGAGGTATATTGACCACCTGATAATACAGGCAGATAGAATTGTACCTGGTTGAATGACCAAACTTGGTCAAGTTATTGTCAATGTGGAAGTAATTCTCTGATGAAATGCAGTAGTAATCTGATCCTCTCCCTGGATTATTTTACATTCCATATTTTTATCTATGGCTTACTTGAAATCACTCCTGCTCATCAAATTTGCAAATAAGGCAAAGAGTAGAGTTACTGATATATGAAAAAAATCACAGAATATTGAGTATTTGAGGTTCTGAAAGCATAAAGGGTGAAGAAAATGGGGCAGTCAACTGAAACGAGTGAAATATTTTTATGTCTCTTGAACATTCAAGGAAAAACCACATGTGTTCAAATCACAGTCTGATCTCCCTGGAAATGAGAAGTGGATACAGTCTCTAAGGAATGAAATAAATACTTCAAGAGGAAATCAAATAAGTCAAAAAATACAAACCTCTTTCAGGAGGATTAGAAGGCAAAAGAATGAGATAAAAAGAAGGGGGAAAAGTCCACTGCTGAATTTTAGGCAATAGTTTTAATCAACCTTCTTCCAAATGGGACAATGCCTTTCCTGAAGGAACTCATAATCTAATGTACATAGGTTACTATGTACAAACAAGATGTCTTCAGAATAAGAGTCCTCAAAATATTAGCCTGTGAGCCTGATTTTGACTCTTGGGTAAAATTCTGAAACACATGTTTTAAAAGATGGTTTATAAGCATTAAGAAATATAAATAGTGATCACAAAGGACATAGATTCATTGGGAAGTCATGCAAGATTAACTTCATCTATTTTTGACAGGGTTACTGGTCATCACAGTTAAAAAAGTTGTATCATTATATGCAATTGTTTTAAAAGATGGTTGAACCGCTGATCCAAAGGACATTAATTAATGAATCAAATTTAACCTTAAGGTAAGTTTACAGTAGAGACGCTTAGAAATGTGTTATTGGCCCATCTCTGTACAATATTTTTACTGATTACAGAATGATGATTTGACCAATTATAAGTAACACAAAACTGAAATACACCATCATCTAGATGAAAGAATTTAAATTCCAAATGTTTTCAGTCACTTAGAATAATAGATAATCTAATCAAATGAAATTTAATAGGATGTAAAATCCTATAATGAGGTTATAAAGACATTAACAAGTACAATGAGTGGGAGGAGCAGCTAGATATCATGTGAAAAATATTTAAGAATTTTAAAAGAATTTTATGTAACAATACAAATACATTATTTTAAATAAGTAAAATGATCCTTAGTAGATTGTCCTCGGTTGTACATTAAATGTTCACCTCAACTTTCAAAATAATTTTATTATATATTTAAAAGGCACAGGAAATTTTTATTGCTAGATTTGCTTTTTTATTTCATAAATAATAAACAAATTTTGAAAAAATACATGGCTACAGAATGCAATTGAAGAATGCTTGCATCTACAGAGCAGAATTAAAGAGCAATTAGGAGAGAAGAATCAACTTAAGAACTGCAAGATAGCAACCACAAATTTTAATTATGCATAACTAACTGGCCTTCTCCTGAGATCATTGTGACCTGAGGCAGGCATGCTTGAGAGAAAACCAAATAGCCAAGAAGGAGTTTTCAAGAGTACAGCTGTCAGTGACCTCGTGGCTCAGACTCATCCTTGTGAAAGCTAAGCAACACATCATGGCAAATATAACTTTTCCATGGATGCATACACAAAAAGCCCAGATATACCAGATACCCATAGATACAGAGCTATACCATAAAGAAGTCTGACTTGACCCTCCATTCTGAAAAAGATAAACTTGGTTGTTCTATAATAGAAATTTAACAAACCAGCCTTTTATACTGGGAAAGATTCCCTACTTTCCCCAGATTTTATGAGTAACCAGAAGGAATCCAAATGCAATAGACAGATATAGTGTTTCATATATACATACATACATATGTACATATGTGTATAATGTCACTGTGTATTAATTTCCTGTAACTGGAACTTAATACATGAGGTCCTAGTAGACATTCCCTTTCTCTCCAAAAATAAGGTAAATTTGCCTAAGAAAATATATCTATTTATCCACAAGGAGAGCTTATTCACCTAGAAGAATATGACCCATTTTGTCACCTTCAAAATTATTCATTTGTACCACATCAAACTATATTGAATACATGTTGTAATGAATCATTTTTGAAAAGAAAATGATAATGGTTATCACAAAAGAAGCATGTAATGAAGAACTGTTATAAAATATGACAAACTTAGCTCTGAATATTCTCTGGAGATATATGCAAGAAAGATCGCTTTTGGTCATGCACACACACACACACACACACACACACAGCTTTCAGAACAGAATTGACTATTTTCCTCAACTTGTTCACATAGCAAAAACTAAAATTGAAGGGGAGTGTGGAGAAGGAGGAGCAGGTAGTCCAGCAATTAACTATTTCTGCTGAGACATGGATAAATGACTACTTGTAATGTCTTGGTCACCATGGAAATTAAAAGGCAAACTGAGTATGATCAATTAATCAATCAATCATTTATTATGTACCTACTATGTGTATAGCAACCCAGCATCTAGGTGGACCAAAGGGAGTGAAGTTGACAAGAGAAGTCTTTTGTTGAATTTAAGGAATTTAAAGAGATCTTTGTTGCTGTAGGGTCTCCCCAGTTGACTTCTCACAGCTGTTCCCTGAGGCAAGCAAGAGAAGCATTGCCAGAATTATCTTGTAATTGCATGTCTGAATTCCTTGCATTGACAAAGTTATCACGAGTCCACAGTTACTGCATCCAATCAGAAGGTCAAGTTATGATGTCAACCCTCCCAGATTATTTTTCTCTTATAAAAGATGCTACTGGTACCCCACTTCTCTGAAGATTTATTAGGACCTGCCAGCCTTATGGCAGCAAGTTCTCTAGGAACTTTGTTTGACTTATGGCATCTTATTCCTTGTTATAGCTAGTTAATTAAGACAGCTTGCATTAATGGCATTCTTCTCCCTTGTTAATGGAAAGGTCCACTAGAGAACATAGTTTTCCCTCTTATCTCTTGTTAATAGCCAAAACTCCCTTTTAGAACTTAAGCCCAACAGTCAATGGCATAATAATAAAGTAAAAAATTTTACTCTTGATTTGGGGAAATGATCTAAGCCTACAAATTCTTTTAAGATATCTCATGACACCAGCCTGAAACTCCAATATACTTTTGGAGTCCAACCCCTGCTCCCCATGGAGAGTCCCAAAGGGAGACGCTATGGGGAGTCCCCATCCCAATATATTTTGAGGTTGAGCATTTCTACACCTCTGAACTCCATCAAAACCATCTTTATTCACAAAGAACTTAGAGTGGAGACGACAGCAATTTCATATAAAAATCTATGCAAAACATATATAAAATGAATAAATATACATATTGTAAAGTAGTTAAATACAAGATGGTTTGGGAGGGAAGGGAATTGGAAGGAATGAGGAAAGACTTTATCCAAAAGATGGTGGTTGAGCTGCATCAAAAAGAAAGAGAGGGACACTGAAACAAAAATAAGGTGGTGGTGGGTGGGGAAGTTCATTCCAGGCTTGGGGACCAGCCAGCAAAAGCACAGAGATAGGAGATGAAGTATCATATATATGTAAGGGGGAAAAAAGGCCGATTTGGCTGAATAGGGGAGTTGGATGTGGGAGGAGAAGAGAAGGAAAGGTACACACAGTAATAACCAATGAGGCTGAAAAGATAGGGTGGTGCCAGTTTCCATGAGTTTAAAAGCTAAAAGAGAGCTTATATTTTATCCTAGAGGCAACAGGAAGCCCCTGAAATTGGTTGAATAGGAGAATCACATGGCCGGATCGGTACTTAAGGAAAATTATTTTAGCAGCAGTGTGTCAGGCTTTAACTAGAAAGCAAAAATGTCTTGCTGGATCATATTCAATACCATTTTGGGGAGATTTAATCATGTATCCTCTCAGGGGGTTGGGGAAAAAGAGAGAAAGAGGAAAAATAAAACCTCTAAACACTGGAGTTCTTTTGACACAAGTATAATCACACAACTCACAAAATCACAGAATCCTTAGGACTGAAATATACCTTTGAGATCATCTAATCAAATTCAACAATAATGTAAACATTAATTAAGTGCCTAATTAAGTGAGGCACTGTAAGGATAGAAAGAAAAAATAATAATCCATGTCCCTACCTTTAAGAAGAATATACTCTGCTGGGTATAAGAGATAGATAGAATAAACAGATAGATAGAAAGAATAGCAATTCTTTCATTTTATAGAAGACAGAGTCTAGGATCTCTCTGAGTTCACAAAGTTACTAATAGTCCAGGTAAAACTACAACCAGGCTAAACTATAATTACTAAAATGGTCTGAGATATAGTCATGTAAAAATCTTCACGTGTAGGAAAAGTACAAAGTTAGGAAGTCATTGCTGGTTTCTCTAGACTTCATGAAAGGAATGGAGAAAAACCAGTTTTAAATTTTCATTTGCTTCTTCAATCCTTTTCCTAACTTCCCTTTCCTCCTTTATTTTTTTTCCTGGAAGTCACTGATAAAGTGCAAAGAAAGGGTCAAAATCCTAGGCATTTGATCTCCATTTTCACTCTAAAATAATCAACCAAAATATATTTAACTCAGTATACATTTTAAAACATATTTTTATTTAGCTCACTTGACTTCTGTGCATTGGGAACCCCTTGGATTTCTTTTATCCCCATTCTAATCATGTAATCGAAATATTACTGCATCTCAGCAGGGAACATACAATCCACCTCTTCCTACAATCTGAAATCCATTTTATTAGACTGCTCTTATGAGGCTTTTTCTCTCTTCCCCCTGTCCCATTAATCCCTAAACTCTTCTCAGAAGGATCTAGCTAACTATCTCTTAATGTTGTTACTTGTGAGTTACCATTTATCATGGAGGCTGATGTCAGGACCCTGGCGATTTCAGGAAGGGGCTGCAACAGACATTTCTCAGTGATTAGCTCTAGATTTTGCACTGGTCTTCTTCACTTCCAATCTCTTCAGAGTAAAATACCTGTCAGAGAAGTTGACTTTTTCTCTGCTGGGAAACTGCTTATGAAAGAAAGCCTCATCACTTTTAATTATTAACCAGAATAAGGACAAAGCTAGCCATAATTGTATTTAGAGGCTTACTGAAAAGGTACAGGAGGAGTTTACGGAGTATATCCTAGAAATGAATCATAGTGTAATTAATGCATGGACTGACCAAGGAGGGCTCAATTCTAGGAACAAGAGAATTTGGTGACTATTCTTGTGGAAGAGCTTGATATCATGATAAAAAGATGTTCAGTGCTCCTCCTCAGAGCAAGTATAATTATTCTGTGGCTGACTCTGGTTCATTAACCATGTGGTAAAGAAACAGACTTTTGATAGCATCTGACCTGGAACCAGATAAGTATTCAAAAGGTACTAATTGGTCAAAGTGATTCACTTTCTCTTTATTACTTGGCTGAATTTAAGTGAGGAAATAAGGGCTGATGTAAGCTTCAAGATGGGGTTATTGTTTATCCTTTGTACTCAAAGACAATCATGACATCAGGAAGGTGATGTCATGATGTGCAAGTGAGTTGGATTTAAATGAGGGAGGACTGTGCAAGGTTTCCAGCAATATCTCAGTCCCATGGCCACATCTAGAGCAGCATGACTGGAGACAGATGCAGTGGGAGACCTTGACCCTTTTAAGCTAAGATCTTTAGCAGGTTTCAGTTTGACAGAGGCAATGCCCAAAAGTTAGCTAACTTTTTTTAAAAAATTGTGTCTATTTTAACATATATACCAAGAAATTTTCATAAAAAATTACAAAGAGCATAGGGTTTATATGTGTATATATAAATATACATACATATAAAGATATATGTGCGTATGTATGTATATATATATAAATATATATATATGTGCTTATTTGCCAAGTAGATGAGAGGCATAACAAAATTTCACAATTAAATGCTTGCTCTATACAAAATCTATAGCAATAGCTTGGCAAATAAAAATTAAAAATGGCCCCTGGCATCAAAAGAATTTATATTATTCTGGGGGATATAATATGTTCACAACTGAGTGTAAATAAGATAGATACAAAGTTATACAAAATAATTTTGAGGAGAAAAAGCACTAAGAACTAAGGAGAAAGTAATCATAAGAGAACTTATGTTGGAAGAGGCTGCTATACTGTGCTTTAAGTAACTAGGAATTCTTTGAGCCTGAGAAGAGATGAATTTGAGCTGTCAATTGTTGAAATGAAAACAAAAGATGACTTAGTCAGCAAACACTTAACTTACTTGCCAAGTGGAAAGATGTGGCAGCCAAGGGCAATGTAGATTTAAAATATAAACCTGTTTATAAATCTTATAGATAAGCAGAATGGTAGATTATAAATATTATGATCTAATACAAAGAGAAAAGTTATAGTAGGTTACACTAGTTTAAATAAAGCTTGGAAAGAGCCAACTAAGTGCAGTCACCCCAGGGGAATTTAAGGATGAAGCTGAAAAGGCCGTACATAGACAAAAGATGGGAAAAGATCAACAAAGATTTTTTTTTTAATTTAATAGCCTTTTATTTACAGGTTATATGCATGGGTAACTTTACAGCATTAACAATTGCCAAACCTCTTGTTCCAATTTTTCACCTCTTACCCCCCAACCCCTCCCCCAGATGGCAGGATGACCAGTAGATGTTAAATATATTAAAATATAAATTAGATACACAATAAGTGTTCATGACCAAAACGTTATTTTGCTGTACAAAAAGAATCAGACTCTGAAATATTGTACAATTAGCTTGTGAAGGAAATCAAAAATGCAGGTGGGCATAAATATAGGGATTGGGAATTCAATGTAATGGTTTTTAGTCATCTCCCAGAGTTCTTTCTCTGGGCGTAGCTGGTTCAGTTCATTACTGCTCCATTGGAAATGATTTGGTTGATCTCCTTGCTGAGGATGGCCAGGTCCATCAGAACTGGTCATCATATAGTATTGTTGTTGAAGTATATGATCTCCTGGTCCTGCTCATTTCACTCAGCATCAGTTCGTGTAAGTCCCTCCAGGCCTTTCTGAAATCATCCTGCTGGTCATTTCTTACAGAACAGTATATTCCATAATTTTCATATACCACAATTTATTCAGCCATTCTCCAACTGATGGACATCCATTCAGTTTCCAGTTTTCAGCCACTACAAAGAGCGCTGCCACAAACATTCGTGCCATACAGGTCCCTTTCCCTTCTTTAGTATCTCTTTGGGATATAAGCCCAGTAGTAACACTGCTGGATCAAAGGGTATGCACAGTTTGATAACTTTTTGAGCATAGTTCCAAACTGCTCTCCAGAATGGTTGGATTCGTTCACAACTCCATCAACAATGCATCAGTGTCCCAGTTTTCCCGCATCCCCTCCAACAATCATCATTATTTTTTCCTGTCATCTTAGCCAATCTGACAGGTGTGTAGTGGTATCTTAGAGTTGTCTTAATTTGCATTTCTCTGATTAATAATGACTTGGAGCATCTTTTCATATGACTAGAAATAGTTTCAATTTCTTCATCTGAGAATTGTCTGTTCATATCCTTTGACCATTTTTCAATTGGAGAATGGTTTGATTTTTTTATAAATTAGAGTTAATTCTCTATATATTTTGGAAATGAGGCCCAACAAAGATTTTTTTAACAAATTTTCTTCAACACCAAAAAGAGCAGACTTTCCCCATCTGATTCTAAAATCTCAATATCAGATGCAGTTGAATAGTAAGTTAATGATAGTATTGAAGAAGCAAAGAAGAGAAAAACAGCTCAACTTCCACACAGAAAAAGTTGAGGGTGTTGAAGAACAGATTCTCAAAGTTTCTAGTGGGAAGGAAGATGCCAAAAACATGGAGGAAAAACATCTAACAATATTTTTATTGACTAAAAAAAGTTCACCAAGAAAATTACCCCCTGTGACTAGTATTCCTGGAGAAGGAAATGGCAAATCAATCCAATAAATTGGCCAAGAAAACTCTATATGGAGTCATGAAAAGACAGATGCAATAAAATGACTAAACAACAATGTCTAACTCCATATATGTTTATAATTTTATGAGAATCTCTCATACAGTCATCAAGAACATCCTTGATGAGAATATTTGAAAGGCACAGTGAGGGTTTCACAAGTGCTATCCCACAGCAAACCAAGACTATCTCCAGTCAACCTGATACTGGATGGTTCCGGAGGAGAAAGGTGACCTTGAACAGATTCCTTCTCTTAAATCTAATTCACTTGCATGTCATGGTAAAACCACACTGATGTCATGGTTGTCTTCAAGAACAAACAACAACAATATTTTTACCACGATACAAGTGACTGAAAAATTTAGAGAATGCATATTATCACTGTACTGAATTAGCTATATTTTTTAAAAAAGCATTTATTTTATTAGAGCATATTTTGAAGGGGGTCTTCCAGCCACAAATATCTGGTGAATGTCAAAATTATACATGATTCCTTGATATAACAGCAGAAATAAATGTATTTTCTGGATTTTTGATAATTAATAAAATTTGAGATATAACATAAAGTTAAAGCTCATCAAAGCTATTTACCAATGGCAAAATGCAAATGGAAGGAGGACTCCCTATAGATGGTAGTTTCTCCAATTATTCCTGTTTGTGAATTACACTATACTAATTTCATAAAGCTTTAGAATAATGGAAAAACTTCCCAAAGTAGATTCATAATCAGTCAGTGTTTGGCCTCACTATTCACAAAAGAAAAACTAAGTGAATAAAGAAGATTTATCGTTCATTTCGATGGAACTATAGAATGACAGGGAAGCTAAGTGGTGCAATAGATAAAGCTCTGGGCTGGGAATTAGGAAAATTCATCTTCATGAGTTCAAATCTGGCCTCAAAAATATACTAGCTATGTGATCTAGGCAAGTCACTTAATTCTGTTTGAGTAAAATGAACTAGAAAAGGAAATGGCAAACCACTCCAGGCAACCATTTCAATATCTCTGCCAAGAAAACCCCAAATTATGTCACAAAAAGTCAGGTGCCACTGAAACTCAACAACAAAAATATACTAGCTATGGGTTGGGCCAATCATTCCAAAAGTCTATAAAATTATGCTAAAAATGTCTTTGTTCTCAAAATACTAGTAGGGATATGACTCAAGAAAGTTAATAAATAAAAAGTTCTCATATATACCAAAATATTTATAATGATACTATGGGCTGCAGTAAAGAACTAAAAATAAAGGAGATGATCAACAATTAGGAAATAACTAAACAAATTGTGTTGCATGAATGTAATGGAATATTACTGCTCTGCTAAAATTTTAGGGAAATTATGAACTCCAAAGAGCATGGGAAGACTTAAAATGAACTAAGTAGAACCAAGAAAATTATACAGATAATGTCTATAATAACATGAAGAGAAAGAATAACAACAAAACAATTGACACCAAAGAAGAAATATGAGAATGCATTTCCTTCCACTCTTTGCAGAAATTATGGCGGAGAAAAGGTGAAGAATATAAGACATGTAAAACTGAATATAATATCAAATTTGGTTTATATATTGGTCAGTTGTACTGCTGTTCCCCCTTCTTTTTTTAAATTTATTGTTACAAAGAATGGCTCTCTGGGACAGGGGTAGGGAAAGATATCGTTAAGAATAGGAAGATATTAATTATATAAAAATAAAATACAGCAATGAAATTTTCCTTAAAAGAGAAAAAAATGACTATTATTCTAACTAGGACATGCACTTTAAGGACAACCTCTGAAGTTCATCAATAGACATGACTTGGAAACATATAGCAAATGGATGTTGAATTGCATCCAGAATTGAACATTTGAGGACTATTTGTTCCCACTCTTTGATTACTTATTGTTTAGAGAATGGCTTTTGTTTTTATATATTTTTCAATTGTCTATATGTTTTGGATATTAAATTCTCTTCTGAAAAATTTTATATATAGTTGTTTTTTTCCCTCTACCTCTTCCAACCAAGGCCAGATGCATTTTTGTTTTTACATAAGCTTTTCAATATTCTACAATCAAAATTACCTATTTTTATCTTTTCTAATTGTGTCCATCCCTTGTTTGGGTAAAAACATGCCTTCTATCCAAAGCTAAGAAAAAGAAGTCACTTACATTATACAGAATGGAAGGAGCTGGACTTAGACTGAGGAAGACTCAGTTTGAATTCTTTCTTAGGTAATGTCTAGTTTGGGAAAGTTCTTTAACCTTTCTGTGTCTCAGTTTCCTTATCTGTAAAATGAAGCTAAAAGCCACTTACACCCCCTAGTTGTTACAAGGATCAGATAGTATAATATGTAAATTGCTTTACCAACCTTAATGCATTATAAAATTGCTAGCTATGATTATTCTAATTACGATATGATCTTTATTATTAAAGTTACATATTCATTTTGAATTTATCATGCACTACTGCATAAGATGATGATCGAGGTATAATTCCATCTTTTTAATGTTAATATTGTTCTAATATTTTTTATTCTTATGTTTTAACACTAATGTTATTCTAATTTTGATATATTACTGCAATAAAATATTATAATAGTGAAAGAATTGAAATTGAGAATTGCCCAAATGTCAAAAGTGATTTTTGAGGGGGCTTGGGAGAGGGTATAAACTCTGTAACAAATAATGTCAAAGAAACATATAAGTGAAAAACAAGATGGTCTCATGTATTGAGAATAATAAATGAACAAATAGTACATGAGTTCCATTGGTATTATAGAGATGACAAAAGAAAGCAAAGAAGGCTCTCAGAACATTGACCTGTTGGCAAATTTGGGAGAAGAAAATAAAAGGAATAGCATAGGATAGGAAGATATGAACTTATACCATTAGAGGAAATGTCTACATCACAACATAAATCCATGTGACTATTGGAGCAGTTTTACAAATGATGAAAAGAGGGACCAAGAAGGTCAAGTTAAATGTCCAAAGACTGCCACAGTTAATAAATAACAAAGCTGGAATGGTAGTCTATTTATAAGCATAGGAAGCCACAGAAATGGAGGGGGTCTTTAGCACTGTGGTAAGAGGACTAAAAGACCCCTTTTTAGGGTTACTCATCTATTTTTAGTGCATTAACTTTCATCTATGGCTCCAAAAAGCTAAAGTATGGGCAGAGAACATACTCCAGTAAAACCATCTCAGCTGCTGAGATAAACAACATGGCTCAGAGATCCATCAATGAGTTAGGGGGATGTGTAACCTTTGGTCACATAGATAGCAAGTAAGTAAAGGACAGAGACCAGTTCTTTCAATTCCAAATAATGCTTGGATATCTTTTCCATTTTTTCAGTATTTGCTGCTTGTGAGACTTTTTAACTCCAATATCTTTGATTATTTTTGATATGAGGTTTGTTTTCCTATGGAATTGTGAAAGATATTACACTGTGTGTGGAAGAATTAACTTGAGCCTCTAGGAATTCATATTAATACTTTGGGAAATCTTTCTTTTATGTGTTCATACTCTATTTGACAAAAGTCCTAGTTATATTCAAGAATATCAATTCAGTTTAGATATTAAACAACTATTCCTTGATTCTGGAGATTAATTGTAGTCTATAAAATAGGGGTATTAAAGTCAAACAAAAACATGTGGGGGGTACTAAAATGTACATAAGGATCCCTGATGCTTGGAAAGCATATATTATTATTATCTGTTTTATTGTAGTTGCATTTATTTTGTTACAGGAAAACTAGGTGAGAACCATAGTGCAAAGAGCACCTTACAGTCAGGAAGATTTATCTTCTTGGGTTCAAATCTGGCCTCAGACATTTTCCTAGCTGTATGATTCTTGGAAAGTTATCTTATCCTGTTTGCCTCAATTTTCTCATCTGTAAAATAAGCTGAATAGCAAGTCACTGCAGTATCTTTGCCAAGAAAAATCCAAATGGGGTCAACAGAAAGTCAGACATGACTGAAACAAATGAACAATGAGATCTGAATGAGATGTTCCAGGACATCTATCATTGAGAGCAAAGAATAGGAAGGCTTCCAGATTAACAGATTCCTATGGGATGTAAGTTTCCTGCTGTATTCTTTGAAAACATCCAAGCTTTTCTGTCCCCAAGCCTTCTCTGTTATTCAATTGTTTCAGTTACATCTGACTCTTGGTAACCCTATTTGAGTTTTTCTTGGCAAAAACATTCAATTGATATGCCATTTCCTTCTCCAGCCCATTTGACAGATGAAGAAATGAAGGCAAACAGGGTGAAGGGCCTTTTGCTCTTCCCAAAAATGCTCCTCATTTATCCTTCAAAGAATAGGTAGATGAATGGACCTTTGATGTCATTTGTATATGGAACTCTCAAGAAAGAAAATTCTATATTACTATATTTTGACATCTTCTGGGCTACCTGGGAAATTAAGTGACTAAAAGAGTTTCACACATCAAGTATGTATCAGAGGCAAGACATCTCTTCCTTGTTTCTAAGTTAGATTTCTGTCCATTATATTACACTCTTTCTCCTTCAAAATTCATCTCAAATGCTTCCTCTTTGATGAAGAATATTCCACTAAGGTAGAGTGTATAGAATACTGAGCCTGGAGGCAGGAAGAGCTGAGTTCAAATCTCTGTATCTCTGGGCAAGCCATTTAACCCTGTTTGCCTCAGTTTCCCCATCTGTAAAATGAGCTGGAGAAGTAATGGCAAACCCCTTCAATAACTTTGCCAAGAAAATTCCAAATAAGTTCATGAAAACAGCTAAACAATAATATCATAAGCCTCACTAATTATAAGTGACTTGCCATTCTTCTAAATCCCATAGGACTTGTTTTGTGCTTAGGCAATATATATGATAGAGACTGGATTTATATAGGATATGACACATACTCTTTATATGTTTTATATTATTATCTTTATATTATAGTATATCTATTTAGGTATTCAGGCATATCTCATTCTAGTGATTCCCCAATCTATATAGTTTTGCCAAAATCTTGTTAATGTATTTATTATAAGAACAACCATAATGCTGGAAAATCCCGAGGCTGATCTCCAAAGAGTAGGTTACATCCCCCATTAAAAATCTTTAATAATAGGCAAAGGTATTGGTTGCTAAGCAAGTCTAAGGTGGTGCCGGTAACAAAGGACATACCTTCCACTACCTACATATGATCTATTGAATATTTGCCATGCCTTCATGATCTCAACTGAGCCTGAGCCTTCTTCCTCTCTAAGTCCACCACAGACACCAAAAGTTAAATGTAACTATAAGAGGTAGAACTATTTTTAAACTAATTGCCATTTAAATATCCCTTGGGTATTTAGGGTAAAAAGTATGGAGAAAAAAATGGCTATTTCACCATTCATTATAAAGCTTGTACAGTCTTAGTTCCAAAGGAATAATTATATAATTTAAGAAATACATTCCAAAGATACCATAATTCAGACAATAACATTTTAATTATGTGTGCTATTATAATATTTCACCTAATATCATATTTTTGTGAAAATAATTAATAAAAGTACATTGGGAAAAATGAACAGTATACCTGTAATTGACTTGTTCCTCTTAATATATTGTAACATACTTGAGGTTATGAATGGTGTCATTTCTCTATCTTCCTAGTACTCTATTCTAGTACAATACTTAACAAATATTCATTAGATCATACATTTAGAGCTAGAAGACATCTTAATGGCCATCTTTATTGAACACTAACCACTGTTTTGAAGATGCAGAAACTGGGGTACAAAGAGAATAAGGGACTCCTCTAGTCACACAATTAATAAATATGCAAGACAAGATTCAGAAGTAGATGCCTTTGGTTTATTTAATTTAACTAAAAGTCTACAATTCTATCCATTAAATGAAGTGATTAAAATAGTGTAGCTATTATGTATATATATATATATATATATATATATATATATATATATATATATATTTATACATACGCACACACAGAACAGGCAACAGAAAAATTGTATTTGATTTTAGGTTTAATGGAAATCATATCACCAAGTTCCTTTTCAATCTAAACATAATTCTCTTCCAGACAATTAAATACATTTCTTAATATTCTAGCTACAGAATTAATTAGACTTTGTTCTTTCTTCTCTTCTGAAAGAATCAAGGTCCATCACTTCCTTCAAAATTTATTTCTAAACTTACCTGTCCTGAAAAACCTCAAAGACTGATTCTTTTTCACTCTATTCATTTCCTATCCTTAACAGCTCCTAAGAAGGTATTCAGTTTGGGGAATATATTTTTTCTTTAAACATAATATATGGTTGTCTCTTCTATATGAATTCCTTAATAGCATCCATTTAATAGAAAGTATCTTATTTGTTCTTTCCAATAAATTGGTTAGATAAAGAGTCCAAAATATTATTACACTGGGGCCCGAGGAGATGAAGTACTAAGAAGTGACAGAGTAGGAATTCCCCATGTGGTTTTCTTTCTACTAAAAGAAAGCACTGTGTTTATTTCTAAAGCTTTTGTCTCCTCCTGTGCTTCTAATGCAGTACTCAGCTCACAAAAGTCACCTCATAAATGTTGGCTGCTTATCTAAGCACCTGGACACTTAGACCTCATGAAACTGTGACTGTGATGGCTAAAGATATAGACTGTTCTGTTGTGTTAACTAATAGATTACAAATGGCAACTCTATTCCAGTCTTTTTATGAAGGACATTTGCAAAAATAGATTTCCTGCAGCTGGTGAAAGGTCTGGGCTTTTGTAAACTGAAAAAAAAATCTGTATTTGGACTTCTATGATTATGAGTCCCTTATTGTTATGAGTATCAGGACTGAAGTCCCTTAACAAAGTCATGGGTATCAGCAAGAAGGCTGGATGCTTTGGCTCTAGTACAACCAGACAAGAAATCTCTATGTATTATTATTTAGTGGAACCCTGGATCCCACTACAGTCTGTTCAAAGTTTAGCCAGAACCCTACCCACACTAACCTGGAGATCTGGACCTGGACCTATAAATAACTCCATTCTGTCCTCCTGTGACTGACAAAACTCTTACTGGGTAGGTCAGATCACTCTTTCCATTCATGATTTCTTTACTATGAGCTGTTCACTAGTATAACAACTCTTTTGGAAAAAATGAACAATTATACAAAGAATAGAAATTCAACAGCAACACAACAAACCACAATGAGAGTAAAAAGAAAGGTCAAAAATCTACTTTCATTTAAATTTAGTGTTCTATGCATTTGGCAGCCAGTTTAAGATGTCTAATCCCCTATCTAATTGTGAATACCTGATTTAAACAGAAGAAAGTAAAGGGTTATGGTCAGAGAAAGGACAAGAAAATACAGATATCTCATTAATGCTACCTCATCTGAAAGATGAAAAAAGGGGAACAGTAGTAGTAGAGGATAAAAATAACAAAGGAAATACGGGAATAAATCCATCATTGGGGAGGGAAGTAGGCAGACAATCCAGAAAACAAGCAAAAGGTATATAATTAGACAACATATAAGATACTAAGGAGGTCAACAGGAAAAATATAATGAATAAAATGAGCTCTCATGCAGAAAACTCAGAAAGAAGACTATCAAGGAAAAAAAAGAAAAAAATAGAAGGGAGAATAAAAAAGGTCATAACACAACAATGAAATAATATCATTAATGGTAAATCAATCAACTAGCAATGATAAAAGCAAAACTACAAAGTAAACTGTTGTCTCAGAAAACATGAATTTTAAAAATTCTATGCTGCTTCAAAAATCAAAAGGAAAATTAAATGTAGAAATTAAAATGAACTAAAAGGGTAAAAATTAGAGCTAGCAAAGAATAATTAAGCAAGATAAGTGGAAAAAGTAGGCAAATTAGAAAACAGAACAGAAAATCTCTAACTCAAGAGAGCCCCTGAAAATGGTACTGAGATGTAGAATTTTAAAATGCATATCTAAAGGATAAATGAGTAAAACAAAATCAAATAAAAGCTTTGAAAGGCTATATGCATTCTATACAAATCAACTTACCTTGAGAAGAGTACTCCCACCTCTATTTTAAAGACAGTAAGTTTCCCAGAAAAATTCCATGACTAAATGAAAAACCTAAATACCATTCTGTAACAAATAATTCAAGAAAATAGCCCAGAATTACTGAAAACTTAGAGTATGCTAATGATTGGTAGAATCCAGAGATCACTGACTCAGAAAACTTTAGTTTCAATCATCAATGGATATAGGGATTAAATTAAAGAATTTCAATTTCAAATAAAAATATTATAAGCAGTCAAGAGAAAATCCTTCAATTTTTGAGAAAAATCTATTTTCAAAGCTCAGAATAACTCTTTATCTATGGGAAGTAAAATTGTAATATAATATTCCAATATGTAGAGTGTGGAAGATACTCCCAAAATAACATCCAGTAAAGTTGAGCCATTGATTAATAAAAATGGAAGGAATTTCAACAACAAGAAGTCATTCAAATCATTCTTCCAAACAAATACATATGAAATAGATTATTTAAGATAAAAAAAACTCAAACAGGAGAAACATAAGAAAGGTAAGTTAAAAACAGCAAAAAGAAAAGAATAAACATTGAAACAAACTTTATACTATATACAATTTATTCTAAAGGCTTTTTAAAAAGACTATGGTTTTTTTTTCAGCACAGCCATCAATCCAAAGGATTGATGGCAAAAAAAAAAAAAGATGGACTAAATATGCAGAATGAAACACACATTTTTGGACATGGTTAATGGGGGATTCTATTTGCTTGACCATATATATATATGTATGTATGTATACATATATATATATATATATATATATATATATATTTGTTATAAGGGTTTTGTTTTTATTTTTATATTTCAGTGGTAGGGAAGAAAGGAGAAAAAAATAAACATTTGCTAATTTTAAAAATTAGTTTAAAAAATTCTATGCACACTGCAAGTCCTAGCTTAGGAGTTATCTAGTGTTTTTTGTACCTCTTATATAAAACCATTCTTAAGGTTTTTTTTGTATGATAATTATTTATTCACATATTATTTTTCCTATAATATTAGAAATGCCTTAAGAGCAAAGTATATGAATATTGCTAGATATATGGTCTTTGTTTTTATATTTCTTTAATGGTCAATATAATGTTTTACTTATAAGTGCTTAATAAATATCCAGAAGACAAAAGGAAGTAGAGTGAGGGTTAAATAGGGAGGGAAAGGATAAAAGGAAGGAAGGAAGGGAGGGAGGGAAGGAGAAAGCAAGGAAGAAAGAAAGGAAGGAAAAAGGGAGGAAGGAAGGGAGTGAAGGAGGAAGAAGAGAAGGGAAAGAAGAAGAGAGGAGGGAGGGAAGGAGAGGAGAAGGGAAGAAAGAAGAGAGGGAGAGGGAGGAAGGTGAATGGAAAGAAAGAAAGAGAATCCTATTTTTGATGGGCCACCACACTTTAATTTGTTAAGATCAACTAGAAAATTTCCCCACCACATCCTATTTTAATGTAAGACTAGGTAAATAGAAAAATATACAAATATCGAGTCTGTGGAAGTGTAAGAAAACTAAGGACCTATCTGTTGGTGGTTTTTCTTAAAATGTAATTATACATGCACATAAAGAAAAGCCAGAATCTGAAAATCAGCAGGACAGCAGCCATCTCTGCTCCACTATTATTCCACCATCAGAATCATGGCTGCATGAAGTGAGCCCAGGCACCAGGCTGAGAGACTCTAATTACCTTCAGACAACAACAAAAGCTGGCAGTCAGAGCAACTCTAAGTGCAAAAGGCATCTGGAACGATCAATGCCCCATAAAGAATCGGGCACAGGGAAAGAACCCAGGACTGCATTATAAGTTTGATTAAGTATGTTTGGATGCAAATTTTTACCTCATCTTCACACCTCCTGCCCATTATACACACTCACACTTTGCTGGGTTTTATTCTCCATTAAACACAAAAAACCAGTATTATGAACTCCTGTTCCAAATCCATGCACTTGTAATGCATCAAGGGACTGTGTCTTTGATATCAGCTTGTAATTAATAGAGCTCTAGTCCTAAACACGAATCTAAAATGTTCACTCAACTTTAAAACCAATCCTGTCCAAAGAAATGACAAATTTATAAATCCTTTAGACAGTAGACTTAGTCTTTCTATAAAAGTTACATTTTGAGTTGAAATATGTACCTACATAGTTCAAATTTTTGACAGTTCTAAGTTTATAGTCTTTTCTGGATTACTTCAAAATAAAGCATGTGAATAATTTTTTTAGATGTAATTTGGTTTCTTGCCCCATTCACAAGAAATGTAAAATGGAGGAACATAAACTGATTTTGCCCTGCCTTGTCTTGCCCTCAGTGATCCCTGTTCCCTATATCCCTACATACATCTTAAAGCCATACATTTAAGAAATGTTAAGTTGAAACCTGTCAAACACTGGACAAATTGTAAGCCTCAGTTTCCTCATTTGGAAAATGCAAAATAATAGCACCTACTTTTGAGGATCAAATTACTTAATACATGCAATATTCTGAAAACCAAAAAATTCTATTTGAAAAATCAGAAAGGCAGACAAGTAAACAGAAAGATGGGCAGATAGGCAGACAACTAACAATCAATTAGTGCTTACTATGTATCAAGCACTTGTTAAGTGCTAGAGATATAAAGAAATGCAATTACAGTCCTTGTCTCAAAAAACTTACAGCCTAATGAGGGCAGAAAAAAGGCATACAGAAAATTAAGTAAAGAGATAGTTGAGGTATAATGGATAGAAACCTATCCTAAAAGTCAGAAAAAACTGGGTTTAAATCTTGTCTCTGACACACTGGCTGTTTGACCCTGGACAAATCATCAAATCAGTATTTAAAACTCCTAAGTGTCCTAGACAACTTTTTAAGATGATAGGTGGCAGTAAAATATTGATTTGCATTTGTTGAGTGTATTTCTTCAACCAATGAATTCCCTATGTCAGATATGTCAAATTCATAAGTTGGTCAGCAGATTAAACCAGATTAAAATATATTTAGAAAATGTTTAATAAAATAAATAAAAATACAAACCAATATAGATGTTCATTTTTGGTTTTCTAAATCAATATGTGACTCATCTACCTCCCAAAATTTGCCCTATACTACTGGATTTATAGGTCTAGTCCATATCCATGGTGGTAGGAAGAGGAAGAAGAAGAGAAGGCTGATTAAAGCGATTCTTTGGTTCTACAGATAGTTTATAGAGATATAAAGTGTCCTTGGAGGCAAAAGACCTGAGTTCAAATTCCAGATCATCACTTAGCACCTAAGAAACTCCAGATATGTTGCGCCTCTGGACCTTAGTTGTGTGTGTATGTGTGTGTGTGTACGTGCATGTTTGTGTTTTAATTTGTAAAATGAGGGTTCTGGGCCACATCATCTCTAAGATCTTTTCCAACTTTAAATTCATTATCAGCACAATTTTTGAGGATTTAAAGCTAACTGGAATGAGTGGGAAACCATTTCCTTTTGCCCTCTAACTTATTGGGCTGGCACTGAATTTGTTTGGAAACCAAGAAACAACAATGTCTTTCATAATCACCAAGGGCTCCACTCCAAGCAACAGATGTGGGGCACAGGGGATCCACAGGGTGCCAATCAGCTGCTGATTTCAAGGGGAATTTGTCAGTCTCAATTGATCTATGATGAGTGGTTCATGTGTGCTGAATGGAAGACCAGCCTCTATAATGATGTCACCACTTTACCTTCTCTTTTCAGTGGTAAATGATTCCTGTTCTTTTCAGTTTCTAACAGAAATTATTCCCCACTCACCCAAAAGTCATTTTCATTCTCTTTCTCTGGATCATCTCAAATTTCCACATATTGCTTTTAAAATGTGGAGCTGAAAATTAGACTCTAATAAGAAAAAACCTTATCAATGCTGAGCACAGTGGGAGAGAATTATATCATGATCTATTTACGTTATATCTTGGTTAATATTACCTAGGTTTTGCTCAGCTCTTCTGGTAGAAGCTGACATCCAGGAGAAACTAGGGTAGAATATCTTCTTGACTGTCTTTGCAGAAAACTAACTGGAAAATTCACTTTGTTTATTTTTAAATGATGTCAGGAATGACTGTTTATTTTTCTAGAGAACAACAACAACAACAAAAAAAAAACCGCCTCATGTTTTCTCAGAGAACTCTCTTATGTTCTGACAGTCTGGTTCATCTCTACCTTGTGTTTCCTTGTGATTACATCCATGAGCTTCACTTCATTCTGTCATGTGAAATGATGACAAAATCTCTCATGCCATTTACACTCAAGAAGCAGACCTCACACCAAACCCTAAGACTCATGTGTATTTGTATTCCCGATGCTTAGAACTTTGTAAGCTTTTAACAAATTGTCATATATTCATTCATTTTAGAGATTGCTTCATAGAGGTCACTTTTAACTTTACTGAATCTTGGGCACAAATATTTCGTTTTTAATGCAAAGTGAAAAATTACATATACTCTTTACTAGTTTCAGGATTTTGTTCATTTTTATTTTATAAGTTTATCCCACTCCCAATATGTTAACAGACTTTTGATTTTTAAGAGAGCAAACCTCTAACTACCCCCAAATACTTGGTTACTTTTTTTTATTCAACCATAGTAAGGATATGAAGAATACAGAGAAAGAGTTTTAAAACTTACTGACTCTTTTTAGTAAAGGATGCTAAATATAAACCAACATAAAATGTAAAATATATTCTAAATTCATAGTGATGGGTGGCTTTTCAAGTAGAAGTGTATGTTTTATATATAATCAATAAGATAAGCAGAACAAGGGATATTTTCTCTGAAGAAGGAGGAGAGAGAAGTGGGGAAGAAGAAGGGAGAGAAAGGGAAGGGAAAGGAGAGATACATAAAATATTATAAAGCAAAGATGGTCTCACAGACCACAGTTTTGATACCTTTGCTGTATTATATTTTATATATCAGAAAATAAAATATTTTGTATTTAAGAAAATAAATAAAAATTTATTTTCTTAAATAAATAAAAATATATTACAACATAGATAATGTTGATTTGTCATTTCTAACTAAATATGCAGAGATCCCTTTCTATTAGAATTTGATACTACTGTTTAAAGAAAGGCATACTATATGTATGTTATATATTATGTATAACACATATAGATATAAATATACATACACATATATATTTCTATGTACATATTGTATACATTTCTACACAAACTAATTATATTCCATATATGCTACAAATAATTACATGTATTACAAGTATATGAAATACATATATATATATATATAATATACATAAACTATAGAGAGGCATATGGGATGTTTAAGAAATAACACCTCTGGTGTGAGGGCTTGCCAAGCCCTTTTCAGGACTGCTCATCCACCTTTGGGGTTCAGCTGCTTCATCCAACTCTCCTCTGTGACTCCAAAGGGCTGTAGCAAGCACAGTGTCCACGTTCCCATTCAGCAGACAAGCTAAACCAGGTTGACAGTAACCATGAGACCTAAAACCTGTCAGTGAGTTACCCCAAGTATGTGAAGATTCCTCCTGGCTAAGTGGGCAGATGAGAACAATGTAATTGTTCCCACAACTAAAACAGACATGTGGAGAGCTTACAGCTTGGTCAGACACTGAGGACACCAAGGTCATCCTCTGCATCTTAGTCCATCGCCAATCATCTTGCCTTTTGTCTTTCCACTGGACTCCAATGACTCAGGAACAGAGAATGACACTGACAACTTTGAACAACTCTGCCTCAATTAAATTCAATTCACACATATGTCAAGACATCACCCTGTGATGTCACTGGTCCTTTTTAAAAATGAAGGATAAACAACAACATAAATCATAAAAACATGGTGTTTCTATCCATGAATCATCAGAATCTTGAGACAGAAGAAAGGATCTCACAACTTCTAAGGCCATCCTTGAAATCACAATTTAGAGCTTAACAGGGATGAATTACAATGCAATTTTATATAATTTACAATTGTAGACAAGAAAATAGGTGTAGACTAGGGGAGGGAGTAAGAGGGAGGAGAGAAAATTTGGAACAGAAGGCTTTGCAAGGGTCAAATAGACCTAGAGAAAGATGACAACTTAGATAAGGAAGCACAATTAAGTAGAGAAGCTAACTTTGTAATGTAGGTCTCTGGATTCTAAATCCAAATTCACTTTTCACTACTCCAAGTTATCATGTATCCCACTACCAACAAAAAACATAAATCCTCTTCACAACAGACTTAGCAAGTAGTCTAATCTCTGCTTGAACAATTCTGGTGATAGAAAACTTCTGCTTTCAATTTTTGGAATCCCGTCATATATTCATCCGAAATTTGCTTCTCTATATCCTTTCCCAGTTGGTTATAGTTCTTCCTCATGAAGCCAAGCAGAATAAGTCAAGAGTCAACTGGCTTTAAGACCAACCAAGTTACCATAAAGAAAAACTTGTAAGGATTGTTCAGAATGAAGAAAGCCTATAGGGCTAAAACTCCTTCTATTAATGAATAACTTATTGCCAGTAATAATACCATACTCTGTCAAGTTATACCTAAAAGAAAAGGGAAAATGGGAACAAAATGTAGAGAGGCTCAATTTAGGATCTGATAGTTTCTGTAGGGTCAGTGATACAGGATGAACCTTAGTGGAAGAATTGGCCGTTGTTTAAGTAAAGCTTCCTGGAGTAGTCAAAAATCACATAAAATGATAAAAATGAGCAAAGAAGATGCAATATTCTAGCAAGGAGGAAAAAGGAAGTCAGTATCTTTGAGAGCAACATCACAGAGTGTGCCACAAAGAGCATTAATGGGGAGAGATGCGTTAATATATGGAAAGAGCCCCTCAGAAGCCCCAAGATATTTGGACAAGATTCCATTCGTTAGTACCTTTGGCACTAACCACTTTACCTCTACTGGCTCCCTTATCTTCATGAGTTACCAGAACCCCATCCCCAGTAGCTCTTTTGTTAATATTATTCTATTAGTATAGTTGTGTTATTAAGTTTCCATCACTAATAAAGATTCTTTCCATAGGTTTAAAGGTAATCTGGATATGGTTGTCAAGAGTTGTCATTGTATTGTTGTTTGATCTTTATTCTCAAAGACAACCATGACATCAGAGAAATGATACCATGATATGTAAGTAAATTAGATCTGAGGAAGGGAGGACTGTGCAAAGTCACCTATCTGCCTCACTTTCCCCTCCGGAGGCATCTGGGACCATGGCCAGATATAGATCAGGGGGACTGGAGATGGTCCTGGATGCTAAGATCTTTAATAAGTCTTGGACTGAGACAACAGCTCATTCAATGATTAAGACTAGTATAACATAGGTGAGGTGACTAAGGATGCAAGTAAGTGATTTTCTCAGAGAAAAGTATCAAGTATCCAGAGATCTACTCCTTAAAGCAGTGGTTCTCAAAATATGGTCTAGGGAATCCTGGGGATCCCTGAAACCCTTTTAGAGGGTCTACAAATTCAAAAATGGTTTTTATTTCCAATATGGTAAATGTCTATAAATATAACCCAGCTAAACAAAAATGCTTTGGAAAGATCCTCAATAATTTTTAATAGGATAAAGATATTGAAAACAAAAGTTTGACAACGACTGCCTTAAAGGATAACAGGTCAGTGAATTAGGAGGGGCAAGTCTATCCAAAGAAGTTAAGGTGGCTAACCAGAATAAAGTTTCCCTGCACTGCATTCAGTCGATGCGATTGTCTCAATGGAAGTTTAAACTGCGGCTAGGATAATAAATTCTAGTACCATATCATAGGAGAAACTCTTAAGTGTTTGAAGTTAAAGGTGATGCTCCAACAAATTTTCTCTTTTCTCATCTAACTAGGTGCTACACTTGAAGCAAATGCCGTAAGGAGATCCTGGAGGGGAGTGAGTATTTTGTTTATTATATTTTATGCCCAGCTCAAGGACACGGATTTACACCCAAGGCAAAAAATTAATGTAGATAGAATGAAATTGAATATGACACTGTTTCCAGTCTCTTCCCCCTGCTGATTGCCCTCCCTAGAAGGCATTCTAGCTGCTCAGTTTCCAACACAATGTGGTTCAGATTGAAGAAAACACTCTGATGAAGTCTGAAGAAGAAATGGATCACTGAAAATGTCTCCCTTTCTCCCTCATTCTATGAATATCTGATATTGTATGAATCCAATATTTTACAAAATCATCTAGATTTATGTAATTTTGGCTTTTATTTGGAGTTTTATTTTTTGTTTTCAATATCACACTGTTTATTCAAATTCAAACTATCTCTCAATATACTCCCCTCAAGTCTTTTTGATAGGACTTGTTAACTACGTAATGTTTCTTATATTTACATATATACTTATATATATATATATATATAAACATACTTATTATATATCACATATATACTTATATATACAATATATAATTGATGGGTTGACAAGCATGGGGTTTTATTTATTATTATATTTCTCTTCAAAGAAAATCATTTCTGAACAAAGATTAAATTATCATTGGTATCATGCAACAGAATAAGGTCTAAAGGCTAGATTTAGAGTCAAGAAGATCAGGATTCACCCTTTGATTCAGCAATACCACTACTGGATCTGTATCCCAAAGAGATAAAAAAAAATGGGGTAAAGGACTCATGTGTACACAAATATTTATAGGAGATACTTTTGCAATGGCAAAGAATTAGAAATTAAGATACCCAGCAATTGAAAAATGGTCGAACAAGTTGTGATATATGAATGTAAAAATTTTTTAAAAATGACAAACAATGGATAGAAAATGCTATCTGCATCAAGAAAAAGAACTAAGGAGACTGAATGTAGATCAGTATATGCTATGTTCACTTCTTTTTTGTTTTGTTTGGTTTTTTATCTCTCCCTTAATTTTTCCCCTTTGCTGTAATTTTTGTCTCTCAACATGATTCATAAAGCAATGTGTTTAAAAAATACTTTTTTAATTAAAAAAATGACAAGCAAGCTAATTTCAGAAAAAAACTGGAAAGATTTACATGAACTGATGTAAAATGAAGTCAACAGAACCAGGAAAACATTGTACATGGTAACAACAGTATTGTGTGATGATCATATATGAATGACTTAATTTTTTTCAGCAATACAATGATCTAAGACAATTCCAAAGGACTCATGATGGAAAATGCTATCCCACATTGGGAGAAAGAACTGGTGGAATCTGAATGCAGATTGAAGTGTACATTTTTACTTTGTGTTTTTCATGATTTTTCCCCCTCTTTTGTCTGTTTCTTCTTTCACAAAATCACTAATATGGAAATATGTGTTTCATGATTACACATATGTAACTTATATAAAATTGCTTACCATCTTAGGAAGAAAATTTAGAACTCAATTTTTTAAAGTGAAAGTTAGGATTTGTCTTTACATGTAATTGGAAAAAATAAAATATTATTGTTTTAATAAGGAGAGGGCAGAAGACTAGGGTTCAAATCCTTTTTCAAGCATTTACTAGTTGTACAATTCTTGGCAAGTCACTTAAGAAATGTGAGTTTGTTTCATCAATTATAAAATAAAGATAATAGTTCATGCTTCACATGTTGTTGAGTTTAAATGAGATATTTTCCTTAAAGTATTATGTAATCCCAGAAATACTATATAAATGGCAATGATTATTCTTAATAATTACATTGGTTCTTAATAATAATTTCTGACATTTATAGCATTAACTATTAGAAATATTACCCTCATTTTATAGTTGAATAACTGATATTTAGTAAGGTAAAGTTATATAAATAACATTAAGTAATATATTACTCTAATTTCATCAATTCCTATTCATTTGTAAAGTGCCATTTCAAATGTCGACTAAATGAAATTTTCTAGGCTACACATACACACATATACACAAACACAAACACACATATACTACTGGTCTTCTAAACACTAGACTTTCCTCTTTTATACTCTACACCAAACTTGTGTTGTGCAAATGTCTAATGCTACCATACATCATGTTTTATCATCTATTTTTGCATAATTCTTCCTTCTACACTTTAAACTCTATGAAGGCAGTATTCATCTGCTTCATCTCTATTTTGTACTTTTTCAATACCAGTGCAGTATTTTGTGCACAGAAGATGACTAGCAAATATTTCTGAATAATTAAATTAATATCACATTTGATAAATTTGATAAATTTGCCATCTATAACTTTACCAAAATCACTGATAAAAAAAATGCTGAACACAACAGAATACAAAATCCTGCAGTGTACTGCAAGAATCTTCCCTCCAGGTGTACATGAATGGATTA
Source organism: Sarcophilus harrisii (assembly GCF_902635505.1). Classification (NCBI taxonomy): domain Eukaryota; kingdom Metazoa; phylum Chordata; class Mammalia; order Dasyuromorphia; family Dasyuridae; genus Sarcophilus; species Sarcophilus harrisii. The sequence continues at coordinate 86,120,950 of NC_045428.1, read as the reverse complement.
ATTAGCTTTCTTTGGATCTGATTATTTAACCATGTTTAAATGAATCTATAGTACTTCTTTCTTATCTATAAACTTAACATAAGGAATTTTGTCAAATATCTTTCTGATACCCAAATCTACTCTGTTTATTGCTTTTCTCGGAGTTACCTTAGACCTAGTAGAACTATCAATTGAGAAAATGAGATTATTCTGGCATATGTTTTTGATAAATCCATGCTAAATTCCTTTTCTTTAAGTAGTCAAAAGTTAACTTAATAACTAGAATTTTGTCAAGCATCTATGTTAACTTCATACTCTGCAGAATCTTTCTTTTTCCTGACTTTCTTTGGGTAAATAAAAGACATTATTTTATATCTCCAATTCCAAGTACTTTTTCTAATTTCAAAAATTCCTCAGAGGTCACCAACAACACTTCAGCAATCACATCTGCAAGTCTTTCAGTAGCCTAGGAATAAACAAACTCATTTTGGGATACTAAATGGTTTCTTAATATCTCCTTACATTTCTTAGGTTTTCATTTCATCTTTAAATATAGAGATTATATCTTCTTAGACAGAGAAAATAGAAGAATAGTAGGTCTGGTTTGTATCATTCATTATTACTGTCCCATTCATTCTCAACTTTCATTGTTTTTCTAGACCACAACAGATTTTTTTAAAAGCTCCTTTGTTATTCTTGGCATTATTTCTTGACATTGTTTCTCCCAAGCCATATCTATTTCTTTTTTTACTCATTCTTGGTTACATGACCTAGATTATTTTTTGATTTATCAAAAAGCTGCTTTTAATGTTATATCAGGTTCTTTAGACAACTTCCCCCCTTTTTATTCCCAGTAATATCAAAATTGAGCCTTCAGAATTTCCTTTTCTAGCATTTTTAAGATTATTTCCTTTTAAAGAATCTCTAACAGTGGGATCATCCCTATATCTTTTCTGAAATTTTGGGAATCTCCTTTTTAAAAGTCTAGCACACTCATATTACATTTATTTGTCTTATTATTATAATTTTGGTTTTATTTATCCAATCAAAATAACATTTCATGAGATATTGTTGCTTTCCTCATATATTTATTAAAATTCAACCTTAAATGAGAATATTATCAGTCTTTCCTAATGAAAAAAGATCAGATTCTCCAAATCATGAACTTGATACTGTTCATTTAATTTCTCACTTGCAATTTTAATCATTAGGTCAGTATTATGCATTGAACTTAAAAGTAAAAAAGGATATAATTTTAATAAAGTTGCCTTTGGATCAAAAAACTTTTTTTTTAAATTTCTTAATAATATGGTCACTTTCTTTTTAGGTTCTTATCAGTTCCATTTCAAATACTCTTCCCTCTTCGGAGAATTCACAGGGCCCAGCAATCCAGTTTGTTATTGACAACAAAGCAATTATTGCTGGAAAAAAGTTATTGGACTCTTATAGTTCAGTTGGGTTTTTGGTTGTTTTACTGTTCCTACTTCAATTAGCTAAAGATAGGAAAAATTACATTTTGTGTAGGTTTTTATGCTTAAAAGTCATGCAGACAATTAAAACAAACTACTATAAAAACCATGAAAGGGACTCATAATTCCCAAGAAAGGAATTAAGACTTTTATTTTTAATGAAGACAAAACCTAAATGATTTTAAGTTAACCATCTTAATATCCTGCCTTGAAATTTGGATCAACTTTCTCAGAGAAGGTCTTCAGAGAACCGTCAATAATACACTATCCTTTTCCCAAACTTTTCTAAAAGTAAATTCAAAATCCAACAAAGTCAATAACTGAAGAGCTATGGGGAAGGAAAAGGTTTCCCTAATAGAACTTATTCAATAATTACACCTTTGCCTGTACAGGATACAAATACCTAGAAAATGATGATCAAGTCTTACTTTGTGTAATACATCTGGCTTCATAATCTGCCAGCGATGTCTTTGATGTTCTGAAAAACATCAGTTAACTATCATAATTAAATCCTCTCTAGTTATTCAGCTACATGGCTTGGCTAATATTTCACACAATACCAGCAGAATAAAAGCCAACTAATTCCCAGACCCGCTAGTATAATTGGATTAAAATTCCTACTAATTATTGGTTCAGAGGAGAGCAAGCGACCTCAATCCTGATACCAGGTTTCTGCCTAGAATGGTCTCTTGCTCCATTCACCTTTTCTCTTACAGTCTGAATAATTTCATTTTGCCAACCTTGTTATATGTTTAAATCAAAATCCCTAAAGGCCAAAAAAGAAGAAGAAGGAAGGAAGGAAGACAAAACTGAGGCATAAAGAGTTAAATACTCTCACTCAGAGTTAGCAGCAAAGCCTGGCCTAGAACATTTTGCAATTCTCCTGCTTATTAGGACATACTGGGGTTTCTGAACACGTAGAGGACAGATGTGTTTAAACTGTGCTTTTTTTTCCCTCATTGAATCACACCCACAACTAAGTCTTGTTTTTCTCTCTTAGTATAATGTGTGTGTGTATGTATGCACACACCCACATGTGGTATTCCCAAGGCAGGAGAGAAGAAGAAACATTTTAGGATGTACTGACATACCTCCTCAAATAATCTAGCTTAGCAATGGATTGCTGGGAAACCACAGACTGGTATGCAGAAAGAAATCTCTCTCTTTCTCTCTCTCTCTCTCTCATTCTCTCTCTCTCTCTTCTCTCTCTCTCTCTCTCTCTCTCTCTCTCTCATTCTGTCTGTCTCTCTCATTCTCTCTGTCTCTTATTCTCTTTCTCTTCCTCTGTCTCTGTCTCTCTGTCTCTCTTATTCTCTCTGTCTCCTTCTGTTTCTCTCTTATTCTCTCTCTCTTCCTATTCTCTCTCTCTCTCCACCCCTCTCTATGTCTCTTCTGTGTGTCTCTCTGTCTCTCTCTCTCCCTCTCTCTCTTATTCATTTTCTCTGTGTGTTTCTCTCTTATTCTCTCTGTCTTTCTTCTGTTTCTCTCTCTTTCTCTCTCTCTCTTTCTCTCTCTCTCTCTCTCTCTCTCTCTCTCTCTCTCTCTCTCTCCATCGCTCCCTTCCCTCCCTCCTTCCCTAAAGGGACTGGCCAACCACCAAATAGTCTCTGAGTGGATAAGAAGGCAGCTAGTTGGCACAATGGATACAGTGGTGGACTTGAAATCAGGAGGACTTCTCCTCCTAAGTTCAAATCTGGATCAGACACTTAGTAGCTATGTGACTCTGTGAAAAGCACTTAACTCTGTTTTCTTCAGTTTTCTCATCTATAAAATAAGCTAGAGAAGGAAATGGCAAGCCACTTGAGTATTGCCAAGAAAACCACAAAAACAAAGAGTTGAACATGACTGAAAATGACTAAACAACATCAACAAGAAGAGTGACTATAGTGACCCATTCAGCTATATCTCTTTGCAATTTCCACTTCTACAAACTAAGCAGATCAAACTAGATCAAGATTTCTCTACCTAGGTTCCATAAACTTTATTTTGATGCTGGTATTTCAACATAGTTAGTTACCTTTAGTATCGCATGTATTTTATTTTATGCATTTAAAACCACTATTCTGAGAAAGGGGTCCATAAATTTCAGCACACAGCCAAAAATCCATGATGTAAAAAATGTTTAGAACTCATGGGCTAAATGATCTCCAAGGTTTCCTTGGTCCAAAGTCAAACTCAAAAAGTTTGGTTCTAAGAAATATAAGAAGCTTATTTTCTAATAAGAACAGATGTGTGTGGGTATTGGTAGTTTTGATTACTCATGCAAACATGCAATCAAAGAAATCAACAAAACAAAATGTAGCCAAAACCTGTAGCAAAGAACAATTAGTAGAATAATTCTTAGCAGTACTTTCCAAATTCATGATTTTTTTCTATTTATACAATTTTTCAATCCAAAGAGTTAAATGTCAGTTTTTAGCCATATACAGTATACTACCCTTATTTTTGCACAAACTTTGAAGGAGGTTTTTTTTTTTTTTTTAATTGCCTGTCCTTTAATAGTGAAGAATTACATCACACTGGTTTGATAAGAATGGTGCTAAAGAAATAAGGCTACTGGGAATCTGGGAGAAAGCTGGCTGAAATGGTATAGTTGAAGAAAAACAAGAAATGGGGGCTTGTCACAGCTCAGCCAAGAAAGACTACAAAAGGACCAGAGGCAAAAAGCCAAGATGTGCTTTCAACAGAGAAAGCCAGCCATACATTAAATCCAGAAGTCCAGACAAAAACTATAGTTAAGACAAAATAATAAATCATAAAGATAGGATGAGGATATTGGACTAGATGACCTTTGAGGTTCCTTCTATCTATGAAATGAGAAAAAAAATCCAGAACATTTTGTAAAGAGCTATTTGTTGTTCTCAGCTGGGTTTATCTTCAGTCAAGTTAGCTCTATGAAGTTAACTCCTACCTGGCTAACAGGCTCCTACTAGAGAAGGTTCTCACTATCCCAAGAGGAATCAGATAAACAGGCAAAAGAGAAGTGAGAAATGGGGCCAAAGCAGCAGAAAGGCAGAGACCTGGACAGGGTGGGAAAGATTGTAAGACTAATTTTCACCTATTTCAGTCATTGTCTCTTGTTTTTTTCTACACACTATCTAACTTGCCTTGTGCTTTCCCTCTTTTCTTCCATTGACACCTTCTTTCTCTCATCATAGAATCAAATCTTAGAGTTGGAAAGCATCTCAATAATCAACTAATTCAACCCATATCTGAACAATAATCTACCTGAACAATGTCCATTTATGAACCTCCAGGAAAGTTCCTCTTGAGGTAGTTCTTTTGACTTTCAGATACTACCAGTTAAGGAGTTATTGGTAAATTTATGGATAAATTTGCCTATTTGTAATTTCTACCCATTAGTTCTACTTCTATCTCATGGGCCTAAGAACAATATTAATGTCTCTCCCAAATGCTAGTCCTTCAAGTAAGGGCAAAACAGCTATCATGACACCCTTAAGTCTTCCCTTAAAACTGTTCAAGTTCCTTTGACTCCTCTCCATAAAAACTAATTTTAAGATTCTTCTCCATCCTGGTTGTCCTCAAGGGTTTCAATATCTTTCCTAAAATGTAAAGTCTAAAATTGAATGTAATGTTCAGAGATGATTTGATCAAAGCAGAGAGTGCAATAAACCTGGTCACTTTCCTAGTCCAGTTCACCATGTGATTCTCAATGTAGTCTAAGATTGAATAGTCTTTGTTGTGTACTGTATGTTCATGATGTGAATTCTAACCAAGTCAACCCTGTTCCCATTGTCAACCTTATCCCACAGAAAGGAAGACCACATTCCTGGGACTGTTTTATCTTGTCAGCATGATTAAAGCTTGCTCAACCCACCAAATCAGTAAGAATCCTGCTGATAAGGGACCCTTCCTTCTCCTAGCAGGCACCCTAGAGGTACTCTTGCTCTAAAAGCAACCTTTGGGACAAAAGCATCTTCATTACCCTGTATTAACATATCCCTCTTTCTGTGTTCCCAATCATGCAATTGCTAACATAGAAATATGAGTTTGTTCTGGATTTAGAACCCTCTCTAACCCCTCCCTAACTTTCTAGACCCCATCTTTATTTCCCTTCTCCCTTGTCCCCCCAACTTTTAAATGTAGCTCACTGCTAAATCATTTTAATTAGTCTGTTATGTCCCTTAACAAGATAAAATACTTCTTGGAGCCAGAAGGAGTCTTTCTGAGTTTTTCACATTTCAAACTGCTCTCTGAAAATCTTGAACTTTATTATTTGTATTTCTTATTCACTAAAGCCCCCAGATTTTTTTCAGACACATTTCTACCTAGTCACAGTTTATCTACTTTGTATTTAGAAAGTAGAATTTTTGGTCATAAAATAGTTTCTTTTTAAATCTCATTTAAATATCAATCTTAGATTATTGGCTCACTAAGCTGCTAAAAACAACATTTTTTAACCCAACTCTGACGTTCAATATGTTATCTATTCTTTCCATTGCTGTGTCATCAGAAAACTTGGTAAATATTCCATGTATTCTTTTAATCAAGCCATTGACAAAACTGTTAAACAACCCAGGGCCAATCGTTGGGACATTTTTTGAGACACTTCCCAGCAAGCTGATGTCAAACCACTGATTACTATTCTTTAATTCAATGAACCTTTTAACCAGTAGTAATCCTTATCTTATGATAGTATAATGTATCAACTGCCATTTCTGCCAATTATATGTTCCCAGTTCTTAATTTTTTAAATGAATATTTATATTTTTGCTTTTCCATATGAAAATATTGATTAAGCTGATCTGCTTAGGGTAGTATATAAAACTTATGAAATTGACATATACCTATAAGAAATTCATCAAATTTTCATATACTAACAAGTTATAAGCAAGGCAGAAGAGTTTTCTTAACAAATTATTTTTATTGTGGTATATGAATATTATGGAATATTACTGTTCTGTAAGAAATGACCAACAGGATGATTTCAGAAAGGCCTGGAGAGACTTACACGAACTGATGCTGAGTGAAATGAGCAGGACCAGGAGATCATTATATACTTCAACAACAATACTATATGATGACCAGTTCTGATGGACCTGGCCATCCTCAGCAACAAGATCAACCAAATCATTTCCAGTGGAGCAGTAATGAACTGAACCAGCTATGCCCAGAGAAAGAACTCTGGGAGATGACTAAAAACCATTACATTGAATTCCCAATCCCTATATTTATGCCCACCTGCATTTTTTATTTCCTTCACAAGTTAATTGTACAATATTTCAGAGTCTGATTCTTTTTGTACAGCAAAATAACATTTTGGTCATGTACACTTATTGTGTATCTAATTTATATTTTAATGTACTTAACATCTACTGGTCATCCTGCCATCTGGGGGAGGGGGTGGGGGGTAAGAGGTGAAAAATTGGAACAAGAGGTTTGGCAATTGTTAATGCTGTAAAGTTACCCATGCATATATCCTGTAAATAAAAGGCTATTAAATTTTTTAAAAAATGATTTTTTTAGGAAGGAAGGTCATTTCTGTTATTTTTTAAAACAATTATTTTCCTCTATTTTGGATAGCTAGAAATAGTTCACTCCTGAAACAAGTAAGGCCCTTCATTTTTAAAAGTCAATGACTCATAACTAAGCTTTGAAAGTTGTGGCTGCTATTACCAAGGATGCTGGTATGTATTGGCATTCTGCATTTCTCTTCAAAATTCATAAAAGAAAATACATTCATCTGGAAACATACTTGAATTTTATTCATAACTGACTTAGAAACAACTTATGTTGACAAGAAACCCGTACAAAAACTGAGATATTCTGCCAAGCTCCCATATTGCCTACCCCTAGCTAAACTCAAACTTTGAACTTTAAAAGGATATAATTTTCCCAACACTCATAGTTGGAAAAGTAAAAGTATATATTCTCACCTCTCAATTCATTTATGTTGCTACTGACCTTCTCTTCATTCTCAGCATACTAATACAGATCTTCAATTTCTATGAAAGAAAAAAAATTGATATACTTAAAAGCTTTTGGCTACCATGACAACTGAAGTGTTGAGTCCCCCCCAAAGTGTTTTGCCTCTGCTCATCATGTTCTCAATAAGCCTACAGTCCTTCTTTTTCTTCTTCTAAAAGCCCAGAGACACTTGTGTTTAAAATTTGCAGTCATAGTGAATAACACATAAACACAGAAAATAAGGTCCTTCGGCAGCATCTTTTTCTAGTGTCATTTTATCAGGCATGATCAACTTGCTCCATTTGCACCGGGAAGCCAAAGCTAGTTTGGGCTTGTCTATAAATTTTGTAGCGAAGTATAAAGAAAGGAAAAAAATGCCCTATTTCTGTCAAAGATGCCCCAGGGAAGGTTCCTGAGCAATTCTCACCATCAAGAGGCAGTTGGGTGTTTAACAGACATAATAATAACAGCTCATATTTGTATAATGCTTTCATTATCTGTAAACTGTTTTCCTTTCAACAACCTTGAAAGGGAAGTAATGTGGGCATGAAATGCTATTTAACAGATGAAGAGTTCAGTGACTAGTTCATTCTAACATAACTAGCTAATAATCTCAAAATTAGGAAAATTTGGTGTCCCACTTTAGGTTCCAAGTCTTCCTTTGCAAGTTCAAGCCTAACCCTATGTCATACTCAAGAAAGTTGTAATAAAAAAGCATAAGACAGCAAAATGAACTATTTCACAGATGTATTTTATAAAATTTGGAAATATTGAAAATTCCCTTAAAGCCTTTGACACCCATGCATATAACAAGTTCATGATGCTCATAGGAGAGAAAGAGAAGGGACAGCCCATGTGCCAAAAGACAGAAAAGATGGGATAATGGGTCAAAATATAGGGAAGGCTATTATTACAATTTGACTGGAACAGAAAGGATGTGAAGAGGACAATACAAATAAAACTAAAAGGGGAGATTGGAATAAGATTCTAGAGGTCTTTAAATGTCAGGTTAGCGATTTGTATTGATTTAGTATGCTATTGTGAGCCTTCCCTCCACTAAAGTTTTGTTCTGAAACTTCATTACAAGACCATACAATTATAGAATCTCAGAGGTTAGAGAATTCAAGTTCATGTCTGATCAAGAACAGATCAAGATCCTGAACAAGTGAGCATTGTGCTTCAAATAAGCACAATGCTAAAAGATCTCAAGTAAGGAGAGATCTAGTACATGCTTAGCCAATTAATTCTTCTTTCAGATAACTACATTTTTTTAGGAAGCTTTCCCTTATTTTAAAGCAAAACTAGTCAATTAAAATTTGTCCTTTTTAGCCTTTTGGATCCAAATAGACTAAATCAGTTACATTTTCAAAAGATAAATATATGAAGGGCTCACCCTTTTGTATTTTTGGACAAAGCAATCACTCAATGAATATTTACTAAGTACTTACTAACCAGGTACCATGCTAACTATTGGAGAAACAAAGAATAGCAAAAGTTGCTATTGCTATACTTGCCCTCAAAGTGCTGACATTCTAGTGGAAGAGACATTCACATAAAAAGACATGTGAAAATTACTAGAGGAGGGAAGTCTCTAGTAACTATAGCAAGCAGAAAAGAGCTATGCAGAAAGTGGTATTGGGGCTGAATCCTGAAGGAAGCCAGAGATTCTAAGTTGTAGAGGTGAGTAAGGAGAGCACATCAGGAATTGTGATTTGCCAGGACAAAATCATGGAGACAGATAGAATGTCTTATATAAAGAATAACAAGTATATCAGTATAACTTAATAGATTGTGTGAAGAGGAGGAAAGAATATGACTGGAAAAGTAAAGGGACCTGACAGTTAAAGCTGATCATTGGTGACTTTGGAAAAATAAATTTCAGCTGAATAATAAGATCAGAAGCTCCACTGCAGACCGTTTAGAAAACAGGGATATGAGAAGTGGAGGCACTAAGTGTAGATGGCATTTCCTAAGAGCTGAACCATAAAATGGAAGAGAGATAAAGGCTAATAGGAATGGTAAGATCAACTGAAGGTTGGTGGTTTTATTTATCTGTTTCTGGGTTTTTTTTAATGAAAAGAGACATTAGCATGTTTGTAGCTAGCATGGAGAAAGCAAGTAAATAAATTGAAAATAAGCAAATTAAGACTATAATGTGGATAATTTTCAGGAATACAACAGAAGGGGATCAACAGTGCTTAGCCTTGACAAAGAAAAATCCTCTCTCTTTATCTGTAACAAATGTAAATGTGGAGATAGTAGTAAAAAATGAAGAAGAAAAAAAGTTCATAGTGAATGGCCTCACTAAATTTTTCAGTACAGTATTAGGTGGGAGAGGAAGAAGGGAAGATAGTGGACAGTTTGAGAGAAATAAGATTTGGAACAATCATCATGGAGTGTGGAATAACAAACAAAGGATACAAGGTTATACTGAAAATTTTCTATAAATGCTACATTATTCTGTCAATTCTGAAAGAACCATTTAAAGTTGAACCATTATCAATATTAGTTGTTGTTCAGTTATACTTGACTCTTTGTGACCCAATTTGGGGGTTTTCTTGGCAGAAATATCCAAGTGCTTTACCATTTCCTTCTCTAGCTCATTTTGCAGATGAGGAAACTGAGGAAAATGGGGCAAAGTCTATTGCCCAAGATCATAAAACTAATAAGTATCCGAGGCTAATCTTGAACTCAGAATAATGAGTCTTCCTAACTCCAGGACTGGCATTTTATTCACTACACCACCTCACTGACCTGGAAATTAACTACACCATGTACAAGAAGACTATCTGCTCCATTCCATAGAAATTCCATAAGAACAGAGTTCCTCCTGCATTCTATCACAACACCCATGTTAATGTTAGGGCTTTAGGGAAGTTTAGGACCTTGTTCCAAACACATCTGCATTGAGATAACAGCTTTCTCAGACTTCTAAGTGTAAAAAAGACTCACTTTCTTGTGGAGCTCTCAAATTTGATGTTCCACATCATCTCCACAACATATGAAAAATCTTAAGGACTCCCTTTGACCTATTTAAAAAGTCTATGGCATGGTTCCATACACAAGGAATAGGGAAGTGCCAGCTCTTAGCACATCATAAGTATTAGGTCAGAGTCCAGACATTCCTGTAACAGGATATATTAAGTCAAAGAGTTCTTGACTTTTTTGAAGTAGTAGTACTAATGATGACAAATGGAAAAGAAAAAAAAAAAGTTTTGTTTTGCCTTGTTTTTTCAATACTGGGACCCATAACACATACAAGAAGATATTTGCACATATCCACTTCTATCTGGCTTTAGGAAGTTAGAGTTCCTTCAAGTCAATAAGTTCGGATATAGTCCTTAAGTGTTTAATATCTGTATAATGATATTTAGGTGGCAAAGTTCATACAGTGCTGGGCCTAGAGTCAGGAAGATTCATCTTCCTGAGTTGTAATTTGGCCTTAGACACTTCCTAGTTGTGTTTCTTTGCCAAGAAAAGAGAGTTGAGTTGGACACGACTCAGTAAATGAACAATAATAACAGCAACAACAATATTTCTATATTCCTAATTTTAAATTTATATTTGGACAGACATCTAGTCCAATCTATTCTCTACACACCAAGTGGAGTGATATAATTAAAGTACACATCTGGTCATTTCTCTCTCCTGCATAATAAACTAGCTGTTTCTTATTACCTGTAGGATCAAATTCATGTTCCTGCTTTTGGTATTTAAAGCACTTCACACCTGGTACCTAGAATTATTACACCGAATTTCTCTCCTGCACGTCTCAATCTGACTGAATAGACTTTCTTACTGTTCCTCACCCATGAAAATCCATTGCACATCTCTCTACTTTTATATAAGCCAGCCCCTAGAATGTAGTCCTATTTTGCTTCTAGAATTTTTTAGAATTCTTATATGCCTTTAAATTTTACTTCAAATACCACTCCTTATAAGAAGAGAAAGCAGGAATCATTTTTATATAGTTTATGCATACCTGTTTTGGATATGGTGTGTCAGTCCTGGAGTCATAAAAACTCATCTTCTTAAGTTCAAATCCAGCCTTAGACACTTATTATCTGTGTGACCCTGAGCAAATCATTTAACCATGTCTGCCTCTGTTTCTTCACCCGTAAAATGAGCTGGAGAAGGAAATGGCAAACCAGCCCAACAATTTTGCCAAAGAAAACGCCAAATGAGATCACGAAGAGCCAGACACAACTGATCAAGAGCAAATTTTGAATGTGCTCATATGTACATGTCTTTCATAATATGATATAAGCTTCTTGAGGGCAGAACGACTATTTTTAACTTTGTGTTTTAGAAATCTAATATAGGGATTTTAGAAGTAGGTATTTTAGAAATGTTTGTTGAATGACTGGATGATTTATTTTTTGGATGTCACAACATGATAGCCATTTGGATTTATCAACAATGAAAATAATACTAGTAACACACACCGAGCAATGTCAGAGAGGGCTGCCATTAGAATCTGTAGGCTTATATTTGAAACATTAATGACCCTTCAAACTTTTGAAGATTATACACTTCTGACACTTTAAATAGCTTAAGTCAACAGTTTCAGCCATCTGGGGGAAAAATATTGTAGCATATCATTGAGTATCTAAACAGAGCCTTTCAACACTTAAAAGAACATCTCTACTCCATTTTGCCAATATCTTGTTGTAGCCATTTTCTAAAATAGTGCCTCAAAATTGCAAAATATGACTTAACAACCAATTACTTATACAGTTTGCAAAACAAGCAAATCTCTCAGCAGGAAGAAGCTTTGCCCTGAGGCCTGGGTTCACTCTGGCACAGTATCCTCAGTATTCATCAGTTCCAGCAATATTACATTTCTTTCCAGCCCAGTAATGTATTGGACTCACAGACAGATTCTCTAAATGTTTTCCAAGATTCTGATATTACATTCAGTGGAAACTCTCTTCACCAACTTTTTTTTTCCACTCCACTAATCCTACAGTCTTTTCGGTCATTAACACCCAAGGGTAGCAATCACCCTCAGGAGTGACGTTTTTGAATGAGATGAGGAATGGTGCATTATCCAAGGACCTGGCAACAGTATCTACTGTTTATAGAGAGCTTTGATGGGGGCGGCCATGGACAGTTCAAGCCAAAGCCATTTGACTAAAGAACTATGTCACAGAATTTCAGGTTAGAATGGGAACTGGGTTAGCCATATTTCTTATCCATTCCTAAAAGAAATCTCTGATACAACATACCCAACAATTGGTTATTTAATCTTTATTTGAAGACCTTCAATGGGAAGGGGGAAGGGCACAACACATTTCTAAGGCAGTTTGTACAGTTTTGTACAGTTCTAATTTCTAGACTCTTCCCAACACTACCTTACTGTGCCAAAAACAAACCTGATGAGTGACTTTCCATCCTGCACCTGCTGATCCTAGATCTGCTCCATGGATTAAATGCATTTCAAGGAAAAAATCAAGGTCATCTCTGGGAAGGAATAACAACAAACACCCTGATATTGCGCACTGAACAAAGGAGAGGCTCTTTTGCAGCAAAACATAATGCTTCCCATTGGACAAGGGCCAGAATTTCAAAGAGTAACTAACAGTGCATACAAAAAGTGCACACTACCAGTGATCAGTAAACAGAATAAAAAAATTGACAGTCACATTTCATGGTTACATTCCTCTATATGTGTGTTATGTATGTGTGTGTGTGTGTAAGTAAATAGATAAATATGCATTTATTTCAGAAACATTAGGAATTAGTATATAAGGAAGATCTGAAGATGATCTGAGAAATATAGATATTATTGTTTATAGAATGGGATTAATCAGTGGGAATATTTCATTTCAGATAACAAAGTAATCCATGAGAAAAGCCTTTGCACTGAAGTCTTATCTGCAAATAGCTATAAGAAGTTTTTTGAGTCTACACCAACAGAGTAAAATAATAAGGTTTTTGGCATTTTCCTAAGAGGAAAACAAATCAGCAATTATGTCTTCTGACAAATTTCTAACTAAAACTTAACTGTGACCCAAATCTAAAGATAAAACTTTTTTCTCCCTCTCCCTCTTTTCTTCCCTCCCTCTCTCCCCTTCCCCTTCCTCCTTCCCTGTCTATACCCACACCTCTAGTGTTTCAAATAGAGGAATCCCTCTCTCTATCTCCCTCCCTTTCTCTCCTTCCCTTGCTGTGTCTCTCTATCTCTGTCTACATGTGTCTTTCTTCTCTGTCTGCTCCTCTGTGTCTGTCTTTCTCTTTCTCTCTCTATCTCTACTTCTCCCTCTCTCCCCCCTCCCTGCATATCTTTCTCTCCTTCCTTTCCTCTTTTCTCCCCCTTCTCTGCATGTATCTCTCATTCCATCCCTTTCTCTCTCTGTCTGTGTCTCTTTCTATCTTTGTCTCTCTTAGCCTTACTCCTACCTTACTCCTTACCCTTTCTGCCCACAGTGACCTCCTCTGTTTCAAATAGGGGGATACCTATATACTTGTAAAATATGGTTGATGCCAAGTTGTTCTTTCCTTTTTCTCTCTTGATGTTCTCTTCTATTCTCTCCTAAAAAGAATACTTTCTCTAATGACACTTTCTATCCATAACTTAAAATACAGATAGATAGTATTTATACCCACAAGCTATGTGAATTTGAATATGCTACAGTTCTATAAAACAGTGTTGCCCCTTGCTTGAGTGACCCAGGGCAAAGAGTGAGGAAAGATAAATTTAGCAGGCCCTCACAGAGATGCAGAATAGCCAAAGGGACATACCAGTTGTTACCGTTTATTTTGATAACATGGATTTATTATCTAGGATCAGTTTTATCAGAAAGTAGCTTTTTCAGAGTCCTCTGTTCTGGTGCTTTTGATCTAAATTTAGAATTAACTTATAAATATGTTAAACATACTGTAATGTTACTATCCCCTGACAACAGGTGGCAATTGTGACTATCTCAAGCACAAAGCCACAACCAAGACAAGATACTGATGGCTGAATTTTCTGAGTACTCGCCTTAGAAAAGGCTTCAAATCCTGAAATGTAATCCAGAGCACCGGGTTTTGTGCTACTATATACTAGTTTTAAAGTTCTTTTCTAAAAGTTTCCTGGAAACTTGAATGAAACAATGCGCCAGTAAGACTGATGTCATTTTTAGTGAATTTATAGAATGCATTATAAAAGGGACATATCTAAAAGCCAACTTGGGTTTTATCAAGAACAAAACATATCAGACTACCCTGACTTCCTTTTTTTGATAGCATTTTCAGACTGGTAGGCCAGGAGAAAGCTATCGATACTTATACCTTTATTTCAGCACATCATTTGACAAAGCAGATCATTTAACCCTTGTGGAACAGGAGAAAGAGAAGTGAATATTATGAGAATACAGTTAGGCTAAGAATTGGTTAAATAACTGGATATAAAGGAATATTTTTATATCAATCAGAAAAGAAGATTTTAGTGGAGTAATACACAACTATCTCTTTTGCCTGGAACTATTCAAGAATTTTATCAGTGACCTAGATGAAGCCATGGCATGCTTATCAGATCTCTGCCACAAAATTGGGTAGTCAAGCTAATAGAAGGAACGGCAATTAATGTCCAAAAAGATCTGGACAAGCTAGACCAACAATGAATTAACTACAATAGAAAACTGTAACATTTCAGTTTTAAGAAATCAGGAAAAAGTACAAGTTCAACATAGGATTGAGGACATGGCTAGACAACATTTCCTATGAAAAATGGATTATTAGGAGTTATAGTGGATTACAAACTCAATATGAATCAATGGTATGAGATGGTAGTCAAAAAGTAAATTCAGCCTTAAGATACTGTATCCAAAGACACATATTCCTAATAAAAAGTATACATTCCAAATATTCAGCCTACTTAACAATAAAACAACCATAGCCCTTGAATTATCATCAAGAATCACATTTTGAATTTTACTTAAATTTATAACTTAATTATAAGAAAGCTCTCATAAAGCAATCTATAAGTGTAATGTTAATAGAAACATACCAAAAAACTTGGAAAAAAACCATTTACCAAGATTCCTGCCCCTCCCTTCTCCATCATTCCTATTGGGTATAGTTGTATTATATAACCCAAACCTCTAGAGCTGGGATTAAGGAGAATCTGGAAGTATCTTTACTTTGTGGAGACAAAATTTACTCTGCTATGTATAATGCTTCAACACCTTTCTTACCACTGAGCATTCAGAAATTGGATTTGAAAGCCTAAAGCAGCTTCCATGTGTGAAGGCTTCACCAAAATCTGGAGAAATGTGGGGGAAAATGAATGCCTTGGTTTTTCATAATAGCCCTTAAAATTATTATAGAGTGGCAAGACACCGGGCTTTTCACTTCCAGGATTTTACCTGTAGCTGGTACCTCAAACACCAGATCTCTTTCTGTCAAAACCTCTAGAAGTAAGATTTCAGACATCAGATCCAACCAAGATCCAAAAATGTGTTCCATGAACAAGGAATCCTCTTACTGCACATCATCCCCTATCATATTGGAAAGAAATTAATTAACTGGCACTAAATTTAAGTGTAATAATACTTCTGAGGGCCTAATTGATGGATTGACACAACCTCAGTTTCCCTTTCCCTAGTGTCTGAGAAAGTAAACACTTCAAATTTTTTTTATTAAATGGAGTTTGCATGATTTCCTTTTATAATATATGGTAATTTGTCTTGATCATTATAAATATGTATATGTTTATCTTCCATTTCACAGAACCCTTGATTGTGGGAGAGCCTAGAACTATCAAAGGCACATCTATTCTTTCTAATCCCTGTTGGTCGGAACTGTGGGCTACCTAAATGAAGTCTTTTTGACCCTACTATAACCTGCTTTCCATTTTTTACATACCTTAACTATCCATCCCATGACCCTTTCTTACCCTGACCTCTCTTTTTCCACTATACCCTCTAGAAATCTTATTCTATTACTTTCATCTTAGATACTGTCCTCTCACATTCCTTGCTTTTTCTTACATTCATGAAAACCTTGTTCCTCCCAGAAATTGCTCTGCAAATGATTGTTCTTTCACTACTCAATGTGCCATTTATTGCCTTCCTCCAAACAGGACAACAGATCTCAGGACAACACCTTTAGTCCTTGAGCAAAGTCAGGACAGTAAACTCACCTTCCCAAATCCAGAAATGGAGAGGTCAAGAAGGAATAAATGTTGCTGGGCAGGATCTTTGGTATTAGTGCTCTCCTGCCTGCTAGGGTGCTCTGTCAAAATGGGAAGTTTCAGATTTGTTTCAGTGACTCAGGACTGAGTAGCATGTTAACAGATTTACAAAAAGGGGGATTTAAGGAAGACTGTGAATGAATAGGGAATTTCTAGATATATTCCTGATCAGGACTAAATCTGAGGCACCAATGCTCACTACTCAAGCAGTGGACTATTCAATAAAAATAGGGCTATACCATTTCACTGACTCAGAGGAGATTCTAGATTTTAGAGTAAGAGGTTTCCTGGTGGAGAGGGTTTTATCCACCAAATCCAAGTTTTCATGAAGGCCATAGCCAGTTAAGGAAGGTTCCAAGCATAATTATCAATGGTCTCACTTTCCTGTGTTTCATAAACTCTTCACCCTTCAGTTGGCACATCCCAAGACTATGATTAACCATCAGCTTTACTATAAGTCATATGCATCTAACCAGAGACAAAAAGTAAAAACTGTCTGTCTTATTCACCCCCAAAGAATGGGAAAGAAAAAAAGTTGATTTTCCTCAAGATTTCCTTATCTCCAACAACTCTACGCTACAAAGACATCTATTTCTCATGATCCAATTGTTTATGCCTTCTTATTTTAAAGTCATGCTATCCTGGAAGAAGGAAGTCAGTGGGAAGGAAGTAACCAGTAATGTTTGAAAACTGAAAAGTAGTAATTTCACCATTTCAAAGAAAACAAACAAATGCTAAAAGTAATAAATATAGGGTTAGGTCAGATATTAAGAAATATATGTTTATAATGATCAAATTGCAAATATATTATAAAAGGAAATTATGTAATCTTCACTTTTAAAAAACTGGTTGAAGTATGATAATATACATACAGTGGATATTTAATAGTTGTTAGATAAATGTAGTCTCTCTTGCCACTAACAATACTGATGAAAACTAATATGAAAATAATTGCTGGCCCAAATGTTTAAGTACTATTTTTAAAAGAGGGTCATATAATCATAGATAAGAGGAAGAAAAGTTTAGAACTAAAATTAATCTAGTCCAACTCTCAAATTTTGCAGGTGAAGAAACTCAAACCTTGTAGCATGGGATGGTATTCCTGGACTAATGCAGGATAAACTTCAATAAATATTTAGTAAGACACAGAGTATGGGTCTTATTAATTTTCTTTTATTTGTTTTGGCATGGTGGGGGAGGAAGGAACAAAGATTAAATAAGATATGATCCATAGAATAGGAAAGATAGGGACAGGGAGATGGCACACTGGATAGAGTACCAGCTCTGAAGTCAGGAGGACTGCATTCAAATCTAGCCTCAGGCACTTAACACTTCCTACCTGTGTGATCCTGGGAAAGTCACTTAACTCCAATTACCTCAGCAAAAAAAAAAGAAAAAGAAAAAAAAAGGAAAAAAAAAGGAATATAAACAACTATAAAAATGCATTACACAAGAAACTTCTTGAGGTCCCCAAAAACCTACCATCTCAGGAGAATCAGTGAAGATTTCCTAGAAGAGGTAGAATTTGAGCTGAATTTTAAAGTATAGTAGAATTTAATGGAGAGAAAAGTGAGATGAGAAGGGCATTCCAATCAGAGAAAAGAATGTGGCCAGTCACTTCTGGGAATGGAGAGCTTGGCTGGAAAGTAAAAGCTAACACTGCTGAAGAATGTATGTGAAAAGGCAGAAAAGGGGAGAAATTTCTTTAAGGCTTCTCCACTAATAGACATAAGCTCATTTCTTTCTATGTCTCTTTTGTCTTCCAAAGGAATCTGCTTGTGGAATATATTTTCATTATATTGGTTAGAAACAGATACTAGTAGTTTCTCAGCTTAATGACATGGAGGAAGAGAAAAACACTAAACAAAATTTAAAAAGCAAAATCTGGAAATAAATAAATATTTCCAGCCAAACTAAATTTTCATGAGACTGACAATTTTCTAAAACTATTTAGAAAATGAAACATATTGAGGTCCTTTTAGGCTAATGTTTCCCAATCTAAACTGTTCAAGAACTATATAATATGTTATGGCAACCTTCTTGGTGGCAGGTACTATTTCCTTCTCCCCCCTTACCCAAAACCTAGGACAAAGCCTGATATGGATGATCTTGAGATTGAGAGAATGGCATCAAGGACAGCAACAAAAAAAATTAATTTAAAAGGGGTAGGAAAAATCATCTACAAAAATGGAAAGTGTACAATATACGCACAATATACCAATATACCTCGAAAGCATCTCAACATCCCTGTTACAGTGTATTGCTAAAGTTCATGCAGGTATGCAAATCAGAAGCTGATTGGAATTGTTCAGTTCAATTATTTTTCAGTTGTCTCCAACTCTTTGTTAGTCCATTAAGTATCTTGAAAAAGATACTGAAGATGATTTGCCATTTCCTTCTCCAGTTAATTTTACAGATTAGGAAACTCAGGCAAACAAGATTAAGTAACAAGTAATAAGTATCTGAGATCAGATTTGAATTTGCATTTGAGTCTTCATTATTTTAGGAACAGCATTCTATTTACTGAACCACATAGCTACCCCCAAAGGAAAGAATAAGATTTATAAAAAAAAAAATCAAGTGAGGGTATTCAGAAATATGTATAAAAGGCTGAAACAAATTTGTATCTTAAAGAGCATCACTGATAACCAATCAAAACATATAATTCAACTTGTTCAGAGAAAATAACCCATGTACCAACAAAATTTAGTTATTGCCATCTCATACAGAAGAAAAATTGTAAAAAAAAATCATTTGTGCATGCCATATAAATAGACATAATTTAGATATAGAGTCCTATTATTCCACTTAATTTTAACTATGCTTGGCAAATATTAAAC
Source organism: Sarcophilus harrisii (assembly GCF_902635505.1). Lineage (NCBI taxonomy): Eukaryota > Metazoa > Chordata > Mammalia > Dasyuromorphia > Dasyuridae > Sarcophilus > Sarcophilus harrisii. The sequence goes on along the minus strand of NC_045428.1, from coordinate 86,101,556 downwards.
ACTTTGTAAATGTTTTCTTTTCTGTTCTTTCAGAGGTACATTAGACATTATATTATTGTTATATCAAGGAAAGTGAAATGTGTTTTAAAAGTTAGTGGATTGTCTGTCTTACGTTTATCTTTCTACTTTAAGCAAAGTTCTTCCTGGAAAGTAGATCTATGAAAATAAGTAATTGCCTACATGTCTAGGGACCAAATGAAATCACAGAAGCTTTTTTTTGTTTATTTGTTTTCTTTTCCTGAGCTGAAAATATCTAAGATACACAAACTGAACTGTATCATTCCTTGCTTATGCTATGAACTACTTCTGACCTCAGTTTTCCTTTGGGGGTGAAGGAATAGGCAGAATAAAAAATGCAGTCATAATCAAGTGGATAATGATAAGTAAATGGCTCAGAATAGGCTTGGTGGAGATAAAGGCATAAGAAAAATAATCCTACTTTTTTATTCTAGGAATGGATAGCTGTTTGCAAGGAAACAAGGAGAGGTAATTTTATTTTAGGCTTTTTATTTTTATTTATTCAACTTTATTTTTAATTTTTTATTGTTTGCTATAGTTTGCTAAAATACATGAATAGGTTTTAGTGCTTGTTAACTACTACTGTTATTTAATTTCACATTGTGAAATTATTAGTCTAACTTATATTGTCATTCATGACTAGATTAATTAGAGAGCTTTGGTTTATTTTCTCCATGATGTTTTCACCATTATCTGCAGGTATATGATTTTAATTGCCAAAGCTTCTTCCTGAACTTGATTCTGGAAGCCCAACCAAAACGGACACAAAATATCCCTACAGAAGAGCATATGGTATCATCTTTTTTTAAGTTAGGAAGAGGAGGAGCAAGAGGAAAAGGAAGAAGAGGAGAAGGAAAAGGAGAAAGAGAAGCAGAAGAAAGAAAAAGAAAAGGAGGGAGAGGGAAGAGAAGGAAGAGAATAGGAAAAGGAGAATAAGGAAGAGAAAGAAGAGGAGAAAGAGATGCAGGAAGAGGAGAAGGAGGAAGTGGAGGAGGAGAAGGAGGAAAAGGAAAAGAAGGGAGAAGGAGGAAGAGGAAGAGAAGGAAGAAGAAGGGAAAGAGAAGGAAAAGGGTGAAGAGGAAGCAGAGGAGGAAGAGGAAGAAAAGGAAAAGGAGAACAAAAACAATAACAACAACAACATGAGAAAGATAACAATGACTTACTAGCTATGTGACCTTGGCAAGTAAAAAATCTTCTTAAATTCAGTTTTTTTCATCTGTAAAATGAAGGGGTTGAACCCAGTGATTTCTATGGTCCCTTCTAACTTGAAGCCTTACAATTCTATGAATATCTTCTCATAACTATATAGAATATAACATCTGTTTCCCTAGGAGAAGAAAATCAGCAAAAGAGTCAGCATCTTGTGGACCACATTTCTGTTGATATTGTTTGGACCAGGTAGCAGACAGAGGAACTTTAAAAAAATAAATAATAATCTGTTCATAGAAGCTTGCACATAGTTAAATCTACATGAGCACAGTCATCGTCAAAGCTACTGAACATAATGTTTCCGTGTAGGGTTCTTTGTTGAATAAGCTTCAGCGGGCATATGGTTATAGTTGTGACAACTGTATGGATGAGTAATGGATGAGTAATGATGCAAACTGTACAAAATGTGTCTAATTTAGATATGTCAGTACTGAACTTCCACCTGATGCCTTCCCCTTCAGCTTGTGGATAAGCAGGAAAAGGAGAAAGGAGACTTCCCTTGTGTGTGTCTCTTTCCTATGCCCTATATTACTGTCCCACATTCTTATTTAAGTTCATTTGTTCAGAGATGGAACAGAAGGGTTAATAAACATTCTATCTCTACATCAGACCTAGAAAGGTAGAATTTGGCTTGTTTTCCTCTTAAGAAGAGAGAAATTATTGTTGCCTGATGGGAAATAAAACAGGTCCTTGAACTTTAAATTCAATGATAAACAGAAATAAAGAGATTTGTTTTATAGAAAACTTTTCTCTTGTATCAGGAATGCTTCGTCTAGATGTCTCGTTACTGGCAGGACAATGAGATTTCTAATTACTTATGGCAGGGGTTGCTTACAGGAATAATAATTGAAGCAATCAGATTTTCTCCTCTGGGTCATGTTTTGTTATCCTCCAAGAGCCAAACCTTTAGCTACAGGTACTAAATTTGGAAGGTTTCATCTAGTAATCATAAATAGATATTCTAGATTATAAATGAGGGACCTTGTTGACTTCATTCATGTATTTTTTTTCTTTGTCCTAGCATAAGGGCAATGAAATAGATGGGCCTTCAAGGTCAAACTCCTTTCTAACAGTTTCTTTCAGATCCTCAACATACTCTGATGTCTGTTAAGATGGACAGAAGAATGACTGTTTTGCTCTTTTACCAAACACTAATTTCATTCATACTTCCAGAAGATAGCATAGAAAATGAATCCATGTTAATTCATCCTTCTATAATGTATTAAGCAGCATGGCTCCCATATGATAAACAATTTGGGGAGCCCAGGGTTACATATGCTTCTAAAACTAACAAAAGTGATGGTGTATTCTTTGAATAAAAACTGAAATGCAATAAAAATACAGACTGTTCATGACAAAGAAATAAATAGACATGAAAGACATAGTACATGCTATTTGGGGTAAAGATAATAATGGACAATGTACCAAAGGCAAAATTCCTTAACTCCTATCTTGCTCTATTTTCACCTTTAGACTAGGAAAAAAAGATCAAAAATTATTTTTAAAATATCATTGAAACTAACTAAAGTGAGAGTCAGATATAAGCTTGCTATTTAAGGAGTATAAGTCACAAATCAGATGCACTATAGATGTGACCAATGAATATCTTTAAAGTTTGGGTCTTAAAAAAATCATGGTGAATGGGAATCTGACACAGACAAATACTATATTAATTTTCAAAAGATTAGTGACCTATAATTTCAATGTCTAATAAAGTTCTGAGATGAATTATTAAAAGAATCATATATAAATGCTTAAAAAAATAAAAAAGAACTGTTGATTGCCAAAAGCCAAGGTGAATTAGCAAAAATAAACAAACAAAATGCATGAGAACCATCATTTTCTGTTTTTGTCAATTATTGTTATTCAGAGGGATAGTGTAGCCATACTATATCCACACACCTGGATTTCTGTCAAAGCATTTGATAGACTGTCTCATGATATTCTTACAAACAAGCTGAGCAGAGGAAGGTATAATAATAGAGTTAAGTAGCTTCAGAACTCATTGAATGACTAGAATAAAAGAGGATATACTAATTCTCCTATAGTAGGTTGGGGAGAAGCGCTATAAAAGCAACCCAGAGTTTTGTCCTTAGAATTCTTCTGTTCAAGCTTTTTATCAATGATATGACTGAAAAAACAGATTACAAAGTTTGTAAATGATACAAGGCTATGAAGGCTAATACACAAGATAGTAATATTAAAGTTAAAAAGAATAAATTCAAAGTTCTTCAGTTGGGTTCAAAAATAATTTGCATAAGTATAGGATGAGGAAAATATAAGGAGAGATAACAAAAATTCACATGGAAAGGATTTAGGGTTCTTAGTGGGCTGCAAGTCCAACATAAATGAAAAGTACAATAGGGCACCAACAAAAGCTAACAGGATCTCAGGTTGCATTAAGAAAATACAATGGTCTGAAAGAAAGAGAATAGAATCTTGCTGTTTGTTAACCTGGAACAAATATATCTAGAATATGAAGTTCTATTCTAGCTTCCACCTTTTAGGGTAGAGCATATCTAAATGAGGGCAATCTCAAAATGTTGAGGGGATTGAAATAGTATCATCTAAGGATTAGTAAAAGAGTTGAGCATGTTTAGCCTGGAGAAAGTTTAATGGAAATGGAAAAAGTTTCAAAACAACCAACTAGTTCCACTACAAATTTGTTATCTGATTTCAATTGGGCCCCCACAGCAGCAAGGCAATCATTCTTCTCTTGTCTAATCTATTTTTGTTATCCTACCAGTCACCTTAACTGCTACAAACCTTCTTATCTCTCCTCAAACCTCCCAAGCACCTTGAAGGAGAGAGATTCCCACAAAGGACCATTCTGGCTTAGAGGTACACTCACTAAGTAAATAGAGAAATTATTTCCTTTACTCTATATTAGAGCTACTGAGTGGTATTAGTGGTATTCAAGAAGGGAAAATCATCCTGACAACTATGCAGAATTTAGGGGAAATTTTCCCATGACACCTTCTTTGAGAATGCAGGAATTGTATGTACATGAAAAATAAGAAGAGGAATAGGGATAAGGGGAAATGGTTGGCAATATGGAAGGAGGTAGAGAAGGAAGCAAGATAGACAGTAGAATATATGGGAATATATAAGTAAAGGAAGAAAGCAAAAAGAAAGAAGACTTTGAGCGACTGAGAAAACAGAGCCATGATTAGAATGGAATTTGGCTCCAGGAAGCTAAAATCCAAAGAGGATTATTTTCTCTCTGGAATGAGGAACAGCTCCATCAGTCTGAGAAACCACCTTTGTGCTGCTGCTGTCTTTGGAGTCTTGTTGCTGTGGCTCTCCTCTCCAAGTGCCCATTCCCCAAACTTGGGGTCAGACTTTCCCAGAAGATAAGTTGCTTGTGATGGTCAGGCTGTTTTGTATGTCACCATCTCCTTCATTAAACTCAAAGATTTTTGGCCCCAGTGAAAGAATTCCTAGATTCCTCTCTGACTGAGAAGAACTTCACAGATACAGAAGGAAGAAACAAGCTCCCAAACATTTTTTAGCCTCAAAACTGGGAGTTAGAGCCACTAAAAAAACAGCAGGTAAGCAGAAAAGCTGAAGCAATTTATCACAGTTATCTTTTCACCCAATAAACAATACATTGTTTAAACAAATACACATTATGGAACACAAAGTCACAAATGTTTTATCAATGTAGTTTCTATGAGAGCTCACTTTAGCAAAAATCCAAGAAACAGAAAAACAAATACTTGAATAAATGGCATTTAATTTTTCTGCCTTGTAACAAAGAGATAAATAATTGGGTTGTAATGTATAACTTCCTTTTTCTTTTATTTGAAGAATAATTCAACAAATAACAAGTATTCATTTTATTTTTATGATCAAGCATCATGATAGATAACAATAGAGATTCAAATACAAAAAAATAAAGTATAAAAATACAGTGCCTGCCCTCAAAGGATAAATAGAGGGAAATGAACATGAAACAAGATAGAAAGATGGAAATCCAAAGGAAGCATTAGAGGCAAAATGCTACATGAAATATGGGGAGAAAGCAAGAGGATATGGAAGAGGTGCTTGAACAAAGCCTTGAAGAAAATGATATCATTCAAAAGGCAGAGAAGAACAGGGAATCTTCTCCAAACCTGGAGTATGGGCAACACAGATTCAGACCTGTTTTCAAAGCTATTATTCAGAGCTAAGGGCCCTCTCAGCTCTAAGAGGGGGCAAGAGCAATCAGGAGATTACTAGCAATCCAGGTTATCTAGAACACAGAATCTATTAAATAAAATAGAAATCAAGAAAGGGAGATAGAGAGTTACAAATGCCAAGTTAAGGTATTTTATTGTACAGCAGGGCAGTGGAGAGTCAATGACAGTAATACACTTGGATTTGTGCACAAGGAAAATTATATTTTGCAGCTGTGTGAAGGATGGATCAGAGAGGGATAAAATGTAGGCTTGATGACTAAAAAAGACAGAGAATATATGAGGAAATGAGGGAAAGTTCCAGGAGAGAGGGCTGGAAGTGTAAGGATAGGGGAATGTACACATGTAGCTTTATCCTATAATTCCCTCATATAAGAGAATCCTTTTATAATATATGTGTATATGCACACACACAGACATACACACATGTACAGTATCTGCCACACTAAAACATATGCATGTTAACCTAGAAAATGCTATTTGAAGAGACAGTAAATTCGAAGAGAAGGAAAAAATTAACTATAAAGCTAGATCAAAATGCATATATTATATAAAATCAAAAGAGATATATAGATATATATGTGTGTGTATACACACAAATATTTTTCATTCATTTTTGATTCTTTGTGACAGCATCTAGGTTTTTTTGGAAAAGATGCTGAAGAAGTTTACCATTTCCTTCTCCAGCTCATTTTACAGAAGAGAAAACTGAGACAAAAAGGATTTAGTGACTTGTCCAGCTACTAAGTATCTGAGGATAAATATAATTATTCATCTTTTTGAGTATGATTCCTATATCCATAAATCTAGTCCTAATTTCTTGATCAAGTTCTAGTCTCATATCATTACCTGCCTTTTGTATATATACTTATGTGTTTATATTACTAAAATTATATTACAAGAATGCTGTTTATTTTTGTAAAATGATGTTATTTTCTTCAAAAAGGGAATTAGGATTTTATTCAAGTTATTCTAGGAGTTACTCAGCAAAAGGTAGAGAAACCAATTATAGGTCAAGATAGATTTTAATAAAATTCTAACCTTTTTCACTTGAGTGCTGTGCCAGTTACATTCAACATCAAGTTTTGCCAAAAGGATTTATAAGCTTGGAGCACAAAAAAGGAATGGAAGAAGGAAATGATAAAGTTTGGTTAAAAAAGGAAGTTCAGTCACTTAAAAAAAAACCTGCTCAGTAGTAGATGTCAATCACTAGGAAGGAAGATAAATTTAGATATTGTGGTCTGGAAAATATAGAAGTTAAAGTCAGAAGAGAAAGTTACATATAGAATGAGTTTTATAAGAATAGAATGACCATTATCTTGGAAATTAATATTCATTGTAACTGTTATCAGACAGTATTTCTAAATTAATTACTGGGCTACATATTATATTCCGCTCATGGACTCCAAACAATAGGAAAAATGTAACATACAACAGATTATTTATATCTTTTATCTCTTTCTGTCACTGAAGACCTCTTTAGAAAATATGTATCTATATCTATGTGAATATAATGTATATAAATTATATATACACACTATAAATATATATATATATATATACATGTTGTATATATATTTATTTGACATTTATGTATATTATAGTTATTGTATATATGTATATGTGTGTGTAATACACACACACACATACACACACATACTCATATATTGTTTTTTAATCATAGCCAACACATGATTCCAATTGGGGTTTTCTTAGCAAAGATACTAGAGTAGTTTATTATTACTTCTACTATTTCTTTTTTTTTGAAGAGGAAATGGAGTTAAACAGGGTTAAGTGACTTGTCCAGGGTCACACAGCTAGAGTCTAAGGGCTGGCACTCTATGCTCTATGTTGTCACCTAGCTACCCACACATATACATATGCATATACATATATACATATGTATATATATGTCTGTGAATACATTTATTTGTTTTCTGACAAGGATCAGCATCTTTTCTGCAACTAATAATCTTAGAAAGTTTTCTAGACAAAGTTATCAAATATGTGGAAAGCCAGCTATATGTGGGCCAGCAATACTCCTGGGTATGGTTCTAAGCAGATATTAAAATAAATAAAAATTAAGTTAAAACATGGTGTTCAGGGAATCTTTTTATTACTTAATATTCTTCATTTCTATTTGAATTTGATATCACCAGTCTAGAGCAAGGAGAAGTTAAGAGATTTGTCCAGTCATTCAGTCAACATACATCAGTTTTCTTAGTACTCTATCCACATTGTACTTCAGCTAAAGACTGCTTTTGACAAATACATATACATGTAAACTATGTGGATGCATTTTTATAATATATTACATATAATCAAAAGATATATATATAGAGAGAGAGAGAGACACACAAAAGTTTTTTATTCACTTCTGATTCTTTGTGACAGAATCTGGAGTTTCTTGGAAAAGATGCTAAAGTAGTTTACCATTTCCTTCTCCTGCTCATTTTACAGGTGAGAAAACTAAGGCACAAAGGCTTAAATGACTTGTCCAGCTACTAAGTATCTGAGGCCGGATATAATTACTCATCTTTTTGCACATGATTCCTACATCCATAAATCTAGTCCTAATTTCTCAACCAAGTTCTAGTCTCATATCACCAGCTGTCTTTTGTATATATATTTATGTTTATATTATATTACTATATTACAAGAATGCTGTTTATTTTTGTAAAATGATCTATATTTATATAGATAAAAATGTATATATATGCATGCACATATGTATATGTATATCTATACATGTATGTGTATAAATTAAATAAGGAGGTCTTTAGTAGAAATATGACAGATTTAATAGGGGGTTATCTGACTTCAGAGCTAAGGAGACCTTTGTTCACATCTTGCCTCACATGTATACTGACTGTGTGACTGGGAAACACTCCAAGAAGATAAATATATGCATGAACACAGACATACTCATGTAAAACTACTGAAGTAGGATATCCCACCACCCCATATTCACTGTCTGTGACACTTGCAGTGATACCTGGTATGGTAATCAATCTCAGTCTCAGGGAGAGTCACATCTCATTATTAAAGACATACAGTAGAAACAAAGGTGAGACTTACTATAATTTGCCCATCCCAAAGGTAACCCACCTAAAATGATACTTGTCTGTGGTTCCAGGAAGCCTAGGCAATGAGCATTTAATAGGCTGAGAAGGATAAATGTCATAAAAAGAATCCAAAAACTGGAATAAAACCCTTATAATATAGACCCATGCCTTTTTATAGACAAACTTTAGATTTCTAATGGCACTGCCTGGTAGTATGATTGGATAAAAGCCAAATGTTCTCAGTTCATTGTTTCCCATCTTTCTTGCAATTCAGAGTTTGACACATATATTCATACCTTGAATTTATACAGCACCTAGTTCTAAGGAGCTCAAAACACTTTCTAGATGTACCTATTTTTATTAATCTACTAAATCTTTACAATGTTCCTTTCCATTTAAGTGGAAATGAGCAAAACAGGGTTAGATTTGTTACCACCATTTTTTCAGATGGGTCTATATCAGGTAGGATAAGTGATCTGCCCCACATTAGACAGAAAGTCAGAAATATGATCTACATCTCCTGACTCCAACTCAGTAAAAACAACACCTCACTTTTATATCATTACTGCTGTTGATTTGTTGTGAGAACTACCAACCACCAGTAGCAGCCAAGCCAAACAGCATTTCTCCTACTATTCCTGTGATGTCAATAAAGTCACAGCAGAAGGTAACCATGCCCTTGCAACATTGAAATTCAAGACCTCTTAATGCCATGGTAGAAACATGGTGGATATAAATAATTCAATCATTTATTAAGTAATTATTACATGGTTGGTTTAGAAAGACAGACATACAATTGTCCCTTGCTTCAAGGAGCTTATATTCAACCCTCAGGTAAACCAAGCAACTCCTCAGGAATTATGTATCTGTTTCAATCAATTGAGTTGCCTTAGGTAATTTCCACTCAATCCAGTATCCAAATTGGTTTATTGGATTGAGTAATATACAGAATACTCAAACTCTGAAAGGGGCTCCTAAGAATTTCTTTAAAAACAAAATATCCCCCCATCTACTGGATGTTTCCCTGCTGCCCAAACACATGCACATGCCTCCTTTATCCTTATAAAATCTTCATTTGATTGAATGATTGCCCACTAATATTCATCCAATATTTTTCCTTCTCTCCATAACTACTCTCCCCAAGATCACTTATAATCCGAGCCTTCACTTTCTCACATCTCACTAGATTCTGAACTTCCAGCCATCTGACTTTCTAAACACCTTCCTGAGTTCCAATCTGCCTCAGGCATTTGCTAACTGTGACTTTGAGAAGGAAATGGCACACCATTCCAGTATTTTTTACTAAGAAAAGCCCAAATGGGGTTATGAAAAATCAGATATGAATGAAACAAATGAATACAAATTTTTTAATGATAGTTAATTCTCTTGGTTATCCTTCCACCTAATTGATCCTCCTTAATCTCTTTTGCTATTTGTTCACCCATATTACACTAAGGCACTAATCTAACTATGGATGGCTCCCAAGCCTCCCAAGCTTCCCAAGGCCTTTTCTCTTCTCTTACTATACTATATCATTCAGTATTTTCATCAGCTCCTCTGGGTACAATTATAATCTTAATGCAGATGACTCCTATATCCATAAATGCAATTCTAATTAAGCTCTATCTCATATCACCAACTGCCTTTTAGATATCTCAAACTGCATACCCCCACAGACATTTCAAAGTCAAAAGATCCAAAATATAATTCTTATCTTTATTCCAAATGCTCCCCTCTTCTGAATTTTCCTCTTACTTTCAAGAGCATCACCATGCTCCCAGTGACCCTAATTTACAATTATGACATCATCATTAATTTTTCACTGGCAATTAACCCATACATCTACCCATCATAGTTTTGATATATATCATGAATCAGTATAAGAAATCAAATGAGAATTTTGAGGGAGTTTTGCAGAAGACACAAATGACCAAAAAAGTTTAGAAACTAGGAAATGCATAACATATATATACACATAATATTATATAATATCAACATGTTTTATCTTTTAATACTATAATAATTCAAATTTCTTCTCTGGTACAAAAGGAAGGCCAAAAAATTTTATGTGGATTTTCCAGATCACAAGATGCTGCACTCCTAACCCCCACAATATAGATGAGATAATTGTTCCTTTAAGGCTCCTTTAAAACAGTGACTGTGTTTTGACTTTCTTTGTATTTCCCAGAATTTAGAATAATAAGTAATTAATAAACACTTTTTGATTGATTAAATGCTTGTTAAGTGACATGTGTCCTTATTTCTCCTCTGAGCCTTTTTAACTTACTTAATACTAATATAAGAGCAGAAGGCTTTGCAACACAGAGAACATGGAAGTGTTTACCAATCTCAATCTGCAAACCAGGCCCAATCCAGTATACTCCACAAAAAAAAAAGAAGAAAAAAAAAGTCCTGAAGTGCCTCAGCCGCAGATAATGCAAATAAGCATTTTCTGTCTAGGTACTTTCACAGAAAATGAACAACAAGTGATAGCAAATGATGTAAGGGGCAAAGAGCAACTCTTTGCCAACTTACAAAATTATAGCACATTTTGTTCATTTCTTCTCTTAGAGAGAACATTTGTGCCAGGAGATTTTTATCACTGCAGTCTCCTTCTGCAATTCAGAATTGCAGTTACTCATCCTCCTGGAAATACTAAGAAATAATAGTGTATCTTGTAAGTGGAGGATGAGGATGGTTGAGGAGGGGCAAGAATTAATTTCAAGCCTATCATGTAGTTTTAAGCTATTTCACATGAGATCTTATGAAAGACCACAGGACTGGGAGGCATCATTTCCATATTTATTGAAAATAACTTGTCTCAGCTAGAGTAATGCACTGTGTTCCTAAAGTGAAATTTCACCCAAGGAAATGAAATTAACTTAAGCCATCAATGTAGGCATTTAGGGTTGGGTTTTTTTCCCTAGAAAACTATAATATCTGACCCCTTGTCTGCCATTTTTTCTTTTAAAATATTATGATTTACGAGAATCTATAATTTGAAGAACTGGCTTCTAACCCAAAATGCTTTCTTGAGTGTTGATTCAGGTAAGTCAAATTCAGGATAGGATATATGTAATGTACAAGGCTAGATCCTAACTGTCAACTTTCCAGAAAAAGGAACATTATTAAGTTGGCTTAATATGTTAGTGAGTTTAACCTTCTGTCTCTAACACATGCACATTTTCCCTCCCACTATCTTCTCTTTATAAATGTAGATGAGAATCCAGGAACATAATCATATGTATGCATGCACATATGTCTACTGTTTCTCCAAGTTTGGATGTGATTAAATCTATCAGTTAAAAATTCCTTCCCAGTGCTCTTTTTGTTAAACCTAGATTTGGGGTTTAAATGCAACTATAATAGGTGGTGCTATAGTAGGGAATTGAAATATCCAACTTAAAGTATGACTTCCTAATTCTCAAATATTCTCAAATAATACCTAAAAATCCATACTAAGACCTTTGGGACACTCACATTTAGGCATACTTTTGAATAGGAGTGATTAGTATTGTTTTTGTAGAAGTGTCATGCAATTAACAAACAATAATTATAGAAGTACAGATTCTCTAAGGTCTAAGATACTTCCTGGATCATCTTGTCAAATATGGTCTAACCCCTCTTTCTCCCAATCTAGCATGTTTTATTACAAAAACTAGTAAGTTTTCTTTCTCATAATCCAGAACAAAAAAAATATGGGAAAAGATATAATTTTAATTCACGAAAAAATACCATACCCTTATATGTGACCAAATTAAGGTTCGAACATCTTAAGGATTTGGGCCCTAAAAAGACTTGAAATTTACACCAGAAAAATAAACAGCATAAGGAGAGTTTGGTAGGTTCCCATTTAACTCTTATCTAGAAAATCAACTATGAACTCTTATCTAGAAAATCAACCACTGACCATTCCTTTCCAGGACTGTCATATCCATGTCCAAATGATGTCTAATCCAATGAAATGATTCTTAACATTCTTAAAATCTACATCTCACAATTAAACTAAATATTTTAAATATCTATCTTTTTAAAGTAACCAGAAAGGTTTATTATTATTTATTATTAATAAAATTTATTAAGCACCTACTATGTGTCAGGCTTTGTGCTAAATGTTGTTGAAAAAATCTAAACTTATAGAATCAAAAAATAAAATTAATGAATTTATTTATTATAATGGTAGTTGATGGTTTAATGAATTTGGGCAAAAGATACTCGCTAAATATCCATGTATATCTCTAACCTAACCAACCCTAGCAGTTTCCTCAAATGGTCCTGATACTAAATTAAAAACAATGCTCCTCTAAATACAACTTAAATATCTGCTCCAATTTAATTTGGCAAATAAGATGATAAAACTATCATTTAATTTTCTGCTAAAATACCAAAACATCTGAAATAATTCCTCAATATATAATATACCTCTAATAAAAATTAAACTTGCATTTCCTTTGAAATGTGCATTAAAGTTATAATTGACAAAAGAATGATTATATATTTGGTTACCTAAAAATGGTCTCTTCTCTGACTGGTGGTTTTATTTAAAGTATATAAAAATTTAAAAAAAATAAACTTACCCAATTAGTAATAAAAACGAATGAATGAATAACAAAAGAAAAGCATTTATTAAGGGCTTATAAAGTGCCAGGATTTTTTCTAGGTAAGTTCTGAGGATACAAATATAAAAGTGAGACAGTTCCTAATTTCAAATAAGTTATATAATACATGCAAGAAAGAGGCAGCCAGGAAAGGATGTTTGGGTTTGGGAAATCACAGACATGGGACTAGAGCCGTAGATATACATCTATTCCAGAAACAATGGTAGTATAGATTTGATTACTGATCTCAGAGGAAGAGGTGGAAATGGAGGCAGGGAAGTGAGTGTTAGGATATATAATTGCAGAAAGATTGCAAGAAGCTTAGTGGAATAGACTGGTGTATGGATTGTAAAGCATATCCTGGAGTCTAGAGCTGGCTACATAAAATGGGCCATGAACATCTGCATTGGCTGACTCACCAATCAGGAAAGTATGGCTCCCAAACAGTGTAGATTATGTCACCCAGGCCACAGTTTCAGGTAATCCCAAAGGAACAGCAGTAGGGAAGATGATCTAGAGTTGGTTGGAGTGTATGGTCAGATGGATGTCAAGCGTGACCACAACAAGCATGGAGCTTTTTGGATTTATAGCAAGCCACGTTAATTTGTGATTAACTGACTCACAAAACAAAAATGACCAAAGACTCTCTTCTATGTCTCTAAGTAAAAATAAGCATGCTTTTCAAAGGTTCTGAAACAAAATTTCCCTTTCAAAAAAAGTCCCTGCCCCTTCTATAAATTTCCCCTAAAATTCCATCTGGAGCTATCCTTCTTCCTCCTAACATTAAATCCCAATTTTTGCCTATCAGAAAATATGTATTTATACTCTTCCCTGGGTTCTACATAATTAATTTATCACCATGGAAGAAACCATACTCTTCATAATCAGTGGCCTAGGGAATATCTGATTTATAGGAGGTACAGATAGAATTTAAACCATGAAATTGTACTAACAAATAATGTATCTTTACTTGTGAATAGAGGGAATTGCCAAAAAAAATAAGGTCACATAAAACCTTGTTCTCATAAAAGCAATTAAAATTTCCCTATGATGCCAGTGACATTAAGTTCAATACAATGAAACAGGGTTTTGGAAAAGCAATAGAAGTTGGTGCAGAGCCACCCAAGAGACAGCTGCCATGGAATTGAAGGTCAATTGGCCCCAATGTATGAAAAAGACTAAAATATAGGCTACTTTTCCCTGAGGTACAACTGTGATTGGATTCATCCACTTAATTAACCACTCACCCAGATAGCATACTAAAATGCTGACTTGGCAACTTTGTGCAGCAAACTCACCCAAATCTCAACAATTCTTTTAATTGGAGTATCCATTTTCCTGTTTGTAAGAGCCTGGAGTTTGAATTTCCATCAGCTCAATTGGCATTCCAATTTCTCATTCATGCTATAGTTATGATCCTGTTACAGGCTGAAGAAGCTTTTCCACTCAGGATCAAATGGAATGAAGAAAAACACATTTTAGAAAGGACTGACATGGCCTCATTATATGGGCTTACATAATATAATAGTTTTACAATGTCATAGAAAAGACAGAATTGGCTAAAAAGAAAACCATCCAAATAATTTCTGAGGTACAATTACTAGTAACAGTAAGCTGAATAACTCCAATCTAGCAGTTTCTTAATCAATATTTTATCATCATCACCATCATCATAAAAACAACTAAAGTATATGTATTACTTTGTATATCACTGTGTCTCATCTGGTCCCAGATAAAAGGTAGCAAACAGACGAGAGAGAGAGAGAGAGAGAGAAACAATTTTGATTTTGTTTTCTCTACCAAGAAAGGGAATTTTTAGACTCCAATTTTGGAACAAAAGTAGTTAACAGAAAACTGAAAGTCAAGATAAATAGGGTTATATCAAAAGAGCATTTAGATGTCTCCAAGAAGTTCAAGTCACATTGGTAACATAAATTACATTCAAGTTCTGAAAGACCTTGTGAATACAGTAACTGAACCATACTTGGGTGAAATCTGAGAAATCATAGAGAATGGGGGAAAAAAAGATTAAAAGGATCAAATAGTTATACTATTTTTTAAAAGGTGAACACCTGAAACTATAGGTCAGTGGGCTTAATGCTATTTCCTTGCTAAAACGAAAAAGATAATAAATTATCAGAGGGGTGATTTATGGGAGCTAAAAAGAAAGGATATATTCACTAAGAATAAGCATGGGTAATTACTAACAAGATTTGCCAGACTAACCTCAATATACCAGTAAAGTTTTGTTATCTTTGGCCTTCCAAGCTGGAAAGAGGTTAGATCTCAACAATATATCTTGTCTGAAGACCAGCCCAGCTAAATTTAGAGGTACACTATTATGTTAAGCAACTCATAAAGTCAAATTACTAAATGGTTATGAATGTCAATAAAGAGAATATTCACACTGATGAAAATCACAAATCTTCAATGTATTAAAGTATAAATGGAAAGCTACCCAAAATAGGAGATGACATGAAGCTGGGTGAATAAGAGGAGGCAATTAATATAGTGAATTCAGTCAAGATTCAGAAAAATAGAAAATGTGGAATGTGAGAAAAGGAATAAGATTTGCAATCACAGGGTCTACATTTGAATCTCAGACCCGTAATTTACCACCTTTATAATCTCAGCCAAATCCTGTCACCTGACTGAGATTGTCTCCTCATTTATGAAATGAAGAAATTAGGATAAATCATCTCCAAAGTGACTTCTAACTCTAAATTTACTATTTTTATGGACTGAAATGGTATCTGAAGCTAGGAACATGAGTGACAAATATAAAGTCCTCCTTTGGGATTAACAAAAGACAACATGTTGCACAACATGTGCACAAGTTCTTGTGTGGTAAGCATAACTAAGCAATGATTAAGGTGAACAAAGACCAGTGACCAAAAGAGAGTTAATAGCATTTTTGGATTGTTTAGTGGGAGCATAAATCCAGATGAAAGACAGTCTTAATGCCTTTTACCCTAGTGAGAGTATACTGGAAGTACTATGGTAAGCCTTTTGCTTCACATCTAGAAAAGATATTCACAAATTGGGTAATGTCCAAAGGAAGACTTAGGGAAGATATGTTCATTCTTGCAAAACATGTGAATGAAGACATGATGATAGTCATGTTGAAGAATCATTTGAAGGACCATAATTTAAAAGAAGGATTAGATTCATTCTGCTTAGTCCTTGAAAGTAAAATAAAAAGCAATAAACATGTCAGAGAGTCAAGGCAAGGAATAATTTCCTAATAATTTTGGAACTATACAAAAATAGATCTGCCTCAGGTCCTCCATGACTGAAAGTCTTCAAAGAAAGGATGAATAACAATTTGTCAGGAATGTTGCAGAAGACATTCCAGCTTAGGTTCATATTGGGAGATATGGCCTATGAGCAAGTCCAGCTCAACAGAAAGATGGCATAAGAATTTTCTCTTGGAAAAGTGATAGTTTTATTGTGTGCTCAAGGAAAACAAACTACACTGTTCCATAGGATTCATGATAATCTCATTTTGCTGAAGGTACAATGAACAGAAGTTATAGTTATCATAAGATAACTTTGATTATCTTCAAATCAAAGGCACCTTCAGTGCCTTTTTAAAAGATAAACAATTCAAATGAAAATTGTGAAGAACTTGACAAGATCTTCCAAACTTAGGTAAAATATAAACTTAATATTCAGATAATATGAAAATGTGAATGTGACTGTGAAATGAACATAGAGAAAGCCAGTGAAAATTGGAGTGGGAGGGGTGAGAATATGGTTTTGAATCTAGGAATGCATGTGATCTAATGCCTATAGTGATTATACCCATATCATGCCTATAAACTGTTATACCTATGAGTCAGTTTTATAAATTATAAAATTTATATCTATGTAAATCAGCTCATACCTATGAAACAGTTAAGAACTGATTAGGACTAAAAAAAAAACTCCCTTGATATGTTCATATTATTCAAATTCACACTGCATATTTCCATTGAGATGGAACCAATGGCCATATTTTAAATAATTATAATTTCTAATACTGCGAATTCAAATACATGCAGACAATTTATGAGAATCCATTAATCGTACTAATCAAGACCAAGCTGGTCTTTTCTACAAGAAAGAAGAAATTATTTTGCGTGTTGGGCACTCAACAAATCACAAAAAAGAGTTAATTATATCTTGAAAGGCAAGATATTATTGGTTACAGACATAACAGTCCTTTCAGAATCAGGTTTTAATGTGTAGTCATATCATTGGCTGATTAGAACAAAGGTTAAAATGAATACAAAATTAGAAGAAAGGTTAAAAATAAGAAGACACAGTTTATCATTATACCCGTTCAAAGTCAATTTGTTTAAGCAAGCTGTTGTTGACTGCAAAATAGGACATAAATAAAATATATTGACTCAATCTCTATTTTTAGACAAAATTAAATAATATAAAATAGCAGTCACAATGAGGAATCTGAAATAGACCAAAAATTGCTTCAGCCAGCAAACACCAAGCCCTTGCCAAGTAGAAAAAGCCATATCAGCCAAGGTCAGTACTATCTTAGACTACAAGGTCATGTTCAAAACATCCAAAAGAAAAATGACAGATTAGGAACAGCATCACTTCATTTAAAAAAAAAAGAATCTGAGGAGAAAACAAGCATGAAAAGTCTTGATAGGAAATCAACCTAGTCAGATCATCCTGAGAACATCTATAGAAGAAATTTCTGCTAATATATTTTAATGATGTTTCCATTAGCAATGAAAGTAGATATACTTCTATTTCCAATGTGTCGTGCAAGTCATGAATATCAGCCCTTGGGAAATTGGTGTTTGAAAGAACTGTTGGACCCCACTAATCACACAACATGCATTCTTTCCTGAGGGCAACAAAATTATAAAAACATGTAGAAATTGATTCTCAAGATATCTCAGAAGAACTATTCCAAGAGAAAGGAAAAGATCACAGATGATGAGACCTTTATCAAAATATATATGAATTTAACATCCCACACACAAATCCTACAACTACTAATCTACATGTTTACCATTCTCATCTCTATAAAGTTTTGTATTTTTATGAGAATATCTTACCTCAGCACCAAAGACATCTCTGATAGCAAAAAAAAAGAAATGAAAATAGGCAGATATAGGAAATAGATTTTTTTCTTTTTGTTTTTTTTCCTACAGAAGACCTCATCTTTATAGTTGCACAGCTGCGTGAGAGGAATAGAGAACATCAAATCCTACTGTGTCTAAAACACCTAGAAAAATGCAGCTTTAAAGGCTCTCTTCATACAAGGTCTATCACACATCCATTAAAATAACACAAACCTCCATGATAAATGTGGCCATAGGTCTAATTCTGTTCAATAATGACATCAAATGAAGTGCAAAATGGGCAGACCTAAATTCATCTTAGCAGATTTCCTGTTTATTGAGATGTTCTAGAAATGAAGATATTGAAGTAATTACCTGAAACTTCAAAACATTATGGAAAACTTTCTCAGTGAAAAACTAAGAAATGTATGAGACTGACCTAATCATCCATACAAACAAAAAACAACCCATCGAAGTGATTTAAAACATAAACTTACACATTCTAAATTATGACATACAGCTAGATTTAGTCCATAAACATTATCATGAGTCATCCAATCAATACATTAATGAAGAGGTAATAAGACTGTAGCTTAAAAAAATCCAAAAAATAACTATATATTGTTTTTAGTTGATCTCCTGCATATGTGAATGGCTAATATTCTTCAACCTATTAGTTGTGAAAAATGGAACAGCATAATCTCAGAAGAATCAAAGTTATTAGAATAAAAATAGTTAAAAGGAAAAGTGTTTTATTTTTTTTTACAAATATCATTTCAGTTGGTTCTTATAATAACTACAAGATAAGGGTATTATTCCTATTTTACAATTGAGGAAAGTAAAGCAAATGAAGGTAACAAACCCGAGTTTAAGTGTGTGAGGCTGGATTTGAACTCACATATTCCTACCTCTAGACCCAGCATTTTATCCACTATGCTGCCAGCAGCATTGACTGAAGACATATACAGCCTAAAGAAGAAGAGTCATGGACTAGTCTATTGTAGCAATAACAAGCAACAGTGAACAATTTGGATATTATATAACTTTAAGAGATCAAAAGAATCAGAGAAATAAAGAACGCCTCCCCCCAAGTTATTGGATAGGTTCTTTATGCAAAAGTTAAAAATACCTGATCATATTTATCTGTTACCAGACCGGGTGTGGGAAATTGAAAAGATATGCCAGTGGGTAATGAAAAGCATGAAAAAAAAAGATCCTCAATAAAATGTTTTAAGTGTGCATAAGAAAAAAGAAGCACATAAGGGAACACAAATAGAGTAATTCTGTTTCAACCTTGTTCAACTTTAATATTTAAATATATATTTCTTTTTTTAAAAAATGGATATACACATATATCAGAATTTTACAATTTCTAATACAATTCTATGCCCTGTTGTTTGTATTCTTAAATGTTTGTGTTTATTGGTGATTATTATTTTTTTTTAAATTTTAAAGAATAGGAGAAAAACATGGATGATAACAGTATATTAGAAGGTATAGATAGATTTCAGTCTGTACCAGTTTGAGAAAATAATTCAATTATTGGAAGCTTCAAAATTCCAAAGTAAAGCAGCTACCAAAAAAAGTTCTCCACCAAAAAAGTCTGTTGCAATGTTAGGACTGGGATAAGACAATCTGCTTTGCCTCTTTACCTTTTTTATATAAAGAGTATTTATATTTGGAATATGATATGCCTTTATTAAGAGAATAGGATTGAAGTTAATATTATTATCCTGCTTTCACTTACATAAGTAACCTGATCTTTATTTGTCCCCAAAGTATGTCACCTATTTGTTCAATCTAAAGTCTTTCTTTCACATCTCACCCCAGAGAGAGGATTCCATTTCTGCCAATTTAGTCAAATAGTCATAGTTCTTTAAATCATCACCTTTGCAATTAATTTTCAGAAGTTTTTAATTTTCCAATAAAAAAATGTTGCCATAATATCTGTGACCCATCACTATTTTTATTCTTAGATTTATCAAAGATGTGTTCCAGGCTAGACTTTGTTTATGTCATTTCTAATTGTCTGGGCGTGTGTGTGTGTGTGTGTGTGTGTATTTTGAAAATCTGAATTAATTTAGAGCTGAGTGACATATTTCAAAATCTGCAAAGCATCTTTGCTGTGGATTTAAATCAACCTTTGCTTTTCCCCAGATAGCGAAGTACATGCCCATAATATTAAGCTAGAATAGACTCGACTCTCCCATTAACATCTATCAATTTATGGGTTTGGGGTATCCAAGGGATGGTTTTAATGGATGATTTTAATTCCCCCCACATATCTGTATAACCAGAAAAGTACTGGAGAATATAAATGAGTTATATGATAGGGAAAGTTTAACAAAATATACAAAGCTTGAAGTCCTTTCAAAGAGCCAATTAATTAAAAAACTTTAAGCATCAACCTAAACTGTTTCTGCCATGCTCTGCTCATTATTAATGAAGAAAAGATGAGAAATTATAACTTTAAGAGCACTCTACAAAATCCATAACCTAAGACTTTGCCTAAATAACACTGAAAGGCCAGTTATGTCAAGGACAATCTCAATTCTTTTTTGTTTCTATTCATCACTGATAACATAAGTGAACATGGTAACTGGTTTCTAATTTTCAGTCTCAAACATAAATACAACTTGAAAACACTTTATGAATTATATGACTGAATT
Organism: Sarcophilus harrisii; assembly: GCF_902635505.1. Classification (NCBI taxonomy): domain Eukaryota; kingdom Metazoa; phylum Chordata; class Mammalia; order Dasyuromorphia; family Dasyuridae; genus Sarcophilus; species Sarcophilus harrisii. The sequence continues at coordinate 86,080,744 of NC_045428.1, read as the reverse complement.
ATAGCGTATAAATAAATGTTTTGTTTTCCAACTACTAATTTCTATGATGATTTTGATATATGCATTGCCAAAGGGGGAGAAATTCTTACTAATAATTAACAGAAATCCCATGAAAGGATCCAAACATTCCCATTAAAGAGCTATACAATGATGATGTAAACTATGTATATGTTTCCCTTTCCTAAATAACTTCTACAAATCAAATGGATCATGAATGTTTAAGCAACAGCAGCCACATTGGCTAGCCTACTCTTAAAATTATTTACCAGTACTCACTACAGACAATTCTTGCTTTATATAAATTCACATTACACAAATTAAGCTTTATGTAAAAAATTCTGAAAAAAAATGTACTTTCCAAAAAAAAAAAAAAAAAACCCTCAGTAATCTTAACTTTATTGTACAGTACTTTGCTCTTTCTCTTCCTAATCCTGCTCTTGGATAAGTATTGGTCTCCCACCTTCCTCTTCACCCCAACCAAGAAGAAAAAAAGCCTAAAAAACACTCCTCCAAGAATCGATGAGCAGAAAGAATGCCAGTGTTGCTACAAGACTGAAGGCTTAGCTTGAGATTTCTGACATCTAGAGAGACCAGAAAGAACTGGATTCAAAATCCACTTCAGACATTTACTAGGCATAAAATCTTGGACAACTCATAAGTCTAGAGTTCATTGTACAAATAAAGGGAAAATGTGCCAAAAACAAAGAGCAAGGCAGCTTACTCAAGGGTACACAGGTATAAAATGGTAGAATTGGGAATCAAATTTGGATTTTTACAACTTCCAATTCAGTGTACTTTCCATCGTACTATGAAACAAATTAACTTTCCTTAGTCTCAATTTCCTCACTTGAAAACTAAAAATGAAAACAGTATCTATAATAACTACCTCACAAAATCTCTGTGAAGCTAAAATAACAGAATATACATAAAGTCCTTTGCATACTTTTAAGTGCTACATGTTAGTTATTATTGTTGCTGCTTTATTTTCTAGACAGAATTTTGATTATACCTGTTTCTTAGTACTTTATATTAATTCATTTAACAACATCAAGAACTATTCTTATGTTTTAAAAAAAACTACTCAAAGCATAGCATTATTTTTAAAATTTTCATAATTATACAACAGTTCCAAACCTTGGCAGGGTCAGTTGAACTCAAAGTGAGCCAAATTTATTTTACCAAAAGCCAAAAATACTTTAGCTTTCTAAAGTCAGGAGTAGCAGTTGTCACTTCTATTCCTATATATTTCAGAGTTGAGTTGGAGAGAGGAGGGGCTGGGTCAGAATGCTGCTTTTATGTAGGAACTGCCAGATGCAGCAGGGAATTCATCCCTACACTATGTGGCAAGGACAGGGCCATTTTGAGATGCAAAAGTACATCTCTCTCTCCTCCCTCACCCCACCTGTTATGGACTACAGAGGCCAACAGCAGCTGCAAATGCCTCTGTGTAATAGAGGGAGTCACTGGGGAAACTTGCATGGAGCACAAGGTATCCCAGACACACCACTGGGAACTACTGCTCCAATTGATTAAATGCTCAAAAAGAGTTGACCTGAAAATGTTATAGAGGGTATCTAAAGTGATCACTTTGTACAAACAAGTGGGTCTTTCACATGGCTGATGGGAAAAAAAATCTATCCCTTTCTCACCCTTCCAGATTGCCCCTTAGTCCCAGAGGAACAAGTCTGGTATACTGAAATAAATCACTGACACTGGAGCCCAGAGAACCTGCATTTAAATAATTACTCTTTTACTGATATACAAGTGCTATAAGAAGCAAGGGATGGAGTGCCAGGTCTGAAGTCAGAAAGACCCATTTTTCTGAGTTCGAATTTAGCTTCAGATATTTACTAGCTGTAGACAAGTCATTTCATTCATGCCAAAATTTCTTCATCTATAAAGTGAATTGGAGAAGGAAATAGCAAACGATTGGTATATCTCTGCCAAGTAAAATCCAAATAGGGCCACAAAAGAGTCAAGCATAACTGAAACTGAACTACATTTGCTGTTTTTGTAATCTTAGGCAATTCACTTGAGCCTAGGTATCAATTTCCTCATTTCCAGGGGATGAGTCAAATGATTTCAGAAGTCAGAAATGTGTGTTGTTTCTCATTATTCTTAATATATGCTCGTTACCTATCTTAGTTGATGTTCATCACCCCAAAGAACTGGGTCTTAATACATCTTTGAATCCCCGTAGAGCTCCCAGCATTGTTCCACACACATAATAGTAGCCTCAGAAATATTTCTTGAATGAATGGCAGATGAATGAATATTTGAGGGCTAATTTTCTCATTTCCATGAGACATGATGTAAATAGAAATAACAAGATTAGCTTCTAACACGATTCTACAAACCTAGGTTTCCAGATCATTTCCTTTGTGTCTTTCACATAAAAGACACTTAAAAACACTTGGTAAATTGGATTATAAGATATTTTGGCACCTTGTACATGCCTCATACCTATCAGGTACTCAAATTAACAACGAATTTGCCTTCTCTGTAACCTTTCCTTTGACAGAGAATCTGAGATCCCCTGGGATTGAACAGCTCAACCACAGCCTGCCTATCTTTGTTTCAGATCATGCTAGAGACTCCCTCATTATTTCTGAGAATCTGACAGGAAATGACAGAAGGACACATGCTTTTTTCAAACTATGGAAACATAATTTGAAGTTCTTAATTTTAGCATTTTTTGTGACTATTGTAAAAGCAGCATTATCCAAGAAACTAAGATATCATTTTTATAGTTAGTACTCTGTGTTCTGATCTTAATATGGGTATGGTTGGATTCTGGTAGAAAGCTAGATCATTGTTATTATGATAGATTTCTTCTGTAGCATGCGCTCAGGGAGATCAGTAAAACTGGCTCCTATAACTAGATTCATTTCACTGGTAAAGATTCAGACAGAGAGTTAGTGCCTACCAGGAATACAGTAGCTTTATACACTCAAGTATCAGAGGAATGGCCCTTTATCTAATATGCCAGCTCCTTCTTTGGGGATAGAAAAGACAAATGTATGATCCCTTAAAACAGACAACAAAAAACTTTAATAGAAAAGACAATGTAAATTCAAACTAGCCACTATATTAAACCCAACAACTATGAGGCAATTAGACAATACGTGGTTCATGAAGCAGTTATGCAAGGAAAATATAGATACAATTCTCTCTTCCACTGTAGGATATGTTAATAGAAATTATGACTTTTATCATCCCCTTCTTAAAATATACCTAAGACATAGTTCAGCTATAATTCTTCATAATTCTTAATGTCCTTTTTTCTTGGTCACAGTAGCTGGGTACAAACAGCTCTAATTTGACTTATTCACAAATAGCAGAAAATCAGTAAATGAATCCTTAGGATTTCTCCTGCCGTGCATTTATTAGAAAAGCGGTTATAGAACCTGTCAAGTTTGTGCTTTCTCTCACATATATAATGACCTCAAGTCCAGTCAGAATATACTTTCAAATCAATCAATCAACCAGCATTTATTACCTACTCTATGTCAGGTACTATATGAAACATGGTATACAAAGAAAGCGTGTGAGGAGGTCTGCTTTCAGAGAACTCATAATCTAATGGGGAAGACAAAAAGCAAACAACTATGTACAAATGGCTTGCAGGCAGGATAAACTGGGCAGGGGAATGGAGGGAAGGTACTCTTAAGGGAAAATGGGAAAGAGTTCTTGAAGAAGGTGGGACCTGAAGGGAAAGCCAAGAAAGCTAGGAGGCAGAGATGATGAGAGGGGAAAATTCCAGGCATGGAAGACAGCCAGAGAAACTACTTAGAGACAGAAAATGAAGCCACATATGTAAGGACTAGCAGGCTGGCCAGTGTCACTAGATCTCAAACTATGTTTGGGGGAATAAGATGTAAGAAGACTGGAAATGTAGGAAGAGACCTGTTTATTTATGAAGAATTTAAAAAACAGATTTGATCCTAGAGGGGATAGGAACTCATTGGATTTGATTGAATGGGGGGAAGAGAAACACTGACAAGATCAGACTTGCATTTTTATTGTTGTTCAGTCATTTTTCAGTCATGTCTGATCTTATGTGGGGTTTTCTTGGCAAAGATACTGAAGTGCTTGACATTTCCTTTTCCAGCTCATTTGGTAGAAGAGGAAATGGAGGCAAACATAATGAAATGACTTTCCCAATCACATAACTATTAAAAGTCTGAAATCAGACTTGAACTCAGGAAGATGAGTCTCCCTGACTCCAGCCCAGCACTCTATCTGACATAAATTTAATAGCTGAGTGGAAGATAGATTTGGGGAGAGATGCGAGTAAAGGGCTCAATCAAAAGGTTGTTGCCTAGGAATGGTGGTGAAGACTTGAAACAAGACTAGGTAATTGGGAAAAAAGTGGGTGTAAAAAAGAGATGTTATCAAAGTAGAAATGACACAATCTGACAACTGATTGGATATAAGGAGTAAAAGAGAAGAAGGAGCCAAAAATGATACCTAAGTTGCAAACTTGGATGACTAATAGAATGATGGTACCCCTGACAGTAAAAAGAGATATGAAGAAAGAAATATTGGGGATGAAATAATGAGTTCAGTTGTAGATATGTTGGGTTTAGGATATCTACAACTTGGGTGGTTCAAGATCTTCAAAAACCAATTGGAGAGCCAAGATGAAAATTGGAAGAGAAATCATGGCATATTAGAGAAGAAGAATATGGGACAAAAGTCAAGTAATTCTAAAAATCATCTGCAAAGAGGTGACAAGTGGAAACCATGAAAGTTTTTGAGATCTACTGATCACAAAATAGAAAATTTCAACTATACCAAACTGAAAAGTTTTTGTACAAACAAAACTAATGCAGACAAGATTAGAAGGGAAGAAATAAACTGGGAAAATATTTTTACAGTCAAAGGTTCTGATAAAGGCCTCATTTCCAAAATATATAGAGAATTAACTCTAATTTATAAAAATTCAAGCCATTCTCCAATTGAAAAATGGTCAAAGGATATGAACAGACAATTCTCAGATGAAGAAATTGAAACTATTTCTAGTCATATGAAAAGATGTTCCAAGTCATTATTAATCAGAGAAATGCAAATTAAGACAATTCTAAGATACCACTACACACCTGTCAGATTGGTTAAGATGACAGGAAAAATAATGATGATTGTTGTAGGGGATGCGGGAAAACTGAGACATTGATGCATTGTTGGTGGAGTTGTGAACGAATCCAACCATTCTGGAGAGTAGTTTGGAACTATGCTCAAAAAGTTATCAAATTGTGCATACCCTTTGATCCAGCAGTGTTACTACTGGGCTTATATCCCAAAGAGATACTAAAGAAGGGAAAGGGACCTGTATGTGCACGAATGTTTGTGGCAGCCCTCTTTGTAGTGGCTAGAAACTGGAAACTGAGTGGATGCCCATCAGTTGGAGAATGGCTAAATAAATTGTGGGTATATGAATATTATGGAATATTATTGTTCTGTAAGAAATGACCAACAGGATGATTTCAGAAAGGCCTGGAGAGACTTACACGAACTGATGCTGAGTGAAATGAGCAGGACCAGGAGATCATATACTTCAACAACAATACTATATGATGACCAGTTCTGATGGACCTGGCTATCCTCAGCAAGGAGATCAACCAAATCAGTTCCAATGGAGCAGTAATGAACTGAACCAGCTATGCCCAGAGAAAGAACTCTGGGAGATGACTAAAAACCGTTACATTGAATTCCCAATCCCTATATTTATGCCCACCTGCATTTTTGATTTCCTTCACAAGCTAATTGTACAATATTTCAGAGTCTGATTCTTTTTTGTACAGCAAAATAACGTTTTGGTCATGTATACTTATTGTGTATCTAATTTATATTTTAATATATTTAACATCTACTGGTCATCCTGCCATCTGGGGGAGGGGGTGGGGGGTAAAAGGTGAAAAATTGGAACAAGAGGTTTGGCAATTGTTAATGCTGTAAAGTTACCCATACATATAACCTGTAAATAAAAGGCTATTAAATAAAAAAAAAAGAAAGTTTATGAGATCATCAAGTGAAATTGCACAGATGAAGAACAGGAAAAGACATAGGATAGAGAACTGGGAGAAACCCATGATTAGTGGGTATGACCTAAATGAATATCTAGTAAAGAAGGAGCTATCAGACATGTAGAAGGAGAATCAGAAGAAAGCAGAGTCATGTAAACCTAGACAAAAGAGAGTATCTAGGAGAAAGATATGATAAATAATGTCAAAAGCAGGAGAGAGAAGGATAAGGACTGAGAAAAAGCCATTAGATTTGGGAACTAAGAGATCACTGGAATTTTTAGAAAGAGAAATCTTGAAAGTTGAAGTTCCTTTAGCTAAACAACTAGTTAATATATGTGGGGATGTTAAAACATAGGTCTTCCTTACTCCAAGTCTTGTACACTATATACTTTTCTCTATTATTCTGCCCTTTAATAAAGATTTTCTAGCCATTCTGTATGTTACTTCCCAAATGGAAGAAGGTGCATTTTACCTTTAATAATTGCTTTGAGATATTAGAATGTCAACAAAGTAGATGATGGCAGCCATGTCATTAAAAAAAAAAAACTTAAAACATGAAAGAATCCACAACATAGGGGAGATGTTATCATACCAAATATTTTACTCAACAATTTACCTAATTGCCATGATGACCCCCAGGTAATCATTGCCAGATGATAGTCACAAGTCTCTTGCTTCTAGATCTGAAGGAAATTTATAAATAACCTGGCTCAACTTTTTTTTTCACTTTTAAGATTTTAATTGAAAACCATAAGGGTTAACTCACTCATCCAAAATCATCCAAGTAATAAGTGTCAAAGTACAGGTTCAAACCCAATCTTTTGATTGCAGATCCAAACAATCTTTTTGTTTTTTCATAATTTTTTGGACTTGAGGTCATTATATATGTGAAAGAAAGTACACATTTTTCATAACAGTAGTAGCAGTAGTATAGTAGTAGTAGTAACTGCCATAGTATTCAAAAGTGTAACAGTAATAGTAGCAACAATAGTGGTAGTAATTTCAGTTATTGTAATAGCTTGTATTTATATAACTTCTACTGTATGTCCAGCATTGTGCTAAGTACTTTACTCACAACAACCCTGCAAGATAGGTGCTATTATTATCACCCATTTTATAGTTAAGGAAACTGAGGCAAACATATTAAGTCACTTATGCAAGATGATACAGCTACTAAGTAACAGCTTTGAATTTAGTCTTCCTGACTCTAGTCCTCTATCCATTATAGCACCCAGAAGTTAATTTTCATTTAAAGAGAATGAAAAAGTGAAAGGAACTATAAGGTTGTAAAGAGGGAAGAAGACTGTCGATATAGATGGAAAGGAAAGCTATTTCAAATACAAATAATAGTCTGGAAGTAAACAGCAAGAATGAGACATATGAAGTGCAAGGATAACAAGAAAGAATATGGAAGAGAAAAAATCATATGGCTAGGCAGACTTGTAGGAAGAAAAATAAGCTAATTTTAGTGCAGTGGATGATATGAAGCCACAGGGAATTTGTGAAATGGGAAGGATGACATCATTCATGTGGGAGGAAAAAAAGGAAGATTTTTGGTTGTATTGTTTTCAATTGGCTGAAAAGGTGAGCAACAAGAATGCCCATAAGTCGTTGTTGCAGAAGCTTCAATTGTCTCATCCGAAGAGCAACATCTGATCCTGGGGGGTTGATTATGGAGATGGTAAAGGAAATGAAAATCCAAACGATGGAGAAGTTGCAGAATCAGAATTCATTGATGGATTGGATGAGAGAGGAGGTAAGGGCAGTGCAGAGAGTCAAAGGTGGCCCTAAGGTTTCATGCCTGGGGAAAGAGATGATGGCTGTATTTTAGTTGTCAAGACAACAAGCCTAAATGGCAGCTAGAGTTACTACAAAGTCTCTATCTGGGACTTTTTCTTTCTAAGCTTTTGGTTATATTGTTCCCTATTTATCTTGTACATTTAAAAATATATTACAATGTTCTGTAACATAGCATGTGTTTATCACTGAAATGTCTCATCCATAATGGTACCAAAATGTCATAGCTTGCAATCACTCATTGTAAATACCATATTTTCCAGCATTGTTAACTGAGACAATCATCTGCAACACCTAATCTAAACCAATTTCTAGTAAAGATAAAATATTCTCACCTTTAACATTCTGCATAACTTTGTTAAACATTACAACATTTTTTCCCTTGGGAGAAGATAGGCTGAATATTGTTTTCTTTTCAAATCAAAGGCAATCATTACAAATACTTTAAAATGTGTGTTTCTTTAAAGTATTAATTTTTAAAGCAGACAAAATTACTAACAAACACAAAAGTAAGCATTCATAAATGATGTTCACTGTACCTAGGATGCATCCTAAATTTGCATGCATATTAAATGTAAACATCTAGAATAGCACACTAATATTTCAAATTTATATATACAAAAGGCAGTAAATTCCAACATGAAAGTTATTTCAGAAAATATTAACTCTTCCATATTACATGCAACTTTCACATGCTCTACTAAACAGTTTACATGTTGATAATTTAGTAAATTCAAAGTATTATCCATCTCTCACTTCCAAAATGGTTTTTTGAATAAAACAGAGAGGTTCTTGGGTATTTCATGCACACTTATGAAAACAACTTCTCCTTCTCCAACAAGGCCTAACACTCTATTTATCTCATATTAAATCATTTGGGAAAGAAATAATTTGGGAGGTAAAATTTTGCAACCATTAATACAACAGAAGGGAGTCATTGTTTCAACATCATCTCATCACTAAGAACATTTTTGTAAAATATACCTGACCATGCTTTTTTTTTCTTCGTTTTTAAAACATAATAAATAACAGACTCTGGAAGGTCAGAAAAACAATTTTTCCTAGTTTGATTCTGATTATAATGGAAAACTAAATAGATTCCATTGCTTCATAACTTCAGGATTATGATTAACTAAGAAACGTTTCCTAAAAGAAACATTCTGTCCTCCTCTTTCCTCACCCACCAAGCAAATGAGACTTTTTTTGGCAGCATTTTCACAATTATCTGTACAAGGCCATGGGGATTAATGGTATTGGTAAGTTTCTTGGAGCCTAGGAAAATTCTCCTGGGCATTGAATATCTGTGTAGACCTGCAGATGTATGGGGAAAAATGACTCTTATTTTATGTACCCTTCCTTATATTCTAAGCCCTGGGGGAAGAGCTTGTTTCTTCCATTATTATGTCTTCAAAGTACAAAACGCACTGTCAGCTGTCAAGAAACAGACAACTCATTTACAAATTAAATCAAACAATTTAATGGTTTTGATATCTCTCCTACATCACTCCTATTCTGCCTTCCTGACTTCCATATATTATTACTTCCAGCTATCTCACAATATTTGTCCCAGAGCCATCCCCCCCTTCCTTCTTTCCACTGACTGATATGGAATATTCATCTACTCACATGGTTTCAATTATTATGTGTACACAGAGGACTCTCAGACCTACATCTCCTGCCCTAACCTCTAACCTTCATTCCAGTCCTGCATTTTTGGTCAGCTATAGATATCTCCATGGGGACAAATGTCACTGAACACTAATCATAACTGAAATGGAGCTTATTATCTTTCCTCAACCAACTTTAACCCTTTAATAATTTCCTCATTGAGAGGAACAGTGGATAGAGAACATAATGAAGAATAGGAAAATGAGACCTGCTCCCAGGTCTAAAATCCTAAATGAGTGACTCCAGACAAGCTGTTTAATCACGAAGTCTCAGTTTCACCATCAGCAAAATAGGGACATCATTTGATCCTCACAATAATCCTGTGAGGTAGATGACACTATTAACCTTATTTTATAAAGACACTAACGAAGTTAGACTTTAAGTGACTTACCCAGAGTCACAAAGTGTTTGAGGTCTATGTCTTCCTGACTCAAAAATCCTTAGTAAGAGCACTGAGAAAACTGTCAGATGCTACCTGAATACACAAAGTTTGTTTGGTCTTTTTTGCATTGTTACTCTTGTTCTTATATTTAATGGAGTTCAGATAGTAACAGCCAAAGTATAAATTGTTATCCTACTATTATTCTTTTTTTATTCTTTATGTTTAAAGTTGTATAGACTATTGAGCAGGTAGGTAAAATGATTGCTTTTTGTAGTTAAATAAAAGTATCATGATGTGATTTCATCTTTTTTAGGTTGTCTCAAAGCATTCTAAGGATAATGCCAGTAGAAAATATAATGGAGATGATATGTATCCATATGGTTTAGAACTAAAGTACAACAAAGACATAATTATATCAACAGAAGCCGAAAGATATTCTACAAAAGATAGCATAAGAATGAAAAGAATCTTTTAAAATATTTTAAATAACCATCTATGGTATAGATGAAGATATAGCACAGATATATTCAAAACTTTCTCAATAACAAGACATAAAGCAAGAATCACAAAGCATAATGAATTTTTAAACCCAATCTAGTACTTGAGTTTAAAAAAGAAAGAAAAAGAGGCTAGTATATTAAATAGGAGAAGTAAGATCTCAAAAGAAACGTATGTTAAAATGTAATGCTAAAAAACCTAAATATAGAATTATTGTATAAAGGACACTTTTGTTCTAAAAGAACCATTGGAATAACTTGACAAATTGACAAAAAATAGATGTATGCCAGTATCTTATATATATACAAAAATCAATTTCAAACTTATGAATAATTTTAAAAACTAAGGAATGTTTCTTAACTTTCACAACTCTAAATAGGGAGAAACTCAATAGACATAGCAATAATTTTTTCTAAAAAATTGAACGTATAAAAATGAAGTCCTTTTCCACAAAGATAAACAATGCAGCTAGAATATTAAGAAAAGATACATGCAAGGGAAAATATTTTCATTAAATAATTCAGATATAAGGCTAGCACTGAATAATTACTAGGGACTTGACATAAATCTTTAGAACTAAAAGACTTTCCCTCTTAGGCAAGTGGTCAAAGGATATAAACAGTTTAATAATGAAAGATGCAAATTATCAAGAACCATATGAAAAGCTGTTCAAAATCACTAAAACCAGAAAATTGCATATTAAAGCAATTCTGGTACATTATCTCATGCCTATCAAATTGGCAAAGATAGTAAAAGATGGGAAAATTAAATCTGAAAGGATTATGGGAAGAGAGACATGAAAATTTATGAATGATGGAGAGATGAAATCTCAAACAATCCTGGAAAGCAATTTAGAATAATGCAAGAAAACTTGCTAAATTATTCCTACCCTGTGACCTAGTGATGCCACTATTGGTTTTACAGCCTTAGGAAAGAGGAATGCCATCAAGAAAAGAACCCAAAGGACAAAATATTCATTCATAATGAGTAGATCTGTCAAAGCAAAAAGTTGGAAATAAAGTACATGCACTAAAAATCAAGAATAGCTGAATAAGGGACAGAGCCATGATTGTGGAAAAAAAAGCAATGACTCACCCGAATTCTCCCCCAAACCCCACTGAACACATTTAAATAACACCATAAAACAATTCCTAGAATGGCAAAACCCACAAAAGGGCAAGGTAAAATAATCTTCCAGGCAAAGACAACTTAGAAGATCAGAAAGTAAGGTCTGTAGCACTTAGATGACAGCTTGGGTTGCACTAGCACAAACCAGGTACCAGCAAATTAGGAGCAGATATTGGCAGCCACTGAATCAGCATCAGCAGTGGCTGCTTCTGGAGTTGCCCACAGATGGTAAGAGGATCAAACAACTGATCAGAAAGAAGTTACAGGACTCTTTTTGCTGGAACTGAAAGCAGGACTCACTAGCTTTGCCCATACACAGATCTGGGTCACAGGTCAGGAGAGTAGTAAACACCTCTCCTTAGATCATACTAGAAAGAACTGAAAAGTTCCAGGTGCCTAGAAGTATCTCGGAAAACAGCCACGCAAAAACTTTGGAGCTTGGGATAGTACACCCTCTACCATGGAAGCAAAGCCCCACTTTAACAAAGAGTTAAAAGTCAAGAAATAGAATGGAAAATGAATAAACAACAGGGGGAAAAAATCTAACTCTGGAAAGTTATTATGATGACAAAGAAGATCAAAACACATACTCAGAATAAGATAACAAAGTCAAAGCCCCCAAGAAAAATATGAATTGGTCTCACACCATGAAAGTGTTCAAAAAGCATTTTGAAAATCAAGTAAGAAGCAGAGGGAAAATTGGGAATAAAAGAGAGTGATACAAGAAAATCATGAAACAAGAGACAAAAACTTGGTAAAGGAGACACAAAAAAATTACTAAGGAAAATAATACACTAAAAAATAAACTAAGCAAATGGTAAAAGATGTACCAAACAAACAAACAAACAAATCCAACAACAACAACAAAATCAAAAGTAGAATACATTGAAAAGCCTAATTGTTCAAATGGAAAAAGAACCACAAAAATTGGCAAATGTGGAAGGGGATGCAGAGAAAATGAGACATTAATGCATTATTGATAGAGTTGTGATCTGATTCAATCATTCTGCAGAGCAACTTGGAACTATGCTCAAAGGGCTATAAAACCATGTATATCTTGACTAACAATATCACTAGTGGATCTTTATCCAAAGACAAAAAACAAAAAGGGAAATAATGTATATGTACAAAAAATACTGATAGCAGCTCTTTTCTGAGACAAAGAATTAGAAATTGAGGATATACCTGGAACTGGGGAATGGCTGAACAAATTATGTTATATGCTTGTGACAGAATGTTATTGTATTATAAGAAATGATGAGCAGGATGCTATCAGAAAAACCAGAAATACTTACACAAGCTGAGGTAAAGTGACACGTGCTGTGTACAAAGTAATAGAAATATTGTAAGATGATCAGCTGTGAGCGACAGTTATTCCGAACAATGTGGTGATTCAAGAGAGCTCTAAAGGACTTACGATGAAAAATGATATCCATTCCTAGAGAAAGAACTGATGGTATCTGAATGCAAATTGAAGCATACTTTTTTATTTTATTTTTCTTGAGATTTTTTGGTCTGTGTTTTCTTTCACAATGTGTCTAATATGGAAATATGTTTTGCATGACTATGCACATAAAACAAATAGAATTGTTTGCCTTTTCAATAACAGGGATAAGGGAGAAAGGGAAGGAAAGAATAGGAAATTCAAAGTTTTAAAAACAAATGTCAAAAGTTTATATGTAATATAATTGAGGGAAATAAAATACTAAACAAAACCAAAAATATGTAATTTTTATTGCATTGTGGTCTGAAAAAAATGCATTTACTATTCCTGCCTTTCTGCATTTGACTTTGAGGTCTTTATGTCTTAATACATGGTCAATTTTTGAATTGGTTTCATTAACTGCCAAAAAGAAAGTGTACTCTTTTCTGTCTCCATTCAATTTTCTGCAAAGATCTATGATACCTAACTTTTCTTGTATTCTATTTGCCTCCTTAACTTCTTTGTTATATTTTTTATGGTTTGATTTATCTAGTTCTGAGAGAGCAAGGTTGAGATCTCCACTATTTTAGTTTTGCTATCTATTTCTTCTTGCAGCTCTCAACTTCTCCTTTAGGAATTTTCATGCTATGCCACTTGGTGCATATATATTTAGTGCTGGAACTCCTTCATTATGTATGGTACCCTTTAGCAAGATATAGTTTCCTTCCTTATCTCTTTTAATTAGATCAGTTTTTGCTTTTGCTTGATCTGAGATCAGCCTTACTTCACCTGAAGCATAGTAGATTCTGCTCCAGCCTTTTACCTTTGCTCTGTATGTATCACTCTGCTTTAAATGTGTTTCTTGTAAACAACATATTGGAGGGTTCTGGCTTTTAATCCAGTCTGCTATCTGCTTCCACTTTATGGGAGAGTTCATCCCAGTCACATTTATCTTTAAAACTACTGATTCTATGTTTCCCACAAATTTTTATTTACCCCAAATTATACTTTTCTCTTTCCTTTTCCTCTTTCCCTTTTCCCCAGTACCTTACTTATGAGAACCACTTGCCTAAAACAGCCCTCCCCCTGTAGAGCACCTTCCCCTTTCTTGTACCTTTCCCCTACTATTTCTGTTTTCCCTTCTATTGGCCTACACCTTCCCTTTTCCCCTTTCCCCTCCCACTTTCCTATAAGGTGAGAGAAGTTTCTCTGTAAAATCATACATGTTTAATATCCTCTCTTTGTGTCAATCCTCATGAGAGTAAGATTCACAAAATGTTCATCCACCTCCCTTCTTTCTCTCAATTATAATAGGTTTTCTTTGCCTCTTTGTGAGACTGATTTCCCTCACTTTACCTCCATTTTCCCCTTTTTCTGGTACAAGCCCCTTTCCACCTCTAGTTTCTTTTTTATATTATAAATTATATATATATAATTTATATTATAAATTATAATATAAATTATAAATTTATATTATGGCTAAGATGACAGGAAAAAATAATGATGATTGTTGGAGGGGATGCGGGAAAACTGGGACATTGATGCATTGTTGGTGGAGTTGTGAACGAATCCAACCATTCTGGAGAGTAGTTTGGAACTATGCTCAAAAAGTTATCAAACTGTGCATACCCTTTGATCCAGCAGTGTTACTACTGGGATTATATCCCAAAGAGATTATAAAGAAGGGAAAGGGACCTGTATGTGCACGAATGTTTGTGGCAGCCCTTTTTGTAGTGGCTAAAAACTGGAAACTGAATGGATGTCCATCAGTTGGAGAATGGCTGAATAAACTGTGGTATATGAAAATTATGGAATATTACTGTTCTGTAAGAAATGACCAACAGGATGATTTCAGAAAGGCCTGGAAAGACTTACATGAACTGATGCTGAGCGAAATGAGCAGGACCAGGAGATCATTATATACTTCAACAACAATACTAGATGATGACCAGTTCTGATGGATCAGGCCATCCTCAGCAACAAGATCAACCAAATCATTTCTAATGGAGCAGTAATGAACTGAACTAGCTATGCCCAGAAAAATAACTCTGGGAGATGACTAAAAACCATTACATTAAATTCCCAATCCCTATATTTATGCACACATGCATTTTTGATTTCCTTCACAAGCTAATTGTACAATAATTCAGAGTCTGATTCTTTTTGTACAGCAAAATAATGTTTTGGTCATGTATACTTATTGTGTATCTAAGTTATATTTTAATATATTTAACATCTACTGGTCATCCTGCCATCTAGGGGAGGGGTGGGGGGGGTAAGAGGTGAAAAATTGGAACAAGAGGTTTGGCAATTGTTAATGCTGTAAAGTTACCCATGTATATATCCTGTAAATAAAAGGCTATTAAAGAATAAAAAAAAAAAAATTATACAAGCACTATCTATGTATACCCATAACAGAGATACAGTTCTCAAGAGTTCTTTTTTTAATTACCTTTGATGCTTCTCTGAGTTCTATATTTGGAAGTCAAATGTTTTGTTCAACTCTGGTCTTTTCATCAGAAATAAATGGAATTAACTTGTTTCATTGAATGTCCATCTCCTTCCCTGAAAGAAAATGCTCCATTTAGCGGGGTAATTTATTCTTGGTTGCATTCCAAGATCCTTTGCCTTTCAGAATATCAGATTCCAGGACCTTTGATCTTTTAAGGTGGAAGCTGCTAGGTCCTGAGTAATCCTTATTATGGCTCCTTGATATTTGAATTGTTTTGTTTTTTTTTTTCTGGCTGCTTGCAATATTTTTCCTTGGTCCAATAATTCTGAAATTTAGCCACAATATTCCTTGGAGTTTTAATTTTGGGGTCTCTTTCAGGAGGTGTTCAGTGAATTCTGTCAATAGCTATTTTACTTTCTGATTCTATAACATCAGAGCAGTTCTGAAAAATAATGTCTAGGCTCTTTTTTTCATCATGGTTTTTTCAGGAAGTCCAATAATCCTTAAATTGCCTCTTCTAGATCTATTTTCCAGGTCAGTGATTTTCCCAAGTAGTATTTTACATTTCCTTCTATTTTTTCATTTTGTTTTTTGCTGTCTCATTGACAGCATTGATTTGATGTCTCATTGAGTCATTCGTTTCCATTTGCTCAGTTCTGATTTTTAGTGAATTATTTTCTTCATTTACTTATTTTTAGTTCTTTTTGTATTTGTCTAATTGAATTTTTAAATGGTTTTTTTTTTAATTCTGTGAATTTCTTTTCCATTTCACAAATTCTGTTTTTTAAGTAGTTATTTTCTTTTTCCATTTTACAAATTCTGTTTTTCAGGAAGTTGTTTTCTTTTTTCCATTTTTGTCAACTCTATGTTTAAGGTGTTAAATGCTTCCATTTTACTAAGTCTATTTTGTAATGAATTTTCTTTATAATTTCTGTGTTTTCTTTTCCAAATCCTCATGTAAAGTTCTCATTTTCTTTCTCCATTTTTCTTCCAGCTCTCTTTTAAGATCTTTTATAATTTCTTCTAGGAGAGCCTTGTGTGATGGGGATAATTTATATCACCCTTTGGGGTTTTATCTGGAGATAATCTGCTTTTAGTCTCCTCAGGATTTGAAATCTGTTCTTCTCTTTCACTATAAAAACTATCTATGGTCAGAGTTCTTTTTACTTTTTTACTCATTTAAAAAAAGTTGAGATCTGCTTTTAGGGAAAGGGTGACCATAGCAGCTGCACTGACTGACTTCAGGAGCTGGATGGGTGTGGTCAGATCTTGGGGAATTTGGCATTTCAGGATTCACTATTTACCTTTTGTGTTTGTGTTGGATGTTTATAACTTCTCTGCTGATCGACTGGATTGCATCCAGGGCAGAGTAGACAACATTGCCATAGATTCCTCCCTGTAGATTCTCCAAGGAGCACCCCACCATCGCAGATCTGCACTGCCTGCACTGGCGTCTATGCTCAGCCTGTTTGCACTTGGCCTGCCTCCTTCCATGTCCGACTGAAACAGACCTTTTCTGGAGAGCTTCAAAATTATCTTCTACTAGTAACTTGTTGTACTCCCAATATTTGTGGATTTTGCCAGTGCAGAATTAATTCAGAGACTGGATTTGCTAATTAGTCTGTGTGTCCTCTCTGCTATCTTGGCTCTACCCCCACAAAAATAAAAAATACAAAAAAAAAAAAAATAGACCTACCACAAAAGGGAAAGGAGGAATAAAAGAATAGTTGAACAAATTGTGCAACATGTGAATCACTACAAAGAAGAATGACAAATGAACCACAAATAACAAAATTTCAAAAAAATATAGAAAGGAGTATCTGAAGAGACAGAGTATAAAAAAGAGAAACAAAAAAATTATTATAAAAAAGTAAACAAAGCCAACATTAAAATAATCAAAATTCCTAGAAAATACAGAGGAGAGTACACCATAAAATCCCAATTGAGGTATGCATTTTTTCCCTTTCTGGCAACAAGCATATCTAAGTCAGAGTTTTGTGACTTCATTGTTAAATTTATTGATAATTTAGCTCATCACAGAGCTTATCAAATTCAGAGGCAAAATCCTAGTTCAGATCTTTATTCCAAGGCCAGTATTCTATCCACAATGGCATGCTGCCTCATCAAAATAAAAAATATTGATCAAAATTAAGTTCAAACATTACATAGCTTGAGGAAGGAGGTGAAAGGCAATGAATTACCTCTGACCCATTTCTTTAAGACTTCATTCACCTGAGCTTTCAGTCATTTATTTGACCACCTAAAATTTTTAACTCATACTCAAAATATTCTGGCATACAGGGTGAAAAGAATCCTGAAGTAATTAGTTCTGTATTACGTTCTTTAGGTAAAGTCACACTAATGTTACCTATTCATCTCCCTGTGTGCACATGCACACACACACACACACACACCACATTTCAAATGAGTAGCATAAAAATTTGAGCCTACTACTTCTTCTACCTAAGCAAATGGTATCATATAAATGTGCAACTCATTCAGGAGCATTATATATATTTGATTAGTTACAATTATCATTTTATTAATTCACAAAGTGTATGTATAGAAAAAATATACATTTTGAAAAAATAATTTTTAAAATCTTTAATAACCATTAGACATTTTTTTCAGTCATGTCAGACTTTTCATGATCCTATTTGGGGTTTTCTTGGCAAAGATACTAATGTGGTTTGGCATTTCCTTCCCCATCTGATAGTACAAGCTGAGAAAACTAAAACAAATAGATGACCTACTTAGGATCAAACAGCTACTAAGTCTCAGGTCACATTTGAACTCAGGACTTCCTGACTTCAGACACAGTGCTCTATCCACTGAGCCACCTAGCGGCCCCATAATAATCAATAAACTAGGGATGATTAATATTTTGTTCCTATTGGAACAATGAGAAATCTTCCACATTTTGCAAGCCTCTGCAATTATAATCTGTAATAACAGCATAGAAGACTAATATTTATCAATCAAGTAGAGATAATGTACATTAAAAAAAATTAGAACTTTGAAGATCTGCATTAATCTTCCACTAACGCAAGCTGGGAATATTTTCCAGGATTCTGAGAGACTTAACATCATCAAACTTGTCATAAGCCTTATCCAAATTATTTAGTGCACACCAAAGGCCGATTTTTTCTGAACCTCTCAAAAGATGAAAGTGAGAAAGGAGACGAAGGTATTTGAAGAACAAAAGGCAAAATGAAGCACAAATACCTCAGACTGAAAGGATAAAACCCCTAAGAGGTTTTTAAGAATATATCACAGGCCTAGAAAAAAGGATCAAATCAGCCAGCCATTTACAGAGTAGCAAATTAAGGAGATATTGTTTCAAATCTAAGTCTTAGCAATGGAGGGCACTTTTCATATGTCTGAGGAAAACTCTTCTAAATATGGATATTTTTACTGTTTTTGTTTCCTTGTAGTTAAAGGATACATTTTTGATCTTTTTGTTGTTGTTGTTTTATTTTTTTCTGAAAGACTTTTACTACTGGGGAGGATAACTGGGAATAAACCAAAGCCTCTGATGATTTCAAAATGTTATGTCGTTCATTTCTAGCTCACTCTCTCTCCCAAATAATTTCTCCATCAAGTACCAAAATGGACTGTCTCAAATTATATAAATTCTTACTTTAACCTACCATACAGTAATCAAAACATCATAGATTGTAGAGCAGCACTCAAATTTTAAAACGCGCCTTAACAGAATGAACCAGATCTGTTCCCTTCCCTATTTCAGGCTACCTGAGACACAACTTGTTTCCAAACCCAGGAAATACAATAGCCCAGAGCCTCCATTCCTTTTCACCATGACAAAAGAAATGAGGAGCACCACCACTATTCTTCCCCCCACTTACCATCATTCCCATTTCCCCCCACTAAGACCAGCTGTGATATTTTATGGTAGCTGGAAAGCAATAGTCGCAGTCAACCTACACTCCTTTCCCCATACTCTGGATATTTGCCTGGCTTGGAAAGATGAAAGAATAATATCATTTTCTATGGTATTCATCTGTGTACTTGCCAATCTAATGTGCATTTTAATACATGCCAATTCTCATCTTCTTTCAACTCAATTAGTAATTATTGGCCACTTGGCCATCAAATGCCAGGAGGAATGAAAAGGACAAAGATGCCATGTTCCTTGACCTAGAAAGGCTTTCATATTTTATTGGTTAAATAAGACAGATGCACATGAAATGCATATATGTTTATGTATATATCACACATATATACATACATGTAAACATGTCTTCATGTGTCTCCACATATATACACACAGATATACATATATGTACATGTATGTAGGTGTATACATCTATGATGAAAGTTCAAAATAAGATGTAAGGATAGTATATGCAACAGCAAGTCAGGAGGTAGACATTACTATGTACTAGGAAGACCTCATGGAGAAGGAAAAATTTTAGACAGTTCTAAAGATGGGTGTGCTTGGGAATGAGGAATGTCTCTAGGAATTTCTAGAGGAATTCCTCCAAGAATTCTCTCTTAGGAATGCCTCTAGAAGAAACAAATGATATGATTAAAGATGAAAAAGACCATCAAAGTCCAGGGGATCATAAAAACTCTCACATGTGCCACAAAGTTTGTCTCAGGGGTAACAGAAGTAAAAGTGAGTATAGCTAAGCATGAAGTGAAAAGCTGAAGGCTTCCAAAAAAAGTGATATATTATTCATTTGGCAACTGGGAGGCAGTGAAGTTTTATCAGCAGATAACAACAAGATGTGAATGGGGATTCTAGAAAGATTAATGTAAGATAAAATAAATGGCAGAGATTGGGAAAAGCAGTGACTCAGGAGGTTATTGCAATTAGTCAGGTAATGAAGTGATAAAGAGTCTGGACAAGAGTGTTGGCAGCATAATGGAAAAGAAGAGACATTCTGAAGGAAGAATCAATGAAATTTTTCTAACTATATTTTTATGAGATCCCTATCATACTATTGTTTTTCTTAGATTTAACTTTTTTCCCCTTGCAAAAGTACAAATGGTTGCAGCTAATTGAGTTTCTACAAAAATAGTAATTAAGGATTTTTTTAAATGAATATCAATATTAGGTAGGACAGTAGATTAGAGTGCTTAGCTTAGCAGGGGTCCTCAAACTACAGCTCGTGGGCCAGATGCAGCAGGTGAGGACGTTTATCCCCCTCACTCAGGGCTATGAAGTTTCTTTATTTAAAGGCCCACAAAACAAAGTTTTTGTTTTAACTATAGTCCGGCCCTCCAACAGTCTGAGGGACAGTGAACTGGCGCCCTATTTTAAAAAGTCTGAGGACCCCTGGCTTAGAGTCTAGGTAAACCTGTTTGAATCTTGCTTCAGAAATATATTAGCTATGCAATCTTAGACAAATCATTTAACCTTATTTTGCCTCTGTTTCTTCACATGTAAAATGGAAATAATAATAATAGTACCTACCATTCAGTGCTCTTGTGAATATAAATGAAATATTTGTAAAGTGATCTGCAAGCAGAGTGCTATATTTACTTCATTTCAACTCAAGCCAAAAAGGAGTAGAATTGAATAGAGGAAACAAAATCCATTAGGTCCAATATTAATTCATTTAATTCCATTATTCTCAAATATATGAATATTTTAATTAATATCTTGTTCCAGTTCTTTATATTTGCCTTTTTCAAATCCTCAGAAATAGTAACAGCTTTGTGGCCCTTAGAATTCAATAGCAACTAAGTCTCTTAACTGTATCTCTGAAATCCTCTTACTGTCTTCATCCTCGGGGTCTTGAAGAACATTCAACTGAACCAAGCATTCCTCCCATCTTCTTCAATAAAGAAGCATCTTATTAATTATGATGGACTTAGGTCTTTTCAACAATGAGGTAATTCAATTTTTTTCCTTTTTCCTATCATGTCATATGCCAAAGTCAGATGTCATTTATCATTCACTATCAACCTATGACATGTTTGTCTTAATGGTTTTCTACATTTTTCATTCACATCACTTAAATTCATTCATTTAGGTTTTTTAAACTTATTTTCAGACACTGATCCTCACTGTTCCACATATCCCTGCTTTTCTTCCTATCCTGTCTTCATACCATGCCTTCACAACTTGCTCCATCACCTCTACCTACTCCCACCAAAAAATAGAGTTTCTTCACAGGAAATGAAAGAAAACATTTCACCTGAATTGATCCAAGATTTCTATGGAGCTGGGCCCAGAGGGAAATAATAAAATATCCGTGGGCAATGATGTGGGAGAGAGTATTTCAGGAGTAGAAAGCCAAGGCAGAGAGACAAGGCATATTTGAAAGGGTGAATAAATAGTTCAGTCTGGCTGAAGTCTATGGATTGTATGTAGGTAGTGAGAGAAAATAAGCAAGAGGGGGAAGTTGTGAGCAGCGTTTTGAGAGAACTCTGAGGTATGGAATTCAGAATATATTTAGTAGGAAATGATAGAAAAGTCTTCCTTACAATAATGATAACAAAAACAACAACAAGCTTACATTTATATAGATCTTTACAGCTTTCAAAGCACTTTACTTACATTATCTAATTTGGTACTCAAAGAAATTCTTGAGTTGTTGGGTTTTTTTCTTTTAATTTCTTTTGTTTGAGGATCCAACTGTAGAATTCCCATTAAGGAAATTCCTCTACTATTCCAACAATTAGAATATTCTAAGAAACTTAGAAAGTCTTACAGAATTTTTAAGGTGCTGAGAGTTTAACAATAATTTGTCTGGGATGAACAGTCATACGTGATGATGATGGGACTTTGATCTAAGTATTTCTGACTTTGTGGACAGCTTTTGATACCATATTGACTCACATAAGGTAAATAACACAAGCATTATATCTCCATTTTTACACTTGCAAAAACTGAGGTTTAGAGGAGATGAAATGACTTTGTAGGGTCAGAATTAAAACCTGAGTCTTCTTACTTAAGTAAAATGTTATTTCCTTTATACACTGTACCTCAGTTGAGTGACAGGATCCAGGTAGTATCTTTAAGAAAGGATACTCTGAGGACAAGATGGAAGATGGATTGGAGTAGCAAGAACTTGGATGTGGGGAAATTAGTTAGGCAGGATCCACAATTGTCCAGGCAAGGAGTGATGAGTGGTGGCAATGGAAGGAAACAGAAATACAGTTATGAAAGACAGGTAATCAAGAGAATCTTGAGGGCTAAAAAGACCTAAAGTAAAAGAAAAATTGAAGTCATATGTATGCCTTAATCTCATTGGTTAGCAGAATTATGCTGCCAATTATGGAGAGTGAAGTTAGGAGGAAGAGATGATTTGAAAGGGGGTGTTGATTACATCAGTTTGAGATATAGTGAGTTTCCAATAAGACATAAAAGTAATGTCCAGCAGGCAATTAGGAAATCAATATATGCAAAATATAGTTCTTAGAGTTCTGAGATAACAGAGCTAAAACCAAAGAAGTGGACAGGAGTAGGAGTGGATGTCAACACTGAGGGTGTGAATAGGGAATAAAATGAAAGTTATTCTTTTACTGAAGGACTATATTAAATGGGTGGAATAAGAGAAAATAATGAAAGAAAGTCACTGAGAACATACAATTAAAGGGGTAGGAGGAAATCTAGGAGAGTCAATTAATCAGTCAGCAAACCTTTATTAAGTACTTACCATGTGAGTACACTATTATCCCTTCATTAATAGTCACATATCACTGTCATCATATTAAAACTATTTAAAAATCCAAACTTTTAAGATTTTTGCTTCCAAAGGTTATTTCTATTATTAAAATCCCCTTGTAACACTACAGTGTTTCTCTAATGTAACAGTTCTGAAACAAACCTCATTGAGTAAATTATGGGATAGAAATTGCCAATGACATCCAAAGTAAGAGCTATGGAGACTGAATATATATTGAAGCATAGTATTTTCACCTTTTGTTTTTTATTTCTTTCTTGTGCTTTTTCCTTTTGTTCTAATTTTTCTTGTACAACATGACAAATATGGAAATATGTCTAAAAGAATAGCATATATTTAGCCTATATCAGACTGCTTGCTGTCTTGAGGAGGGGGAAAATAAGGGAAGGAGAGAGAGAAAAATTTAGAACACAAAGTTTTACAAAAAATGAATGCTGAAAACTATCTTTATATGAATGTGGAAAAAATAAAATACTATAGAGAAAAAAACAACTCTCTTGGAGCATAAAAATGTGAAATTATAGACTACACTAGTATATTTAGAAAGTTATGTGAGAAAAATTTCAATAAAGATAAAAGAATTTAAGATCAATTTTATCAGTCTAATTAAAAGTCATGGTTCATACAACTGTTGGTCTGCACCACGGATTCTTAAGCTGAAGTTCAGACTCCTCGTATATTAAGGTGTACTAGGACTGTGGCTAGATTCCAAGTGATCTGTGATTTTGATTTTTTTTTATATATTTTGATAACTATTTCAATATTATTAGTTTCCTTTTTAGTCAGTATATTTACTAAATGCTTATTTGTTTAATTGAAACTAATCTATGAAAGTAAATTTTATATTTTGGGAAATTCATACCAATAGGTATTATTTGTTATTGCTATTCTTATTGTTAGTTTGGTAGAGTGGAAAGGCACTAGAATAGAAGTCATGAGAATTGGGTTCTGCAGTAATCAGATAGGTACCCTCAGGTAAGTCACTTCAGTGAGAATCCAACTTGACTACAGGTCAGATGGTTTTTAAGTGTCCTTCCTGTTCTAAAGTTTTATGACTGTGACTGCTTCTTTTAAAAGTATAAAAAATGAGGCGATTAGTTTACACAGTGTTAGAGTGCTGGATTTTGAAATAGGAATGTTTTGGTATTGTTAACATTTCAATGACTTTTTGTGACCCCATTTGGGGTTTTCTTGAAAAAGATACTGTAGTTGGGTGCCATTTTCATCTTCAGTTGAAATGACTTATCCAATGTCACTCAGCTAACAAGTGTCTCAGGATATATTTGACCTCATGAAAATGAGTCTTCCTGATTTAAAACCTGGTGCTTTGGTATCCACTGCACTGCCAGCTTCAGGTGTGTACTAGCTGAGTGAGCCTGGCCAAGTCACTTGTGTCTGCCTCGGTGTCTTTGTTTATAAAATGAAGATAATGATAGTTAATCTACGTTCTAAGGTTGTGGTAAGGATCAAGTGAGATGTTCAAAAAGTGCTTCATAAACCTTAAAGTAATATATAAATGCTAGCTATTGTTATCATTAAATATTATTAAAACCCCATATTGTCAAGTTTGATATTATCCCATTGCTCTGAACCTGGGACTTATAATCCTACAATCATAAGGAACTACAGTTAGAGGGGAACCTGGAGATCATCCAATCCCCTCATACCAGGATACTGCAGTGATTTCCAAGTTCCAGAATATCTCTTTTATTAAAATGGCATCCTACCATGGCCTTCAACTCGTCAAGTATTTATGGTCAAGATTCCAGCTTGGGCGTACCTCCACTAAAAGATATCTCAGCTTTCTAAAAGACTTGGCACAACTTCGAAAGATACCCACCTTACTTCCAGATAGTAGTTCACACATTGGATAAAACATATTTCTTGTCCTCTATAAGCACTACCTTTTTCTCTGGTAAGAAAATAAATTCTTATTTGGAAATGACAATAGCCTAAGTGTTTTGTGCCAGAAATAATCTTTCTTTCAAATAAACATCCATAATGAGTAGATCTCTCAGGGTTTTACTATGAGACAAGTACTCCAATATCTTTATCAACTCCCAAACTCACAAGATAAATTCAAATAATTCTGTCCAAAGAAGGCAAAAAGATGGGGAAGAAGACACAAATGGAATAGATCTTTTTCAGGATCACTTTTATATATTAAAGCTGGGAAAGAGAATGTGAAATTTAATAAGTGCAATGTGATACAGTTGGGGAGAAAGAATGCCCTAGCTAAGTATGATTTAAATGGTACTGAATTAGCTGGAAGGAAATCTTGATGTACTGATGGCTACAGCATTTATATACTAAGTTCAATGTGCAGTGCCAGCAGAGAAGGCTAACAAGAAAGTGGCTTACACCCAGAGGGGAATGTTAAATAAATCCAGGAACACTATACATTTCCTTTCTAGGGGACCAGTTAGCTCCTATTTACAAGATGCTATTCAAGGAAGTATGGCTTAGATAAACTTGACCACACCTTAGATAGGCTTAGATAGATAGACCACATCAAAGGCAGTGGTCAGTAAGAATTAATATATCTTTGACCAGTTATGGAAAATTATTTGGAACTCTGCCCCAAAAGTCACTAAACTGCATATCCTTTGATTCAGCTAGCCCACAATCATCACCAGCACCACCACCACCACTACTATTACTACTATTACTACTACTACTACTATTACTACCACCACCACCACCATTACTACTACTACTACTACTACTACTACTACTACTACTACTATTACTACTACTACTACCACCTCCATTATCACTATTTACTACTACTACTACTACTACTTTTGCTACTACTACTTCTGCTACTATTACTACTACTATTTCTACTGCTGCTGCTGTTGCTACAATTGCTACTACAAATAAGGATAAGTTAGTACTTCTGTAGCACATCAAAGTTTGTGAAATACTTTCCATGTTATTTTATCTGAGCCTCACAACTATCCTGTGAATTTGGTGCTACTGTTATTCCCACGTAACAAAAGAGAAGATGTAATCACACCCAAGTTAAGTCAGATATGACTGCTATAATAACAATAATTCATGTTGACAAAGCTATTTAAGATTTGAAAAGCTCTTTTTTCTAAAGGACCCTGATGTTGGCAAAGTTGTGTTTTCATTATCCTTATTTCAAAGATCAGAAAACTGAGACTCTGAGAAGTTAAGTGACTAAGTGTTAAAAACGGGAGTCAAACTCCTACCTCTGCTGACTCCAAGTCCAGAATACTTTCCCCTATATTTCATTATCCCCTGGCAAGGGGATGAAGTGAGATGATAAATGATAGAAGTGCTTGTCCCCAAAGATCTAATGATTTGGTTGGGGAGATGAGACTTAAAACTCAGATCAGGAAGCTTTATCCTAGCTACTTAATAATTCTGTGCAAATAAATAAAATGTAAATATATATTATGTCATATATATAATATATATTACACATATAAATATATGGGATATTTACATTTTATTCATATATATACACATATATACAAATATAAAGGTAGCAAAGTGTTAGTTCAGAGCGAGCCATCACCTTCTACTGAAAGTATCCAGAAGACTTCCCAGAAGACAGAGCATTTGACCTGTGTCTTGAAGATAGAGTAGAATTTCAATAGAGAGAGATGAGGGGAGGACATTTCAGAAGAATGACATGTTGTAAGCAAAAGCACAGAATCTGGGAAGGTACTGAATGTGTTGAGAGTATAGATCATATTCAGAAAGCAAAGGAGGAATCTATGAAAGCTTTTGAACAAGGAAATGCAATAAACTAAATATAACTAATAATAGAGATGGGGAGGGCCATCAAATTCATTTTTTCAATATAATCCTTCTTGTATTCAGTGAGCCTTCCCTTCAAAGACTTTTTTTAAATCAGCAAAAAATAGCAAACACACTAATTGTATCTGAAAGGAGACCCAATAGTTCACAACCAAATACTCTATATTTCCATTGAAAGGAGAAAGATACAAGGTTTTATTTTACATGTGATTTCATTGCTGTAGGCACTCCCAGGTGAGGGCATTCCCTCTCCCAATAGAGGTGAGCACCTTCTTTGTAACATACAGCTTAGAAACATACCTAGAGCTTTAACAGATTAAGGATAGGCCAGGATCATCATAGACATCATTCAGTAGGCATTATAGATAGAACTTAAATCTAAATCTTCCTTATTGGTTTTTGGATGAGTTCTGTATTCACAATGCAATACTATCTTAATGATGATGATGGTGGTGGTAGTGACAGGAATATCAGACATTTATATAGTCCTTCAAGATTTAAAAACTGTTTCATATATCATATTTCTCACCTTCACCATGGGTAGGAGGAAGTACAGAATTTGGAACTATAATTTTACATGAATGTTAAAAATAAATTATTCATTTAAAAAATCAACAATGACCTTGGGTCAATACATTATGAAAAAATATACAATAAAATATGTTAAATCAATTAGAAGGGAAAAGAGACAAGTTAAGGGGGATCAGTTTAAAAGAGTTTAGACAAAAAAGAATGAATTCCTTTAGGGGAGCTCTCTTCTAGGCTTGAATCTGTGATGCTAGAGAGGAAACAATACAAACTACTTGGCTCAAGAATGTTCTAAATCCCTCACCTGAACTAATCCTGGCCCTGGTTCACTACTCAGATTTATGACTCTGCCCTCTTCCTATCCTCTTGCCCTACTCTGCTTTCAGAGGAATATTTGATCCTGCCTACAAATCCGGGGTCACAGGAGCTCCGGAAGTTCAAGAGCAATGAGAAGCAGTATGGACACATGCCAATTGTCTCATCTATTCGCAATACCTGCTGGCAACTCTTCCTGGCTTTGAAATAAAAAGTTCAGGGGCAGGATTGCAAAAACAGCCAAATCATAAAACTTAATTTAAATAGCCATCATTGACAGGAATCTATGTGAATCTATGTACAGAATGATAAGAATGGTTATTTTTTGGAGGAAGATAAGTTTTATTACCCTTTTGTCTTTACATTGCATTCATTTTTTAGTATAGCCCTACTTTCCTCCCATTCAGTGAGCCTCCCCTTCTTATATAATTTTTTTCAATCAGCAAAAAAACAACAAACACATCAACTGTATCTGACTGCAGGTATATGATTCCACACCCACAGTATCTCACATTTCCACTGAAAGGAGAAAAGTACAATGTCTTATCTCTTCTTAAGGATCCCCATTGGTCACTTTATTCCTTATTCAGTTTCATTTTCTTGTTCTTTTTATTTACATTATAATACTCATTTTGTTTTTTGTTTTTTTTTTATAATACTCATTTTGTATACTGTTTTCCTAATACTGCTTCCTTCACTCTGTGTCAATTTGTATGTCTCCCAAAGTTTCTTCAAATTCCTCACATTTGTCATTTTTATAGTACCCTAGCATTATGTTGATGTATCACAATTTGTTTAATTAATTGACAGACACTCACTTAATTTCCACTTTTTGCTACCACCCTTCCTCCCAAAAAAAAATATGGGAGGGAATCTCATATAACGCAAGGGATCTCTCTTACATGGTTAAAGAATATGAATAGGCAGTTTTCCAATGAAGAAATCAACGCTATCTATAGTCAGATGGAAAAATGTTCTAAATCACTATTGACTAGAAAAATTCAAATCAAAACAATTCTGAGATATATGACAGAAAAGGGAAATGATAAATGTTGAAGTCTCGAGATGCGGGGGGAAAAGTAACACTAATGTCTTTTTGATGAATCTGTGAACCAATCTAACCATTCTGGAGAGCAATTTGAAACTATGTCCAAAGGGGTATAAAACTTCATTCCCTTTGATTCAGCAATACTACTACTATGTCTGTATCCCAAAGAAATGTTTTTAAAATGGGAAGGGATATATATGTACAAGAAATATTTATAGCAGCTCTTTTTGTGATGACAAAGAATTGTAAATTGAGGGGATGCCCATCAATTGGGAATGGCTGCACAAGTTGTGGTATATGATGGTAATGAAATATACTATTATGCTATAAGAAAACACAATCAGATTGATTTCAGAAAAAACCTAGAAAGATTTACAAGAACTGATGCAATGTGAAGCAAGAAGAACAAGGAGAACCTTGTACACAGTAACAGTAATACTGTTTAATGATCCACTGTGAATGACTTAGCTATTTTCAGCAGTACAATGATCCAAGATGATTCCAAAGGACTCATAATGAAAAATGCTATCCACATCCAGAGAAAGAACTGATGGAGTCTAAATGCATATTGAAGCTTACTAATTTTTACTTTTATGTATGTGTTTTTTTTTCTTTTAGTCTATTTCTTTCACAACATTACTAATATGGGAATATAGTTTGCATGATTCCACATATGTAAACTATCAGATTGCTTACTGTCTTAGAGAGGGGGAAGGTGAAAGAAAGAGAAAATTCATACCTCAAAATTTTTAAACAAATATTAAAAACTGTCTTTCCATGTAATTATAAAAAATAAAAATTATTAAAAAAAAAAGAAAAGAAAAATAAAAGATCTCTCAGACATTTATTTAGCCAGTTTTAGCCCATGGGTGTTGCCTACAGGTTGCCACGCCCTGTTTCAGTTCAACAGAGATAATCAATAGGATAATGTTTTTATATCCCAAAAGGAAAATGACCAAACAGGGATTATTTAATCCTTCAAGAAGACAACTGGGAGGTGAACCCAGACAATAAAGGTTAATAGAAAATTAAACCTGATGATCTGTCTGAACCTGATGAATCTGTCTGTCTGAAGAGCTATGGGGCATAAGTGTATGTTAGGGGAGAAATGCAAGGAAAATTTAGAACAGTTGCCTGAGACAAAGGAACACACAACAGAAAGGACTTTTAAATGAAGTAGACACTGCACTATTCATACTCAGAGTAAATATTAAACAGATGGATATACCCAGCCCAATATTAAGTCAACAAACACTGACAGCTCTATCCTGGATGCTCTGTGCCCATCAAGAAAGAACCCAAATCCCCTGTCTCCTCCCAGACAGTACACCGATGGCAAGGTTTGGGGCAACATGCTATGACAGAAAGAGAATTACAAGGAAACTCTGAGCTAAGGTTCTTCTACTCTCAGCTCTGCTGTATATTTCTCTGTGTGATCTAAAATGAGTCATTTAATCTACTTAATCTTTCTTGGCCCAAGAATGGGTACATAAAGTATCTTCAGGTGTAAAATACTGGGGTGAGGAGTCTAGTTGAATGAGATAACTTCAGAAATTCCTCACAGCTCTAACAATTCCATGATTCCACATGACTTTGGGCATTTGATAAATATTTGCTGACAAGTGACTGATGGAGATACTTTACTATACATCCACCTTCATCTATGATTTGGCCTAATTCTGTCATGGTAGGTTTGAAAACATATTATAAAAGGGTGGTAGTGAAGTGATTGCCAGAATTGTCAAGTCTCTAAGACTGAAAATCTGCCTTTGCAGATGTTGGTGCTAAGGAAAGAAAGAAAAAGAGAAGAGAAAAGAAGAGAAGAGAAGAGGGAGAAAGAAAAAAAGAGAGAAAAAGAGAGAGGGAGAGAGAAAACGAGAGAGAGAGAGAGAGAGAGAGAGAGAGAGAGAGAGAGAGAGGGGATGTGTATGTATTTGTGTGTGTGTATGTGTGTATATATACTTTACACTTACCTGGCTACTGACTGTTCTTTCCAGACTCAGTGAAGCATATAACTTAAAGATGTCAAATTGATGGCCAATGACCTGCAAAATAAAAGTAATACAAAGTTAAAACAAATATTTCATTCAAAGAAAACTCTGTAAACATGTCAAAGATTGAATTTACAGATTCATTTCCCACTGGGTCTTCACCATAATCCAGAAAACTCTTCATCATAGATACTTAATCTGGTCCTGGAATTTGCATATCCAAAATGCCCTTTCTTCCTTGGACTCTTCTTCTGATTGTATTACTCTTCCCAGAATCTCCATGTAAAGGAAGTAACCAACTCAACCATCTCCTCATTTCTCACTAGTCTGTACTCTCTCACAATTCACCATTGTGCCTTTTTTCTCTCTCTTATTTTATCCTTTTTCAGCTGCCTTTAATGTATTATCTTTCACTTTAGAATGTAAATTTCTTGTGGGAAAGAACTGTCTTTTTGCTTGTATTTGTTTTGTTTTGTTTTTAATAGCCTTTTATTTACAGGATATATGCATGGGTAACTTTACAGAATTAACAATTGCCAAACCTCTTGTTCCAATTTTTCACCTCTTACCCCTCCACCCCCTCCCCTAGATGGCAGGATGACCTGTAGATGTTAAATATATTAAAATACAAATTAGATACACAATAAGTATACATGACCAAAACGTTATTTTGCTGTACAAAAAGAATCAGACTCTGAAATATTGTACAATTATCTTGTGAAGGAAATCAAAAATTTTGCTTGTATTTGTATTCACATTGCTTTACATGGAGCTTAGCAAAAACCACAACATTTAATAAATGTTTTTTGACTGACTGGGTATTGGATATTGCCCTTTCTTATTTATAGTAATTCCTACTGATTACTTTTGAAAGAATTTATTTGAAAGATATTAACATTCTAGCAGTCACTAAGAGTGAAAGTCCTAACATAAATATAGTATATCATTTTTTAAAAACTTCCCAAGAATAATATATCTCTTCATTGCTAGCTGCTATACTAAATAGCACAGTCCCAGTTCTCTCCTGTCCCCCTCCCCAAATTGTACAGGAATTCAAATTAAGTTGTGCTGTGAGATTCATTAAGATTTAGATCTAAAATAACTCTCAAACACAAGGATTCCTTTTTCTCAATTCTGATGCTACTCAAAAGCAATGAATGTCCGCATTACCCAAATGTAGAGAAGATAAGTTAAAGTTTTCTGAAACTTTCAGCATGGCATTTTCTGAAATTTTCAGTGAATGTGTTCTAAGGACTATAAAGTATTGCGTCAAAGTTTTTATAATCATTAGTATTTCAGAATCAACGTAAAATGCAAGAAGACGTGAGTTTGGACCCTTCCTCCAATACATACTGACTATGTAACTTTGAACACATCTCAGTGTTCCAGGTGACTCTAGTCTAACACTCAATTACAGACTATATGTATGTATGTAGAACATACCAGTGATGGGAACTCTGTATCATCTTGTTGGCTGGACAGCTTATTCTTAGAAATGCTAAAACAGACCATCCTGTTCCTTTAGTCAACCATGATGGGAACTCAAGTTTTCTCAGGCTTGCTTAGCATATTTGAGTTAGCCTTGATGGAAACTCATCTTTAAGACAGCCTCAACATCTTAATACACATCCTTTTTACTTCCTAGATCCCCCTCTTTGTTTCTTCCTGCTCCCCTGAGACTTTAAAAATCGTGTTCGCCTTTTTGGGGAAAATGCTCAAATCACCTATGACTCTGCCTTGCTTAATTCTGGTTGGTTTGATCCTGTGTACTACTCAAGTAATAAAAGAGTAAATTTCTGTTATCTGTTATAGGTGTTTGTGTCATGGTTGCTCCATGTCATGAATCAAATTTAATATTCATTTACAATTATGCTCTCTCAAAACTTTTTTATATTTCTACTCCATATTACCACTTCTGGTACCTTTACACCATTTCTCCAATACATACAGTTAGTAGATAGCATTTGTTCATCTAAGTGTTGGCTAAATCAGTGATATCACAACTCCATTTCTTACTTTTTGTTTCCCACATTAGAGGTCACCAGAAACTTTAAGAACATTACTGGCTGATAGTCAGCGGTTAACACAACAATTTAAAGAAACGCTAAGAATCCCAAAAGAGAGAGTAGAGAGCATTTGGAGACCATATCCAGAAAGAATCAAATTTTATGAAGGGTCTACAACCTATGTCTTGACTAAAAAGTCTTAGTTATTAAACAAAGCCAATCATTCCAACCATACCAATAACTATAATGAACTAGTATGTTTTAATAACAAATGTCTATTGTGGTTTACAAAGTAATGTTCATATCACAACTCTGTGCAAGAAGTTAACATGAGCATATTATATAGATGACAAAATTGAAGCTGAAAGAGGTTAAACAGCTTTACTGGAAGACATTTGCTTATAAATCCCATTGTTAATTTTATGATTCTTGATGATTTCTTTGTTAGAAATCATCATTTGTAGTCCTTACATAATAGCCAAGGAGTTTGCTTACAAAAGGGAATTTCTCTTTAAAAAGTAATTGGTATACTTCTATCTGTTCAACATTCTCTCATGTAATTGCTATAAATATGACAAGTCTTAGGACTATTTTTTCCCTTTCAACTAACTCTCCCTGTTGGCAAATAGGACTGGCAAACATCAAATGCAAATGGCACAGGTTCAGAAGTTTAGAGAACATTGCAAAGGGGCACACAGGACAGAACCAAGGCCTGGCACTTGCTTTTTTTTTTTTTTTTTTGATCTCACAAAGTGTCAGTGAAACTGCAACCAGTCATCCAGGAATCAGAAAGAGAATCCCATTAAAGTTAATATAAAAGTCAGAAAAATTTATGCTCGGTAAGACATACTAGCTATTTGGCAGGTGTAACACAGGATGCAATTGAAGATTTCCCAAGACAACCAAAAGATGTGGACCCCTCTTTACACGCATCTCTTTTTCCTTTTATACTAAAATTTTTTTACCCTTTTTCCTGTCCCCTTCCCTTACTCTTGTGGTCTCTAAATCATTTACCTCCTCCCTTGCCACCTTCTATGTTCCTTATGCTCCAATTCACTACCTTTTTCTCCTTCTTCTAGCCTGCATACTTTTTTTTTTAACTACCTTATTCTTTCTCTCTTTCTTCCCTACTCTCTCTCCCCAAGAAGGAGGAGGGGGAAGAGGTGGACCAAAAAGGTGTCTTTCTACTTTCTTTTTTTTCCTTTGTGACTTTTTCTGTCTCATCCATTAATATTCACACATTTCCATTCCTGACTTCTTTTATTGCTCTTCTTTCCTCCCCAGTGTCAAATCTCTGTTATCAGCACACAGCCAGTCCTTCCTAGCAAAGAGTACAGACATGATAGAAACAAGGACTGGACTCCTGTACTGTTCAAAGGAAACAGAATATGCCACTGGGAGGTACCGGTCTCTGCTAGCATACTGCCAGGGCAAAGGCAGGAAAAAAAATTTTTGAGCAGTGGGACAAGTCAGGTATATTCAGCTGGTTTTGCTAGAAAAGGTACAAAGATATAAAATGGACTGAAAAAAGGTTTTTATTCTTGGTATTCTTTCCCTGACTGCTTTTCCCTCCAAATGAATCCTATCCTTCGTTAGTTTTATCCCTTTTTGTGCAAATACCAAAAACCTTCCTAGAATGACTGAAATGTTCCTCATTACCAGTACAAGTTTCATGAATGACACAGGCAGGAGTTAACAGATTGCTTCTTGACAAAGGAAGACACAATGAAGTACACAAAAACCCCCACTTAATGTCCTCGATAGGAAGCTTTATACATTACTACTTAATGAATAGATGAAGAATATTAGAATGTTGAAAATCCCAGGTCCTATTTGCTACATGGAACATGGAACAATAAACAATATAGAAAATGATGAGATAAGGTCATCCCAGGCTTTTTTTCCAAGCACAATGGAACAACTTAGTGTCCTTTATAAATTTCAGTCATTTCTTTTTTTTTTCCGGTGGCATATCAGAAAAACTCCACAGACCAAGAACTACTACAATGAGCCTAAAGTAGAAGACTTAATAAATGAAGGAAAATACAGATCCAAAATGGTAGCACTTGAACAATTTTTTTATTATTTTTTTATATTTATTTGTCCAATCCCAAAGCTTAGCAAGTCTCAAATGAGGCAGATAAATACCAACTCATTATGGAGGAGAAATATTCTATCAATGAATAGAGAGTTATCACCTCACTGATGTGGAATATAGTTCAATGCAATAAATATTTGTTAAGCACCTACTATGTCCCAGACTTTATGCTAAATGCTGAGAATACAAATAAGTAAAAGAAAGACAATCTACCCCCAAGGATCTTACAATCTAGAAAAGAAAGCTGAAAATGGGGCACGATGATGGTAGAATCAAATCCAAAGAATGTAACAGGTGGAAATGAAGAGCAGGCTGGCTTCAAAAGCTTTTTTTTTAAATAGAGACTTTGGGAAGTATTTTTCCTCTATCTTCCAGACCTCTAATTACAAGAGTAGAGGGAGTTGAAGTTATCATGATGTACAAGAACCAAATCTGATATAATCCACATGATGATGGATTTACTGGTGATGAAGTGGAGGAAGTGAGCAAGTTACAAGCAAACTGACCAGAGATGAGAACTAGCAGTGATAGAAGACAGAGAGAAATAAAAAGCAGGCATGAGATCCTCCAAATCACAGAAATCCAGAGTCATTTAACGTATAGGCAAATATTCCCTTCAATAAATCTTAAAGCCATCCTGAAAAGGCATGCATAGAACAATAGTTGAGTTCATAATGATGACCCTCACAATGAATGATTCACAAATGAATGATTAAATTATATTAAATTACAGTATACTCAGCAGAAGAAGGCAGAGAAGATATATAAAACATTTTAGAAAGGTGACTTTAATGAGGTAATCCAAGACTCTGTTCTTAACCCTATTATGTTCAACATATATATCAATGACATAGATGGAACATAGATATCATGCTTATCAAAAATGATTAAAAGAAAAAATAAATGGAATTTCAAGAGTTTGGAAACTTTTACTATCTAAAAAACTCAACTATCCAAAAGTTTATTCCCCAAGAGTTGCAGATACCTGAGATTCCCTTATAGTCAAGTAAATCAATGAAAAACACTATTATAAAATACTGTCATTAACTTTAGAGAAAATAAGGATAAAAATAAGCTTTCCCTTGGCAAAGATATATGAGGGCTCTCCTTGTGAGGGAAATTCAGCATCTCTTTGAATCATACAACACAATCAGAGATAAATGAAATTGCTAGGAAACAATGTGGGGATATTTTAAATCCTGGACATAATTCAACGTTTTTTAAAATGATCAGGAATACACTATTTTTCTAATTTGAATCATGATTTTGGAAAGCTCCTGAGTCTGTATCTATTACAGAATTGTAAATCACTAATTCCCAGGTGTCCTGGCATAGCTACATACTAGAAATGTACTACATTAATGAGATAAAAATTCTTCTCTAGCCTTGACTTTTCTGACACCATGGAAATAATGAGTAGAGAAGGGTGGCTGAGACAATTTTAAGGAACTTAGTCTTATTCTTTATCTCACATCACATTCAGTGAGGTATTTGGCAGAATCTGGCATGTGAAAAAGATGGAGATGTGGTTTAGATGATTAATCAACAAATAAATATTGATTAAATGCTTCCTGTGTGCTAGGTACTGTGCTGTGTGCTAAGCATATAAAAATCCCTGCCTTCAAGGAGCTTACAATCTAATGGAAGAAAAAACACACACATATATACATATATGTGGGATTTCTTGGCAAAGATACTAGAATAGTTTGCCATTGCCTTCTTCAGGGGATTAAGGCAGAGGTTAAATGATTTGCCTGGGGTTACATAGGTAGTTAGTATCTGAGGCCTGATTTGAACTTTCTGCCTCTAGCTACTGAGTCAATAAGATAGGAGATAATTAATAGAAGAAAGACACTGGAATTAATCAGGGAAGGCTTCCTGCAGAAGATGGGATTTTAGATAGGTTTAGAGGAAGTCAGGGAAGTCCACAGGAGAAATTGGGGGGAAGACAGCATTCCAGAAATAAGAAGAATAATAGAATAATTAAGTAGATTCTTAACTGGTCCAAAAACATAAAATAATGGGCAAATCCACTTATACATTTGGAGACACCCTGAATAATCAATGGAGTGATTAATAGGATTTATCTTTTTTTTTTCTTTTTTTTTTTTTGCTGAGGCAATTGGGGTCAAGTGACTTGCCCAGGGTCACATAGTTAGGAAGTGTTAAGTGTCTGAGACCAGATTTGAACTCATGTCCTCCTGACTTCAGGGCTGGTGTTCTATATATTGCACCACCTAGCTGCCCCTAAGATTTATAATTAATGGAGCAACATGAACTTGGAGGATGATCTTTTAAGAATTCCCTGGTTCTGGCCCTATTCAGATCAAATAGCATCAATCACCAAGGATGGCACTGATTGTAAGGTGCTTGCAGGTGGCACAAAGCTGGAAGAGAGAAATAAATGTACTACATCAAAAAATTAGGGTCTAAAAGTATCTCAAAAGAACCAATATGGAGATATATAAAAGGAAGAGATTTAGTTTTTAGTTTGGGCTTAATGAACTTTAATGAACAAGTTTAAAAAGAAAATAAGAAATGAACAAATAAGGATGGGAGATTCATATAGATAAAAAAGAAAGCTAAGAATTTTAGTGAATTGGATCATAAATCTAAAATCAAAGAGTCTCAGTTATCTGAGATCCACTGGCTTCTAATCTAATCTTTCAGAGGAGGAAACAGATTCAGGAAAGGTAAAAAAATTTCACAGAAAGCACAATTTTGAGGCTAGATTTGAATCCAGGTCTTCTGACTCCAGACATGCTGTACTTTCCACTGTACTTTGAGTCAATATAAGTCAACAAATTGACAAAGCAGCCCCTCCCCAAAAGTTAATAACCACAATAATGAAGGCACAGTGCCCAGGGTAAGGAATGAGTCCCAATGTATCCTGCCCTACCCACACCATATCTTGAGTACTGTTTTCAGTTCTGGGCTGAATATTCAGTTTTAGGAAGAATATTTGCACATCAAGAGAAAATCAACCAGATTATAGAGGAAACTGGAAACTATTAAGGATAAGTTGAAGGTTTCCAAGGAGAAAAAACAATTCAAGAGAGGGAAGCCCAATAGTACTTTTCAAGACGTCAAAGAGCTTTCATGTGGAAGGATGATTAGATTTATTTTGTTTCACCTGAGTGGGAAAAAAGAAGAACAATGAACGTAAAATGCAAAGGTTGACTTCAAGAGACTAAAAATGGGGAAACAACAATGCAGAACAATTAAAGTTGTCTATAGATGGAAAGAATTGTCTCACAATGAAGTGAGGTCTTTAATTAGAGGATAAATGACTACTTATATTGGATTAGATGGCCTTGGGTTCTCTTCTCACTCAAATTCCATGATTTTATGAAATTTCTGTGATTCATAGAGTCTGTGTATCTTTGGAAATCATCCATTAGTCATGTTCAGGCTGCTTTTTTCTCTCCCCTTCCTGACCACTTAATGAGACAATATGATGCAATAAAAAGAAACTAAGTTTTGAGAAACCAGAATTTGAAGAAAAACTCCACTACTCTGTGCCTCAGTTTATTCATCTATAGAATAAATCAATTGGATTAAATGATCTTTATAACCTCCCAAATCCCATGATTTCATAGTCCAATTTTACTTCCTCTGTCAGCATGGATTAGTCAGTTAAGCTTTCTAGGCTATAGTTTATTTATATGCCATTCATAAAATGGCAATTCTATTACTCGTCCTATCCACTTCATAGAGTTGTTAGAAGCATCACATAAAGTCATCTGTGTGAAAGGACTTCATGAGTTATTATTATTAGATTCACATGGAATTGAAGAAAGAAAATTAAACTAAGGGATCTAATCTAGGGTCAAAGTCGTCTTAACAATTTAAAAGTAAACCATTTTGTCTCTCTGAGGCTCACTTTCTTCATCTGTCAAATGAGGACAACACTTACACAACTTGCCTCAGAGTTTCTATAAGGATCAAAGAAAATTGCTTTTATAAGATATTTCATAACCATAATTTTCTCTAGCAAACTATTAAACTATTAAAGGGTGGCAAAGAGTAGACAGGTCTTTATCTAAATGCTTCCTGGCATCCCTCCAATCAACACCAGATCAAGCCTCTGAACTGGTTTTGGAGTGACAGAATCCACAAATATTTGAAGTGTAACACATTTCCAGCAGAAGATATTTTGGAAGAATTTCAGAAAAGGTGGTGTGGCATCCAAGCACTGGAGAATCTACTGGGAGGCTCTTAGCCAAAATACAACAGAGTTCGCTACTCTCTTGGTTCAGAAGCCAGTGGATCAGCAGATTAGTTGTGAGATATCCAACATAAATACAAAAGACAAATACTGACCCTCTGAACTCCAGAGTAAAATGATTCTTGGCCACACCCACCCAACTCAGGAAGGAAGTCAGCAGGACCAGCATAGGGCAGTGAAAATCATTGTTGCCTGTGGAGGAAGCTTGGGACAATCTCCCCTTTGCCCTAAGAGCAGACCTCAACTTTTAAAAAATGAGCAAAAAAGCAAAAAAAAATTCTGACCATAGATAGCTTTTATAGAGAAAGAAAGGAACAGACCTCAAACTCTGAGGCAAATCATCTCCAGATGAATCCCCAAAGAGTGACAGGAGTTGGTCCCCATTTCACAAGGCTCTCATGGAAGAATTCAAAAAGGATCTTTAAAAAAAGTTAGAAGAAAAACTGGGAAATAAAATGAGAATGTTGCAGGAGAGTTTGGAAAAGGCAACACAGAAATTATGGGAAGAAAACTCCTTACAAAATTGATTTAGCAAAACAAACTATTATTAAGAATATTAAAAGTATTTGATCAGTTCTGTACTCAGTTCAGTTTATACTTAGTTCTATACTTAGATATGCATGGAACAGTATGAAGATGGGGTCAGTTGTACAGCTTTCTGCATTATATTAAGAGTTAGCTAGCGTGTCCATACTTCAAGATGTACCAAGATTCCATGGGAATCTTCAGAGTGCTGTGGAGCTGATCCACTCTGACATAGGACCTATGTCTTGAGAAATCTATGGCCTAACAAAGACTGGTACTTCATGAGTCAATCCCTATCGGCAATGAAACCTAGAATTCAGGATTTAGATTAGGGATGTTCAGGGTTCAACATCAGTAATTCTATGACAAAAATTCAAAAAAGCACACATACCTACATGTGCTTTATACAGAGGTTCAACAGATAAAAGAATGCCCTATTGTCCATGGACAGCAATTCCTAGGATCCATACTGCATAATCTCTGGGTGGAAGTCCTAGGGAAGACTGGGTTTGCAATTGTTCTTGAGTTTTGCAAGAGCTTTAAAAATAAATCCATGATATTCAATATGCAGTGTTGCAGAAAATAGAATTTACTTTTCTTCATGGTCTAGGAAAAAGTTGAGATCCATTTTTATGTCCTATCTTTTACTATCTCTGGATTTAAGATTGATGACTCCCAAAGAAAGAAGTCTTCATTGACCTATCAGCAGTTCTAAACCACTCCAAATTATAAACTGCAGTTAGCCTGCTACATTGTCTTTCAGCTTAATTACATCCTTTAGATATGCATAGATTTTTAATAAAGATCCATATCCACATTAGAAAGAAGGAATTTGACTCTTTAAAGGCTACAATTTTGATAGTTCAAAGACAGTCCTGAAACAAAATAATAATAAAGAATCCTGCTTCAAACTCAGAGCAAAGGATTCAAGTGAGCCATCCAACGTAGCCATGCTATGATTAATTTTTCTTAATTTTTTTTAAATTGATGAACTGGAAAAGGGGAAGAGAAATATGTCAGATCAATCATTTGCTACGGCTGCCATTCCTGAGACTATAGAGAATGCTTCCATACTAGCAAGCATCTTTTTTTTTTTCATTGTAGGCATGAGAAAACCAGAGAGAGGCCATCTGCATTCATTGATCTTTTTGTCCCCTAAATTACTCTTTGACAGTTTTCCAGACACAGACACTGCTGCTCTGGCTCTGTCATTTCATTCTGATTTCTACATCATTACAATTCATTACCAGGAAGTAGTTTTACATACCATCTGTATTCACTACATAAAGTTCTATAGCAGTATTTTTCAGCTGTGGCATAACTGGTTTTGGGGCCTTGGGGACAGGGAAGAATAGCAGAGAGCAGTCTATCTTTTCCCAGTGCCAGTTCCAAGCACTTTCTCCATCTGTGTTTCCTGAAGGAGGAGTTCTTACCTTTTCCAGGCAGAGGCTCAAAACTTCCTCACAGTTCAGCTGTTCCATCTTTAGCATTCTCCTAAAATCATCCCATATTATGTCAAGCAAAACTAGAGAAAGCAAAGAATGAACTAGCTAATATTATGACTCTTCATAGTGTGTGTGTGTGTGTGTGTGTGTGTGTGTGTGTGTGGCATACTAGCCAAAACTTTAACAGGATTTCCAAATTCAAACTGAGAATAGTCAACAGATTCTAGAAAAAAGGAAGCACCAAATGTGAAAATGACTCAGAGAAGAAAACCATGAAGCATTTGCTGCCTTGAATGACCAAAGTGTACCAACTGAAGTGAAGAGGCAAGGCAGTTAGTGTTGAGAGGAAGAAAGAGCTGGAAAACTCATGGGAATTAATTATTATTTGTAAGACCATCTTTTAAAGGGTTCTCAGTTGTAGATACTGTTGGTGTGATGGTAGAAGCAAAAATATGCTAATTACTTAAATGAAGAATCTGCACAAATTTCCCCCAGATAACAGGACATAACTCTGGGGAAGTCTGCCTTAAGGAGCCTATTTAGTATAGAAAAGAAGCAGAATCAAGCATGTGCTCTGTAGAGGGACCAGTGTTTGAGCAAGGGAAGATGGAGGAATAGAAAGGAGGGAGGAAACAAAGGGGCTCCCATAATTCTGTAGTTAAAGTATCTTTCAAATAGTTTTCATGATTTTCACAACAAGCTAAATATCTCAGGTATCTGGAGGGCAATGGGTACTATTCTGGCAAATAGAAGAGGTCAAATTATATTTGTTTTTTTTTTTTGTTTTTTTCTGAAGGCAGGAAAGAAATCAACATATATGCAGTCAATGTAGTGTGGCTTTCATACTAGAGAAGGTTAAAAACAAAACAAAATCTGAGGGCTATTTCTCTATCTCCAGTTATCAAAGAAGATAAAGTATTCCTTGACAGAATGGAATACTCCATGAGAAAAGCAAAGGATAAAAAGAATGGGAGGGAGAAAAAAAGAATAAAAACTAGTAGAAACTCAATCAACAGTTGGAGGTGTTTACAAGCATGACGTTCTTTCCATGGAAAATGGATCTAGAGATTGAGAGGTAACTTATTATTATTAATAATAATTTTATTATTTATTAATTAATAATAATATATTAATAATTTTCTGTACAAAAAACATTTATTTATCACTTCCTATTTGCCAATCACTATGGTGAGAATGGGATATTCAAAACCATATGGAAAGCAGCTGCTGCACTCAATAAAATTACATGTCCAGTTATCAAATTAAATGAAGTATTCCTTGACAGAATGGAATACTCCAAGAGGAAAGCAAAGGATAAATAGAATGTAAGGGAGAAAAAAGGAATAAAAACCAGTGGAAAACCAATCAACAGCTTGAGAGGTATTATTTTTTCTGGATCTTTGTTAATAATTTTCAGTAGAAAAACAGGTGCTGTCAGAAGCAAATCACTCAATGAACCAACAAACATTTATTTATCACCTCCTATTTGCCAAACAGTATAGTGAAGATGGGATATTCAAAACTATAAGGAAAGGAGTTACTGGACTTAATAAAATTATATACTTTCAAGAAACTGCATGAACACATATAAATACATATAACACAAATACAATCTGGGGAAATCAGAGCTCTCATGTAAAAGGTTGGCTCCTGAACCAGAGTCTCAGTGAGTAGAGAATGTAATGTAGGCACAGCAAACAGCTTGTCTACTGTGCAAAGATGTGGGGATGTGAAATGGAATACTATATGGGAAGAACAATAAGAAGTCAAGTTTAGCTAGACCATAAAGTACATGAAGGAAGTAAGATATAATATGCTTGGCAGGATAGGATGAAGCCAGTTGAAACTGTATTAGGCACTATGAAGTCATTGGAATTTATTGAAGAGGGGAATGATATGATCAGACTAGCCTTAGGAATATCAACGTAAGTTAAGAAGGAAAGAAAAAAAGGCCATTAGGATATCATTGAACACACAAACACAGAGATCACAGAAAAAATACCTGTCATTTAGTCTGACTTTTTTTTTAATAGGAAGCAAACTTAGGGCCTAAGAAAGACTGGTATTTCATGGGTCAATCCCTATTGGCACTGAAACCTAGAATTCAGGACTTAGATTAGGGATATATCTTCCCAAGGATGGCAATCAGGACATGACAAAGAAAAATTCAAGATTTGTGAAATCTGACAGTCATTACCCAATTCTAGGGATCCATTTGTGATTTAATACTATCACTAAAATCAACTTGAAAATAATCCCTAATGATTACAAAGTTTGGGGCAAGCGCCTGAAGGACTTCAAAACACAGGTGGTATTTTCATTATAGCTGCTGATTGAAAGTTGGATCATTAGAACAGAAAAGAGAAGATGGTAAGTGACAAGTTGGCTAAGAAGACAGTGTTAGAGAACAAGAGTTGGCTTCCTGAACCATAATGTATGATACAGGAATGATGGGCTCTTGGCCAAAGATAGAGTACTTCTATCCAGAGCCAGGAAGAATGAATTAGAAGACTTGCTGATCTCAAGAGGGCCTTAAACTAAAAAGGGAGTAGGAAGGATGAATACCAAAATGCAACTTCTAGGTTAGATAGTAGAGATAGATAGAGAGAGAGTGAATAGTGAGTCTAAGATAGGAGGAATAGCAGTGAAGGACCCTAGTAATTCTCAAGAGACAATCTCCAGGAAAAGAGATAGAAACAATATTCACCAATGACAAGAGAATGGGTAATAAACAGAGTGAATTAGAGATCTACAGAGCCAATAAACTAGAAAGACAGAAGCAATAATGCAGAGGAAATATACCACAGCTATCTTCACAAAATGATGAATTGTTATAACAGATCAAAAAGCTGGCAATGAGATATATTTGTAATGGAGACCAATCTCTGCTAAAAGTAGACCACCTGACATTATTATTTGCCTTGCTAATAATGTACTCTTTGAGACAGAAGAGAAATCAGTGAACAAAACAGTTATTCTAGACCTGATTCTAATCAGCAAGGAGAGATGATTGGTGAAATGAAAATGACAGTTATTTTGCTAATTATTCAAGTCACCTGATCCAGGGAAAAAATATCCCAAACTGCTCAAAGAACTTAAAAATGCAATTGTTAAAACACTAAAATCTGTTAAATTCAATCTACAAAGCATTTATTAAACACCTAATAAGTATCCTATAGGAGCTTCCATTCTATTGGAGAACACAACAGATAATGAAGTAAATAGAACATAATTTGAGGTGAGGGTGAATGGTAACAATAGAGTATCAACAAGGATTTTAAGTAGTAGGACCTGAGCT
Organism: Sarcophilus harrisii; assembly: GCF_902635505.1. NCBI lineage: Eukaryota > Metazoa > Chordata > Mammalia > Dasyuromorphia > Dasyuridae > Sarcophilus > Sarcophilus harrisii. The sequence continues at coordinate 86,036,438 of NC_045428.1, read as the reverse complement.
GAACTTTGGAGAGAGCAAAGGAATCTAAGAGAATTTGAGAAGAGAAAGTGTATTCCAGGCACAATTGGAAGCCTGCAGTCATTACAAGAACAGGGACAAAGCAGAACACCAACTTCAAAGGATGGCAGGTAAGCTAGTTTAGCTGCACTGAAGAATACACAAGGGAGTCTATATGAAACAACTGATAATGTGAAAATAAGGTCAGATGAAACCAGACTATAAAGGGCTCTAAAATGCCAAGCTGAGCAGTCTGAATTTAATCCAAGACAGGGGGTTACTGAAGACTTCTGAACAGGTCATGACATTGTTAGAAAATCACACTAAATGAGAGAAGAGAAATAGATGGAAACAGGAAAGTTTTGTCCCAATTTTTAAGAAGGCAAGAAACTAGAATCTTCAAGGTACAGAGATCAGAGGGCTTCTCTCTCCTTGATTCTCAGTAAAATTCTAAAATGAACGATTAAACAAATGGTTTGTGAGCACTCAAAGAACAATGACTTCAAATCAACAAGGATTCATTAAGAAAAAGCCACAACAAATTAACTTCCTTTCCTTTCTTTAAAATAAAATAGGGTTATTATTCTGGCAAATTAGGGGAATGCCACATATGCCTCATTTCAGAAATATATTTGACAAAGTTCCTCCTGACACTCTCAAATGAACAAAACATAGGCTGGAGGTTAACAAAAAATAGATTAAGGTAGATTCTGATTTAAAGTAGAATTCAATAGCTGGACAAACAACATCTAATGTTATTCTGGAAGAGTCTATTCTGGAAGCTCTATTCTCAGCTTTGATTTGTACTTAAAAACAAAAAATGAAGACATAAGTGGCAAGTTTATCAAGTGTATGTATGACAGAATTGGGAGGGAGATCTTATTGCTGCGATTGTTAGTCTTTCATTCTTGAAGAGGACAATGACATCATGAGGGCACAAGTGAATTGAATTTAAATGAGGCAGAGGTGTGCAGACATCAGCCTCATTTTCTCCTCCAGAGTCAATGGAGTGCAATATCAAGACATAGGTCAGGACAACTGGTGGGATACAGTGGGGGACTTTGCCCTTTTTAAGTTAAGGTCTTTCCCAGGTCTCATTCTATCCAAGGCAAGACCTAGTTAGTGATTAGAGACTAGATAAGAACTGGGGCAAAAATGGCCTAGTTTGACTTCCCAAAAGAATCAATCAGGATGAGAAAGATCCTCAAAAGATCTCCTAAAATGCTGGATTAAAGAAAACCTCAATACATAAGAACAATGGACTAATTCTAATAATATTAAATTTAATCACCCACCATCTTGATCATAATCATTTTAAACACAACAAAACTGTCAAATGAAATAATGTATGTGAAAAACTTTGCAAATGTAAATGTCAAGTTTTTTATTATCATTATTAAAAATAAAAAGACACATACATGGGTTCAAAAAATCATCTGCTCAGATATAGTACAGGATAAACATGACTAGAAAGAATTTGTGTGAGACATGGGGATTCTAAGGCACTGGAAGCTCAATCAGTCAGCACAGATTGGAAATGCCCTTCAAAAAGCCAATGCAGTCTCTGAACACATGAACAGAAATAGAACATACATACAGAATAGGAGAGACAGTAATAGCTTTTCTATGCTTTGCCCTGATCAGACAATAACAGGAATATTTTATCCTGTTCTGGTATCATATTTTAATGAGGGAATTCACAATCTAGAGAGTTTTCAGAGAAGATTATTTGAATGGTCAAGAGGCTTGAAATTATGTCATATCAGAGAAAGAAATAGAGATGGATAGTCTGGTGAAGATAGTACTTAAGGGGAAATGATCACAATTTTCCCACTTAAAAAAATTAATTTCATTGATAGCTTTTGGTTTTGCTTTGTCTACATTTCTCCTAGCATCCCTCTCCTACCTATCTTTTCCAGGTAACTATCCCATATTAAAAAAAAAAAAAAACAACTATTTTACAGAAAAGAAAAAGAGGAAAATGAGAGGAAAAATCAGCAAATTGATCAATATATATAGCAAAATGCTGAAAAGATATGCAGTTTTATCCCTGACCTCTGCAGTGCAGCAAAGGGTAGGGGTCACTATCTTCTGTATCTTTCAGAGTTAATCACTAATTTAAAATATATCTCATACCAATAAACATTTGATTGGTTTTTCTTGGTTCTACAAGACAGAACAAGGACCCATAGGTAGAAATTATAGGGAATAGGTTATATGATCAGTATTAGGGGGAACAAAATCTTTTCAAAAATCACAGCATGTTTCAAGGATGCTTCAAGATGAAGGGATCAAGATTTGTGTTTTTATCCATAAAGCAACATTTTTCTAAGGAAAAACCTTCTACCAAATAATACAGATTGGCAACTACTCAGCAACTTATAGTCTAAAGAGCTTCCTAGAACGTCAAATGGATAAATAATGCTCCAAGATAAGAGTCAGAGGCCAGATTTGAATCAAATACTTCTTGCCACCTAGCCCAGTTCTCTCTCCCACTACAACACAATCCTTCCATGACCTCAGAGAAGGTTGCTCATATTTAATAATATCTTACATTAATATAGTGTTTTAAGGGTTACAAAGTGTTTTGCTTACAATGACCCTGTGAGACAGAAAGTACAAATAGCACTATCCCCAATTTACAGATGGCAAAACTGAAGCATACATAGACTTTGTAACTAAGAAATGTCAGACTAGGGACTTAAATTCAAATTTTCTTACTTAAAAACTATTTTTATTGTATCCCAGAATCTCAATGGACATTTTTCAGGCATATCATGAAAAAATACCATTTGATGGGGAGAATTTGGATTGGACAATTTTGTCATCTCCAAAGCTAAGATTTCATGAATCTGTAGTTCAAAGATACTACTCAGGGGAATGCAGTTGTGGACCTGATCCCTTCAATCCATCCGCAAAGTCCTTCCTAACAAAGAAAATTAGGAAAATACCACCACAAAAGGTCCTAGAAAATTTTCTGAGTTTACAAAGATAAAGTAATTATAGTCTTAATCTTAAAGGAATAAAGCCTCTTTACCATTTTAATGAGAACATTAAATTCAGCATCTCTTGGTTTGCCCAATGCTACAAAGTCTGTCAGAAGAAAAAAGAAAAATTTGGGAAGTATAGCCACTAATGAAATCATGGTCCTTCTTCTGCCCCAAAGGATGCTATTAACCTACAGGCATTTCTTTTTCACCATAAGTTAACCTATGTTTTTAATCAAACTACTACTTAAACATTAAAGGAGGGGAAGACATTGGGAGTATCCCTCTTCCTCTCTTCATGAATTAGTATAGATGTGTGAATGTGTACATCTGCTTGTTCTAATATTTTTATATCTCACTTGTTTAAATTTCTTTTTTATCCCATACAAAGTTTGTGGCATAAAGTTACAATGCAGGTGCCACACATAAACACAAAAATGTTAAAACATTTTTGCTTTGGGACTATTTTCCTTTCATCAGCTTCTGCCACCTCCTTTTTCTCTTACAGTGTTACCAGACCCTATCTGGGCTACCAAACTTTGGCAAGCTTAGAGACCTAAAACTGAATACATTTGGCCAACTGAGCTACAGAAGAATGGCAAAGGATAAATGATTGCTAATATTCAGAGGTGTGACTTGAATTCCTTTTCTATTTCCCAGACCAAGACAGGAATTGAAAGAAGAAGAAAAACTCCAAGAAAGACCCCCACCCCTTTTGCCAGAGACAAAAGGGAATAAGCTTGTTGTTTAGAGAAAATACTACTATATTAATGTGATGGACTTTTTTCTTATTTTTATGTCCTTATAACAGTGTCTAGTACCTTGTAGGCACTTAAATGTTCACTGTATGTTTTTGTCATATTCTTCTTTGAAAAGAAGTATCTGTGGATTAGAAAGAGGAGAAGGAAAAATAGTATGAAGAAAATGTATAAATAAGGAGATGGTGAGAGAACACCCAACTATTCTACATGATTTCAAATCTCCAAGAGGATAATGAATCATAACTCAGAATGACAAGAATAGCTTACTTCAAATTTTATTTATCATTTACAAAAGAATCTTACAAACATTATGGGCAGCTACATGGTACAGTGGATAGGGCACTGGGCCTGGACTCAAGTCAAGAAGGCTCATTTTCCTAAGTTCAAATCTGACCTCATATACTCACTAATGGTGTGAACCTGATAAGTCACTTAACCATGTTTGCCTGTTTTCTCATCTATAAAATGAGTTGGAGAAGGAAATGTCTAACTACTCCAGCATCTTTGCCAAGAAAACTCCAAATGGAGTTACAAAGAATCAGACAAGACTGAAATGACAGAAAAACTTATATACATTATAATTATGAAGGCAAGTAAGGATAGTGGAAAAAGTGCTATAGCATTAGGAAATCTGGGCTTGAATACCAATGCTGCCATTAATTAGCTTTGTGACACTGAGCAACCCAATTAACCGCTCTGACCTCATGTTCTCGTTTGTCAAATTGAGGACAATACTTGAACTGCCTACCTCATATGGTTGTTGTTATAGGGAAAGTGCTTTGTAAAAATTGTAAAAGTTGCATAAACTTGTAGTCATTATTTAGACCTGACTATAACCCTGTGAAATAGGTTATAAATATTTTTCTCAGATGCTCCAAGTCATTATTAATCAGAGAAATGCAAATTAAGACAACTCTAAGATACCACTACACACCTGTCAGATTGGCTAAGATGACAGGAAAAAATAATGATGATTGTTGGAGGGGATGTGGGAAAACTGGGACATTGATTCATTGTTGGTGGAGTTGTGAACGAATCCAACCATTTTGGAGAGTAGTTTGGAACTATGCTCAAAAAGTTATCAAACTGTGCATACCCTTTGATCCAGCAGTGTTACTACTGGGATTATATCCCAAAGAGATTATAAAGAAGGGAAAGGGCCCTGTATGTGCACGAATGTTTGTGGCAGCCCTTTTTGTAGTGGCTAGAAACTGGAAACTGAATGGATGTCCATCAGTTGGAGAATGGCTGAATAAATTGTGGTATATGAAAATTATGGAATATTACTGTTCTGTAAGAAATGACCAACAGGATGATTTCAGAAAGGCCTGGAGAGACTTACACGAACTGATGCTGAGTGAAATGAGCAGGACCAGGAGATCATTATATACTTCAACAACAATACTAGATGATGACCAGTTCTGATGGATCAGGCCATCCTCAGCAACGAGATCAACCAAATCATTTCTAATGGAGCAGTAATGAACTGAACTAGCTATACCCAGAAAAAGAACTCTGGGAGATGACTAAAAACCATTACATTGAATTCCCAATCCCTATATTTATGCACACCTGCATTTTTGATTTCCTTCACAAGCTAATTGTACAATAATTCAGAGTCTGATTCTTTTTGTACAGCAAAATAATGTTTTGGTCATGTATACTTATTGTGTATCTAAGTTATATTTTAATATATTTAACATCTACTGGTCATCCTGCCATTTAGGGGAGGGGGTGGGGGGGGTAAAAGGTGAAAAATTGGAACAAGAGGTTTGGCAATTGTTAATGCTGTAAAGTTACCCATGTATATATCCTGTAAATAAAAGGCTATTAAATAAAAAATAAATAAATAAATAAATATTTTTCTCACTTGCTCCCTCCTCCCCCAAAAAAATGGAACTCAGAGAGATCAGGTGATCTATCCCATACAACCCAGAAAATGAATGCCATAGTTTGAACTTGAACCCAGATTTCCTAAGTACTCACAAATGTTTATTTTTTGTAATTGTGATGACTAAACTACTACCAATAACTTTTCAGCAACTCTGCAGAATGGTGTAATTCATTTCCTCCTAGAGAATTTAACTTATTTAGAGGAGCTCAATGCTTTACTGGACTTCATTTTCCTCTTGAACAACTTTTTGTTATCCTATCCAGCCTGGAGATTGGTCTAGTTGACAGAGATGCCAATAAAATGGAAATAGGGAAATACTGTTGTCCCAGTGTTAAAAAGGAAAAAGTGCCTTTCAGAATCTAGAGACCAGCAGGTTTGTGGTTCATTGCTGGCAAGATTTCAGAACAAATGGAATACTTATTGGCCAGCTTTGTCTTTTCCTTAGCATCCCCATAGATTCTTCACACCTGGAAAGTACCAATATTTGAGAATTTATCCTCAGCTATTACCATTTCAAGTGATTAATTCTAATGGAGATTCCTAATACGATGCAGAATGCAACTTTTATTACCAAGAGATGGAACTACCTTTTGGCACTTTTACTAGAAAAGACTTCTGGGAGTGAGGTGGGGGAGGAGGGGAAGACTTCTGGGTAGAGACAAGCATGGACATTGTAGTATGCTAGAGAAGAGTCTTGTAATGGAAACTGCAAGTTTTTCTCACCAAAACTGGTCACCTGTGGGCCAGAGCTGTTGGCACTGGGAAAGGACAGTACCATGGACACAATGACAGGAAACTTAAAGAAAGCCTATAGAAGAATTCTGTCTTTCAGGTTTATAATCTTGACATTATTCTCAATTTTCCACTCTCCCTCATTCTACATATCAAATCCAGATCCAGATCCAGTCGCTGGATCTTGCCAATTTTGCCAAACATCTCTCATATCTGACATTTTTCATATCTCTATTCCTATCACTACTCAGACTCTCAACATCTCTCATCTCAATTATGGCAATGGCCTCCCAATTCATCTCCCTGTCTCTGGTTTCTCCCTACTTTACTCCATCTACCACATATCTACCTAAAGCCTTACTTCCTAACTAAATTAACTCTAGTGGCTCTCTATTATCACTAGGATAAAATCTAACTTTCACTATTTTGCTTTTAAAGTCTTTCCCAACCCAGATCTAATTTTTTTTAGCATCAATGGGCATTATTGCCCTCCCATGTTCTGCAATTCAACAAAACTGCCCAGCTCTATATTCCTCATATTTGACACACCACCTTCTATCTTTTTGCCTTTGTATTGGTCATTCTTCATGTTGAAATGCCTTCCTTTCTTATTTCTGCTTCAGAGACTCCCTCTCCTCCTTCAAGATAGAGTTAAAACACCATCTTCTCTATAAAAACTTTCCTGATCTCCAATGCCTTCCTCCCTTCCTCACAGCTAGTATGTTGTCTCCCAAACTACCTTAAATTGAATTACTTTGTAATTATTTAAATATTTTTTCTTTATATTTATTCTGTATACACATCTATGTTGTCTCTCTCATTCAAATATAAGCTCCTTACAAGGAGGGATTATTTTGTTTATCATATTTGTATTCCCAGGACCTAACCCCGTGCGTGACATTTAACAGGTGCTTATTAAATGCTTATTGGTTAATTGATTTGGTCCTCTCCAAGGAGGACCAGTGAACCATCCTTCCTTTTTGTTTCAACTTCTTTTTATTTAACTTCATTTCTAGGGAAAATGTCAATTTTGATATAATTCAGTTTCTTCAAAAGTGTGTTGGTTCTTTGATTAATAGAGCCATAGACTTGTACTTGGAGGAAATCTCAGTGATATCCTATTCAGTAGTCTTCATTTTTAAAAAACCACATACCCCAATAATAATAACAAAATGAGTAAGCAACATAATGTATTTATATTTATTTATAAACAATAATCAGGTACTAATGAATTATGTATATTATAAAAATATACAAAAGACCTTAAATATTAAATATTGATATTTAATTTATTTTATTTTTATATTATATTTTATATTGTTGTATTGATTAATAAAATGTTAAAATATATTTGTTCTATGATAAATATAAAATAAATATTTTAAATGCTTTTTTCACATGTTAAAAGCACAAAATCCTTTTGGACAGTGTGATTGAATATATATATATATATATATATATATATATATATATATATATTTTTTTTTTTTTTTTTAAGAATTCAATGATCTAACTCCAAGTTCAGTTTATTCTGCTACCTCGTCTCAATGACTGTCAAAGGCCGAAAAAGATCATTCATAAAGATATGTAATGCCAAACAGATAATCACTGTCTGTACTTAATAAATCATGCTACTTATTTTTTCCAAATCCATTTATCAAATGTTTTTGATAAAATCCAGCTAATAAATTTTCATCTTCTCCAATGTTAATCAATTATTTTGCATATGTGTATTTGCATATGTGTGTATGTGTATGCATATATTCATATATACATATATGTATACATACACACATATGTATATACATATATATGCACACAGTATGTCCTAACTCATTTGCAAAAATAATTGACACTGGGGAAGATGTAAACACATATATAAAACAAATGAGTTCAACACCCACAGAACTTAAGTGTTTGGAGATAATTTCTAAATTTTTAAATCATATAAATGCTTGACATCACTTTTGACAACAAAAATTTAGTTTTTTAATGTCTCACTAATCATAATGGTTTAATGCTAATCGTTTAAGATTCAATATACACACAGTAAAGTTCATCACTGATGATAGTAAATAAAAATCCATATAATAAATTATTTTGATCATTTCAATTTGGATAGGTCAACTTCTCAACCCTGATTATCTCATCTTTATTTTTACTATATTGTATGACTGACAAGAGTCATTTTATGAGGGTATAAGAGAAACGTTGACCATTTTCCTATTTGCTTGGGTTCACATTATTGGTGGTAACTTCAATTCATGCTTGAGTTTTTTAGTTTGTTTGTTTTGCTTTGTTTTTGCAGGATTCTCCACAAACCACTTGTCAATTTTGTAATAGTTTGCTTAAAGCTGAATAATATAACATCCAAAGCCAATTAGCTGGGCTCATATGAGTAGCAATAAATAAATGAGGAAAGGGTCCAATGTCAACCTCTTCACTCTGAGGAACTCCAAATCTTCCTTCAGTATAACTCAAGTACCATCTCTGATGTGAACATTTGAAAGAGAAAGAGAGAAAGAGGACACCTATGTCCATCAATATGGTAATTCTTAGTAGATCTCAATTTATTTCTCTAAAAAATAATCAATATAGAAATTCTAATATTTTCTTCTCATACCCTAGTGGTCTATCATATGCATGCCATGTATAGTATGTACTGATTTTGGTGACCACTGATACTTTTATTTTATAGATGAGGAAACTGAGGTCTAGGGAATTAAAAGATCAAACCAAAGCTCTCATAGAAATTTAGTATTAGAGTTATAATGAGGTCTTGGGTCTCTTTCTATCAGACCTAATTACAACAATATAAGATAGAGGATTTTACATTTGTCATTTTACTTCAATGTCATAGTGAATATTACTTAAATAACCAATAAATGTGTGGGAGGCAAAATTAGAAATCAGATATATTAAGCACAACTTTAAGTATAAAAAAATCAAGTATTAAAGTATAGTACAATATAATGTGAATGTTAAGCAATGACTGTAATCATATCCCATAGCAATGCTTCTATTACAGAAAAAAGTTCCATGCTCTTTTATTCTGAATGGGTGACTTAAATGGGTCCTCCCAACAAGCTTGATGAGTCACAGTTGTGACCTATCCCTTTACTGTTCCTACCTGGAATTCTTTATTTATTTTTAGATTGTTCAACAGCAAGAAAAGCATTTGCCAAAAAGAAGGCGTTTAGGAGAAGATGAAAAATAAAGCATACTATTAAATTAAATGCAATAAAGATTTATTACCAGAAACATTACTCAGAACACTCAAATACATATTGGGAAAACAAAGTTTAAGTCACAATTCCCAACTTCAAAGAACTTACAGTCTAATAAACTAAGATTTCACAGGTCTTTCTTATAGAGACTTTAAAAATGGAATGAATAAAACTATATTAATCTACCATTAAAATATGGTACAATATCCTGGTCATATTTAATAAGCATAAATATTTGGAAGAGAAAGCAGCATTATTGAGAGGCATGGTCCTAGTTACCTAGGCTTTGCACTAGATATGCAATTTAAGGCAGGTAATTCAATTAGCCACTCAATCTATACATACACAAGTATTTACTAAGTAGCTAATACTTGTCAGACACAATATTAAATGCCAGGCCATTTTGACTGTACCATTATATGAAGGGCTTGAAATATCATAAGTTTTTGTATTTAATCATAAGGGTAATAGTTGATTTTCAGTTGTGTTCAGTTCTTCATGACCTCATTTGAGATTTTCTTGGCAGAGATACTGGAGTGGTTTGCCATTTCCTTCTCCAGCTCATTATACAGATGAGCAAACTGAGACAAATAGGGTTAAGTGACTTGCCAGGGTCATACAGCGAGAAAGTATCTGAGGCCAGATTTACTTACAAAAATGAGTCTTCCTGACTCTAGGTATGGTATCTATCCCTGCCACCTAGATGCCCCAAAAGTAATGGAGAAGTTTTGAAACTTACTGAATGATCTGGTTAGAACTAAACTTTAGGCTACTATTTGGAGAATGTGTTATAGATAGGGAAAGCCTGGATTCTAAATTTATTTTTTAAGGATGGATTCACCTCAACACCATTTGGAAGTCTCAAAAAGTTGGAAAAGAAAAATGATGTCCAATAAGTGAAAATGAGTTCAGTCTGCCTACTACCTACATTTGCTCATTTGCTTACTGATTTTGTTTTTCTTTTCTTCTTTCCTTCCCTCATTCCAGTTCAAAACACTTTCCTTATAAAGAATTGATAAATTCCAGTTTCCACTCACTAAACAACACCAGATAACTTTTTAATTATGGTCACTCCCCAAACAAAGACCACCAATTTCATGTTCACATCAAAAACCAGTGTTCTAATTTCATGAACTATTATAGTTCATAATGAAACTAGTTTCATTAGTGAAAACTAATGGATTCCACAAGGAGATAATAACATTGATATGTCGACCCAGAGATGGTTTTGTTTCTAGATGAACACAGTCTGAGAATTATGCACTAATACTTTCCAAAAACTCTACTACTAATAATTAAATTGAACGAATTTGACAAATGCTCATTGTGCACTACTATGTTCAAGGCATTGCATCTGGTACTGAGAATATATCAAGTCAAAAGAAGACAAGAAGTTATGCTCCAAGAGTCTTCAAGCTAACTACTAGGGATTATTATATAAAGATATGATATATATATATTTATATAATATATTATTATATAAAGATATGATATATATTATATAAAGATATAACCAACAGAACATATATATATTGAGAGTAACACATACACATGTAGTAAAATTTCAAGGAACAACAAAAAATGCTATGAGAAATCTGAAATCATTTCTAGTATGATCCATGACCCTATGATTTTTTTTTTTAATTCTTTCCTGGCTCAGGACCATGTTCCAAATGGCTGAGAGTGCCAGAAAGCTTATCATTAGATAAGTGGGGTGTTACAGTCTATAATGACTCATACATACAATTCTTGTCAGTCTAATGTAAGCTGGTGACACAATAGAGAAACACTAGACTTGAAGTCTGGGAAACGCTGAGTTCAATTCCATCCTCAGACTTACTAACTAGGTCACCCTGTGTCACTTAAAATCTGTCCATCTCAGTTTCCTCATTTATAAAATGGGAATAATAATAGCACTTACCTCCCAGGGTTATTATGAGGAAACAGAGATATTTGAAAGTATTTTGCAAATCTAAAGTGCTATATAAATGCTAGCTATTGGCATAGAAATCCAGGAATACAGATATTAGTCTTGTAACCAAATAATACATGTTACAATATTCTACCATAACATAATAAAAAAATCTGGGTTTTCTCATTCTGTTGCTCTGACTCTTTACAATAAGAAGCATTGACCTTGAAATGTAAATATATCGATCCTTATTTTTGCCGTGTCAAATATTCATAATTAGTAAAAACCTTGTACATCTCAAATATCAGGCAGCTGCTGCCAGGCAGATAAAATCTATGAAGTTAAAAAAAGAAAGCCCTTCTCTAATTAAATACAACTCCGCCCCTGATCCTTTCCTTCTATTCCCTGTTATTTTTCCTCAAATAACCACTGGTTTACACATGTAATCTACCAGCTGAATTTTTTTTTTTTTAAACACAACGCTGCTGTTTTGACTTGCAACACTGAAATTCCAGTCTCCTAAACCACAGAGTTAATGCTCTGTATTTAAAAGAAAACATCCCAAGTTAGGGGATCGTGGGTTTCTCACTACAGGGAAAATGTATATTTTTTCAAGAACATATGAAAATGTTTGCCAACAAACATGCATAGAAGGGCTCCCTCAGCCAAGGGCTGGACCATACTTGAATTGCCAACACTACATCTTCCTGTTATGTTATAGGGAAAAGGCCTACCAGGAGAGACTTTGAGAGTCACTTTCTCCAGAGCAGATAGGTCAAGCATGGACAAAAAGAAAGGATGAGATGAATATAATGTAAAGAACTAGCAAAGGTGAATACTCAGTCCTAAAATTAGAGCAAAAAAGAGGGGGGAAATAAGAGAGGTGGCATTATTTGTAAAATTAAGGGTTGCATTAAATGGTTGCTAAATCTCCTTTTGTTCCAAAATGTGTCCACTTCCTGACCACAGTCTCCAGCCACACACATCATGGGTAGTTAGAAAAATGAGAAATAAGAAAGGAAAAAGGGGGAAAGAGGTCCCCTTTTGCCCTACCACCCAAAGCAAATACTGAGTTCTGTCATTAGATAACACCATTTTCCTCTTGCTAATCCCAGAACAGAACTTGATTGTTTACCAGATGCTTTCCTCACTGCAACTCCATCAGAGAGGTAGTGAAAGGAAAGAAATAAGTAAAAAAGTAGCAACGTAGTATAACACTCATTTTAGAAATGAGGAGATTAATTCAGAGAGAAGTTAAATAACTATGATAAGAAATTTAGAACCAAAGGGACTTCAGGGAATCACTCATTTAATAGTTCAGAAACCTGAAAAACAGGGCTAAGTAACAGGTCCGAGGTTTCATAATTAGTAACCATTTGAACCCAGACTCTCTTCTTCTAGGCATTGGATCTGGTATACAGTCGGTATTTAATATATATTTATTGGTTGACTGACTTTTGACAGGTTGGACTGTTTTTTGCCTTTCTTTGTATCTCTAGCACTTAGCACAGTGCCTGGCACATAGCTGAGATTTAATATATATGAAAATGTTATTAATATTCCTAATAAATTTTAATTGAAAAGACTGACAGACCACAGAATTCTAGAATCCAGGGTTCAAGATTCCCAGCCCAGAACACAATAAATCATAGTATTTCTTTATGTGACAGCCAAGTGAAAATAGGCGCCCTCTTGTGGTCTCTCTGGTCAATCTACCATTTGAAAGGTATGACCTATTCCCAAGAGAAATTCTTAAAGTTCTTTAAAACAAAAAAGTTCAAAAGTCATAAGATAATAGAGCTGCATCATCTAATCCAATGGTTCTCAAACTTTTGTTTTCAGTATCTTTATACTATTAAAAATTATTGAATATCTGTCCAAAGAATTTTTATGTGAGTTATATTTATAGAGATTTACCAGATTAGAAATAAAAACTAATTTTGAATTTATAGCCTCTCTGAAAGGGTTTCAGAGATTCCCCAGATTCTCTGGACTACACTTTAAGAACCACCGACCTGATCCAACCCTGCCATTTTACAAATGAGTAAACTGAGGCCCAGGAAGTAAAGTGACAAGTCTCAATTTATGCAGGTGATAGATAGCCAAAATGTGGATGTTTCTGCCACCAATCCAGTGTTTCTTCCACTTCCCCCTGCTGCTTCCTTAATGAAACAGTCTCTCAGTTTTTAGACTCAGTAAGAGTGCTTTTTTAATTATTATTAAATTCATCCTTTGCTAAACCCTAAATTAAGCTTTTCCTTATGCTTTGGCAGTTCCTGTCTGACTAATGACAGGCCAACTTGACTACAGTTGGGCAACTATTCCCATGTGCAATATAACACATACCTAAAAGGGGAAAAAAGGTTTCAAACCACTTCTGTATTCAATCAATGAAAATAGTTCTGGTTGACTTCAGGAAAAGGGACCGATTGTGAGGCAATTCATTTCCAAGAACCAAAATAAGCTTTCTATTCTCTCTTCCCACCCATCTCCCTTTCTTTCTATGTTTTTATCTCTCTTTTCTTACTCTCTCTGCCTCTGTGTCTCTGCCCATCTCTGTCTCTGTGTGTGTCTTTGTTTGTCTCTTTCTTTGTCTCTGTCTCTCTGCCTCTGCCTCTGTCTGTCTCTCTTCCTCTCCCTTTCACTCTCTCCATCTCCCTTTCTCTCTATTTCTGTCTCTCTGCTCCTATCCGTCTCTCTCTGCCCCCCTCTATGTGTGTCTCTGTTTCTCTGTGTGTATCACTTTCTCTCTCTCTGTCTGTGTGTGTGTGTCTATCTGTCTCTCTGTATGCCTCTGTGTATGTCTTTCTCTCTGTATCTCTGTCTCTATGTGTGTTCTCTGTGTCTGTGTGTGTCTTTGTTTCTGTCTCTTTCTTTGTCTCTGTCTCTCTGTCTCTGTCTCTCTGTCTCTGTCTCTCTCTTCCTCTCTCTTTCACTCTCTCCATCTCCCTTTCCCTCTATTTCTGTCTCTCTCTGCCCCCACTCTGTGTGTCTGTTTCTCTGTGTGTGTCACTTTCTCTCTCTCTGTCTCTGTCTCTGAGTGTTTGTTCCTGTCTCTCTCTATGTCTCTGTGTGTGTCTTTCTCTCTCTGTCTCTGTCTCTGTGTGTGTTCTCTGTGTGTGTCTCTCTGTCACTGTTTCTCTGTGACTGTCTTTCTGTGTGTCCATCTCTGTGTGTCTTGTCTCTGTGTGTGTGGGTGTGTCTGTGTGTGTGTCCATGTGTCTGTCTGTCTCTCAGGAGATGGCTCCTTCTCCTTTTTATCCTGGATTAAGGTCCTCAATGATGTCATGCCCAAGGTTCATAGCACAGATTTAGCCCTAGAAGGGACCTTAGTGGCCTTCTAGTCTAACTCCCCTCATTCTACACACCATAAAAATCATAGAGATGAAAAGGGCCTGAACAGTCATCCAGTACAACACTCTCAATTCTATAGACAAGAAATGGAATCCAAGAAAAGTTAAGTGGTTTGTCCAAAAATCACACAGGTACTAAGTGGTGTGGGTTGGCTTTCTTTTGACACCAATCAAAGACAATATTTTGCTCTATCATTCAGTTCTAGCTATATCTGCTCTTTGAACACTAAAACATTGCCTTCTTCCCTTGTAATTCCACATAGGAAAGCAGTTCTGAACTCCCTCTTTCCTTAGAGCTCCAGGGTGCAAAATGTGTTAGAGTGTCTGAGTTTTTGTGTGTATGTGTAGGAATGGGGAGCAGTTGGGGTTTTGCAGAATGCAACATTGATGTACACACCTCCCAGTGAAATTTTCTCTTGTAATACAGAATGGGAATTTGGAGTTTTTACTCATTTCATCCCAACAGGCCTCTAAACAAGCAAACAAATAAACAAACAAACAAAAAATTAGCAGGCAGACAAAATACCTTCCATTCCTTTTAATAATAGTATTTTAAAGAAAATACTATAATTATGCTTTTAGTTATCACTGAGATCCATAGGTATGAACCCCAACTCTCTGGCTAAAACATATATCTTGAAATGATGACTACCATCCTAGCCTTGCTACTTCTACCCGCTCTCCCATTTGCTTCAGTGTGTCCGATTAAAAAAAAGTACTAGCTCACTGTGATTAATGGAGAGATTTTGGCAGCCTTCTCATACTTGTTTAGACTATAGGAACATCTGAATCTAGGCCTCTAAAAATAACTCTGTTCCGTTGTCTGAATGGGTGTTTACTTCTAGTGAACTAGACATGCATAAAGTTGGTTTATTAGAACTGTGTTGGATAAGTATTATTTACATGGGTCTATATTGTATTATATTACTGTGTATCCCCTCCAACCCCACCTCCATTTCTTATTTTTCTTCCACAATACAGAATTGGTTCATGGTGGGTGGTGGGAGCTGTAGTTGACATTCAAATAGGGACTGAAACTGAATGGGAGCTACAGAACCCAACATTATAAAACATTTTTTTAAATCAAATTCCAAAGAAGAGGCAGAGTTGATCTTAGAGACAAAATTTAAAAAAATATGTATTGCCAAATCCTCCAATCCTACCCATCAGAGCTCTTGATGCTTACCAAAAGAAAACATAACATAATATAACAAGACCTGAAACCTGGAGGGAGCCAATTAAAAGAAGTCTTTTTTTCAAAAATATTTATGTCTATATAAAAATAATGAATGAGGACACTTCAGATTTTAAAACAATATTCTAAGTCTTTGCTTAGAGCTTATATAATAGTAATTCTATATGCTAGTTATTTGCCACATTCATAACCTAGGCCTTGGATTTAAAATACAGTAGAATCTAGTCCAATAAAACAAAAAGCTATCCTGAAAGAAGCAAGGTATCTATTTCAAATAAGATAGTGTTAGGTACTTCATCCTTCATTTTAGGGATGCTAGCCAAAACATGATAAATGAGGCCGAGGTTAGTAGCACACACTCTGTAGAAAAGTGCTCATTAGTAGGTTTATTAGGTATCGTATATATAGCTAGATATGGCAGGCTGTACTACTTTCACAGTGGTTGGGGCACCCTGGAGTCCCTTTTAATGGGAGACTTATGAGGCAGTTGTCTTTTACCCCACACCAATGTCATCTGTCCTGAAGAACTGACCATCAGCTTATAAGAGGAGGAGAGGAGAGAGGGACCAGCTGTCCAGGATCGGGCTTGAGACATAGGTAGCCCCTTTGTATATAAGGTTGAGAGAAGATTCTCAGGATCACATTAAATAAAAGCCATCCAGTGGTTCAATTATGAGTCAGGCACGACCTTTCTAAAATTAGATGTCCAAGAGAAGTGCCAAACAGATTGGAAGCAAATGAAAAGGCAGAACCACAAGAACAGGGGCTAAATGTGGCTGCCTTTCTGGCGAGCTGCCCCCGTCTTATGATGAGGCACAAGCATCCTCCCCACAGTGGGTGACTTCCTACAAGCAATCAGATCCTCCAACTCTTAACTCCACTTGTAAAACATCCTCTGCATTCTGCCTGTCAGGACACAAAAACAATTAGGTTAGTGAAGGTCAGTGGAAAGAAAGCCAGCTATTTAAAATCATTCTGGTGAGCCATTCATCTTTTCCATTTTATGGAAAAAGGCTACACCTTCCAAATCTACCACATAATTTAATCTTCCAGCTACATCTCCAAACCCAGTATTACTTGTGTCAGCACACTCTTTTCATCTCACTGCTTCTGGCTGGAGTTCATGGCAAGTCAGTAAATATCCATGGAGTAGCCTCGGCGCCTTTCTAGGTATTACAAGAAATATGACAGCAGGGGAAGGTACAGTCCTTTCTCTCAAGGAATTTACTCTCTAGTTTGGAGAGGTCTGGTTTTCCTATGGGCAGCAGCTAAAGAACAGTACAAGACAAGATGGAATCAGGTCCAAGATTAAGTGGTACAGATGACAGAAGATAGAGTCCTTCAGTGTGGGCGAGAATAGTTAAGGAAGGCTTCATTGAGGTGGACTTTAAAAAACAAAAAGTTGGACTTTGCAGAATAGGGTGAAGGATAACTCAGATGTGAAGAATGATGATAATAACTAATTGCTAACATTTATATGGTGCTTTAAGGTTTGCCAAGTACTTTATAAATATTATTTTATTTTATCCTCACTCACCACTTTCATCATGAGTGCCATTATGACCTCCATTTTATAGATGAAGAAATTGAGGCCGACAGAGGGAATTTGAACTCAGATCTTCTTCACTCCAAATCTGGTGCTCCATCTATACAGTTTTCTCTGTTCGATTTGATTCACCTCACATCCACTTATCATAGTTCTATCTAAAAATATCTACCAAATTTTTATAACATGCAATGGATTGTGTTCTTCTTGAGGCTGGGTATGCTAAAACAAAAACAAAAACAAAAAAACAAACAAACAAACAAAAAACAGCCTACCCTCAAGAAGTTTATTTACATTCTAATAGGGAGGAGAAGATGGACCATTTACATTCAAGTTTAGAAGCCTCAGTCCAAAACTAACCTTAGACACTTAGATTGAAGTAAGTCATTTAACAAGTGACTTAAGGTATTTGACTTAGAGCAAGTCACTTAAACTCTTTCTGCCTCCAGTCTCTTCAACTGTAAAATGGGGATAATACTAGCACCTATCTCAGAGGACTACTGTGACGATCAATATTGGTAAAGTGATTAGCGAAGCTCCTAGCACACAGTAATACTTGTTTCTGTCCCTGTAAATAAGATAAAAATAGTATAAATAATGTAATCGTATATATTGTAAATAATATTATACAGATTAATACAAAGTTATTTTAAGAGGAAGTGAAAAGTAACAATTAAAAGAAAGGCTCTTGGGCTATTTGTAGGCAAGGCAAGACAAGGCAAGAAACATTAAATGCTTACTATATGCCAGGCACTGTTCTAAATGCTAGAGACAAAAAGGATACTTCCTGCTCTCAAAAATCTATCCTTCTCATGGAGGTAGACATCCCACAAAAGGAAGCAGAAAAAAAGGAGAGGGGAAGGAGCACAGAAGGCTAGAAAGTCTGAAGCACAACCCTCAAAATGGAGTTCCTCAAGAGGAACTCAACAATGGGAGAAGGGAGCTACCACTGCTGATGGATATTCCATGATGAGGAGCTCTTGGCCCTGAGGTAGTTTCCAGGGTAAGACTGTAACTGAAGTGTTGAAGTCTATAAAGTCAGAACATGTCCAGAAGGGGGAATGTAAACGTCTCAAAAGGTAGAGATGAAAGGGGAATGCACCCCAGACGTGGGATGCAGAGACAGGGAGAAAAGAAATGGCACAATATGCTTAGAGAATTGCTGGTAGACAAAACTATTTGGTATTGGCTAAGGAATAGATTAGTTGATCAGTGGAATAGATTAGGTTCAAGGGATAAAACAGTCAACAAATATAGCAACCTAGTCTTTGACAAACCCAAAGATCCCAGCTTTTGGGATAAGAACTTACTGTTTGATAAAAATTGCTGGGAAAATTGGAAACTAATATGGCAGAAACTAGGCATTGATCCATACTTAATGCCGTACACCAAGATAAGGTCAAAATGGGTTCATGACCTAGGCATAAAGAATGAAATTATTAATAAATTAGAGGAACATAGGATAGTTTACCTCTCAGACCTGTGGAAGGGGAAGGTCTTTATGACCAAAGCAGAACTAGAAATCATTACTGATCACAAAATAGAAAATTTCGATTATACCAAACTGAAAAGTTTTTGTACAAACCAAACTAATGCAGACAAGATTAGAAGGGAAGCAATAAACTGGGAAAATATTTTTACAGTCAAAGGTTCTGATAAAGGCCTCATTTCCCAAAATATATAGAGAATTAACTCTAATTTATAAAAAATCAAGCCATTCTCCAATTGAAAAATGGTCAAAGGATATGAACAGACAATTCTCAGATGAAGAAATTGAAACTATTTCTAGTCATATGAAAAGATGCTCCAAGTCATTATTAATCAGAGAAATGCAAATTAAGACAACTCTAAGATACCACTACACACCTGTCAGATTGGCTAAGATGACAGGAAAAAATAATGATGATTGTTGGAGGGGATGCGGGAAAACTGGGACATTGATGCATTGTTGGTGGAGTTGTGAACGAATCCAACCATTTTGGAGAGTAGTTTGGAACTATGCTCAAAAAGTTATCAAACTGTGCATACCCTTTGAACCAGCAGTGTTACTACTGGGATTATAACCCAAAGAGATTATAAAGAAGGGAAAGGGACCTGTATGTGCACGAATGTTTGTGGCAGCCCTTTTTGTAGTGGCTAGAAACTGGAAACTGAATGGATGTCCATCAGTTGGAGAATGGCTGAATAAATTGTGGTATATGAATATTATGGAATATTACTGTTCTGTAAGAAATGACCAACAGGATAATTTCAGAAAGGCCTGGAGAGACTTACACGAACTGATGCTGAGTGAAATGAGCAGGACCAGAAGATCATTATATACTTCAACAGCAATACTATATGATGACTAGTTCTGATGGACCAGGCCATCCTCAGCAACAAGATCAACCAAATCATTTCTAATGGAGCAGTAATGAACTGAACTAGCTATGCCCAGAAAAAGAACTCTGGGAGATGACTAAAAACCATTACATTGAATTCCCAATCCCTATATTTATGCACACCTGCATTTTTGATTTCCTTCACAAGCTAATTGTACAATATTTCAGAGTCTGATTCTTTTTGTACAGCAAAATAACGTTTTGGTCATGTATACTTATTGTGTATCTAATTTATATTTTAATATATTTAACATCTACTGGTCATCCTGCCATCTAGGGGAGGGGGTGGGGGGGTAAGAGGTGAAAAATTGGAACAAGAGGTTTGGCAATTGTTAATGCTGTAAAGTTACCCATGTATATATCCTGTAAATAAAAGGCTATTAAATTAAAAAAAAAAAAAAAAAAAAAAAAAAAGAGAGAGAATTGCTGGTAGAAAGTTTGAATGGGACAGAGAATATATTCAGGGGAATTAAATCACAGAATACTTGAAAAGATAGGTGAGACCTGTGTGAGCCAGAAATTCTTCTATTAGGAGGGTCCCCTAATATAAGCATCCCATCATGACCTTCTAGGTTTCTACTAAAGGTCCATAGGTATCTGACTTGCTGGGATTACCTCCTTTTTCTTCTGAGACTTCATAAATACTGTTTCATGAATGTCATGAGAGTATAACAACTAGGTCACAGTGATGGTGATCACTAGGTTGCCCATTGCATACATACATTATTTCCAAAATATAATAATTCAAGTAAAATCCTTCTGGCATGCATGGTTGCATTGAATTATCAGGGACTTCTCTGACAACAATCAACCTAGACAGACTAGCTGAACCTTCAGCAGCGAATGAATTTGTGACTCCTTTACCAACCCCCTTGAATAAATAACTAATAACTACTTAGGCCAATGGTACTTTATATTTAATTGTCATATCAAACACCATGAGGCTTTTTGAAACATTTTCTATTAATGATAGCTAAATGATGAACATATATATTGTACTCAGTGAAACTGTATTTACATGGATGCCACCAAGAGATGATGCTACTGAGTTCTGATCTGTTCAGTAGCTTTAAATTAATGGAATTTAGCTTTAAAAATATAAATTAAAGAGAATTTATGATCTGTTTCCCTGGAGATGAAAGTTTTGAGAGATTACTTCTGTCCATTCTCCACAGACATTTCTAAAACCTAGCTACTTTCTATTTATGGACTAATTATGTAAAATTCTGCTGCTTTTTTCCCCTCAATTTCCTAGGAACCCTAAGATCATTCCCCAAGGAGTTCTCTCTATTCACTATTTGTTGCAAAAAGAGTCTGCTTCAGTTTGGGAGGTCACTTGAACTAACACTTTCCCACACAGTTTCTCTCCATATCTCCCTGCCCCCAGATCCAATTAATTTGCTTTTTGCAACAAACGTTTACCTTCCCAATGGAAAAAAATAAAACTTTCCTGATTTCTCTAGGCCATTTTTTCCTAGGTTGTTCAACCCACCCAAGAGTAGTAGAGAAGGGGTGGAGGCTCTTGGATGCTAATGAGGCCTCTGGAAAAGAATGACAACTAATAATACATGAAATTCCTGCAGTGGGCTGGCATTTAAACTATCAGCCTGGAACAGGTTTGCACAAGTGTAGAGTACACAGCTGAGAAGCATTTTTGCACTACACAATCACCTAAAGCAGAGTTTCTACCTTCTGAGCAGTGACCTATTAATAGTTTACATAATGAAAGGGGAGTAAGGAGGAGGCCAAAGGAGATAATGTACTTTGCAATTCAGATCATTAAGTACATAAGAAAGTATTTTTATAGGTTCTTTATTCTTTCTCTCTCCCTCCCTCAATTTCTCTGTGTGTGTGTGTGTCTCTCTCTCTCTGTTACACTAAGGAATCTCAAAAATTCCTTCCTGTTATCAATCTACTATTCTATGTGGTAATGGAAAAAACTACAATTTTTGGACTTAGTTGTAGTCAATTAAGACTTCAAGATTGTTCTTCAGGGTATCATAACAAGAAATGTAGGAAAGAATGAGAAAAAATAAAGAATTCCCCTAAAGTCCTAATCAATTTTTCTTAATTCCTGATATTCCAGCTGCAACTCCTCAATAAATATTCTAAAGTAGGTGAATCATTGCAAACTAAGACTGAAATCTGTTTTCAGCCAAGAAGGTCTGTAGTTAAATCATGGTTCCCATCTCAATTTGGAGTTCAGCATGGGCACTGCATGTGCTTCCAGCTGTGAGTTATCCCAGTTTGGCCCTTATAAGTAGCCAACACCCAGAGCCTCAGCTATACCAATTGTATGCTTCCTAGCTGGCCCTAGGGAGGAGGGCTGACATCATGGGAAAATCCATGCAGTTCTTTCCTGTGACTCAAATTAGCATGTCAAGGAAAAAATGCTACTGATATTCTTGCAGAGATGAGTAAATTATTTCATCTGTTCAACTATATCATGCTCTGAAATGAATCCTTCCTCCCCATTATCCTACCACTTAAATCCCCCCACCCCTTGCCTAGGAGAAATGTTAGAACTAACTACATTTTTATGCCAAAGGATAGAAAATAGAATCTCTTCTCCCCTGACCCAGGAGATGAGAAGACTTACCCCTCTTATCATAAGAAGACAAGAAAAACCAGTAAAAAGTGAATTTAATAAGATATTTATCATCCTCATCTTGGGAAACAACTTTGTCTTTGCCATCCCCATCTCCTTCTTCCCCCAGCTCTTCCTTATACCTTCTAAGATGGCATTATCATTTTGTTATTTAGATTTGGGTATTGAATTACTTTCTATGTGGGATTAAATGCCTTTAGATATTCTATTAATATATGAATATTAATACATATATATATATTATATATATACATAAATACATGTGTAACTATATTAACTACAAGGAGGTAGTATACAGAGTTGTGTAAGTATCATTCAGGAGAACTAACTTATCAAAATTAAAAGAGGATGGCCACTAAAAGACTGCTCACTGTATATTGTAGATCAGATCTTATTCCATACAACCCATTCTTTCAAGGTTTGAGACCAGAATAAAATGAGAATGCATAGTCTATCTAGCAACAACAAAAGGGAAATTTACTTCATCATAAAATGGAAAAAATATTCCATAAAGATGGACTGTTGGTTCAGTTGAGTGTGGTCTCCTTGACTCAGAGACTCATCTGACTCTTACAGATGCTGGCCATGTTTAAGAGCATGAACCTAGGGATTCTTCCTGCCCTGACTTCTCTATTGCATACATTCACCACCAGAATTCATGTCAATGGCATACTGAGAAATTAAATCTCAAGGACAATTTCATTATGATTTTAGGGGGAAATTAGTCTAGCCCACATGGCAGGGACCTTAGTATGCATTACTCATATTATACCAGGTCATGTAGTTTTATAAGAATGAGAGTTCGAAAGACTTCAATGATCAAAATGTGAAGAGGTCCCAACCATTTATATAAGGCAAATGGAATACCCACACCAACAGCTCAGTTTCTTTAAAATATATAAACAAATAAAATATGCATAATTCTTTGTGCAGTTTGCATTAATTTTCAAAATTCACTAATGCTACTTTGCTTGGTAAATTGGCCAGCGTGGACAAGGGTCAGTCAAACACTCAAATAAGTAGATAGTCAAATTAGGATTGAGTTCCTCATAACATTTAATTTCCAGTTTGATTTAATAAGTGACTGATATCATTCTTTAAAGTTCAAAATTATAAGACTCTCGTTCCCACCACTATAGTGCCCAGTATATATATATATATTTTTTTTTTAAATAGAGGTGATAAGGAACAAATTTTTGCTGCGTCTAAGTAGTCTTCCTTTTTCACAGACAAAATTAAAAAACAAAACAAAACAAAACAAAAAAGCCCAATTGCTATTCCTTGAAGCAAAAAATTCAGGTCGCCATCATTATGCACAGCTCTGACCTTAGGTAACATTGGTTCTGTTCCCTCTGATAATTAGATGAAAACCTCAAGCAGGCTTGCCTTTTTCCTGCATTGAGAAAAAGTGTTGCTTAACAGGTCCTGATATCCATTAGCATGAAAGCTATGTTGAATCTGAAAAATATTATTTTGGCTTTCCATCTTCTTCTATGTCCATAAAGCTATGCAATTTGGGCAAAATAATTTTTATACTTACCATTTCATAATCAAAATAAATAAATAAATATGTATATATATATATATATATATATAGAGAGAGAGAGAGAGAGAGAGAGAGAGAGAGAGAGAGAGAGAGACACTTCTTGCCAAGATAGTTGCCAGAATGGGAAGCATATTGACTAGTTCCCACATACCTACTTCAGCAAAACCCTAAAGTTCACATCAGACAATATGATAATCAAGAAATCCATTGAGAAACTATAGTAAAATTTCTTCTCCCACCCTTGAACTGCACCAGAGGACAGCCAATAGTCAAAATGGAACGATAATGAGGGCTATCAGCAAAGACAGGCCAGGACAGGAGTGGTGTCCAATACTAGCCAGATTCAGTCAGGGAAACATGGAGCCTGAAAGCATCTTTTTCCTGAGGCAGCAAAAACAAAGGGCCACCCCTCAGAAAGTCCTAAGATGAGGACTTTCCAAGTACTAGAAAGCAGCAGAAGGCAATGTCCAATATGTAGTGCCAATATGAATGGTGCATTTTGTTCAGAACAGGTCAGTCCAGGCCCAGGACACCCTGAAAGATGCCAGAGAGTGTTGTAAATATCCAGTGCTCTGAAGTTCCAAGATTCAGAGATTAACATCAGAAAGTAGAAATTAAAACAAGAAACTAAGTGAGAACAAACAGAGAGAGAACAATCATCACATTGAAAAATAGACCACATGCTTCAAAGCTGAGTATAATCTTATAGGAGGGGAAAAAAGAGTTTTAACAGAATAGAGGACTTTCAAGCAATTTGGATAAAAAAAATAATCAAATCTGAGTAGGAACAATGAAGTAGAAACATGAGAATATCAAGTAGCCTAGACAGAGAAGAAAAACAATGTACCTTTAGAACACTAATGTTCTTAAGGCATTGAGTGAATTAAAGAAAAATACAGAACCTTGGAATAGGTTGATTGTGTTCTTAGGATGTGGAGACAAATGAAGGAATTACAAAAAAAAAAAAAAAAAAAAAAAAAAAAAACAGACTAATGTAGAAAGGAGGAAGGGAAGAAGAAGAATTTGTTATTTCTCATATATGACCTGCATGAAAATAAGAGTATATAAACTTGAAGAAAGGGTGGAAGGGAGTGGACATCAGATGAACCTCACTGCTATCTGAAATAAACAAAAGAGAGATACACATACACATAGTATGCAAAAATACATCATAATCAAGAAAGATACAAGTATTGGTAGGGAGGAGTTCATGGGAGGTAGTCTTTAAGAGGATAATACTCAACAAGGAATATCTACAAACAAAACAGATTTCATGGTCCTGAAAGAGGGAGTAAAAGGAAAGACAAGATGGGAAAAACAAGACCCTAGGGGAATAGCTTAAATCTCCTTCTAGATAACTGAGAAATGGTTTAAGATTATATGTGAATGTAATGGAATTTTATTGCATTAGTAAGAAAAAAGACAAAGAAAATTATTTTGGAGAATCCTGGATAGTATGACTTGACACAGAACAATTTACATAAAGATGGCAACCTTGTGAGAAAAAAAAGCTCAAAAAAACTTCTACTTAATACTTGCTTTCTGGATTTTATGGTGATATTAATTTCCCAAGCCTTCTGTTTCTCACCTATGAAAATGAGGTGGCTGGAATATGGCTTCTATGGGCCCCTTTTCCAGTTCTAAATCTATGATCCGTTAGAGTGTAAGCTCTTAAGGGAGTAAGTATAGGCTTATAATAAAATACTCTTTATATTTCCAACCTTAGGACCCAAGACAGCACATAATAGGTGCTTAATAAAAGCTTAATTAATCTTATCATTTTTCTCTTATTTTATTTGAGGGCATAAGACCAGAAGCTCTGTGGCACAAATATCTACACATTAATTCTTCATTTATTCTTCAAGTGTGTACTATCCATAGTTGTGGATCTGATTAGCAAAATTAGTTGTATCTTTGATTTAGGAGACATAAGCCTGGTAGAAATGAAAAAGTAAAACTTGAGACCTCTATTCCCACACTTCTGCCTCAGCTTCTTTGTCTGATGAGTTTTTTTATTGGCTCCAACAAGTCTTTCTTATTGTGACTTTTATAGGGTCATCATTATTCAAAGGCTGCTCATTTCCAATACCATCATCTGCAAAGTATAGCTTGGAATTTAGCAGCTGATGCAGATAATGTATGAAACTGAGGAGAAAAAAAAAAAAACAACTTCAACTTGTTTTCCACCGACAGAGTGAAATTTGCACTTCTCAGAGAAACCAATTTATAGAAGCTCCTAAGGGGATAGAGAGGGAAAAACTCCCACATATGATGCATAGCCTGAAATTTAAGTCTCTGTAGAGACAAAATAAGTGTTCTTAAATAATATTTAGATTAAATATTTGGCCATATGTCAGTTATCATCAGGTAAGAGATGCCCAACCTCTGGAAATACCCAATGACAGTTCAAAGGAATTGATATCCAAAGAAACAGAAATAGCAGGCAAAAGTCAGGAGAATAAATGTCCAAAGAACTAGGTCTCCAAAGCAGAGCTGAACTCATCTAAAAGGATTATGTTCTGATTTAACTCACTCAGTTCAATGATTATGCTGCCATTCCGTTAAGCTAAAGTGTTGGAGTTAAAGCCATTCTTTCCTCCCACACATCCTACAGCGTCCCACAAATACATATATGCCATTGTTGTCAGTATTTCCTACCTATACTGCAAAGAGCTGAGTTATTGGAACCCTTGCAATGGTTTAAAATGGTTTGTATTGCCAATGGCTGGGCTGATGCTGATTGATGTTAGATGTGTCTTCCCCTTTCTTGTCCCCTCTGTTGATTAAAGGCAAGAAAAGCAGTTTGAGGATACTGCTTATCTCATTTCCAATCACTATAGAACAACAGTCAGAATGATTCAAAGACTGTTATTTAATACCTCCCTTGTAACCTCATTAAGAATAGAAAGTCGAATGCAGACCTTCACAAATGGTGAAACCAACATGGTCATGGCCCCAACTTAAATACGATCTTCAAATATAAGTGAATTGAGATATTACAGCTATGGTCTGGCAGAACAGCTATTTTTAACTAAAAATATGCCAAATGACAGATACAGTAAATACTTTAGAGGGTAACTACACATCCCTGAGAAAATAACATATTACCAAGTGGCTTTGGAAAATGCTCCCAGATCTGTGTCACCCAACTAAATTACACAGCAAGAAAAGTATTTTAAGATAAAAGGTGCCATAAATAATGAATAATTCCAATATGTAATATGTATGCACAAAATTTGATAGTATTTAAATAATTAAAAGTTAATAGAATTAGAGGGAGAGTTAGAAAAGCTTTAATAGTTGGGGACTTTAATGTACTTTTTTAGATCTCCTCTTTTCCCACTAGCTACATTGATTTTGGACATCTTTGATCCTTTCCATCATGTCTTCCTTTTCCAGGAAACTCATCTTTGGGAAATCTCATTATTCTAGACAACTCAATCTTCCTGGTATTTATAATATCTCATCATTCTCCTTTGAGTGGACTCTTTGACTGGAAAATCAGAGCCACTGTTTCTGGGGCCTCTAAGTTCATTGATTGATTGACCACAGTCTTCTCCTCAGTTCCCTACTGGACTTCTTTGAGTACACTCCATTATCCCTCCTTTTTAGTTTCTTTTTGTGTGTTATCTTCCCTCTAAACACCTTGAAGGGAGGTACTGTGTTTATTATTTTTATTTGTATCCCTAGTATAATGGGGATACATTATAGTATAATGCTTGGAACATGACAGGAACTTAGTAAATGGTTTTGTATTTTGAGTAGTTGCTGCTGTTGCTGTTTGGTTTGTGTGTGTGTGTATGTGTGTGTTTATTAACTATTTAGACAAATCTTACATAAATAAATAAGAAAGAAATTAGACTGAAAAGAATATTTGAAAAGTTGAATATGATAAATATCTGACTACTGCAGTGTTTTCCAACTGAAAATGGCACCTTTACGAAACCTGACCATGTGCTAGTATGTAAAAACAAACAAAAAAACTTCAAACCAATGCAGAAAAACAGAAATTAATTAAACTCCTTATTGACCACAATGCAAAGAAATTTATCTTCTATAAAGGGGCTTTAAAGAAAAAATTCAAAATTTAAAGGAAACAGCAATTTAATACTAAAGAATTAGTGGCTCAAAGAGCAGATAATAGAAATAAATACATAATTCATCAAAGAAAATGATGATTATGAGACAACATACCAAAATCTGCGGGCAGTGTCAAAAAAAACTTAGAATTAAATTTATATCACTTAATATTTTCATGAAGAGAAGAAAGATGTAACAATAAATCTGGCATGCAATTAAATGAAAACTAAAAAAGCAACAAATCAGAAAAACCTAACTCTAGACACAATGAGGAAATTCAGAAAATCGAAGAAAAGATTAACAAAACTGAAAGTTAAAAGCATTGACCTAATAACTAAATTAGATTTTAAAAAAAGAAATAAACCATTAATTTTATTTTGTAAAGGAGAGGTACACCAAGTTACCAATATCAAAAATAAATAACATATTTTTAAAACGTGTTCTCAAATTAATACAATTAAAAAAAATCAATGTGGGGGGAATGAATAAGCCATATATACATATCCTCTAAGGGAGGGAAAAGGATCCCAGTACCAAATGGATTTGCAAGTTAATTTTTTTCAAGTATTTAAAGAAAAACCAATTCCAAAATGTTTGCAAAATTCTAAAAAGCATGGATCCTAAAAATTCCTTCCATGATTGAAATACATTTTATACCTAAACAAAAGACAGAAAAACAAAAAAGAAAACTGTAGACCAATATCTAATTAATATAAATAATATAAACTCAAATATTGAATAAGATATTCAGAAAGAAACTACGATAATATATTTTAAAAGATGATAAGTCTCTGCTTAGACTATATTTATTCTATAAATTCAGATTTGGTAAGTTACAGTCTATATGACCTTAAACAGATCAATTAATCTCTATTTGCCTCCATTTTCTCAACTCTAAAATGGGGATAATAATAACACCTATTTCCCAGTACTATTGTGAGGACAAAATGAGATGTTTGGAAGGGACTTAGCACAATGCATTACACATAATCAGTGCTATATAAATGCTAACTATTATTATGAGTCAAATAATATCAGACACTTCCCAGTAGACAAATGATAAAAGGATATAAATAAGCATATCTCTGAGGAAAAAAAAATCTAAGATATCAACAATTATATATGAAAGAATGCTTCAAATAATTAACAAGAAAAATGTAGATTAATGCAATTGGGGATTCCATATTATACTCATCAATGGGCAAAAAATAAATATTTAAGGGAAAATAACAATCGTTGCAAGGCATGTGGGAGGACAAGCATATTAACATACCATTGTTGGGAGCTATAAATTGATATAACCATTCTGGAAAGCAATTTGTAACTAAAAGTCACTAAGTTGTGTATATCTTTGATTCAGCAATATCACTAATAATCATAAACCTCAAAGGATCAAAGAGAGAAGAAAATAAATCATATGTACAAATATATTCATGAAAGAACTTTTTGTTATAGAAAGAATTGGAATATAAGGGGGATCCATCAACTGGAAAATGGCTGAACAATTTATAGAATACAGAAAAAAGGAATATCTAAAAATTGTACAATGTGGTAAAAGACATTTATTAAGTGCCTACTATGTGCCAAGTACTGTGCTAAATGCTAGAATGATAAAAGGGCTTAGGAAGTCTGGTATGAATTGATGGAAAGGGAAGAGAACAATTCATACAAGTAGAACATTACTAAGGACATTTTTGAATAAATTAAGTACTCTGATAAATGCATGAATTCAGAGGACTGATAATGAAACATATCACTCATCTCCTAACAGAGAGGTGACAGACTGGAGATGCAAAGTGAGATATACTTTTTGATATGGCCAGTATATCAATCTACGCCAACTTGTTTTAAAAATAAGAGGAAGAGTTGGGGGAGAGGATTGAAGGAGGACTGAAGGGGAATAATATGGTAGAAGCAATATCATATCCCGTAGGTTAGCTTTCTTCCTGAAAGATATTGAGACCATCCTTGAAACTTGGATGGCCCAAAGGACTAAAAACTATTGATAACACTTCCTTGGCATCTGAGTACAAAACAGCCATGAAGACCTGTAAGCATTCTCTCTGATTTTTTGGTACACCGTTTTTTGGCAATTCAGGCAAAGGAGCTTCATTCAATTGAATCAACCTGAGGTGTGCTCAATATTTATCCTTGTTAAATATCTTTCTCCTGCTATGATTAAGTGTACTACCCTTGGTTAACCTTTGAATGACTACAGGTGTCTCACTTTGTTCAAACCTGAAAAATCAGAATATCTGGGTCTATCTTACCCTCAAAAAAGGAAAGAAGGAAGAAAAGAAGGAAGGAGGGAGGGGGGAAGGAGGGAGAGATGGAGGGAAGGGGGTAGAAAAAGGGAAAGGAGGAAGAGAGGAGAAAAGTAGGGAGAGAGAGGGGAAAGGAGGAAGAGAGGGGAGAAAGGAGGAAGAAGAAAGGGGAAAAGAGTAGGGGAGGGAATGTCATATATAATACTTTTTCTGTTATGTAAGGGTAGAGTTTAACTGAGTGGATCAATCATATAATCCCCATCTTGTTTAAAATAAATGATAATATACTACTTTTTAGTATATTTATTAGGTGAAAAATGAGATAGATACATATATCTTTGTATACACACACACACACACACACACACACACACACACACACACACACACAGTGCTTGCATTAGAAGCAAAGGACAGACTGGATGTGGATTCAAGACTTTATAAAAAGTCTATCAGGGAAAAAAAAAAGTCAATTTAACTAATCAATTTAACAACTGGCTCTCCAGGGAGAAAAAAAAAGTAGGTCTGATATACTTTTAAGTTTAATCAGTATTATTATCCTCTCCATCACTTTCTTAATTCTATACAATCAGGAAAATTAAAATATATCAAGACCAAATTTGTACCATTTGCCAATTTACTAAGTACATGTTGCTCATACTGATAATTTAACAATTGTCTCTCGCAGCTCCATCTCAACTCTGCATGATGTAAAAATCTTCAGGAGTTGAGAAAAAGAACTTTCAGGAATTGCTAATTATTAATTGTTCTTTGCCATATGTACTCTCTGAACTTGAGGACTTTGTATGTACCGGTGGAGTCTGTGTTATGGACTTCCAAGAATAATATTTTCTACCAACTATTCTTACTATATCATCTTGTTGTTCAGTTGTTTTCAGGCATTTCTAATTCTTCAGGACCTCATTTCAGATTTTCTTGACAAAGATACGGAAGGAGTTTGACATTTCCTTCTCCAGCTTATTGAGACAAACAGGTGACTGACTTGCCCAGGGTCATATAACTAATAAATGTTTGAAGCCAGTTTTGAACACGGGGAGAGAAGTCTTCCTGATTCCAATTTCATCACTCTATCCACTGTGCCCCATAGCTACCTCATCTTAGGAAATATTCCTTTCTAAAATCTAATTAAGGCTGGTTGACTAATTTATATCAACTTCTCATCAATCAACTGACTGATATTCATAAAGGGAGCACTAGTGGAGGCTCATAAGATAACAACATTAGAAAGACAACCCCAACCCTCCAAAGATACTCTTAAATTACTGAGAAGACAGAACATCCATGGTCTGGGGATCCTACTCCTCTACCCCAAAGTATTTTGTTTGCTACATTTGTATAAGGGAATGTTCTCTTGGATTTTTTGGCATATTTCAAGTTCAAAGTAACAAAACTATAAAAAATGTTAAATATATAACATAAGTAACAAAGTATAGACAGATACAGATTTTTCTTTTCTCTCTTTTATGTTTTTAGGGAGTCTGTAGTCAAAGGATAGATTAGATAAGAGGTGGTCAAAAACAGTCACAACATTCCCAAGTGAAGCCCAGCAGCCTGAATCAGATTTAAATATACCTGGGAAATATTTACAGAATAAATGAAAATATAGTAAGAAGATAGAAAATGTTACATTTTATGATAAATATTGGAGAGGGTGTGGGGAAATTGGGATAATAAAGCATTGCTGGTGGAGTTGTGAAGTAATCCAACCATTCTAGAGAACAATTTGGAACTTAACCCAAAGGGCTATATCCTTTGATTCAGCAATTCAATACTAGATCTGTATCCTAAAAAGATCACTAAAAGGGGGAAAGACTCCATATGTACAAAAATATTTATAGCAGTTATTTTTGTGGTACCAAAGAAATGAAAATTAAGAGGATGCCCATTAATTGGGAAATAGCTGAAAAAAAAAATATATATATATAGTGAAATTTAGTGGAATAAAATTGTTCTACAAGAAATTATGAGCAAGCAGATTTCAGAAAAATCTAGAAAGACTCATATGTACTGATGAATAGTGAAGTGAGCAGTGACAGCAACATTACACAATGATCAACTATGACTGACTTAGCTCTTCTCAAGAATACAGTGATCCAAGAATATTCCAAAAGACTTGTGATGGAAAAATGCAATCCTCATTCAAAGAGAGAATATGGAGATTGAATGCAAATCAAAGCATACTATTTTCACTTTTTTTTCCCTCTCATGATTTTTCCCTTTTGTTCTGATTGTTCTTTTACAACACGATTAAAATGGAAATATGTTTAACATGACTGTACATGTATAACCTATATTAGATTGCTTGTTATATTGGTGAGAGGAGAGAGAAGAAAGGGAAGGAGAAAAATTTGGAACTCAAAATCTTACAAAAATTAAAGTTGAAAACTATCTCTACATATAATTGAAAAAACAAGAAAGAAAAATTACATTTTAAACTTAATTTAGTATGTGGCTTGCAGGAAGACTTCTGCCCAAATTAGTGGCTCCTATTTCTATTTGAACTTGACACCACTGACTGGATGTTCCTCCAGTTCCCCAAAAAACTTTGATACTATGAACATGGTATTAGAGACTTTAAACATTTAATAAGTCTGAGCATAACACAGCCCCATTTCTGATGCATAAAATTAGTAGTATAAGTTGTAACATTTCTGAGTTATAATTGCATAGAAACAGATGGATTCTAGAAGATAGCTAGAAAAATGCAACAATCAAAATATAATCTAACAGAGTTTTTAATTTCCACTGCTTTTATTGTCCTATATTAGACTATGTTCATTTTAAATATTATTTATCAAGCTTGAAGGAAAGGGGGATGGGTAGGGAAGTAGAATATGATAACATGACTCTGGTATTTCTAGAAACAAAGGAACCAAAAGTTTTTGATAGTGACCTTTCAATGTTTACTTTAAAACTGCTAATCAAATTCAAAGTGTCACTCCACAGATATGCATAATCAGCTTTATTCCCTTCGCTAATTGAGGAATGAAGCTGTTAGTGTCAAGGAATATTTGAAAAATATACCAAGCTTTCTCAATGTAGAAGCTCTTTTTCATTCAACATAGTTTCCATAAGGTAAGATCATGAAAATCAAACTTGGAAAAAAAGACCTTATGCCAATAAACAGCAATGCATAAAGGTACCAGGGCCAAACCAGACTCAACAGTCCCCAAAGAGATCATCCACTTTTAAATGTCTAAGACAGAAAAAAAATCAGAACAATTCCTTTGTGATACCATTCCATAATTTATTAATTTTCATTGCTCATAAGTTCCTCCTAGTGATGGGTAAAAAATACCTCCTTTGATTTTATCCCATTTCCTTCCAATATCATCCTAAGTAATTAATCTCCAAGTGACAACAGGGCTGCTTCATTGTCAGAGTTCCTCCCATATGTTTTTTCTTCCTCCTGCACTCCTATATAAACCAAACCTTCCTGTGGTTCTTCTTGGAGCTTCCTTTAACATTGCTTGCCAGATGTATCTAGGCCCAATTATGGAGAAAGGAGGTTATGTTTTGGACACAATATAAATACTTGAGAAAGCCATTTCTAAGGCTGTTATGAGGAGCAGCTTCACTTTGTCATACTGGATTTGGAGTAAAATTATATGAGCTTTGCAGTTGTAGTTTATTTTTAATTTCAGAGTGTGTGTATATTTAAGATGCCAGATGGCCCACCCCTGGCCACAGGCTCCTATCCAGCAAGAGAAGGAAAACATAAGGAGCAATAGAAGAAATTCCCTTAATTTTTCTCATCCAGGTCCAGAAATTGCAGTCAGACCTTAAGGGGCACATAACATATCAGAATCCATGGCAAATCGATCTATACTTCAAAATCAATTTAATTATTATTCATTAAAGGCCTCACAGGCTACCAAAATTATTTCTTAAGCTGGTTTATTCTCTACTGGAGGAAATGAGCCTGCTGGTCACCATGTAAAATGTGAGCAAGCTGTGAAAAGACAAAGGACGGAGCAATTGGAGCTAGCAGGAACCTTAATGATCACCTAAGTCAAGTCCTTCACTGGAGGACTGGGAATTATATTTATAAGTCTGGAACATTGAAAAGGTGAGGCTACTTGTACTTCATCACACAGGTAGAAAAATTAGAAGAATTTAGATTCAAAACCAAGTCTTCTGGTTCTCTCTTTCCACTCCACCAAAAGAAGTATCACCACTCTCCAGCCCCACATTATAGCATTATCAGAGAAGAAACCACACTTTCTAATAGATAACTAATTTCAGACACACAGATAATAGCCCCAAAATGTTAGCATTCTTAATGACTTAATTGTAAGCTCCTTGAGCCCAGGAACTGTCTTTTGCCTCTTTTTGAATTCCCAGTATTTAGCACAATGCTTAATAAATGTTTACTGAATGAATTGATTTGTTGTTCAGTTATTTTTGTCATAGTAAATGCTTAATAAGTGTTTACTGACTGAATTGACTTGCTGTTATTTTTCAGTCACATATGATTTTTCATGACTTCATTTGGGGTTTTCTTGGAAAAAATACGATAGTGATATGCCATTTTCTTTGCTCGCTCATTGGACAAATGAGGAAACTGAGGCAAATGGTTAAGTGATTTCACAGTTATTATCTGATGCTCAATTTGAACTCAGGACTTTCTGTCTTCAGGCCAGGTGCTCTATTTACTGTGCCATTTAGCTGTCCTGAATGGACAGATGTGTAGAACCATAAAGAATGATTTACTAAATTATACCAAATACATAGCATTGTTTAAAGTCCTGTCTACACATATCAGATTGAGGTGGTTTGGGGATTACCAAATGATCAACAGTTGAAAAGCTAATTTTTTTTCATCTCAATCTACAAAAGCTGAATTCAAGCAATTTTAGTAACAGTAATTTCTTGATATAGGCAAACTGTTTAATCAAACTTTGCTGCAGAGAGTGCAATTCCAATGGACTGGCCACAATGTCCAAATGGCAAATGTATAGTTTTGCCTAAAAACAATTATACAAAGAACTCATACAAAGCAACCAGCCACACAGAGGTTAGATGAAGGACACTCTCAAAGTCTCTGAAGAAATTTGGATGACATAGGAAACACTGGCAAAGGACCACCCAGCATGGTTACTTGCATCAAAGAAGGAAGTATGCTCTGTGAATAAAGGAGAGTTGCAGTAGTTTAAAAGAAATATAAGAGGCACAAATTTAGAGAATCCATTCTAAATATTCATATGCATTATTTGTGCCCAACCTGTGGTAGAGCCTTCCAATTTCTTATTGGTCTGATGAGCTCCTGTCAGAAACACTATACTTTGACCCCAATGTTCTGATGCCATTATAGTCCTCTTCAAGAAAGAAAGACAACAACCAACCAATCAAATAAAATTGCTAATGCATTTTTTCCATCAGCACTCCATTATAGAGTCATTTGGACTGTTTGGAATGTTCTTTCTCTGATTATCTACCTTTTAAAACACAATCTATCCCTTATAGGTTCTACTCTTTCTCTCTAAAACTCTCTAAATGGAACTCCAGCCTATATTTTATAGTCCATATTCCATTCTGACTTCATATAATTTGTATAAAGGCCTCCTTTCTCCTTTGCCAGGTCAAAAAAACCTTTTAAATTATTGTGACCTCCACATTGCCTACCAAAGTGCCTTACATGTGATAATAGTTGATATTTAGAGGTACTTAACAATTCTTTGAGCTAGGTACTGCAATGGAATAATTGAACTGTTGCCCCTGTTTTACATTGAAGACTGAGGCTCCCAAAAGGTAGTGAGTGCTGAACTAAAGATTAAAATGACCCTCAAAGTTTAATGTTTATTCCCTTATGCTACATTCTCTTTTCCATACAAGAGTTGCTTTAAAAAAGTGGAATGAATGAATAAATTAGAAGAAATTAAAGGTCAATTTAAAGTAACATTAATATCTCTCTCTCTCTCTCTCTCTCTCTCTCTCTCTCTCTCTCTCTCTCTCACACACACACACACACACACACACACAGAAACACACACCTCTTCACACTGAGATCTACTATCTCTTAAAAAATGGAAATCAATTGACAAATAATGAAGAAATCAATACTATTCCCAGTTCCATGTTAATTTCTATAGGGGATACAAGAGAAAGACATACAGTCCTGCCCTCAAGGAGCTAAAAATTTAATTGAGAGAACATGAAATGATTAGAGAGCAATTTAAGACAGTATATCAAGTGCTCAATGGGGTGATACAGATTAGAAATGCAACAAGACTACAAGGAATGAAGAGGTTACCAGGAGTAAGAATAGTTGAGAGAATATGAACTATGACTTGCAGAATGAAGGGAAAATCAGACAAGCAGAAATGGAGAATGGACATTTCAAGCCAAGAGAAGTATGTTGAAGAAAGAAACAGAATCAATAGCTGAGAAGATCAGGGAATGTTATATTGTGGGCTATTAAATATAAAGAAAATAAGGCTGGGTAGGTAGGTAAAGTGGTGGAAAAAAACAGAAATGTCAAAAGTGAAGGATTTGAAATTTAAATCTGATGAAGTGGCAATGGAATGGCACCACAGATTTTTGAATGGAGAATAACCTAAAGTAATGGTTTTAGGAAGATTATTCAACAGTTTAGTAGAAAAGGCTGACTTCAAGGGAGATCAGTTAGGGAACTGCTGTTAATATTGTAGGCATGAAATAATTAGATCCTAAACCAGAGTATGAGTGTGAGAATGGGAAAGAAGTATTGAATCTGAGAGAAATCTTGAAGAAATAATCCACAAGGTTTGGTGATAGACTGAACATAGGAGGGAAAAGAAAAGAAGGGTCCAAATTCACTCATCAAGATAGTAGTGATATGAGTAATATTAAAAAGGGAATCAAGTTTAAGAAAAAGAAGAAAGATGGGAAGGAAATGATGAATCAGTTGACGACAGAAGCCTGAGTAATGTCACATTTTGTCAATAGACAGCAATTAGGATTAGTGCAGAGACCCCACTAATGTAAAAAGTACCAGACTGCAGGAAAAACAAATCCATCAAAGGAAATGCATTGGTTTATTGCCAAACAGGCAATATAAGCCAATAAGTAACCCCCCAAATCAATTAAATCCTCCTACATTCCCCACAAAATAAATAAATAAGACAACTGTGGGCCATTAGTGTCTGAACAATATTCCCTTCTAATGTCTTCAGTTCCTTTATCAATATATGTGCTTTTCATTTTCCTCAGAATCCTTTCCTAGTTCATTAGAGTTCCTCCCTTCCTCAGATGCAAAAGTCTCTCAGTATTCTCTTACCTTTCATCAACATAGGATTCTCATGATTAGTACCCAACTGATAAATGTCAGATCATCAAAGATTACCTATACCCTACTCAGATCTCTTTAGACCTTCATACACCTGACCCAACTATAAAGTGATTTTTCAATTGCCTTATCCTGGTAGTGGAGTTGGAAGTACTCTGGTCAAGTAAATTAGATTTCTTACCTTCCTCCTCTTCCTTTGAAATAGTTCCTCTAATCCATTCCTTCTATGAGCGATATATGAATGGGCCAGAAACAACTAGGTGGTTGTGAATGCAATTTTTCATGTAGTAAAAACATTGTGAGGTGGACACAAAGTTAAGGAATTTTTTAAGGGGGGACTTTGAAACAAATTAATGAAATGCTCAAAGAATCACGGAGGAGAGAAAGAGATCAGTGGAACACCAATGAGTGGAATTCAGGAACATATTTAGGAGAATAAAAGTGGATATTAATATTGGTTGAATATGGCCCATTTACTTTACTGAGTTTTCACTGGGCTTTTTTTCCTATTTTCAGGGCTGATGCTGTTCTACAAATGATGGCTCATTTGTCAAGTGAATGAAACTA
Organism: Sarcophilus harrisii; assembly: GCF_902635505.1. NCBI lineage: Eukaryota > Metazoa > Chordata > Mammalia > Dasyuromorphia > Dasyuridae > Sarcophilus > Sarcophilus harrisii. The sequence continues at coordinate 85,998,100 of NC_045428.1, read as the reverse complement.
TTTTCCCCTTGTTTGTTCTTGCTAACCAATCAGTGAGAGTGGCAGCCCATAAGATGCTTCTTAATGGAGAAATTCAAGCACCGAAAGGAAAACATATTAAAGAAGACAAAGGAAGGATCAATGGTATGAAATTGGGCTAAAGACCCCCAAAGGTCCTATTCTCCATTTGTAGCTAATAAAATATCAAAAATTCTACTGGACATTGCATATATTAGAAGAGGCAAAAATCAATGGCAATGCAATAGTGAGGCTGTGAACTAAAATTAATATTACTAAACTAAAAATAATGTGCATGCTTTTCAATTCGTTGTCAGAAAAAGTTTTCATGTACATCATCAGTAAGATAGAGCATTTGGATAAGCAATTAGTGAATTTGCTCTTCCTTGGTAAAACAGGAATCTTGATTCTAATATCTATCTTGAGAGATTGTTATAAGAAGTGATTTGCAAGCTCTAATATACTTCAAAAATATGAATCATTATCAAATTACAAAAAAACAAGTTATAATTCATAGCATAATGCATTTGGATATGAAAGTGACTTTGGAGATCGTCTACTCATAAATTTATAAGGAAACTAAGAGCCAAAGAAATCAAATGAGTTGAAGCTAAGAGCTCTGCCTCAAACTTTATTTTTAGCCATAGAATTTTCACAGGTTGCCAAGGAAAAAAAATCAATTTAAGTAGAAATTACAACAAAAATACACAAGAATGAATATTAGAGAAATATGACATCTTCTGCATACCATCGTAGTTATGAACTATTTTCATACAAAGAGACCAAATGCCTTGTTATCCAGCAAGTTATGTGAGACAAGAAACTCTTCCTGGAGATTTTATCATTTAAAAAAATAATTTTTCTACATGTGAATTGTGACCGGGTAAGCAGGTTCTGAAAAGTAAAAACAACTTCACTTTTTTAAAAGGCAAGGAAGGATCTCTTCACCACTCGTGTACTATTACCTAGTGCTTCAGATAAAACAGAGAACACATCCCTTTTTATCACTGCCTTTTCATTTAGCAAGGCAGAAATATAATGACTCATACTGGAATTTACTCAGACACTGGGACAAACACCACAAATCTTGTGGAGGATGGAATAAGAGAAAAGCCCATGGGGTCATAAATCACCACAACTGTTCAAGTCCTTTGCTTAACATCTCATCCAACAATTCGGGTACCCCCCCACCCAATATCACACAGGGGCATCAGTTCAATAATGACTCAGAAGGAAAAATGCCACCTACTGAATGATCAACACACCAAACAAAATGTCTCATGTTTACACACAGTAGCTTATTGTTCAGGATACTGATTTCTGGCTCACTGCTTTACCACATGTCTCCCACCCTTGGGAAAACAATTCTCTCTCCTCTGCTAGCAATAAGTACCCCAGGGAAACTTCCCTTGTGATGGAAGATGCTGTATTCTTGGACTGTTTAAAGTTACTTCCTTTGCTGAACAGTAAAGAACTTTACACAGGCTTTTTTGAATGTGCTAAATATTACTTTTGAAAGATAAGATATTAGAACAATTTCCATGGGGAATAAGAACACTGGAGATTATTTACTTTGCTCTAATTACTTCAGTACATTGGGAGATTAGCTTTCAAATGCCACTAGGTTTTCATAGAGAGATTTCAAAACTGAAGAGAAATGAGTTCATGTCTTGAATACTTAGGATTTACTATATTTCCCAATCCTGAAGAGTGAACTGCAACTAATAGGCAGGGAAGAATAATTAGCAAATTCACTAATTGTTCTCAAGTTTACACTTGTCTTCCCAAAGGCACTCATCCATTTAATAAAAGCCTCTTACCTTGATTTTAGGCATTAATGAATAAAAAATACTCACATTTCCACAAGTTAGTTTGAATTTCACATCTCAAATTTTGAATGAGAAAGCAAGGCTTAGTCAATATTCTTATCTAATGAGAAGCTATAATCACAAAAAAGGTCTTTTTTAGTTAATCTTTGGAAATATAAGTATTTATTCAAAGACAATTCATAGATATGCTATTTGGTTTTTCTCACTTTGAATATTACTAAATGTTTAATAGTTAATAAATATTTACCTAAATATTATTATATATCTTTTATTCCCTAAAGTTTAAGGAGATCAAATTACAATTTTCTTTAGTTTAAATTCCATATAAAAAGCTGCTATGCCCATCAACAGTAGCAAGAGCAGTTTTTTTCCTAAAAATAAACAGAAGATTACTTAATTTCTATTCACATCTCTTTAATTTATAATCCCTCTTCCTTTGCTATTTAAATAAATGCAAAAAGAGGGGGAAATAGTTTTTCAACAAATATAGAGTAGATGAGATCCCATCAAGTTTTCAGGCTACCAAGTGAGAAATCATTTATCAATCAGACTATGTTCCTTCCTGAATTATTACTGTCTTTGTGCTAGCACCATTGATTCAAAGTTCTCTGGATTCCTTTTAGAAGGAAGTAAGTCCAGAGTTCACAGATCTTTAACCCCAAATGCAAACTAAGACTTTTCATTATTTTGTTTAAAACTTTTGCATTGAAAAGACATCTTGATCAAACAAAAAAAAAATGTCTTCTAAAAACCATTCTTCATCTATCCTTTTTCTACAAAGTCTCTTTGCTTCATTTTCTTAACTTGGAACAAGCATAGGTGGAATAAAAAGAAATAAGCATTTATTAAGCACCTTCTTTGTACCAGGCATTGTATGTAAGCACTTTACAAATACTGTCTTATTTTATCTTCCCAACAACCCCTAAAGGTAGGTGTTATTATTATCCCCATTTTACAGTTGAGGAAACTGAGGCAGAGAGAGGTTTTTTTTAAGTGACTTGACCAGAGTCACACAGCTAGTATATGTATGAGGGTAGATTTGAAGTTTTCCTGATTCTAGACCCAGCCCTCTCTCTATATCTATTTATTTCCACCTAATTAAAAATTATTACAATTGTATGTTGTTTGCTGTTGTTTAATCTAAAAGAAGACTTTCAAGAACTCAAAATAGATCCCAGAGTATTGAACATATTCCTCATAGAATCCTCATTTGGAATGTAATCAGTAAGTTCTTAGAGAAAGTTAGGATTGGATAGGCTCTCAGAGAAGGTCCAGTTGAAGTTCTTTACAGATGAGAAAACTGAGGTCCAAGAGGTTGACTTGCCTTCAGTCTTAGAATACTTTAAGCAGCTGAGAAATGAGACATACTCAAGCCTTTTAGTGCATTATGTATTTTCCAAGTTGAAAAATGGGCTTCAGGCATTAAGCAGCTACTCTATCTTTGATTTAGGAAATCACACAAATAATTGATAACATCTTCAAAATGTCACTGTAGTCAATGACTTTATCCAAACCTTTCATCAGAGCTGCTAATTAGTAGCAAAAGAGATGAGCATGAGTTTCACCTCTTGTCCCTTCCCCATGGAAAGTTAATAAAAAGGCATGTTGGAAGTTTGATTAGGAAGGCAGAGAAACAAGAGGTCTGCTTAATTGAAGGTGACAAACTATAATCACCAAGATGAAGAAAAACCTAAGACAAGCACTCCTGAAGTTACAAACTGAAACAGCTAAGTGACAAATGGATGGAGCACTGAACCTAAAGTCAGGAGGAACTAAGTTCAAATTCAACTTACTAGTTTTATGACCCTGGATAAGTCACTTAACCCTGTTTGCCTCAGTTTCCGTGTATAAATTGAGCTGGAAAATAAAGTAGTATATCATTCCAGTATCTTTATCAAGAGAACTCCAAATGAGTTATAAAGAGTTGGCTACAACTGAAAGACCCAATGAAACTATATGTATAAAATTCTGTAAACTTTAAAGCACTAAATAAATGATAGCTATTATTATTTTTATTAAATCAAGGGATACAAGTAGGGAAGGGATGATAGGGAAACATAAAAAAAAATACAGAACCATAAGAGAATTATAACAATTTGTATTTAATAACAATAAGAATGTCTCATGTATTAAATTCTGTGAGATGTACAAGTTTCTTTTCTCACAATTTAGTAAGGTAAATAATATTATCCCATTTTTATAGTTTTAATTAAATTCAACAAGAGTTCTTTTTAGTTATGTTGCCTGATCTAGGAAAAGATACTTAAAACAATGTATCTTCTTTCTTTTCATGTCCCACAATACTATATTGCAAACTAACAAATATTTGTAACTAAGCTGTCTATTTTTATAATCTACAGAATACTGTGACCCCGTCTTTATGGTCAACAAAAGAAATTGTTTATATGATGGTATACATTTACAAAACACCCTTAAGTTTGTGAAATGCTCTTCTCCCAACAATCCTGTGTGTTAAACAGTAGCCAATAGAATTTTTATAAATATAATATTAAATCTATTATTAGTTAATAAATTAATAAATTGATGTTGGAACATTTGAGTTACTATAATAAGATGCAAGTATGAAAAATCTTATAATGTAATCTATATTTGTGGTTAAATTATAATATTCAGATGATATTCTCTAAAATGAGGAATTAGACAAAGTAATAAGATAAGATATAATGTAAAAGTTTTCTAATTGAATGGAATAATGAAGTTTGAGAAAGCAGCAGAATTAGTCCATACTCTAAGAACTATGTGTATAACTCTTGAATGAATCCAGGATGGAATTTGAGACTTTGATTATGTTCTCAAAATTGGATTAATAATTTTACATGTAAAATTATATTGATAATTGTAAAGAAAAGAAAATAAATCATTTTCCCATTTTAAAGTATCTGCTTAAAATTGTTTAAAAATTTTTCTGCTTAAAAATTTTAAAGACAAAAGAGTTCATATTACAAATTTGATCCACATGTGTTTTGTTTTGTTTTGCTTTGCTTTGTTAAAATTCTTATATCAGGTACAGTGCTCAAAGAGAAGAAACAGTGACTGAAATTCTCTGAAGTTTCAGGTTTAGAAAACCAAACTTAAGTGATTATACTAAATTGTATTTGTCTTATTATTGACAGATTTTAGCAGAATCATTTAGGAATCTCTAAAACTGATTTGGAACCAGAGAAGCACAGCCTCCTTCAGATTTGTCCTGAGAATGAAGTCTAATCCAGAATATTTTAGAGAATTTATCCAAAGACAGATAATTACATGGGACATCTGGAATTCAAGACAAAAATGAGATGATTAAATGAAGGTTGGGATTCAGTTACTAGGACACAAGAAAACCTACTGTTGCTTAACATTGATTGATCATTATTGTATTGCTTTGGCCTTTTGTTTCATGGCATTTATGCTTAAATTTTCTTGGTTACCTTAGTGACATGTAAATCTCAAATTTAGTCTATTGTGAGCCCTTTAAGTAATCTGGTCTATAACCTGACTTATAAAATCTTTTTTATAAATACATGAAAAACCTTACAGATTTAGCTTCCATTGGAGATATGGGCTGCCACTCCCGCATGAATCTAAAAGGGAAATTGAAGGGACTAGAACAGCAAATGGGAATTGAGTGAACCACACTGACTCCATATTGTGACTCAATTCTGGAGCTATCTCAGTTCTCTTTCTATTCAATTATAAGTCTAGTCCAATTTGAGTCTTGTGAGAAAACTTTGTTCAATTGTGGGAACTGTAAAAGGACTTTGTTGAATTTTACATGGCTGGGTAGGCTGCCTGGAGACCCTTAGTTAAGACATAGGTTATGCTGACCAGAAACCTAATCATATCCAAAGATTGATACATGAAATTTTCTCATAATTATATACTTCAAGGGGGCAGCTAGGTGGAGCAATAGATAGAGCACCATCCCTGAAGTCAGGAGCACATGAGTTCAAATGTGACCTCAGACACTTAACACTTCCTAGCTGTGTGACCCTGGGCAAATCATTTAACTCCACTTGCCTCAGCAAATGTATATATATATATATATATATATATATACATATACATACGCACACACATATACACACTTCAAGTGTCCCATATGTCTTATCAGAAAACTGGCCCTGGTTATTGTTTTCATGTTCTTTTAATTGAATACAAGCACTTGAGGGGAGTGAGACACCTCTTTTTCTATTTTCAGAGAATTGTATCTTTTTACTATTCCTCTCCCAACTTTGAAAGTTCCTAATGTTTCCTCCAATTAGAAATCAAATAGTACCCTGGATAATTGTTTTCTTTTAATTAATTGGTCTTATTTGACTAATTGTTATTAATGTATAAAAATGTGGTTTCCCATGTATTCAGGGTTCAGTGCCAAAGCTGAGGGGACCTGGAACAAATCTGTTAAGAAATCAGCATGTATTACCTAATATATGCTTAGAAGCTCAGAACTATATTTCCTCAATAATTTCATCTTTTATCTTTATAATTACACAGAACAAAGACTCAAAATCTTTTCCTTGCTCTGTTATCTCTCAAGGCAATAAGGATAGGATCAGCATTAAAAAATGGTAATTAATGGTATGTAATCTCAGGTATCTGAATCGTTCTTCTAGTAAATATAATCATGTTAATTTTTAAAAACATTAACTATGTTTATTCTTAATGTATATTCTTAGTAGTTATTTACCTCCATTTATCTCACCTGTTAAATTGGGGTGATAATAATAGCATCTACCTCCCAGGATTATTATAAGAATCAAATGAGATAATAAATATAAATCTTGTAATAAAGTACCTGGTACATCATAAACATTTTATAAATGTTAGTTTTTATTAAATATTATTATTATTAAATTTTTGTTATCATTTGAAAGGAAAGGTTATTCTGTAGAAAGAGCTCTAGATTTGGGGACAGAGAACCTGGGTTCAAATGCTAACTCAGATATCTACTGCCCTTCTAACCTTGGACTAGTCCCCACTCTAGGTATTAATTTCTTTTATATAACATAAGGATTTTATACTAAAGGACCTATCTCAAAATAGTCTTAGATTCAGAGGCAGAATGATGTATTGGGATGAGAAAGGGAAAAAGTGTACTTAGTGTATAAATGTGAGTTATTATGCTGGAGGAAAACTTAGAGACTGTTCATTCCAACCTGCTTCCTTTTAGAGATGTGGAAATTCAGGACCAGAGAGGTTGATTTGGTCAACATCACATGGGTCACCAGTAATGGAACCAAGATCAAATATAGGTTCTCTGTCTCCAAAGCCAGTGATCTCTGCCCCTGTACTCCTACCAATAGTCTAGGCTGTCTTTGCCTAACACAGGATATTCTTTAACTTTGCCATATCTTTTAAGGTGATTTTGAAATGTTACTCAATAACATTAAAAATCATAGAGCCGGCTTCCCCAAGATTCAAGCACGGCACTTCTAAGTTCCCTTGCTTTTGACAACTGGTTCCACCCCAGCCACTGCTCCATAACAGCAACCAGCCAAAAGCATAGATTGCTATTTTAGGAAAAGGTGTCAAGCAACTATACATGCTAAGACGCATTTTATTTTAATACCCTTGAACTTTATTATAAGGAAGCCATATTTGAGAACAAAGAAGTAAAATGAGGACAAAGTATACTTCTCAGAGGGATGAAGTCCCCTTCTTACCAGCACTAAAACCTTAAGTTTGAGATAAAACAAAGTTTTGCAAAAGCAAAGTTCTGCTGTTCATCTAAATTATTTCATTTTCAAAAACACTTCTAAGGAGTCTTATAACCAACCTTTACTCAACTTGTTAGTATGGCTTTGGAATGACATCACTTCACAACAAAAAGAAAATTTATGAATCTAAAAGACAGCTCACTTCCCCTGCTATTCCCTAAAATACTTCAAATCTTTAATCTTCATGCATTCACTTCAAGTGGGTAACAAAGTACTATAAAAAACAAGATTGTGTTATTATCCCACTTTTACCAGTAGGAAAACTGAGACAAAAAACACACTTGTTACTCAAATTTAGAAGTAAATTGGTACTACAACTACAATTGGGATTAAAAAAATTGTATGTGTGCATGTATCTTTTTCTACTGCTGCTACCTCCCCCTTTCCCAAAAATCACCAAATTTTACATCCAGAAAAGACTTTATAGATCTTCTAGTCCAACCTCATCAATTTAGAATGAAGAAACTGAGATAATAAGAGCTCACACGGTTAAATAATGTCAGAGCCTGGAAAAGGACCACAGAATTATGGACTATTAGAACTAAAGGGGACAGCAGAAATTCACCTTATTTTATACGTAAGGAAGCTGAGACTTGGAGTCCAAAGGCATATTATCAGTATATATCAGAGGCATAATTTGACTCTAGATCTTTGGCTCTCAGGCTCTCCACTAGTTTCACAAATTCTAGTTCAATGTCAGCCCCTGGTACTAGACTGCCTCCAGCTCATTTTTAACATACATGCAAGAACAGGTATATGCATAGAGGAATAATCCAACCTCTAATACTGGAAACAAAAGAAAAAAATGTGAAAGCACTTGCATGTTTTTTTGGGATAAGACTGTCCAAATATATGCCTTTTCTCTGAAAACAGTTATTCTGGGATATCTGATCACCAGTACAACACCTTTATCTTCTCACATCACTACAGTATTTTTTTTAAACATTTGAAACTGCATAATATATTATGCTCTAATATCTCTCTGCTCCAAATGCAGTAGAAAAACACCTACGTAGCATAAATCATACATGACAGCACATTAGGTCTTTTAAATAATGCCGTGAACACCAGAAGAAGTTTCTAGGAGCCTATTTTTCATGTTGTCTGGACTCTAGTTAAAGCTGGAGTACTTGTCTCCTGTTCCTTGAACCTCCTTCCATTATACACATCACCTGTCTACACATCAGCTGTACACATAAGGCCTCTGAGGCACCTTAGAAATGAGAATGTCCCACCCTTCCCCAGCTCTGACACAGCCACATAAAAGCAGTTCCACCTGGACAAATACAACACAAATACAATGACTACAATTGGGAAAAATCTTTTTTTTTTTTTTTTACCTGAGGGCAATGTCTTTCTGACTTAAAACCTTTCCAGTGTATTACTGATATCCTGCATAAAAATGCAAAAGGGAGGTTAGCAATTCCATATTCTCGTCCCTTCATTTTATCAATGAGGAAATTGAGACCCAAAAGCATGAACCAAATACTTTGTTTTCTACAAGATCTCCTTTCTGTATTCCCAGATATAAATACCCATACCTATTAGGAGTATGTGCCTTCTTACTAAGTATTCACTCATTATATTTCCCAATTTCATCCTATAAATAACATTGCCATAAGATAGCCCACAGGAGAACAATATCTCTGTCTGCCTCCTCAGCTCCCATCATAAAAAGATAAACCCATTGGGAGGAAACAGAATGAGCATCAACCTATCAAAAATGTCTGTCTTTCAATACAGATGCTACCGGGCATTTAAAGATCAGTGGTTTTCTTGTTATTGTTGTTGTTTGGCAAAAGGGGTACTCAAAAATTATTGCATATTCACAATAATAATTCCATTCAAGTTGTCTCTCTAGACCTATTTACAGGGAAATCCACTTACTCATAGCCTTCACCCCTTCTCATTACCAAGACGGCTCCCATGTATAAGTATGAACCCCTTTTCTAAATATCCTCAGGCTTAGCATTAAGTTCCCAGGCGTAACATTCCCATATAAACATAATACTTCCTTAATCACATCTTCCTACTTGTCGGCCTTCTAATCCTAATATGTCATCTTCCTAAGAGAATTCTTTCCTTGCAAATGTTCTCTGGAATCTCAAAAGAACAAGAAAGGAAACAGATTCTATATGAGGTTACTTCAAAGCTTATCATTTATGTCTTTTTTTTTTCTTTCTTTCCAGGTCCTTTAAAAAAAATAGCCCATGCAGGCTAAACTGTAAATAGTTCATTTTGGTAGCTTCAGATGTTATAGGCAATCAGATGTAAGTTTTGTTTTCGCAGACCCTCCTCACCTTAGCCACATTCACTATAAGGTTCATGGGTTGCTCAGAAATGATATGGGCTGCACAGAATGAATTTGCCACTTTTCTTGATGATTAGGTTGTAATTCAAGGGCAGTTGACCTTGGCAAAAGGGAATTAGCTATTTCTTTCTTTTTTTTCTGACTGGAATCTTTAAGTAGGAGAAGGGGGAAATTTGGCTTTTCAACTCGGTTTCAATGGGAAATGTGAAGCATCTTTTTTCCCATGGGCCATAGGCAAGAATCAATTTATCACATGAGACTGATTCTAAGGCTTTTCAGGATTCTGGGTTTCCACAAACACCAAGAGATAGAGATAACTGGGTCTGGGAAGTGATTTCTTTGCTAAAATGCATGAACTGAAAAGGATGGGAGGGCCATCAGAATGGGCAGATGACAAGCTACCCATGTCCTCTGTGCATTTCTCATTCTTGCCCATGTGTTTTAGTAAATCTCTGGAGCAAAGCTGAGATGAAACCAAACACCTCCCTTTTCCCTTTGCAGAGGTGGAGACTCATAGGTGTATTAACACTTTGGATATATTAACATGCTAGTTAGTTTTACTGAACTGTTTTTTTTTATTCTTTTCTTTAAAAAAAATCTTTGTACAAAGAATTCTCCAGGCAACTAGGTGGGCACAGTGCCAGGTCTGGAGTTAGGAAGATTCATTTTCTTGAATTCAAATCTAGCCTCAGATACTTACTAGCTAGTGGATGCTGACTAAGTCAGTTACTCTCTTTGCCTCAGTTCCTTATTTATAAACTGAGCTGGAGAAGGAAATGGCAAACTGCTCCATTATCTTTGACAAGAAAATCACAAAAAGGGGTCATGAAGGCTGAAAAGGAATGCACAATAACAAAGAATAGATGACTGCATCCGAAGAGGGATGAAGGAAAGTCACAGGCAAAAATATAAATAAAAATTAAACCCCTCCACAAAAGTCTGAGAGGATTTAATCAGTATGTTAGAGACCTTTCTATGGCTCTTCTAGCATTTTGTGGCTACCTAACATTCAGGCTCTCCAGCTACAATTCTTTGCTTATTATGTGCCTGGTAATTTCCTCTTCCTAAATGCCACATTTTGATGATGCTAGTTCTACCCATTCTCCTACAGGAACAGTCTCTGGCATCAGTACAAGGCTCTTTCTGGGAAGTGTCATAATCCAAATGAAGGGAGAATTAGTTCCAATGACAGGCTTCAGACTCGACTCCTGAGATAGAGTGGATGAGAAGGGGGCAGCCTGCACCAGTGGAAGCAAGAGAACACATACTCAGTTCAAATCAGAAGAGATGATTTGATTCCCAAATAAATCTTTTAGGTACAATTGAGCTCAAGCAGCACTTTTCTTCTTCAAATATGAAATTCTCCAAGTCTGACTGCTCCTTTCCACTGTGACTACCCCTGAACCTATTTTCTTTCCCTGCCAAATTGTGATGGTGCAATCAGTTCCCACTTTGGAGATGGCTGTGACCAAGAATAGGCAGGGGTCAAACCTGGCCTGGGAACATTTTGAATACATTATATCCATATATTCAATATATGCATACACATATCATTGCCTTGTTTGATTTGGAGACAAAGGGATACTATATTTTTAATATATGTTTGTTAAATATTTAATTTGTATTTATTTTGTATATATCTAATTTATATTGTATACTTAATATATTCATACACATTATATACATAAATTATTCATCAACACACTAGTATGTTATATATATTATATTAATATACATAAGAAAATATATAAAATATATTTCATATGTATTTGTTTTTATAGGTTTAATATTTTATGCATAAAATATATAAATATATTAAGTTTATTATATATACAATATTATATATTTATTTTGTATATGTTTATATATTATACATGTAATATATATTTATTTTGCATATATTAATATACTCTTAATATATAGAATTGCTATTGTTATTTCAGTCCTGTCTGGCTCTTTGTGATCCCTTCTGGATTTCCTGGTAAAGAGAGTGGATTGGTTTGCCTTTTCCTTCCCCAAGTAATTTTACAGATGAGAAAACTGAGGCAAACAGAGTAAAGTGGCTTGTTCAGGGTCACACAGCTTATAAGTGGCTGAGATCACATTTGAATTCAGATCTTCCCAGCTCCAATTCTTGAACTCTATGTATTGTGATACCTAGTTGCCCATATTTTAAAATACAGTATACATTTTAAATTCATTTTATCAATTTTAATGTATTCTTAATATTATAATATAATCTATTATCATATATAATACACAGGTTTTAAAATGTTACTTCTTTGTCTCAGAATAAACAAGGTATTGGCTCATGCCATTGCAGAAATCTAAATACCCAGAAAAAAAACATATTGAAGGATAAAGAGAAATCTTAACATGTTTTAAGTCAGACTCTCATTTACAATATTTGTCTTTTCTCTTTTAATGGTCACTTGATGACCATTCTATTATGTGTGCCCACTTCAAAAAGGAACAGCAGGAGGACATTGGAATCACTCCCACATGCACAAATGCTTTAAACAATTAGGAGAAAGAGTGGAACGTGGGTTGGGGAAGGAAGAAGAAGATTGTCTTTGACTGGGGCTCATCTCTGGAAAACAGGATGGAGAAAACAGATTGTTTCTTTTAGGTACAAGCGTCTGAATGTTTTCCTCACTACTAAAGTTTGACCCAAAATTGGCTGTTTTTGTCATCGTGTGAGTGGCAGTTCTGATATTCCAGGTATTCTCTAGAACACTTATTGCTATTCTGAAGCACTTGAGCAGTATAGATTCCCCCCAAATCATTTTATTAACTTCTAGTTACTCCCATCACTCTCTGTGTCATTTGTTAATTCAACACAACAGATGTTAGTCCATATGAGATCAGATTTAAAAATGCCTTCCTTTAAATCAGACAATAAATGCATGATTCTCATCCATTCCACTCTTAGATAACAGTTGCCTTTGCAACTTTGTCCCAAAAATATATTAACCCTTCTTGTCTGAGTGGGAAATGTAGATAAAAAAATTTATAAAAAAGTTGTATGTTTTCTGTTTCTTATATTATCATAGTATCCCACATATCCATCCCTTTCCCCTGAAGAATTCCCATCCCCATCTATGTACAACCATGGTGCATGATAAATGATACTTTGGTTTTTTTGAGAGAAGAAAAGAAAAAAATCAATATAACTGATTGATAAAATGAGAACATGCAAAAACAATATAGATTAAAATTAATAAAACTCTAATTCCTTCCTAGTCATCTAGCATACATCATTACTAGCTCGACATAAGTTGATATATATATATATATATATATATATATATATATATACACATATAATTTCCAAGAATAAAAAGAGCTCCCTTTGTGGTCCGTGGTCTGACTTCATGGGGAAGAGAGAAGCAGGCTGGGGCTGATCCCTAGGTAGAGCCTTTTCATATTTTGTTATATTTTAAATAGTTCCATTCCTCAAGCCTTAGGCTATCACCACTCTAATCTCTCTAGCTACCCTCCCATGTCACTAATATTCATTAACACTAAACCCTCTGCCTTACCCAATGACCCTTTCCTCCTGACTAGGTTTAGCTCCAGGATTTTTTCCCCTCTCTCATACATCTAGAGAAAAACCTTTTCTTGACCTTTCTATTATACTCACCCACGTTCTTATCTGCCTTCTCTTCCCCCATTGCCAAATTGTCTATATCTGATTACATCACTTCATCACCACTACTAGAGCCTTTCATTGGTAAGCATCACTCTCCCCAACCATTTTACAGAATTAGAATCCCTAACCACTGCAAAAGGAGTTTGGTCTATCAATATTTTTAAGAATTACCAATTCAATGGTTCTTTTTTTGTTTTTGTGGACCCCTTTGACAGTCTAATAAAGTCTAATGTGTACAATAAAATACATACGATTACAAGGAAAATCAATTATATTGAAATTATCAAAATCCATACACCTCAGGTTAATAATTTTATTACATGGCCAAAGAATGCTATTACCCAGAATTTAATATGTGTGGTACCTGGCACATAGTAAAAGTTAAGTAATTGCTTACTGACTGATAGGCTGAAATGTGAATAGACATCCTAGAGAGTTTTGTATATCCAGGATATAGAATAGACATGTAATGAGCAGGGTCCAGAGTTTAAAAGAAGAGCAGGCACGTGGATGGGTGGGTGAGAGAGAAATAGAATGAGAAAGTCTCCAATCTCAAACAAAAAGAAATTCACAGAAGTCTCTAATAAGGTAAGGTGGGAACAGGAACATGATCAAGGTACCCCAGCTTCTCTAGATGTCTTCTTCCCAGAATCTCTCTCTCTCTCCTGAAAGCTCTGAAGAGATCCTGGAATACCGTGTGTCCTCTCTGGAAGTTAGAAGTCCTATTCTATCGAGCTTTTGCCAACTCCATCCCAATGAAGACACGAAGCATCAAAAAATTATTCTCCACCAATGAAGAGAGTCTCATGCAAATAAGTTTGAGCCCTAAAAGATACATAAAGGATCTTTATAATCCACAACCAGTGAAAAAATATAATAATTGAATCAAATCATTTTAGAATTGGAAGATACTATAGAGATTAATCTAATTTCATAAGATCACAGATTTGGAGCTACAAGGGACAGCAGAGGTCCACTAACATAGATGATTTATATAATATATAATATTATTTTATAGGTGAGCAAATTGAGGCTCATACAATTTAAGTAGTTCTCATTGTTGTAGTGGTAGATATTCAATTATATCCAATTCCTTGAGACTCTTGGGGTTTTTCCTGGCAAAGATACTTCATGGTTTGTCATTTCCTTCTCCTGCTCATTTTACAGATGAGGAAACTGAGGCAAATTGGGTTAAGGGACTTGCTCAGGGTCACACAGCTAGGAAGTGCCTGAGAGCAAATTGAAACTTAGGAAAATGAGTTTTACTGACTTCAGATCTGGTGTTCTATATATGTGCCACCTTGCTGCATTTTCCCCACACAGTTCCACAAAAATTCCACACTATCTCACATCCCATTTAATTATTTTTATTAATAGCCTCTGCGGCCATGCTTCTACATTCTGTGTGAAGTAGATAATTCAGGCTCTAAACTCCTACCTTTTTACCTAAACTACAATAAAATTTCACTTAGATACCATTCATTTAGAACTGGTGGCAATTAAATTAGCCCCAGTCTGAAGTTTTTCTTAGCATTATTTATAGAAAAAATGTTTTTACTAAGTAAACAGAAAAAACAATTAAAGAAGGAAATATTTAACTACTAAAGAAAACAAATGATTTCCAAACACTTTAACAACAGCCTGAAACAATGTGTTCTAATTCTTAATGAATCTTTTCTATGCATCATATAACAAGCCCCGATATCTAGTTGACATATTTTCTAGCATTTCCATTTGATCTGCAAGAAAATTATAATAAAACTATATTCCTCTCCACATACAAGGCTATTTATTCTTAAGGTCAGTGTAAAGTCAACAAGCATTTACTAGGCACCTACTGTGTGTCAGGCACCGTGCTAAATGTACCTCCACCTCCACCATTTTTAATCAGAAAATTGGTCAAAATGAAGGAAGTCCAAAAGAAGCACCTTCTTTTTCACCCTGTCCCCAAGTCAGTGATCTCTCCCTCTCTCATCTGACCTCAAAATACATGATATATACCTGGTATATATCATGTCACTCACATCTACAGAATTGCAGGTATCCTGAAGACAGATAATATAATCCATTTTTCTTTATTTCTTTTCCAGAGATGAACACAGTACTTGGCACAGCAATGGTAGGATCTTAAAAAAATATTTGTTTAATGGATGTCTAAGTGGCAGTCCCATTTGGTGATGGGGAGGAGAAGAGGTCATAGCAAATATAACGACTCCATGCAGAGGAATTGTGAATGTATGTGGAGGAAGGAAGGTTTGCTAAAAGAAATGAGTTAAGCTAGCCTTTTCCCTTGTTGGCTATTTTCTTGAGCTTATTGGCCAGAAATTCAGTTATTCCTCATAATCTGGGGGAACTGTGTCAATATGGAAAAGCTGTGTTTACATTTTAAACATCTACCATTTTAGTCTGGGTTAAGGCAAAGGGGCACGGAATTATTATCCAGATAAATTGTTCAATTCAGGCTGGAAAGAGAAAACATCCTGCTTTGAGTTCAATAACAGAACTTGCAATCAAAGAGGATAAAGTAAAGTTATCTACAAGTAGAAAGCTCCACTCACCTGTTTCCACTCAACAATAACTTAGTTCCTCAGCCAAAACTTTTTAAAACCTGGCCTCAGTCCATTTTTTCCCCTTTCTTCTCTGTGAAAGTCATTTGAGAAAAATCTATTCTAGAGGTAGGAGTGAGAATGATTAAAACATATATTTTACATTGAAGTACTATAGCTGTTTTTGGCTTACAGTAACAAACACAACTCAAAATGTATTCAAAACACGTTTTGATTTTTAGTACAAAACTCAGACTTCCTTAAGGAACCACTGTCTAACTAGTTTAAAGGGGAATAAGTGTTTGGGTTTAGGTTTGTTTTTTTTTTTTTTTTTTTTTGAGTCATAAAGAACTAGAGCAATCACTTCTAAGTATATGCAATCAGCCTAATATTTTAGCAAGACCTCATTGTTATTACACATAATAAAAATGTTTCTATATTATTTTATCCTTCTATAAATAATTTTAAAATAGACATTTTGCCATTAGAGTCCTTAGCATAGCTGAGAGGGAAAAAAGACCTTTCTTCAATGCTTTATGGTCTAAATTAAACCAGCAAAATGAGTCACAATTTCCACTGGTGAGAGGTAATTAACATTTTACTTCAAATACAATGGGGGAGGGGCTAGAAGGGAAAGAAAATTAAAATAAATATTTACCCAAATTTTGTACCAGGATCCAAAACTTCACACTTTGCAGGAACCTTTGAAATGTGGTTATAGTTTTTTTTTAATGCCTTATTCTACCTCTTAGCATTGTCCTAGTACCAGTCCTAGACTTTAACCATTGGTCACCAAGACAACCTCCAACCTTTTAAATCAGACTTGCTTCTTAAACTTTTTCCACCTGTGACCCCTTTTTGCCTGAGAAATTTTTATGTGACCCTGGGTATATAGGTATATAAAACAGGTATATAGGGTATATATATATAGGTATATAGGGTATATAGGTATATAAAAAATATAAAAATATTTACTGATAATAAATCATAATTTCGTGACCCAACATTCAGTTACAAGACCCTTTAAAGGTCACAAACCACAGTTTAAGAAGCTGGGTTTTAAATAATGATTTCATGATCTACACACACATTTCTCTATTCAAGGAACAGTTTTCTTGGGTTTTGGGGGTTTTGTTTTTGTTTTTTGCATGAGACCTGATTAGATGTCATATTCTAGGTTTAGCTAAAGCTGAGGAGTTTGTTTCAGGTACAAAATCACAATTCTAAATATCCTTAAATTTAAGCTTCTCTAGCTTTGCTTCTTAGGAAGCCACATTCCAGGAGACAACACATGCCATATCTGCACATTTAAGTTTCTATGCGTTTATTTATAAGCCTAAATCCTAAAATTCTCTTTTAAGAAAAAGCTTTTCCTCAGGCAAGGTATGAAACCCCTTTAAGTCTTTAAAAATCACTTCAGTTTTCAGCTCTCAAAAACTGGTTAGCACTTAATACCAAATCATTGAAAAAAACATGTGCCAAATGGTAATGAAACACCCAAAAGTAGCCCCCTACTATTCTGCACAATTTAAAAGGAAACTAACTTTATTCTAATAGGAGGAATTCCCACTGCTAACCATTGAAAATCTCAGACTAAAAAGATGAGTCAAGGAAACAGCCAATGTACTTTCTATTAAGGAAAAGAATTCTTACTAAGATAAATACTCCTTAAATTGCTGCACTCTGAGATTCTCCCAACAAGGCAGGATTTCTATCCCTGATAAGACCCAGCAGTAATCAGCTAAGCAGACTTAATAAAGTCAGAGGGCTGGCTTGGGTTTTGAGGTGGGGGCAATGGTGATGTTGTTGGGGGGGGAAGTACATATGTGTGGGGGGATCAGTGTAAGTGTGCATGCTTTAAGTCCAAAAAAAAAGAAAGCCTTCTTGGTCCTTGGTTCTCACTCTACTATCCCTGTCCCAAAAATATGTCTGATGGGCGAAAGTAGAAGGCAATCTTCAACCTTGCCCATCAGCCTCCTTAGGCTGTTACAATCTGAGCCCGAATCACTAAGCAGGGACAACATCCATTACTGACATAAATTACATTTAATTGCACAGGAGCATGTGCAGAGTAAAAAACAGCACGTGTCTAATTGGTTTTGTAAGTCTGAGAAAAGATCCTGCTTTTTAACCCTTACTTTCCTCACATGGTATAATGAAAAGAATGCTGACTCAGGAGAAAGAGATCCTGAGTTCAAATGGTGCTGAGTCGTTAAGTCCCTTTTTCAGTTGTCTGACTCTTCGAAACTTCATTTAGAGTTTTCTTGGAAAAAATCTGGGAGTGCTGGGCCATTTCCTTCTCAAGCTCATTAAGCTTGAGGAAGGAAGCTGAGGAAACTGAGGCAGACAGGGTTAAATGTCTTGCCCAGTGTCACACAGCTAGTAAATGTCTAAGATCATTGCTATTACCTGAATTTTGTCTAAGAAGCTTCTGAAATATGATTAGTTTTATTACCTTCTATAACCTCCTAGCTTTGTCCTAGTACCAGTCCTTGGCTTTCCTTCATTCTCTTTTTTTTTAAGCTTTTTATTTTCAAAACATATGCACGGATAATTTTTCCACACTGACCTTTACATAGTCTTGTATTTCAGATTTTCCCCTCCTTTGCCTTCTTTCATTCTCAAAGAGGATCAATGACATCAGGAGAGTAATGTCTTGACTTGCAAGTAAATTGGATTTAAGTGAGACAGAGCTGTGCAAAATCATCTGCCTTATTCTCTCCTCCATAGTCATCCAGGTCCAGTGGCAAGACATAGGTCAGGATGACTGGCGATGATCCTGGATGCAGTGAGAGCCTTTGAAAGCTAATCTCTGAGACCATATTGGAACGCAGGAAGATGAGTCTTCCCGACTCTAAAGTCCTGTGTTCTCCCCACTATGACACCATCCAATTTGACCTTAAATCACTGAAAACTCGTTGGGTTTCTGTTTCCTTATCTGAAAAATAGAAGGGCTGCACTAGGGCAGCCCCTGAGATCCTTTCAAGTTCTACATCTATGATTCTCCTCCTGGCCTAGGTAGCTGTTCAAATACCTCAATCAAATACACAGATACAAATGGTGGATTCTCTTAGCTCTCAACATCAATAAGGTTTCCATCTGCCATCAGCTATTTTTATGCTCACTCACTATGGAAAGAAAAAAATATTTTTAAACAGTAACATAAACTGTACAGAGATTTTTAAATACTCTGGAAGGTGATATCCAGCAAAGGATAGACACAAAAAGGAGATATATCCCTTGCTCTATGGAAGGTGGAGGGCCTAAGGTACTGGAAAACAAGGACAGTCTGGTTATTTTCCACACAACCAAAAGATAATAACCTCCATGCACAAATGAATCCTGGGCTTTACAAACTTGTCAGAAGCATCAAAAAGCATTAGAGTAAACCACAGCCGATGGTTGTTTTATCCTCTACTTTGAAAGCTGCAGAGAGAAATGGAGCACCAATTTCTCAATACCGTGAAAGCACTGCCTTTTGTTAAGCTTCCTCATCTTTCCTTGTATGAGTCTCATTTTCCAAGTAGACTGTTCAGAGCACTGATCTTGAGGGTGAGGCTAGTCACAGAATTTTAGGATTAGAAAGAACCTTCAGAAATTAACCTTTTTGATTTCTTCTGGTAGAACTACCCTACATCAATCCCCCAAAAGATGAGTTACTTTGAAGGTCTCAATTTCTGTGACTACTTCCAATGTTTAAAAAACTCCCGTTTGGGAAATTCTGATCCTTAAATTAAGAAAAAACAGGATCACCATAAGGATTAACCTTATATGCCTACTTCCAGTGTTTAAAAAACTCCCTTTTGGGAAATTCTGATATTTAAACTAAGGAAAAACAATATTACTGGAAGGATTGGACTCAGAAGTATTTTTGGATATTTCTGCTGAGTACGCCAACCATCTACTATCCAGCTTTTCTTTTTTTTAAGGGAATGTATTCAGGAAGAAAGTAATAAGATAAATCTAGAAGTACTAATCAGTTGTTGACCTTCAAATTTCCATTTCTTTTCATACTGCCCAGATTAAGAGGTAAGTGTCTTTGATAACATGCCATTTTAACATCTGGATGCATAGGCCCATAGATGATTATAGCTCTATGTCACTCAACGAAATCACATCACACACCACTCAAGTGGAAAACTAGACTTAAAAAGGTTTTTTTAGGTTGAAATTGTGGTGGGAAAGTATGTTAGAAAGTAGATTCTAATCAACTTTGTTTGAAATAGAAGAAGGAACATGTCTATCATGGGTTTAATACAATTCTGGAAGTTACTGAATCATGGAATTTTAGAACTGAAAGGACCTTTAAGAACTAGATCCAGTCCACTCAATTTATAGACAAAAAAACTGATGTATAAGAGAAAGATCTTTTATCCTCAGTTCTGGAGTGGTTTTCTCATAGAAAAAAGGAGGAAAAGGAGGAGGAGGAAAAAGAGGAACAGAAAGGAGGAAGAAGAGGAAAAGGAGGAAGAGGAAGAGGAAAGGAAGGAGGATGATGAGGAGGAAAGGAGGAAGGAGAAGGAAGAAGAACAACAACAACAAATGGAACAAACATTTATTAAACATTTACTATGTATCAGGTATAGGATGTATTTTACAAATACATGTATGTGTATATATATATATATATATATATATATATATATATATTCATATATTATAGTTAGCCCTTATATACTGCTTTAAGATTTGCAGTTTTACATATATGATCTTATTTGATCCTCATATATTGTCCTTCATTATTCCTCTATACAAAATGAGTGTATATTGCTGGTAATTATTTTTCATTTGTGTTTCTTTGTGATATTATTGGCAAAGATACTGAGGCATTTTGCCATTTCCTTCTCCAGTTCATTTTACAGATGACAAAACTGAGGCAAACAGAATGAAGTGACTTACTTGCCCAGGTCACTAAGAAGTACTTAAGTCCTGATTCCAAGCTCAGCATTCTATACACTGCCAAACTTCCCAAATAAAGTGGATACAGTAATGTGCTTTAAGAATCTATACCTGAAACCAATTTTGTCCAAGTCTCAAAAAATGACTAAAATGATCACCAGGTCCAGGAACAAAAGAGAGCAAACTTTTAAACTGAAAAAAAAATCATATATCATTAAGAGCCAGAGGGGTCCTTATAAATATTCTTAGTACTACTGTCTCATTTTATAGATCAGGTTCAGAGAAGTTCTGAGCTATTTAGTGGTAGAGAATTAAATTAAATTAAACCCAGGTTTACTAATCCCTAGTCTTGTATTCTTTCCAGTATATCATTTATTGTTGTTGCTGTTGACTCATTTCAGTCTTTCCAACTCTTTGTGATCCTATTTGGGGTTTTCTTGGCAAAGAAATTGGAGTAGTTTGCCATTTCCTTTTCTAGTTCATTTTACAGATGAGGAAAGTGAGGTAATAGAGTGAAGTGACTTGCCTAGAGTCACACAGCCAGTAAGTCTGAAGGCAGATTAGAACTCAGGAAGATTAATCTATCTGACTCCATATTTAGCACACTGCATCATCTAGTCATCCTACTAATCAGTATACTATACTGCTTATCAATCAAGAAAACAAGCAGTAAAGTATATTTTTAGTCTTTTAAAATTGTGATCTGGTAAAAGGGCACTTAAAAAATGAAATCGTATATTTATCAGATTTCCTGTCCCAAACAATGAAAAATCCACTCATATACCTAACACAGCAGTAACATAATCAATAAGACAGATATGTCTATAGGTAATATATATATATATATATATATATATATATATATATATATATGACTGTCGATATTAAACAGAAATAAATGATAATATTTATTACTATTCACTTTAAACCATAGTTGAGTACAAACAAAAGGAGAGGGGGAAGGTTCAAAGGAGATTAATTCTAAAAAACAATGTTTAAAGGGGGAAAATGTCATGATGAGAAAATACAGAGTTTCAATCCAAAGAGCTTCTGTGAAAAACAGCTAATGCACTTGCTGTAGTAACCCAGGAAGGGCAGAGTTAAGGGAAAAAAACAGGTCTTCTGTCAGCACTCGACTTACCTCTTATACTAGGTGACTGTAGTAGAGAAAATGACAGGTAAAATCATCTATTCTTTTGACTTCCCTTAAAATTGCTACTTTAGGGAAAGCAAAGTGAACTACAGGATGATGATCAAAATCCATTTCCAGGACTAACTCTTTCCATTTCCCTACTTTCATTGATTTTTTTTAAAAGAAACCACTTTGCTATGTCTCAGTCAGTTTGGTTGTAAGGCACATCTTTTAATGTTCCTTATTGATTGAACTGCACACAGTTAATACTGGTGCAGAAAGTTTTGCTAAAGTGCATTTAATAATCTTTTAATTATTCATATAAGCCATGCAGCCCAGAGAAGCTTGAGATCAAAACTTGACCAATTAAAAAAAAAAACTCAATCCAATACCTAAATAACTATTCACAGTCCAGTGAGATACATAAGTGTCTTGTTTCAAAGAATAACAGAATGATAGAAAAGGACTAAGAGGTCACCTGATTTAATGCTCAGTTTTACAGAAGAAGAAAAAGTGGAATAAAGTTAATTTGGTCAAAGTAACACAGGTATGTGACACCTTACAAAAATTCAATGACCTAGATCTTTTTATATGGTGATTATTTATCAAATTATTGTCTACTAATGAATAATCATTTTCTCTGAGTGTGTAAACTACTCAAGTTTAGTCAAATCATGCAATGGAAGATTAGCTGCATATATCACTGTTCAGTGGCGTCCAATTCTTGGGATTTTCTTGACAGAAATCTGGAGTGATTTTCCATTTCCTTCTCTCTTTTATTTTATAGATGAAGGAGCTGAGGCAAACAGAGAAGTGACTTACCCAGGATCATACAGCTGGGAAGTATCTGAAGCCACATTTGAATTCAGGTCTCCACTCTATTGCACCACCTAGCTGTCCTAGTTTTTGTTTTGTATCCAAGAAATACCAAAGACTAAAGAAAATCCCCTCCTCTCCTTTCCCCCCAGACCAATTCTCTCCAGAAGAGAGCCACAGGCTCAGTTTGGGCACTGTAGTGAGAGGAGAGCCGTGTCTCACTCAATGCATGACTGCACACACATTTTTGTCTCTCTGATGGGGAAATGTTCTCTGCCCTACCTAGCCCCACTTTCTCTGTCACTATTCAAGATTGACTTCGGCAAATTACAAGGACTGAAAAACAGGGATGACTAGTCAGTGTCTACTCTGATTATATCACACAGACCTGGCCTAAATCAGACTTGTGTCTTTTAATTATGTAGGCAAAGTGATATAAATAAATAAATTTGAAGGAAAACACTGATGCATTGTTGGTGAAGTTGTGAACTAAACCAACCATTCTGGAGAACAATTTGGAACAGTGCCCAAAGGGCTATCAAACTGTGCATACCCTTTGTACCACTAATGGCTCTGTATCCCAAAGAGATCATAAAAAAAGGAAAAGGACCCAAATGTGCAAAAATGTTTGTGGCAGCCCTCTTTGTAGTGGCAAGGAACTGGAAATGGAGTGGAAGCCATCAACTGGGGAATAATTGAATAAGTTATTGCTCTATAAGAAATGAGCAGCAGATTGATTTTAGAAAAGCATAGAAAGAATTGATGCTAAATAAAGCGAGTAGAATCAAGAGATCGTTGTATACAGCAACAAGAAGACTATGTGATGATCCATTCTGATAGACGTGGCTCTTTTTAACAATGAAGTGATTCAAGGCAATTCCAATAGACTGGTGATGGAGACAGCCATCTGCATCCAGAGAGAGAAGTATGGAGATTGAATGTGGATCAAAAAATCATATTTTCACTTTTTGTTGTCACTGTTTTTTTTTCCTTTCTTGTGCTTTTTTCCTTTTTGAGCTGATATTTTTGCTCAGCATGACAAATATGGAAATATGTTTAGAAGAATTGCACAACTATTCAGTTGTTTCTTAGGAAGGGGATGGAGGAAAAAGGGGAGGAGAAGGAGAAAAATTTGAAACACAAGATTTTGCAAAGGTGAATGTCAAAAATACGATCTCTGAACATATTTGGAAAAAATAAAATACTATTCAAAAAAAGAAAAAGAAAAACAGTCTCTAAGTGTAAAGAGAGGTAGATGCTATGGTAGATAGAATGCTAGAGATGTAGTAAGGAAGATCTGGGTTCAAATACAGCCCCAAACATCCATTTAGCTAGGTTTGCCACCTTCAAAAAGTCATTTAACAATTCTCAACCTCAGTTTCCCCACATATAAAATGGGAGGGAAGTTCTTACCTCAAAAAATTATTGTAAAAACCAAATTAGATAATGAATGTAAAGAACTTTTAAACCTTTAAGCGCCATATAAATGCTGGCTATTTATCATTATCATCATCATCATCATCATCATCATCACTGAAAGCCACAGGTCTAGAAAGAAAACTTCCTTTCCAATAAATTCACCAAGAGTACATGTCTGAAGTCAGGGAACAGTGGTCCATCCATTCATTTTTCAGTAAGTAACCATTTATTAAGTACCTACCACGTTCTAGGCATTGTCCTAAGCATCTGTGATACAAAGAAAGGAAGAAAACAGACCCTGATCTCATAAAGCTTGTGATCTAATGAAATGATATTATTAATATGTTATCAATCAAATAATATAAAGGCAATTGGAGTCATTCTGATAGGCATGATTTTCACATCCAAAGTTAGCTATTAGAATTTTTGTCCAGAAGGTAAAATATGATGCTGAATGCTCTATAAAAAGACTGATATCAGAGTCTGCAACTGAGGGTCAGGAATTCCCTGGATAGATGAATTTCCCTACTCATATAAATGTTTACTGTTGTTGTTAAATTGTTTTTCAGTCATGTCTGACTCTTCATGACCCTATTTGGGGTTTTCTTGGCAAAGATAATGGAGTGATTTACCATTTCCTTCTCAAGTTTATATTACAGAAAAGGAAACTGAGGCAAATAAGGCAAATGACTTGTTCCGGCTCATACAATTAGGAAGTTTCTTATGGCCAAATTTGAACTCAAAAAGTCTCCCTGAATATGGCCCAGCCCTCTATCCATTGCACTACCTAGTAGCAACTCCCTCCTAGATTTCTGTAAATTAAGACTCACTCTTCTCCATATATACTGAATGTATTAGACTGGTTTATTAGAGAAGACTGTGATCCAGGGTTTATAGGTAGAGTGTCATATATTGATTATTCCTGTTATGGAATTCTATTAAGTAAGGGTAAAAATTATTCTTGCTTTTGTCTTATTGTTGAGCAAATTTATCATGTTTAAGAAGAGTCAATGTTATCATTATGAATGGTTTTGTATAAATAGGAGGACTATGTGGGACTTAGGACAAGTAGCAAAGTATGTTTCCCCCATATTAAAGTTAATCGTGGGATCCTGAGAAAGTTTAAGTTGTAGCCACGAAGTTGTTGCCATGTTTTGCCCTCCAAAATAGAAAAAAATACCCTGAAAAGACGTGCAAATAAAAGGATAAATTGGGGTGAATGAGCCAATACTGAGAAAAACAGGAAGAGAGAAGGGGTAAAGTCAGAGACAGAGAAAGGAGTACAGGGATGCCAGACTGGGTCCCATGCTTGGTCTACACAGGAAATGCAAGAAGACCTTCCTCTAGCCATGAGATTTAATAATCATTCCTATATCATATTAAAGACAAAAAATTAAATGATTTTCAGGAAAATGGAGGATCATATTTCATTCATTTGTCCTGGATATCCTTTGCAGCAATGTCTAAAAAACTCAGGCATATATATCTGCCATGGTTTAAGGCAGAATTTCTAGAGTAAATATTGTTCCAAAATGCCAAGGCTATATGTCATTTCCAATACCCTTTGGGTACAACATGGACAACTGATAACAACTAGACTTGCAAAATCTAAAAACAAATGCCTTTAAAAAATCTGACTAAAACCTCCATAATATCTCTGTACATAAAACTGACAGATATTAGCTGAATGATAACAGATGGGTAGATTTGGATCCTAACTCTGACACTTAAAAACTGTGATGTGGATGTGACTCTTAAATTCTACAAACTTAAATTTCTTCATCTATTTTTAAAAAGCAATAATATAAAGTTGTAATGAGAAAGGTGCTATATGAACTTTACAATGAAATAAAAATCTGAAAATTTTATCATTAAATAATGATATTTGGGGCAGTGAGGTAGCACCAGCCCTGAAGTCAGGAGGACTTGAGTTCAAATCTGACCTCAGACACTCAACACTTTGTAGTTGTGTGACCTTGGGCAAGTCACTTAGCCCCAATTGCAAAAGAGAAAGAAAGAAAGAAAGAAAGAAAGAAAGAAAGAAAGAAAGAAAGAAAGAAAGAAAGAAAGAAAGAAAGAAAGAAAGAAAGAAAGAAAGAAAGAAAGAAAGAAAGAAGGAGGAGGAGGGAGGGAGGGAGGGAGGGAGAAGAAAGAAAGAAAGAAAGAAAGAAAGAAAGAAAGAAAGAAAGAAAGAAAGAAAGAAGGAGGAGGAGGGAGGGAGGGAGGGAGGGAGGAAGGAAGGAAGGAAGGAAGGAAGGAAGGAAGGAAGGAAGGAAGGAAGGAAGGGAGGAAGAGAAGGAGAGACGGATGACTTCCATCAAATTTTAGAATGGCATAAAATAAGAAGGATCACAAATATACTTGGTGACAGAACCAGGATCAAAAAAATTTCAACAAGTAGGGATAACAGATGGAAGCCTATAAAATAAAATTTAATAAAGATAAATGCAAAGTCCTGTATATGGGCTTAAAAAATCCTTTTCTCAAGTACAATATGGGGCAAATGTGACCAGATAGCATTTCTTCTGAATAAAACCTTGTGATTTGAGTGGATTACAAACACAATTTGATTCAGTGTTGTGCTATAGCAACTGAAAGTTAAATTTATCTTAGGCTGAATTAGAGAGCTACTGTATAGAATGAGGGCATCCAGGCCAGAACAAATCTAAACTATTGTATTCAATTCTGGGCAACACATCATAAAAGGGATACAGACAAACTGAAATAATTTCAGAGGTGGAGGACAACCAAGAGAAGGAAATTTAAGCCATGTGATGATAAGTTAAAGATATTAAAATGTTTATCCTGGAGAAAGGAAGAACCCAGATCATGAAGCCATAAACTGTCTAATTCCTTGAAGAGTTTTCATGTAGGGGGAAAATGAAACTTATTCAATATAGTTCTAATGGACAAAACTGAGGGAGAAATTATTGAGCGACATGGAAGGGCAACTAAATGTGTGACCCTGGGCAAGTTAATTAACTCTGCCTCAATTTCCTCATCTATAAAATGAGCTAGAGAAGGAAATGACAAAACACTCCAGTATCTTTGCCAAGAAAACTGCAAATGGGGTCTTAATGAATGAACAACTATAGGGGGAAAATGCTGACTCAAATGAAGAATTTCCTAATTATTAGCATTGGAATAGGATGGTTTATGCATTACCAATTGGGTCTCATCACTAAGGTTCTTTCAAACCTAGGCAACCTCTTGTCAAGCTCATTGTAATTCATGCATAGCTATGCTGATAAATGTTTAATAGCTGGCCCTTCAGGGGAAAAAAAAGGTAACAAAATACATTTGAGTTTGATTTGCATTAATTAATATTTTTTCCTGTAACTTTCTTAAGTGTCGACAATCAACAAAACAATAAATAACAATAAATTAAGGAAGGAAGGAAGGAGGGAAGGAAGGAAGGAAGGAGGGAAGGAATATATATATATATATATAGCACTGGCCAATGGTCACACTCAAATTAGCACATCCCTGGATTCATGCCTCAAATTTTTTCTCACTTTCACTGAAATTCTAAGATTATTTAAGATTCTATGATATTCTTTGTGTAAGAACTTTTAAAAGGCTGTCATGATGGATAGAAAACCAATCTCAGCAACAGGAAGCCCAGAGTTCCAGATCTGCCTCTAATATACACTAGCTGTGTGATCCACAGGCAAGTAACTTAACTCTTCATTGCTCCCAGGAAACTCTCTAAAATTGTAAATCATAGAGCATCAATGAAGGAAGAACCCTCACTGGGGATTGTGTGTATATATAGACATAAACACCCCTCAGATGGGATATTGCTGAAAATCTCAGGAGCAAATGTGGACTACAGCAAATCACCTTGGGAAATGGAATTCCACCCAGCACATTGCCCTCTTGACTAGGGAACAAATGGTGAATAAACTCTAATTTGGGACTTGGGAGCTAGATTTCACAGTGCAGGGGGCTGGATTAGCAGGCTAAAATGAGATTTACAGCTGCCTAGAGGAGGACAGCAATAGTGACTGAGATACAGATTCCATCCCAATCCCCCAGAGAGAAAGGAAGATAGTGGGAC
Organism: Sarcophilus harrisii; assembly: GCF_902635505.1. Classification (NCBI taxonomy): domain Eukaryota; kingdom Metazoa; phylum Chordata; class Mammalia; order Dasyuromorphia; family Dasyuridae; genus Sarcophilus; species Sarcophilus harrisii. Next base: position 85,969,719 of record NC_045428.1, on the reverse strand, counting down.
ATACAAGAGAGGAGTAGATGGCTTTGAATAATGGCAGCACCTTTCCTGTGGAAGCTCATCCCCAATGAGGAATTAAACTTTCTTTAGCTCAGGTGTAGTTCATTCCTATTTAAAGGACTGCCCTTTTACTTTGCTCTGAACTTGGTTTCTTTAACTGATCTCATTTTAATTTCATAAACATCTGTACTTTACCCAGATACATATTTCCTTATGTGTACTAGTCTAAGTTATGTGTGGTGGAACAGCTCTGTTAACTCAGAAAACGGACCAGGAAAAAAGTTTTCAGTTTAGGGCTAAAGTCCTAAGGATCTTTGGTTATTATTAGAGCCTTTCTAACTAGGGCTACATTTGCTAGTTATTTTTTCTGTATTTTGATTACAATGTTTTAAGTTCTTTTACAAGGAAATTTGGGACATTCTACTTCCTAATCAATAAAAAGCCTAAACTTCTGATTGTAAACCTAACTGTGGTAGAGCTCATTAGGAATAACAGGAGCCTGTAACTAAATTTTATCTATCTTCCCATACACTGGAGGTACAACCAGTTTAGATGACAAGCTAAGTCTGATGTGGGCATTTATAACTGTCATCAAAACTAGTTATTTCCATAAAGAATATTATAAATACATTTTGACTTATATTTAAAATGTCAAAAGCCTTTCTATACATCTTTAGCTAAAGCAGATAGGTAAATATCTTTGAAGAAAAGCTATTCAGTTTTTTCCAGCTATAAGAACATTATATATTTTGTGCTAATTATGTTGTTTTGCAAGATAAATGTCTTCAAACATCTTTCACCCAAGTTCAAATTATATATGGTATGTGATTTAACCCAGATAAAAAAACCATCTTATAATTTAGATGAGAATATTCTTTAATTTGACTTTGACAAAGCAGACTTTAAAGTAAAAAAGCACACTTCCTCAGCACTTTACAAGTAAATGTAAAGCTAAAACACGCAGTAATTGTAAAGAAAAGGCACTGTGAGATTAAATGAACGGAGAAAAATCTATTAGATTTTTTTAAAAGAGTTGATTTTGAATAATAACAATTCCTTTTCTCTTATACCAAATATACAATTACAGGGAAAAGAGTTCTTAAATTACTAACTAAAAAGGATATATTGGTAAAAACAATATTTACCCTCACTGTTTAAATGACCCACTCTCAATCACATTTAAATAGAAACAATGTTTTCATTAACTCGTTTTCAAGGAGAATCTTCTTCAAAACAATAATCCTTTAATTGCATTTCATTACAAATGTTTTGGGGGAAAAGACATAAAGGGAATTGGTGTCAAACAGGCAACCCAATATGGCAGATAAATTTTTTAGGGTGTGTATATTTAATTCTTTGTTCCCAAGCAGTCTAGGCATAGTAAACATATGTTAAAAATGTCTATGTGATAGTAAGGAAAAAAAAATTGGGATTAGGTATCCAACTAAATTTTATTTGCTCCATGAGTATAATGACTATGTCTTATTTAAGCTTTTTAATCTCCCCTAATGCCTAGCACAGTACAATATAACATCATAAATTAAATAGGTGTTTAATAAAAGTTGGCTGGTTGATTGAATGAATGAATGAAGCAAAAGATCTTGGATCCCTCCTTGGCTCCATTACTTATTAGCCTGGAGTTCACCAGTTAATTTCTATAATCCCCAATTCTCTAACCTATAAAGTCAGAATAACAATTAACACCAGTCCTTTATAACTTGCAAGGATGATCACACTTTGAAAATGTTAAAGAGCTGGACAAACAATACAAAACATATCATTGAATTTTTCTGTTCCAGAATTATCTTATCATCTTCTACAAGATTCCATATTATAGTTCATTAGTCAATATTTCAAAGAATCAAAGCATCTTTAAGACTTTAAAGCAGGGGTCCTCAAACTTTTTAAATAGGGGGCCAGTTCATTGTCCCTCAGATTGTTGGAGGGCCAGACTATAGTAAAAACAAAAACTTTGTTTTGTGGGCCTTTAAATAAAGAAACTTCATAGCCCTGGGTGAGGGGGATAAACATCCTCAATAGCTGCATCTGGCCCAAAGGCTTTAGTTTGAGGACCCCTGCTTTAAAGGAACCTCTGAGACCGTCTCATTCTTAACTTTTTATGTACTTGAATCCATCACTTTCCTGATATTACTTGGATACCTTCTGGAAGTTGGAAAGATTCAAGTTCAAACTTAACCCCAGACACTTCCTAAGTGTATGATCCTAGGCAAGTCATTTAATTTGTCTTCCTCAGTTTCCTCAATTGTAAAATGGGGATGATAATAATATTTACTTCTTAGTGATTTTGTGAGAATCAAATGAAATGTTACTTGCAAAATACTTATCACAATGCTTGGCACATGGCACATAATAATCAAGAATGCTTATTTCCTTTTCCCCACTTCCTTAGATATATGGCTCCTCCACTATGATACCTGAACTTCTCATCCTATGGTACTTCTCAACTTCTCTTTCATCATATTACTTTTTTTAATTTCCTGATGCCCTGCCAAAATTTACCTGTCTCCCCTTACCTTAGAATTCTCAATCAGGTTTCAGGTAAATGCTCTGAAAAACTAATAGCAGCTAATATATTTTTGACTAGTAAATGTGAGTTCATCTATTGTCCTTCAAGGTATCGCATTTGTATTTCAAGGGATCTTCTGGGAAGCAAGTGCCTAAACCCAAAGAAATGATCAATTCTGAATGAGACACTATTAAGCAGGTGGGTCATTGTAAGCACCAGCTATCAGTCACATCAGACCTGACTTGTAAGTGCTGAAAATAGTCCCTGCTTTCAACACATTTGAAATAATCTGTAAGGAGGGACGTACACAGACATCTACATATTGCACTAGTGATAGCACTATGAAAGAAGACCACCTCAAGCTTACCCAGTTGCCCTTGGCTCTGTTTATATTATCTGAATAGAAAATCAGATAGTGTACCCCATGTGCTGGGCTCTATCCTGTTGAATATGGCACAAGTACCACAAATATCACAAATCCAATCTATGAGATTCTCAAGGGAACTATCTACCTGTCTTCCAAGCTTTGTCTGAAAATCAGTCCTATTCCGACATAGAAACAGAGACAGAGATAGAGATTTTACATAATTGTAAATAATCAAAGATATAAGAAGAAGAAAATATACATTGTGTCTGTGGTGACTGGTGTTAAAGCTAATCTGGAAAATTTTCATGGAGAAATATTTTACAAATCTTGAACAAAGTTGTCAGTCAATAGCTAGCAATCATATATTGGTATCCACCATGATATCATATATTGGTATCCACCATGAATTTGAAAAAGGGTTGGAAAAGTGGCTTTGTTGTGATATGTTTAATGGAAAGCAATAAAAAAATGTTAAATTATTAAAAGTTATTCATTCACTTTATTAATTCATTTGGCAGATATTAAAGAAGACCTACTATGGACAGCACTGGGCTGCATAAAATGTCACAGAATCCAATGATGTACAAACCAGGGTCCCATCATATTTGGAGGTTACAATATATTATAATATATTGTTCAGAGAATCATATATATTTGTCAAGAGCATTGAAGAGAGAATATGTGAATATAACAACATTAGTAATTCAACAAATATTACATGTAAGGCACTAGGCTTGGTAATATAGCTATAATTATGCTGAAATATGTTTAGAAGAATTGCACATGTTTAAGCTATATTAGATTTCTTGCTGTATAGGAGGAGAAAATTTTGTATCACATAGTTTTGCAAAAGTGAATATTGAAAACTATCTTTGCATGTATTTAGAAAAATAAAAAGCTATTATTTTTTAAAAGCATGGTTCCTACCACCTTAAGGGATAAAAGTTAGTTCAAAGAAGAGGGAGATTACTGCTGAACAGAGAGTCAGAAAAGGCTATATAAAGAGATGGAATTGTAAAAGTTCCTTAAAGGATCTCACACAAGGTACTTATAAAATAGTTAAAAGAAGCAATACAAGGAGACTCTCAAGATCTCTCTGAAGAAATTTGGTATTGATTATGACACATGGGAGACAGCCTGGAACAAGATACAGTAGAATCGTATGCCTGTACCAAAAAAACTCCAAAACACTATGCTCTGAGACTAAAGCAGAATTATGGCACATCAAAAGAAATATTAGATGTACAAATTTAAAGACATTTCCCTCCCAAACCCTAGACTTGTATTCAACTAACCCTAATCCCAAATGTTTCTCAAATCTAAACTCCAAAATCTAACCTAACCCTAAAATCTAACAACAACGATTCTAACCCTAAATGCCTCCTGATTCTAACCCTAAACCTAAATGCTCCTCAGTTCCTGATTTTAACCCCAACCCTATCCTAAATGCCTCACAACTCTAACATTAACCCTAAAGTCTGAGTCCTGACTCTAACCTTAATCCTAACCCTTACCCTATCCCAAGTCTTACCCTAACCCTAACCCAACATTGTGTTCCATCTAAGATAGAGTCTTCCAAGTTCATATTGTTCTGATCAGCAACATCTGGACACACTATACATTAACCCCCAACGTTATGACATCATTTCATTCCTCCTCAAGCAAGAAGGACAAACATCAAAGTATTGGCAGAAAATGAAAGACAGATCTGAACAATGCAGGCGGAGGAGAACTTTCTAAAGAGAGATAACAGTTTGATAAAAAAACAAAAAGATGAGAATAGTGTGTGTTAGGTTATAAGAAAGACAAATGATTCAATATGGTTAAACTATGGGGAGAAGAAGAATAGTAAGAAACAAGACAAAAATTTAGGTTAGGGATAAAATGCAGAGGGCTTTAAATCCCAAACAAAACCTAGTTCCTCTGGTTGTATTGACAAAAATCAGGGCTTAACAATTACCTTCCCACCTAAACCTTGGTCAGTGAAAAAAGTGAATTCTGAAATATGAGAGTATATCTTAACGAATTAAAAGATTCAAAACATGGCTAGAAGCTATAAATAAATAGGAAACACAAGATATCAGTATTGAAACAGAGAATCTACTGTCTTCCCAGTGGGAGAAGCTAAGGGAAAAGTTTAAATGGTCAAAAGAATGTGGGAATAAGAGGATTTGGCCCAACCTCAGCCACTTTATTGATTCACACTCTATCTCTGCTTTAGCCTGTCAGCACATTCAACTCTATACACAGACCCTTTAAAATAATACAATATATGACATTTTTACTGAAAGATCAGAAAGTACTTTGACTCTATTAACTCGGCAACTCTCAGAAGCACTCTTTGTATGAAATTTTCTAATGAGGGCTACTGGGAGGTTTCAGGCATCTGTCCCAAAGCCCCATTCCAGATGCTTGAAAGGATAGTCCAGACAAAACTCAAAAGACCCTTATTATTGCATGGGAGAAAAGGCCGAGCAATCCTACTCTTCCTTGAAGAGATTTAATCTGACTTCTCTTGCCTCAAGTGAGGTTCCTCATACGCTTAAAGTGGGGAGAAGACTGAAACATATAGATAGGAAATGAGAATGAAAAAGAATCATTTTTCTCTCACCCAGTCACGCAAAAAGATGCTTTGCCTCTGAGTGCTAGTAACTTTTCCAATCCCTTTCATGCTAGTCAGCATTTCCATATCAACTGACATTTATTGAGTGGCCACAGGGTGCATGGTGCATACTAGGCACCAGATGTACTAGCTGGCTAGCAATCCTTGCAACCGAAAGTGCAGGGCTTTGGGGCTGCCCAGAAAATCATGCTCCAGAGTGCCCTGAATTGGCTTTGATAGTTTTTTTATGCAGATAGATCTAGAAGGCTCCTGCCAGTATCACAAATGAGCACCTCAGGTCATTCTTTTAGTGAACTGCCAGGCAGTGAAAGAGCTGTATGGCTAAGCCCTAGAGACAGCCAGAGGAATGGATGCTGAGATACAAGGACAGAGACTTCCAAAGGGTCACAAAGAATGTTATAAATCTGCCCCAAGGATTTGGTGATGAGACAGAGACTAAGTGAAACTGTAGGAAAGACAGTTAAAGATATATTAGTTGAAGAATGCATGTGCATTAAGTGCTAAGAAATATATATATATATAAACAACCCACATATAAATACCTAGACCATTTGCTTCAATTAAGCCTAAGCTACGGGAATATGAACTTTAATATTTCCTCACTGGAAGGCTATGCCAGTGCTTTCACCATTATTAAAGTGTGTTTATACAGGGTCTGGCTTTCCATCTATTATGGAAAAATTACATCTTGCCAACAGCATAGCAGTGGCCTACACACAGTAAATCCTCCACTGACCTTGAACCCAAAAGAAAGCAAATAATCACTCTCCTTGGTGCTGAACTGCCTAAATAATGCACTGTGTAAACTTCTGTGAATATAAATTACATCTAAAATGCATCTCAGCATTTATGGATTACCAACAGAGTACAAGTTTATCCAGAAAGCAATGTTTATAGAGGCAATGTAGAGTCAATTCTCAGAGAGAAATGGGAAAGAACTCCCTCACAAATAATTACTATTTATTTATTAAGCACTAACAGTATGGCTGCTGAAGCTTGATTATACCACAGGAAGAGATGTAAGGACTAGTCTCCTTGGCAGCCCTTAAAGAGAATGTGAAGAGTCTTTCACAAGACTGAAGAGAACAGAAGCTCCAGCTTATCTTTCTGAGAACAGCCAAGACAACAGCAAGAAGAGACTTAAATGGGAGGGTGCACAGGAGCCAATATTAACTGAGGGAGACAAGGAAAAAAGAAACTAAATTGGAGGATCGTGGAGAATTATTCAGAAAAGCATCTGGAGTATGAAGAGAAATCCCAGGAACGATGTTTTAGAATAGTAAAAAACCTTGACAGGAATTTTGAAAAATAAAAGAGAAAGAGGAAATTAAAAGCAAAAAATAATGTTGTGAATTGGAAATGAAATTTAGAGGAGGAAGAGAAAGTGAAACTCCATCTCTGATGTGCCTTAAGTAAATCAATTTCCTCAAAAGCCATTCACCTGATACTAGTCCCCTCACTTTTTGCATTGTCTGAACCTGCCACTCTAGTTTGACTGCCCTTAAACAGAAAAACTGCTATTGAAGTTTTAGATTCCAGTCTATTCTACAGAACAGACAGAAATATCCCTGAGATCTGGAAGATCTAGAATAGTTCTGTTGTTTTGCTCTCCCTACCAACTTCATGTAGCAAGGAAAAGTTAATAACAGAAAGGGTCTAAAGCAATACATAACTAGTAATACTAAAAGCTGTATAAAATTAATAGCTTGATCTTTGGAACTATTTTTTTTTATTCTTTAGATTTGAATTTCAAAAAGATCACCTTATAAAGATCAAAAAAATAAAATAACAAAATGCATCTAGAAGAACAAAAGGTTGAGAATCTCAAGGGAAATAATTAAAAGGGAAGATAGAAGGGATCTTAGCAGCACCAAATTTCAATATATATTATAAATTGGTAATTACTGAAACTATTTGGTTCAAGAATAAAGAAGGTCAGTAAAACAGTTTAGGTACACAATATACAGAAACAAAGTAGCATAATATTTAATAAATTAAATATCCCAACTCCTGCCCATTCTAAAATAGGCAAAGTTTTTACTATTCAATAAAAACTGCCTGGAAAACTAGAAAACAGCCTTACTAAAATTAGGTTTATACCAATATCTCACACTATATACCAATAAGTTCAAATAAATTCATTATTTCAACTATAAAGGTCAAAATGCAAACAAATTAGAGAAGGAAATAAGTAAATGCCTATCATAACTAAGGACAGGATAAGATTTAATGACCAGACAAAAAAAGAGGATAATAAAAGATTATTTTTAATTTCAAAAACATAAAAATAAAGATTTTACACAACAAAATTGATGCAATTAAAATCAGAAGGAAAATAGTTAAGTTACTGGAAGAAGATGGAATCTTTTAAAAAAGTTTTTCAATAAAAGTTTGATACCAAAAATATAAAAGGAAACTGGACATTTCTTCACACACAAAACAAATAATATGAACAAATATTTCTCAAAGTTAAAAAAAAATCTAAGCTATTAACAGACATGAAAAAACTACTCTAAAACACTAATAATTAGAGAAGTATAAATTAAAATAACTCTGACATTCCACTTTATATCAATCAAATTGACAAAAAATAACATAGGAAAGTAACTTTTTGAAGGACCTATGGGAAAACTGGCTCACTATTGATAAATCTGTGAATTTTTGAAACCAATTTCGAACTATACTCCAAAAGTCTGTGTGTACCCTTTGATCTAATAATAGAAACTAATATGCCTATCTCCCAAAAAGATCAAAGAAAGAGAAAAAGGACTCATATGTTTAAAAGTATTTATAGCAATTATTTTCAGAGAACAAGAAATTAAGGAGATGTTGAAGAATGATTGATGAATGGGTTAGTGATGTAATGGAAATGACCAAAGGAATGGTTTCAGACAAATCTTGTTACATCAGTATGAAATGATGCAGACTAAAGTGATCAAAACTAGGAGAACAATTTATATAATGACAACATTGTAAAATAAAACAATTAAAAAAATTTTTTAAATACCATTAAGTGGTCAATGCTATGAACAACCATGATTTCAGAGTATTGAAACTGAAGCATGCTATCTATCTCCTGGCACTGAAGTGATGAATTCAAGATACAGAACATAGCCAGTGTGGAAATGTGTTTTGCTTGATTATTTGTTTGATAAGAGGGTCCTGTTTTGCTTTCTTTTAAGGGGAGGCAGGGGATCACAAGGGAGCAGAGCTAGTAATAGGGCTATCAAAGTGGAAAAAAAGAAAGAAGAAAATAAAAAAGATGGTCACTGAAGCATTTTTAAATGCATAGCAAAGAACAGAAGAAAGGTCAGTAGTAAACATAGTCATGCCAGACAGCTTTGAAAAAACATGTTGAATTTTTGTATACTTGGAAGGAGAAGCAAACTAGAAAACTCTTTTACAAATTCATAGCTGCTCTTTTTCTAGTTTGCTTTATAGATGGAAATGCTTGTTGTACTTGGTGTTTGCTAAATTCAATTTTTTAAAGAGATCAATATCAAGCTCCCCACCACCACTTTTGAGTTATGTCCCTACAGAGAGGATTTTATAGAATTTCATGGACAAGAGTCACAAAAGATGAAATAGATGGGTTATAATCTTTACCCATGGAGGTTGTACAGACATAACTTAGATCACAGATAAAAATATTGAAATGAGTGAGAGAAGCGCTACAGAATATTATACTATATTATAGATGCATGGGCTCAATTAGCCCACAAGCTTGGGCAGAAACTATAATACATGAATGCCAGTTAGCATGGTGTATTGGTAAGAGTAATTACAAGATCTAAATTTGAATCTGAGCTCTTCCCTATTTTTTCATCAGCAAAATGGGACTGATGATACTTAAACTTCCACTCACAAGGTTGCTGTAAGGAAAAGTGATTCATAAACTTTAAGGCACTAAATAAATGCTGTTCATAAGTCAGAGGCTAAAGCTTAATAATGTAGATAGCTGGACAGGCCTGGAGGTCCCAAATAAAGATTATTTTTCATTTGGAGAAGACAGAGATTAAATAACAATCCAGATCACACAGTACAGTGATCCAAAGAAGAAACAGCCTTCCTTCAATACAGTGAAACCTCTCACTTGAAATGTGTTACAATTATAGACAAGCTCTATATGCTTTTTCTAATTGTATAAAGTGTTTAAAGTAACCTCATTTTGATATTTAAAATATACTATTACATAAGAGTTATTTAGATGTCTAAGATTTATAGTCCCTTACTTCATTTTATTTATATTAATACTTTTTATGCTTTTAAGAGAAAATAGGAGGTCTAGTAGGCAGGGAATATGCTATTTTAATTAGTGAAGTTTTGTCATTGAAAAAAATAGCTTTACTATTTTTTAAATATCAAAAACATCAAAATAAAAGTCAACAAGTAAGAGTCAGTAGGAGAAAGTGCTGTTAAATTTTGATTAATATTTTAGGGGTAAAGTAGGGTGGGAACAAAGAGTAAATGCAGCTAAAATTCTTTGCAAGATGATCTGACACTAATAACATACTAGAATCTCTGTACACCAGAATTATGTAGATATCATAAGGAGAGAAGCTATTTGTTGTTGTTTTTGCAATTCAAGGGTATGTGTAGGCTTCTGGTTTTTTCCATTTTGACACAGGTGCATGGAGACGAGCCTCTGTGGTATAGACAGCATGACACAGAAGGAACTATGGAAATGGAGTGCTTGGTGACACCAGGAATAGCTACGTCAGGAGGAGCTGCTATGATGGGGAACACACCTGTTTCCCAGCAGGGACCAGCCTTGCTCCTTACATGGCAATTAGCAGGGCCTGGATTAATTTAAAATTTAAACCAACTAGTGATCTCTGAGAATGTGACTAATGTTATTTTCTGAACTAATAACAATAAAAACAGTAATAATGGCAACAATAAGCACTTTCAGGCAGCTCTGTCCACCTTTAAGACAGCTAGGCAATCAGTAAGTAAACAATTAAACTTCACTGTAACCTTATGAAGCAAATAAAGATACTCTTACCACCATGATTACTGTATTATTGCTCTGTGTTTCTATATATGCATGTTCACTTTAAGGAACCTAAGGTATTTGATATGGCCACTAATTTGCGAGTAAAACAACTTTTAAATATTAAAGTAAAATAAAGATGAAACATCTACAAGTAAGCGTAATATATTATGATAATTCTCATCACCCCATCCATCCTGAATTCCCACCAAAAATAAAATAAGTTTATAAGTCAAAACTCAAAAATGGGTACCAGATTTTGCATGGTAATAGAGGTAAAGATGGTTTAGTCCTTCCCCAAAAGCACACAGAGATGTCCCTTTGGAGACATATTTTCCTAACACACTGGGAATATCTTATTATTCCCAGAAAATCTCTTTTCTCTGCCGGGAAAATAAAATCTTGAACTCTCTGGGGTTGGTAAGCCATGAATTATTAGGCAGAGAAGAAATGCTCACAATGGAATAGATATAAATGGGACATACTCAAAGGGCTTGGGTCTTTATTTTCTTCATTTGCTTCAGTGCTTGTTTCTAAATTGCTTCCATCTCCTAATGATATCAAGAATGATTTTTCATAACAACTCAAGATTTACAAAGCACTTTCTTTACTATGTGAATTGGGAGATTCAAATATTATTATACCTCTTTTATAAATAACAAATTAAAAAATTTAATTAAAATAAAAAAAAACTCAATTCACTTCTGCAAATTCCTATAAAATACCTACTATGTGAAAGGCATTATATTTCAAGAAACTAAGAACACTTCTGGATAATCAGTGAATACACAAAATAATTTTTCCCAAAATTTCAATAAATACTTCAATAAACATTCATTAATAACCAAGTAAAGACAATATCATAGAGATAAAAAAAGAGTATCCAGAAAAATAGGTATTCTGCAAAATGCTATGGAGAAATGAAGAGGAATGAGATTTAAAGAAAAGTTATCCATCAAATTTGTCAAGTAAGAGATCACTGTCAACTTTGGAGAGAACAATTTTGGTAGAGTAATGAGCTCAGAAGCCAGACTGTGCAGGGTTTAAAAGTGAGAGACCACAATCTGTTGTCATTCCATCTCCCCCTCTGCTTTCCTTTTTCTTTATCCACACCATAACCCTCATTCTCTTCACTACTATATTCTTTCCCAGATCATTACACTGCACTATCCACACTCTCCTCCTCCCTTTCCCATCCTGACCCCTTGGGTGATCCAATTCAACTCTCTTCTCCCAGGTTCCTTGCCGCCCTTATTCGATAGCTGATCTTGTCCTGCTAAACTTCAGTCTTGAATTACTCTCATTATCCTCTGCTATCACATTTCTTTATTCCTCCTCAGACCTTCTAAAACTTCCCCTCCTTATCCTCTCAGCCTCTCATTTCACTGAAGTTTTGAAGACATTCATTGAGAGTTTCTTCTTCTTTCTTCTTCCTCAGCTCACATTACCCAGATGTCTTCTGCCAGTGTTTCTTCCTTCACTCCCATGAAAATGAAGGCATTCTCCTTGCCAAAGCTTACTACTTTACATAGAGAAATGGTCCCATTCCAAACCATCTTTTCCAACAGACTGGCCCCTCTATCGTATTATCTTAAATCTCTTATTTTCTCCTGGCTATACTTCCTATTTGCTATAAACATTCCTATACTTTTCCCATCCTCAAAAAACTCTCACTTGATCTGTTCATTACCATTAGCTATCATCCCATATCTTTTCTTCTTTCTGTGGCCAAGGTGCATCCACTTCCTTTCATTTTATTCTCGTAATTCTCTGTACTCTGGCTTCTAACTTGATCATTTAAAACTCCTCTCTCTCCAAAGTTACTAATGGTTTCTCAATTGCCAAATCTGATGACCTTTTCTCAGAACTTCTCCTCCTTGACTTCTCTCTATACCTTTTGTCACTTCTGGTTACCCTCTTCTCCTTGATACTCTTTTCTCTCTAGGTTTCCATGACATTACCCCTCCCCAGTTGTCCTCCTATCTTCCTGACTGCCCTTTTTCAATCTTCTTTGTAAGATCTTCATCCAGGTTATGCATAATAATTATGGATGTCTCACAAGGCTTTGTCCTGGGCCTTCTTCTCGTTATCCACTATCAATTCCCACATAATTGATTACCATCTCTCTGCTGATGATTGACAGATCAATTTATCCAAACCTAATCTCCTATACTTCAGATTCACACCTGAAGTTTAACTTGTCCCAAACTGAATTTATTTTCTTTCCCAAAAAACTCTCCCCTTTCCAAACTTCCCCTTATTATGGTTTGGGAAAGTGGTATAAAACACTTCATTGGAACTTCTGAGTGCAACTGGAAACAAACTAAAATGTAATTGGGTAATATTTAACAAATAAAAATATAATAAAGTATAGATAACATTTTCAAAAATCAGGATTTATTGATATGTTCTGTTTCTTTTATCACCCGTCTCCAGAATCAAACCTAACATCTTCTGTTTGGCATTCAAAATCATACCCCTCACTACCAGATCTCCTCCTAATTCTCCACTTTACATTTTTTTTTTACTTTTACTTTAACTTTTTTTTTTTTTAACTTTACTTGTCCCTATGGACTCTGCAATTCAGTGACATTTGCTTCCTTGTATCTTCACACAAGATGTGTCATCACCTGATTCAAGGCATGTCACAGGCTCTCCTGTGTCTCAAATTCTCTCCTTCATATCCATTTCTCAGATTTTCTAGTTTCCTTCAAACACCACCTAAAATGTCATTTTCCACTCCTGATACACATAAATGCTAGTGCCTTCCCTCCATTGGTTCGTTTAAATTTATCTTGCCTATATCTTGCTTATACATATGTGTTTTCATGTCATCTTTCCTATTAGCTTGTGAATTTCTAGAGACCAAGGACTGTGTTTTGCTTTTCTTTTTATCTCTAACATTTTGCATAGAGCCAGGCACATAGGAAGCACTATTAAATGTTTACTGACTGAACAGGTAAAAGCAATGTACTTTGATGAAAGGAGTTCCCACACTTGAAATTATTCACAATGAAGTCACAAATCCTTTGAATATATGCACATAGAGAAAAAACGTGAAAGAAAAGGAAAAAGTGGAGTCATTTCTGGTTAGGGGAACCCTGGAATGGGTCATGGAAGAGATGATATATAAGCTGTATCTTTAAAGGAAGGGGAGGATTTCAACATGTAGAGATAGGAAGGAACCATCTTGCAAACAAAGGAGATGACAAAAGGTCAAATGGGATGGAATGCATTCAGAAAATGACAAGCCATCCAGTTAGCTACTTTGCATTTATATAGCTTATTTACTAATGGGATCTAAAAGCTTTTTACTGAATTTATTTCATTTATTCTCTCAACCCTACACTAAACTCTTACTCCAGTGCATCAGCATGTTAAAGAAATAAGCCCAGGTTCTTTTAAGATTTGGCCAACAGAGTGAACAGTCTGGCAAGCCCTACCAAGATGAAAAGATGGTAATTATTGCCAAACAAAAAAAAAATGTATAACGGTTTCCTGAGGATCAGCCTAGTTTATTTGAAGAAGCTCATCACAAGAGGATTGGTCACCAAGCAATGACTTTTTTAACCATAGCAACTCACTAAGATTATTCTACATATTATATGTATGGTTTGGATCTGCATTTGTGGAGGATGTAGCTATATTATCAAAATAATGGATCTTTGAAATACTTAAGTTTTCTTTCAACATTTCTATGAGACAACTATGAGACTTTTCATTTTGTTGGTAAACTAAGCTATGAAAGGTTAAGTGAGCTGTCCAGGGCAAAGCAAAATGTCAGATTTGAAGCTGTCTTCTTGTCTTCTGTTACTTGGGTCCTCTCCAAACGACAATGCTATCAAAATGGAAATGCCTAAATAATGACTACCTCATTTTCCTCCAATATAATGTGGAGCTGAGCTGAGGAAAAATAGTCTCTGAGAAAGCAAAACAAACAATATCAACCACAAAAATGGAAGACATTTTCAGTAAACATTTAAAATGTAGTTATTTGTACAACTGAAGATTCTCAATGCTTAACCCAAAAGCTAAGTCATTCATAAAGTGGGCTGTTTCTGGGGGCATGATATATATACCATGACCTTTTATAAAGCTGTTCATTTTCAACGAAACTATTGGCATAATTATATTCCAAATATTACCATCCCTTTCAATACCTATGTTCTGTATGAATTTTGCCCATAACATGTTAGCTCCCATTTTCCTGGATGAATTTCATTCTCTTAGTATCTGTCTATACTTGTAATTCAAAAGGGGAAGAGCTTTAGCATACTTTTTGTTCTTTATCTGTATCTTCTATATCCCTATGTATAAAATGAGATTCTTTTTAACAAACATTTGAAAATTTTCACAATGCTCATTCTTCCATAAATGAATTCTATTGCTCCATCTCCATTCCTAAATTTTGAACTAAACTTTTGAACTCTGAGACAAAGAGAGATTAAATGACTTGCCCAAAAAGTCAGCAGCAAAACTGGGAACAAAAACATTCTTAAACCTCTCTTCTACCATAAGCATGTTCAGTCATGCTGGTTCTCCTTGCAAATTTAATTAGCATGCTCTTTTTCTCTCTTCCTTCTACACCATTGAGGAAGATGTCAAATAAAACTGGACTTAACATGGCTTATCATGCATTGTGGGTAAAGACATGATACTTAAAGTGCATGAATGTATCTATGATGGATATGACTGTTGAGTTATATCTGGAGGGAGAGCTCAGTGTTGGCAAAAATCTGAGGAATTCATCTGGCAACATCTTGCTTAAGTAAGAAAACCATAAATTACAGTTGCCCAGGAGCAGCTTAAACATAGTTACTGATTCTTTTCTTTTTTCACCCTATTTTGTTCTCCATTTGAAAGCTGAGATAAATGTAAACCGCAGATAGAGCCATCTCCACTATTGCCAACCCACCATTTTCCTTTTTTGTCCTTATGCTGTCACTAGACTACTCAGATGTGAAGACAAAAATGTCTAAGGAGTGGAATTTATATATTTTTTTTACTTTATAACAATATTTAGGGTCTTAATTACTTAGAATAAATGAGGATAAGATAAGCTAAATTGACAGATAATTCCCAAACTTCATTTTGGCCATCAAAAGTTCAAATTCTTTATCTACTAAATTTACTATTTTACTAACCATAGATTCAAATATGAATATCACTGTCAACTTCCATACTTCTTATATATTTGAATTGGTGATGCTCATAGCGGAAATGGAAGGGCAAAAAAGAATATACACACTTGTGTATGTATGTATTTGTATGTATATATGTATGTTAACATATTAACAGGTCGTGTTAACTAACCTTGTAAGTTTGGAATAATTGCTTAACCTTTTAATACTAACTTACTTTCATGAGTGAAACACATATACTATAGATCTCCATCCATTCAAGTCACTAACCTCCCATTAGATTGTGAGTTCCTTAAGGATAGGGACTGCCTCTTGTCTTTCTTTGTATCACCCAGAGCTTAGTCCAGTGTCTGGCATATCATAGGTGCTTAATAAATGTTTACTGACTGAGTGACCTAAGCTAGAAGACATTTCAAGAAAAATTGTGGTCCAGGGAAGGGAAAAACTCTAAGTTCTATAGAAAGCACACAAAACTCATATCCAGGGTATTTTTGTAGAATTTTAATTTAATATATACACAGTTTATATTGTATAATAGTAAGAGCTTGGAATTTGAAGCTGCCAAATCATATAATTTTAGTCAGGATGAACCACAGAGGTCACAAAGTTTGATTCCTCTCTTACAGAATCATGACCTTCATGAGTTGAAATGGTCAAAGATATTCATCACCTAGTGGCCAGCACACTAATGATAAGCATCTCCAGACTTAGACTGGGCATAAGATTGCTATTTGTAGTCTTTCAAGATTGGTAAAACAATCAAGACTTGAGTTTCCACTAGCATAGCTTTTAAGAATTCAGGATCATCTCCATGGAAATAGAACTTTAGCATACTATTAGAGATGACTAAGGATGGGAGGAACCCCTATGGCTGGGGAATTGGAGAACAGATGTGAATCAGCATAACTCCAAAAGCCAGGAAGTTCTGTAAAAGTGTCTGTTTTCCCATTTCAAAAAGTAAACCTTAAGTGTAATTTGGACATGTAACAGATACAGTAAAACCCTCTCCACTAAGTGAAGAAAAGTAAGTCTGAATGAATGGTCTCATTGTGGAAGGCAGGGGAAAAGGAAGGGTATCTGGTTACTTACAAGATTTGGGTTCAAGTTTTGGTTTTGCTGGACCTGTACATCTAGAATAATTATTTAACCTCTTAGTACTTACTTGCCCTCACCTGTAAAATAAATATACACTATAGATCTCCACCTAATTAACTAATCACCTTTGTGATTTTGAGCTTCTGTAAGGTAGAGATTGCCTTTGGTCTTTCTTTGGCTCCTCAGAGATAACCTCAGTGCTTGGTACATAGTAGGCCCTTAAAAAAAGTTCTACAGAATGAGTAGCCTAAATCAGAAAGCATATTAAGAAAAGCTCAGTTGTATTAAGTTGAAGTCATCCTTATTTTGTAGTCAAGAGGTAACAAAACTTGGAAAAAGTACAACAAGCTAGAATAAAAAACATTCCATTTACTCTATGTGGGTCTCGGTTTCCTCACCTATTATTATGGACTTTCTGAGATTATGAATATACTCAGAATTGCCCCAATTCCCAATGCATAATATCCCCAATCTCTGATGCTGTGAATAATAACAGTTCACATTTATAAAGTACTTTAAGGTTACAAAGTGCTCACACCACATCATTCACATGAGGTCAGCCATTCAAATAATATCCTACAGAAGAGAAGACAGATTAAGAATCCCAGCTCCTCTACTAACTACTGAATATCACCTCAGGACATCCACTTCCTTCTCTTGGTCTCAGCTTCCCTCGTCTATAAAAGGAGCCTAAAGGAAGGTTAGTCTTCTCAATCTGTGATCCAAGGAAGTAGATTAAAATTCTGGAGGTTCCAGAAGTCCTACAGAAATGGAAATTCAACATCATTCCCTTGTGATTCATTCCAGTTTTTAAATAAAAGCTGCATCCCTGATGCAACAAAGTGCACACAGAAGCATTCTAATTCTACAGATAGGGAGATGGAGGAACAAGATTTGATGTTAACATATCCCAAACCTAGTCCAACATTTTCAGTATTTTGTTGAGAGAAAAATCCGAAACTCCCAACCTCTTCATCAAGAAAATAGATACCTTTCATGAAACAAATTATTTCCAAACATAAAAATTGAAATATTTTGAGTAGCAGAGAATATGATTTATTTTCCCCAAAAAATTTTGTAAAAGAAAACTTTGCTTGAGTAAAGGTTTTTTATCATATTTCAACTCCTACCATCCTCACAAACCCAGTGGAGAAAATACTCCCTTGTCATTGCACAATCAGGAGCCATTCTAATTACAAAGGAAATACTTTATTTCAAATCACGAAAAGAATTAGACTTGATCTTGTTGTTAGCAGGGGCTGTGCAGACAGCAACATTTACTGTGAAATGTAAAGAAAGATTACGGCTGATTTGAAAGGGGATTGTGTAACTCTAGTTAAAGAGTAACTTTAGAAGATTATTTTCAATTACTGAGATAACATCATGGCTCTTCTCAGGGAAAAAAAAGGAAGGTTTGTTCTTTATACCACATACAGTGCAGGAAAGCTACCCAAATGGCCACTTTCAAGAAATAGTATCAACCTGCAACTAATATGCTTTAATTCCACTTTACCTTTCTTTCTTTGTGTGATTTTTCAATTATTTCTAATATTTTCTTTGTTATTCCACTCCCTCCCTGAAAAAAAAAAACAATAAAACAGGACTTTTATCCAGAAGTTTGCATCCTACCACTCTTAAGATAGCTATGATAATATATACTTTCAGATTTAACACTACAAATTGATATAGTTTGTGATCTTTCAAAATCACTGTTGGCAGATATGGAATAATAGGAAAATCATGCCCAGCCAATGAAACAACCATTCTTGAGCAGGCAGAGTACATCCTTAAGGATTTAAGGTACTCAGATGTTGTATATGCCGGATTGATTTATGGATAGCAATCTCTCCATAGATTTTTGAACGGACGAGTGGGGCAAATTGTCTCTTTGGAAGGACACTAGGTAAAAGGATTATTTTTTTTAAAAAGATAAGCTTTTAAAACTTAAGCCTCTGATTATCTTAACCCTTAGACAGCCTGTGCTATGAATTAATCAAATAATTAATGGTACACTACAAACCATTCCCCTAAATAATCTCAAAACTTATTGTCAGTACCATAGCCAAGCAAATCAAGCACTTACAGACCCAGAAAAGTTTTTTAAAAAACTGTTGTTTTTTAAATGCTCTCTTGTACTTCTACAATTTATAAATACTTGAAATGCATTCATAAAGTCAAGTATATATTGGAGTTATAGTTTTCCTCTTCATCACTGGTAAAAAGAGTACTTCTCTGCACCAAAAAAAGGATGGTTTTGGGGAAGGGGGAATACACTTAGCTCTCTAAGACTTTCAGGACACCCAATGTGTTTACTTATACACATATGTCTTATGTGTGTGTTTATACATATATCTACATATATGTGTACATATATCTATATATTCTGATATATAGATATTTAGACATATATAATAGTGTTTAAATCCTCTTTATGAGACATTCTTCTATTAAACTGCTTTCTTCCCCCCAAAAATTAGACAATGTGTTTTAGCCTTCAGTTCCCTTTCTGTTTCTATCTTGCTGTTTCAAAACATTATTAACACTACATTGCACTGGAGGAACAAGTCCAGAAATGTCCTCGGTGGTTCAGTCATCTCTCTGGAGAGAGGAAGATAACTGAGGGAATTTGAAGGTGAGCAACAAAGGTGATAATGATCTCATATTACAGCTATAGAGTAAATTGAAGATTTAGATGTTAAACATTTCTCTCCAAAGTCTGCCCCATCAGTAACCCTCCCTTACTATGAATATGTATTTTCTATGTTTGTATGGGGTTGCTTAGACTTACCGAAAAATTATAAAAATTCTCTCATATTTCCAGTTGTCTCTGTGCAGAACATCATAGCAATAATAAATCCCATGGCAATGGATATCATTGGCCAGAATAATAACAACACTGGTGTCATTCGTTCCTTTCATTTTTATTCTAACCTGCTTTTTCATAGTCAGACTTCTGGGCTGACCTCATTTTTTTCAGTGCCTAGACTCCTAGCCCAGTGCTAATTTGCATGACCAAAATAATAAAAATTAAACTTTAGTTTCTCCCATCTACAAACCAAAGAGCTTGAAAATTCTTTCTTGTTAATTTTCTGTTAGTGACCAAAACAGAACAAATTATGTCTAAGTCCTAACAGTCTCATTGTTCAGAAGAACTAGACAGACCTATTTTCAGTATTTTCAATGGAAAACTAGGTAGGCACAATGTCAACAAAGAATCCTGAAAAAGAATGAAAATAATTTAGTCTTGAGCAAGAAGGATAGGATCTGTCTCCATATAAAAGATAAAAAGGATATTCCAGCTGCAAATTATCACAAGCTAGTTGGCCCATCATCTGCCTTGATGCAGCTGTTTCCGACTCTTAGTTCACCCAGAAAAATTCATGCTCTCACAGTGCCAAAATGAATATTTCTCTTAAAAATAATTTTAAAAATCCACCCCATTGAAAATAATTCTCTAATCTACATCCTTTCAATAGAACTGAAGTGCACTTCACCAACACAGTACACAGGCATCTTGAATTAGCGGGAAACTATTTTTAACACATGAAGGATAAGATATGAAATTAGTTTCACGGGGAATGAGAACCTTGGAGATTATTTACTTTGCCTTAATTACTTTGACTCACCACTAATTTAGCTTTCCTAGGGTACTAAATATTTCATGCTAAGATTTTAAGACCGAAGAGACAAGAGCATAGATTTGGAACATTTAGGGGTTTATAGTAGCACTTATAAATAACACGATGGAGCAAATGTCACCATTGGCTTCCCAAGCCAACTCATGGACAGATTACTGGATTGACTTTTTAGCCACCTTTTTCTCTTGGTGTTGGCAGTCCCAAGTCAAGACTCCCTGCCCTGAGGAAGCAAGTAGCCAAACTTTATCCAGCTCATTTTACTAGGCAGCCAATCACATCCCCAATGCTAAGGTACTTGTCAAATGGATCAAATTCCTCAATAGCCTCAAGACAAGGAAGTAAAAACTTGAGTTAATCATTAAACAAAAGCTTCTAGTGAATACAGCCATTGGGTAATGAAGGTAACTAAGGAACCAATAAAACAGATATTCTTATAACCAGCTCATTAAAACATCAATGGGAAAAGATAAATTTGGTGTCCACTGAGGTACTTAAAGTAAGTGATGTCTGTCATATTGAGCTGGACAATTGACAATCATAAGTCTGACTACCATGGCTCTTAACCAGATACCCACTGACATATAAAAGAAAACACAGACAGTAGAAAGACTGTCAGCAGGAAACCATGTCGCTCTCTCTACTTGCTGCCAAATTTGATGGAACCACAAGGACTTCTCAATCTTTCTGCTTCCTCCACTTCTTTGTGACATTGGTGAATTAGAGGGACAGAAGAAGCAGAAAAGACATCTGAGTTTTCTCTTGGTCCCACATAGACAGAATTCATCCTTGCAATGATATTTGAAGTATCCAGGTCTATCTTATTTTATGTCACAATGGGCTTCAAATTTCACATCCAGTTCTAATTTTTTTCTCGTTTGAGCAGAGAGGTAGTATGGCATTGTGGATACAGTGTTGGGCTTGAGGTCAGAAAGACAGAGTTCAAATCCTGCCTTTGACATCAGCTAACTGTGAGTCAATCGACTGCATGACTCATAATTTCTCTGAATGTCAAGCAACTCTCCAAAACCTGTGTACTACTAAGTGACAAACAAGTGCAATCGGCTTTGGCAGAGGAAGTTGCACTCTGAGAGCATCACACTTTTGATATATGGATGGATGTGTGTAGGTGTCAAAAACCAAAAACTCTAGTTCCTTTTTTGTTCTACCATTTTTCTAATTGAATAGATGTCTACCTTCCTAATATGGCTACCCTATAAAAGAACACCACCAGCTAAAAGGTGCCTCCAGTGCTTTGAAAAAAAAAAGGATACCATCCCTTGCCTACTTTGTAGCTAAATCTTCTAGCCCTAGAGTATCTGCTTCCCTTCCACAGCTAGCTCCTTTCTAATATCATAAGAATTAATTAGGTTTCTATAGTGCTTTTAATTCTTCAAAGCACTTTTATATCTACTATTTAATTTAATCTTGTCTCTTTTCACTTGCCTCAGCCCTTTACTATGTTTCTCATGCCTATGAAACACCTGAGTTTCAGGGCAATTTCCTCCAAAAAAAAAAAAAAAAAGTATCTTCTCAGCTTCCCT
This sequence comes from Sarcophilus harrisii, assembly GCF_902635505.1. Taxonomy (NCBI): domain Eukaryota; kingdom Metazoa; phylum Chordata; class Mammalia; order Dasyuromorphia; family Dasyuridae; genus Sarcophilus; species Sarcophilus harrisii. The sequence goes on along the minus strand of NC_045428.1, from coordinate 85,947,797 downwards.
GGATAAATCCTATTCTGGTATGCTAATGCTCCATGTATGTCTCTTTTGGTCCATACATACTTTTTTTTTGTCTTTTCTGACTGCATATCTCACTTTTAAGCTCTTCAATATTATTTCCCATAATTACTGGGAGCAGTTTATTCTCCTTTAGTAACATTCATTAAAAGTGCTGAATAAAACCTGTCATTACATCAACACTCTGAATTATTCCAGTCATTATTACTATTTAAAATCTCTTCCTAGTTTTCTGGGACATTGATGCATTGTTGGTGGAGTTGTGAACGAATCCAACCATTTGGAGAGTAGTTTGGAACTATGCTCAAAAAGTTATCAAACTGTGCATACCCTTTGATCCAGCAGTGTTACTACTGGGATTATATCCCAAAGAGATTATAAAGAAGGGAAAGGGACCTGTATGTGCACGAATGTTTGTGGCAGCCCTATTTGTAGTGGCTAAAAACTGGAAACTGAATGGATGTCCATCAGTTGGAGAATGGCTGAATAAATTATGGTATATGAATATTATGGAATATTACTGTTCTGTAAGAAATGACCGACAGGATAATTTCAGAAAGGCCTGGAGAGACTTACACGAACTAATGCTGAGTGAAATGAGCAGGACCAGGAGATCATTATATACTTCAACAACAATAGTATATGATGACCAGTTCTGATGGACCAGGCCATCCTCAGCAACGAGATCAACCAAATCATTTCCAAAGGAGCAGTAATGAACTGAACCAGCTATGCCCAGAAAAAGAACTCTGGGAGATGACTAAAAACCATTACATTGAATTCCCAATCCCTATATTTATGCACACCTGCATTTTTGATTTCCTTCACAAGCTAATTGTACAATATTTCAGAGTCTGATTCTTTTTGTACAGCAAAATAACGTTTTGGTCATGTATACTTATTGTGTATCTAATTTATATTTTAATATATTTAACATACTGGTCATCCTGCCATCTAGGGGAGGGGGTGGGGGTAAGAGGTGAAAAATTGGAACAAGAGGTTTGGCAATTGTTAATGCTGTAAAGTTACCCATGCATATATCCTGTAAATAAAAGGCTATTAAAAAAATAAATAAATAAAATAAAATAAAATAAAATCTCTTTCTAGTTTTCAATGAAAGTTATAGGATTCAAAGGGATATGAAACCCAGAACAGTGGAATAATTGTTCTTCCATCATTCCATTATTGAATGGCAGAACCTTCCATTTGAAGCCATGTCTCCTAAATCCTAACCCAGGACCCTTCTCCTTGCTTCTCTATATGACAATTTCTACCCATACCAATTGAAACTACCATAGCAAATAAACTTTCTAACCTATGAAATATATTTCCTCCCCAACCCTATGATACAGAACCCCCCAGTGAATGCCCCTGTCACATACCTAGCAAAGATAGTCAAGACAGGTGTTCCCTGTGCCACCTCCATAGAATGCTGAGTCCAAGCTATTTGCTGCTCAGAAATCGAGAATGACAAAGATCCAGAAACATTCAAGTAAAGGGAACATAAGGAATGCTAATGCCAATCATCACACAGTGCTTCACTCTACTCTTCATTTTGCATAATGAGGTAACTATATGGCAATATGTGGAGTAACGGTAAGTTCCCAGATTTGGGTACCTCAGTGTATATTTAAGAGAACGGGAGATGGGTAACAAATCAGAGATCCTCTTCACAAGTTAAACCACAACTGAGGATATATTCCTCTCCCTTCTTTCCTCTTTTCTTTCCTATTCTACCTGGGGCACTTAAAGCTATAAGTTATGATTTAATATTGAAGCCTTCTCAACTATTGTTAATAGATTTTTTTAATATTAGAAGAATTAGAACAACTATAATTTATTTAATTTTTATATCTTTTGTACAGATTCCTAATATTTCCTTTCAGTAGACCACAATTATTACATTTTTTTATTCTTTCTACTTCTTTCTTTCTCCCCAAATCCAGTTAGATTCTTTACCGATTTACTTACTGTTATGTAGAATTGAAGAAGTTTGAACTACCAAGCTTCCTGTTTTAACTCCTACCTGCTCAAATAATTACTCCAATAATAAGGTAACCTCTTCATCAAATTTTTTTTAATATCAGTCACCCAAATCTGGCTCTCTTTTATCTCCCTCCAGCCCTACCTGCCCAGTACTAATCTGGACTTCCTGACTGCTCCTACAATTCAAGTGAGATAGGAGTCTCCAACTGTTTCTTATGGTGAAATGGAGAACCACTAAGACTTACCAGCTCACTGCATTACATCTTAAGATCATCCAGGTTTTGCCATCTGCCCCTCTCTTTATGCCTTCCAAAATCCTAGTGCTGTCATCCCTGGCTCTACCATGTATCTGGCCACTACACCTTAGGAATTTCAGACCTTGCCATCTGCCCTGCAGTTGAACTGTCTTTTGTGTGGCTCCCTATTGCCTCCAGGAACAAACACAAAATTCTCTGTTTGGCATTCAAAGTTCTTTATAAAATAGCTCCTTCCTACCTTTCCAGTCTTCTTACTCCCTATCAAAATATTCTTCAGTCCAATGACACTGGCTTTTTAGCTGTTCCACAAACAAGACACTCCATCTCTTGGTCCAGGTATTTTCTCTGACTGTCCCCATACCTGTAATGTTCTTCCTCTTTTGTTTTATTGTCCTCCTTGGTTTCCTTTAAATCCCAAATTCAATCTCACCCTCTCTAAGACATTTTCCTTTACCCCTCTTGATTCCAGTGTTTCTGTCTTTTAATTATTTCCTATTAGTTCTATACATAGCTTATTTCCCATTTATTCTGTGCATAGCCTTGTATAGAATTCTTTGCATGTTTTCTCCCCCATTAGATAGTAAATTTCTTGAGGACAGGGACTATCTTTTGTCTCTTTTTGTATATTCTGCATTTATCACAGCACCTGATTCTAAGCAGGCACTTAATAAATGTTTGATTGATTGACATTTTATCTGCCCCAATTACAGCATGAGTTACTTCAGAATGGATTGTCTCATCTTTTCTATTTGTACTTAGTAAAGTACCTTGTGCCATAATGAGCTTAATAACCTGCTTTTTAAAATCCATTTACTCGTAATGCACGAGAATATAGGATCTTAGAACTTGGAGGGATCTTAGTGATAATTTAACCTAATTCTCACATTTGACAAGGGAGGTTACAGTGACAAAACAAATTGTTTTATTTTTGGAACTATTTCTTCTGTATCTTTTCATACACAGCACCAAGCTTGATAAGCACTTTAATAAAAAAAAATAAAAAAAAAAAAAAACAAACCTTGTTAAATTCAAGGGAATTTCCCAAGGTCATAAAGTTAGCTAGAGATAGCTTCCCTTTTGTTTGGGTTCCATGCATTGGGAGACAGGACATTGTTCTTTATAAAGCTCAGGAATTGCTTTGCTACTATGTAGTGAGTATTTAAAATTCGTTAGCTGTTTCCTTATATAACCTCTGGGCCACCTGGATACAATAGCACAAAAGGTACACTTAATCCATCTTCACATCCTGGTGGTTTTTGAGAAATGACAATGGCACTTTCTCTTTCTCTTTTCCCTTTTTAACTTAACTCAACATGTTTCAACACAAGTTTTCTGATCAAGATGTCCCCAACTAGTATTTAACATCTTCATACCAAAGAATTCCATGCTAATTTTTTTTTAGGAATAAATTTGATTGGTTTTGCCTCAAAACCAATTCCCAAGTAAAACATGCCTGAAAAGGAAAAAGAATGCTAAAGCTAACTGTGCCTTGAAAATAGGATTTTATAATGAAACTCCATGGTTAATCTATGGAATGCTACTTTAAACCTTGGATTTATACAGGATGAAGAAAAAGAAGCCAGAACTCTATGTGTATCTTTTCCAAAGCAATGGCAAGTCTGTGTACTCAAACTGTACCTTTTTCTACAAGGGTTGAATGTTTCAGATTCCTGGAATAAAAGCTAGGAAAAAAGAGGGAGAGAGAGAGAAAGAAGAAAATAGATTCAGAGTGATAAATGAAGACTTGATGTGGTATTTGTTACAAATGGGGGGAGAGGAAAGCTGGTGGCAGAGGGGGATGTTTGCTTTATGTGGGTTTGGTTTGGCTTTTTGTTGCTGTAGGGGCACGAGCAGGAGAGAGGAAAGGTTTAACATTGAAGAAGATGCAAGCCATACGTCATTAATAGTTTAATCTTTGATTACCTGTTGATAATTACCTTTGAAATAACACTACTAAGAAGACAGAATTCAGAAGAAAATTCTAGCCTTTTTTTTTTAACAAGACACTTTGGATTATTTGCTTGACTTGCTTCCTTCCTTTCCTGTATATCACCTCCCAAAAACAAAACAAAACAAAACAAAAAAACAGAAAAGTGTGCTAAATGGATTGTTGGTGGAATTGTAAATTAGTACAATTTTGAAAAAGTAATGTCATCCAAATCATCATCCGATGAGTATAAATGATATAATCCCTACATCTTCTCATCTGATAAAAAGTTGGAATAGGTTGTTTGCAGAGACAAGAATGATTATAGTGAATAGGAAAATAATTAGATAGTTTAAAAAGCGGTGTATATTAGGGTCTGCAAAGACCCAAAGATCCCACTACCCCAAGAAGGCAACTGATAAGAAAGTCTCTATATATACCAGAATATTTATAGTAGCACTTTCTGGTAACTAGAAACAAAGTAATGGAATATTACTGTGCTACAAGAAAGATATACATGAACTGATACAGAATATAGTATGCAGAGTCAAGAAAACAATATGCACAATGACTACAACTTAAATGGAAAGAACAACAAAACAATCCAAATTGAATGATGCAAAATTACAAAAATAGATAAATAAAGAGAAAAAAAGAAGACAACTACCTTCATGTCCCCGTTTTAATAAAAGTCTGTAAGTGTAAAAAAATTGCATATTTTCTCTTTTTTTGGGGGGGTATAATGACTGATTTTGCTGATTCTTCTCCCCCCCTTTTTTCTTTTAAAAATATTCTTTATTGTATAAAATGATTTTCTAGGAGGGTAAAGGAAGATTGATGCTGGGGAAATTTTAGGAAATATAAAAACAAAAGACTAATAGACTTTATTTAAAAAGAAAAGTAACATGCAAGGTACATACAATATTTTCAGCAGCATACTATAGTAGAAAAATCACTGGAATGAGAATAGGCCTATTGGTTCTAATATTAACATTGCCACTAAATGGTTACAAAACCTTGAGCAAGTCACTCTATGAACCTCAGATACTTCATCTATAAATTGGATGATAATATATATAATTCTTGCCTCACCATATTACTATAAAAGCCAAATAAGTTAGCTTAATACAAAGTCCCATTCCAAGTTTAATGATTTCATAGTGCTGGACTCTCCATTCTTTAAGACTATGCCAACTGACTACAATTCCTGGCAAATCTTTCTACTATGCTGGAAGGACTTCCAATGTGATCTAGTAACAGATCATATCTGCTTTCTAAGGACCAGACCAGAAAAAATCAGAAAGGTTCTTTACCAGTGTGTTGGCCAATTGCTGACACATTCTTGGGCCATAGCAAGATATTTTTGAAAAAATGACCACTGGTAGGTAACTCTTTGAAATGGAAGGCCAGCATAATCATTCACTCGTGTGACCATGAGAGAGTCCAAAATCCATTTCTCAAAATAGCTGTGCAAATCAAAAAGTTGTTTCTTAAAATAATCAAGTGATTCAAGGAGCAGAATCAAATGACTGGAGCTAAATGGAAGACATAGCACATATCAATGAATCTATAGAACTAATCATGAAATTAATAGACATATTCAAAAGCCAAGTCCTAACAAATCCTGTAGAAATTTCCAGATGATTTTTTTGGAAAGTTGAAACATTAAAAAATAACGGATTATCAAAAATGATACAGGTAAGAAATACAAGCCTTTCATTATTCTTTCTAGAGATAGGAACTTTGAGTCTTTTCCTTCAATGCTAAGCTTCTAGAAACCCAACAAACTATTTTTTTTACAACAAAACAGAGTAATAATTACATCTGTATTCTAAAACATGGTACACTGTATAAGTAAATGGAAATAGAACTAAATAAAAGTGGGAAAACAGTTAAATTACACCAAATATGCACATAAAATGTTCATGCTGAAGGATAAGCATTTTTGAGGGCATTAAGGAATAAGTTCTCAATAATTTCAAAGATCTAAAAGCCTTGGTGAAATATCATAGGTCCCATACTAGTTGGAAGTAATTATTACAAAATAATGACTAAGAAAATAACAACTATTAACTTACATGTCTATTTTTCTATTTGCTCAGAATCATCAGAATATTCTACATGCCATCTACATAGTGTTTTTATTTCCTATTTTTTTTAAAGAATTATTTCAGATTTTCATTTTGTTATATATTGCTGGCTAAAGACATAAATTATTGAAGTAAGTTCGGTAGTTATGGATAAGAATAAATAAACTTTTGGAATCAAATCTGAAAACTCCTTTTTTTCTGATAATGTGGTAGATAGATTTTTCACTAAGAGTTAAAGCACTGCTACCGATTACTAGAGCAACTTAAAAGCAAACTGGAAAAAGATAAATTGAAAAGAAAAATATGTGGTGAGGAATAATTGATTAGGATACAAGATATCTAACAAGTATTACTAAAGAAAGCAATGAAAAAGTGATGGGGCTACTACAAATTCACATTATCAAAAACAAACTAGTCTGTTAATGCTGCTTGTCAATCTTTTTATTTATTTCTTCTTAAACCATATTTATATTCTACCTTGAAGATTTTATTCTCAAGAAAGCTAAGAGATGGAAGAATATCAAAAGCCTAAAACAAATCTTAGGCCTTATTATTGCCAAAAAATGTTTTAAATGATGAGAAAGTATCTGAACTACTGGCCCATATGCTTACCCTTCCTATCTCTACAAAAACTATATGAAAATAATTTGCATACCCATTGAGGAAATCCTTGACAACTAATATGAAAAAGAAGCAAGAAAGCATACCACATCTTGTTTGCTTGATTTATAGTCACACAATTGACTGAATAGTGTAGAGCATATAAGATATTGCTGTGTTGATTGTGTTGTTTATAAAAAGTCACTTTGATTCAGTAGAACAAAATGCTGCTTTAAAGGTTTCTCCAGTGCACATATAAGTCCTCAAAAGAAATAATTTTGGTCAACAACAAATCAACTTAAGCAAGGTTTAAAACAAGAGGACATATATTTACGAGAACTATCTATCACTATCAGAGCAGTTCTGAAGCTGTTTAGAAATTGCTTCCCTAAAAGTCTTTTTTTTTTAATTGTTAGATGAGCATATAAGGAAACAAATACAATATATGAACAAAATATGAAATCATGGCCTATTTGCTGACACAACAATGGACAATTTCCTTTACAACAACTAGTCCAATCTTCCCTCTATAGAATCTCTAAAACCAAGCTTTTATTGTCAGATACTTTATGTAGACACAATTTTTCAAAGTAAAGAAGTTAGGATGTGCATATACATATAGAATAAACAGAAAGTTACTGCAAAATGGTTTGCTTTAAAAGCTCATTTTCTGCAATTCAGTAGTGTCACAAGAAATCATGGTCATGTCGTTATATTATAATTCATGTTAATGTCATTATTAATAAACCAGGGCTACTATTTATGTATTAATTCTCATGTGACCACATTGTCAGAGAAGAGGCAGAACAAAATAACCCAGAACTAAACCTGATGTGAAAAATTATAGTCTCCAAAATAACTTATATTTGGCTCTGGAATAAATGCATCATTGTGTACCTCTATGTTTGTACACAGCCACATGCATAAACATTCATGCAGACATGGAACCATTGTAGGTCTGGTCCCATTCCAATTCTAGCTTGGCCCTAGCTGTATGGCCCTACTTGAAAAAGCTGGGCAGTAGAATTGAAGATTACAGAAATCATTCACAGGGTGAATACTTATGATAAACAGTTGATTATATATGATACCTTTTTTTTCCTCTAAATTACATGTCTGTCCTTCAGCATCTGGAGGCATCTGGTAACAGTGTATGGATAAGACTAAAAATACGGATGTTAGCATTTTGCCATTTATAGCCATATGGGGAAAATATAAACATTTCAGTGTTAATGCATTATATGGCATCCATATAAAAGGGGTTATTTCCTATTAGTTTACATGCTGCTTTACTAGATATAATAGCAAAGCACTCCTATATCATTCTCCATCTCCTGATGGAACTACTTCTAATACCTGGGAAATTCCTATTTTAAACTCTACTCTCTGTGCCACAAAACATTACTGAGTAATAAGGAAATAAATGTAGTCTTCATCTTCACAGAAGCATTCGATCGAAATGGGCAAAAGAGCAAAAGACCAGCTTTCTGGGCAGGATGTCACGAAGAACCATTAGCTGCTCTAACATGGAACTACTTTCTCAAAGGAGAATACAGTATTACCTTAACAAAAGAAAAAAGAAAGAGAGAGAGAGAGAGAGAGAGAGAGAGAGAGAGAGAGAGAGAGAGAGAGAGAGAGAGAGAGTGTGTGTGTGTGTGTGTGGAGAGGGGAACCTTGAACTTAATCAGTTCCTAGAGATAAAGGGAAAAAAGGAAATGGAAGGAACTCACATAAAGAGAAAGGATAATTGATGTTTTGTTACTAAACAAACTGTTCTTAAGTGATTATATGTGTGCAAGTGATTTATTTTTCGCAATCTTTTTCCTTGTATTAACTAGAACCCTAATTTGTCCATGAGGTTGAAGTGTGACTTAATTACTTGCCTTCAAAGCTTATGCTCATTTAAAAGAAGTGTATTTCTTTTTCCATTGTCAGCTCACACAGTACTATCTAAACCATGTCTTTTGCCTAGCACCCACAATTCTTTCATCATTATGAGAGGGAAGGTACAAGCAGCCTTAAAAATCAAGTTTTAAAAATAAATAAAAATATCTGTCCCCTCAAAAGTGTTGAGTCATCCACCCAATACTCTCCCTTTCACCCCTCTCCCACTTCCAGAGCAAGCATTGAGACCCAGGACACAATTATTTAGTTAGCTTGGTTGCGGCCTGCCCAGGGTGACAAAGCTAATAAATCTAAGACTGGTTTTGAACTCAGTTCCTCAGGACTCCAGGGTCTAACCACTGTTCCCCTGTCCTGGACATATTTGTTACCAGAGTTACCAGGTCTCATTTTAAAAACTCATTAAAAGTCTTACCTAAAACTTCTAGTTTTAGCTTTTTTCAGATCCTGAATCTATAGAGCTAGTGCAGATTTACATGGCTGTTAATTTTAAGAATATTTTCACATGTATCATAACACAATGAATAATACCTTCCTCGTGGAATCTGGATTTTCTACTACACCTGTGACTTCATTGTTCGGACACCTTTTGGAATAGCTCTAATGATAGTTAGCCAATGGGGGACATAACAGAGACCAATGGAGACTGAAAGACAGGGTATGAAACAAATTGCTTCTCCATTTCTTTATGCAGGTCCCAATCTGGGCAATTAAAAAAAAAAAAAAAAAAAAAGAACTTCTCCCTATTTGCAATTCTGCTGAAGCTCCATCTTCGTTTTTACTGAAAGATAACCAGAGGCAGTTTCCCCACTGTACCAAAGCAATCTCAGGAGCATTCCTCCTTTTCTCTGTTCTACAGAAACTACTTCTACAGGTGACTCAGTGTCCTTGTACTAAGACTGATAAATCATACACAGAAATGTACAATACATCAGAACTAAGGTTCTATGGAACACAACCTATAAGATACATGCAGATTTATGAGAGTGCCACAACCCCTCTAACTTATGAAAAATTGAATGAGCAGAATCAGAACAATTTATACAGTAACAACAACTCCGGAAAAACAAACAACTTTGGAAAGCTGTAAAAACTATGATCAATTCAGTGACTACCCACAATTCTAAAAGAGTAATGAAAAACCATATATCCACCATCTGACAGAGAAGTAATAGATTTAGAATAGAGTCATACACAGATACACACATATACACACATACACACAAACACAAGTGTATACACACATATCTCTATATATGCATATATATAATATATATGACAACTATATGACATCTAACTACATATAACAATATATACTTGTTATAGATAACAAAAGATGCTTTTTATTACTAGTACTATTGTATAATCATTTTTCATTCATGGCTGATTCACTGTAACTCCTTTGGGGTTTTCTTAGCAAGTATATTGCAGTAGTTTTCCATTTCTCTCTCCAGCTCATTTTACAATTGAAGAAACTGAGGCAATGATTTGCCCAGGGTCATATAGCTAATAGTCTCTGAGACAGAATTTGAATTCAGGAAGATGAGTCTTCCTGATTATAGGTTCAGTGTTGTTTACACTGCACCACCTCGCCACTATATTGCTATATACCACATAAATTAAATATATGTTATAGACAACTACACATTTATTTTATACATACATATATTTATATAAAGTTAATGAAAGAATTTGTTTGGCTTAATTATTCATATTTGTAATAGGGAACTTGCTTTTTTAACCAAGAATTGAGAGAGGAAAAAACAGGAGGGAGAGAGAGAGGAAGGAGAAAAAGTTAGTTTATTTCTTTTCCTTCAGACCCAATTAAGCCTGTTTATACAGATCAAATTCTATTACTGAATCAAAAAATCATATTTCAAGGAAGCTTCAGAGGTCATTTAGTAGAAACCTTATCCAAATAAAACTCCTCAAACAACTCTGATTTTACAAAAGAAAAAAATAAAGTTTATTTTTTTAATTACAAAAACTATTTATGTCACACACCTGTTAGTTTATCTACCATTTTTCCCACCAGCAAAAACTATTACACAAATATTAAATTAAGCTCATAGACTCTTATAAACACATTAAACCCAAATTTTAAGCCCTCTCTTTGTATTCTCTTTCTTCTTTTCCACAGTGTCATATTTCTGGCCAGGGTTCATCCCCTGACCATCTTATACACTTTTCACTATTTCTTAATGTCTCAAAATATCAATTCCCCAAGATCCTATTTTTTCTGTTTTTTCCTTTCCCCCTTTCTTTTTACTAAAGCCTCCTAAATTCTTGGTGGTTAAAGTTAGTTCATTCTTTCTTGTTCATCATCATTCTCAATTTCTGCTAAAGTCTCCCTGTACACACAGACTACTCTTACTTTGATTACAGAAATCTTTGGCAATAGAAAAGGGGCAGACTTTTAATATTCTTACATAAGACAATAAAGTCTAACCCCATCACCCTTAATTTCCCATGCCTTCAGTTTCTCCTTTATTTAAACATTCTAAGTTTCTTTTTTAATGATTTTTTAAAATTCTTCTTACTTTACTCTGCCCATCCACCCCTGATTCTTCTAGCTATGTCAAAGAATTCTGGCAAGAAGAACTTGCTTAAAGCTCAGCAAACTGAGGAAAATGGCTTTAAAACCTCCACTTGGCTACTAATGATTTATTCATCACATAGTGTCCATATGTGTCTTAGGTACCCTGCTCCAAAACTCTATTAGTATATTCAAATCTTTCTTATAAAATATTACTCTCCTTCCTTAATCATTTGGTCGTGAATAATTTATATCCTTCAATTTATCTTTCTTCCCTCTTTTATTTATGCCCAGAATTGTTCTATTTAACTCTAGATAGTCTGGCAAATATCATGAGCTTAGCTAATACTGATTACAAGTTTTAGAACAACAATGGATAATTCTGTGGAATGGTGTTATCTGACTACTTGCTAGATTGCAAGTCAAACTCTATTTTTTAGTAAGACCAATAAGCTTCTAAATAACTTACTATTGCAAATATTCATCTTGTATCTTACTTTATCTTTCTGTAAAATGAGGAAAATATATGAGCCTTGCAAGTAGGAAGATGACATGATTTCAAGACTGTCAATCAGCCTCAACTCCCTTCCAAAATTCTTTCTTCCTAGCCTAATGAAATTCTACAAGTTACTATTTATTCCTAATGAATTTAAGTCTTTTTCATTTCCTTTCCTCCTTCCTTCTTTCCTTCCTTCCTTCCTTCCTTCTTTCTTTCTCTGTATTTCTCTTCCTTCTTTCTTTCTTTGTCTTTCTCTCCCTTCTTTCTTTCTCTCCATTTCTGTCTCTCTTCTTTCCTCTTTCTCTCTGTCTTTCTCTCTCTCTGTCTCCATCTCCAAATCTGTGTCTTCTTTCTTTCCCAGATTGTTAATGTGGAAGCTTTGATCTGGTCCATTTCCATCTTTAGTCAATTCATCCTTCTTTAGGCAGCCTGCTTGGTGCCCCCACCAAACCCACTCTAGGGCCTTACATATTAATTCCAGGCTCAATGAGGACACCTGATCAGCTTAACCCACTGCAGCTCAGAACTAGGTTCTAAGGGAATTTCTTATCAAAATACAAATGCCCCCTGGAAGAGATAAATACTTTAACCAAGTGGACCAACATCTCAGAAAAAGTGAGTTGACAGCTAACAAAAATATCTTAAAAGAATGGAATACAAAAGCTCTGGGCGGAGAAGAACAAAAACTTCTATAAATTAAAAAGAAGAATTCAGAAAGCAAAGGTAAGATCCAAATGTTATCTACTCCAAAATGCTGCCAAGGAGTAGGTCCCAAAAACAAGTCCTTTCACCTCCAAGTATCCAGAGTCATCACCACACTAGAATATGCCAATATGGTTCTTTGGAGGAAGTTCTAATTGGGGCTTTCTCACTCTCAGTTACTTGCATTTTGTGTTACTCATAGCAATTTCTGAGGCCTTTTTTCAGAGGTGCCATGAGACAAAGCAAAAATTCTTATTTCAGCAACATCCATCCCTGGGGATTATTATTTCCTGAATGATAACATTCCACTGAAAAGTTGTGTAGCAACAAGGATAGGATTGATGAGTCCATACCCTGTTCTTTTGGCTTAAGGGTTCCTATGTTACTGTTTTCTTACAAGTAAGATATAAAGGTATGGTCCCCTTTTAGTCATTAAAAGTTTTATCCATGACTTTTCTCCCACTGTCTGGGATATTAACCACAGTGCCTTGGCCATATTCCAGTCTGGATAATTACATTGGGTCTAGAAAACTTCACCCTCCAGCTTCAACTAAATAAAATATTTCAGTGGACTCACTGACATAACCTTTGTTATGCTGCTGAGGGCTATTAAATAGCTATTTTATACTTCAGATAGCTGTATTTGAGAGAGATCAATATCCTTCTATTGCTGTTTCTACAATGGCAAAAAGGAAGTATATTCTAAAATATTACTAGCTAGAGCTGCCATATTTTCCCCAAATTAACTGAAATTAAAAAAAAAGATACAATGAATTTTTTCTCTCCAATTGTCCTAATTATTAATATCTGTATTGTTTACACAGATAAGAAGTATCATAGTATTTTCTTGTTTTCCCTTTGGAAAACAATACACACACACACACACATAAGTACATATGTCTGTGTATTTGTATATATAAAATCCTATATAAATAACATGCCCACATTATATATTGTATATAAGTATAGTTGTATATGCAAAAATATCTGTGTGCACCTGTATATAGAGACTAAGACCATAAGGTCAGATGACAGAAAATTTAATCATAGAATAACTCAATTTTATCCCTTCTTTATACTTCCAGCGATGTCATTTCAACTAAATAGCACAATAAGCAGAGTCCCAGACCTTCTAGAAGTCAAAAAAACCAGAGTTCAAAACTTGCTTTAGACATTTAACAGCAGTGTAACTCTTGGCAAGTCTTTTAATTTTTGTCTGCTTCAGTTTCCTCATCTGTAAAGTGGGGATAATAATAGCATCTGCTTCTCAGGATTGTTTCAAGAATAAAATGAAATGATATTTGTAGGTAGTTTGTCAATCTTTAAAGCATGACCCAAGTGCTAGCTATTTAATTTTTTTATTGGTTCCTTATAACCAGTATCATTTTCTTATGTCTTACCAAGCAATACTACTTCAGTCTGTCCTTGAAATTAAGAGACAGCTCATATGCCTTAAATCTTATACATATGTGAGTGCAAAATTAAGAATAGCAGGAATTTGACTCTCTTGGGTTGCATGAAGGCTAAAAAATCTGATACTCCTGTTCTCTTTTCTTTTTTAAGCAACCAAAACTGTGGGGGTGAGGGTTTATAGGCCACAAAATCAGAAGCTGGCTTGGGGGATTTAAAACATAACTATATCATACTTTAGAAGTCACTAGGGCCTTTCTTTACTTTCTCTGAAAACGGTGGATTTTTCCTTTTGTGTGTGTAACAATTTTTTTTTCCCATTCTGTGATTTAATCAGAGGACAGAATGATGGATCTGTTGCTGCTCTGAGATTCGTAGTCTTGGAGCGCTGCTAGGGGCACAAACAGTTTAAGACACTTGACCAGTATCCCCTATATCAGAACTATCAGAAGTAGAATTTGAATCCTCATCTTCCTGAGGCAAGCTCATCTTCCTCCCTGATGAATTCTATACAGCTTTCTTAGATGCAAATGTAAATCCACTGATGTTTTATTTTCCAAGAGAAACAAACCATAAGAAAGTGAGTGATGTTAAAATATGTGGTTGTGTGTGTGTGTGTGTGTATGTGTGTAACAATTTTCATTCTGTGATTAATAGATCAGAGGACAAGAATGAGATCTGTTGCTGCCTAATTGATAACTGTGGAGCTGCTAGGAATGAAACAGTTTAAGACCTACCATATCCCCTATATCAAACATCAATAAATTGGTTGAATCTCTCAATCTTTCCTTGCAGACTCTCTTCTACCTAGAGTGAATTCATAGCAGGCTTTCTTAGAACTAGGTTAAATGTAAATCCACTGATGTTTTCATTTTCAAGAGAGCAAACCATGAAGTGAGTGATTGTAAAATGTGTGTGGTAAGTAATATGTGCATATACATTGTTTCTATCAATTACAATAATGATAAAAAAATTGTTGCAGATAAACTGAGTAGTCATTGAATGAAATGTTCCTCCAAAATCAATAATTAGTTTGAAATAATAAATTCACTGCAGATACTGGTTCTGATTAATTAAAGCTCTAAGAACAGTTAAACTATTTCAAGATAAATGTCACCTAAAGGAGTGGCAGAAATTCTGGATTTGAAGGTGGAAGACCTAGATTGTAGTCCTAGCTAGAGCTAGTTACTCCATTTATCTGGAGAGAGAGAGAGAGAGAGAGAGAGAGAGAGAGAGATGTGTAGTTAGAGTAGAGAGAATAAGATATGAAGAGAGACTGAGTGAGAAAGTAAGAGAGACCAAGTTAGAGAGACTATTCGAGAGAGAGAGAAGAGAGAGAGAGAGAGAGAGAGAGAGAGAGAGAGAGAGAGAGACAGAGAGAGAGAGAAGAAAGAGAGAGAGAGAGAGAGAGAGAGAGAGAGAGAGAGAGAGAGAGAGAGATTATATAATGCCTAACATCTCCTCCTGTCCTAAACCTGATGATCCACAAGTGGTGGATTATAAAATGCTGTAATATAAATGACATTTTAAGGTCTGTGTAGCCTTTTTCCATCTCTCTTATTTTTAAGCCTCACAGCCACCCAGTAAGATAAGTAGTAATGGGTATCATTGTCCCCAATTGATAAAGAAACAAAAGCTCTGAGAGGTTAGATCTCATGTCCAAAGATAAACTCTTTATCATTAAATTTTTGAGAAATCACATAAGGTATTAGCACTTCAAAGAGTGCTCATTTTCTTTTAGCATTACATAAGAAAAAAACCTTAGCAAAGAGAACAAACAAAATATAACAGACACCACATATTCACCTCTGAAGTTAAAATCACAGATCGACAACTGATAGAATCCTTCGAAGTTACCTAGCACAATCCCTTCATTTTATAAATAGGGAGATTAAGGCCTCACTGGTGTGTCCAAGGTCATACAAATAATGAATGACAAAGATGAGACTTGAACTCAGATCCTCTGATTTCAAATGCAATATGCTTCGTACCACGCCATGTGACTGTGGTGCTTTAATGGATAAAAATTCCAGCTAATCATATGAACACTATTTCTATTATATCTCCTAATAAGAAGACTTGAACAAGTGTGATGGAAGTTAATGTGCTTAAACTTCTTGCTCCTATTCATAGATGAAAAATACAATTCTCATCCTTATCGCAGCATCTACATCCAAAATGATAGGTGCTAAAGATTGTCAAAAGCTGTAAATATTTATAACCATGAAGAAAAAGTTTCCCAAACTACTGGATAAACAACATTTCAATGGAGTTTTTGTAAACTGGAAGCAAAATCACAGTGCATTTAATATTAAAATCCATCTCATTGCCAAAAACGGAGTTTCATTTCATAGATAAATGGATGAAGCACTTATTAAGTGCTTACTACACGTCGGATACAATGCTAAGCACTGGGGACAGAAATACAAGCAAGTAGGATGTAGTGTCTAATCTCAAGGAGTTTACATTCCTATGGAGGAAGATAACACAAGGTTCCTGCTGATAATCTAACTCTGATTGCCTTAACTTAAGGCAGGAGCTTAAGTAAATGAGACACAGAAACCTGATGGCCAAATACATATGTTTTTGTTTCTCTGTTTTTAACAAGAATTCAGCAAAACAAGAAAGTCTTTTTTTTTTTTTTAAGCGTACAACACATCCTATTCATAGTGACCACAAGAAAGCTAGGCAATCTCTCATCAAAATAGCAATATGAATCTCTGACAAATTAGTAAACCAGCATAAACCTCAGTTTCTACTTTTGTTAAATGAAAGGGAATCTATACCCAGAAAAAGAACTCTGGGAGATGACTAAAAACCATTACATTGAATTCCCAATCCCTATATTTATGCACACCTGCATTTTTGATTTCCTTCACAAGCTAATTGTACAATAATTCAGAGTCTGATTCTTTTTGTACAGCAAAATAATGTTTTGGTCATGTATACTTATTGTGTATCTAAGTTATATTTTAATATATTTAACATCTACTGGTCATCCTGCCATTTAGGGGTGGGGGGGGTAAGAGGTGAAAAATTGGAACAAGAGGTTTGGCAATTGTTAATGCTGTAAAGTTACCCATGTATATATCCTGTAAATAAAAGGCTATTAAATAAAAAAAAAATAATAATAAAATTAAAAAAAAATAAAATAAAATAAATGAAAGGGAATCATCTAAAGGTCCCTTCTAAATCTAACATTACTTATATCTAAGATTAATGAAGGATAAGTCAAATTTTCATAAAGATCTAAGAATACTTAACAAATAAAATCTATATTTACACCATATTAATATTACAAGTGATGGGAGATTAGGATTCTCATCAATATATCTTCTTATTTTGGGTTTGTAATGGGCCTATCATGCAAACAAGGGAAATAGAAAAGATACCATTCAGGAACATATAACAGTATTATTACAGTTAGAATTCTTTAAATTCTTCTTTTAGGAAGTGGAATACAGAACCCATTTGACTCTAGACAAATTACTTAGTAAATCCATCTCATTTGGAGGGTTTCAATACTTGAGCTACAGTATGACTATCATGATGTAGAAGCAGCCACCGTTTTGTTTTCTGTTCACAGTAGGTGGTTGCCTGGCAACAAAATACTATTGTCTGATTCTATGATCTATTGCCCACTTCCATTAGTGATAACGCTTTTTTACAATTTAACACAGGGCCACCTTTTGGACACTTAGAAATGAGAAGAAAAAAATTCTCCAGATGCCCATTACCAACGAGTGACTATCACCAAATATCGTGTGTGTGTATATACATGTATACATATACATTTATATACACACAAGGATGTGTATAAGGTGTATGTGTGTGAATTAACATACATATCCTTTTCAAACCTATCTAAAGTTCATGAGCTTTGAACAAGAATTTAAATTCCATGGAAAACTTAACATGAATATAAGTTCACTAGACATACAAAGGCGCACTACAGATTGTTTTCTCAATAACAGTGATCATTTCCAACTTGTCAAGCACATTCAGTCCTATTCCTTGGAAACAGTTCTGGAGTTAGAAAAGAAACAGAACTGTCTCCTTAAATAAAAATAATAAAAAATGGAAAAAGCTTCTATTATCTAGAGTCATCTAAGAAATTTAATGTTGTTTTATATATAACATTACATATGCTCCCGCTGTGAATACAGATTATGATTCAAATTGAAAAAAATTTTGTTACTCTTCATATACAAGAATCTTACAATTTATTCATTTTTAAAAAAATAATTGAATTGTTCTCCCTGGAATAGCCTCCTATGATCCTCACTTTGTTTTGATATAAGTCCCTGGGGAATAACAGTCATGGTATGTTACTCTTGCATATTTCACCAGCTTACAAATAGCACAGTGCACTCAATATAAAATTGTCAACATTAACTTGTATCACTTGCAGTTTGTTGTGCATTGACAAGGCATCTAAAGATTAGAATTACAATATTTTCAGATGCAAATACACAGCACAGAAGCTGATTGGGTTAGCATCAAAACCCCTTCAAAGAATTAAGTTTAATAGTTTTTATATCATCATGCCTGGAAATTATGAAACCAATATCATTCATATATATATATCTACATAGATATAGATATATATGTATATAATAATAATAAAAATGTTTGTGATTATCTATCTATCTAGATAGATAGACAATCACAAACATTTTTACCTTGATTTTTATAGTTTTTAATCAGTCTTTTTACAAATCTTTCTGGCATCTTGTATAAATTTCACTTGTTATTTTTATATTATTTCTGAATCACTGTAATTTTTATTATTATGAAGATCGTAAAAGGGACTTTTTGGATTCAGCTTCCTTAGTCTCACTTATTACTTTTTGTCACCATTTACAAATCTACACAGGGCATGAAATCACAATAAATAATTTCCAGAACATCAGAACTTTGCAATATGAGGATAGCTTCCCTTAGAAAGAAAGAAAGAAAGAAAGAAAGAAAGAAAGAAAGAAAGAAAGAAAGAAAGAAAGAAGGAAAGAAAGAGAGAGAAGAAAGAAAGAAAGAGAGAAAGAGAGAGAGAGAGAAAGAGAGAGAGAGAGAGAGAAAGAGAGAGAGAGAAAGAGAGAGAGAGAGAGAGAGAGAGAGAGAGAGAGAGAGAGAGAGAGAAAGAGAAAGGAAGGAAGGAAGGAAGGAAGGAAGGAAGGAAGGAAGGAAGGAAGGAAGGAAGGAAGGAAGGAAGACCATAAATAAGAGAAAACTGAACTAAATATTTCCCAAAGCCAATAAAATGCCTTTAATTCACTAAGGCATTGATGTTGTCTTCTACATCTATCATACTTTAGGAATGACCTCCCTAATTTTTTCCCCCTTACTCCAGCCAACAAGGTTGATCAGTCTGTCCCTTCTCTCTCTTGGCTTCCTAGTTTCCACAACACACTCTTGGAAGTGAGGAGAAACTCCAGGACACCAGGACATATAACTACATTTCCAATTCCTTTTTTTCCCCATTCTCTACGGAATCCTGGGACATTCCCTTTGTCATTCTCTTTTCAAAATTTATCAGACTAACCCTCCCAGGCTGCTATCATCCACCAGTGATCACCCCAGACTGATGCACAGTTCTCCCTACAACCACCCACTCACAGGTTGTCCTATCTTTGTTTCAAGAAACTGTCTCCTGTTGTAAAAATAATAACTAGGAGATTGCAACCCAACTGTTTACATATTTCACGGGTGGGGGGAGTGATAAGGGGGAATCTTCAGGGCGGAGGGAAAGAGACCTGGAGAAGCCCAAGCGTAAGGGGCGGGAATGGGATGGCACTGGGCCGGGGCAAGTTACCCACCCGCTGACCCCCACCCCCCTTCCCCCATGTGCGCTCCTGTCAAAGACAACCACAACACTCCCACCGCCACCCCCCCCACACACACTCTGGGAAGGGGAGGGTTTGAGCCAGGGGGGGGCCCCGGTTGGGGGGGGGGGGGGGGGGGGGGGGGGGGGGGGGCCGGAGGGTGGTCCGGGAGGGACCCGGACAGTGGGAGACGTGCACGTGTTGTCCTGAGAGGCGGCTGCTCAGGTGCCCGCCCTGCGCCCTGGGCGCGGCGCAGTCCCGAGCCAGCCGAAGCCTCCTCCGACCGCGGGCTGCGAAGGTGCAGAGCGCCCGTCGGAGGGGACTGAGCCGGACGGATCGGGGAGCACTGTCCGAGGGGCCTGGAGACCCCGGGCGGAAGTCCGGAGGGGGCACTGACGTCTAACAATACAAGCCCTCCTCCAGCCCATGCCCAGGAAACTTTCTCCGCCAGCCGCCCGCTGGCACTGCCGTCTCCGCGCCCGAAAGGAAACTGGCCAGGGGAGCGGGGGGAGCCCCCAGAGGGAGCCAGGGCGGGGGGCGGCGGGGCAGCAGCAGGGTCCCGAGCGCAGCGGGGGTAGCCAGCGAGGAGAGCCCGCCCCGGACGCAAAGACGCTCCCCCAGCCCTGAGCAGCTGTAGGAAAGGGCTGGCAAAAGTGAAAGGGGTGGGGGGGCTGGAGGAACCCAGAAACCCCCTCCTCTCTCTGCCCGCTGGTCCGACCGGCCTTACCCCAGCACCCCCTCCCGCCGGCTTCCGAATGCCTGCCCGGAGCCGGGGGCGGACCGGAGCCGGGGAGCCGGGGAGCCGGGGAGCCGGGGAGCCGGGGAGCCGGGGAGCCGGGGAGCCGGGGAGCCGGGGAGCCGGGGATCCTGGTTCGGAGATGCTGCGGACCTAGGAGCTGCCTACCTGCGGCCGCCGGGAGGGGGCACGGAGGCGGTCCTCCTGGTGCGGGGCGGCGCGGCGCCGCTACCCTGCTTCGCCTCCCCTCCGGGTCTGCTCCCCGCCTGTCCCGGGCAGAGAGACGCGATCCGAGCCCGAGGCTGCCTCGGCTGCCGCCGCCGCCGCCGCTGCTGCAGACGGAGGACGCCCCGTGGCGGCTGGAAGCTGGGCGAGTAGCAGCCGCGGCGGCCAGAGCGGGACCAGCTTAGGGGAGCTGGAGAAACAGCAGCCCCGGATCCCGAGCCTGTGCGTGCGGCTGGGTGAGTGTGTGAGTGTGTGTGTGTGTGAGAGTGTGTGTGTGTGAGAGAGAGAGAGAGAGAGACTGAGCGCGCGCGAGCTGGGGAGGGGGAGGGGGAGAGTCACCGAGAGGAGGGGGAGGTGGGAGAATGAAAGAGAGAGCGAGGAAGAGAGGGGAGAGAGAGAGAGAGAGAGAGAGAGAGAGAGAGAGAGATGCTCTCAGGGACCGAGGTAAAATTCTTCCCTCCAGGAAAGCCGTCAACCCGCGGAAGGCTGGGGGTGGGGGGCGGGGGAGGGAAGGAGGAGTGTCTCGCCTGGCGGAGCTGCTGGGAGGAGGAGGAGGAGGAGGAGGAAAAGCGCCAGCCCCGGGAGCGGAGCGGCCCCAGTGCCTACCGGTGCTGCAGCGGCGGTGGCCGAGGCGGGAGCGTGGCTCGCTGCCTCCGGGAAGGAACCCCGCTAACCCCCCCCTCCCTCCCACCGACGTCTCCCTCTCATTACCGCCTCTGACTACTCCAGCTTGAAGAGTGATGGGGGCAGGGACGCGATGAGACCTGTAACCCACGGTTGCCACGGCGACCTTGAAGGATCCCGGGGAAAGCGGGTACTTAGTTGGGAGAAGGCGAGAAAGGGCCCCGGCACTCACACAGCCCCTCACACCCGCTCTTGAGTCCCCAGTCAGACCGGCACGGGAGGGGTGGGATGGGAGAAGCGGGGAACTTGGCGGGGGGAGGTCGGACCTCTGCATCAAAGCCGTCCCTGCCACAGTGGAGGGTGGCTCTGAAGCCTCGGGTACCCGTGTTCCAGGCTCTTAAAAGGTGATCCAGAACGTGAGCATCAAGGAGGAAGGAGGGCAGCTTGTTTCAGAAATCTGAGGTGGTTTCCCTTTCCCCTTCCCCTCTTGGCCAAACGCGGGCATTTCTTTTTTTCTTTTGTCTACTTCGCCTCCCCTAACTTTGTTTGAGGAGAAGCAAGGTAAAAGGTGTCCCAGACTGTAGATTCGGTCGTGTCCAACCAACAGCAGAGGGGTACCATCCAAGAGGGAAGGAACAGTCGGAAACATCCTTCTTGTGCTCTTCTCTTGGTTGGAAAGACTCTGGAGAGCTGTAAAATGTGACATTTAAATATAACCTCTTCACAGTACCTACCTCTCCTTAGGTGTGACCCCTTATTATTAGTTTCATAATTTCACACACAGGATACCCCATATCCACTGAGCCTTTGTATTGGCTCTTTCTTAGGAGTAGATTGCATCTCCTTCCCATCCCTCTCTGTAGGAATTGTTTTCCCTCCAAGATGCAGCTCAAGTACTACATCCTACAAGAAGCCTGATTATCCCCCCATCCTCTAGCTGTGCTAGGAACTCCATATCCACATGCATATGTATGTGTAATGTACTGTATTATGTGTTATGTGTTATTTGTGTTTATGTATTATGTGTATTATGTGTTACACTGTATCTGTATAAAATACACATGTATTATGTGTATTATGTGTTATACTGTATCTGTATAAAATACACATAAATATACCTGTACACACACACACATATATATTATATGTAGTGGGGAGCTAGATGATGAAAGAGAATACAGTGCTGGGAGATCTGAATTCAAATTATGCTTCCTAGCTGTATTATTCTAGTCAAGTCACTTAACCCTGCTCACCTCAGTTTCTTCATCCTAAAATGAGCCAGTATCTACAATATTTTTGCCAAAAAAAAAAAAAAAAATAGGATCAGAAAAAGCTACAATTGAACACATTTTGTACATAGTATATATTTATGAGCGTATGGTAGAATTGAAGCTTCAAGGGCAGCTGGGTTAGTATCACTTTCCTGCTATCATAGTTGTCTTTGAGAATGAAGCACAAAGGATAGGTGAATTATGTGTTGGAAACTGAGTCAGGAAAATTTTAGTCAACTATCACCTTAAACTGTTGTGTAATTCTTGGAATCACTTAATCTCTGCCTCAATTTCCTGATCTGTGAAATGGGGGTAAAAATACCAGCCACTTCCCAGGATTATTATGAAATTAAAATAACATTTGTAAAGTGCTTTACAAACCTTATAACTACGGAAAATGCTAGCTATCATTAACTATTAGTTATTATTAATAATTATGGGGAAAAAAGAATATCTCCTGCCATGTGAGGGTTAACTTTTTTTCTTTGCATCCCTGATACCCTACTCAGTGCCTGACATATAGTAGGAACATAATAAATATGTATTGATTTGATTGGTTTCTCACATTCCAGTGTATAATTTTACTTAGAAAAAATATTCTCAAAATTCCCTCCCTCCCTCTCTCTCTCACTGTTCAACTAGAGAGAGAGGGAGGGAGGGAGGAATGAGGGAGAGAGAGAGAGTGGGTATGTGTATATAGAGAAGAACAGAAGATAGAGGAAGGGAGGGAGAGAATTGAAGAGGATAAGGAGAGATGGGGAACATCCTCCTTATTTGTAACCTTTGGGAATGCAGGAATCTCTCCTAATTTTGGTTTTGTTTTTGATTTGTATCCCACACATCATCTAACTATATAAATGAAAAATATAATTATTTGGTCCAATCCAAAAATAAAAACAAGATCCTACCTGCCAAAAGTACTTTGTAAATCCCTAAAATGCTATATAATATGAGCTATAAGTGAAAAGGAGTGTTCTTTAGTCCTCCATCTAGGTATGGGTAGGTTTGGCCGTCAGTAGAAGAATGTTTGATGGACTGAATTTCCATCCCAAGCCCTTAAAAACCACCACCCATGTTGCTTAATTTTAACTATTGTGCCATTTTTCTTTATTAGATGGGTCTTTCCCCCTCTCTGGTTGACAGAATTAGTGCCACAGATCCAATTTAAGCAAACACAACAAACAATGCTGCCCCAAATCATACAAGGCAACACAAGAGCATACATGGAAAGGACATATCATTGAGCCTAATTCGATGCTTCACATCAATAAAAGCTCATTTTATTCTGTCCTGGGGAAGCATAGCTTAACACATAGGAAATTCCCAGTGCAGCAGCAAATTGCATATCCTCAGAGTGAGGAAACATTGTTCCTAGAGAAAGTCCTGTCCCAGAGTCTGTCAAAAGCTAGCTTCTTTAAGGATATATGTATAGAGCAGTGTTTGCTAGTTGCTCACTCCATAGATTATGTGTGACACAGTTCACCCTCATTGAATAATTGTGCCCTGTTTAAATACTATTCAATAAAACCCCAAGTCCACTCTTGTCAATGTGCCTGGTTTCTTTGAAGATCCTTTTGATAAATTCTCAATTTTCCATTTCCTGGTAAATTTCCAATCCTTTAGAAGTTCCTTTATTTCCTAGCTTCTTCTCAGTTCATAAATATATGGGGAATTTGCTGGTGATATCACAGCTGTAAAAAGTGACTAAACTGAAGTATAAATTACAGTGAATTGATTTGGGTTCTGCTATTTGTCCTCTAGTGGGGGATCTTTTAAAAATGATTTACATTCTGTCACTCAACTCAGCATCCTTAGTAGACATTTTTAAAAATTGGAATTTGTGTACTTCTTTGCCATGTTTTAAGTTTAGCAGTGTTTTCATCTTTATGTGAAAATATGTGTTGGAATCTGGAGAAGAGTCCTGAGAACCCAGCAATAGTTGTTTGACAAGCATCCCTTAGAGATGTTGTGTGGCAAAATTCTCCAAGATAATTTCTGCAGCTTTGGTTTTCCCAGAATTGATGTTTTCTACTGAGAGCTGTATTTAGTGTGTGATTTTGTGAGTCTGAAAGAGCAATCTAGATAGCACTCTTCTATACATACACCACAATTTTCCCAAGTAAAAGTACTTTGTCAAAACTGCAACATCCTTTTTGTCCACCAAGGGGAGCATCTCTATTCTCCTAGAAATAAACACTAATAAGAAACCAGCATTATAAAATAAAATAAAATTACAAATCATAGCAAGCTATTCTTCCTACAAATTGCACTAGACATTAAAAGAAACCTAGCCATACTAGAAATATAGTGATTCAGATATAAAAACATTATATGCTAATACTGAGCTATGTTATCAGAATGTATAAGCAATCAAAAGACATTTTTAAATACCTACAATTATGTGCCGGTCAGTGTGCTAGATAACAACAAAAATGAAACAGTTTCCACCCTTAAGAAACTTTCATGAGGAGCTACAAGAAAATTAACATAAGGCATTTTGCCATTAAATGATAAATAATCAAATCACTAACACAAGCACTAAGAGATCTGGTTATACTATTATTATTAGTTGGATAGAGACAGGCTGTCATGATATGGTACAAAAAAAATTACTTTTTCCTCCTAAAAAGTGAATTGCTGCTTAGCATAATTCTTCATTCAATTTGCAATAGCCCAGTAAAATAGTCAAATATTAACTTCTTTTAAAATACAGGGTTAGTGGTAGGGGGAACCCTTCAAAATAAGTAGTTAGTTGAAGCTTAATCTATCCAGGAAACTAATCCAAAAGGATGGTGTTTCACCTTACTGTCTTGGGTGATTGATAAAAGTAGATTCCAATATTCTACAAATTCAAAAAATTAACTCTTACACAGAAAACTTGTCCCTAGTTCTCTGAAATTTGTAGCAAGGAACCGTTAGCTCTGGTCCTTTAATGTATTTTAGCAGTCATGAGCGTGCATAAGGAGACAGGAAATTTCGCCCATAATCAGGCTCCAGATCAGTTAAAACTCCATAGTTTTAAGTTAGAAACTCCTTGAACTAAACCTGAAAATGAAAAGTTACTGTGCTTTTTGTGAAATACGTTAGCATAATGTGATTTTAATTAAAGTATATACCATGAATTACATTCAAAATCCTTAACCTGGGTAAAAAGCTCTCCACAAGTGAGTTCCCACCAGTTAGCAACATTCTACTGAATCAGACTGGCCTAGTTAACTGCCTCCCCTCTGTGATATTATACCTCCCACCTTAATGCCTCTGAATAATAGTCCAACATCCCATGTGTAGAATGTACTCCCTTTTTAGTGTTACCCTGTAGAATCCTTCATTTTCTTCAAATCACAACTCATTTCCCAACTTCCACATGAGACTTTTCCTCCATCCTCCAGAAGAGCTTTTGAAGTTCTTTCTATTACTTTGTATATATTTATAATTATTATATATAATTATATTTATATAATGTAGACATGTTTTTTCTCTGTTTCCCCAAGAGATTGTAAAACAAAGATTATTTTATTTTTGTCTCTGTATCTCCAGAACCAAGCAGGGAACCTGGCAATAAGGAGGCATTAAATACCATTTATTGAGTTGAATTCAATTCAATTTAATATATCATTAAAAGGTCAGTTATTTTCACTGGGAAGTTGATAAATATTCTTTGTTGGCTTCAAGAAAAGTCCCATGGCAGACTCATTGCCACAAACCATGAATTGGCCTCAAGGTTATGAATTTAAAAATTTAAATCAAAGAAGAATGCTAAGTCTTATGTTTTAAGGATAAGTGGTTAAAGACTTTTAAAATTATCAACATTATTGTCAGAAAAAAAATGCCTTAGACACCTTTATACATAGGCACTTTAGTGCAGGAAAATAAGCAAATCAGCACTCATTCACTTTTATTTACAACTTGTTTATTTAATAATTTCCATGAAAGTAGCTTATGTAGCATAACATAATTTATATAAATATAGGGTTTTTTCAGTTTACAAAGTGGCTTTTAATCTTCATTATTTTATTTGATCTTTATGAGCAATTTTGATAGGCAATAACAGCAATATTATTTTTACATTTCATATGAGAAACTGAGGCTCAGAAAAGGTTGTGGCTTGGTTAAAGCTATATACTAAGAAATTAAAGAAAGAGGATTCAAACTAGTTCTTCTGACTTCATACCTACCATATCATGCTACCTTTCTCAAGTCAGTTAATCAACCAGAATGATTCACTGGCCATTACCTGTTTTATGCCTAGCATTGTTTGGGGTGTTATGAGGGATATCAGTGAAGCTTAATATAGATACAGCCTTGTCTTTAAGAAGCTTGCAATCTTATTATAGTAATTATCCTAAGAAGAAAAAGAGTAAATGCAAACATAACATATCACTTGGTCAGGCTAAATAAATGTGTGCCAATAGCCCCTGGTGAAGCTGTCAATTAAATAAACATTAGGTTGAAAGTGTCAACATAGGCATAATTTGCTGATTATTGATGGACATTGCCTAATACAGATGCATATTATCATATCCCTATCACTCATAGAGTCATAAATTTTTAGAGCAAGAAGGGTCATTAGAAATCTTCTAATTTGATGGTTCCTAACCTGTGGCCTGAGTATCTCTGAGGGGTTTTAGCATTGTATAGGTATGGGAACCCAAATATATACCAAGCATTTTTAATCTTTATTTAGCCTAGCAAAATATATAGCATGAATGCAACTGCTGTCATTCAAGAGCGTGTGTGTATTAAAAATGGGTCCTGGAACTCTAAAATTCTGGAGAACCACTGAACTGGATTTGTAAACCTGAAGGATCTGAGGCCTGGGAAAATACAGTTCATGTAGCTAACTGGCTAGTAGCAGACAGCTACTACTTGAATCCAGCTCTCCTGACTTCTAGTAATGACTTCTAGCTCACTGCTTTTCCCACTATATCCTTGGAGGCATCATTTAGAAGCAGTAGCATTAAAGCAGTAGCATTATTGGGCAGGCCATAGTAAACAAGCTATTCTTCATCACTACTTGGGAGCAGAGGGGAATTAGAATGTCCAAAAAGGCAATTTAAGTTTCAGGTTGAACATAAAATGTATTTTGGTTGATTATAAGGTTAAAAAAAAATTCTGGACATCAGGGAGTATGGGTCATACTGGAAAGGAAGTTTAAAAATCCCCTTTCCTCAGTAGCTTTAAGAATTGGTCAGATAGTAATCAGTCTGGAATAGGCTGGTATTTTCCTTGAGGATCACATGATAATTAATATTAGCTCTTCAAGTTCTGCAAATTACTTTACGTAAATTTGAACTTCACAGTAAACCCCTATGAAAGATATTGTGCATATAATTTCTTTTCTTAGATAAAAGTACTGAGGCTTAGTGAATGACTAGTCCATGGTTACTAGGTGAATCAATAGCAACTGTGGGATTTGAATGTAAGTCTTAATAATTCCAGAGCAGATAGATACTACAGTATATAGAATTTGGGGCATAGAATCAAGAAGAGTCATCTTCATGAGTTCAAATCTGGCCTCTAATATTTACTAATTATGTGACTAATTATGTGGCAAATCACTTAATCCTGTTTGCCTCAGTTTCTTCTCCTGTAAGATGAGCTAGAGAAGGCAAATCACTCCATAAGGCTTCTTGCCCTCTTCTCATTGATGGTTTCTCATGAAGCTTCCATTTTGTAGAAAGACCCAAAGTATCTGTTTTCATTCCCTTTCTGGACTTGTTTCTTTTTCTATAATTTAGAATCTTAACCATTATCTTCAATCCCTATCATCCCCATGTTCAGCTCTCTTAAGTGAGTTCTCTTCCTTCAATAGAATGTAGGCTTCTTAAGAACAAAGATTTTCTTTTTTGCTTGTATTTGTAACCCCAAATCTTAGCATAGTGCCTGGCACATGGTAAGTCCTTAATAAATACTTGTTTCTTTTTCCTTTTCAGGTTGTGTCAGAATGTTGGGAATATATGCAAGTGGCCGGGTGGGAGAAGGGGGTCTGTTAATAGTTTTATTAAAACAGGATAGTTTTATTGAACAAGTTAGAGAATACTGACGATTTTCTGTGAACTTCTCCAGATATATAACATTTTGATGAGGTATTTAGAAAACAGTAAATAATCTCAAAAAAGATGCAGAAAATCACAGAGGAAATTGTAAGAACCAGTTCCATGCAGTTCTATCTTCTTCCAATATTGATAGGTAGTTTTAACAAATTCCAATTCTTTGCATTTGATTGTTCTACTAGAATGTATACTCCCTGAGTGCATAATGACTTAGTATAGCTTATAGTATATACTCTTACACATAAGAGGCATTCCTTTTGTTGAAATGAATTCAATTTTTAATTCATTGGGGGGCGGAAGGAATAGTTTTCACATGTCAGTCCATGGGTATTTTGCCTAGTGAATTCAGCCTTGCAGAACACTTTCTTGGCAAATAGCAACTAAGGTGAGAGTTACTCTTTCTTCTAAATAAGTTATTCAAAACCAAATTCAGCCATTTAAATGCTAACATTTTTAACAACTGCAGTCAAATAAACACTCACTCCTGTGGGCTAAAAGGATAATATTTATGTTTTCACACCCCTCCTTTCCAAGATGGTCCCCTAGGGTGCTTCTCCTTCAAAACAGAATTTTAGCCATTCATTCTTAAAACATTTTCTTTTTGGTTCCTCACTACATGTATCAGTGAAACTTCTTTAAAGGGCTCTTAAAAATTACCCTCACCTTGTACTGACGTGGATGGAGTCACAAGCCCTGCTCCTTAGCCTCTGGACATTCTGCAGATACTTTGCATTACTTAACCTCCACCTGGAGAAATTAAGTCCAGCTCTAACCTTGGACCTTGTACTTTATATGAAGTAGAAAAGAGATTTGATTTAAAAGAGTTACTGAGTATATAAGTAACTGTCTACTGAGTGCTACAAAACAGACTGTTGTAGAGGGTGGAGTTGTTTCTATGGCTTGTTTTTGAAAGGTTGTTTTTCTCAAGCAGGCAAACAATTGTATATTTTGTGCAATTAGTCATTCAAATTTCAAAGGAATTTTCTACTTTTTCAACTGACCTAAAATGGCTATTTCAAGAAGCGTGGTGCTGTTAATGAAAAAAATAACAGAATACTTGGTAATTTTGCCAATGCAGTCAGAGAACAATAATAATAATAATTTGTATAGATCTTTAAGATTTATAAAATGCTTTTTTTATATATTTGATCATTTGAGACAATGTAATGCATGATAAGGGAGAGTCATCTCCAATCATTCTGATCCATAGTTTGCCCCTGGACCCAAATGGCTCCAAAGAAGAGAAAGAAGCTAGTGACTTTGCACTGCCCTACCTCACTTAAATCTGATTCACTTGCAAGTCATTACATCACACTCCCAAAGCCATGGCCCTCTTTCAGAACAAGGACACACAACAACAAATAACAACAATGCACTTTAAGATAGTTTTATGCTGGGTCTCATGATGTGGCTGAATTTTGGCTTAATGTTTTTGCTTCAAAACTTGACAACTTCAGAAATTTGAGAATTTATTAATTTAAGGGAGATTTTAAGATTATAGACTTAAAACTGCAAGAAACCTTAAAAGTTATGTTGTCCAACATGTTCACTTTACAGATAAGCTAACTAAGACCTAGGGGGATATAAGAATTTGTCCAAAGTCACACAGGTGATGAGTGGCAGCCCCCAGATCCTCTAACTCTAAATTGTTCTCTTTTTCCATCTGTATAGTACTGGCTCTGCTCAGAGAAGAAAAGTATGCTCCAAATTGTAGGGTTTGAAGTAAGCAAATGTCATTCTCTGAGGCTGTGAAGATTCAGCACAAAATAGGGCAGTTTAGATGGAGCAATGGACAGAGCACTGTGGCCAGAGTCAGAAAGAGCTGAGTTCCAATGTGACCTCAGACACTTACTAGCTATGTGACCCTGGAAAAGTCACTTTTTTCCCTTAACTGATTGCCTTCTCCCCCCCAAAAAAAAAATCAATACAAGATATATGTTCTAAAACAATCCTTCCATGATTATCTTACACAAAGTAGCTCTTCGTGTGATTTGAGAAAGCTTTGTAAGGTTCTATTCTACCTATGGTTGTAATACTGTTTCCCAAATCTCACAAACATAAGTAAAAAAAAAACTTGGAAATCCTAACATGGCATTACAACACAGATGTTTTTTATAGGTTCCTAGGAATTAGAGACAGAAGGACCTTAGATTTAACTTAGGCTAATGGTCTTGTTTTACAAATGAGGGAAATAAGAATCAAAGAAGTTATGTGTTTTGTCCAGGATTGACAAAGTAAGAAGCAAAACCAAGCCAGGAAGCCAGGAATATGGCTTCATAGAATGTTATAGCAGGAAAGTATAGGTTATAGGTCTCCTGGTTGACTGCTCTCATTTTAAAAATAATAATAACAGGCACTTATACATGTGGCATCATGGAGTCTGCAAAAGTATTTACATGGATTATTTCACTTGAACTTTATCATAACTCAAAGGATATCCATTTTCCAGAGGAGGAAACTGAGAATCAGAGATGTCCAGTAACACGGTTCCACAGTTAGAACCCAGGTCTCCTTGGTCCAAATCTAACACTTCATCCACTCTGACAGGCTGCTTTTGAAAATGAGGAAACTGAGGCCAAAAGAAGTTTTATGTCCTGTGAATTTTTGTCCAAATCATCATTTAAAGCCAGGGCTTTCCTAGTAGCACAAGGTTTAAGAGGGTGATAAGGAACACTCAAAAGAGAGTCATATTGCAAGAATTTGTCAGGGTTTATTCAGCACTGTTCCAGAAAAGAGAGATACTGTGTTGTGTCTAGACCCAAGAGGATATGAATATCTTAGTCGGGAAGAAAGCATTCCAGGGTCATAGGGACGATGCTCCTGCCTCTCTCACAACCTGTGTGAAATGCAGCACAGATTATTCAATTCCCTCCGCTCTGTTTCTGTGCCCACCAATCAACCTTTCGATTAGACAGCTGTGGTTTAACAGAAATTGCACTGGCTTCAGAGCCAAGAAACTTGGGGTTCTGGTCACAGTTCTGCCACAAATTAGGCATCTAAAACAAGGCTGGTGGACTGGGTGATCTCCAAGGTGCCAGAAAGCCCTTGTGTTCTCTAGTTCTGCTGCAGTAATATCTCATTTCTCAAGCGTCATCCAGGAATGAGATTCCATATAACTGGATTTTCCAAATAATTGAAAATTTCTCCTTTAAGCACTAAAACAGTTGTATTTATTTTTCACTAAGAGTGTACAGTGTATTGCAGTATAAAAAACACTGGAGTATATCAGGACTGGCTTCTAGTTTTTCTTCTGCTACTATCTAGCTATATGATTAATAAATTATTCAGTCTCAGTTTACTTGCTTTTGATTAAGATTGGTGAATATTCAACATGTTGGATACCTTCCAGGTCCAAAATCTATGAAATCTTTCAAAATGGATTTCATAATTCTTTACCCATCTAGAGTATACAATCAGAAGTCTTGGGTTTGAATTTTACCCTTCCCCTCCTCCCCCTTTCTTTTGCTATGTTTTATTTAGTCACATTGTCAACTAAGTAACTAGTAAATCAATAAGGTGTTCTTAGTTTCTTACACATTTTGTTATTGTTTATGTGTGGATGGGGAGGGAAGGACAGGAAGGGGGAGAGGAGGTGTTAGTCCCTGAGCCAGAAAAGATTATTCTGGTCTTTGAACAGGTACATCTCTCTTTGTATATTGCTAAAATGATATTCTGATTAAAAAAATAAATGTCTTTTAATTATGTCAGCCTGAAACAGTTATCTTGGGTAAATTAATAAAATCCAGGTTTTCATATTGCAAAGCTAAGGACCAGACCCTAGGTCAAAGTTCTTTAGTGCTACAAGACTCAGCTTGAAGTAGTCAATCTTATCATTCATTACATTGCAAAAACCAGAACACGGGTTTTTGAAAAACAGCAGAATTCACTTTCTGTGTGCTGTCTTTTACATATTTCAGAGACCCCAAGAAATATAGCTTTTAATAAAATGGACAGAAATGCTATCTTCCTTTATATAGATTTTTTTTTTAACAAGCTACAGCATGAGGAATTTAATTAAATGCTATAGAAGAATTTCTTGACTATGTGGATTATTGGCTATTGGAAGCAGTGACAGAGGAGGGTTGTGGATTCTCTTTCAATGTAATTTTTCAGAAACATTAGACTGGCATAATTTAGGTGTGGCCTTTCCTGAAGTTTAAACTCAGCTTCCCACTTCCTCTCTACCCCACTCATAGTCCCAACTTTATTCTTTGAGGCTATGGAAAAGGGTGGGGTGGTTATGTCTCTGTGTGTTTTAATTTTAATCTATTATTAGTGTAATTTTATGCTAAAACCATTATGAATAGAGAGGAACAAATTTGCTTTCAGCAGTTCTCCAGTTGAGGCAAGTTTGAATGGGAATTTCTATTTCTAGAATAGGGACCTTAGTTCAGACAAGAAAATAGTTGAATAACATTTACCATTTGGTTCCTATTGTTATAAAGAAAGAAAGGAAGGAGTGAGAAAGGCAGAAGCAGGGAGAAAAAGAGAGACAAATGGAGAGGAAGAAAAAGAAAGAGAGAGAGAGAGAGAGAGAGAGAGCACTGATGGAAAAATTCTGGACTATGTTGCAATTGTTTTTTGTTGTTGTTTGTGGAGGGGGACTTTTAATCATAAATTCTCCATTGTGACAGCACAGTTGATTCTTGACCTAGGCTGCAAGGGTTTTTAATAAGAGTATGAGAGAATCACTGTAATTCTGCTAACAAATCATTCTTTTTTATGTGAAAACTTTGATTTTTTTTCCAGTTACATGTAAAAACAACTTTAGCATTCATTTTTAAAAAAATGTTGAGTTCCAAGTTCTTTCTCTCCCTCTTTGTCCTCCTTCCTCCTTAAGAAGGCAAACAATTTGACATAGATTATACATGTGCAGTCATGCAAAACATTTTTATATTAGCCATTTTGGGAGAGAAAACAGTCCAAAAAAACCCCAAGAAAAATAAAGTTTAAGAAAGTATGCTTGAATCTGCATTCAGATTCCATCAGTTCTTTCTCTGGAGGCGAATAGCATTTTTGATCATAAGTCCTTTAGAATTAACAAATCTTAAGTGGTTCTGTGTGTAAATATCATTTGTCATTCTGGTCTTGCCCCCATGAAGTATCAAAGGCCCTCATTTGTTGTCAAGGCTGAAATAAATGTCTTAACTACAAACTTGTCTTTAAAAGGAATCTCTCACATGTGAAGGGCCCTGCATCAGACACAGCCTCAAGATTGCATGTAATATATAGATATTTTTTATATATATACATATATACACACATACGTATACATAGATATACACACATATATGTATATATTTCTCGGGTAGAGAGTTATCATTTGAACATTGTTGTTCTTTCCTTGATTATCAGAAATTGCTGAGAAGCAGCACAGTATACTGAGCAGAATACTAGACTTGGAATCTGAAAGAAAAATTCAAATATTGCCACTGACACTAGCTGCACAACCATGAACAAGTCTTTTAGCTGCTCTGAAACTCAGTTTCTTGCTCTATCTTTGGAGTAAAAAAAAAAAAATATATATATATATATATATATATCCCTTTTAAAAAGTTACAAGAGGTCAATAATGCTCCCAAGATAGTTACTGCCCCCTAACAACAGAGGGAACACAACCTTGGGAGGCTGAAGCTGATGGCATTAGAGAAGAGAGATCCTCCCAAATCCACATCCCTGTGGAATCCTGAAGGTAATGCATCCTTCCTGGCTCTGGGAAAGGGCCAAAGAGTATTTGCTGCATAAATGAGAGGATTGGACTAGATGGATTCCAAGATCCCCTTAGCTGTAAATCTATAATCCTATAATGAATTTACACTGATTTTAGAAAAGAGAATAAGATCTTCAACATGACAGCCAAGCCTTTGACATGTATGTAAGTTATCACTTAAATTGCACTGACAGCATCATCAAGTTCATCCCATGCTTTAAAATAACTTCCCAATTCACTATTTTTAAAGTCCTTTCTTTTATATGCTATGAAAAAATAACACTTTTCTTGAAATTGGGTAAATTAATGATCTGTGTTTCCCAGATCTGATATCAATATTCTGGATGAAAGATAGCATGACAGAGTAGCAAGGCTTCCTAAACTTTTTGCATTCATGATTCCTTTCTGCCCAAGAATTTTTTATGTGGTTCCAAGTATATAGTTATATAAAATACTGCTTTTGATGTGAACTAGTTGTATGACTTTGGATAAGTCACTTAATGATGCAAAGCCTCCAGGCAACTTTTGAGACACCAAATTATAGAAAAGTTAAAAATCTGCATTTCTGAAGGCAGCTCCTTATGGGAATGAAAACACAGCTCCATGTGTCCCAAATCCTGCCCTCCCTTCCAAAAATTAAATAAATAAATAAAATAAAAAAGGAATTTACATAATAACTTTGTTGCATATTTGGAAAGAACAGCAAGTTGTATATGGCAGATTTGCAGTTTCATGTGCAATCATCTTTTTTTTATTATACTGTTATGAAAATGCTTGTTTTATTCCGTGAACTGAAAATAAATAATTTTTTTAGATAATCAAAGAAAAGGAAAAAAGGCTCACCTTGAGCTTTTGGGAACAGTTTCCAAGACAGAATGAAAATGTTAGATGGACATGAAAGTACGCAAATTTAATTAACTCCTACCTTTTTAAAGCTTTCTGTGCCATTTCTGGTTTTTTCTCTCTCTTTTTTTCTTCCAAATCTCCATTCTCTTACCGGTGTCCTTCTTTTTCTTCAGTTAAACATACATCTTTCTCTCTGTCTGCTGTAGCTTTCATTCATTCCTCCCCCTAGGCTTTACTATGAATCATTTAGAATACCACTTTTCACCATGATGAGATAGTCAAAGGAATAATTGCCCATAGTGCACCTGTCATCCAAGAAGCTCAGAGTTTCTTTCTAATCACTGTATCATTGATCTTCACATGAAGCTGTTGTCTACCTTCAATGTTTTTCCATCTTTACACCAATCATGTTTTTCTGGCTTAAACCTACAGGGCAAAAATTCTAATTCTATTTTTAAATGAGGCAGAAGAGCTTTATTGTTTGATAGATCTCAGCAACAATAGTATACCTGTGAGATGAATCAATGTAAATTATTATTCCTGTCCCCTATATAATAATTTTAAAAATCTTTATTTTCTCCACATTTTTTTCTAAACAACATCACACTCATGATTTTATCTGATTCTCACAACAATCATAAGATAATTAAATAGAGCAAATGTTATTGTTGTTGTTGTTGTTATTGTTATCCCCATTTTGCAGGTAAAGAAAATGAAATTCAGTGACCTACTCAATGTCAAACAACAATGCAGTTGGGATTTGGGTTTTTATTTATATATATATATATATATATATATATATATATATGTATAATAATGTGTGTGTATATATATATATATAGCCATATATTTGTGTGTGAAAAGATATATGTGTATATCTATGCAAATATATAGCAACACATACCATACATACAAATTACATGTATGCATATGTAACACTGAGGTGTTACTTGTATGATCTCACAAATGTATACATATATGTGCATGTCAAAGACAATATATGCTCAAGTCTAACTGGCTCCTCACAAAATTCTACCCATTATGCCATCTTAACCAAAGGTTCCATTTCATCAGTCTTCTACATTTAGTGAACCTCTTCTGCCAATATACAGTACTACCTTTCAGTAATATTGTCCCCACAGAGAGTCATTCACTGTGCAGCTGCTCCTGCTTATTCACAATCAGAAAGCTGTCCTACCATTCTGTGCTGCAGAAGACTCAGACTGGCATTTTAATAATCCTAAATGAAATCTTCAAAATATAATTCAAAGGAAGACGCTAAAATCATTTAAACCTAACCTTTCACTAGTTCCAGATAATGGTGAATGTGCAAACTGTCCTATGTGGGCTAAGTGGCCAGAGTTCCATTAAAGTCAGATGTGGATACTAAGGCACATCTCCCCTGGGGCTCAGGATGTGCTATTGAGTCCGCTTTCCATACCTCAATATCTGGGGTGATTTAATATAGATGGCAAAGGGATGTGTGTTCTGTACTATGTTAGGGAAGATGCTGATAGACATGGGCACTTAGTGAAGGAGGGAGGGAACATCATTAGGGGGCAGGAAAGAAGTATGTGTGTCAAAGTATCGTGTTTTCTGCCTTTATGAGAATGAACAGAAACAAAGTCCATTAGTTCATTTGGGTTTGTCCTGAAGAAAAAAGTGAATGTGGTAACAGGGTGATAACTGTGGAGGATTCCTGGAGCCATGCTGATCTTTGATAAAGCTTTCTCCATATTATATACATAAATCAATTGTTTTGACTTCATTATTGCTTCATCCCATCCCATCCCTAACCTTATTTATATCTACACTATAAGTAGGAGTTCTGGTCATTGTTGTTGTTCAGTCATTTCAATTATATGCAACTTTTTATGACCCCATTTGGGATTTCTTGGCAAAAAATACTAAAGGGGTTTTCTATTTCTTTCTCCAGCTCATTTTACAGATGAGGAAACTGAGGCAAATAGGGTTAAGTGACTTTCCCAGGGTCACACAGCTAGTGAGTGTCTGAAGCATCATGAAGTCCTCACTGTACACCTGAGCTGCCCCTAATTTGTCCCTGATATTTGGGGCAAAATTGACTGAGGTGGGAAAGCCAAAGATAGTTTTACTCTGGAGAACCCCTGGGAAGAAGTACAAGGGATGGAAAAGGAAACTACATTGGGCAATATCATGGAGGCAGAGAAGAAAAGGACAAGAGGTAGAACAAGGATGGCACAGGACTCTTGTGGAGGAGGTAAAGGGGATGAGGGAAAGTAGGCTGGGTCTTAGAGATAGTACTGGAGAAGGGTACACCCTCCTGGATGAAGGTGATCCTCCAGAGAGGAGCTAAAAGCCTTGTGTGAGGTTCTGCAGAGAAGAGACAGAGAGAGATGTAGAAGACAGCAGACAGAGATCTCATTGAGGAAGAAGAAGAGGAATGGGACCATTCAAGCACTGAGTTGACTGATAGTGAAAAGGAAGGAAGAAGTATGTGGATATAGAGTACTACAGCCCCCAGTTCAGTCACATTGGGCAAACCCTCAAGAGAGACAGAACATGGGGTGAGACCAAAGAAGATATGTGGGAAGTGGGGTAAGGGACAGGATCCTCATAAAAGTAGACTCATAATACAATGGAAGGGTTACAATACAAAGCAGAAGATGGATCCTTGGGAGAGGGGCAAGACTTTCATGGTCTTAGAGCCAAAAAGGGGGAGGGAGGTCCTAGAAAAGTGGTGGTCCGAAGGAAAACCTATTTTGGTGTCCTAATTGTCCCCATCCTAATTACCACTCTGGTGTAAAGACATAACATACTGTTCATTCTTCTGCAACTATTTATTCCTGCAATACCTTGCACTACAAAGAAAGAAATTAGCATTATATGGATAGATATAAATATACAAACACACATACTTCCTATTTGGAGGTTGTATTAATATTTTATTATTCTTCAATAGCATTTTACCAAATACCATTCAATTCCTTTGTTTATGTGTCTCTACTTATTGTGGTACTTAGAGGGAGGTCACCCAAAAAGTCAGTGACTGTATTCAGTATATTATAGACATCTCTGGGACCATGACCTGTTCAATAGACTATACATCCTCAAATCACAAGCTATAAACTAATCCCAAGGCTTTCATCCAGTTTTTGGTCATCTTTTAAAATATCTGGTTGAAAAAAGCAAAGAATGCATCATTGGATAAACAGCAGTTCCAATAAAGGTGGAGATAATTTGAAAACAGAGATGCACAAATGTGGATTCTTTTATCTACACAGCGTCTGTGTATGAAACTCACTTTTATTATTCCTGGGTTGCAGAAATCAAATCTATTGCAGAAATTTTAAGTGACTTGTCCAATTCTATATATCAAGTACAGCCGATATAAGATATGAAGGGTCATCATTGGAGACCCATATCAGAATTTCTCAACCTGCACTCCCCGATCCTGTATGTCTGTGGCTGTGCTCTTTCTTTTCTATTTATTTATCTTTTCATCTTCCTTTATGAATGGATCTCTTT
Source organism: Sarcophilus harrisii (assembly GCF_902635505.1). Classification (NCBI taxonomy): domain Eukaryota; kingdom Metazoa; phylum Chordata; class Mammalia; order Dasyuromorphia; family Dasyuridae; genus Sarcophilus; species Sarcophilus harrisii. Next base: position 85,909,082 of record NC_045428.1, on the reverse strand, counting down.
TTGTCTAATATTTGGTAACTAAATGGAATATCGAGTATTTACCAGAAACAATGTAGCTTGACCTCTGTCTGATTGCTTTTGGAAGTGTCAGACAGGTGGGCATTATTAACCTTGCTTATTTTATAGGGCTCACTTCTAATTCACTGGACTGATTCCCAAATGGTTCTACATGAAAACAAAAATCTGAATGAAAACTGGAAAATTCATGTTTCCCCCTACAGAGTCTCAATAGTTAAATATTTTAAAATACCTCAATTTTTGGATGCCAATTTCAATTTTTATTTAGATAGCTAGCTACAAATTTAGACTCTGATATCAATGACTAACATGGCAATATATTTGCAAGGACTTTTATCCCTTCCAGTGTTTCTGTTCACAGAGGTAATATTTGGGTGTAGACATGTTTCTATTTAATTTCCAAATTAGAGAATATTACTGAAGGGAAGGGGGAAGTTAAAGTACTTAAAGAAACTAGATAAAGATGCTAAGTAGGAGTTGTCCAGGGGGAAATATGCTTATTAACAGAAATTTTTAAAAAGGCAGATATAAAAACAATAGTCAGAATTTTGCTTTTTGGTAACCAATAACATATAAAAGTACTTCATTAATGGACTACCAAGAAGCAAAATGATTTCTGAGGATATTTTGGCAAATTATATTTTATATGTCAAGTTACATTTTTCATACCCTAAAGAAGACAACATTTTAAGAAATCCTAAAAGACTCCTAGAAATGGTAGTTCTTTTTTCTTATACATAACAAATAATACTTTGTGATGTAAATTATATTTATTTTCATATATCTCTAGATCTACATAGGGTTGATTTCTTCCATGAGTTGAATAAAATTCTATTGTCATCTAACTCTTATATACTTTATATTTTCAAAAATACATTGTTGTTCTGTGGATATTCTTAGTAAAATGGATATTTGCTCCAAAAAGAGATTTCATTCCTTTTCTAAGTAACCTTTGTTTTCAAAAAGCAACATAATTAATTTTAAATCTCTTTGGGATATTTCCTTTTATTTTTTTGGAGTTCATGGACATGAGTATCTTTGAGAATGTACTGTATACAGGTATACAGTATGGTCTCAATCTTGAAAAACATTTAATTCATATAAGGCTAGATTCTGCCCTCAGTGACTCCTGTTTTGTTTTTATTTATATAGAGGATATAAAGAACACGGAGCTTGTATAGAGAGCATTTGTCCCATAATTTTCCGGCCTACTTCTGACTACTTTTCTCCTCCCTATACTGTTATGTCAACAGACATAAAAACTGATGCATCCCAGTATCTGGCATTCTAATGAGTTGCTGATTTCAATAATGAGAGGAAAGTCTATTACTTACTAGAAATGACTGCATTCTGGGATAGCACAGTACAGGGGAGAAATAACAACATGAATTCTGAATACATTAAAACTAGTGAGAACTGAAGCCCTGCATGTTGCAGACCAATTAAAATTGACAACCAAGTGAAGCAAATACACACAGCTCACAGATAAATATAGAAAATCCAAGTTGTTGTTGGGGTGATTTTTCCCCCTTCTTCATTTTTACTGCTTGGTATATCTTTCCTTCTGGATACTACAGTTCAGTTTGTTAATCTTCCTCTGCTTGGCTCCTGAATTTTAATCAAATTTTATGCAGACAGAGATCAAATTTTAATTCAGAGTAAAATACCTTGGCATGCATTTAGTGTCCTGATGTGTAGGAACTATCAGTGACTAGAAATATCTGCCTCAGCAGACAATATATAATTTTCATAATTTTAAATCAAAGATGAGAAATATAGATACTGTGCTAAACATTTCAGCTTTGGCACTTTACCTCTCAGTATTAAACCGGTATTGGTTCTTGAATAGGAGATTACAGGGTACAGATATTTCAACCTTCAATAGTAAATGATGCTGAAAAAATCTCGTAGGTGCGTCAGAAGCAGAGGGAACTTCAGAAATACTTAAGACTTGAGGATGACAAGTGAAAATGCTATCATGAACTTGCAGACCCTTCTTTAGTAGGGACAGGTGGATTAGATCGCAGGAATTTAGTAAATGCTGAGAACTAGTTATTAATGGATCCTAAGGGTCTTCTGCAGGGAGAGGTATGGACTGGTGGGTTGGTTGCAAGGTAGTTTCAAGAGGTGATGTAGAGAACACAGTAAGGAGGCCTGAGTTCTGCCCCTTAGGTTTCATTCAATTCCCCTTCTGGAAAATTAAGGGGATGTCTAAATGATCCCTGCTGGCCTAAATATTCTACAATAGGAAATGTCTAGGTCCCCTTAGAAGCCTCTTTTATATTAAACACTGGTCAGTATTTTAAAATTTTTAGCTACACTGGGGAAACTGAATTAACTTATACTTTTAGAAATATATTAAAATCTTTAGAAGAATAGTGTTAAGATAATTAAATTACTAATTTCATTAGTTATTAATTAGTTCATTAGTATCCTATTTATAAATATTTATATGATTGAATATTGATACAATTATGAACTAAATATCATATTTTTAATGCTTCTTTAGTCTTTTTTATGGAGAAAAAAAGTATTTTTAAAAAAACAGTGCAAAGGAAAAAATCTTATTTTCTCTAGTGTCAGGGTTCTCTAAATATTTTTCTATTTAAGAAATTGTGACAGAATCATTCAATAGAAGTAGCAGGAAGGGACATAAAAACTGGGCTTGTTGTAAATAAAGACTCTTAAAATGGAGGTTTGGATTTATGCTACATATATGTACTAACAGGGTGAAGGGAATGGTTCTATACTGGATGTGTATTTTAAATAGCAAACACTGCCATCTACTGGTTATTTACTTTCCTCTTCACTTGAGGTTTTGCATCTTATATTTGCAATGTCTCCATAAGAAATACCTACATGTTGTAGTTGTTCAACCATATCTGACTCTTTGGGATCCCATTTGGGGTTTGGGGGGAGAGATATTGGAGTGGTTTGCAATTTCCTTTTCCAGCTCACTTTACAGAGGGGTAAACTGAGGCAGACAGGTTAAATGATTTATTTGGGGTCATATATGCACATACATGTATATATTATATGTATGTGTGCATGTGTTTATACACAGGTACTTCCACTATTAAATATATGTATGTTCTACACGTGTGGAATATCCCAGCTTCTTAAACTGCAGTTCACCACTCCATTTAAGGTCTTGTAACTGAATGTGGGAGTCATGAAATTATAATTTATTATCAGTAAATGTTTGATTTGTATACCTATTTTATGTACCTATATACCTGGGGTCATGAAAGGATTTCTCAGGTGAAAAGAGGTCGTGGGTGGAAAAGGTCACTCCTATAGGCCCCTAAAGCACGTTGTTCACTGTCTTTCTGATTACTAAATGAGTGCTCATTTATAAGTATATATATATATATATATATATATATATATATATATATATATATATGTAGTTATAAGATAAGAAAACTAAAGCTAGGACAATTAGGTCTCTTGTCCAAGTTCACACAAGTAGTAAGTAACATGGCTCACTTTTTTCTAATATGGATGCCCAGGACCTGGGCAGCTAAAAATGAAAACTCATGTCCAACTATCAAGCTTTAGCATGGAATAACTAGTTCTCAGAAACAAGGGTCTATCCATAACCTTTCTCACTCTTTCCCAGTATCTCCAACACCATTTGCATTAGGTAAAAGAAAGCTATCATGGGCATCTCCTAAGCTTTAATAAAAGACCTCGGGTCCTAGATACATCACTGTAATCCCTTAGGTTCCTTGTCTTTTCCCTCATTAGCCGTAGACATAATTTCTTAGTCCTTCCTGCTTGTACCCTTGGTTCAAGCTCAATGTCTAAAAGAATATGACTTGCTCCTCTGCCTTCTCTGGGTCATTTACCGACAATTGGCTTCCATAAAGTGGAAACCAAACCCCACTAAGTAGTTCTCTGATCCTGTGCAAATTTTCTCAATGCTATTGGACTTCATTCTTTTCATCTTTAAACTGATGGATGTCTGTGAAACTTTTTTAGTCTCTGGGTCCTTGACTTTTATAAATATTATCCTTTAAAAAGAAGCACCACAGTGAGAAAATGCAATGACTGTTCCAATATCACAGAATACACCATTGTGAGCAAAACTGTCACTAGAAAGAAGCAGGAGCTTTTGGCTTTCACTCAGATCTACTACCCAGTAGATAATTCTGCCAGTGGTCATATCTAATTTGATATATGCTGCCTCTTCTGTGAACTACATTTTACATACTAATTGCCTTTGAATGAAATAGCAAATGATATTCTTTAGTCCCATCTTTATGGTTTCTTTTTTTTTTATTCAGTAAATGAAATAGAGAAAACATTAATGTTTAATCTTTTGCTATATATTGAATACTTATATATCTGTATAAAATATGTACATATATCTAAATCTATAACAGGTATGCATATAAATGTATTTATTGCCTATGTCTCTAAAATTTGTGTAGACATCTAGAGAGATATATGCATAACCCTCAATGCTGTCATGAAACTAAGATTAGGTGAGCAGATATGGAGTTTCCACATTGAAAGTTCTCTATTTCAGTGAAATCATTTGGGGTTCAAAAATAAAATAAAATAAAGAAAAATGCTTTCCTCTGTTAAGTAAAGATTATTTTATTGATTGTATTCCATGATGTTGGAATCTTGAGATTTCTGACAATAACCAGTAAAAACAAGGGGAATACCCATTACCTTTCTCACAATAAAACTAGTGCATCCAAAAACAAAAACAAAAACAAAAAACAAAACCAGAACCAAAAGGACCCCACAATTTTTAAGACATTCAAAGAATGAGTTTTTTCTGATGCTGCTCTTCCCTGAATAAGCATTTATGAGTGCAGAGGGCACATTAGAGATGATTGTAAAAGATTATGTAACCAATTTAAGGGGTGTGCCTTGGAAGAGCAGTGAGGGACTATTAACTTGACACGGTGATAGTAAACCATGTTGTCCTCCTGTAAACATATTCAAAGACTTAGAACTGAAGGGACCTTAGGGACTGACCAGCTCAAGCGCCTTATTTTTATAGCTGAACAATTTCGAGGCTCATGGAGAGCTTAAGTGACTTTCACTGGACTGATTCAAACTTAGGCTCTTAGAGTCTCAAGGGCTCCTTTCCCTTCCTCCCTCAGCATCTCCTTGGATGACTGGCTACTTCCATCACACTCACTTTCCATCCCTCCTTTATCTTTTGGCTTTTCAACTGTACTGGCTAGTCCTAAGGTTGTTTCTGTTATCCTTGCCAAAACCCAGACGTATATTGGTGGAAAATCAAGATGCTGTGTCAGAAATGAATAAGCCATCGTGGTTCTGGGATTCCCCAACTGGATCCCTCCCTTTTGCATTCATAGGTGCAATTTTGCTGGTGTTCTTCCTTTGTTCTATTATTCTGTCATCCAAGATAAAGCAACTGCACTTAATAGCTTGGGAAAAAATTAAGTAGGTGCTGCTAAGTCAATAGTACCATCTAAGGACTTCCAAGGGTAAAGGTTAGTGTCTTTAGAACTGTTATTCTCCTCGGGTAAATGTCTAGCTAATGATTTTTTTTTCCAACTCAGGGTAAACAGCTTCCTTGCTAACTATCTCACAAATTAACAAGATAACATCAATAGGCAAGGAAGTTGTCAAAACAAGATGGCATCCTGCTGCAACAAGGACAAGGCAAAGCCTAAAAGAGGCATTTATAGAAAGTGAATGGCAACTGGGAGCTGGGTCTGTGACAATGTTCTGTGACCCATGACTGTGTTTTAGGATGAGGACAGCTGACAGAATCCTCTCTGCTCTGGGCTCACATTTTTATGCAAATGTGTGTCTAGAGAGTATGTGTATGTACATAGAGAAGAAAAAATTCTCTGTGGATATTATCTATAATATATATTATATTTCAAAGAGGGGAGTATTCTGAGACCCTTGAATTAGAAGACAGGGGTTAGCATAGGCTGACTATTAGAATTTGTCAGAAATTCAGATTTTGCTCAGAAATGGTTCAGGAACAGAATTAGTCATTCGGTGGATGGATGTCAGCTCTCAGAATTTTGAGTAGTAACCACAATCTGAACAGATCTTGAATTTCTTGATGTTGTTCCATCATTTCAATGTGTCAAACTTTTTCTTTTTGCATTCATTTGGGGTTTTCTTGGTGATGATACGGGAGTGGGTTGCTATTTCCTTCTTTAGCTCATTTTAAAGATGAGGGTATTGAGGCAAATGGGGTTAAGTGACTCAACCAGTAGTCACACAGCTAGTTAAGTGTCGGAAGCCAGATTTGCACTGCTAAAAATGATTCATTTCTCCAAACTTGGCACTCTATCCACTTTACTACCTGGCAACCCAGATCCTGAATAGAATTATTCAAAGAACATTTTTTGTTTTGTTTTTGTTTTGATATGCATAAAACCTGTACCCCAGAAACCTGTTAGTTACTTTGATCTCAGACTTTTGGTGATCTCTGATCTGAATAAGATTTGGAAAGTACACAGCATATAAAATGGGCTTAGTTATTTCTATTTTATTATAGTACTTCCATGGGGTCAGTAGAATGATTCTAGAATATAGCATTCCCTGATCTTCATTTAGCATAGAGGTTCTTAATCTTTTTTTTGTGTCTTGGTGATGAGCTTCAACAAGTCATGATGAGTTACAAGTCATGGAGATAGGGAATTATCTGGAATGAATTCACAGGCTCAAAGCATCAAGGGGCAAAGCTTTTTTTATAATTCCATAAAGCAGGCAAAGTTCCTAATGAACTCATAATTAATAGGGAGGAAAGGTGGAACTTTTTTATGAGAAAGGACCCAAAATAAGGAATGTTAACTATATATATAATTATATTGTATACATCAGTAAATCAACTGGTGCTCATGGCGGTCCTGTTTATACAAAATAGCCTCTGGAACTAATGTTTATAGCTTAACCTCCAGATAGTGTAAGATAACCATGGGTGTCAGTACAAGATAATGTCAGATACGCGGGTACTACCAAGAACATGGTATTTTGCTAGAGTCCATTCACTCTATCAATTTAGAAATTTGGTGATACTTATGGGCCCTTTTGCAAATAAAGGTTTAAAATACATAGCAGAAAGTATACAGGATTGTAAAGAAAACCTATAATAATGAAATATGCTATCAAAATATTTGATTTTTAGAGTTCATGAACCCTGAATGAAAACCTCCGCTTTGGAAGAATCCCAGTGGGTCAAATTTAATCAATCATAAACATTTATTAATAGCCTATAATGAGTGAGGATCAGTGCTAAATTTGGGGGATATAAAGAGACACAAAAGAGAGTTCCTGTCTCCAATCATTCAATGCAAAAAAATAAAAATGCATGCAAGCAAGCCATATACTGAATAAGTAAAAAATAATTAACAGAGCCGGGTCACTAGAATTAAGAGGGGTTGAATAATATTTCTAATAAAAGTAAAAGATGGATTTTAGTAGAGACATAAAGTAAGCCAGGGAGGACAATAAGTGACAACCAGAGAAAATGCCCTCAGCTGAGAGGACTATCTGGTACTTGGAACAGCCTGGAGGCCAGTGTGCCAGAATAAGGTGTTAAGATTCAGTCAATAGACTGTATATTCAAGTAATTTGCATCCTTTATCTTTACTTTATCCTTTATTCTTACTTTGAAGTAACTAGAATCTACTCAAACTGTGGGAATAGTCCCATAAATCAACTGTTCCAAAGAGGATGCAAATCAGGATCTTAAAATCTGATCTCTAAGGGATTTCCCTTCCTCCCCCCGCCCCTTCCCTTAAAGGGTACCAGCAGGTTTAAGAGTTCAGGTTACAGAACATTAAGCAAAGAGTCTGGTGATTTTTGTTAAGGCATTTGCAAAGAAGAAAACTATCTGATTATGTTTTCATTCCCTCCAGGCAACTGATAACATGACTTATCTTCAACTAGCTTTTTGTGAGAAACTCATATAGTAAACAGCATTTAAAGAGATAATATAGCTCTAGAAAGGAACTATAAGATTCTTTACAAAATATCCTACCATTGTAAATTCATTGTATTCTATTTTAAGAACATTTTTTAAAAAATCAAGAGACCTCTTGAGAATCTTGGGGCCTATGCTAAATCAGCTTTAACTTGGGTTGTTGATAGATTGGTTTGCTGTGGTTTGCCTTTGAAAAAAATCTCCATTCAATTTAAAAACCCACATTAATGATGAAAGAAAGAACTAGTCGGTCCAGACTCCAGTTTTGAAAGACATAATTATAGGATTATTGTGGATAGCAATATTTATAGGAACATTATAAACTATTGGCTGAATAAGCAAGTTTTAAGCATGGTATCAACTCTAAAGCTATTTATAGCAAATTTACATGTACTGAATACTCTTAGAGATTAGCTTTCTTCCTTTTCTACCTCTAACCAAAGCACTCAATTTAACATCTGGCTCAATGCACTTTGTTTTCTTAGCATCCTCATTTATTCCCAACCCAAAATGGGTTATCTAGAGTAGACACATATTGATTCTTTGTCCCAAATCTTTCCTCATTGTCTCTTAGATGCTTATAGTTACTGATGAGGTTCAACAATTCATGATGAGGGACACCAAATCATGAAGGTGAGGAGTCGTTCCCAAAGAATTCACAGGTTCAAACCCTTCCCAAGTCAAGAGTCAAAGCTTTGTTATAACACCATCAGTCAGACAAAGTTCCTTAGGAACTTGCAATTAAGAAGGGGAGAAGTGGGACTTTTTATGGGAAAGGATCCAAAGCAAGGTGTACTAACTATGCTAATTGTGTGCATCAGTAAATTAACTGGTAGTCCAGTACTTCTGTTTATACAATATAGCCGTGGGAGTTGACATCTATAGTTTAACCTTCAGATTATATAAGGTAACAGTGGGTATCAATCAGTACAGGATAGCTCTGTCTGTACAAGATAACTCTACAAGGTTCCTCATTAGGACCTACTCAGATACTGTGTTACTACCAGAGATGGGGTATTTTGTTAGGGTCTATTCACCCCATTAGTCACCTTCTTTGTAATCCCTCTCTCCTTTATATATAATATGAAGCATCCACTAACTTCTCCTTTCTCTGAAATTCTTTAGCATTTTTTGTCTTTATCATTCAATTTCGTGTGAATTATATTGTCAAAGGAAATAAACTCTATGTTTTAGGTACAAATCTTTCAGAAACAATTTAATTTAAAATGCAAACCATTTCTGGTTCAGAGAGAGATGTACAAATTAGCATGATTTTCCCTATGCTCTCCAATATAACTCTCTACTCTATTTGGGGGTAACATATATATGAATCTTGAACAAAGAAAAAAAATCACTATGTATAAAAATGCTGTTTGAGGTTGACATTCCAGAATTGTTGGTGATAAAATCATTATCCCATTTTTTCCTGCTCTCCCTGGAATCAAGGTCAGTATCCTTTCTCAATGGAGAAGGATGGGTCTTAAACCTTCCCAGTAGTGGAGAGATAATGTTCTTATTTAGTAATGAGTTAAATTTGATCATTACCTACAATCCATTCCCTAAGAAAGGTCTTAACTTTTAAGTCAACAAGCATTTATCAAGGTTTTCTATGTGCCAAGCATTGTGCTAAGTTCTGTACAAGCAAGAAGAGAGACAGTCCCTGCTCTCAAGAAGTTTACATTCCAATAAGAGATAATAAGCTAATAAGCTGGAAGGGCAGTGAAGAAGGAGATGGAGGTTGGTAGAAAAAGTCTGACAATTAAAAGCACAGGCTGGTAAAGAATGAACACTTGGCTGGCCTCTGCATATCTTCTAAAATGAAGGTTCTGGGAGGGACCAGCCAGTCAAAAGGAGGGGCAGAAGATGCTTCCAATGTGAGAGTTCCAGAAATGAGTGAACTTACAGGGTGAAGAGGGTCTGTGATAGGGTTGAGACAGTCTGGGCAGTCAGGAGGATAGCCTGCTCATTTTCCTAAAGGAAAAAGTCTTTAGCTAGAGAAAAATGGCATTTATTAATAATTCATGTTTTACTGAAAAGGATGTTTTTAATATGCTCTCACAATATACTTATACCCTAACTGGAATGGGTGTGGTCTCAGTCAAACTGAGACCTGTTAAAGACCTGAAATTAAAAAGACCAAAGTCTCCTATTGCAACCAGACCATCTCCAGTCATCTTGATCTGTATCTGTCCGAGATGGCCCTGGAAGGAAAGTGAGGCAGATAGCTTTGCACAGCCTTCCCCCACTCAAATCCAAATCACTTGCATGTCATGGTCCTTATTAGAATAAAGGGCAAAAAAAGCAACTGTTATTTTATCTTCTTAGTAGCTTGATTGGATTTTAACTTCCTAGAGAACAAGGAATATGTCTTAAAGGTATATTTATAATGTTATACACAATCACTAAGCACTATTTAAATGAATCAAGCAGATTCAGAGTCAGTGGAAGTTTTAGATAGAACTTTTTCCCCCTTAATATTCCACTTTAAAACAAATAAGACACTACATTTATGTTGTTCTTTAATTTGGGCAAAGGGTTTGAATCTCTATAAAGTAGGTACTACAAGAATTAATATATCCATTTTAAGAATTGAAGGATAGACTTTTTTTAACTGTATAGTATTTTTTCCCAATTAGAGTTAAAGATAGTTTTCTACATTCATTTTGTTGTTGTTGTTGTTTAGTTATTTAAAAAAATTATAATAGCTTTTTATTTTTCAAAATACATGCAAAGATAGTTTTCAACATTCAACATTTCAACATTCAACAACCCTTGAAAACCCTTGTGTTTCAAATTTTTCTCCCTTCCTTCTCACCTCTTTCCTCCCTTAGACAGCAAGTACTACAATACAGGTTAATGTTTAACATGTAATGGACTACTTGCCATTTAGGGGAGGGTGTGAGGAAGGGGGGAAATTGGAACACAAGGTTTTGCAAGGGCTAATGTTGAAGAATTGTCCATGCATATATTTTGAAAAATAAAAAACTTTAATTTTTTAAAGTTTTTTTAAAAAACCAATACCAAGTAGAAGAGCAAATAAAACCTTACATGTACATTGCAAAAATAACATAAAAGTAAAATTATATATTTTATGACAAATATTTGAGTGTCAAAATAATAAAAAATATCAGGAAATTATATTTTTAAATTAAAAAATACAATACAGGTTAGAGATGCAATTCTTCTAAATATATTTCTACATTTATCATGTCGAATAAGAAAAATCAGATCAAAAATGGAAAAAAATATGAAAGAAAAAAACAAGCAAGCAAACAACAACAAAAAAGGTCATCCACATTCAGTTCCCACAGTTCTGGCTTTCTCTATCCCAAGTCTATTGGAATTGGGCTGAATCATGTCATTCCTGAAAAGATCCATGTCCATCTGAATTGATCATCACATAATCTGGTTATTGCTGTGTACAGTGTTCTTTTGGTTCTACTCACTTCATTTAACATCAGTTCATGTAAGACTCTCCAGATCTTCCTGAAATCATCTTGCTGATTGTTTCTTATAGAACAATAATATCCCATTACTTTCATATACCATAATTTATTCAGTCATTCCCCAACTGTTGGGTATCCATTCAGCTTCCAGTTCCTTGCCGCTACAAAAAGGACTGCTACAAATATTTTTGCACATGGGGTCCTGTTCCCTTTTTTATGATTTCTTTGAGATATAGACCCAGTAGAGATACTATTGGATCAAAGCATATGTGCAGTTTTATAGCCCTTTGGGCATCGTTCCAACTTGCTCTCCAAAACAGTTGGATCAGTTCACAACTCCACCAACACAACATTCATTTTTGCTAAGAATTTGAGTTTGAGATTTTTTCTCCTTCCCTTTCTTCCCTCCCCCTCCCCAAGACAGCAAGCAATCTGATATAGATTTTACATGTATGATCATTTTAAACATATTTCTACATTAGTCATGTGAAAGAAAAATCAGAACAAAAGGGAAAGACTATGAGAAAGAAAACAACCAAAAAAGTGAAAAATGTGTGCTTTGATTTGCATTCAGTTTCCATAGTCTTTCTCTGGAAGTGGATGATATTTTTCATCACAAATCTATTGTCTGAGATTATTGTACTGCCGAGAATAACTAAGTCTAACATTAATTGATCATTGAACAAGGTTGCTATTACTGTGTACGTGTTTTCCTGGTTCTGCTCACTTCACTCAGCATCAATAGAGGTAAGTCTTCCCAGGTTTTTCTTAAATCTGCTCATCATTTCTTATAAAACATAGTATTCCATTATATTGGAATGCCATAAATTATCCGGCCATTCCTTAATTGATGGGCATCCACTTAATTTCCAACTCCTTGCTACCTCAAAAAAGCCAACAGACAGATTATTAAGCAGTTTGCCCAAGGTTGTGTCACTAGTAAAAAAAACAATGTCAGGATTTGAACTCAAAATTTTCTTAATTATAGGTCTAATTCTTCTCCCACTATCAATTATCTCCATCAAGATTTTGATATAACTCAGGTCAGCATAAGAAATTAAATGGGAATGTTTTGGGAGTTTTTTGGAAGTCCCAGACAACACAGAGTCTATGACCAAATACTTAATCCAAATTTTACAATAAGATACTGTAAACACACCATAAAAGAAAATGAAAAAAATTTAGACTTCTTTTATGGTATGAAGGAAGGGACAAAAATTTTTACTCAGATTTTCCCTATTGAGAGGAGGTAGATGTTTCCATATTCTTAACACCTTTGATGTGGAAATATCAAACTAAAATCCATGACTTAAGAACCAAACTTAAATTTAAATTCACAGGGGACGTCCTAGGATCAGTGTACCTTCAACTTAATCTTCTACTCCTTTTATCTCTAGTCAACTCAATATAACAAACATTTATTAAGTGATTATTATTTTTTACTAAGTACTTACCTTTGAAAAGGTTCAAGGAATAATCATAATTATAATACAATGTAATGCATGATAAATATGTAAGAGAGTTATAAGGGAAGAATATGTAGTCAGGTTAGAAAGTAAGGGTAGTTACTGGATTGTGGAGAACTTTATATGCCAGACTCAAAAATGTGAATTTTTATTTGAATAACCACTTACGAGCAAGAATTTGGAGGTTTAAGCTGGAGATCAAAAAAATAGTTTCATCCCTCTTCTGGGCCCCACTTTTGGAAAGTGGGTGTGTCTATTTTGGCCAAAACATATTTTTCTCTTCACAACAGATCTATTCCCTTAGCCATTTCACTCATTTTTGTTGAGCATGCTCAATGAAAGAAGGAAAACAATGCAAAAGTTAATGAGGCTCACTTGTACCCATGCCCCCTCTACTAGATTAGAAGATCAGAAAAATCACCTAGAACCAGTTTAATTCTGCTTTTGTAGGATGTTTGTCAAAACAAATTAATAAATTAAAACTATAGGTTTTCTTCTGGAAATTTTTGTGTTGGGAGAAAAGGAGAACAGTAAAAAAAAAAAAAAAAAAAAAAAAAAAATTCCTTTTACCCTGCTTTCAAAAAGAAAAGGTTCATGCTTTCTTTCTCTGTATTGCTACACACCACAAGATATTTACTAGTTCTTTCTCTGGGCCAGTTTTAATTTGTTATGAGGAGAGAAACCTTTTAAAGTTCTAAAATAACTTAATAAATTATTGAAATTTGCTGATGAGAAATCTAGCTGTTTGAAACCCTAGTCTGGTCATTATGCTTCCATCACAAAATACCTAATAGAGCCTCCCTCTTTCTCTCTCTCTCCCTCTCTCTGTCTCTGTATCTCTCTCTCCTCTCTGTCTTTGTCTCTCTGTCTCTCTCCTCTATGTGTGTATCTGTCTATCTGTCTCTCTCTGTCTCCCTCTCCTTTCCACACTCCACAGATCCACTATTTTACTGTTCTTCTCTTGATCACTTTTCTTGTCCAGAACTCCTCCCCAGCCATCCCAGTTCAGTGACCTATCCTAAGAGCCTCTGGATTCATCGTCATAATCACAATTCACAAATTCTGTTCTGATTCACAAAATTCCAATTCCTGTTTGCATTTTTTGATTTCCCAGACGCATTCAGAGGTTACATTTGATAGGCATAAGGAAACTACTAAAGCCCTTCAAAATCCTTGAACATTAAAAAATCTTAACATGAAGAAGATATTTCTGGCAGAGCAGTGAAGTATTGAGGGAGTAGAGAGAAGACTTGGGAATATCAATTAGAAGCTTGTTACAATAGTTCCTACCTAAGGTAATGAGGTTCTATATTAGGGTCAAGACAACTGAGAAGATGTTGCAAAATTGATAGGACATAGAAATTGATTGGATATGAGAGAAAAAAAAGAGGGATAAATCAGAGACAACAAACAGATGGCAACATCAAAAATGGCCTAATGATGCCATTGACAAAAATAATGAAGTCAAAAGGAAGAATTTTTTTTCAGGAAAGATGATAAGCTTGATTTGGGACATATTAGGTTTGTGAGATTCTGAGGGGATTTTTTGTTTTGTTTAGTTTTTAGTTTTTTTCTTCAAGGCAAACAGTTGTGTGCAGAAGACAAAAGAAACTTTCAGCTATTCTTAATCTATAATTATTACTTGTCCATATTATCAGTTAATATATAAATAAATGCTAGGCACTGTGTTAGGTACTAGGAGTACATAAATAAAAATGAAAAAGTGCTTTCCGTCAAGGAGTTTATATTCTATTGGGATACAGCATACATATGAATAAGTATAAATATATGAAATAAATAAAGGGTAATTTGCAGAATGGGAGGAAGGACCTGGAGAGATCAGAAAAGGATAGTGCATGAAAAAACTAATTATTGATATAAAGTTAAGTAAATAATAACAGTAATATAGTGTGATGTTCAACTATGAATGATTGAGCTATTTTCAGCAATACAATGATACAAAACAATTCCAAAGGATCATGATGAAAAATGCTATCCGGATTCAAAGAAAGAGATAATGAACCTGAATGCAGGTTGAAGAATGATATTTTTCACTCCATTTAAAAAAAGTTGGCCTGTTTCTTCTTTCAAAACATGATTAATATGGAAATATATTTTTGTGATTGCACTAATGTAACCCATATTAATTTTGCTTACTATCTTAGGGGGGAAAGGTAAGGAAAGAAGAAAGAAAGAAAATTCAAAACTGAAAATTTCTAAAAGAAAAATATTAAAAATTGTCTTTACATATAATTGGAAAAATTAAATATTATTTCAAAAAGAAAGAAAATTACATATTCAAAAAGGTGGAGATAAGGAGGAAGTACATTCAAAGCATGGCTGATGGAAAAAAGATTTTTCTGCAAAAAAAAAAAAGCCTAGAGATGAAGTGTGTCTTGTGTAAGAAAAAGCAAAGTCAGTTTTGCTAAAGCAAACTGTGTGAAAAGAAGAAAAAATGCAGATTGGAGCTATGCTGGGAAGGATTTTAAATGCCAAATAGAAAAAATTATATCTGATCACTATTCTCAAAATGTTTTGATTTTGGGATCATTGATTAACTTGGCTGTCTGATCCTATGATATATTGTGCTGATATATAGAGGATAGAATACTGATGTTGTGGATGGAATAATAGTTAATGACATGAGTCAGAGAAAGTGAGAACAGTAGCACTGAGTGATGGTCATATGATTGGTTGAAGGAAGTTTCAGATCTGAGCGTTGGGGTTCTACAGTGTAAAGGATGTACTTTATTTGTGGAAGTAGATAGAAAGCTATTCTGTTTTGAAAGGGAAGTTGATATATCCTGCTGGTGTCCCACATCCTGAAACTGTGTTGAAAGTCTGTGACCCAGTGCCTTTCAATGTAGTGGATACTATATTGGAGGAATAGTGATTAAAGAGCTATATCTGAATTGCACTGTTGTAGACCCTCAACAGTCCCTACATGGTTGGCTCTAAAGTTTACAGTTGAAATGAGTGATAATGAGATTATTCAAACAACTCTCTGAGAGATATGGAAATTCTAGTGTCTTTCGGAATATCATATTCCAGGCCCTTCTTTCCTTTAATGTAGAGGCAGCCAGATCTTGGGTGATCCTTATTGTGGCACCTCGGTATTTAAATGGTTTTTTTTTGGCTGCTTGTAAAATTTTTTCCTTAATCTTATAGTTCTGAAATTTTGCCACAATATTCCTTTGGGGTTTTTTTTTTAGGTTTCTTTAGAAGGTGTTCGATGAATTCTTTCAATGCCTATTTTACCTTCTGATTCTATTACATCTGGGCAGTTCTCTTTGATGATTTCTTGTAAAATAGTATCTAGGCTCTTTTTTTCATCATAGTTTTCAGAAAGTCCAATAATCCTCAGATTATCTCTCCTAGATCTATTTTCCAAGTCTGTCGCTTTTTGTGTTAGATAATTCGTGGTTTTTTCCAGTTTGTCATTTTTTGTTTTTGCTTGACTGATTCTTGCGTCCTAATGAATCATTAGTTTCAATTTGTTCAGTTCTTAATTTTAAAGAATTATTTTCTCAATTAGCTTTTTACTTTCTTTTCTGTATATGTCCAATTGAGTTTTTGAATGTATTGTTTTGGTCTGTGGAATTTTTTTCCATTTCACTAATTTTTTTTTTTAGTGAATTATTTTCTTTTTCCAATTCACAGATCCTACTTTCTTGCAAGTTCTTTATTTTTTCCAATTCACCAATTTTGATTTCCTTCACAAAGAACTTAGGCACAAGAACTTGAGATGCAGCCAAGAATAAACTACCCAGCTAAGCTAAGCATTTTCTTCCAGGGAAGAAGATGGACATTTAATGAAACAAATGAATTCCATTTGTTTCTGAAGAAAAAACCAGAACTAAACAAAAAATTTGATCTCCAAGAATAGAACTCAAGATGAGAAAAGGTAAAAATAACTCTTGAGAATTGTATTTCTTGTGGATATACAAAAGAATACATGTATAATTTGATTTAAAATATAAAAAGGGAAGTAATTGGAAAAGGGATGATGGCAGAATAAGGTGGGAAGGAGGGATAAAAGAGGGAAACCACATCCCACAAAGAGGCAAGGGAAACTTATCATTCTGAGGAATTTAGAGAGGGGAGGAACATTGTGGAATCTTACTCTCATCAGAGTTGGCCAAAGAAAAATAATTGACATTTGTTTTAGAGAAAATTCTCTCCCCATTAAAAACGGGGGAGAGGAAAAAGGAAAAGAAAAAGAGTAATAAGGGAAGGAAGGGGAAAGACCAAAGGGGGAGGGAGGGATTATAAAGAGGATAAGATCGTGGAACAAGAGGGTACATAAGTTTAAAAGGGGGAAGAGGGTTGGGGAAAGAATAAGTAAAGACAATCTGGGGTTATTAGGATGGCAGGAAAACAGATTTAGTAATTCTAACCGTAAATGTAAATGGGATGAACTCCCCAAAGAGGAGGAATAGCAGACTGGATTCAAAAGTCAGAACTTACAATATGTTGTTTAAAGAAACACATTTAAAGCAGGGGATGAATAGAGTAAAAGTAAAAGGTTGAGCAAAATCTATTATGCTTCAGGTGAAGTCAAACAGGTGCATCCTTATCTCGGCTAAAAGAAAATTACTAATTAAAAAGATAAGGAAGGTAACTACATCCTGCAAAGGGCATAAACAACAAGCAATATCAATATTAAACATATATGCACCAAGTGGTATGGCACTCAACTTCCTAAAGGAGAAAGAGAGTTGCAAGAAGAAATAGACAACAAAACTGTAATAGTAGGAGATCCTCAACCTTGCACTCTCAGAATTAGACAAACCAAACCACAAACAAATAAGAAAGAAATTAAAGAAGTAAATATAATATTAGAAAAATTAGGTATGTTGGATCTTGAGAAATTGAATGGAGATAGAAGGAATATACTTTCTTTCCTCAGCAGTTCATGGAACTTATTCAAAATTGACCATATATTAGGACATAAAGACCTCAAAATTAAATACAAGAAAGCAGAAATAGTAAATGCTTTCTTTCAGATCATGATGCAATAAAACTACATTCAACAAAAAGTTAGGGAAATAGACCAAAAAGTAATTGGAAATTAAAACAATTCATCTTAAAGAATGATTGGGTGAAGCAGCAAATTATAGATACAATTAATAATTTCACTCAAGATAATGACAATGATGAGACATCATACCAAAATTTGTGGGATGCAGCCAAAGCGGTAATAAGAGGGAATTTTATATCCTTAGAGGCTTACTTGAATAAAAGAGAAAGAAAAGATTAATGAATTGGTTTGAACTAAAAAAAACTAAAAGACCAAATTAAAAACCCCAATCAAATACTAAATTGAAATTTAAAATTAAAAGGAGAAATTAAAATATTGAAAGAAAAAACTATTGAACTAATTAATAAAACTAAGAGTTGGTTCTATGAAAAGCCAATAAAATAGATAAGCCTTTGGTAAATCTGATTAGAAAAAGGAGGGAGGAAATGAAATTAGTAGTCTTAAAAATGAAAAGGAGAACTTCCACCAATGAAGAGGAAATTAGAGAAATAATAGGAGTTATTTTCTCAACTTATGCCAATAAATTTGATAACCAATGAAATGGATGAACTTCAAAAATAAAGACTTCCAGACTAAAGAGGAAGAAGTAAATTGTTTGAATAGTCCCATTTCAGAAAAGAAATAGAACAGGAATTAACAACTGAAAAAATCCCAGGACCAGATGATTAATGTGAATTTATCAAACATTTAAAGAACAATTTCTAATGCTATATAAATTATTTGATAAATAGGGAATGAAGGAGTCCTACCAAATTCCTTCTATGACACAGACATGGTACTGATACCAAAACCAGGTAGGCTGAAAACAGAGAAAGAAAATTATAGACCAATCTCCCATCGAATGATGCTAAAATCTTAAAAGATATTAGCAAAAAGACTACAGAAAATCATCTCCAAGATAATAACATGATCAAGTAGGATTTATACCAGGAATGGGTTGGTTCAATATTAGGAAAACTATCAATATAATTGGCCATGTTAATAACCAAATTAACAAAACCATATGATCATCTCAATAGATGCAGAAAAGCATTTGATAAAATCCAACATCCATTCCTATTAAAAACACTTGAGAGATAGGAATAAATGGACTTTTCCTAAAATAATCAGCAGCATCTATTTAAAACCATCAGTAAGCATATATGTAATGGAGACAAACTGCAACCATTCCAATAAGATCTGAGTGAAACAAGGTTGCCATATCAAAAGTATATTTAATATTGTATTAGGAAACGCTAGTATAGAATAAGAGCTGAGGAAGAGATTAAAGGAATAAGAATAGGAATGAGGAAGCCAAAATCACTCTTTTGCGATGACATGATGGTATACTTAGAGAACCCCAGAGATTCTGCTAAAAGTTATTAGAAATAATCCAACTTTAGCAAAGTTGTTGGTTATAAAAAAACCCACATAAGTCATCAGAATTTTATATATCACTAACAAAATCCAACAGTCAGAGTCACAAAGAGAAATTCCATTTAAAGTAACCACTGATAATATAAAATATTTAGGAATCCATCTGCCAAGGGAAAATCAGAAACTTTATGAGCAAAATTACAGACCACTTTTCACACAAATTAAGTCTGATCTAACCAATTGAAAAATATTAATGCTTTGGATAGGGCGAGCAAATATAATAAAAGATGATAATATTATTAAACTAATCTATTTATTTAGCGCTATACCAATCAGACAAAAACTATTTTAATGACCTAGAAAAATAACAACAAAGTTCATATGGAAAAACAAATCAAGAATTTCAAGGAATTAATGAAAAAATCAAATGATGGTGGCTTAGCTGTACCAGATCTAAAACTATATTATAGAGCAGCAGTTACCAAAACTATTTGGTATTGGCTAAGGAATAGATTAGTTGATCAGTGGAATAGATTAGGTTCAAGGATAAAACAGTCAACAAATATAGCAACCTAGTCTTTGGATAAACCCAAAGATCCCAGCTTTTGGGATAAGAACTTACTGTTTGATAAAAATTGCTGGAAAAATTGAAACTAATATGGAGAAACTAGGCATTGACCCATACTTAACGCCGAACCAAGATAAGGTCAAAATGGGTTCATGACCTAGGATAAAGAATGAAATTATAAAAATTAGAGGAACATAGGATAGTATACCCTCAGACCTGTGGAAGGGGTTTTTATGACCAAGAGAACTAGAGATCATTACGATCACAAAATAGAAAATTTTGATTATACCAAACTGAAAAGTTTTTTGTACAAACAAAACTAATGAGACAAGATTAGAAGGGAAGCAAATAAACTGGGAAAATATTTTACAGTCAAAGGTTCTGATAAAGGCCCTCATTTCCAAAATATATAGAGAATTAACCTAATTTATAAAAACGCTCATTTCTAATTGAAAAATGGTCAAAGGATATGAACAGACAATTCTCAGATGAAGAAATTGAAACTATTTCTAGTCATAGGAAAAGATGCTCCAAGTCATTATTAATCGAGAAATGCAAATTAAGACAACTTAAGATAACACACACCCTGTCGATTCTAAGATGACAGGAAAAATAATGATGATTGTTGAGGGGATGTGGGAAAACTGGGACATTGATGCATTGTTGGTGGAGTTGTGAACCAATCCAACCATTTGGAGAGTAGTTTGGAACTATGCTCAAAAAGTTATCAAACTGTGCATACCCTTTGATCCAGCAGTGTTACTACTGGGATTATATCCCAAAGAGATTATAAAGAAGGAAAGGGACCTGTATGTGCACGAATGTTTGTGGCAGCCCTTTTGTAGTGGCTAGAAACTGAAACTGAATGGATGTCCATCAGTTGGAGAATGGCTGAATAAATTTGGTATATGAAAATTATGGAATATTACTGTTCTGTAAGAAATGACCAACAGGATGATTTCAGAAAGGCCTGAGAGACTTAACGAACTGATGCTGAGGAAATGAGCAGGACCAGGAGATCATTATATACTTCAACAAAATACTAGATGATGACCAGTTCTGATGGATCAGGGCCATCCTCAGCAAACGAGATCAACCAAATCATTTCTAATGGAGCAGTAATGAACTGAACTAGCTATACCCAGAAAAAGAACCTGGGAGATGACTAAAACCATTACATTGAATTCAACCCATATTTATGCACACCTGCATCTTTGATTTCCTTCACAAGCTAATTGTACAATAATTCAGAGTCTGATCTTTTGTACAGCAAAATAATGTTTTGTCATGTATACTTATTGTGTATCTAAGTTATATTTTAATATAGTTAACATCTACTGGTCATCCTGCCATTTAGGGGAGGGGGTGGGGGGGTGGGTAAGAGGTGAAAAATTGGAACAAGAGGTTTGGCAATTGTTAATGCTGTAAAGTTACCCATGTATATATCCTGTAAATAAAAGGCTTTTAAATAAAATAAAAAAAAAAGGAAATTCTAGTGTCACCTTCAGGTGAAAATGTCTTATAGGCATTCATCATGTAGCTCTGAAATTTAGGGAAGAGACCAAAGCAGGAGATACTAGATTGGGTCATCTTCCCTATACAAGTGAGAAAGGAAACTTTAGGATTTACGAAGGGAAGTAATATAGAAAGAATCAAAGAGAGCTGAGAACAAAATTTGTGGGAAAGACCCTTATTAAGGGGTTAGGAGGGGCAGCTAAGTGGAGCAGTATATAGAGAGATGGATCTGGAGTCAAAAACATTCCTTTTTCTGAATTCAAATCCAACCTTAAACAATTACTAGCTGTGTGATCCTGGACAAGTCATTTAACCCTGTTTACTTCAATTTCCTCATCTGTAAAATGAACTGAAGAAGGAAATGGCAAACTACTTCAATTGGAATTACAAAGAATCTACATGACTGAAATGACACTACTACAACAAAAAAGTAATAAAGAGAGAAGTAAGATTGCAAGATGCTTAAAAATATATATATGATAAAGATGTGAGTGTTAGCAACTTTGTCAAGAAGCTTACCAACTAGGTGAGAGAGAAGTAGGGGGCTAAATATAATGAAAAGGTCAAAGGAAGGCTTTATTTTTCTATTACAGAGAGATCTGTAAATATTTATAGGAAAGAGGGAAAAGGAAAGATCAATGATTGAAAAAAAGGGAATTGTTTTTGGAGAAAGGTCCTGGAAGAGACAGGAGGGGATAAGATCCATGGTACGGGTAAAAGGGATACCCTTAATAAGGACTACTTGTCCTCCAAGGCTAAAGAGAGGAAGAGAGAATGGATGATGTTGAAAAGTTTGGAGAAGTAGAGGAAGGGAGAAAAGAGAGCGCCTATTAGAGCTAATTTTTTCATTATAGAAGAAAACTGTCAATAAGGGTTGAGAATATAAGGAGAAAGTTAAAAAATTTTTGAACAATCACTGTGGAGAATGATATTGGGAGCAAGTAAAATTCTTTTTTTACTTTACAGTGAACACATGTATTTCAGATAATGATACTGAAGTAAGATTCTTAATTATTAGAGAAAAGTTAATTCATTTTCAATAAGATATATTTAGTAGGGAAAGAAAATAGATTAATATATTTCAGAAATCTAACTCAGCAAGTACCTAATATATGCAAGGTATTCTGCTAAGTACTATCTATCAAAGACAGTCTCTTCCCTCAAGAAACCTAAGTTCTACTGTGGTAAAAAATAATATTTATTTTGGTAATATGACAAAATAATATCTATATACAAAATTACATAAAAACAAAAAATGCAAAATAATTTTAGGACCAGGATCAGGAAAAAACTACTAAGGATTGATTTGTAGCAATAAGAATCAATAGAAGATTTATGCACTTAGCTTTCAATTAAAAATATAATCAAATTAACAAAGCATTTGATCCAAGCATTTTGATTAAATAAGATTTTAATGTAATAATATTTTAACTTAGATCAGGGCTTCTTAAACTTTTTCCATTTTTAATCCCTTTTTGCCCAAGAAAGTTATACATAACTCTGGGTATATATGGGTGTATAAAGCAATACAAATCAAACATTTACTAATAATAAATCATAAAGAAATTTATTTTAAAACAATTATTTGGTATACATATAATTTAACCATTTACTAAATTTGAAAGTAAATTTGCATACAAATGAGATGGATGTGCTTGTTGATTTTTAACATAAAGAATTAAATGTTGGCAGAATATTTGATATTTTTTAGTGTTGCCTAATTTTTCATGACCTCCACATTCAGTTATGTGATCCTATATGAGATTGTGAACCACAGTTCAAGAAGATTTTATGTAGAAGATATCCAGAAACTAATAAATAAGCAAAAAAGCTCTTTGAGGTGATCACAAAAGATAAAACAGATAATTCCATTGGCATGAAACTGAACATCTTTAGTATACAAAGGAAGTCAATGCAGTTAGGATAAGAAGGGAAACCATTAAATGATGAGCAGAATCTTTATATCAAATATCTCTAAGAGACTATTATCTGACATATGTAGGCAATTAAATTAATTTATGAAACTTAAAGCTATCTTCCAATGATCAAAAGAACATGAACAATTATCAAAGGAAGAATTTCACATTATTAACTAATGGTTAATAGTAATATGAAAGATGGTATCAAATTACTACTAATGAAACAAATACAAATATATACAATTCCTACAACAATGCCCATGGAAAGAGCAATAAAAAGAAAATAAATGCTATATAATTTTGACAATTAAATTTGGACCTAGACAAAAGTTGACAAAATATATCTCCCTCATTCAGTTGAAGAGCTGAAGGATGGGGAGGGTATGAGTATAAAATGTTGCAATTCATAAAGGTTAAGCTGCTTTTATTCTCTTTCTTTTAAAATCAGTGTTATTAGGGAGACTCAGTTGGTAGTAGGTCAGGGGAATATGTGCTTGGAAATGAGGCAAAAATGAAAATATATGAATAAAACAAGATTTTAAAAAGCTTCTGAGGAGGAAAAATAAATATCAGAAAATCTATTGCCTAAGTGCATGCCTAAGTGCATGATATTTCTCAGGTATATCTCTACAACTCTTCCCTCTTAAAAAAAAAGCCTTTCTCCATAGCTTGATACTCCCCAGTGTGCTTTTAACCTTTCTTTCCACCCTCATCTCTCAGCATCAAAGACTGATGACTGAGATTATGGCACATTAGATTTCAGCCCCGTTAGGGGCTCTCCACATGTGGCCCACCCTTCCTGCACTTCCCCTATACTATCACCACATCTAGAAGAGAGCCCCTTGCCCTTCCCCTATTCAGTCATTCAGGAGACCTTTATTGAGCACCTATTCTGTGCCAGGAACTATACTAGGTACCCAAACATAAAAATAAAAATAGTCCTTGATTCCAAGGAAAAATCTAAATAAATGAAAAAAGAAAAAAAATAGCCTTTGGATTGGCAGGGTATGGGGGAGGCATGGTTTAAGGTATAAATGTGGATTCAGAGGAAACTTACTGGCCAACTTGGATGTTTCAAAGGCATATTGATAGAAAGCAAAGCACAATCCTATAAGAATAACATTGGGGTGATAAAGTCCCCAATGATTTTAGGCCACTAGAAGACACAAAGGATTGTTTTGCTAGAATACAATCAGAAAGACCTGATTTCAAATCCAGCTTCAGACACTTAAAAGTTGAGTCAGCATGTCACTTAAATGCTATCTACCTCAGTTTCCTCATCTGTAAAATGCAGATAATAATATTACTTACCTGCCAGGGTTGTTGTGAGGATAAAATGAAATAATATTTGTAAAGACCTCTGCAAAATTTATTCTATATAAATGCTAATTACTGGTGAGAAAATTAAGAATAAAAGGTTTTTGTCTTTTAGAAAATTTATTATTGAAAATAAAAAGACTAAAGAAGAATGGCACCATTGTTCTGATGGGCATGCTAATAACAATAACAGAAATAAAATAAGATACATTGCTACTTAATTCATAATTATTTTGCTTCTATTTCCTCTGCTAATGAAGATATATTTTGTACTGGAAAGTTCAGAGGAAGTCAAAAACCCAGTAGGTAAGGGGAGAGTAATAGAATATTTCCCTCTTTCAAGAATCAAGTAACCAGCCCCAGATGATCTGTATTCCAGAGTAACAAAACAAACACACCCATCCACCAAAAAAAAAAAAAAAAAAAAAAAAAAACAGAAAAGAAAAACCAAGGGGCAAATATGACGGCCAAACCATAATTAGCAATAGAGATAATAAGAAATGGAGAAATACTAAAAGATGGAGAAAAGGCAAAATGTAATCCTCCTCAAAGAGGGAAGAGGATGCTCTCTGTCACCTATGAGACAATTACTTCAATTCCTGGCAATTCTAGGAGATATCAATAAGAAATGGTTACTGAACAACTTGAAAAGGAAATGGTACATCCCAAGAGCCATTAAAGCTGGCTTCATCAAGAACAGATCACACTAATCTAGGAACATTTCCTTTTTTTTGACAGTTATTATACTGGTAGGTCAGAGGAACATTATATCTAGTTTACCTAGATTTTACCTAAGCATTGTCTTTTATGCTACCCAAATTAAAGTCATAGTGTCTAGGAGGGAATATTCTGTTACTATAGGATTGGTTTTTCAAAACCATAACTAACATGTTTTTAAGGACCTAGGTCATCATTAAAAGCATTAGTTACCAAACTCTATTTGGATATAGTATTACCTTTAAACCTATTGAAGTATAAATTCATAAAATTGTATAATCTCGGATTTGAAAAGATGCCAGTAGTCTTCTAGTTCAACCTAGCCCTGAAGAGAAATCTCCTTTAAAAAATCCCCAATGACTTGTCATTTGGCATCAGCTTAAAGACCTCAAGTAATGAGGAATTATTTGCTTCTTAAGTCATCTTGTTCCATTTTTGGATAATCCTAATTATTAGGAAATTTTCTTCCTTACAACAGACCAAAATCTGTCTTTCTGTAATTTTGTCTTATATTTTCAAGTTCCTCTGCTGATGTCAAACAAAACAAGATAATTCAACTACCATATACCAATCTTCAAATAATTGAAGAAAACCATCTTGTCCCCACTTCACTTTTCCAGGATAGATGCCCTCAATGTCTTCAATGGACTCTCATACAGCAAGATTTTCATATGCCATTTCACTAATCCATTCACTCTCTAAGTGCTTCAGTATGTCAGTGTATTTTCCCAAATGCTATGTCCAGAACTGACAAAATTTTAGCAAATGTTTAATCAGAGGAAAGTATATAGAGACTATTACCTTCTTCATTCTGAACATTATTTCTATTAATGTAGCTTCAGATCACATTAACGTTTTTGACTACTACATTATAATATTGATTCTAATTGAATCTTCAGTATACCAAAGGTTACAAGTCTTTCTTACAGAAACCATTTTCTAGTCTTGCCTTCCTAATTCTATATTTCTGCAGTTGATTTCCTCTTCTTCCTCCTCCTCTTCTTCCTCCTTTTTCTATTCTTCCTCCTCTTTCTCCTCCTCCACTGCCTTCTCCTTCTTCTCCTCTACCTGCTCTTTTTCCTTCTCTTCTTCCTTCTTTTCCTCTTCCTCCTCTTCCTCCTTTTTCTCTTCTTCTTCCTCTTCTTCCCGTTCCTCCTCTACTTTTTCTTTTCTTCCTTCTCTTCCTCTTCCATCACCTCCTCCTCTTTCTCTTCCTCCTTCTTTTTCTCCTCCTCCTCCTTTTCTTTCTCCTCCTCCATTTTCTTTTTCTTCTTTTTTCTTCTTCTTTTTCAACCAATGTGAATCTACTTGGCTATTCTATCACCTTGCCTGAAAATCATTATCATGTCCACACAATATCATGGGAGACTTTGTCAAATATCTTGCTATGACCTAGCAATACAATATAAGCTCTATCCTCATCACCAACCCCATTATAAAAGAGAAAAAAATCATGGAATCAAACACTGTTATTTCTTTGTAACTGCTTCTTTTTCTAATCAGGAGTGAGTTTCCTTGGCAACCAAGTTATTAACTCATACCACTCTAGACTATTTTTAAGCTCACCATTTTCTCACTGCATAAAAATTATTCCATACATAATTCTAAAGGTCTAGCTTAGATTACTAATAGTTTTAGTTTGGGGCAGTAGGTCATAGCTGAAATTGTAGCACCTAGAACAGAGCCAGAACTGAGGGTGATGAAAAGATATTCCAGGATCTGGAAAAAGCTAAAAGGACACAAAGCCTGACTTCAATACTTGAGAGGCCAAATAGTTATGTATTTCTCATCTAGAGATCCAAAGACCAAGTGGTACATCCCATGGTTTGAAGATCTAGAGTGGAGATTTTTAATCTTGCGTCCATGAGTTCAGTTTTAAAGAAATATTTTAATAGCTGTACTTCAATCTACTTGCTTTCAATGTGACATTAAGAAAGTTTTCAAGTTTTATGTCTTTATTTTGGAAGATTGAGGTGTCAAAGAGCTTCCCAACAAAATCTACCAGCAAGAGAAATAGAACTAAATTATTAATATCTTAGACAACTCTACTTGAGTTTTTTGGTCTACATTTTTTCTCAGTTCTAAAATCACAAAATAATATCAAAGAGTCCTGCTTATTTTCTGTGTAACCATAGAAAAGTTACTTGATCTTTGGGAAGTACTTATTTTCCTTGATTTCAAATGGTAGGGCTCAATAAGCTAACTTCCAGCTCTAAATCCTTTAAAGCAAGGGTGAGGAACCTTTTTTTTCTGCCTAAGGGCCATTGGATATTTATAACATCATTCAGAGGGCAAACAAAATGAACAACTTAAAAACTCAAGCAGTAGGAGGTTGTTGTATCTAACTTTCAGCTCATCGTTGACTTTAGGTTGCCTTAGCAGGGACAGACCAAATGATTTTGTGGGCGTTATACAGCC
This sequence comes from Sarcophilus harrisii, assembly GCF_902635505.1. NCBI lineage: Eukaryota > Metazoa > Chordata > Mammalia > Dasyuromorphia > Dasyuridae > Sarcophilus > Sarcophilus harrisii. The sequence goes on along the minus strand of NC_045428.1, from coordinate 85,881,365 downwards.
CAAACAGTTCTCCATCCCTGCCCTAAGGTCTTGAAAGAAGGAAGTTATTAAACAAAGGAAAAGGGGGCTTTAAAAATAGTAAGAAAGGCCTAATTCTCTATAATTGGTACTTGGACCCCTGGATAATCCAAAGATTCCCTTTTGATATCATCTATGTGTCAATTAATGCTAGCAAGCCCAGATATGAAATCATATTTGAAGAATAAACTCTACCCTTTCCTCTTTAACCTTTATTCATCTTTATACATGCAATCAGGGAAAACACAGTAAGGACTTTGCAGCTGTGTTATTTCACTCCTTAATAAATCATTTAATAACCTGCTCATCTAGTCAGTCCTGTTTGGTTCAGGTTGTGTTTGCCCTTCACTAATAGGATTCTGTTTTTCTTTCTTATTCTCATGTTCCCCAATATCTCTTAATCATTAGCAAAGCATCATAGGGAAACTCAACGACTTGGCCCAAAGACATTACATCTGACCCCTGATGGAACAGGAGTGCATTTATTATACAATGAACTGGGAAATGTATGCTTCCTCTCATATATCCCAGCAAATTTGAGTTTAATTCTAAATGGAAGTGGGGAAATAATAAGGGAGCACCTGGCTGCCTTTAATGAATTCAAATCACTTAGGCACAGATGAGCCACATCCTAGAGCACTGAGAAACTTGGCTAAGATGTTTGCAAAACACTGTCAGTGATCCCTGAAAGATCATAGAGAACGTAAGAAGTATCATGGGACTGGAAAAGGAAAGATAACCATATGCCAGTGAGTTTGACTTTGATGCCTGTCAAAATTCCCGAACATTTTGTTAAAAGGATGGTTAGTAGGCATCCAGAAAAGGAAGCAGGGGTTTCAAGGAGACAGTAAGGTTTCATTAAGAACAGGCTTTGTGAGGTAATCTTATTTCTTTTTTCTAACAGGATTATACAACTGGTAAATTAGGGAGATTGAGGAGATGTATTTTACCTATTTCAAATGCAAAGCTTTTGACAAAGTCTCTCCTTCTGTTCTTGTATGAAAAAATGGAAATATGTGGGTTAGATTATTGTATAATTAAGTGGATTCAGAATTGGGTGAATGGCTGAACATAAAGAGGATTTACCGTTGTTAAATGTCTATTTAAAATGAGGTCTTTAATGAAACGGTCCAGGAATTTGGGCTTGACACTATGTTACTGAAAATCTTAAGAAATTATTTGTGTAGGTGCATAGATGGTGTACTTATCAACTTTTAACACACTAGATAGCAAATTAAGGTGTTAACACAAAATTGTTAGCAGCCTAGAGAGCATCTGGACCATATGTAATAAGATTAAACTCAATAGACTTGGAGCATTTTATATCTTATAAACTTGGGCAGCTAGATGACAAAGTAGACACTGAGTTTGGAATAAGGAAAACTCGTCTATATCAGATCCAATCTTGCCTCAGAGACTTAAGTATGAACCTGAGCAAGTCACTTATCCCTATTTGCCTCAGTTCCTAATTTGTAAAATGATCTGGAGATGAAAGGGGAAAGCACTCCAGTATCTTTGCCAAGAAAACCCCACATGGGATCATGAAGAATTGAACATGATGGAAGTGAAACAACAATCTTATACTCATGTCTATCTTCTATGGCCTGCAATTCCCACTGAGCTCATAGTTGTCCAATACCACTATCCCTATCTAGTTGGCAGCACTCAATTTAGTACTTGCCAGATTATAAATCTCTGAATTATTGTTATCTGTAGTAGAAATTGAATTTTTAACACAAAAACTATGAATTTATCAATGACAGCTTATTTCAAAGCCCAGAACTCAAATCTGAGCGTAGGATAACAAATATCTCTGTCAATGAATACTTTAACAGCAAATATAAGAGCTATCACTCTTATATTATAAAATTCTACTATAAAATTTGAAGTACAAAATACACAGAGCATGCTTGTATGTACAAAAGCCGATCCTAGAGTATGTTCTTAAATGCCTGCCCATATTTTTCATCGCAATAATTTCTGAAGTTATAAAGTTCAGATTTGGGTCTTCCTTTTTGCCCTTTTGTTTTGACATTTTCTGAACCAAATATCCAAGACTGAGTTCATCGATGGAACTTCACAAATGTGAATAGGTAGCAAGTCCTAGCAAACTATTCTGTTTCTTATAATCTTTTGGATTACTACTGAATCATAAACACTTCCATTTTTTTAGGATCAACATTCATGCCTTATTGAGATACTCCATCACTCATGTACTTTACAGAAGCTCTGCAGAACTGGTACTATTTGATTAACATCTTTAGACCAGCAGCTCCTATCCTATATCATATCTTAAGAAGTTTTTCTTTCACGTCCTTCCAGTTTCTTCCTAAATATTTCAAAACCACCCTGATAAAAAATCTCCAAATAGTTCATTTCACTCACTGCTTTTTTTTGCTTTTTTTTCAAGCTACTGAAGTGTCATAGGAGGTATGATCCCAAACTCACTGCCTATAGTAATTGACCAGTATTTTGAATAGATTGTAGTTATTCACTCAAAACTGAAAAAAAAAGAGATGCTATCTAGCCTTTGAAATAATAGAACTTAGATGTCTACTCTCTTATTGTAAGAATAGTAAAAAGAAGGGAATGAAGGCAGTGAAATATTGTAAGGAGTAATATGAGCTGGGCTTTTTGGCAAGAAAGAGCAGTGATTCCAAGGAACTCTGGATTTTTAGACAGGCTATCCCCTTCCTGGGGCCCTGTTATATATAATTATAGTCCCATAGTCCAATAGTGTTATCCTAAGCTAAGCAACTGTTACCTATACTTGTTTCTGACCAGTCTTAACAGGATTCTGAGTCAGAAGGAAGCTTAGAGATTTAGCCCCACCCTCTCTTTTTACTAATGGAAATACTGAGGATCCAAGAGACTAAGGAGGTTGCTCAACATCACACAGGTAATAAGAAGAAAAGTCAAACTCAGATCTTCTGACCCATTTGGGAAGACAAAGACAATAATTGGAAAGTTTATCTTTTCTGTAATATCAATCAATCAAGAACTTTTAAGCAACAGTCCATTTGGGAAGATTAAAAGACAATAATTGGAATCTTTTCTGTAATATCTTATCAATCAGTCAAGAACTCCTTGCAAGTACTATGCTAGGTTTTATTTGAGATAAAAAACTCTTTTCAAGGAATCATGAGAACTTGTATAATAAAAGCTGTCCTGACTACATTTAGTAGAAAAAGCACTAATCCTGGGGTTAGAAACACTTGAATTTAAATCCTACCTCAGATACTTCCTAGCTATATGATCTCATTTAAGTCAATTAACCTTCTCTGAGCCTCAGTTTCTGCATCTGTAAAATCATAAAATTAGAGGATCCAGTGACCACATAGGGTGATGTCTCTTGTGCTTAAATTGGATTTAAAAGAGGCAGAGTTGCACAAAATAACCTCATTTCTTTTTTTCAGAGTAATTGAAGTCCAGTGTCATGTGGTGTGTTCAGGGAGGATTAATACCTCTGATGTAGGGGCTTGCTGAGGTCTTTTCAGGGCTGCTCATTTACCTTTGGCATTATATACATATGTATATATATGTACAAAATATGTATATGTATGTATAGACACATATTGCTTTGTAAGCTTTCTAAGAGAGCTGCTTCATTTTTCCAAGACCCAATCTGATGGCAACTAAGAGAGTGACTAAGTGATCTCTTTAGGCTCAAACTTCCTTCACATTTGGTGAATAAAGGGTCTCAGGTCGGGGGTTTCCAATGAACACAAAAAGGGAAATTCTCTTCTCAAAACTACATCCTACTTAGGGCAATCCCAATATCTGAGATTCCTTTCATTTTGGTACATTTTTCTGGGAACAGCATTTTTTTGAGAATAACATTTGTGGAGCCTCTGAGAAGACCTATGTAGTATGTTAGCTTATGATACAGATGCAGTTCAGCACAGAGAACTGAGCCAATGAATTCATCTCTTTCCAACTCTCTCTGGATTTTCCAAGAATTTTCATTATTCAAGCTTGCCACAAACCTATAATATGACAGAATTCCCCATTTAGATACTGGTACATTTCTTGAGAGTTTCACAAAAGTGAGGAACCTACCTATATAGAAATGGAATAAAAATACAAATAAGACTGTACCTCAGTTTTACTTTTTTATTGAATTCATTGAATCACTTTATTGGATTCTAGACTTAGAGTTAAAAGTGATCTCAGAAGTCATCTATTTTAATTCAGGTATTTTGACATTTTTGTAAGAAAGCTAAAAATTATATAACACAATTATTCAACTTGGATTACATGTTGAAGACAGTAAAAGGAATGATTTACAACTTGGTTTAAAATAAAAACAGAAGAAAACATACATATACACACATACACATACACATGCACACCTCACACCTCTTTGCAACCAATAACAACTAGAGAAGAAAACAAGTTTGTTTATTGTCTTCAAGAAATGTCATTGGGATATATTTAATTGTTCTTAAAGGAATTGATCTTGGATCTTGGGTGCCGAATTTCTCAGTTTTAAGGCATTTCCATTCTATATTTTGAAAAAGAAGAATTCACAAATAGATATGTTTATAGACATCAGAAGAAAAACCTAAATACTACTAGAATGATATGGAAAAAAGCATCAACTATTCTTAATTGATAAATTGAACCTTCTCACTAAAAGCAAATGCTTCTTCATGATATAATATGAAAAAAAATTGTAGTGGTATTTTAACTAGCATGGTATCCACTGTGGTTCAAAGATTTTGTTGAAAATTGAAATCATAAATCTTTTAATTTCTATTGAAACTCATTTTTTAAAAAATATTGATCTCCCTTTTTGAGCATGGAGAGAGTCCAGTACACTTATGGTGGAAATAAAGTTCTTGTATTTTTTGCTTCCCTTTTTCTGAACAATGACTTTGATTTTAAATTATAGTACTTCCCTTGTCCAGACCGAATCTTAATCCCGAATACTCAATAGCTTATGTTAAGGTCAAATGAAAAGAATGTAAGAATGAAAACCATGTTATGAAATAATAGATTAAAACTAATTGCTTCTCATACTCCTTACCATTTGTTGCCATATTCTCATTTTACTGTATTCTGATTTTTTTAAAAGCACTCTCAATTTATTATCTTTTCCCTTTCCTCTCCCATGCTCCCCCATGTTCCCATGCTATTTTTTATTTAATTCAGATTAGTTGGTTGCCTAAAATTTAAATGATTTTGGCATACTTCCTTGACTTATTGTTTCAATTGATTTATTTGTCCATGTTCATAATGCACTAGTAATTATAATTCTTAGTATTATTATGTATCCATTTTTTCCTGAGTTATATAAGATTTAAAACCATGTTGCCTCTGTTGTTTTCTTATCAGCTACTCATTTGTGCTTTTAAACAACTGGATTTTTGTTTCCCTCTGTGCATTATTTTTCAAATTTCTGTAGTAAAAGCAAGCATAACTGTACTAAACTGTATCAAAAATTAAAGCATCTGGGAAACATCCTAATGAGAGTTCAAAATTCCCTTTGTACGAGAAAATTAGCAGTCTCTAAAGACTAATAAGCATGGCTTAGTATGTTTCTGATGCCAAAACTATAAAATGTACTTGAAACCCCTTTGCTATCAGCTCCTGAAACATTGTAATTTCAGGGGAAAAAAATAGTAAATGTAAAGAATATTTAAAAGTGATTAAAATGAAAAGGGAAGCTATTTTCAGTGGAACAAAGAACAATATTGTAGGCATAAAGAATGAGATGGTTTCCTGAAAATGATTTCTCTACAGGTACAATTAGGAGGGAGATATAAAATGCATCATTGGAAAACATTACATTAAAATTACAGTTAAGTGCAATGATCATGAATACCATATAGAAATAGAAACGAGGGTAAAGTTACTAAAGATCGTCTTAGATACAATTCCAGCTTGTTAATGATTTACTATGCACAATCTCAAGGAAATGTTATGATTTCCATTTTTAACAGATATTTTCTATTTCATTCCCATAATATCCAAGTAAGTCATTGCTAGGGAGGAGGTTGTGATTATGTGATGAGGACGTTCATTATAAACCTTATTTTTCAGAATTTTGTGTCTTGAGCATTTTGCATAATTTACCAGCACAGACATGATTTCTTGAAAGAGCATATTTCAATCAAGTTATTTGTAATGAAAGGACATAAAAAGCACATTTATTGCAGTTTATTAAACATGTTTATTCTCACCAGAGCTACCTAAAAGAATCACTTAATTGGAAAAAAAGAAAAAAGCAATTTCTCTAAGACTTCAACCTTAAAAAATATTCACACATTTTAGATTAAAATAGAAAAACAACAACAAAAAAAAAGATTTGAAAAGTCATCACTGAATAGGCACTTTTCATGTTTTTTCACAAATGATAAATGGATTTAATGCTATTTGGTATCTTCATATGTCAATCAAAGAATTCCATGTCACAGTTAGAGCATCCTGGCCACCCCCAAGCCTAATCTTTCAAAGCTTTAAGATCACTTTTGCCAGTTCTAAATCACAAGGGACTTAAAAAAGTTCTCCAACTTGTAAGTCAATATTCATTTGACTCTGAAATCATGATAAAAATCACTTAGAAATCCAAAGAAGCCAGGATACCTAGAACTCAAGTCTGAAGAAGATTTTGGATTTAGAATTTAGGACTGGGCTCTATAGGAAGTAAACAAAACCATAGACCTAAACCCTTCCCTCTCTTTAGAGACTGAAGGGGGCAAAGGTAGGGAATGCAGTTGGAGGTGGATTAAGCCTTCCATATGTTGAAGAGTTATTATACTTGTAATTATATCTACGAAAGAAAAAATGGTAAACACTAATTTGACTTTCAAAAGTTAAAAAGAATTTGGACGCAGGGAAGATGAGTGACCCTTAACATAATTGGTGGGAGTTGGAAATATTTATAGAGAGTAGACACATTCTTCAATCCCTTAAAAGTATTAGAGGGCACTGGACTGGGGAGAACTGAAATGTAACAGATGTAGCCTTCAGGAAGGACCGAGACAGACTCATGACTGTCCATAAAACAAAGAGAAATACAAAATGGCTTCAGTGTTACCTGGCTCTTTATCTGTTTCATCAATGGCAGAGACAGAAAAGTAGAGAAGAGGACAAAGGGTGCTAAAAATCAATCTTTAGACTCTGCAAATATCAGCTTAGCTTTTCATCTGACTTAAAAAGTGATAAACTAGTGGGCATAATATCAAAAGAACTGATCTGCATAAATCTTGACATTTTCATTATAAATAAAACACTAAGAGATGTGAGATTTGTAGTTAAATGGAAGAGTGAACCCAAAAGGAGCCAGTGGAATTGGTTCCATCAAGCATCAAAAAAATTTGGTTTTCATGAGACATTTGTTTGTTCCAGAGGTCATGATAAAGATCCACAGAAAGAGAACGATGAAGATATTTGGTGTTTATGTGCCAACATCTGTAACAGGGGTTGAGTAAGTTGAGAAATTCCATAAAGAAATGTAAAAGATCTAACAAACTAAATTAACGATACTTAGTAATTTCTATACTAATGTGGGTGGGCATAGGGAAGATAACAAAAATGCTGGAAAATATGGTGTAAGATTAAGAAACAAGATATACCAAATGCTTTTAGACTATAGGGAAGCCTATATATCATGAATAAATTTTTTAACTTGGAAGATGTTGGATATGTCAAGTAGCAAATAAAATCACACACACATACACACACACACACACACACAAAATGAAATTTATTATATTTTAAAAGATAGAGAAAGACTGACTGCCAGTGAGGAAGTCATTTCAAAGTCTATCATCTATGTATACTCAGACAATCAATTTATTAGAGCGATGAATGTAATGAATCCCAAATTAATAGAAAGAATAAGAATGAGAAGATATTGTGCCTAGCTGAGGGAACTTTAGCCTTTGCTATTTAAGCTTTTAACACTGAGAAACTGGAAATGGATCAAAGACTTTAATGCAGATTGTTATTATTTCCTAAGGACATTTAACTAATGAAAATCAATTGATAGATTTAAAAGACCAAAAGAGTATTGAAAATGCCTTAGTTAGAAAACACTTAATATCTTTGTCAAGTGGAAGATTATTAGGGATATCATATCATAAAACAATGAGAAGTAATAGAGACAAAGGAAAATTTACATAAAGTTTTATAAGAGATTCAATTGAGCTAAATCATCCAAAAGGCATTTAAGAATGAAATTGGAAAGAAGATGAAGAACAGAATAAAAAGGAAATTATCTGCAAACATTCTTTTCTCAATGACACAAAACTATCCCTCATTTAGATTCAAACAACATAGTCCTCGTGTTGTATATTACTTGATGAAGTAGAAAAGATGCAAAAAGAAAAAGACAACTGGAAAAAAGAGCTAGGCTGGACAAAGCATACAATGGAGAGGTCTGTCCTGGAAATAGTATAATCAGTCACACCTATCAGTCAGCCAAAGATATCAGAGTAGGTACAAGAAGTCCTAGATCAATTGGAAGGAGCGAAAACCATAAGATGAAATGATTCTCAGTGGGAGGTATACTGAGATTAATTGAAGAGATTTAGTGATACTATATGGGGTTTGCATAAAGCAGTAAGTCGATCTGTATTTCAGCATTGCCTGCACAAGGCAAGAGAGATCAATTCCAGTAAAACCCTGAAAGGAAATTATTTAGGGGGTAGGTTAGTTCTCTTTCCTACCCTTGGCCAGAAGACCTCTGTAAACTTCAAAATGTCTGGAAGATTTGGATTTTCATTGGTGTCCTAGCAGCACCACTGGAACAGTATTATCTAAGAGTGATCTCTTCACCAGGAGACAAGGACAAAGGAGACACATTGAGTGAAGGCAGCTTTTGGACTCTAAGGAACCTAGCAAGATTCTGTGGCATTCCTAAAAATAACATTATAAAAAATCCCCCAAAGAGAGAAAAGAATTTCTAGCAATCTGGAGCTGTGATTAAGCTACTCCTGCACCACATACGCTCAAAGCTTGAATCCATTTCCTCATGAATTCCATGTGTACTTATGGAAGAACATATTTTTTTAAAATAGGAATGGATGTTTTAAATCCACTTATTATATCACTATTATGCCGTTTTAGTAAATGTTCCTAACTAAAACAAAATATATCTGCCTGGCTAATTGATATTAACTGATGATTGTTGTTGAAAGAAGCTGGTGGACATACTGAGTTAGAATATAAAAGAAATCATTCCTAGACATTCAGGAGCCTCTAAAACCTGGAAGACAGAATAAGCCATCCTCTGAAGACTCTGCCAGAGAATGATTGATTCATTGACTTCCCTTTCCCATCATTACATTCTCACAAGACTATATACTTCCCAAAAACTGAATCCCATCCTAGAGAGGGGATACATGGATCCTGGTGGGGTAATGATTAGCATTCAGAGTGTCAGAATAGACATAAATTTAATACTACAGGAAGTGATGACAGGAGGATTCTGTAACTCTCATATCAGTACTGGTGATTGAGACTGAGTATAAGTCAGAGAGAATAGAACTAAGTACCCACTGAAGTCAATTCTGTGACCCCCTCTCCTCTGCTGCTGCTTCTTATCCTCTCATTTTCTTTTGAAGGAGAGATGAACTTGCTTTACCAAGCCTTGTTTCCTTTAGGAGTCTGTTTCTGTTTCACCGTTTATTTCAAAAGAAACCCATTTCTCTAAGATACTGTCCTTTATTTTTGTGTGTACCTGAGGATTAAATCAAACAGAGAAAGGAAATGTTTCATCAGGTAGACAGGGGAGCAGAGATAGATTCCCTTTCTAATAAATGGAAATGCCAACTGAGGATTTAAGATGAGCAAAACATATTTTCTTTTTTATTATGAATGGGCTCGGAAAAAGTTTTTGGTCTTGGTGGTGGAAGGAAAAAGAGCTAGAGTCACTTCTCAGAATCCTTTGAAAATCCTTCATTCCATGTTGCAACAGATTTAAGAAAATTCTCTAACTTGAGATGATCCTTGCCAGCTTCAGATTTAAAATTCTAAATTAGACTACAAAAGTTCTTTACAAAAATAAAGGAAGATTTGACTAATTATAAAGTTATTCATTGCTCATGGTTGGACCTTGCCAATATAATTAGAATGGCAATAGTGTCAAAATTAATTCTTACATGTATTGTTGTTCAGTCATATTGAGTTCTCTGTGATTCCACGAACTCTGTCCATGTAGTTATATTGGCAAAGACACTTGGAGTGGTTTAATATTTCTTTCTCAAGTGTGTCCCCATTTTGCATATGAAAAACTGAGGTAAATGGAGGTTAGGTGACATATCTAGAGTCATATAGCTAATAAATCTGAGGCCACATTTGAACTCAGATCTTCCAGACTCTAGGCCCTGTGCTCTACTCACATTGCACCACCTAGTGACCCTAATACAATTATAATGAAATTATTTTATAGAGCTAGACAAAATATATCAAAATTCATATGCAACAATAAAAGGTATAGCATATCAAGGGAAATAATGAAAACAAGTATAAATGAAGAGGAAATAGCAATTCCAGATCTCAAAATATATTATAAAGCAGTAATCAAAGCAATTTGCTGCTAGTTAAAAATAGAAAATTAGAGCAGTGAAACTGATTAGATAGCAGAAAAAAAAACAGAACTCAGCAGCCCAGTGTTTACCAAAAACTTTTTGGAGAAAGACTACCTATTTAACAAGAATTACTGAGAAAAGTGGAAAACATTTGGCAAAAAAAAAAAGGATTAGGAAATAATTTTGCCCTGTATACTGTAAGTTCCAAAAGAATACTTGATTTAAATTTTAAAATTAACATAAAATAGAAGGAAATATTTCTCATAACTATGTCTAAAAGCATAGTGGTGATCAAAAAATCATATTCAAGGCTCTACTCTAACAAGGTGTTATGCATAGATATGTTAAAATAATAAAACTCCTTAAAACATAAAACAGATAATTTTTATAATTTTCTGATTATTAAGATAAAGTGACATATAAAGTAAGGAATGTGTACTCCTCAAAGGTTCTTGCCACCATCATGGTTAATGTCCAATTTTAATTCCCTATAGATGGTCAGACTCTCCAGATTTGCAGATGACATTGACTTTATGGTATCAAGTCTGTGAGGTGGAGCCAAGATGGCGGAGAAGGCACACACGACTTTCTAAGCTCCTCTCATTCCCCTCATAACCAACTATTTTATCCAGCCTCAGAAATAGCTCTTCACTGCTTAAATTCATGAAGATCAGAAGCATACAACTTACCTGCTGAAGTCAATGTGGAAGATCGCCAGGAAAGGTTTGTCCTGAGGGGCCAGAAACAGACCAGCACAGGCAGGGAGAGGCTAGCGTCCTGAGCAGACCAGGGGCGGGGGTGATCTCTGTGGCTAGAGAAGTTATAGAGACCACTCTGCTATAGGCTAACTGCTCTGCCTTGATTACAAAGCAGTAAACTGGCAGAGAAATTAAAGCCTGGAACAGAGGGTACTCTAAAAAACGCCAGAACCTAACACTGGCTGTAGCTACTCAAACCCAGAAGTGACTCAGGAGACTGAAACACAGCCCTGCAGCTACATCCTGCAGTTCGGGGCTTTTGCAGGGGCAGTTACAAACCCACATGGCAGGGGGGCACAGCCTGGGCAGCCTCTAATCAGCACAGTGGGGGCTCGGCCTGGAGCAATAGAACTTCCCCAACAGGACTGTGCTTCCCGGAGCAGAGACACTTCTGGTCCCTGCAAATCCATTCACTGCTCAACTGCTAATACCCACAGCCCCAGGGCAGGATTTGGCTTGGGATAGTGAAACTCTCACTGCTCAGCGTCTAGCCCCAGGGCAGTCATTATCTCACACAGCAGGGGTTCTTTGCAGGGCACTTTCCCAGCTCTGCCCTGCAGGCCTGAGTTACTTCCAGGTGGGGAACTCTTTCCCAGAGCACTCCAGTACCTCGCTGCTTTTTGCAGCCGGCTAGCAGGACAGCTACCTGTCCATACATCTCTCACTGCTCTGCAGAGGAAGCTGGTAACCTCCTGGCCCTGAAGGCAGACCCTACAGGCTTTAACAAAATGAGTAAGAAAATCAAAAGGACAATTGATAGTTTCTACTCAGAAAGAGAACAGCTTTTCAACCCTGAAGAGACTAATAGCAGACAGTCTCCAGACAATTGTTGGTCCCCAATACAAAAGGCTCTCCTAGAAGAGACTATTAAAAACCTTAAAAGAGAACTAGAAGAAAAATGGGGAAAGGAAAGAGAAGCTATGCAAGAGAGTACAGAAAAGACATATAACTCACTAAAAGAAAAATTTGACAAAGTGGAAAAAGAAAACAACTCCCTGAAATGTGAACTGGAAAAGGTAAAAAACTCCCAAGAAGTGCAGGGAAACAGAATTTGTGAATTGGAGAAAGAAAATAACTCACTAAAAAAAAAATTAGTGAAATGGAAAAAAATTCCATAGAGCAAAATGACTCATTTAAAAACTCAATCGGACATATACAAAAAGAAGTAAAAAAAGCTAATGAAGAAAATAACACGCTAAAAATCAGAACTGAACAAATAGAAATGACTGACTCATTGAGACAGGAAGAATCAGTCAAGCAAAACCAAAAAAATGAAAGATTGGAAAAAAATGTCAAATATTTACTTGAAAAAACAACGGACCTGGAAAATAGATCAAGGAGAGAAAACCTAAGGATCATCGGACTACCCGAAAAATATGATGAAAAAAAGAGCCTAGATACTATTTTACAGGAAATTATTAAAGAGAACTGCCCAGAAGTAATAGAACCGGAAGGTAAAATAGGCGTGGAAAGAATCCATCGAACACCTTCTGAAAAAGACCCTAAAATAAAGACTCCGAGGAATATTGTGGCCAAACTTCAGAATTTTCAGATTAAAGAAAAAATTCTACAAGCATCCAGGAAAAAACAGTTCAAATACCAAGGTGCCACAATAAGGGTCACACAAGATCTGGCTGCCTCAACATTAAAGGATCGAAGGGCCTGGAATTTGATATTCCGAAAGGCAAAAGAACTTGGAATGCAGCCAAGAATAAACTACCCAGCTAAGCTGAGCATTTTTTTCCATGGAAGAAGATGGACATTTAATGAAACAGAGCAATTCCATCTGTTTCTAAAGAAAAAACCAGACTTAAACAAAAAATTTGATCTCCAACAACAGGACTCAAGACAAGTAGAAAAAGGTAAAAGGAACTCTTGAGAACTGTATTTCTGTTGTGGATATACATAAAAATCACATGTATAATTTGATTTTACTGATATAGCATAAAAAAGGGAAGTAGAAATGGAAAGGGGATAGTGTCAGAAAAAGGGGAAAGGGGAGATAAAAAGAGGGAAACTTCATGCGTCGATGAGGCAAAGGAAACCTATCATATCTGAGGGAACTTAGAGAGGGGGAGGAACATTGTGCGAATCTTACTCTCATCAGAGTTGGCTCAAAGAGGAAATAATTGACACATTTGTTTTACAGAGAATCTTCTCTCACCTCATTAAAAAGTGGGAGAGGAAAAGGGAAAAGGAAAAAGAGTAATAAGGGAAGGGTACAAGAAAGGGGAAGGGATTCAAAGGGAGGAGGGAGGGATACTAAAGAGGGAGAGCTGGGTGACGCAAGTGGGACCAATAAGTTTAATACTAAGGAAGTGGGGAAGGAGGGCAAGAAAAAGAAAAGCATAATCTGGGGATATTAGGATGGCAGGAAATACAGAATTAGTAATCTTAACCGTAAATGTGAATGGGATGAACTCCCCCATAAAGAGGAGGCAGATAGCAGACTGGATCAAAAGTCAGAACCCTACAATATGTTGTTTACAAGAAACACATTTAAAACAGGGAGATACATACAGAGTAAAGGTAAAAGGCTGGAGCAGAATCTATTATGCTTCAGGTGAAGTCAAAAAAGCAGGGGTAGCCATCCTTATCTCAGATCAAGTAAAAGCAAAAATTGATCTAATTAAAAGAGATAAGGAAGGAAACTATATCTTGCTAAAAGGTACTATAGACAATGAAGCAATATCAGTATTAAACATATATGCACCAAGTGGTATAGCATCTAACTTCCTAAAGGAGAAGTTAAGAGAGTTACGAGAAGAAATAGACAGCAAAACTATAATAGCGGGAGACCTCAATCTTGCACTCTCAGATTTAGATAAATCAAATCACAAAACAAATAAGAAAGAAATTAAAGAGGTAAATAGAATATTAGAAAGACTAGGTATGATAGATCTCTGGAGAAAACTGAATGGTGATAGAAAGGAGTATACTTTCTTCTCAGCAGCTCATGGAACCTACACAAAAATTGACCATATATTAGGACATAAAGACCTCAAAATTAAATGCAGGAAGGCAGAAATAGTAAATGCTTTCTTTTCAGATCACAATGCAATAAAAACTACATTCAACAAAAAGTTAGGTGTAAATAAATCAAAAAGTAATTGGAAACTAAATAATCTCATCTTAAAGAATGATTGGGTGAAACAGCAAATTATAGACACAATTAATAACTTCACTCAAGATAATGACAACGGTGAGACATCATACCAAAATTTGTGGGATGCAGCCAAAGCAGTAATAAGGGGAAACTTTATATCCTTAGAGGCTTACTTGAACAAAATAGAGAAAGAGAAGGTCAATGAATTGGGCTTGCAACTTAAAAAACTAGAAAAAGACCAAATTAAAAACCCCCAATCAATTACTAAACTTGAAATTCTAAAATTAAAAGGAGAAATTAATAATATTGAAAGTAAAAAAACTATTGAACTAATAAATAAAACTAAGAGTTGGTTTTATGAAAAAACCAATAAAATTGATAAACCTTTGGTAAATCTGATTAGAAAAAGGAGGGAGGAAAATGAAATTAGTAGTCTTAAAAATGAAAAGGGAGAACTTTCCACCAATGAAGAGGAAATTAGAGAAATAATAAGGAGTTATTTTGCTCAACTTTATGCCAATAAATTTGATAACCTAAGTGAAATGGATGACTACCTCCAAAAATATAGACTTCCCAGACTAACAGAGGAGGAAGTAAATTGCTTGAATAGTCCCATTTCAGAAAAAGAAATAGAACAGGCAATTAAACAACTCCCTAAGAAAAAATCCCCAGGACCAGATGGATTTACATGTGAATTCTACCAAACATTTAAAGAACAATTGGCCCCAATGCTATATAAATTATTTGATAAAATAGGGAATGAAGGAGTCCTACCAAATTCCTTCTATGACACAGACATGGTACTGATACCTAAACCAGGTAGGTTGAAAACAGAGAAAGAAAATTATAGACCAATCTCCCTAATGAATATTGATGCTAAAATCTTAAATAAAATATTAGCAAAAAGACTACAGAAAATCATCCCCAGGATAATTCACCATGATCAAGTAGGATTTATACCAGGAATGCAGGGCTGGTTCAATATTAGGAAAACTATCAGTATAATTGGCCATATTAATAACCAAATTAACAAAAACCATATGATCATCTCAATAGATGCAGAAAAAGCATTTGATAAAATCCAACATCCATTCCTATTAAAAACACTTGAGAGTATAGGAATAAATGGACTTTTCCTTAAAATAATCAGTAGCATCTATTTAAAACCAGCAGTAAGCATCATATGTAATGGGGACAAACTGCAACCATTCCCAATAAGATCAGGAGTGAAACAAGGTTGCCCACTATCACCGTTACTATTTAATATTGTATTAGAAATGCTAGCTATGGCAATAAGAGCTGAGAAAGAGATTAAAGGAATAAGAATAGGCAATGAGGAAACCAAATTATCACTCTTTGCTGATGATATGATGGTATACTTAGAGAACCCCAGAGATTCTACTAAAAAGTTATTAGAAATAATCCACAATTTTAGCAAAGTTGCTGGTTATAAAATAAACCCACATAAGTCATCAGCATTCTTATATATCACTAACAAAATCCAACAGTCAGAGTTACAAAGAGAAATCCCATTTAAAGTAACTACTGATAGTATAAAATATTTAGGAATCTATCTGCCAAGGGAAAATCAGAAACTTTATGAGCAAAACTACAAAACACTTTCCACACAAATTAAGTCTGATCTAACTAACTGGAAAAATATTAAATGCTCTTGGATTGGGCGAGCAAATATAATAAAGATGACAATACTACCTAAACTAATCTATTTATTTAGCGCTATACCAATCAGACTTCCCAAAAACTATTTTGATGACCTAGAAAAAATAACAACAAAGTTCATATGGAAAAACAAAAGGTCAAGAATTTCAAGGGAATTAATGAAAAAAAATCAAATGAAGGTGGCCTAGCTGTACCAGATCTAAAATTATATTATAAGGCAGCGGTTACTAAAACTATCTGGTATTGGCTAAGAAATAGACTAGTTGATCAATGGAATAGGTTAGGTTCAAAGGACAAAACAGCCAATAACTTTAATTATCTAGTGTTTGACAAACCCAAAGACCCCAGTTTTGGGGATAAGAATGCATTATTTGACAAAAATTGCTGGGAAAATTGGAAATTAGTATGGCAGAAACTAGGCATTGACCCACACTTAACATCATACACCAAGATAAGGTCAAAATGGGTTCATGACCTAGGCATAAAGAATGAGATCATAAATAAATTGGAAGAGCATAGGATAGTTTACCTCTCAGACCTGTGGAAGAGGAAGGAATTTATGACCAAAGAAGAACTAGAGATCACTATTGACTACAAAACTGAAAATTTTGATTATATCAAATTGAAAAGGTTTTGTATAAACAAAACTAATGCAGGCAAGATTAGAAGGGAAACAATAAACTGGGAAACATTTTTACAGTCAAAGGTTCTGATAAAGGACTCATTTCCAAAATATATAGAGAATTGACTCTAATTTATAAGAAATCAAGCCATTCTCCAATTGATCAATGGTCAAGGGATATGAACAGACAATTTTCAGATGATGAAATTAAAACTATTACTACTCATATGAAAGAGTGTTCCAAATCACTATTGATCAGAGAAATGCAAATTAAGACAACTCTGAGATACGACTATACACCTGTCAGATTGGCCAGAATGACAGGGAAAGATAATGCAGAATGTTGGAGGGATGTGGGTACAGGGACACTGATACATTGTTGGTGGAATTGTGAATACATCCAGCCATTCTGAGAGCAATTTGGAACTATGCCCAAAAGTTATCAAACTGTGCATATACCCTTTGATCCAGCAGTTCTCTACTGGGCTTATACCCCAAAGAGATACTAAAAAGGAAAGGGACCGCATAGTGCCAAAATATTTGTGGCAGCCCTGTTTGTAGTGGCCAGAAGCTGGAAAATGAATGGATGCCCATCAACTGGAGAATGGTTGAGTAAATTGTGGTATATGAATGTTATGGAATATTATTGTTCTGTAAGAAATGACCAGCAGGACGAATACAGAGAGGATTGGCAAGACCACATGAACTGATGCTGAGCTGTAAATGAGCAGAACCAGGAGATGATTATATACCCCAACAGCGTATACTGAATGAGTGATGTATTCTGATGGAAGTGGATTTCTTCAACAAAGACAAGATCTAACTTAGTTTCAATTGATCAAGGATGGACAGAAGCAGCTACACCCAAAGAAAGAACACTAGGAAATGAATGTAAACTGCTTGCATTTTTGTTCTTCTTCCCAGGTTATTTATACTTTCTAAATCCAATTCTCCCTGAGCAACAAGAGAACTGTTCGGTTCTGCGCACATATATTGTATCCAAGATCTAATGTAATCTATTTAACATGTATAGGACTGCTTGCCATCTTGGGGAGAGGGTGGAGGGAGGGAGGGGAAAAATTGGAACAGAAGTGAGTGCAAGGGATAATGTTGTAAAAAATTACCCTGGCATGGGTTCTGTCAATAAAAAGTTATTTAATAAAAAAACAAAAAGTCTGTGAAATTGTACTTCACAGCCTTCTGAATGAG
The DNA here is from genome assembly GCF_902635505.1 of Sarcophilus harrisii. NCBI lineage: Eukaryota > Metazoa > Chordata > Mammalia > Dasyuromorphia > Dasyuridae > Sarcophilus > Sarcophilus harrisii. The sequence continues at coordinate 85,863,434 of NC_045428.1, read as the reverse complement.
ATCTCTAGAGTTTGGTGGTCTACTAAACCAACTAGAAAGAGTTGATTATCACTGAGAAAATCCAGGAAGAATTATCACCTATTGTTACAGGATGCCAAAGCCACAGAGCTGGTTTGTTAGTTAATACCATAATTCTGGACAGACACTGAAGATGGAAGATGACAAGTTCAACTTTTAAACATCAGTCTTTTTCTGGTCATGACATATAGTCATTAGTTATAGAACACCACAATCTCTGAAAAATTAAAATTGAAAATCACCTAAAAATGATAGAGGCATGTAATGGTCATATTGTTTCATTAATGAAGAATTTTGTAAGAGAAACAGTGTAAAGGATATTAACAAAGAAACATATGGCCTTACTAGGAAGGAAGTCAGGAAGAAAAAGTGATGAATAATCAATACATACCCATGTGACATTCATGCAATAAAAAGAGATCTTAAGGAAACTCTCCCTACCACACTGGACAGTTTCCTTTTTGGAGGATTTACAGAAAAATAAATGAAATTCTGAGTAAAGACATCGATGGATTTGTGATATACACTACAGGATGGAATATATATATTCTCTCACTTCATGACCTTCATTGGTATTAACATCTCTATGAAAATGACTTTTAGCTCTAGCTACTAGATGTCCCCAAAATCTTAGTGAATGTTAAACCTTTAATAGCCTAAAAGTGCACAAAGACTTGGAAAACCCTCAAGTCTTTTATCTGAGTAACCAGGACTTCTGCATCATGGACTGCTTAATGGACGTTTTGTACTGCATTTCCCATGCTAACCTGTCCAAAATAGATCTCATCTTTTCCCCTAAAGCAACACTTATTCCAAACTCCTCTGCTATTAGTTAGAATGCACAGACTTTCCAGTCATGCAGATTTGCAATGTTAGTGTCATATCTAATTCCTCCCTGTTTTCCCCTCCTTACTGAAACTTTCATGTATCTAATGTCCTGCCAACTTGTCATTTCTCTCTCTCTGAAAAACCTCTTATGTTCCTGTTCTCTCCATCTATATAGTCACCACCTCAATTTAAGCCCCTGTTATCTCTTGGAATAGTTTCCCAATTGGTCTCCTTGCTTCAAGTCTCTCCCTACTGTAGTACACTTCCACTAAATTGATTTTCCTAAAGCATGGGTCTGACTATGTCATTGTTTTAGTCAATAAATGTCAGTGGTTCCCTATTATCTCTGCGACCAAATATGAATAAATGCCTCTATTTGGAATTTATTGCTCTTTGTAACCTAGTTTCTTCCTTTATAGCTTTCTTACACATTGCTCCTCTCTACCTATTGCCCTACTAACAGTTCCTTCCAGATGGTACTTCATCTCCTATTTCTTAGGTTTTTTCAACAGGTTTCTCCTATGCCTGAAATGCTTTCTCTTCTTATTTTTACCTCAGGGATTTCTTGGATTCCTTAAAAGCTCAACTCAAATGCCATCTTTTATATCAGAAGTGGCAAACACAGGACCACACACAGTCTGCAACTACAACACTCTCAATTGGATCCAAATCAGATTAAAAATATAATTGGGAAATATTTAACAAAATAAATTGTTCTATGTTCTATGTTCCCTAGAACATAGATAATATTACTAGTAGTAAGGAAGTTGTAAGGGAAATTATATGGCTAGGGACGGGAAGTTGAGAAAATAATAAGGAAATATGTATTTAGTTCAAATTTTTTCTGTGATGTCTAATTTTGGCTGCATGGTTTGCAATGTATGAACTGAAAGTGTATCAGCTCATAAAATTGCAACATAAAATTATGACATCAATACAGTACAAGGGAAAGAGGACTAGATTTCAACTCAGTAAATCCCTAGTTCAAACCCAGCTTCTATTACTTATCCACTTATCACCTAGGTGAAATGGAATAATATATACTTTCTGGACTTCAGCTTCCTGAGGGGATAAGACTAGATGCTCTCCAATATTTCTCCCTATAATTCTAGACATTCCAGCACAAAGAACTATTCAGTACTCCGGTGATCTTAATGCTGTGTGTGTGTGTGTGTGTGTATGTGTGTGTGTGTGTGTCTGTTTGTGTGTGTATTTTAATCAATTAACTAAAATTTAATTGATTTAAAACTTAAATAGGAAAAAAACAGAAAAAATTTTTAAAAATGTTATATGCTAAATAAATATACTAAATATAAATAAATAAATATACTAAATATAAATAAATATACTAAAATTTATTTGCTTTAAAACTTAAATAGGAAAAAAACAGAAAAAAATTTTAAAATGTTATATGCACAGCAGAATATAAGAGAAGATTCAAAATGAAACAATAAATTTCCATTTCAAGAAAACTTATATAAAAAATACTATACATTGTGTTCAGAGCTGTCAATCTTTCTTTGCTTCCTTGTAGGTTTTCTTTTGTTCTCTGCTGCACACTTTTTACTTTGTTCTTTTTCCCCTCTTTCCTTCCCTCTACCTCATCCAAGAAGGCTACAATTAAGTGTAGATATAATTATATACACACATACATATACATAGATATCTATAATTTTACATACATATACACATATACATTCATATAAATCTATGCAAGGCTGTACTATGCTTATTTGTCCTTTGTTTCTCTGAAGATAGATAACATTATCCTCTATAAGTGTAAATCTTTCCATATTTTTCTAAATCTACTAACTCATCATTTCTCATACCACTGAAATATTCCAACATTATACTATCTAGTTATTTTAAATATTGAGAGTTTTGTGTTTTAAGTCAAAATCATTATACCTTCCCCCACATAGTTTTTTTTTTTAATTGAAGCTTTTTATTTTCCAAATATATGCAAGGATAATTTTTCACCATTGACTCTTGCAAAACCTTGCATTCCAATTCCTCCCCTTCCCTCACCCCTTCCCCTATATAGCAAATAATCCAATATATGTTAGATACCACATATTGTTTTGAATACATTGTTAATAAGTATGCTTGATCCCAAAGAATTGAAAACATGGAAAATTTGATGTCTATCAAGAAGACCTGGGTCCAAATCCAGCTTCAGACATTAATTAGCTGTATAACCCTGGGCAAGTCACTTAAACTATGTCATCTTCAATTTACTTAATTGTAAAATAGAGATAATAATAATAGCTACCTAGGGGAGATTGTTGTGAGGATCAAATGAGATTTTACAAACACACACACATTTACACACATACAATTCTCATCATGGTGCCTGGTACACAGTAGGTGCTATATAAATGCTTTTTTCCTTCCCTTCCCTTTCCCTGTAATGATTTGTTGGAACAATTGCCAGTCTACATCTCCAGAGGGTGATGGTTATAGACTTCAGACCAAAGCAGGTCTGAAGGTTCCTGGGTTCAGAGTCCCTCATTGTATCATTAAGGGTCTGAGGGGAGATTCAAGGATGGCAGTAGTGATTTGATGTGTCTGGAATATGCTATTTACCATCTCTTATTCAGAGTGTCCCATTGCTTCAGCTAAGCTGGCTCATCTGCCATCTGAGCAGTATTTGTTTGACAATTGGAGGGGATGGCCAGCCTCTTCTCTATGGGAGCTGTCTCCCAGGTACCATAAATGAGCTGGAGGCAGGATCCATTATACTGCTCTTCTTGTATGGAAGATGGTACCATTTGTGCTGATCTATCGGTGAGAGCTAAACTGCAATTATGGCTGGGGGTGACTGCAAAAGGCGAGCCCCTTCTTCACTTGATCTGAATCAAGACTCCTGGTCTTGTGGGTAAGGTTTATCCTTATTAGAGACATCCATTCATTACTTCTCTGTCTCTTTAAAAGCTCATTCTCCTTTTCAGAGCTGTACAGCTTGAGCTCCTAGAGTTTAGTCCCAAACATATTCATGTTCTTTTTTTTAACTTTCTTCCAGGTTAGATCCTTGGCTACAATATATTCTTTAGAGAATGACTCATGGTTCTTTCTTTAGGAAGATGCAAAGGGATACCTCCTGCTTATCCAAGACACAATGGGAAATATTTTCTTCCACAATCATGAACAAAAATAGCTCTGAGGCAAAACTATAACTCTACATAAACTGTTGCAATAGATGAAATGGTGGTTATCCACAGTGTCAATTCAGTACACAGGCAAGGACTATGGTAAAACTGAAAAATCAGCATACCATCATGGAAAGAGCAATGGATTTGCTGTCAGAAAAGTTCCAACAATAAGATTATATGATGATCAATTCTGATGGATGTGGCTCTCTTCAACAACGAGATGATTAAGACCAGTTCCCATAATCCTATGATGAAGAGAGCCATCTGCACCCAGAAAAAAGATAGCATTTTCACTCTTTTTGTTATTGTTTGCATTTTATTTTTTTAATTATTTTTTCTGTTTGATTTGATTTCTCTTATACAGCAAGATAATTGTATAAATAGGAATGCATATATTGGATTTAACATATATTTCTACCATGTTTAACATATATTGGACTACTTGCTATCTAGGGGAGGGGAGTGGGAAAAGGCAAGGAACTAGAACACAAGGTTTTGCAGTGTTGCAGAATTATTCATGCATGTTTTGAAAAATTAAAAGCTTTAATAAAAAAAAAGAAAAGTATGTTTTTTTCACCTTTGCTACTTGGTAGCTCAGTGACTCATTAGCTGGACTTTAGGGGTAAGGCAATAAGGACCAACTACTCTACAGGGGAATAGGTAAATTAAGCAACACATAACATGTATGTTGTTTTATACTATTGATGTGTTTAAGTTTATTGCAAAATCTCGGGAACACTGCTGACATCTGCTATGTTTAGGATTTTACACTGTTTTCTCTTCTTGTACATCTTTTGAGTTGTTCCACATTCCCTTGTCATCTTCTGAATGTTAATTACTCTTTTGCTTCATCAGATTATTATGCTGGCTTCTTGAGCTGCAGGAGGGATAATTGAATGATTGGAAAGGAGAATTGTTAATTACCAAAGGGGATAACAGGAGAAAGGAAGGCTACTGAAGAAAGCAGAATGCTTAGTAAGGCTGGGGGGTGATCTGGGGGAATGGAGAATGTGCCCTTTCCCCTGCTTCCTGTAACAAGCCTGTTCATGGGATCTGGCAAAGGGTGAGAATCATGCTCTCTGCGAAGGCACAAAGTAAGATTTTCATGAATCTCATGCCTATGCGGACCCACGAGAAAAGCTGTCAGGGAGAGTGGAGGGATAGTTTGATGAGTGGGTTGCCCTATGTTCAGGCTGGAAGCTTGGAATGTAAGACAGCTGCAACCCTTATTTTGGGAATGCTGATTTTCTTTTTTTTTTTCTCCTCCAAAGGAACACAGAGAAATAGTCATTTTTAGACCACAGCCTAGCCTTGTTTTTAATCTTCCCAGTACTTCTTATTCCCAAGATACTATAAGAAGAAAATTTGGTCATTTATTCACATTTGGAATACAAATCCATTAGTTTTTCACTAAAGTGCAACTTATAAGTGCTATAATGGCCACTGAGCCCTAGCTGTGGCTCATTATTGTTCCCCTAAACCCTCTCCCTACTTCCAGATTTAACTATAACTGTTGAGGGCAAATGTCCCCACTATCTAGTCATATCCCCCATATCCAATCTGTTACCAAGGCCTGATGATTTTACTTTTGTGACATCTCTCTTGTCCATCCCCACTCTAAGCCATCCTCCACTCAGCTGCCAAAGTGATTTCCCTAAAACACAGGTTCAACAATGTCACTCCCACTCTCAGACTCCAGAGACTCCCTATCACCCCCAGGATCAAACAGCAAATCCTCTGCCTAGTGTCCACAATCCATCATAACTTATCCTCCCCCTTTCTTTCCACTCTTCTTACACTCCAAACCTCCTTCACTTCCTTTTTGATCCAGGGACACCGGCCTCCTTGCTGTTCCGCATTTTTCAGCACAGAGGCATTTTCTCTGGATATCTCCCAGTAACAGAATGCTCTTCTTTATCTCTTCCTCCTGAGTCCTGCTGGCTTCCTTCAAGCCCCAACTAAAATCCCATCTTCTACAGGAAGCTTTTCCCAACCATTCTTAATTTCAGTGCCTTCCTTCTATTTCTTATTTATCCTGTTTAATATATATATATTTGTTTATATATATAAACATATATATATTTATTTGTTTGTTTTTATATGTGTGTGTATACTTATACACATGTTATATACATACATAGATATGTATATCTATATATTTTATTTTTATTATATTATATATATTATATATTATATTATATATATAAACATATATATTTATTTGTTTGTTTTTATATGTGTGTGTATACTTATACACGTTACATACATACATAGATATATATATTTTTTTATTTACTTATTTGCTTGTTCTCTCCACCATTAAATTTTAAGTTTCTTTAAAACAAGGACTGTCTTCTGCTTTTCTTTATATCCCCAGCACTTTAGCAGATTGCCTAGCATATAGCAGATGCTTAAAAAATACGTGTAGATTGATTTTACAATAGACTAATGCCCAATTCATTTTTCCCCAAATGCTACTGAAATGGATAGTAAACAGCACTTTCTCTAGTCTGCTCTGATTAGAGCTCAGCTTAAGCAGTGTTAAGCCTCTACTCTGGCCACTTTTAGACTTGAAGTTCTGGTATAATATGGCAAAATTGTGTGGACCTTTGGTCCCTCCTACTGCAGTACTGTAACAGAGGTGCTCTGTGAATTAAAATTAAAAGAGAAATATCCTCAAGCTTGGTTTCTTCTAATGACTCAAGGTGAGTTGAGGAAAGCAAGGGGGATCCTTTTTTCCCCATTTTACCAGACATGGTTAACTGAGAATATATGGCAGTTAATGAATGTGCTTTAATTGCCATGTAAAAACACATCCATTGACTTGAGTGGGCTTGAACTTGAGTGCCTAGATGTCTCTTCTTTGTTTCTTCCCTGGTCAGAGATGATTGAACAGTGATCCTGAGATGAATGTGTCTAGCCTTGGAATTCAAGTAATCCAGAGGTCCTGAATCCCTCTGTTGGAACTGACTGTTCTGTAACTATCTACCCTTCTTAGAGAAAATAACCATAAAAAGTAGGAGAAGGAGCCCCAACCCCTGGCCTGGTTTGGCAGAAAATGTGGTCTTTTAAGGAGATAATGCAGAGTTGAGATGAAATATTGACAATGACTACTTAACTGTCCCACAAATTAGACTTTGATGGTTTCAAGTCTCAACAACTTGAATAAAAGTATTTATGTCACAGGAAAGTTTTAACATGAATGCTGGTCTTTCTGGTTTAGCATTTTATAAATAACTATCCTACAAATGATTCTTAGTGAACATCAAATTCCTTTGTACTTGACCCTTTGGGGAGGCCCTGAAAACATAAAGCCAAACCTAAATCTTAAGTCATTTTCCTTAGGGTTCAGAAGTGAGACATATAAGATCCCAAAGATTATACAAAAGATCCTAAACTCTATTGTTAGAGGCAAGGCTTTCCCTGGTCCATGAATACGTGGGTCCAGAGCAGAAATGGGTCCCTTAGAGAGAAAGAGTTTCCTTGGTTTGCTCTGCTTAGAACATACTATATAAATTGATGAATCTATACTCTTCTCACTTGTGGCTCAATAATGAAAGGACAGGCTTAGCAAATCACTGGATATATTCTACCCAAAGGACACCATAATTAACCTCCATAATACTATTTTTGTGTTTGACTTCTCTATGATCTTATCTTTCCTGTAATCTCTTCTTCATTGTCAGCTCTTTGAGAGTAGGTAGTTTCTTTTTTCTTTTCTTTTTTCAGTCCTTATATACTCCTACCACAGTTCCTAGCATTAGGTGTTATTCCAAGAGTGGAATACTGTACCCTTACAGAAATCTTTTGATGTTATAAGAGGAGAAAATTTTATAGAATGGAATAACTTAGCCATGGGATTTAATTTTGAGTAAATATTTTAAAATTTGAAAAAAATAAAACATGAAGACTAATTTCATTTAAATTCAAAGGTTTTTGCATGCTGAGCCACTTGAAAATATTGGTGGGGGGAAGACAGCTGTCGTACTTATAAAAATGAGTATATCAGGTCTAAAATCAGGTATATGATGTTATCTGAGCTGAGTAAATATCCTGAACTGGAAGTTGGGCTTTCATTATCATAATGTTTTTATTTATTAGATTTATTGGATGTGCCTGCATGGTAGCCCCTGAGCACATTGACAGAGATTAATAATAAGAACCAGTAATTTATTATTTCTGAAAGCCAACAGTGCACTTTGCATTGTACTAAACATAGAAAATAAAGTACCTGCCCTACAGGCCTTCTTTTCAAGTTAGATGCATTGAATATTTTACTGCTCCTCCTCCCCTTGCAAGTAACCATATCAAATAGGAATGGTTAAATTATCAGAGATGCAAAGCTCCTCAGTTTTAGTTGATAGGGTCTGGGGAGTGATGGAGAGAAGTGGGTAGAGGAATGGAGACCTTTATTATATGATTGCTTTTTTTTAAAGGCTTCCAAGAGGCCTCCTCCTTTCAAAAGGATTTCAAAGAAAAGGTTGGATTGCCAGAAAAAGTTCATTTATAGCCACATAAGAGATCAAAGAAAATCCTTAAGCACTAGACCTAAGCAAATTAGTGGAGAAAAACAGAAAATGAAAAAATGTATAGATTTTGGAACTCAGAAACTAAACCCCCTCATTTTACAAAATAGGAAACTGAGGCCCCCAAAGGGGCCTCAATGACTTGACAAAATCACAGAGGTAGAAATATAGTGTTCAAGTGCAATTTTAAAGGTGACAACAAAAAATATGAATTTGATGAAGATAATACAACAGGTGAGATATCCATAGATTAATGAGTAAGGGTAACAAAGATTAAATGGCAGAAAATAGTAGTTTTGATAAAGTGAGAAGAAAGAAGAATGTAAATTTTTTAATAATCATTAATTAGATTTAGAAATGAGGAAGCTCAATGTGAAACACTGAAAACCATGTACTAGGGATAGTTTTGAAACAGATTATATTTTCTTGGTATTATGGAATGACACTCATATTGTCATTGCAGGAAGTCCTAAGGCCAAGATCTTCCAAAAAACTTGATGCTCCATCCCTTAGAAAGGTTTGCCTACTTTGTCTGATCCATTCTACAATAGCACTATTAAGGAAGTCAGTAAAAGACCAATGAGATTGGAAACTAATCTGAGAAATGAATTCTCTTTTTTAAGATTGGAAATTTTTAAAATTTTTTATTTTATTGGTGGCAAGACAATGCCTATGACTTTGGAAAAGGTACTTTTATTTTATTTTATTTTATTGGTGGCAAGACAATGTCTATGACTTTGGAAAAGGTGAAGGCAGTCCCTCCTTTTTTTTTTCCTTTCAGTTAGGAAGATGCACTAACATCAGGTACATGCTGCTGTGAATGAGTCACTGAAGCAGTGGGATACTGAAGGCAAAGCAGCCCAAGCAAATCATTTACTTTGTTGTCTCCCTTGTAGACAAACATTATGAAATGGGTGGGTTGGAGGTGAGGCAGGGAGAAAACCTCAAAATATCTTGGATTGCAGAACACAATTTGTTTAGAAAGCATGTACCTCTTGTAGACCTGTCTGTGTTAGTCACTTTAGCAGTGGGAAGGATGTCAAATCTATATTTATTGAAATAATGTCATCGATGGAGAAATAAATATTAATGAATGAGGAGGTGGATTATATTTCTTAACTTAAATATTTGGTTCAGGAAACATTTTCAAAATTAAGCCCAAACTGGCTTTGTGCTTCTTCCTCAAAACTACCACATGCTACATTTCTGTAATACTGGCAAGATGTCTGTAATTTTTGCTCTTTGTTCCCTTTTCAGCATGATTTCTCTGCCAGAGAGCTTTTGGGGTAAGGAACCTATTAAAACTATTTATCATATGAATTCTGATTTTGGTTTTGGAGTACATTATCTCATTAATTAAGAGGCAAAAGACTCATTACTTTGGATCTATCTTCACTGAAGTATATAAACAGCAACTCGTCATTATGAAATCATCTGCTATTTTTATGTTTCTCAAGATCTAATTCTCACGTTCATTATTAAAACGTAACATAGTACAAAAAAGTTCAATATAATGAATAATTTTACTATTGGTTTCTTCTCCCAATCCCTTTATCCCCATCTAATCTCAATGCCTAATATTGTTTAGCAATATACAATAGACAACTTTATAAGGTGACATCTGTGATATAGAAAACACATTGTAAAGTTTGATACTTTGCAATGCAGATGTATTTCAATTAAAAAGAAAAAGCTTCCTTCCTTGAGGAATACATGATAAATTAAAGCAAACAAATGAGTGCAGGATAGGTTATTTTGATAGCCACATAACTTTGGTTTTAGTTTCTGATCATTAGCTTTGGCAATCATTAGCTTAGCTAATGAAAAATAAAATATTTATGATACTGAAAATGTTATAAGCCCCTAATGTCTGTGAGTATTTGTGTTCCATGAATATCGATTCTGGATGGATCAAGTATAAGCAAGCTCCCAGCCTCTGAAGTGGGCTTTCAAATTCTTCTGACCCTTCGACCTCACACACGATTGCCTTAAATCTTCATAGGCTCAGTATAGTCTTTTCATTCCTCCAGTGGAGATAAAGGAGATTGATTCCATAGCCAATAAATTACAGTGCAATATTGCACAAGGTTGAGGCCTTTAACACTAATCTCCTGCATGAACCTAAAAGGTCACAGCAATACCTTTGTGGACCTCACAATTTCAATCGATGTTTTTGGTCATTTTTTCCCCCTTCTGATGGCTGTACTATGGTCTCCATTCATCTGGGTATTGCTTTTCACCATAAAACTCATTACATTTCAACTAAACTCAGCTCAATTCCATTTTTGGTTTATGAGCCATTAAAATGATGGATTAAATGTGGAAGTAAATTATGATTCTGTATTTGTAATAAACTTGACTTTAACCCTGGGATGAAGTTTCTTGTTCCTTAAGTCAGATGTGGTTGGGAGTTCAGAATAGTCAAGGTCAATCAAACCATGAGTGAGTCCATAGTCACAAATTATATTTATGTAGCAGAGGTTATATTATGCTCCAACTAGGGATCATGGGCTTTGTGTCCCCAGGGGCTCCTACATCCAAAATATTTCAGGGTGGCCATGTCCATTAAACTGAAATACTTTAAAAAATAGAAGAATTATTCAGGGGAGGTGTGATCCAGACCATAGCAGCAAAGAGAGGCAGGTGGTCTGCATTTTCTTTCTTTCTTTCTTTCTTTCTTTCTTTCTTTCTTTCTTTCTTTCTTTCTTTCTTTCTTTCTTTCTTTCTTTCTTTCTTTCTTTTTTCTTTCTTTCTTTCTTTCTTTCTTTCTTTCTTTCTTTCTTTCTTTCTTTCTTTCTTTCTTTCTTTCTTTCTTTCTTTCTTTCTTTTTCACTGAAGCAATTGGGATTGCCCAGGGTCACAAGCTAGGAAGTATTAAGTGTCTGAGGCCATATTTGAATGCAGGTCCTACTGAATTCAGGGTTGGTGCTCTATCCATTGTACCACCTAACTGCCCCAGGGGTCTCCAAATAACAGCTAAGTGAATTTATTTTCCTCCTATTGCCTGTTTTCTGTATAGTATATACATATATATATATATATGTATAAAATAAATATAGTTTATATATACAACATAATATAAAATTAAAAAATTTTAAAAAGTATAAAACTTTGATGCTTTTAGATTCATGAGGCAAAGAGTTATAGAATCATAGATTTAAGCCTGGAAAAGGCATTAACAGTCACAGTCATTAAGTTTGAGCCAACAGCTACTTTAATATTAGATCAATTTCTATTGACCATTCCCCCTTAAATGAAAGCAATGGGCACTGCTATACAGAAAGAGGCAGAGCTGGAGAAACATGTTGTTAGTTCTTTGGGTACCGGAAAGCTTGAGTGTAAAGGGCTGAAACTTTGAATATGTGCACTTGAATCAGACAACCAAGCACTTAAGGCTAATTACCTATTGAACAATAACGCTATTATTATCTATTATCAATTATCTAGTTAATGCTGGCTCAATGCTTGGGGTTAAGAGAATTGTAGGGAAGGATTAGGGGGTGGAGTGAGACAAGCCAGAGTCACTTTTTTTTTCTTTTTTCTTTTTATTATAGTAACTTTTTATTGACAGAACCCATGCCAGGGTACTTTTTTTTTTTACAACATTATCCCTTGCACTCACTTCTGTTCCGATTTTTCCCTACCACCCTCCACCCCCTCCCCTAAATGGCAAGCAGTTCTATATATGTTTAATATGTCCTAGTATATCCTAGATACAATGTATGTGTGCAGATCCATACAGTTTCCTTGTTGCACAGGGAGAATTGGATTCAGAAGGTAAAAAAAACCCGGGAAGAAAAACAAAACTGCAAACAGGTTATATTCATTTCCCAGTGTTCTTTCTTTGGGTGTAGCTGCTTCTGTCCGTCATTGATCAATTGAAACTGAATTAGGTCCTTTTGTCAAAGAAATCCACTTCCATCAGAATACATCCTCATACAATATCGTTGTTGAAGTATATAATGATCTCCTGGTTCTGCTCATTTCACTTAGCATCAGTTCACGTAATTCTCTCCAAGCCTCTCTGGATTCATCCTGCTGGTCATTTCTTACAGAACAATAATATTCCATAACATTCATATACCACAATTTACCTAACCATTCTCCAATTGATGGGCATCCATTCATTTTCCAGTTTCTAGCCACTACAAACAGAAGCCAGAGTCACTTTGCAGGAGGACTACGAGAAGGGAGACTGTGGAGAGTTTGTGACAGTTTTGTCCATCCCCTTCACTTCTCCCCCTAAAGACTAAGGATTTTTGCTTATCCTGACTCTGGCTGATTCTGAGGCCTCCAGGGAGCTAGCCTGGAACTTACATTTGAGATCCCCTTAAGTTCTTTGCAATGCTAAGTAGGGATGATGCTTGGATGGAGTGCCTAAATAATTAGACTGAGGTACCAGGACTAGCTGGTGGTCACACTGGCAGTCACATTGCTCATTTTATTTTAGCCCTATAATTGTGAATGTATTATTAACCCCATTTTACAGATTCCAGACCACTGTTTGGAGATGAGATGCAAACACAGGTATTCTCGTTCCCATTCTGGAACTCTCTCTACTAAACCATATCATCTTCTACAAAAAGTTTCTGTCTGACGGAGAAAGAAATTTCAACATCTTTACCGGCAGTGGTGACTTGACTTTATTAACCATGACACAATCCAATTTGGTTGTTAAGATGACTGAAATAACAGACTCAATGTGTTCCAGTCTGGTGATTTCAAACCATAAAGCCTGTGCCTAAGTGTGTTTTGCACTGGAATATTTCCTCACATTTCTCCACAGTGGTTTCTCTGGAGATTAAGCATTAGCCCTGAAGGAAAGTTCAGGTTTTAGTCCTTTTAGGTTAATCTGAATCATTCCCATTTTCCAAAAAGGCTCTCAGATTTGGAAAGAATGAGACAAGGAGAGAAGGGAAGTCCTTTTTATTGTTTTCCACAAAATCCACTTATTTTTTATTATGCAATATTCAAAGAAGGTAAGTTATGCTGTTAACTGGACTATCATTGGCGAGATAATTATCTTTTGCTAATATTAGTGCCCAACCCTCAAGAAAGAATTACTATTTTTAAAAACTAAAACTTTTATTTTCTCCTTTAATAAGAAATGGTGATAATAAATGCAAAACTATTATATATAAAATATAACTTTTTGAATGTCATATTTCATACCTATATTTTGAAAATTTCCACTTAAGTTGGGGCTTTCTATTTTAATATTCATTTTATTGTAATATTTATTTTTTGACAGCTAGGTGATCTAGTGGCTAATGAGCTCATTCTACTCAAAAAGATCTCCTGAATCCAAATGCAGCCTCAGACATTAACTAGCTGTCTAATTCTGGGCAAGTCATCTGATCTCTACCTGCCTCAGTTTCTTCAACTGTAAAATGGGGAAAATAATCCTACCAAGGAGATATTCACAAGGCATTTAGTATAGTAACTATGGGTGTTTCATAAATGCTTATTCCCCTTCCCTCAAAAATTTTAAACAAGAATAATTATGTCTAAGATATTTGGACATAGATAAAAACTCAAAATACTCAAAATCTCATCTGTTTGAATGTTCCCTCCAAAAATGCTATTAGTATCTTCCATGCCTAATCATATGTGACATCCATGTTTTCCTATGGGTTTATCACAGTGAATTCACAAATTATAAGTCTTCCTTGCTTTCTGTTGACATCACAAGAGCAGTAATGGAGCATTTGGTCTGTTGACTTATCATCCATTGCTTTTGCCATATTTCTGGTCTATCATACGTTTACCTGATGATATCCTTTTGTATTGATTGAAGTTCTTCACTGAATATATGTTGCATCCTTCTCACACATACTATGTTGAATCCTGCTCACATATACTATGTATGAACTTTTCTGTTGCCCCCTGAGACATTTTTTTTTAATTCCTTGAGAAAATCAAGTTTTATGTCTCACATTTATACAACAAAAATGGTAAAAAATCAATTAAAATGATGGGCAATTGTTTCAAAAAATGCTTAAGGTGATTAAAGGAGCTATTTGTGAAGACAATGTGGCCCTCTTTCCTTCCCCTTTATTATTCTGGGATAAATTCATTGTCCATTTGTACTTCTCATAGATAGATTGATAGATAAATGTAGATATATGTTTTATATGCAATACATATAACATACATACATATATTATGTGTGTACATTTGTGTGTGTGACTATGAATGTACATAGACACACACATTTATTCAATGAACAAGTACTTGTAGTTGCCTAGACAATGAAAGTTATAATCAAGGCAATAGAAATCCTTCACCTGATCTTTCTTCTGTTGATAGTCAAATCGAATTATTTTGGATGGTTACCTGTCTTTTCCAGGAAGTTCTTCAGAACTCAAACCATTATTATGAAGCAGCAATCATGAAAATATTTAATGCAGGTTAAAAAATAGAAAGTCAGATTAGTGAAACAGATTAGACAAAGAAGAATCAGAAATAATTGAACTCAATAACCCAATATATGATAAACCTGAAAATATAAATTACCTAGGAAATGTCTTCCCATTTGACAAGAACTCCTGGGAAAACTACAAAGCAATTTGACAGAAATTAGGTTTAGACCAACATTTTCCATCATCTAGTATGATAAACTCAAAACGGCTATGTGACTTGCATAATGAAGGCCAACACACATACACACACACACACTCTCTCTCTCAATCAAATCAGATACTGTGCACAACTGTGAATAGAAGTTTGAATTCTTAACCAAACAAGGGAAAGAAGCAATTACAAGAGTTACAATAAATAATTTGATCACTTGGAATTGAAAAGCTTTTGCAAGGAATTGCATAGAATTAATGAAATAAGATAAGAAGAGAAATGGTCAACTGGAGAAAATAATTGGATTAAATATCTCATGGGAGTGTGATATCCAAGATTTATAAACAGAGAATAGAAATAAGGTAATTTAAGGATGCTAATAGGAAAACAAAAGGAAAAATGGGAAAAATTTACAAATATTTTTAAAATAAATTATCTTTTTTTACATCTTCTAGATTTGCCAATGTAATCTTATCCTTTATATTTAAAAAAAGAGTAAAAAATTCCACAAAATTAATATATCAAAGCTCATTTGTAGTTCTACAAACCAATAGTTCCCCATCTTTGCAAAAATAGGAGGGTGATGCTTTCTCCATTTTATTTTCTAAGGCGAAGTATTGTCATGAAAATTTCTGCCATTACTAATACATAAGAAGCCAAAGGATTCGATGAAATAATTCACTAAAGAAGAACTGAAAATTGCAAGTTTTCACTCCATACCCAGCAAATTGGCAAAGATGACAAAAAAGGGAACCATCACATTGGGAAAGATTGTGGAAAGACAGGTACACATAAATTAGTGTTGTAAGGATTCTGACATATCCAATCATTCTTTATAACTTTATGAAGCAAGTGACTAAGATGTTTATATTTTTTTCACTTAAGAGATCATACTAGTAGGCATATACCCAAGAAGGTAAATGACAAAAAGAAAAACATTTATAGCTGCCCTTTTGTAAAACAGAATATTAAATAGATGCTTGTTAATTGGAAAACAGTTATACAAGTTGTGGGGCATAAACACAATTGAATATTATTTTACCATCAGAAAAAAATAATGAATATAGAAATGTACAGGAAAGTTTTCATGAATTGGTAAAAGTGAATAAGATAGGAAAACTAGATACTAAAATAATGTGAATGGAAATCTCTTTCCAATATTCTTTACCATGGTTTTGCCCTTAACTGTTTCTGTATCAAGCAGTGCTGCTTATAATCATATATCAGCCTTCTTTGTAAAATCTTAGAAATGAGTTTATATTTTAACTTTAGCTGTCATCTCCCTTGGCAAGTAAGTCAAGTATTTGCTGACTAAAGCAATGCTCTTTTGGTCTCTGAATTGCTAATTAACTTATTGAATTATGAAATGGAATAGGCATTCCTGGTTCTTTTGGTACTTGCCAAGAAAGACCATGATGGGACTTCAATCACATTTAAGGGACAAAAAATGATGGTGAAAGCAGCACAGAAAATGACACAAAGAGGGACACAAAGGCAGAAGATAAAGATAAGGACAGGTAGAGGTTTGAGTCAATCTGGGAAAAAGAATGAGGAGAGGGAAAGTCACAGAGCAAGTAATTCATATAAACTTAGATTAGAGCCAGGAACTCTCAGCAGCATAGATCCAGGTGAAGATGGAAGAGGGTGAGGGGGAACAGGAGTTTTTTTTGGGGAGGGTCTCATTTTATTGTATTTTGTAGGGAGTTATCCTAAACCTCACCCTGGCCTTCTTTTGGTGTTTAAATGCTTAGAAACTAAATGAAAGAAAGAAAGAAAGAAAGAAAGAAAGAAAGAAAGAAAGAAAGAAAGAAAGAAAGAAAGAAAGGAAGGAAGGAAGGAAGGAAGGAAGGAAGGAAGGAAGGAAGGAAGGAAGGAAGGAAGGAAGGAAGGAAGAAGGAAAGAAAGAAAAGAAATGAGAAAAGAAAAGAAAAAAATGTATTGTCTGCTTAAAGAAGGCTCAGCCCAGAGGCAAGTTAAAGAAAGGGGGAAAAAAGGAAACTGACCACTGGCAGTTACTAGGGGAGGGACGGGATGCCTTCAGTGGTCATCCCCAGTATCTTACGTGTGAGCACCCTGCTTTAAAGGAGGGAGATCCTTAGAGAAGTGGAAGCAAAATAACCTGTATCCACAAAAAAACAAGACACGTCTTGAGTTTTATGATTTGGGGCCTTTTTTCGATTGATTGTGAAAGGGAAAAGATACAGAAACACGTGGATGAGTCAGTTTTAAAGGAAACCATTTCCTTGCAAGTAAAAATAGGGTCGGTTTGGAGGTGGATTAGAAAAAAAAAATTAGCTGGAGATAATTAAGAATGCTGGAAGCATATGAGCAATGGAGTTCCAATAAGCTCCAAACAGGCAGTTAAGGACCTTTGGCATCACCAGATCTAGAGGAGTTTTAGACCTTAGTGATTTTCCATGTCTAGAAGTCCTGGAGGCAGAGCCATAGGGCTAGGGAGCAGGAAACTGGGGTAATTGTCTCCCCAAGACTCTTTAAAAATGGAGCTTCACTGCTGAGCAGAAACTATGGGAGGAGGCCGTTGGGTAAGAGGCTGGCTTGTACAAGAAAGCCTAATGAACACCCTTCTGTAGTCTCCTTCTCGGGGGGCTCCACCAAAAAGAGCTGCCATCACTTTGTCTTTATAGGTGGTCTTGGAGAGTTGCTGTGGCTGAAAAATTCATCCTTCTGTTACTAGTGTGACTTTGTCTCTGTCTCTGTCAGTCTCTCTGTGTCCTTTTCTCTCTCGGTGGGGCTTTGTCTCTGTCTCTCTGTTTCTGCTCTGTCCCTTTCTATCTGTCTCTCTGTTTCTGTCTCTTTCCCTATCTCTGTCTCTCTGTGTTTCTCTGTCTTTGTCTCTCTCTCTGTCTTTCTGTTTCTGTGTCTTTGTCTCTCTCTCTCTTTTTCTTTGTCCCTGTCTCTGTCTTTCTGTCTTTCTGTCTTTGTCTGTCTGTCTGTCTGTCTGTCTGTCTCTCTCGGTCTCTCTCTCTCTCTCTCTCTCTCTCTCTCTCTCACACACACACACACACACACACACACACACACACACACGCTGCCTTTAAAGATTATGAGTTACCTCCATAATGAGGCAAGAAGTAGGGAAGATTTTTCCTGGGAACTCAATCCCCTAAGGACTCAAATCCTGCAAAGGACAATTGATAACAATGCATATATATAGCATTTTGAGATTAACAAAGTGTTTTTCTCCCAACAATACTGAGAGTTGACTAGTGACTACTGTATTAGCTCCATTTTAACCATGAAGAAAATGAGGTTCAGAGTGCCTAAATGACTTGTCCATGGTCATACAGATAAGTTGCAAAACCAAAAGTCAAAATAATATCTCCTGACTCAAGGTCCAGCGCTATATCATTATCTACATCTTTATATTTCTGCCTGGAGAGGTTAGTAAGGAAGTAAAGCCATATTGATAACATTTAAAGTTTAGTGAAATAATCATCATTATTTTTATTGTATACATTTATATTTTAAATATCCTATCTCCTAACTTGAGATTGTTATATAAACATTAACATTAATATTTAGCAAGTATATGTAAAAATAGTTATATAAAATATATAGAAATTTTAAAATTAAAAATCCAAAGTGATAGATATAGCACAATATTTTTATTTATGATCAGTTTTTTCCTGGCTGGGAAAAATCTAAACATTGGATATAGGCAGACAAATATAAAACAGTTAATGGCAACTACTAAAAATGCAATATAAACTAGGAGGAAATTACGTTGATAGTCAGACTTAAACATACAAAACTATACATCTCTACCCACTGTCTATTCTTCTATTACTTAGGCTTCTTTAATTTCTTGAAGTTATGGCATCATCTGCTTTTTATTCATTAATTTATTATGCATATTCTTTCTCTTTGCTTGACTGCTCTGGATTCCCCTCATTTGTCCTACAACTCAGATTTCTTTTCAGCAAGGATTCCAACTCTTTCTCCTTGACTTAACTCAAGGGTTCTCTTCCCCTATATTTCATTCTTTGGGAAATAGGCCAATGTATCTTAATAACAGGTCTAGGACAGAAATATTTGGTCTTAAATGATCTCATTAGTTCTCTGGCACAATGAAAGTTATATTAGATGAAGAAAATGGATATCTGCTATGTTTTCCATTTTAAATCAAGAAATACTACAAATGAGGTATTTTTTTTAAAGAACTCTTCAGATAAGTGGTTTTACATATAAACACTAAACTGAATTTGATTTAAGAAATGAAACAGTACAAATAGCAGGGACTATGCCTATTCACTATTCCCCTAATATATATTCTCTCTTCTTATTAGAATGTAAAGTCCTTAAGGACTGTATTTTATATTTTTTTATTCCCAGCACTCAGGATTGTACCAGACATATAGTTAGCATATAATAAGTACTTTTTCATTCATTCTTTTCAAAATTTTAAGTTAAAATTCATTTTACACTATCATGATATTTTTATTTTTCTATAATGGAGGAAAATTGCTTAATCCAAACAGAATGGATCAACACTTTTAAGAATACAATATGTTTCTACTGATCAGAGAAATGCAAATTAAGACAATTTTGAGACACTGCTTATACACCTCTGAGACTGGCTAAGATGACAGGAAAAGATAATAACGAATATTGGAAGGGATGTGGGAAAACTGGGACACTGATACATTGTTGGAAGAACTGTGAAAGGATCCAGCCGTTCTGGAGAGCAGTTTGGAACTATGTTTGAAGAGTTATCAAACTGTGCATAGCCTTTGACCCAGCTGTGTTTCTACTGAGCTTATATCCCAAAGAGATCTTAAAGGAGGGAAAGGGACCCACATGTGCAAAAATGTTTGTGACAGCCCTCTTTGTAGTGACAAGAAACTGGAAACTGAGTTGCTGCCCATCAGTTGGAGAATGGCTGAATAAGTTATGGTATATCAATGTTATATATCAATGTTATAGAATATTATTGTTCTATGAGAAATGAATAGCAGGATAATTTTAGAGAAGCCTGGAAAGACTTACATGAACTGATGCTAAGTGAAATAAGCAGAACCAGGAGATCATTGTACATGGCAATATCAATATTATATGATGATCAATTCTGATGGATGTGACTCTTTCCAACAATGAGATAATTCAGGCCAGTTCCAATTGTTCAGGGATAAAGAGAGCAATCTACACCCAGAGAGAGGTCTGTGAGAACTGAATGTGGATCACAACATAAAATTCTTACTTTTTGATGTTGTTTGCTT
Source organism: Sarcophilus harrisii (assembly GCF_902635505.1). Classification (NCBI taxonomy): domain Eukaryota; kingdom Metazoa; phylum Chordata; class Mammalia; order Dasyuromorphia; family Dasyuridae; genus Sarcophilus; species Sarcophilus harrisii. The sequence goes on along the minus strand of NC_045428.1, from coordinate 85,843,100 downwards.
GCATTTTGTTTTCTTATTCATTTTCTTTCCTTTTTGAACTGATTTTTCTTGTGCAACAAGAGAATTGTATAAATATGTTTATATATATTGGATTTAACATATAGTTTAACATTATAACATATATTGGATTGCTTGCCATCTGGGGGAGGGAGTAGGGGAAAGGAGGGGAAAATCTGGTACACAAGTCTATGCGAGGGTCAATGTTGAAAAATTATCCCTGCATATGTTTTGAAAATAAAACGCTTTTAAAAAATACAATACGTTTATTTTGGTTGACATTAAAAACTAATTTTTGTTGCATTAGTGGAATAAAAATACTTGCTATTTTAAAATAAATGTAGAAGATCAATACTGAAAAACATAGTTTTATTGATGCTTTTTGGTTTTTACCACAACTACAATACTTCAATTTCCATTCTATAACATCAAAGAAAGAAAAGGATTAAACTGGTATTAAATTGCCACCTACTGGACAAAATAGAAAAGTTACATTTTTTTGAACCTGTAACAATGAAATTATTGTAAATATTATCATGGACTATTGCTAAAACGGCTATCTAGAAAACAAGTTCTAACATAATCTGAAATAAATAATAGTTTTCTTTCTAAAATATTAGGTTTAAAATGTATTAAAATTGAAATTATTGTAAATTCAGGAGTAGTATTCTCTTGCCAAATGTTTTACAATATGTTGGCACTAAATGAAAAAAAAAAAACAACAACAGAATTATACATCTAGTTTTCAAAGTTCAGCATTTATCTGAGTTGACTTTCTTTATAAAGGGTCTTTTCTAGTCAGTCCATACATGTAATCTAACTGTAGATAAGGTTTCTTTATAACTCAGCTGAACAAATCAGTAGCGTTCCCCATCTACAACTCAAAATTTCTATATATACTCTTCTACCACATACCTGTCCTCAAGTGAGGACTTATTTTAATAAAAGGGAGGAAACATTCATTATGTAAGTCTCTTTGAAGGTAAATCCAACTGTTTTGGTAATTGTTGTTTATCCTTTATTCTCAAAGACAACCATGACCTCAGGAAGATGAAGCCATGACTTGCAAGTGAGCTGGATTTATGTGAGGGAGGCCTGATCAAGGTCCCCTGCCTCACTTTCCCCTCCAGAGCCACCTGGGCCAGATGCAGATCAGGAGACTGGAGATGGCCCTGGATGCAGTACGAGACCTTGGCCTTTTTAAGCTAAGATCTTACCCAGGTCTCAGTTTAACTGAAGCAACACCCATTCAGTGGTTAAGACTAGTTAAGAGATGATAAACCCCAGATCCAAAAGTTTCTTTCCCAAATTATTTTGCTGTAAGCCAAGGATGGTGTACACTGCCACCTGTATTCTCGATTTTGCCAGAGCCCTGTTTTATTCTTTCATTCCTATGCATCTCCTTAGTTCTTCCACTCTTTTTTCCATCTGTTGAATATTCCACTGCCATTGTCTTCTTTTTGCCTGAAGCTTGTTCACTTGACAGTGTAAGCGCTTTAAAATAGCATCATACCTTTTATTTTGTACCTATTGAAACAAAAAGTGCCATTTAGTAGGATGTAAAATAAATAATAAGTATGGATATAAAAAGCTGTCTACTTTAGTGAAGAAGTCTTAGCAATAAGGAAGTATTGTCATGTACTGTAAATTAGTACAGGATTGGGAGGAAGAGAGCTGAGACCTGAATTCTTCCTCTACTAATTTCCAGTTACGTGACTCTGGAGATGTCATTTGATTTCTATACAGCTCATCTATAAAATGGGGATACTCAAAGAACTGATTTTACAGGATTGTTGTGAGAATTATATAATGTGGAGGAAAGTATTTCAGAACATCAATTTGTTGTTGTTAGGTTGTTTTTCAGTTGTGTCTGGCTGTTAGTGACTCCATTTGGGATTTTTTTGGCAGGGATACGGAGTGGTTGCCCATATTCTTCACCTTTCACAGATGAGGAAACTGAAACAAACAGGGTTAAGTGAGCGACTCAGGGTCACAAATATAGCCAATTTGAGGCTGTAATGCCAGAGAAATTGAGATAAGATAGAGATTAGAGAGTTTTTAATATTTTATTTGAAAGGGAGAGATTGTGCTGGGGGCGCGCTGCCCCTAGGGCTGACGTCCAAGGCATCCAGCATTTAATGTGTGCTTCTCAGGAAGTATATATGCATGTGGCTCTAAGCTACCAGGGGCGGAGTCAGAGCACTGAGGGCAGGAATGGACTATCAATCCGGTTCTGACAGGGTGGGGGGAGGCACCGGACATTCTGATAAGTAGGGAAGGGCTGGGATCATGATGTCTAAGATAGAAGGTCTTTCTCCCTATCTGGATTATCATGCTTAGGAGAGAGGGGTAGGTGTTGTAGGACTGAGTAGAACAATTAGGAACTGAGGCAGGACAATTAGGTAAACTGAGTCAGGACAATAAAAGGGAACTGGTACAACATTCCACACTCTCTCTCTTCTATATTCAAATCACTGACTCACTTTCCTCTTGATACCTGGAAAGTCCAGCACCATAATTTTGACCAACCCTATGTGAAACCAAAATAAAACTAAAAAAATGCAAGGTCTTGTGTCAAGGACAAGTCTTTCCCTGATAACCCCAGAATTAATCAGCAGTACAAAGGCTCCCTATTGCAAGCATGTTAGGTCCTCTGCAGTTGGGGAGTATCTCAGCCAGAGAATCCAGTTTGAGATGGACAGTTCACTGTGAATTAGGTCTGTGATCATTTGTGCATTAAACTCAGCCTCTTCTTATAGAGCAGCAGGGCTCAAGGCCCATTCAGACAGGCAACTTGCTCCAGGGGAGAAGAGTGAGGCTTGGAGTAGCTCCACCTGTCCCCGCCCAGAGGAACAGACAGGGCTGCAGAAAGGATCCAGATTTCTGAGCAGAGTGTCAGAGTATGCAAAGTTAGATCAAGGCAGGCAAACCCTGAACTTTTAGAGGTCTAACATAAAACTGCAAGGTCCTTTGAGAATGCTGAAATATTAATTAAGGAACTGGGGTTACAGGACTGGAGAAACAGATCAGAGAGTCCCAAGATAGGTGTCTGATTTCTAGTTGTTTCTATAAAATAATCCCAAAAACTGAGTCTGCCGGGGCAATTCTAACAGAATAAGGGTCCCAAAGCTAAAGCATAGTAAAAATGAAAAAAAAAAAAAAAAAAAAAAAAAAGGACAGCTGAAGGCTTTCAATTCAATCTGAACTAGTGAGATAGAGAGTGTGGCAGAAGTACCTAATGCAAACTAGGGGTTCCCATTCTTTCAGGTTTTGAGAAAAATCCACCAGTTTCCCCTATTTCCTATCTCTTCCTCCCTTTTTTCTCACGGAAAGGAATTATCAAATAACCATACCACATACATAAATCCCAAGAATGAATCAAAATTCCTATATATAACAGACTAGTACAGTAAGGTTTCCTAAAAAGCCTCCAAACATAACAGCAATAGTTACACAAGTTTAACAATTTCCATCCCAAATCTTAAACACACAGTAATAGCTGACCCAGTTAGGGTTTAACAGTCATTCATCAACCATTCCCAAATTCCTTATGTCAGTCCAAAGTACACTAGGAGCAGGGGTGATGGTCTCTCATTCAAAAACTGCTTGTGCTGAGGATGGACCGAGATGCTCAGTCCAGGGGTTGGGTGTGGTGTGCTGCTTGATACCAAAGCCTCAGATGGGCTGATCCATGTCCCAGAAGCAGTTCAATAATCTGTAATTTGACCAGAATCTAGAACAACAACAACAAAAAAAACCCATCTAACAAATAAAGGTTAGAACAGTCTGAGATAGAATGACTTGGTTCACCAGACTGCTGCAAAACATGAAGAGCCAGCAATTTCCTATGTGAAGAGCTGAGTTTGCTCAACAGGACAGGCAAAAGGCTGTAGTCCCAATAAAAACAGCAGTTAGGTTTCACAAACCACTCTCTGACAGCATTAACTATAAGTCCAAGAAATTTTATCTCCAATAACAAATCCCATTAACCAAACTTTCAGAAAAATTCGAACCAGGTATTTACCATGACCTTATATTGATAACAGTAAGAAATTTGTCCCAGTAAGTTCACATTTTTCATACCCAAATAGATGTACAAGTTGAACATTATACAAATCATTTTGTTTTAAAAATACCCAATACATAGAAAAAATTCCAAATTGCATATTGTCCATAACAGAAACATTTCCAAAAGGACTAAGAAAAAAAAAACTATTATTTTCAGAGGCCCTTTAAATGACCTCAGGATGACTCAATACAATTAATTAAAACTTATACAGAATATCCTAACACCACATAAGAGAATAAAATATCAATTAAACTTTTAGAAATAACTCTTACCAAATTATAGATCACATTTATGACCATATTCCTTAACCAAGGAAACCATTATGTATCAAAAGAAACAAATATTCAGTCAATTAACTTATAAGCGGGTCTATCTCTTAAAATCACTTGCCAAAGCCTACGAAGAAAGTGGCTGGAACACACTTAGTGGAGGGGAAAGGATTCCACGTGGCCACTCTTCTATAGCAGGATTAATTGGGGGAAGGGGACTTCATCTGGCCGCCCTTCTGCCCTTACCCTATTCCATGTGGCCTTTCTCCTAACTCCACCACACTTCCTGACCCTCTACTAGACTTCCTCTTTCCTTCTTGCTACATACCTTAACCAATTCCCAATAACCTTTCTAACTAGAAGCTCCATTGCTAAAGTAGCAGAAAGCAGTGGGGGAGTGAATTTAATCCTCTCCTGTTTCTCCCTCCCCAACCTCTTCTTTCTCTTTCCAAATACCTTCCTAATACTTTCTCTTACTTCCTAAAGTCATGCAAACCTTTAATTGCTCATACAAATCAATTCTTCATAAATCACTTTCATTCTCCTCTCCTTTTCCCTTCAAAAAAACTGTTAAGATTCACAATACAGTGAATAGCTAAATAACTCCATAAAACCCACATATGTCCGGCAGAGCTGGATTTAAAGCATAACTTATAATGTTAACAAATTACCCAAAGTGTTTCAGAAGGTAACATTCTTTACCTAATTAGAGGCACAGGACCCTTTCAGGCAAGTAAACAGAACTTCTCTTTAACAAGCCATTGTTTTTAAGATTTTATACTCAAAGATAACCAAATCCAGCCTGCATGAGCAACAGTAAAATTATTTCCCACAATTTCAGAATCATCCTAAAATTCCTAATCAAATGTTTTCTCCTGCCTAAGTGAGTTTCAATCAGATAAGGTTACATTGCCCTTTACTCTAGCAGGCTTTGAAAACCGCTCCAAGGAAAAATTGTCTGCCAGTTTTAAAATAGCAAAGCTTTTCTGTTCCTTTACTTACAAATTAGTACAACAGGTTAAACAGTTTAAAATCACAAGCAAATTTTATACTGAAAACAGTTGCAACTTTGAAATAACCAATTCTTAATCATTGTTCTTAAAACTTAACAGAGCTCTTACATTAACAAAACAGGTAAGTCACACAGAACACAAATCACACAGACATAGACTACACAATTACATTAAACAAAACATTTAACACATATAACCAGAGAGTGCCCCAAAAGGCGCTCAGTCAGATCAGACCAGATATGTCTTAGAAGACACAAAACCAGAGGGATCAGCTAGAGTCCTGGAATGATACCCTTCTCAGAATTTAATGCCCATTGGCATTTTATTATTCTGAGAGTCCAGATGCTAGCGCAGACAGAACAGGTAAACAGATCAGATTGTGTCCTAAAACATCCAGACTTACTCTCCTGTGGCCAAAATTGAGTGTCCATCGTCGGGCGTGGCTGTGGCTGAAACACTGCTCTCTTGAGAAATCCAGAGGGCCAGCCTCTCCAGGCTAAGAACCCAGATCCTCAACCACCCCAGGCCCAAGGCGGAGACCCAAAGGTCTCTAATCTCTAATCCTGCTCTCATATCTCGCTGAGGCCTCCAAAAGGCAATTCAGGACAAACTGAGGCAAGATAGAGATTAGAGAGTTTTAAATCATTTATTTGAAAGGAGAGACTGTGCTGGGGGCATGCTGCCCCCAGGGTTGATGTCCAAAGCATCCAGCAGCTAATGTGAGCTTCCCAGGAGGTATATACACACACATGGCTCAGCTACAGGGGTAGACTGAGGCAGGGGCGGAGTCAGAGCACTGAGAGCAGGAATGGACTATCAATCTGGTTCTGACAGGGTGAGGGGAAGCACCAGACCTTCTGATAAGTAGGGAAGGGCTGAGTTCATGATGTCTAAGATAGAAGGTCTTTCTCCTTATCTGGATCATCATGATTAGGAAGGAGGGGTGGTGTTGCAAGATTGAGCAGAACAATTAGGAACTGAAGCAGAACAATTCAGGGAAACCAAGGCAAAACAATTTAGGTACACTGAGTCAGGACAATTAGGGAAACTGAGTCAGGACAATAAAAGGGAACTGTGGCACAACAAGGCCATATTTAAATTTAGAAAAATGAGTCTTCCTGATTTCAGGCATGATACTCTATTCATAACTGCCCCACGAACATTAAAGTGCTTTGTAAATGTAAATTACTAGTCAACACTACAGTTTTGTTTTATGTAGGAAAGCCAGAGACTAAAGGTTCCTTGAAAAATGGAGGTGATGAAAACAAACGATAAAAATAGATTACATTTACCTAGCCTTCACTTTTCCAATATTCTTATACTTGATTCCTCTCCCACTCCCTCTAGGTTTCCTTTCTTTCCCTCACATACATCATTCCATCTCAGGCATTCATGCCTTTCCACTGGCTGTTCCTATGCCCCAAATCATCCCCCTAATCAGCCTCCAATTTCTAGAGACCCTAGCTTCCTATATAACTCAGCTCAAACATTACTTGCTCTAAAACAGGACTTCCTAAACTTTTTCCACTCACAACTCCTTTGTGCTGGAAAAATTTTTACATGATCCAGGTATATACACTTATAAAATAGGTATACAAATCAAACATCTGCTGATAACAAATCATTATTTCATAATCCCTACATTCAGTTATGAGACCATGGAGTTGTAAATCCCAATTTAAGAAACTGGGCTCTAGGACGCCCTTCTATCTTCCAGATATTAGTACATTCTTCTGCCTATTGCCTCTGAATTTATCTTGTATGTCATTTTATATATATTGATACTCATTAAAATATAAACCCCTTGATGGCAGGGACTGTTTTTCCTTTGTATTTCAAGCCCTTAGTAGTGTCAAGCACATAAGGACAGGGATAGAAACTAGAACTCTGATGTCATTGGCATAAGAAACTTCCTCAGAAGAGGTTGACCCCTTCATCCTAATTAAGATATATAACTATATATGCACATTTGTAATATGAATCTATATGTCTATATGTCTGTGTCCATGTTTCTATAGCATATATACATATATTTTTACATAGCATGTTATACATATCTCAACATAATATTCCTTGTTAATATAGTTGTAGGCACGTATGCTTATATACATATATATGTATGCATATTGAGAAAAAGTACAACCCAAGTCTTTCTTGTTCCCACTGTATTCAAAGTGCCCTACCAGCATCTATGGGAAGGTATAAAAGAAACTCTAGACATAGTTTGTGCTTCAATAAACTTAAAGACTAAAAGAGGCAGGATTAATATAGATAAAAAGAACACAAAAGTTCATAGAAAAATGTAATCAAGTATATGACCAGATAGCATAAAATACCTGGGAATATACTAGGCAAGACAAGCTCAGCAACTACATGAATATAATTATAAAACAATTTTTATACAAAAGAGAGTCTGATTGAAATAACTGGGGAGATGTAAATTCTTCATGGATGGGCAGAGCCAATATAATAAAAATGACAATTCTATCTAATCTACTTTATTCAATGCCATCCCAAATAAATGATCAAAGAATATTTTATTAAGTTAGCAAAAATAATAGAGAAATTCATTCAAAAGAACAAAAAGACAAGAACATCAGGGGAATTAATGAAAAAATTGTAAAGGAAAGACATTTAACAGTAGCAGATCTTAAACTATATTATAAAATAGTAATTATCAAAATTATATAATATTAGCTAAGATAAAGAAAAGTGGATCAGTGGAACAGAGTAGACATGCAATACTTAGCAGTAAATGATTACAATAATCTTCTGTTTGACAAATGTAAAGATTTAAGCTTTTGAAATAAGAATTCACTCTTTGATTTAAAAAAAAATGTTAGTGGCACAGTGGTTCGAGCACCAGCCTTGAAATGAAGAGGATATGAGTTCAAATGTGACCTCAGACACTTAATACTTACTAGCTATATGATTCTGAGCAAGTCACATAACCCCAATTGCCTCAAAAAAAACCCCAAAAAACCCCACCAAACAAAAAAAATTGTTAGATAACTAGAAATCAATCTGACAGAAACTATATAGAGATCATTTTTACACCATTTACCAAGATAAAGTCAAAATGGTTAAATAGCCACAATATAAAGGGAGATATCACAAGCAAATCAGGAAAAAATTAACATGTAACACATTACCTAACAGACTGATTATTAGATGAATGAATAAGAGACAGAAGGCATTGTGGTGTGTGATTATGATGGAATGCTGTTGTTCTATGGGAAATGAGAAGAATGATGCTCTTAGAAAAACCTGAAAATCCTCCTTGAACTCAAGCAAAATGAAATGTATTATGTACAAAGTAATAGCAATATTGTGGGATGATCAACTCTGAATGATTTTACCATTCTCAGTAATACAGTGATCTAAGATTACTCTGAAGAACTTATAATGAAAAATGCTATCCCTACCCAGAGAAAGAATTGATTGAAACATACTTAAAAAAAAAAAAAACAACTTTATTTTTCTTGAAGTTTTTTTTTGGGGGGGAGGCGAAGGAATTAGGGAGGTATATGTTTTCTTTCCCAACACGAATATGAGCCATTACCCAGTTGATAAATGGTCAAAGCATATGAATAGGTGGTTTAGGGATGAAGAAATTCAAGAAATTCAAATATGAAAAAATGCTCTAAATCACTATTGATTAGAGAAATGCAAATTAAAATGATTTTAAGATGTCATCTCACACCAATCAGATTGGCCAAAATGATAGAAGGGGAAAATGATAAATGTTTGAGAACATGTAGAAAAATTGGGACACCAACACACTTGGTGAAACTGTGAACTGATTCAACCATTTTGGAAAGCAACTTGGAATTATGTACAAAGAGTTATAAAACTATAGACTTTTTGACATAGCAATACCACTATTACATCTGTTTCCCAAGGTGACCAGAGTAAATGGAAAAGAAACTAAAGTATTTATAGCACCTCTCTTTACAACGGCAAAGAACTAGAAATTGGGGAATGGCTGAATAAATTGTGGTATATGATTGTGATGAAATATTGCTGTGCTGTAAAAATGATAAACAGGTTTGCTTTAGAAAACCATGGAAAGCCTTGCATGAAATAATGAAGAGCAAAATGAGAAGAAGCAAGAGAATGTCATATAGCATAACAGCAATATTGTTTGAAGAATAAAGGAAGGACTAAGCTATTCTAAATTATAAATATTCAAATTAAATACAAAGAACCTATGAAGGAAGATGCTATCTACCTCCAGAAAAAAAACTGATAAGTATGCATAGAATGGTTTTCTATATATAAAAAAGGGATAAAGTAATGCTGTGAGATAGTAAAGTAGGAAAAAAAATCTACCACCCTGGAAAGTGGAGTATTAATCTTGGTCTGTGACAAATTAGCTGGGTGGCTTTGTATAAATCACTCAATTTCTCCTAGCCTCACCTGTTCCTTCTATAAAATGAGGAACTGGTGAACTCTGAGGTTATTCCTGATTCTAAAAATCCTTTTTATTATTATTATAATGAATTCAGGAGACTTAGGGAAGGTGGAATTGACAATTCTTGCCCCATAAATTACATTAAACAAGCTAGTGATAATAATTAAAATCTGTAAGTGTTTATCATTTTCACAGATTTGCAAGAAAAGAGTGGTTTCAAACAGCAGTTTTGCTTTCAAGGTTGTTAAAAATGTTAAATAATTATTCTCCACATGTTGTATATTAATTTTAGGTTATCTTTTAAGAATATGCATGCACCACACATACTTGGGATTAAAATGAAAAAATTCAACTTGTATAGGATAAATCAGAGTATGTTTTCAGAGACTTGAAGAGAAATCTAAAGCTACCTGATGTTGGTACTGGTTATTTAAAGGACCTTAACTGTTAAATAAATGAAAGAATAGGATCATGGAGCTAGTGGGGAGTTTGAAAGCTGATCTAATTTACTACACCAGAACATACCTAAACTTGGATTATAATGATGATGTGGGAGGCATAGCTCACACTATAGGCACAATTCTCTGAAATATATAATTTTGTATCCTGGGTAAGGGTGGGTTGACAACGACATCAGTTTCTTGAACTAATTAGTGATTGCAATGAAGGGTCACAGGTAAAACCAACACAGCAGAGTGATGTGATACTAATCTAATCAACTGTTTTGCCCAAGCATGGTTTACAGCTGCCTAACCTAGGTGATCTCAATTAAATTTATACATTTTTCTATTTTAAGTATCCAAAAGAGAGACTTTAAACTTTACTTTTTCTTAATTATATTATTACTTTCAGTTTCCTTGTTCTACCAATTAAGAAAGGAAGAAACAAGATATTCATTCTACATATGAAGTCATATTTTATGAACCCATTCTAAGGGGTTTTTATTTACAATCTTAATTAACTCTTTACATGCATCATGAAATAATGAAAAGAGAATCAGATTAAGAGTCAGGAGAGCTGAGTCCTAGTCTTTGGTCTGTAAACCTTTAATAAGCCAGCCACTGTGCTAAGCACTGAGAATATAAAGAAAAGTGAAAAACCAGTTTTTCATGAAGTTCACAGTCTATTGGGGGGAGACAATAAGCAAATGCAGAATACATGAACTAGCTACATACAGGAATAGTGGAAAATAATTAACAGAGGACAGACACCAGAATTAAGAAAAATTGGGAAAAGTTCCCAGTAGTAGGTGGAATTTGAAAGGGACTTGAAAGAAGCCAGAGAAACTAGGAGGTGGAAATGAAAGAGAGCATTCTCTCACTGAGCAGACAGCCAGAGAAAATGCCTGGAGCTGAAAGATGGAGTGTTTTATCTGTGGAATGGCCAGCAAGCCAGCATGACTGAATTCAGGAGGATGTTGTGGAAGGGCTGGGGAGGAGAGGGGTGTGGGTGAGTGTGTGTGTGTGTGTGTGTGTGTGTGTGTGTGTGTGTGTGTGTGTGTGTGTTTAAGAAGAATGGAAAGGTTGGGATTTGGGGGGGGGGGGTTGGTTATAAAGGGCTGTGAAAGCCAAAAAGAAGATTCTGTACTTAAGTTGGAGGTAGCAGGAGTTTAGTGAGTACAGTGAGACCAGCGCTACAGGAAAGTCCCTTGGGCAGCTGGGTGAGGACGGCTTGGATTGGGATGTGATGTGTGGAAGGCAGACCCACCAGCTGCTCTGTCACTTATAAGGCTTAGAGATCAGGGGACCTGGAACAAACACTGTATCTGATGGTCCTGACCTAGGTGACCTTGGGGAGTCACATAAGCTCCCCGATAGCTTCATCTGCAGAATGAAGGGTTCCATGAGACGGCATCTGAGCTTCTGAGGAGGACATTGTGAATATTTCTTTTATAAAAAGTAGATGAAAAGTATCTTCCCACAAGGTCAGGAAGGGAGGGCTTAGAATAGGAAAACTTCTGAAATGTGTAGTTGTAAATATAAAAAAATTGCATGATTTCCTCTTGTCTCTACTTTTAGTAGAAAATATTTGGTCCCCACCTTCTGTTTTCTGATCTTGGCTATACCTGCAAATTCACTGTAATGGAGAACTTTCTCTTCAGAGCCCACCTACATCTTCTCCATACCTAGAGTATTAGAGAGACCTGGGCACTGAGAGGTGAAGAACCTTGATCTTGCAGCCAGAATTGGGAAGGGGAACCTTGAAACCCGGTCTTCCTGGTGCCAGTGTCAATTCTGCCCTACTACGTCCCTCCTTCTGAAGCGACTTAAAATCTTGATATATGTTAAGTTTCAAATCACCTTAATAGTTTTTCCCCTTAAAATACTTTAAATATTATTTTCCAAATCCTTAGTCACTTTTGTACTTATTCTAAAAAGTAGGTTAAATATACTCTCTTGGACTCTAGGAGCTTAGAGTTAATGAATGTTCTCCATTTTCTCTAGTCTTTTTAAGTAAGAGAGCCCAGCACACAACCAAAAACCCTTTGTACACATCATTTTATAGCAATGGCTGATAGGCAGACGCCTGCTTACTTTCCTCATCTATTAAAATCTCTTTTAATAATCATGTCTTTTTTTGCCCCCAAATCCATGGTTTTGGCAAATACTGTTTTTACTTCCTGAGAATCACTTATTGACATTTGCGTACTTGGCTTTTTTTCCTTTAAGTATTTTGCCGCCTCATTTGTTGTCTGAACCAGGTTTATCTAAATCCACTTTTTCCAAGATGCATGAAAAGAAACAGTATATACTTATATTAAAAACATATTAAAATAAATTATTTAGCAAAAAATTATGTTAAATACAAATAACTTGAATTAGTTCTACCAAAGCTACATTAATATAGAAAGCATAAAAATAAAGTTTGCAAAGTATAAAACATCTGAAAGCATTCAAAACTAATATGTAACTGTACTGTAATCTAAACAAAGGTCTAATACTATACTAAGAACCTGGCTATAGGGAGTACAGTACTTCAATAAATCTGTAATTTCCAATTAGTGCATTCACTCCCTCCAATTGAACAGAATATAACATAACACTTGTTAGACTTAAGAGTCATCCTTTTTTATGGATTACAATAGCCAAAAAAATTAATCTCCTGGTGGCCAAGTTTTTGTTCATGGGCCTCTCTGAGAAATTTGCTAGTCCTTAAATGACAACCATATTCTATGTCACTGGATATATTATGTGTCAAATCTTTACAGCTTGATAAGATAGCCTTTCTGGATGCTCTACTGGTAGAACCTCTATTTCAGTTTTTGGATGTAATAAACCCTTTGTCACTTAAATGATTCAAGTACTCAAATATAAGACATTTGAGTAGAAATTTCATGAAGGCAAGAAATGCAAAAGGAACACTAATAATAGCTGACACTAATGTGGCATTTTAAGATTTTAAAAGCTTTTATGTACATTATCTTATTTAAGCCTCACAATAACTTTGTAAGTTATTATTCACCACACTTTACAAATGTGAAAACAGAGGCTTAGAGAGAATAAATTACTTAACCATAGTGAAACAGCTAGTAATTGTCAGAGGCGTGCTTCAAACTCATGTACTGCCTGATTCTAGCACACAATAGATAATAATGCTTGTTGCTTGATTTCAAGTCCAGGGCTCTTTCCACAATGCCAGGTAGTGTCTTACTAAGAGGCAAAAGGTATAATGGGCAACACACAATTATTTTAGCTTTGAAACTAGCTATTTAAAGAATACTTCTTAGATGATGTTTTACTGAAATTTCTTCAGAGAAGAGAAAAATTAATGGATAGGATGTTTTCAAGCTTCTATGATTATTATTGTTATTATGTAATATGATATACATAACATAAAATACATTAATCTTTGTTTTTATAACTTAATCTTGAGGCATCTAATTTTTAAAGTTTTATTTTTTCAACTTTAATATTATGATAGTGTTAACACAGAACTACTTTGAATGTATTAAAGGTAATAAAGCTAAAATTATAATGGAAAAGATATTCTTGACAAAACTGGCTGTTATAAGGCTTTGAAACAGTTCATTAATTTTCAGTGCAGCAAGTTATCTGCTGAAGTGATAAAAAATGAAAGTCTTAGATTCATCCATCCTTCCATCGAAAACGAAACATCAATGCCATTGAAATAGATATGAACCTTAAAATAGAAGACTTAACATCTGAGAATATAAATCTTGGCCAGAAAAGTGATTTTTATTTTTATCTCAGTGAAATGTAAATTATACTCATGGGATGCTGTGTAAGAGCATTCCGTTTGTATCTTGATATTGTTCTGAATTAGATGTAGTAAGTTAGAAACAATAATCCATTTCTAAATTAATATACTTAAGATGCATCATTTTTAGACTTGTAATTTCATTGTAGATTTTTATTTTTAATCTCCTTTCTCTCTATTCTAAATTTCTTCCTACAACCATGTGAACATGAATTGTTACTAAGGCCTCTCTCTATGGTAATGTACTACTATAAAATTCAGTCCTATTTGAAGTTTTATATGCTCTTTAAAAAACAATAGAATAATTATTTTTCCATTAGAGCCCAACATGTCTCCTTGGGGTATGGAAATGTCCTTGAGTTTTCCAAAGAATGACTAGTACAACACAAGCTTTATTTGTTTCTTATAAGCTGGATAATTTTAGGCATGTACCTCTGGTGTCTAGGGGGCCCACCTCACCAAGTTTAGAAAGACTCATCAACAAAAGGTTGGCTCATATGTGATGAACTTTGAAGTTTGGGATAAGCCTTTACCATTTCTGGATAGATCCAGACCCCCTGCCTCAAGCTGCCATTACAGGTTTACTTTGGGAGTAGTAATCATATCTACTACTATTACTGGAAATGAAGTATTATTGAATACTTCAGCATTTATTAAAAGTTTACTAGGTCCCAGGGGCTTAGTAATTATGAGGATACAAAGAAAGACAAAAACATGTTCCCTGGCTTCAAGGAATGCAGCGTCTAACAAGGGAGACAAGCCCTGAACAACTCTGTACGTACTTGATATGCACAGTGTAAGTGGTCAGTGATATTAGAATGACGGCTCTAGCTGGACAGATGGGAGGAGATGGGGAGAAGGAAGGAAAGATCCCTTACAGAAAGTAGACTGAAGCTAAGTAATTTGAAGGAATTTAGCAAAGTCAGTCCATAAAAATGGAAAATCATAGAAGGGAAACAGCAAAAAGATACAGTCAGATTGTGAGGAATAACAAGAAGGCAAGTATGACTGAATACATGGAGGAGAGTAAAGTGTAAGACTTCTAGAAAAGTAGGAAAGGGACAAAGTGTGAGGGACTTTCCAAGCCAAACTAAAGATTTAATATTTGATGCGGAGGTAAAAGGCATTTATAGTGAGATTTGGGCTTTTGGAGGATCCTTCTGGCAGCTAAATGGGATGGGATTTGGGGCTGGGAGAACAGAATTCGCAGACTATGCAGCGGTGACTTGGGAGGGGAGACAGACCCCAGAAACGTGGTAGGTAGAAACGACATGACGGCAGCAGAGCACATCTGCTGGGTGAATGTAGAGGGAAGAATGATACCTAGTGTAGAAGCCTGAGAACCTGGGAGAACAGTTAGACTCAGTGGTAAGATGGAGAGAAAAAGAGAATGAATCCCATTTGGACACGTTATGCTTGAGATTCCCACAAGGCAGTCTGATTTGTTGATGTGAGGTTGGAGGTCATGAGAGAAAATCATCAGCAAAATGATCAAAAAATGATCACTGAACCCATTTCAAGAGGAAGAAACTATTTGTTTTAGTTTTTATAATGCCAGGGTTTAGCACGATGACTGAAAAATAATGAGAGCATAAGAAACACTTTTTTCATTCATGTGTTCATCTATCCATTCATCTATTCATTTGCTTACTCATTTTTTTATTTACTAAGACTTGGCATTGATGGAATCCTTTTAGTTCTGAAAGTATGATAACTACTTCTTGTTTTTTCATAAACATAAGCACGAAATCACAGAACAGTCTTTTCAGGAATCTAGAAATGTATAATCCTCCAGAATGAACAGTAACAATGAATGAGACCAGTTACACCAATTCCCACATGCTTCCCCCCTCAGAGGTTCACTATTTGTCAATAGCCTAATCCTTCTAAGAGCTTTCTTTTTGCATCATGCTTGTTTTCCCTTTGCTTTTGTTGCTGGCTTCCCTCAGCATCTCAAACTTCTGTTTCCCCTTTTTATTCCTGAACTGATCCTGCCTGATATTCTCCCTCAAACCTTAACAAGCCTACAAAACAGATCTTGCAGCGTTCATGGGAATAAAAGTAGGTAGTAACAAAACTCAATTTTTAAGGGAAAGGCATCAAAAGGTTTTTGCTTGGAGACTCAAGTCTGTGAAAAGGAAGTCTAAAAGGATCACAGATTTAGGGCTGGAAGGGAGCTTAGAGGTTATTAAGTTCAACCTTGCAATTAATTAAACATGGAAACAGTTTCAAAGGGGCTAAGTGACTTGTCCGAAGAAAATAAATGGCACAATCAGGATTTAAATGTATCTCTGATGAGATATGCCATACCATATAATAATATCTTGGGAAGAAAAATTTGGTGTCGAATCCTGGCCAGATCAAAACTGAGAAAGAAGGCTGAATAAACATTCATAAGATATTATGGGATTGGCTCCTCTAACTCTCAACTAAAGGCCTAAAAGAAATAACATCAGATCAAATTCTTTACTGTAGACGTTTCTGATCGAGACTGCTGCATTTTAGATGGACATTTTGCATTTTCTTAGTCTAGTGGTGATCAGATAATGTCCATGAATTCCTCCATATATATAACACTGTGTACTCTGAGGCTACTTCCATTTCAAACAGATAAATATATATAAATATACACATACCATTCCATGGTAACAGAGCAGCTATACGAATTAATGAACCATGGCTTGGAGACAATGATAGTAAAAATAAGCAGGGTCACCATATCTTTTGTGGGGAAGTTTTATAAATCTCTGAAAAGTAGGATTCCCATTTCAAAATTCAACATGTAACTTGAATTTTTTTTTTTTTTTTACTTTTGGATTACTGACTCCTCTGCCTTCACTAGAATGGATAACTGACAATTGCATTAAAATTATTATGTGATATAGAACTGGGATTTTTAAAAATTAACTCAAATATGTAAAACTTACCTCTATTTCTTTTATCAGTTTTTCATGTACTTTTTTCTCTTCCTCAAGCAAATTACTTTTTGTGGAGATAGATGCTGCTACAGTTACAATTTTATCTTTTAAAATCTTAATTTCTTCCTATATATAAAATCAAAAGTACACGGTTCAATTGAAGATGACTACTAGTACATAAAATCTTAGACAGAATCATCATTGTGACTTAAAAAAACATTACCCAGAAGCTTTTAAGCAACATTTAAACATTTCTATTCTATACAACTGAAATTAAAAATTTAAACAACATCCCTTAAATTCTGAAAAAGAACCAAGAATCAAATGGAAAGGAGATACAAAGATAAGTGGCAATGACCAGCATCTTAAAAGTTTGTAGCTCCCAGTCTTCAAAGAACAGCAGGAATAAGAAGACAGCTTAAGGTGCAATCATTAATTCATATTATTTCCGTATCAACATTAGGCATTCTAAATTGATTTCAGTTGGTTTAGATCTAACAGTCTGGAACTAAGTGCTTCAGTACTTCTTTGGATCACAGTTTTTAACCACAAATGGATTAATTGCTCATAGGATTTTTGTCCTATATATTTTTATAAATCTGATTTTAGTTCATTTTCAGATATGCCTTCACATACTTGGCACTGTTGTCACTCATTTCAAACATCTGACAAAATTGAGAAGAATCATGAAAGACATCTGAGCAGCTTATGGACCTATTTAAAACAGAATTTAACAAGTAGGATTATTTCTTAATTATGAATTAACACTTCCCTACCAGCTAATGAATTATATAGCACTTGCAAAAAATAATAAAAAGGATGAACTCTAAAAAAGAATATTTCAAACCTGTGCTTCTTTTATGTTTCCTTCTGGATTCTGGAGATCACAAATCAGTTCCTTTTTCTTTGCTATTAATTTTTTAACTTGTTCTTTTTTCTGATGGAGTTCAATCACAAATGGCCATTTATTTTCTGCTTTAGCAATATCTTCTTTATATATTCTTATTTTCTCATCATATGATTTATTTCTTAGAAGGTATTCTTCAAACTCTTCTTGTGCAGTTTCTATGGAAAATTTGAGCTTTACATTTTCTGCATGTAAGGATTTGATTTGAGTCTTTAGGCTTCCACAATGAAGCTTGGTTTTTTCTATTTCACTTTCTTGCTGACAAATGTGCTTTTCTGTCTCTTTGGTCTCTGCTATGACAGATCCTATTTGTTTCTCAAACTCACGGATTTCATTCTGTAATATAGTTTAACATTATCATTATTAATTCATGTTATTCCACATCAGGGAAAAGCCATTGTTTTGATGCATAATGCATACAGGAAAATCACTTAAAACAACCTGAAAAAGATGTGTTTATCAGAATTGGAAAAACTGATGTACAAGAAAATGAAAAATAAAATGAAGTTTCAAAATGATTTTTTAAAAATTCTTATAGAAGTTAGAGCTCTATTTTTAAAAAAAATTTTCACTTTTAAACATTTGTCTTTTATTATTGATTTTAACATTTTATTTTGACGATGTGTTTAAAAATTTGTGTTAATAACAATAATTCTATTTTGGAGAGCTGTTAGAATTAAACAAGATAAATATGTGAAAGTGATTTTAAAAATGGAACATATTTTTGTTATATAATTAAAAAGTTTATTGCTTAACAAACAAAAAAATGTTGCTCTACTGATTATCCATGTCATTACAATACAATTGATGCCTTGATATCAATGCTTAAATCTAAAACTATGCTAATTTATATTATTTGGTCAAAGGCTTGAAAGAAAGAAAAAATATCACTTGCTAAGGCAGAGGTGGGGAACATCCAGCCCATGGGCTACATAAGACCTGTGAAATCATTTGCTAAGGCAATCATAATCAATGATGAGCTTTAAGCTAGATACACCAATCTCCCACTGCTTGAGTTTTAAAAGCTGATAAGTTTGTATGGCCCGCAAATGATGTTATAAATATCCAAAAAGCCCTTGTGCTAAAGAATAATTTCCATTAAAATGTTTTTGAGGATCATATGAATTGTGGTTGAATTATTTCAATAGTATCCAAGTCTTTCTGATACCATTTGGGGTTTTCTTGGGAAAATACTGGTGCTTTATTTGTCATTTCCCACTCCAGCTAATTTTACAGATGAGGAATTGAGGCAAACAGAGTTAAGTGACTTGTCACACAGTCAATGTCTGAGGACAGATTTGAACTCATGAAGAGGAGTCTTCAACTCCAATAGTCTATCCACTAAAGCACAGAGCTACCCAAGGATATGAATTAGGAAGTCTATAAACATGCTTAAATTACTCCAAGTTAGTTAATTTGGACAGGTAAGTCTTAGCATGTTTAAAAAATTATTGAAAATCACTGACTCTATATAAATACATGGTATTTGTCATTTTTTATTATTGTTGTTGTTGGATGGGGTGATGGTGATGATAGTATATTTTCAAGTTAAAATGTAATTCTTGAAGATCTTTGTACTAAAGTCTTCCTTTAAAGGCTTAACATGACACGAACTGATCTTGGGTTCAGGAATACTATACTAGTGGAATTCAGGCTCTTTTTGAACAATAAAATATCTGAGTTTGCCATGAATCTTATGTAGTAATTTGGAAACAAGGCAGAAATTTTAATGGTAATTACAGATTAAAATTAAATAAAAATCTTTCTGCATAAAATTTTTTAAATACTTCATTCTTTGTATATTTGTCTTTTTAGCCATACGCATGAAGTGTAATCATTTCAGCACTTTTATGCTTATCAATCAACCGAATAATAAATATTCATTAAGCACCTATTATATACCAGGAACTTAAGTGATAGGGATACAAGTACAAAGAATGAAATGATACCTACTCACAAAACACTTACCATTCCAGTGAAGGAGTATAAAAACATGTGTTATAAATATGTTTACATGCATATACACAAAGTAAGTAATATAGGGTACTAAGGGAAGGAGGACACCAGCAGCTGAGGGGAATCAGGAAGGATCAGGACAGGCTTCATTCAGAAGGCAGAGCTGTGTTTTAAAGAAGGAGAGGGATGCTATAGGTAGAGGTAAAGAGGAAATACATTCCAGAGACAAGGGAGACAACCAATGCAAAGGTATGAAGATTAAAAAATGGAGTGTTGTGAGTGAGGAACAGAGAGGTCAACTTGGCAAGATAGCAGAGTGTGAGAGAAGAACTAGTGTACAATAAGCTTAGAAAGATAGATTGGGGCCAAGTGTATAGTACTTTAAAAGTAAAACCAAGGAGTTTATATTTTAAATCAATAGGAGTCATTGAAATTGAATCTGTACTTTAAAAAAATACTTTAGCATCAGTGTGCAGAATAGACTAGAATCATGAGTGATTTGAGGCCAGAAAAACCACTGAGGCTGTTGCAAGAGTCTGGACAAGAGAGGATGAGGACCTAAACTAAGGGGGTAGGTCCATGAAAAGAGAAAATGGTCAAATGTGAGAAATGGTGTGAAAGTAGAAATGGCAAGATTAGGCAACTGACTGGGTATGGAGGATGAGGGAGAACTGAGAGTCAGGAAGGTGGACAAAATAACAAGCCTGAGACATGGAAGAATGGTGGCGCCTTTGTCAGAAATAAAGAAGTCTGGAAGAAGAAAAAATATGGGGGTGAAAGAAGGATTTCACTTTTAGAAACAGAATTAAATTTAAGTGACAGGTGGTGCAGTGGATCAAGTGCCAGACCTGGGATCCAAAGTACTCATCCTTGTGAGTTTAAATCTGACCTTGGACATTTACGAGCTGTGTGATTCTGGACAAGTCACTTAAGCTGTCTGCCTCTGTTCCTCACCTGTAAAATGAACTGGGGAAGGGAATACAGACTACTCTAGTACCTTTGCCAGGAAAATCCCAAGCGGAAACCTGAAGAGAAGACATGACTGAAAACTGCACAACAACAATGACTGAGTTTAAGGAGGACTGAATGAAGCCTTAGGAGAGAGCATTAGGCCGATGACCGGCATAAAGGATAAATAGTTAAACCTATGGGAGATGAGAAAGTTCTTAAAGAAAGGAGTGAAAATGACTGAGCTTCGGACAGGTAGAGTCTATGATGTGCATGATGAGCCAGGAAAGGAGACTGAGAGGGACTAACCATCTAAATGGGAGGCAAACCAGGAGAGGAGAGAGGATGTCACAAAAACTGAGAAAGAATGTCCAGGAGAGGCTGTCAACTGTCCCAAACAAAGTATTCGGGTCAAGAAGGTCTGATATTGAGATTAAAATAGCACTGGTAACTTTGCAGAGAGGAATTCCAGTTGAGAAGTACCCTAAAAGCCAGACTGTAAAGGACTGAAGGAGAGTCAGGGAGTACACATGCTTCATTTTTCCAACTTCAAAGATGAAGGAAAGCTCCCAAGTTCCATCCGGGTAAGAGTCATTACTGCTCTACAATTTTGAAAATAACTGAATTAATAAGCATTTTAGGAACCACAAAGAATTGGTATACACACACTTAAGTGAACCCTAAGTTGTATACTAACTAGCATTTAAATAGTACTCTTAAGGTTCTCCAAGCATTACCATGTTAACTCATTTGATCCTCTTAGCATCTCTAGGAAGTTTTACATCTGAGTAGTCACACAGCTGGTAAATGTCTAATGGAGAGATCAAACACAGGCCTTCCTAATCCAACTCTTGCACTGTATTCACTATGCCTTCAGTGGCTGCTTTTATGAAATATTTCAATATTTTATACTAATTTTATGCACAGAATGACACATTTTCCACATTAGAATGTTCATATAAATATAATTTAGATACAACTGAATGGTTGAAAAAAAGCATCCTAAAAAATGTAACATCATGTCACCTTTAATCATTTCTCTTATATTAATGCAGTAGTTTTAAATATATTTAATATTTTACTAAGATATGATGAATGGAATTACCTGCAACTGGAACAGAATTTTTTTGTTTTTCTCTATTTCAGATGTTTGGGATTGCTGTTGCTCTGCAGCTTCTTTGACAACATCAGAAAATGAAGAATCATTTTTCTGAGCCATATCTAGAGGGAAGAATTAGATTTATTTTGAAATTAGGAATTAAAATGCAAATGATAAAATGAGATAATAGTAAAGTACATAGCATAGTGTCTAGTAAGACATTGTAGAAATGTTAGCTATAATTAGATTGCTAAGAAATTTCATTTTCTTTATACTAAACTCCCAAGTTTCCTTTTCTCCTTAAGTTCATAAGATTTAAGACCAGTAAGCTTCCTTTCTATGGACATAACTGAATTCTAAAGAAATTATGAAAGCCATTTTTAACCCTCCACATGGACTTCTGATGCAATTATACCTATTTCCATTGAACATGATGTCATTTTCCTATTTCATCAGTCCATTTCTAAATGTATTATAATTACAGGCACATAATAAAAATGTCCTCTAAGTATACTTGATTACTTTATTATGTATACATGTCTTAACATATATATTTATTTTCTAAACACTATGCAATCCTCTTCCTGACCAAATTTAACATCCCCTTCTCTATCCTACTTTGATGTTGCTTTTGACATAGTTATCCCATTTACAATTACATTTCTTGCAGTGGCATTGTTCTGATCCTCCCACAACTTCTGCTTTGCTATATCCTGTTTTCTTCTTCCCATTCCCTCTTGGTTGGCACAGCAGAAATTTCAAACCACATCATCTTTTTTCTTCTAATTCAACAACATCCCATTTCTCATTCTCTGGCTTATCTGCTTCATTTTATTTTTTTTTATTATTTTTTAAATAACTTTTTATTGACAGAACCCGTGCCAGGGTAATTTTTTACAACATTATCCCTTGCACTCACTTCTGTCCCAATTTTTCCTCTGCTTCATTTTAATTAATTGATTTGCCTATTCTAGATTGATGTTTCTTAAATTTTTTCTATTTTGACCTACTGTCTACTCTTGAAGTTCACCCTAATTTTCAAAAACCCTCCAGGATATATCCACTTTATCTCAAGTTCAGTGGTTCAAAAATAGTATTTTGATCTTTACTATAAAATCTACATATCTCTGTGGAGTAAGTAGGGAGATGAAAAAGATAGATATAGCATTGAATTGTCCTATCCCCAAGAGCATGCACATGTATCAGTATTAAATAATCAATAGGAAATGAAGAGGAAATTCTGTTTTTACTGACTCACTGACTCATTGCTTGGTACATTAGTATTTAAGAATTTTATCAGTTACATTTTATACTGCTTCACCACTTCCATAAACTGAAAAATTTAAATTAAATACAAAACAAGAGGAATCCTTCCAGAAAAAAAAAATGGTTCAGGAAGGAGGAAGGGATTGGACTGAAAGATACAGATTGGATTTTCTATATATGTACAATCTATAGCATAATAAGTTGATTATACAATAAATGCTCTTTTACTAATTAAAGATACCAAACACAAATAACTCAGAGAAAACATAAGAAAACAGATATAAAAGAAAGATTTAAATACATAAGTAGTACCTCTTTAAACTTGACAAATTAAGAAAAAAATATGAACTGTCAGCATACAAATGAAGGCAAAACCATTATTGAACAAAAAATTATCTTCTCAAGAAATAGACTATATATTAACTGTTTGTCCTGTATCACCCTATATCTCTAAAATCTGATATAAAAATATAAGAAAAAGAAAGCTAAAAGGAAGGAGGCCCCCTAGATTAAGAGATTTACCAGGAATTTGGAAAGACTGAGATAAATGCCTAAGAAACCACCAGAATTATAAAATTCTGCCATTTCCTATGCCTTAGTCCATTCCTTCATTATGTTACTAATTGTTATCCTTATGCAGAAAATTGTGAAGGTTATGTCAGCATCCCACAATCACTGAGAAGTTAAAGCCACATGCTTCCCCCCCCCCCCCATCAATCCAAATTCCTCTTTCCTTTTACCTGTACTCTAATCTCTGCTGTGAAGGGTATCATCCACTCTTTTCATTCCATTATTTTATGTTCCTTCTGCTTTTGCATACATAAATAATGTATACTTTATTGGTTCAGGTGTTTACAGCAGCACAGGCTAATAGAGGAGGAGATCACAAAATCTCCTATGAATCCTATTGGCTTCCTGCGGTGATAAGTGATGTCTCCAGTCATAAGATGAATGAATCATCTATGCCAGTAGTTCTTAACCTTTCTTCTCACTGACCCTTTTGGTAATTTGGTAACTCTCTGGGTTTTCAGAATTCAGAATAAAAGCTCAATATAAAATACATAGGTTGCAAAGAAAATATATTCTATTGAAAAATCATGTGTGTGTGTGTGTGTGTGTGTGTGTGTGTATAAACAAAGTCATGGCTCCTAATCGATCTAACTTAATATTGGGGAGGTTGGGTGATTCACAAGGTTTTGATGGGAATAAAGAGAATTCAAAATCAAATTCTGACTTTCAATGCAATGTTCCTTCTACTGATCTATATTTTCCACATTTCTTGACTTCAGTCCTTACATTTTCACTTCATATTTAAACTGGATTGTAAACTACTGAAGGACAGACTGGCTCTTTTGGGTCCTGCACAGTGTGCAGAACAATTGACTGTTCCTTAATACTGGGTCTAACTAAAGAGAAAGTCTAAGAAAACAGGCTGATAACATAAAGATACTTTTAAACAAATCCATGGTCACTCAGACCAGATAAAACATATTAAAAAACATAAAGACATGTAGCTACTGAGAAAAAAATCAGACTTATTTCAATCAGTCCTGATAATCAACAAAAGAATGAAGAAGAAATCAAAAGGTTAAAAAAAAGACAGACAAGAAAACCTGCCATCTATTGTTAAGGCCTTGGGATTCCACATATTAACAAAAATCTTGAAGGGATTCAACAGTTTCAAAATTCAGATTTCTAAAAATTAAATCTTTAGGCGTCCGGCCAAGACGGCGGAGAGGACACACACATCCATCTAAGCTCCTTCCTGCTCTCAGAATACTTTATTTCATGACAAGGCCTCGGAATTAGGGCTTGACTGAAAAAGCCCACAAATAATTACCAACCGAAAAGATGCTCCAAATTCCCCAGGAAAGGTCTGTTTTTGTCTGCAAGTGGGGATGGTCAGATCGGGCGCAGGCTGAGGGCAGGCAGCTCACACTGAGCAGACCGGAGCGGGGAGGGGTGTGATCTCAGCCATTTCTGCGGGGAGAACTTTGCCACAGTGTGGCTACTTTGCCCTGGCAGCAGGCCAGCAGACAAGCAGAGCAGCTGTAAACACAGGGGGTAAAGACTCTAACCCCAAAAAGCAGGGTCTCTCAGGACCTGGCCATGCCCACCCACAGTGTCTCAGCCACTCTCAGAGTCTCAGAGCGCAGGTGCAGCTCAGCCATTGCTGTCCTTCTAGGGCCTCACTGCTGCTCCCTATAGTCTCTAGAGGAAGCTTGGAAATATGGTCCAGCCCTCCTCCCCCTCCACATTTTTTTTTTTGTTAGTTTGTTTTCTTTGAATCTTCTTTGACAAAATGAGCAAAAAAAAAAAAAAAAAAAAAAAACATGCTCTAACAATAGCTTCTATATGGATAGAGAGCAGACTTTAAACCCTGAGGTGACTAAAAACAGATTGTCTCCAGATGAATCCCCAAAAGGGGATATGATCTGGTACCCAACACACAAGACTCTCATAGAAAAAGGCTCTCACAAGAGAGCTAGAAGAAAAATGGGAAAAGGAAAGGGAGGGGTTGGCAAGAGGGTCTGGATAAGTCATCACACCCATTTAAAGATAGAGTGGATAAAGAAATCAAATCCCTAAAAAACAGAATTAGTGAGTTGGAAAAAGAAACTAGCTCTCTAAAAAAATAAAATTGGCAAAATGGGAAAAAATTCCATAGAACAAAACAACTCAGTTAAAAACTCAATTGGACAATTAGAAAAAGAAATTTAAAAGGTGAGTGAAGAAAATAATTCATTAAAAATTCAACTGAGCAAATGGAAGTGAATGATTCAAAAAGATACCAAGAATCAGTCAAGCAAAACCAAAAAAATGAAACAATGGGAAAAAATGTCAAATACCTTCTTGGGAAAACAACAGACCTGGAAAACAGATCTAGGAGAGATAATCTGAGAATTATTGGACTTCCTGAAAAATATGATGAAAAAAAAGAGCCTGGACATTATTTTCCAGGAAATTATCAAAGAGAACTGTCCAGAAGTTATAGAAACAGAGGGTAAAATAGACATTGAAAGAATTCCTCGATCACCTACTGAAAGGGATCCTGAAATCAAAACTCCAAGAAATAATAGTGGCTGAAGTCCAGAACTATCAGATGAAGGAAAAAATACTACAAGCTGCTAGAAAAAAAATCAATTCAAATATAGAGGAGCCACAATAAGGATTACCCAGGATCTAGCAGTATCCACATTAAAGGAGCAAAGGGCCTGGAATCTGATATTCTAAAAGGCTAAGGAACTTGGTATGGAGCCAAACATAACTTAGCCAGCCAAAATGATCTGGTACCCAACACACAAGACTCTCATAGAAAAAGGCTCTCACAAGAGAGCTAGAAGAAAAATAGGAAAAGGAAAGGGAGATTAATAAAATTGAAAGTAAAAAAACTAATTGAATTAATAAAACTAAGAGTTGTTTCTATAAAAAAACAAACAAAATAGATAAACCCTTAGTAAATCTGATTTAAAAAAAAGAAAGAGGAAAATCAAATCGTTAATCTTAAAAATGAAAAAGGAGAATTTGCCACTAATGAAGAGGAAATTAGAACAATAATTAGGAGTTACTTTGCCCAATTTTATGCCAATAAATTCAATAACTTAAATGAAATGGAAAAATACCTTCAAAAATATAGCTTGCCCAGATTAATAGAGGAAGAAGTAAATTGGTTAAACAGTCCCATCTTAGAAAAAGAAATAGAACAAGCTATTCACCAACTCCCTAAGAAAAAATCCCCAGGATCAGATGGATTTACATGTGAATTCTATCAAACATTTAAAGAACAATTAACCCCAATGCTATATAAACTATTTGAAAAAATAAGGATTGAAGGAGCCCTACCAAATTCCTTTTATGACACAGAAATGGTACTGATAGCTAAACCAAGTAGGTTGAAAACAGAGAAAGAAAATTATAGACCAATCTCCTTAAAGAATATTGATGCTAAAATCTTAAATAAAATATTAACAAAAAGATTATAGAAAATCATCCCCAGGATAATACATTATGACCAAGTAGGATTTATATCAGGAATGCAGGGCTGGTTCAATATTAGGAAAACTATTAGCATAATTTACTATATCAATAACCAAATTAACAAAAAACATATTGTTAGGATTCTTACAAGGTGCCAAGTCAGTTATTTAATTTAGCATGGTACTTAACAGTTCTCTAATTCACTAATGTAATTAGTACTTATTAGAGTTCTACAAGATTCACACCTTTAAGAGAGCATATATAAGCTAGGACCCTCAACCAGGATTCAGTCCAGGACATTCAGAAGTCAGAGAGGACAAGCCCATTCTTTGAGGTGGAGACAGATTCATTCCATTCTCCATCTTTGTGCTGGCTGGAGGCTGAAGTATAAACCTTTGGATTGGGAGACATTTGGAGGGAGTTAGAGACAGAAGCTGGCAGAGGCAAAGGACTAGAGGCAAGATCTGGAAGGCCTCCAGAAAACTAGCCGAGCCCCAAGTGAAGGAGATAAGATTTTGATAGAAACAATACAGTATTTGGACTTTAACTCTTGGCTGAATTTGGAGTGATTATACTAAACTAAAAGGAAGGCTGCTCCCAGAAGCTCCCCAAAGAAACCTGCTCCCAGAGAACATTGTAATTTAGAGAAGAATGGCTAGAAATTGGAAAGTGAATGGATGCCCATCAATTGGAGAATGGTTGGGTAAATTGTGGTATATGAATGTTAGGGAATATTATTGTTCTGTAAGAAATGACCAGCAGGATGAACACAGAGAGGCTTGGAGAGACTTACAAGAACTGATGCTGAGTGAAATGAGCAGAACCAGGAGATCATTAACAACAACAACGATACTGTGTGGGGATGTATGCTGATGGAAGTGGATTTCTTCGACAAAGAGAAGATCTAATTCAGTTCCAATTGATCAATGATGGACAGAATCAGCTACACTCAGAGAAGGAACACTGGGAAATGAATGTGGACTACTTGTATTTTTGTTTTTCTTCACAGGTTATTTTTACCTTTTGAATCCAATTCTTCTTGTGCAACAAGAGAACTGTATGGTGCTGCACACATATATTGTATCTAGGATATTATAACATATTTAACATGTATAAGTCTGCCTGCCATCTGGGGAGGGATGGAGGGAGGGAGAGAGGGGAAAAGTCAGAACAGAAGTGAGTGCAAGGG
This sequence comes from Sarcophilus harrisii, assembly GCF_902635505.1. Lineage (NCBI taxonomy): Eukaryota > Metazoa > Chordata > Mammalia > Dasyuromorphia > Dasyuridae > Sarcophilus > Sarcophilus harrisii. The sequence goes on along the minus strand of NC_045428.1, from coordinate 85,814,859 downwards.
ATAATGTTGTAAAACATTACCCATGAATATGTTCTGTCAATAAAAAGTTATAATTTTAAAAATTAAATATTTATTTAGTATACAATAGATTACATAAGTATTTATATGTGTATATAAATACATATGTAGATGTGTGTCTATGTGTGTACATATATGTGTACATGTATACATGTGTACATGTATATATACACATATACACACATAGGTTAGCTGCAAAATAGTTGGTTAAGTCATTCAGTCTCTCTGATTATCTTCTCATCTAAAATATGGACTTCACAGTAGTGTTGCTTGTGGCAGAATCATCTGAAATAATAAATGTAAAGTGCTTTGCAAATTCTAAGGTGCTATATAAATGATAATGATGATAATAATAACAGAAACAAAATAATAAGTAGAACTAGTAATAGGAGTACATAATTGGTTCCCAAAATGTGAGTCTCAGATATTGGGGGTGGGGGGTCTATGGAGTTATCATCAAGATTTTCCAAGAATCTGTGTATTCACTAAGCATTGTCATTTTGGTCTTTTGTGTTCTCTCTTAGGTCTCGCTTAAAAGTCCTTTATTTTCTGAAGCCTTTCCTTAATCCTTCTGAAAATAATCTTTCCTTCAAGGGGTTTTATATTCCCCTATACTCTTATTTATAAGATTATAAATTATTTATGGTCTAGCATTCTTATTTATTTTTACATTCCCAATGACTCTTACGAGTACACTGCACAAGTAGTTACTTACAAATCTTTCTTGAACAAATATATGTTTAATTTTCATTTAACTGGGAAATTGAATGCTTTGAATCTAAGATTTCAAAACTAAAGCTGATACTGGAAGGGAAGCAGGGTGGTTAGTAATAGGTATTTAGGGTGGAGATTATTTAATGGGACTGAGGAATTTAAATATTTTTTTTTTATTTTAAATTTTCAATAGGTTGAGGAATTTTTAAGTACTTTGAAATGCCCAGCAAAAACTTTATGTAAATAAGTATGGAGTAACTCAGTTTGAGTAAAAATTGGGAGTTACTGAGGCAGAGAGTCATAGATCTCATGGCCTGACAGACCCATAAATATAACTCTGAGATGCTAACCAAAAGTAGACAAAACTTAGCAGAAAGAACCACTGATCTTTTGAGGTACATATATTAAAGAAAAGTTATGTTATCACTGGTATTTTCTCCATTGTGAAGGGAAAGAATATGTAAATAGTATATAAGAACATCTCTTTGCCATGACAGCTTTGTTGTTTGAAATATTCCTTTTCTGTTTTTTCCACTGGCTGGTTTAGAAAGGAAAGGAAAATTAATTTCTACCTTTGACTATAAAACACTGGTACTTTTTACACTTGCTTTGTAAACTCCTATCTCAGCTCTGTGTGAAACCACATTTCAGACGGAGATAGTCCTGGTACCTTGTGTTTACTGGCACAGTTGGATGATATCTCATCCTGGATTCTTAATCAGTATATGAAGTAATGGAAATGAGAACCTGGGGAACTGTCTGTCTGACAGAGACTCTGGAGTATCCTCCTGTAGTGAAAGATATATGACCTGTAAGATTCCTTACAGTACTGAGTTTCTGTGCATCTTTCCCCTATTCATCAGCTAAGCAAAGGCACAAGATCATTTCTAACTATTCTAAACTGCAACAGAATCTCTGCATCCCAATACTCTCTCTCATTCATTTTAAGCAAAGGCACAAAATCATTCCTAACTATTCTAAACTGCAATAGAATCTCTGCATCCCAAAACTCTCTCTCATTTATTTTAGAGATCTTTATGCCTTCTAATCCATATATGATGAAAGAAAAAAATGACTTAAGTCATTTTTATTCAAATATAAAGCATTCCATTCTTTCTTTTTTGTTTTTAATTTTAATGTTTTTATTTTCTCAATTATGTGTAAATTTGTTAACGATTTTTTAAAAGTTTTGAGTTTCAAATTCTCTTTCTCCCTTGCCTCCCTCCACATTGAGGAGGTGAGCAATATAATATAGGCTATATATGGATAGTCAAGAAAAATATTTCCATTTTAGCCATGTTGCAAAAGAAAAAAAAAAGACAAAAAAAGAATAAAGTTTTTGAAAAAAAGTCTGTATTCAGACTTCATCAGTTAGTTCTTTCTGTGAAGGTAGATCATATTTCCTTTGAAACTGCCTTAGGTCATTGTGTTGCTGAGAATAAGTCATTCAAAGCTGATCATCCTACAGTATTGCTGTTTCTGTGCACAGTATTCTCCTGGTTCTCTTCATTTCATTTTTCATCAGTTCATGTATGTCTTCCCAGATTTTTCGGAAAGCATCTTGCTCACCTCTTAAAACACAACAGAATTCTATCACAATCATATGCTGCATCTTATTCAGCAACTCCCCAATTGAGGAGCATCTCAATTTCCGATTCTTTGCCGTTACAATAAAAATTGTTATTTTTTTTTTTTTTACACACAACTCCTTTTTCTTTTCCTTTTATCTATTTGGAGTACAGATTAGTGGTATATTGCTAGGTCAAAGAGACTCCATTCTTTCTTACATTCTTTTTAGATTGAATATTTGGTTTTTCTGAAGAAGCAACTTTATTAGCCTTTTCTTCCCCTAAGCTTTTCCCAAAAAAAATCTTTCAGTTTTTTTTTTTTTTTTTTTTAGCCTCACTCCTGGCATTTCAAACTAAAAGAGGTTTTTTGGGAAAACACTGGGGGCTTGACTGACAGAGGAAAGATGACAGAACCACTGCCAGTATTTGGCAAGTGTAATTACCCCCACGGACTATTTGAATAGGGGTAGAGCTTTAAAAAAAAAAAAAAAAAAAAAAAAAAAAAGAGGAATATTGGACTAGAGGTCTTTGATGTGTATGACCAAAGAAAGGGAGGGCTGAGTATGCTCTAGAATTATCTCAGAAAGCAACATATTGTTTAACCCGAGACATGAAATTATAGGATATTAATGTTGGAAGGGACCTCAGAGGTCTAATCCATATGTGAGCAGGAATCCTATTATATCCCTGATAAATCATGCAACTTTTACTTGAAGACCTACTGTGATAAGGAACTCAACTACCTCTGGGGATGGCCCATTGTCCTTTTGTAAGTCCCTAATGGAAAGGAAGCTTTCTCTTAAGTCAAGTTGAAATGTCCTTTCTTCAACATCTACCTCTTGCTTCTAATTCTGCTCTATAGAGATAAAGAAAATATGCATATGTGTGTCTTCCATGATAGCCCTTATCATCTCATCTCTTCTTAAGACTAAACAGCCAATTTCTTCACAGGAACTTCCTCCAATTGAATGTAAGCTTCTTACAGGCCAGAATCATTTCATTTTTGTCCTTGTAATGTTACCTTTGCCACAAGCCCTTCTCCTAAGGAGGGTAAATGGTGTGAACAAGGATGGAGATAATATTAGGTAGAATGTGTTTAACTAGCAGTGGTTAGTCTATCGTGGCTAGAGCAGAGCATGTGGGGAGTCATGAGAGGTCTTTCTGAAAAAGAAAATTATAAATGATCACTAGGCAAAGGAGTTTAGCATGCAATTCTAAGTCTTAGAAGGGAAAAAAGCAAAGGACTGATTAGTGTTGTATATTATTCTGGTAGTCAGTCAGTAAGCATGTACCATGTGCCAGACGCTGTACAAAACAAGGTGGATACAAAAAATGGCAAAAGATAGTTCCTGCTTTCAAGAAGTTTAGATGCACTGGAGCATCTTGAAAGAGTAAAAATATGAAGACATAATGGAATGCTATAATCTAGATGGATAATGATGAAAGATCTATATTGGGGTGCTGGAAATGGGAATAGAAAAAGAAAGAATAAATTACAAGAAAGACTATAGAGATATGGGTGGGACTTGATAATTACATGTAAAAAAGTAAGGAAGAAGAAAGATAATACTGAGGTTTTGAAAATGGAGTGAATGATAATGGTATGGTGAATGGTATGTCAAACATGGTACCACATATAGAAAATGGGAAATTAGGAGAGTAGGAATAGAGGAAAATGTTGATTTCAATTCTAGTCAAATTGAGACAAATATTGTGATTTTTTTTTAATCTTGAAGAGTAAAGAGACTTAATAGCCTCTGAGAGTATAAGTAGGGTTAATTTTATAGCTTTTTTATTGTTTTATTTTGTATTTTATCCTGATGCTTAGTAGGGAATAAGAGGCAATATGATATAATAGAACACTGGTATTAGCATTAGAGGATTTAAAGAAAATAAACTCCTTGAGGGCAGTGTTTATTTCATTTTTTTTTTTTATTTATATCCCCAACATCCAGCATAGAGCCTGGTGCATGATAATTTTTTTTTAAATTAAATGACCTGCATTCAGAACCTATTTCTGCTGACTATTGATGTGACCTTGGAGAGAAACTTAACTTTTCTGGACCTAAGTTTCCTTATTAAAATGAAATGTTCAGACTATATTATCTCTGTTTTTTTTTTTCCAGTTATAATTCTTATGATCAAAGAGGGTTTGAATTTTAATTTAAGGTATGTTAAAAAATACTTGACTGAGTATGCTTAACATTAGAATAGGTTCTAGAAGGAAGTATAGCAGACAGGAAATTTTGCTGAATTATTTATATAGAGACAGGCTGAATAATAGGTCTCTTAATTTAAGACATGCGACAACCTTTATATGAACCCAGCCTTGGAAATTCCCTTGTCTATCCTTAAATGTTAAGTGCTAAACTATTGGGTGATGATTCCTATTGTGTAAAACTCAATTGCTGAGCTGTTTCCCAGACAAAAAACTAAATTCTGCGCAAAAAGTACATCTGTGACCTTGCTTAGAGACGCTTTTATTCAGCGCAAACCTATAATTAATGCTTTAAAATGCTTCTACAGCTAATTCCCCCACCACAGGCATATTATTGGGGTTTTCCCTGGCTTTTAGAGATACAAGCTTCCTTTTCAATTATCTTTTATTTTATTTTATTTTTTTTTTTTGTTATAATGTTGTGACTTTTTGACATGATATTTCCCATACTCAGACTCTCTACAATCAAAATGAAGCTTTCAAATCATCTTTGCTAGGATTTTTGAAAAACAGGATTCATTCTTATCTGTCCTCCTGGACAGTTTGATCTTAGTCGTAAAGACAACTGAAGATAATGTAATATAGTGAAAATAGAATTTGTTGCAACTATAGTTTTGGTATATTATCAACTTTCTACTTTTGGATAAGTCCTTTTCCTTCTTGGGAGGAGGGCAGTCTCAGGTTTTCTAATCAGTAAAATAATTTGGCAAGACTAAATCTTAACTAAAATTATTTCTGAATCTAAAATTCTATGATACTTCCAATTCCATGAACTTTTCATCTTTTTTTATTCAGATTCTGGTACTTTTTATCTAACCAGTTAACAATCCTGAAGATTATTTTCAGAGATATATCAAATTCACAATTTCTTTTAGTCTTCACAATAATTCTGTGAGATATGTGCTATAATTAATTTTATTTTTACAGTTGAAGCAATTGAGGCAAACAGATCTAAGTACATAGCTAGATCTATGTGTTTGAGGTGAAATTTGAACTCATATCTGCCTGACTCCCAGCTGTTCAATGCTCTGTCCACTACATTATCGAGGAAGGAATTTGATTTTTCTATAAATTTTATGCTTGATTGTATTCAGACAAATAGTAGTCTCTGTCTGTAGTCTATTTGTTTTACTTTGGGCTTCAATGGCAATAAATAGGCGGTCCTTAGATTGCTATATATTAAACTGAAGTAAAATGGGCTGAGGGCTTACAGTAGAATATTCTAATTCCATTGAAGTCTTGCACTCATGCTTCCCCAAAATATGGAGGTGACTATAGGATATGGAAAGACTCCAAGCAAAGTGCATGACCTGGCAGGTCTTGAGGAAGGGCTCCAGTTGTCTGAGGCTCAGACTTAGTTAAGTTCAAGAAGATTCATTATCTGATTGTCACAGCATGATCATTTTTTTAACCACAGTAACTGTCAAAAGTCTGTCTACTACAGTATAAAGCATTTGCTTTTTAGTGGAGAAAGTATCCAAACTACTGAAATCATATATGTGGGAAAAAATAATTTTCAATATAAACATTTTTTAAATTGTTTTAAAATTTGAAAAAAAATTTAATTTTTTTCTCTTTAAGTCAACTATACTGATATCAAAAAGGAAATATTTCAATTGATTCAATTAAAATAGCTAATAGCTAACATTTCTATAGCATTTTAAAGTTTGCAAAATGCTTCATACATCTCACCTTATCTTCCCAGTAAATCTTGGAGGTTAGTATTATTATCATCTTTAATTTACAGATGCAAAGATGGGAAACTGATACTCAAAGAAGAAAAAATTATTTGCCCACAGTTACATAGCTCACATAACCCATCTGAGAGATGATTTAAAATTAGGTCTTCCTGAATTCAAAATCAACATTCTATTAACTGCATCATACTTCCTTCCACTTGGAATACCAAAAACTGCATTTTTTCTACATTGCAACTGACTTCAATTGATAAATGGGAAATTGAAGGCAAAGTCAGTTCAAAATGCCACTTTCTTCTATGCAGTTTTTCTTATTCATAGAAAATCCAAAAAGCTTTCCCTCCTCTGATTTTGCATAATATTCTGATTGTACTATGCTTATGCCATTTATTACATCTTGATTTATAATATATTCAGGACATATTTTCTCTACTGGATTGAAAGTACCATGGCAATAGGGACAGTTTTATATATCTTTGTACATCCCACAAGACTCCATGTTTGCATTAGAATTACAGGATATTAAAGCTGGGAAGGACCTGAAAAGTCATCAAGTCAAACTGTCTCTTTTTAATATAAGTAAACTGATATTTGAAGAGGTGCAAGTCAAATAGTAAGTTTGTTGACCTTCAAATAAAACTTATTTCTGGCGTATTCCATTCTCACAACTGGAATCTAAGTAAATATTTCTTGAATAACTTGAGATGTTGACAATAAATGAATGACAGTTAAAATATTACAAATTTAGCAAAAGCATTGCCTTTTTTACAAGATAAATGTGGGCTAAGCAATAAATTCTATCCTAAGATAAATTCTAAACTGATTTAAGGATCCCACTCAAAGAACAGTTATTAATGTGCTGATTTCAAATTGGAGGCATATGTATACATACATACATATATCTATATCTATATAGATATAGATATATATCTCAGCAATTGAGTTTTGCACAATAGGATATAGATGGATATATAGATATATGTATATATAGTGGAATGTATGTATATATATATATATGTATATGTATGTATGTGTATATATATACATATATATCTATATATATGTGTGTGTATAGATATAGATATAGATATAGATATGCATATCTATATCTATATATAGATAGTATAATATATAGTGGAATATATATATATTCCACTATAGTGGATAGTATATATAGTGGAATGTCACCAATTCTTGGCCCTGTGTTATGTAACATTTTAGCAAGGTCCTAGATGTAATAGATATATATATATGTATATGTATATCTATATATAGATAGTATAATATATAGTGGAATATATATATATATTCCACTATAGTGGATAGTATATATAGTGGAATGCCACCAATTCTTGGCCCTGTGTTATGTAACATTTTAGCAAGGTCCTGGATGTAAGTAATAGATATATATATATATATATATAGATAGATAGATAGATAGTATAATATATAGTGGAATATATATATATATTCCACTATAGTGGATAGTATATATAGTGGAATGTCACCAATTCTTGGCCCTGTGTTATGTAACATTTTAGCAAGGTCCTGGATGTAATATATATATCTATATATATCTATATATATATATATATGTATATCTATATCTATATATAGATAGTATAATATATAGTGGAATATATATATATTCCACTATAGTGGATAGTATATATAGTGGAATGCCACCAATTCTTGGCCCTGTGTTATGTAACATTTTAGCAAGGTCCTGGATGTAAGTAATATATATATATATATATATATATATATATATATATATGTATATCTATATATATATATAGATAGTATAATATATAGTGGAATATATATATATTCCACTATAGTGGATAGTATATATAGTGGAATGCCACCAATTCTTGGCCCTGTGTTATGTAACATTTTAGCAAGGTCCTGGATGTAAGTAATAGATATATATATATATATATGTATATCTATATATAGACAGTATAATATATACTGGAATATATATATATATATATATTCCACTATAGTGGATAGTATATATATAGTGGAATGCCACCAATTCTTGGCCCTGTGTTATGTAACATTTTAGCAAGGTCCTGGATGTAAGTAAAGAGAGCATCCTTTTCAAGTTTCTCTGTGATAGCTAGTCAGCATCCAGTCTATAATATGATAGGCATATTATGCATCGTAGAACATCTATTTAGATCTATGTATGTTTCTACACCTATGAATATTTCCCAATTAGAACATTGGATAGACTCTTCTAAGATGACATTTAATGCAAACAAACATAGACCCTCACAGCTAGATTCAAAACATCACCTTCACAAATAAAATATAGAAACTTGTGGTTAAACAATATCTCTGTTTTTAAAAAGATTTTCTTCCATCCACATTCAGAGAAAGAAATATGGAGACTAAATATAAATAAAATATATATAAAAATAAATATATATATAAATATAAAAATAAAAAAAATGCGTAATATTTCCTCCCTTTTGTGGTCTGATTTTCCTCGTGCAACGTGACAAATATGGAAGTATGTTTCCAGGATTGTACGTGTTGAATCTATATCAGATTGCTTGCTGTCTTGGGGAGGGGGGAGGAAAGGGACAAAGGGAGAAAAAAATCTGCAATTCAAAAGCTTACAAAGGTGAATGCGGAAAGCTGCCTTTACCTATCTGTGCAGGTAACTGGGATAAAGCGCTATTAATTGGAAGAGACTAATTCTCAGAGATCGGTTTTACAGGGTTGCAGAGTCACTGTAAGTCTCCAGGGCAAGATGGCTTCCAAAATGGAGGCTTCTGGGTCTCCATCGTTTCCGTCATTTCTGGGTCCGTAACAATGGAAGGCGCAGTGCTCCGGGACCGCGCACTGACACCTAGGGTAGTCATGGACAAATCGGGGCCGGGGCCCACCCGCACACTGCGGGGCCGGGGCCCACCCGCACACTGCGGGGCCCGGGGCCCACCCGCACACTGCGGGGCCGGGGCCCACCCGCACACTGCGGGGCCCGGGGCCCACCCGCACACTGCGGGGCCCGGGGCCCACCCGCACACTGCGGGGCCCGGCTCTAACTGCCTTCGGGGCTTTGTTTCACGGGCGTGGGTGGGCCGGGGGAACCTGACACGCGAGGAAACTGAGGCTCAGAACGGCGTTAGGGCCAGAGGCCGGGCGCGAGCCGGGCACACCGCGGCTTCCGAGAAATGGCCGCTGTGGGGGGCTCGGGAAGAAGGCCGCACGCTCACGCACCTGAGGGGGGGGGCACCTCGCTTTCTCGGGCCGCCCCCTGCTCGTCGCTCTCCTCGCTCTCGCTCGCCTAGCTCCCCCGCCTCTCCTCCCCCTCCCGCCCCGGCCCCATCCTCGTTTCGGCCCAAGCTCCTCCCTCCCTCCCTCCTTCTCCAGCTCCGTCCCCGAGATTTATTCTCTTCGCCAGCCCCTGGACCAGCCGTCTCGCTCTCTGCTCTCTCTCTCTCCGGGGCTCCGCGCTCCGGCCCCCGCTTCTCAGGTGCGTCCCCCTGCCCAAGCCCGGCTTCTTCGGCCGCTCTCTTCCTCGGGGTCTATTTTCCCTGCCTCATCCCCCGGGGGCTTTTAGGACTAGGCCGCGCTCGGGGTCGCGGGGGGGGGGGGGGGGGGGGGGTCTGTTGGGGGGGGGGTGAAGCGAGGGGGCGCGGGGGCCCACCCCGGAAATGCTGCGACATCGCCAGCCGGGCGGCGCACTGCGCAGCTGCAGAGCCGTCTTGTCCGCGTCCCCGGGACGCAGTGGAGCCGATTGCGCAGGTTCTTGCGGGTGTCTCGGGAAGCTCGCCTGGGGGGTTCTGTAGGGAGGACCCCTATCGCACGTCCTGGGGCTGTAAGTATGGGGTCCGCGGGGGCTGGTGCGGCAGTGAGGGGCAGTGCCCGTGAGCCCCGGCTCGGGGGGCCGCTGCGGGTCCCGAGGGCGACGGCCTGTCCGCCCGCTGCGGCTGATGCGGGAGCGGCCCCACCCATAGCAGGCCCGGAGGGTGGGGGTGGGGTGGGCAAGGCGCTTCCAAGTGGGAATTGACTAGCCCTCGATGCAGGTCATTGGGATGGAGGAGTTCAAGTTCAAGGTCAGGCTACCTTAGTTAGCCCCATCTAATGCTCGGAAATCCCAAGATTGGCGAAGTGTAATAGATTATCTGTAACGATATGTCATATTACGTATTCCGTAATAGCTACATCGCCTTAATCATGTTCTCTAATTAATATTCCCTTATATTATGTTAATAATATAACAATATTCTATAAAATATATTTACATAGAGCTAGAGGCATATCCTCATAGATGTGGCTCTATGTATACGTCATACGTAGATATAGATCTCTATCAGTGTATTTTGACATATTTTGACATAGAATAGATCTATATCTGCATCCATATTAATATATGTCTATTTCTGGATATATATACATAGAAAAATATAGATATAGCTCTGCTTTTTGTATAGTGGTGCAAAATCCATTGAGCTATATATTTTGTGGGGTAGGTAAGACCAGTCAATAAAATAAATGTATGTAAGACCAGTCAGAACAATAAAAAAAGGAGGGGGTGGGGGGAGAAAACTGAGATCGGCATTGATGCTGTAGGAAAAAGAAAAATGCAGCAGAAGGCAGCAGCAGCAGCAGCAGCACGGGCGTTGAGATTTGCAGGAACAAATCACCGTGCCCATTAGTATTCTTCCACCTTTCCCCCTTTTGTATTCGGTTAAATCTACTAAAAATTAGCACTAGGGGTGTTTTTAGATAAAGAATGAAAATTATAAGCTTTAAGTAGGTTAGAAAATAATCAGTGCTGGGGAGTACAAAATGGGGAGAGATGTTGAAAGGGCATAGCAACATGGAGCCTAAGGAAAAAAAACGAGGGGCGGTTTGGTATTGTGGCTTGAGCCCTTCAATAAATGCCTTGTTAGTGGTTGAAGGAAGAAGAGGGTTTTGGTATCTCTGCTGATTTTATTAAAATGTTTGTTGTATTATTATGTGGCTATGCAATTCTCGCTATGTAAAATAAAAAAACATTTCCTTATTAGCTATTGTCCTTTTAAAGAAAGATAATAGGCCACAGAATTGAAAAGAGTCGGGTTCAGCTTCTAAAACTTACACTTATTAGCTGGGTACTATGGAATAATAAGCCTGTTCACCATTTTGGGTCTCATTTTTCTCATTTGTAATATGAACATAATGGCACACCTATCTCTCGGGTTTTATATGAAGATCAAATGAGAAGAACATATGTAAAGCACTTTGTAAAACTTTAATCCCCTATCGGCTATTATTATTATTATTATTATTATTATGGTGGAGCTGCTTTATGAACCTAGTGATTTCATTGAAATGAAGTTTAATTAATGCATACTGTTAATACAACTGGTTGGTACCGTTGGATAGAGCACTAGACTTGGAATCAAGAAAACTCCTTGAGTTCAAATCCAGCTTCTGACACTTGCTGTGTGACCCTGGATTAGTCACTTAATTGTCTGTCAGTCCCTGTGTAAAAAAAAATGATCTGGAGAAGAATATGGCAAACTATTCTGATATCCCTGACAGAAAGCGCCCCCCCCCAAAAAAGGGGGGGATTAGTCACTTAATTGTCTGTCTTAGTCCCTGTGTAAAAAAAAAAAAAATGATCTGGAGAAGAATATGGCAAACCATTCTGATATCCCTGACAGAAAGCGCCCCCCCCCAAAAAAAGGGGGAGATTAGTCACTTAATTGTCTGTCTTAGTCCCTGTGTAAAAAAAAAAATGATCTGGAGAACAATATGGCAAACCATTCTGATATCCCTGACAGAAAGCACCCCCCCCCAAAAAAAAGGGGGAGATTAGTCACTTAATTGTCTGTCTTAGTCCCTGTGTAAAAAAAAAAAAAATGATCTGGAGAAGAATATGGCAAACCATTCTGATATCCCTGACAGAAAGCACCCCCCCCCAAAAAAAAAGGGGGGGGATTAGTCACTTAATTGTTTTAGTCCCTGTGTAAAAAAAAATGATCTGGAGAAGAATATGACAAACCATTCTGATATCCCTGACAGAAAACGCCCCCCCCCAAAAAAAGGGGGGGGATTAGTCACTTAATTGTCTGTCTTAGTCCCTGTGTAAAAAAAAATGATCTGGAGAAGAATATGGCAAACCATTCTGATATCCCTGACAGAAAGCGCCCCCCCCCAAAAAACGGGGGGGATTAGTCACTTAATTGTCTGTCTTTGTCCCTGTGTAAAAAAAAAAATGATCTGGAGAACAATATGGCAAACCATTCTGATATCCCTGACAGAAAGCACCCCCCCCCAAAAAAAGGGGGGGGATTAGTCACTTAATTGTCTGTCTTAGTCCCTGTGTAAAAAACAAATGATCTGGAGAAGAATATGGCAAACCATTCTGATATCCCTGACAGAAAGCGCCCCCCCCAAAAAACGGGGGGGATTAGTCACTTAATTGTCTGTCTTTGTCCCTGTGTAAAAAAAAAAAATGATCTGGAGAACAATATGGCAAACCATTCTGATAAAACGATCTGAAATATGGCAAACCATTCTGATATCCCTGACAGAAAGCACCCCCCCCAAAAAAAAAGGGGGGGGGATTAGTCACTTAATTGTCTGTCTTTGTCCCTGTGTAAAAAACAAATGATCTGGAGAAGAATATGGCAAACCATTCTGATATCCCTGACAGAAAGCACCCCCCCAAAAAAAGGGGGGGAATCACAGAGTTGGATGCAACTGAAATGGCTTAATTGCCACATATAACTTTTGATTTACAAACTCTTTATTATTTTATCTTATTTGATCTATATTGCAACCCTCTGGAGTCCATATTAAAAATATTGTTTTGTTCTTGTCAAAGATAAGGAAACTGAATCAGTGAAATTAAAATGGTTAGTAAATGACAAAATTGGAACCTGTTCCCAGGCAAGAATTTCACATCAAGAAATATGACGTCATGTTGCATTCTTATCAGTTTTTAAAATATTGCTATAGTGGAAAAAAAAAAGAAGTATCTTAGGACTCTTCCTTAGTTATTTTTAATTCTTCCATTGTAAAACACTGCTTAATAAAAATATTTGTGCTTCAAAGACATACAAAAATTTTTATGTGGAAAATAAGGAAGACATCATTGGTCATATTATTTGATAGATTTTTGATAGGGAAATCTAATTTTTAAAATTAAATATGACACAAGTATTTTTTATTGTAACCATAGAGACAAGGTGATATAATTTATATGTTGATATTATATTTTTCTTTATAGGCAGTTTATTTGGTGCAGGATTCTTTTTGAGGAGCTTTGTACAGTTCTCGAGTATGGCAGAAGCAGTATTGATCGATTTCTTTGGTTTGAAATTGAACTCTCAGAGTAATTGTGTGCTACTAAAAACATTGAAAGCTGTGCAATACCTCCATGCCACAAATGCCAAAGTCCTTTGCATAATGCATTGCCATAATCTCAGATGTGAAAATAATGGTGAACATGATGATAATAAAAATGAAATTATTAATAGTTTACCAATCTTTCCAGTGGGATTTGAGGTTATAAGTAATTCCAGTATGGCTGCTACCTTATATATAATTAAGCAAAAACTTGATGAAAAAAATTTGACTAGTATTAAAATAATGACCACACTGCAGAGGAAAGCACTAATGAAAGTTTTTATTCATCAACTCTTCACTGATGTTTACCATTTTGAGTTTGAAGATTTACTGCTAGATTTGGGAGAAAGTCATATAAAAGACTCTATTGAAATAAATACTATTACAAACCAAGAATTAGAAGAAATCCAGAATGATATCAAAACATATTTGAGAAGTCTGCCAGGACTGAAGGGGGAGCTCACCATTCTCACATCTTCCTTTATCCCAGGTATTTTAAGCTATATCCATTTATTTTTCAAGTATGCGTATAGTCAACTCTCTAGGCACGCATCTAACCTGTTCCACTCTCCTCTACTTGATTTCATCTCTTTTTCATGATTTATTAGTGTGTATGTACACGCACACACACACACACAACTCTCTCACACACACACTCCATACAACATACAGCCACACATATATATAATCTTCATTTGATATTCATTCACTAAGTTATTTATTCAGCATCACCAAAAAAAAGCATCTCTGTGTTTGGTTTCATTGGTAGAGGGAATATTCAGGTCAAAAAAAGAATGATAATACACTTTAGAAAAGTTGAGAATTTTCTAAACATCTTTCATCTCCTGTGTACTGACACAGCCACCCTTCTAGTTTAGCTCCTCTCATCTGCAGCCTTGGTTACTGCAAGAACTTCCTGATGGTCTCCCAGCCTCAAATCTCTCCCATTTCCAATCCATTTTTCACACCCTGTCATAGTGATTTTTTTCCTCCAAAAATTAAGCATTATACCTTCTAATAGTTATTCAAGAAAACAAATTCCCACATAGGTTATGTCCAAGTATCCATGTCTCACTTTCCATCTGGAGTCTTATGGGCTTTACATCAGAAAATAAGTACGCAATTGGTCATCTGGAGTTGTGCTTGGTCATTGCATTAAAAGTGATTTTCCTAAAGTGTTAGTATGATTATGTCACTTCTCTACTGAATATATCCCTGTGTTTCTCTCTTGCTTCTAGTATAATATATAAAATCATGTGGCACTTAAGGCCCTTCACAATCTGCTCCTAACCTACCTGTCTAGCTTTATTTTGCTTTATTTCTTTTCCCATAATCTTTGGTTGATCCACTTTTAGATATTCTGCATCCTGTCTCCCCTTTTGTGCTGGCTGTCCTCATTCCTGGAATTTACACTCTCCTTTCATCACTTGTTAGAATCCCTTGTTTTCTTCAAGTCTTGGTTAAAATTAATCATCACTTGAAGCCATTCCTGCTCTATTCTCTAGCCCTCTCCCTCTCCTATATATTCTCTAGTTACTGTAGAATCGAAAGATCATAGATTTAAAGTTGAAAGGGAGTTATAGGCCATATAGTACAATACCCTCTTTCCCCCTTATTCTAATGATAGGGAACTGAGGCTGAGACTCGGATTCAATCATCCAGCTCACTTTTCACTGTATAATATCTGTTTTTGTCTTTATATTCCTAGTGACTGGCATGTGTTTGGCATGTAAATTCTTACTGATTACTGATAGCTTGACTATGCAACTGTATGTACAGTTTTATCATAACCCTCTTCCTAGCAAGTAAATCATCATAAGCCATATTGACATTTTACAAATGGAAAATTTATGTCATCGACAAGCATAGAAATAATTTGGTCTCGATAATTTTGCTAGTGTAGCAAGATATGATTGTTAACATACGTGAGAATAAATATAGCCTACTTGTTAAGATTTCATAACTCTTTCATACCAGAACACTTTTTCTGGGTATATTCACTTTTATGTTTTTTTTCCTAGAATTTAAATCATTTATTTGATAAGATGGTAACCTTATTGGTAGATGAATAACAGTTAGCATTCACTTTTTTTTTTTTTTTGGCTGAGGCAGTTTTTTTTTAAGTTATGACAGCCTTTAAAACTAAGTTTCTCAATAAAATCAAATTAGTGAAGTGCTTTTATACAAAATGATAAATACAAATATTCAAGACCAATGAAGCATTCATTAATTTTGCTTCATTAAATTGATTATTTTAAGTAAGATCAAAAAGAGTTTTTATATTTTAATAAATAAAATATTTTCAATTTCTGTTTTCATATTTATTTTGTAATGTATGTAAAAATACTAATATAATTTATAAACAAGCACATATTCATATGCTGGGAGCACATATGTGATTTTTTTTGAACTGGTATAATAGTATCAAGAAAGCTTTGATACTAGTCTAAAGTATTATCTGACAATTGTTTGCTTCTGTAGAACATAATATAAAGCAGTTTCCATATAAAAGACATAATCACATTTGTCTGCATCAGCATGTCACATCTAGTTTGGGTAAAATCTATATCACTCTTGATTTAGCAGGAGAATAGGTAGTTGGTCAAAGTACAAGGGGAAAGGAGACAAAGAATTTTATCATATTTGGGAGTAGATACTGTTCTCTCTCTGGTTTGAAGGAGAGAATAAGTATCACTAAGGTTAGGATCCCTAACTATGAGACTCTTGGCTATCAAGGTCATAGAAATAAAACCTATTGTTATTAAACTTGTTAAGTTTTGTTTCCATCTTACTGGCATGCACGTCTCATGATGTCAGCTATGAAGTCCATGCTGTTGATGAGGTTATTGTGGGATCTAGATTTTAAGTTGGAAATACCCTACTTGTCCAACTTCCTTTTCATAGATGACACTGAGGTCTAATTGACTTGTTAATTGACTTGTCCATAGTCCCTGATAAGTGACCCCACTAAAGTATTATGATTATCAAGTTTAGGTGTCTCTGTAGTATACCATGCAGCTTAAGTTAAAATCCAAAAGAATATTTGTTCTGTGGTCTAAGATAATATTTTTATTCACTATTATTTAATGTTATCCTACCTTTCATAACTTATTGCAAAAAATAAATAAATAAACTACTATGTGCTCTGATTGTGATGAAGCACATTTTGCTCTCCTGGTGTTGGCTTTGCTTAGGCTGTTTCTTATTCTTAAAATATCTTTCTTACTCTTCTGTAACTTGTGAATTCTTACCCATTCTTACCCATTCTTTAAAATCCAGTTTGGATGCTCACTCTTTTAAGAAGCTTCTAATACCTTTGGTGACAATCTTTCCTTTTGGACCGTATGGTACACTTTGTTTTGCAGTCCTCTAATAACATAAATTATAATAATATTACATAATATTTGTCTTATCTCCTTAATAGACTATATGTTTCATGTGAAGAGAAACATGGAGTATGTGAATCAAGGAGCTAGAAACTAAAGAGGAATTAGATGAATTTGGAAAAATAAATAAGAACCCAGCAAGAAAAAAATATATTATCCACTTCACTGACTTGACTTTAGGAAAATTTTGCAGACTACACTGCATAAACATGAGCTCTTTTTAGAAGTATCTGGGCTCTCAGCACTGAGAATTATGTAGCACTTACATCTCAGTTCCTTATTCTAACACTATTCTCTATTCCACCTGTTGTTGGGGTAAGGGCATAGGATCTGGATTTCCATTGTATGGGTCTCTATTCTACAAAATTGTCTTGGAAGAAACTATTATAACTGGCCAGTTAGCCAGTTACTACATGATGTAGTAACTGGCCAGTTAGCCAGTTACTACATGATGTGCAAATTTCTTTCAGAGATTGCTAGTATGGATCATGATTGGCAGTATAGTTGGAAAGATTGGATCAGTTACTGGAAAACCTATTATCAGGGTGAGGATCCAGGTGTATAGTATTTAAGATGAGGGTCCAGAGTTGGGTCTAAATAATTTATGGGATGATGGGAAAGGTTGTCTAATGATTAAGTCATAGTCCTTGAGAGCCTAGAGTCTCAGCTGCCAGAATACCCATATAGTAATGGCTGCTTGATATAGCAATAGTTACTTTGATGATTTTTAAACTCGATCAACTCAGACCCATTTGTTTAACCCAGTCCTTCCTAATTATTCTTACAGATTAAAAAAAAAAAAAGAATCCTTGCTAATATCTTGATTACTGCCTCTTATCAATATCATCTAACAGGAGCATTGTAAAATGTTAGTTTTTGTGCATGGAATTTATTTTGAATCTTTTACTCAATTTTTCATCAGATATTTTCATACATGGCTTCACTACCAGGACAGGTGGGATATCTTACATACCCACTCTCAGTTCTTGCAACCTCTTCAGTAGTACTAAGCGTAGAGATCCCAAGGCTGTCATTCAAGAAAATCTGCGAAGATTGGCTCAAGCGGCAGGCTTTGACCCTGAAAAATTTCACCGTATAAAGGTATTTTGTTGCTTCATGGATGAGAAAGTCAAAGTATATTTATTTGACTATATGACTTTTGATTAGGCTACTTTTTGCTTCAGCTTTTCCATCTCTAGTCTAAGGATACTTACTTTTGATTTTCTTCAATAGACATTTCAGATCTTATAGATAGGTTACGTAATATTTATCTGCCCCATAAAGTGCCTTCTGAAAGTATTATGGTACCATTACTAGTTGCTGTAGGACCTGATCCTATTGGAATATAGTTTCACTGATTAATCTTTTTGATTTATGAGTGTTGAATATGGTTAAGAGAGGCTATTCAAGTAGCATCAGAAGCAAACAGAATTGTTATTTTTAATCCTTTTTTCCTGACAAAGCTGTGCCTAGAAAGGAAGGGAAACAAGCTTGTCTGAAGCAGCTACTATGTGCCAAGCATGTACTAAGTGCTTTAAAAATGTTATCTCATTTGATCCTCACAACAGGTCTGTCAAACAGTCAACCAGGTTAAGTGACTTACCCAGGGTCATATAGCCAAGTTTTCAGAAGCTGAACTTGAGCTCAGTTCTTCCTGACTCCAAGCACTCCATCTATTCATCATTCCACCTAACTTCCTCATTTTGAACTTTTTGCTTTGGGACTTACTGATTTTCTAATATTCTTTTAAGATTTATGGAGATTTTCTTTTTTTTTTTTTGTTGTTTTTGTTTTTACATGTACCTATATCAGATTGATTGCTGTCTTGGGAAGGGAGAAAAAATTGAAATCAAAATATTATAATAATAAATGTTAAAAAAAAAAAAAGGAAAAATGTTGAAACTAATATTTTTTAAAGGAGTTTCAAAAATTCTATTGGTTTTATATTTTTAAATTGAGATGTGATAATTTGTTGGTCCAAGGATACCTAATATTTATCATCTGTGTGATATACCCTATAGACTTAACAATTTAATAATAATTTTTAAGATGATAATGTAGTTGAATAGTATAATCATTTTATACAACTTTATTAATGAATTTCTTTTTAAAATTTTTTTTTCCTTATTTTCCTTAAATCTTTCCTCTTATTAGACTGATCATGCTAATGGTGTCTGGATAATGGGTAGAAAGGAGCCTGATTCTTATGATGGACTAACAACCAACCAAAGAGGTGTTACCATAGCAGCTCTTGGTGCAGACTGTATACCTTTGATTTTTGCGGATCCTGTTAAAAAAGCATGTGGTGTCGCTCATTCAGGTAACTAGATTTTATTATTTCAACTCCAGCTTCTTTTATATAGAGTATTTAAGGTTTTATGGATATTGGACAGTTGGTTTTGATATATATTGAGATAGGAGAAGAAGCTTAAACTGAAGGTTAAATAATTTAAAATCTAAATTCGCAACTTCTTAATAGCGAGGATCACTTGGGGAGTTGGGGAGATTGGGGAAAATTCTTGGAGGTTTCTTAGAACAGTATGTAGATTCTTATTTGAGTATGGTCTTCATTCAATCAGTAATCCTGTTTAAAGTACCTGCTATATGCCAAGACCTGAGCTCAAGGCTAGGATTATAAATAAAATAATTACAACAATCCCTATTCACAAGGAATTTACATTCTAACAATCCCTACTCATAAGGAACTTACATTCTAATATGTGAGACAGCAAGACACATTTAAGTATTTACAAAAGTATTTACAAAATAAATATAAAGAGAATAAATGTAGTTAAATAAAAGATGGTTGGAGTGAAAGGCAATCAGTTATTGAAAGCAGCAGGATAGATTTCAGGTACTTGAAGAGCATCTTTAAGGAAAAGAAAAATCCTTGGAAGTGGAGAGGAGGAGAAAGAGTATTCCAGACATAGAAAAACAGCAAGTACAAAAGCACAGAAAAGGGAAGTGTGTGTAAGAAAGAGAAAGCCAGAGCAAGTTACTTTGGGCTCTAGCTAGGCCTTACAGTACTGAGAAAAAGAAAGCACATTAGAATGCTTCTCACCTGTTTATAACAGTGGCATTTCATGGTTTGTAGCAAGGTTTGCTAAATAGAGAATTTTGCTGGGAACGATGAGTTTACTCTCTTTCTCATTTGCTGATATAAAATTTGGATCCTAATTGTTGCTTCAGCAGTTTAAATTCAGACCAATTCAACAAGCATTAAGTAGTTTCTATCAAGACACTTTTCTTAATGCTAAAAATACAAAGACAAAAACAATATTTACACGCTGCTAAAAATTCTTGAGATTTTAAAATATGTAAGATGTAGATTACATAGAAAGAAATAATACACATTCATTTGTAAAGTGTCCTTGAAAGTAAAGTCCTTTTCATAGCTATAGAACTGATCCAATTCTTTAAAAGGAAGAAAAGAGATTTAGCCATGAAATAAAAGAAGCCAGTGATTTTTTTTTTTTTTTTTTTTTTTTAGCATTTTAAAAGTAGAGTCATAATTAGGATAGATTTATTGTCTAGGAAATTCACATTAAAAAAACCCAAATATTAGGTAGCTAGTACTCCAACTGTCCTCTAGAGTAGACCAAAACACATTATCTATGGGCTTCTGCTAAACTAAACTTGGTTTTTGAAAAGTAAATGGTCTCAACGATGAAATAATAATCAAAGGACTTATGAAGACTCCCTGCATTTTCAGAAAATTGTAAATTGGGAAGAGGAGTAGTAATTCAGGTCCCTTACTTACATGTTCTATTTTGAAAATAACTTTTACAATATCTTCCTTATATTTCTGCATTTTGAAGCATCAATTTACCATATGTAGTTTACAAGGTATGCTTTCATGAAATTAGAGACACAGTAGATGTGACTCCTGACAATGTATATAGTAAGAAGACAATCTGGATCTAAAGATACAGACTGTAGGAATCACTGTGTAATAAAATGGTATTTTCTGAAACTTCTTTGGATTAGGGTGAGTAAGACTTTGAAATACAGTTAGGAATGAAACTATAGCTGATACCTTTTTTTATCATTAGTTATTTTTTGGTTGTTCTCATAAGCAGTTATGTGAATTGAGAGCATTTTTTAAATGTGAAGAAAAAGTTTACTTAAAAAAAGATTGAAGAGAGAACTAGAAAATTGTTATCCCAGATTAAAACATAATTTATATTAGAGCAGCTAGGTCTTGCAGTGGATAGAGTGCGGGGCCTGATTGAGTTCATATCTGACCTTAGACTCTTATGTGTGTGTGTGACCCATAACAAGTCACTTAATCCTATTTGCCTCAGTTTCCTCATCTGTGAAATGAGCTGGAGAAGAAAAATGACAAACTACTGTATTATCTTTGCCAAGAAAATCCCACATGTTGTCATGAAGAGTTGGTTACTATTGGAAGCTACTGAACAGCAGCAGCAATGTTAGTTGACAAGCAAAAGCAATTAGTGGACATTATAGTCTTCAGTACTGAGCCTACCATCTTAATATATTTTTTTGAGGCATCATCCACCTGAGAATAAGGAAGTGTGATAAATTGGAATTAAAACTAGAGCTAAATACAAATAGCATGAGAACTAGACAATATATCTAATTCCTTCTAAATTTTCTTTGTTCTTTCTGGGTCATGTAATGGTGATCATCTGTTTTCAATGTACTATGGTAAATAGACTATAATTATAGTATTGCTATAGTACCTAATTTCTGTCGAATCAACATTTTCAATGAATTGATGAAAGATAATTGTAGCCGAGTCTACATACCTAACATGCAGCATGTTTATGAAGTTCAATCCACTGTTCATTATTTCTTTTGCATTGTATAAAAAAGAGGCAGCATGGGGGAAGTGGGGAGAAAACTGACTTTGAAGTCAGTAAAATTGGCCAAAATATTGACTGTATGATCTTGGACAAGTGTCACTTACCCCCTTTCTCCCAGAGCCTCCCCCCGCCCCCCTAAACTTTAGACCAAGGGTTGACCTGTTTTTATAAGGCCAGTGAACTAAGAATTGTTTTTACATTTTTAAATACAGGAAAAGGTTATTTAAGCACAAGAATTGTGAGTCTGTATTTTCATGGGTAGGAGGAGCTTTCTTATTTGTGATTTTCCTTTAAGGAATCACAGGTCAATTCCTAACCCATGTTCTATTGTGTAAAGCCCTGCCTTATGAAGTTGTCTTCTTCTCTCTTAGACTCTATGGACTGGAAGGGACCTCTAAGATCACCCAGTTAATTCTCTTGCCTCTAGGTAAAACTGCAACTATAATTCCTAACATACTGAGGTGCACATATTTGGCATGTATTAAACATCAGCTGGAGGTCCTGGCTACCCAGATTATTCTTATTGTCAGGAATTGGGAATCTATAATCTCCTGTCAAAATTTATTTCAACATTAACTAGCACATATAATTAACCTTTTAAACATTCTAATACTATTCTTTCTCTTTTCTTTGTTCAATTCTTCCTAATCAATTCTAAATAGGAAATAATTATCTTATATTTTTTAAGAACCATCAAATCATCCCATTCTTAATGATAACATATGTGTTTATTTGACTCATTGTGCTCTCAGATACTGTGAAAGGAGTTCGAGGTCTAGTAGGTTCTACCAAAGAAAGGCATTGACTGTAGGCCTGGCTACAGATTGTGCAATAATGAGCCTAGCTAAATTTGGAGAGGCCAGTTACCACAAAGCTGGCCATAACTTTTTATGAAGAACGTCTGAGATGTAGAAGGATTTCTAGCTGCATTGGTTGATGAAATCAGTGATCCTCAAAGTCATCAAGTATGAATATTTGTTTTCGTTTTTCCTCCCCTTGAATCTTGTCACATTTCTGTCCTTAAAGTCGTGGTTCAATAAAGATTCTGCAGAGTTCAGAATATTGCTTTCATCATTTTTATGTATTCTAGTCATGTTATTATATTGGAATGTGATAGCTTTTCCAAGAACTAGCACTGTGGAAATGATTCAGTATTTCAGTAACATGAGAAATATTGTTTAAGCCATATCCAGCACATCCAAATTTTGACTTGTTTTCCTTTTTCTTGTCTAGGATGGAAGGGTACTTTGTTAGGAGTTGCTATGGCTACTGTCAATGCTATGGTAGCGGAATATGGCTGTCGCCTGGAAGATATTCGTGTTGTAATGGGCCCTTCAGTAGGACCTTGTTGTTTTACTCTTCCGAGAGAATCAGCACAGGCTTTTTATAATCTTGATCCTCAATGTGTAAGACTAATTGATTCACCAAATCCCTACGTTGATCTACGTAGAGCCACTAGGTAAGTTTGATTTCTTTCCTGTAGACATGAAATGCCTTTTCATTTTAAGACCAAAATGGTAGCCATGAGACACTCAGGATGCAGACGTTAACTAGCTGAGAACTCACATCAAAAATCTAGATAAAACATGAAATGTGTTGTTCCTAGACTTTGCAAACCTCTTGGTTTGAAATGCAAAAAAGAAATATTTGGTGTGTAACTTAATCATTTTTTTAAGTTCTAGCTAGACAGATCAGAATTTAGTTTTAATCCTGAGTAATACATAGGCTAAAGTTTCCCAAGGATGTTGAAATATTGAGCTGATTGCTATTTGTGCAATAAATATGCACATAACCAGAAAACTCTTTTATTATCAAAATTGTTTTTTAAATAGGTTGATATGAAATCTAGTGCCTTTAAAGATATTTTTATGGAGCGTTGCTATTTGAATTTTATTAATAATATTCAAAAGCGGAGTATGATTTGCATATAGCATTGATCTGTCTGTGTTTAATTCTATTCTTTTGCTTCCAGAAGCAGTTATGTGTAAAGAATTGTTAGTTTTTGTATACAAATATAAAAATACAACTTATTTCTACACATGGCTTTAAGAGCCAATTTAATGACTTTATAACTTTATGTATTTTACTACTTTGCTAACTAATTTTTTATATTTAAAAAATTCTTTCAGAGAAAGTGGTGGTGTGGGAAGAGGTCCATATGATTTTTAAAACAATTCTAAAATGTTTGATCCAGGCTAATGCTATGATTGAATTAAGTAAGCTTTGAATAAAAATACCTTTAAATTTGCTTTAGAAGTATCTCTTTCCAAACCTTTTTATTGTTTGCAAATTATTGTCCTAAAATCAAGATTACAGAGTATAATATTGTTATCTCATTAATTAAGGCTGTAGCCCCCACTTGCCAGATAGTCTAGATATCATAATTGAAACTAATTAATTATCTTGGTAGTTTGTAGACCTTTACTAGAATAATTTTTTTTTTTAACCAAAAATCAATCTCCTATTCCTACCTAGAATAATGTCTTATACATTTCATTCTGGTTATTTGGTTATTAATGTTCAGATTGTTGATGTTTTTCTTTGTTTTTGTTTTTTATTTTAAGGATTCTTTTAGAACGCGGAGGAATTCTTCCTCAGAATATTCAAGGTGATTTTAAATCTGATCAGAATCAAAATCTTGACCTTTGTACATCTTGTCATCCCGAGATGTTCTTCTCTCATGTCCGGGATGGCATTAATTTTGGGTCACAAATGGGCTTCATATTAATTAGAGAGTAAATATGGTAAGTTCTTCTTTCTACCAAATCTGATTAAAAACATTAAGAGACTCTTTGTGAATTGAGGGTTTCCATGATAGATTAAATCCCTAAAAATTGCATAAGAAATTTGCTTTTATACTTGTGGAATATGCACAATTTTATTTTGAATTTGCTTCAATAATAGGGAGATCATATTGACAGCATTTTCTCCAAGATGGTTTTTCTTGAAAGACAGCTACCTTTTTTCATGATTAATAGATTTTAGCAATAATAATAACTCACATTTCTGTAGAGCTTTAGGATTTCCAGAATCACTTCCCTCATTACCATTCTTTGAGCAGCTTGCCTAGTGCAAGCGTTGTTATGCACAGATGTGACAGATTCCTGCTCACACGGTTTACATTCCTTAAGAGGCACAATTCAGATTCAGGTCTTCCCTGGTGATGCTCTGGCTTTGTTTCTACCTGTGGGACCTTAGGCAGATCAGTTATCCTCGATAGATCTCAATTTCTTCATCTCTAAAGAAAAGAGGTTGGACTAGATGGATCTCCAAGGTGTCCCATACAGCTCTCACTGAAACACTATACCTCATCTCTCCCACACCTAGGAAAGAGTTCAAGAATTATTTGTAAAACTTAGCTTGTATTTTCTGGGTATTGGCCTCTTACTCTTGTTTCTTTAAATGTACTGTGTATTTTTTTAATGCATTAAAAACATTTTTAAGACAATTAAGACAAAAAAAATATGTAAAGATAAAAGGTGTTAAGAACTTGACCGGTAAGAAAATAACTGATATAGTGGGAAAAGCACTGACCCAAGAATCCAAAGACCTGAGTTTAAATCTAGACTATTCTGTCATCATTGTGCTTCTTTGACACGTATCTGAACAATTCTGAAGCCTTGCTTATCTCATTTGCAAATAAAACGAAAGGCTATTTTGGGTGATACCTAAGATCCTCTATGGCTATAAGTCATTGGTTCTTGAGCTAATGATCAGTGAGATTTTGAAGAGCAAATATAGCACTGAAAACATAAAGAAATTTGCTCCACTAACCTTTTTTTCCATAGTCTGACAATTAAGATTTCTTATAGTTTTAATGTTGTAAAAAATTTATATTTACATATTAATAATGGATCACTTAATTTACTCGGAGTATGTACTACTGAATGTATTATGCCATTACATTAAGTGTTGATATCAAGAAGTATAATTCATTGAGACTGTAAATTTCTTGGGTTTTTTGAGTGTTCATTTATTTTTATGTTTACCACTTGAAAGAATAATCTTTGAATGAAAAATTAAAATATTAGATTGGCTGGTATGCAGACTAAGTTGGTATCTAACTAGATTTACATTAACTATTTGCAGATAATATTTTAAAAATCAATTTGATTTTTAAAGTTAGTTAAATCAGCTAGAGGAATATGTTCAAACTCAAAGAAATGTTTCATCATTTTGACTGCATTGATATTTGTTCTCACCAACGAATAGTAAATTTCAGTGAATAGCATTCCATTCTTGTTCGATCACTCCTATATTTTCAGTTGTGAAACAAAAAATAATAACCATGATGAATATGCATCAATATTTTTCCCCACAGTAACTTTTAACAATGTGGATATTTTGATATGCTATTTGTTTTTCCTCTGTTTAATGAACCATATAAATACTTAATTGATACAAATTGTCAGAAATTATGGGGGAATGTTTTCCTTGATTTTTAAAAAAATCTTTTTTAAATATTTGATCACATTGTTTTACAGATACAGGCCTGAATGCTTGCCTGGATTGTTTTTTGGCCGCCTATAAGACCGATTGCAGTATTCCAGTGGTCCTGGGATCTCATCAATGTGAATATTCTTTCCAGTGATATAGATTATAACCCCTTCATGTCTATTCTTCTTGGGGTTTTAATCCTTATATTCCCATAAATTTATGATGAGGCACCTGATAGATGTTCTTCTGGGTATTATATAGATAACCGTATAGCATGTAGACTATCGATTAGTTATCCCTCCTTTTTGCCATGCCAATTTTTTTTCAGTATATATATATATACTTCTCTGATAATTCCTGCATTCCCTTTCTCTTGTATAATTCCTTATTTGTGAAGTGTCAGATTGCCTTTGCACGCCAGGTCCTTCTCCATTTCTCTTTTCCTTGTATGATGCTCTATTGTAATTCCTTGGAGAATATAGCATTTCGTAACTCATAACCTTATACATAACCAGAAAATGAACTTTTTTGTTGCAGAAAGAAATTTGGGGTCATTTAAAAAAAACTTGGCTATTTCCCAAAGTGAATCTAGCCCTGACCTCCCTTCATACTCTTCAGTTCTGGGCCCAAGTCATTTTCTGTTTATGGTGTTTGTCCAAGGTATATACTGAGGAAGATTCTCTCTAGGTCGTCATTCAACTTCATCTCATGATTTAGATAATAATAGGCCTTCATTTGAGTTTTTCCTCTATTGATTGTTATAACATATTCTTTTAAATGATTATGGCTTTTATGTAGGAGGCTTTGTCATGTTCTACTATTTGATTCACCCAGCCCTATGTAATCTCCAAATGAGCATCTCCAGAAACTAATCATCTGTAGAGAATCCATCTACATCTTTGACTCTGTTAGATCTCCTCTATGACAGTTAGTATATTTGTCAAGAACAGGTTTTTCCGTGTTTTATGACTCATCTGATATTTATAATAAGAGTTGTTGACAAAATTATCTCTTACATCTTATGTATATTTATCTTATGTATGTAAGGGAAATAAATTGTTTGTTGGAAGAGTCTTTAAGGTACTGTTTGCTTATTGGAATTAAATGTGTTAACTGTATTAAATGTTTATACTCAAGATAGTAAATTCAGTGGAATCTTGTATTCTCTTTACCTTTTAGTCAATTGTGATAATGTAAATGTTTCCTGTGGAATATTATTTGTTAAATAAAATAATAAATAAATAAATAAATAAACAAACAAACAAACAAACTGGTACTGTTCCTTTCTCAATGAATGTGATATATTTTTATCATAAAAATTTTCTTTAGATGGGGATAGTAGACTGTAGGTCAACAGTTAATGATATTTACTTGATCACTATTTTATGTATTGGGGAAGAAGTAACAATAAGGTTCTGGTTTCATCCATAAATGTCCTTGGAATGACTTTGCTTTTTTGGGTCTTCTGTCTAGAAGAAAAAGCTTAGCCTTTTGATTTTATCTAAGTTAGATAGTTGAAAAATAAATTCATTTTTATAAGAACTGTTATGAAGTCAGGATGATCTAGACTAAAGTATGAAAAAAAAAAATATAAGAAAATCAGTGAGAGCTCTTATTAATTGCTTGCTGTGCATAGATCCCTGTGCTAAGTGCTTAGGGATACAGATAGAAGAGCTAGATAGATATTTGCTCCTTTCTGAGAACTCACCTCATAGGAGAAGAGAACATATAGAAGAAATTTCAGCTGCAAGTGGAAAAGCCTCATGCTTCTAATAATAAATATTTAACATTTTTAATATTATTCCCATTGATGAAAAAACAACTCTTGATGTTAAACCTTTTCATAAGTGATGAGGATTTTAATGACAGTACCTTTCTTTTCTGGGTGTGCTTTATTTATTATACAAAGTAGCATACACTTTCTCACGATAATGCTTTGAGATTACTTTCATCATTTATTGTGTAAACAAGGTAGCATGATATAGTAGAAAGAACTTGTGTCTTAGAAAATCTGAATTCAGTCTACTGGTTTAATTCTCTCCATAATCTTAAGGCAAAACATATAATCATTTCTTTTTAATTATAACTTTATTGACAGTACATATGCATGGATAATTTTTTACAACATTAACCCTTGTACTCACTTCTGTTCTGACTTTTCCCTTCCCTCCCTTCACCCCTTCCCCTAGATGGCAGGGAGACTTATAAATGTTAAATATGTTATAGTATATCCTAGATACAATATATGTGTGCAGAACCATACAGTTCTCTTGTTGCATAGGAAGAATTGGATTCAGAAAGTAAAAATAACCCAGGAAGAAAAACAAAAATGCAAATAGTTTATACCATTTCCCAGTGTTCCTTTTCTGGATGTAGCTGATTCTATCCATCATTGATCAATTGGAATTGAATTAGATCTTCTCTTTGTCAACGATATCCATTTCCATCAGAATACATATCCCCATACAGTATCATTGTTGAAGTATATAATGATAATCTGGTTCTGCTCATTTCACTCAGCATCAGTTCATGTAAGTGTATTCATCCTGCTGGTCATTTCTTATAGAACAATAACATAACATTCATATACCACAATATACCCAACTCTTCTCTAATTAATGGGCATCCATTCAATTTCCAGTTTCTAGCCACTATGTGAAAAAAGGGCTGCCACAAACATTTTTGCACATGTGGATCCCTTTTCTTTCTTTAAGTTCTCTTTGGGATATAAGCCCAGAAGTAGCACTGCTGGGTCAAAGGGTATGCACAGTTTGATAACTTTTGGGGCTTAATTCCAGATTGTTCTCCAGAATAGTTGGATTTGTTCACAACTCCACCAACAATGCACCAATGCCTAGTTTTCCCACATCCCCTCCCAACATTCGTTATTTTTTTCCTGTCATCTTAGCCAATCTGACAGGTGTGTAGTGATATCTCAGAGTTGTCTTAATTTGCATTTCTCTGATCAATAGTGATTGGGAACACTCTTGCATATGAGTGGAAATGGTTTCAACTTCATCATCTGAAAATTGTCTGTTCATATCTTTTGACCATTTATTAATTGGAGAATGGCTTGATTTCTTATAAATTAGAGTCAATTCTCTATATACTTTGGAAATGAGGCCTTTATCAGAACCTTTAACTGTAAAAATGTTTTCCCAGTTTGTTGCTACCCTTCTAATCTTGTTTGCATTAGTTTTGTTTGTACAAAGGCTTTTAATTTGATATAATCAAAATTTTCTATTTTGTAATCAATAATGATCTCTAGTTCTTCTTTGATCACAAATTCCTTCCTCCTCCACAAGTCTGAGAGGTAAACTATCATATGTTCCTCCAGTTTATTTATGTTTTCATTCTTTATGCCTAAGTCATGGATCCATTTTGATCTTATCTTGGTATATGGTGTTAAGTATGGGTCCATGCCTAATTTCTGCCATACTAATTTTCAGTTTTCCCAGTTGTCAAATAATGAATTCTTATCCCAAAGTTGGGATCTTTGGATTTGTCAAACACTAGATTGCTATAGTTATTGACTATTTTGTTCTGTGAACCT
This sequence comes from Sarcophilus harrisii, assembly GCF_902635505.1. NCBI lineage: Eukaryota > Metazoa > Chordata > Mammalia > Dasyuromorphia > Dasyuridae > Sarcophilus > Sarcophilus harrisii. The sequence continues at coordinate 85,785,080 of NC_045428.1, read as the reverse complement.
AACCTATTCCACTGATTAACTAATCTATTTCTTAGCCAATACCAAATGGTTTTGGTGACTGCTGCTTTATAATATAGTTTTAGATCAGGCACAGCTAGGCCACATTCATTTTGATTTTTTAAAAATTAATTCCCTTGAAATTCTTGACCTTTTGTTCTGCCAGATGAATTTTGTTGTTATATTTTTAGGTCATTAAAATAGTTTCTTGGGAGTCATATTGGTATAGCACTAAATAAATAGATTAGTTTAGGGAGTGCTGCCATCTTTATTATATTTGCTCAGCCTATCCAAGAGCACTTAATATTTTTCCAATTATTTAAATCTGACTTTATTTGTGTGGAAAGTGTTTTACAATTTTGCTCATATAATTCCTGACTTTCCTTTGGTAGATAGATTCCCAAATATTTTATGCTATTGGACAGTTATTTTGAATGGAATTTCTCTTTGTATCTCTTGCTGTTGGATTTTGTTGTGACGTATAAAAATGCTGAGGATTTATGTGGATTTATTTTGTATCCTGCAACTTTGCTAAAGTTGTGAATTATTTCTAATAGCTTTTTAGTAGAATCTCTGGGGTTCTCTTAAGTATACCATCATATCATCTGCAAAGAGTGATAGTTTGGTTTCCTCATTACTTACTCTAATTCCTTTAATCTCTTTCTTGACTCTTATTGCCAACTAGCATTTCTAATACAATATTGAATAATAATGGTGATAGTGGGCAACCTTGTTCCGCTTCTGATCTTACTGGGAATGGTTCCAGTTTATCCCTATTACATATACTGCTTACTGACAGTTTTAAATAGCTGCTCCTGACTATTTTAAGGAAAAGTCCATTTTTTCTCACATGTACTTATCACAGTCTGCTTTATGTGTGTGTGTATGTGCGTATATAAATTATTTGTTTATGTCCTTTCTCTGTTAAATTGTCAACATCTTTAGATTTCTACTAAACCTAACATAAGGTGTTGCACATATTTAGATGAATTCTCAAAACATGTCTAATAGGTAAATTTTAGGAAAGTATCGAGACATAATCACATGTATAATGTGTTTTTTCATACGACATTTTGAAAATACTATTTATGGAAGCCCATAATCCTTAGATTTGTTGTTCACTTCTTTGTACACAGCACTTTTAAAAATAATTGACTTGGAAGATTTTGTAGGCAACCAATGGTTTGTTATATCTTGCATTTTAAAATAATTATCTTTTTTTTTTTTTTTTTTTTTATTTAATAGCCTTTTAATTTACAGGATATATACATGGGTAACTTTACAGCATTAACAATTGCCAAACCTCTTGTTCCAATTTTTCACCTCTTACCTCTCCACCCTCCCTAAATGGCAGGATGACCAGTAGATGTTAAATATATTAAAATATAACTTAGATACACAATAAGTATACATGACCAAAACATTATTTTGCTGTACAAAAAGAATCAGACTCTGAATTATTGTACAATTAGCTTGTGAAGGAAATCAAAGATGCAGGTGTGCATAAATATAGGGACTGGGAATTCAATGTAATGGTTTTTAGTCATCTCCCAGAGTTCTTTTTCTGGGTATAGTTAGTTCAGTTCATTACTGCTCCATTAGAAATGATTTGGTTGATCTTGTTGTTGAGGATGGCCTGATCCATCAGGACTAGTCATCATCTAGTATTGTTGTTGAAGTATATAATGATCTCCTGGTCCTGCTCATTTCACTTAGCATCAGTTCGTGTAAGTCTCTCCAGGCCTTTCTGAAATCATCCTGTTGGTCATTTCTTACAGAACAGTAATATTCCATAATTTTCATATACCACAATTTATTCAGCTCATTCTCCAACTGATGGACATCCATTCAGTTTCCAGTTTCTAGCACTACAAAAGGGCTGCCACAAACATTCGTGCACATACAGGTCCCTTTCCTTCTTTATAATCTCTTTGGGATATAATCCCAGTAGTAACACTGCTGGATCAAAGGGTATGCACAGTTTGATAACTTTTTGAGCATAGTTCCAAACTACTCTCCAAAATGGTTGGATTCGTTCACAACTCCACCAACAATGAATCAATGTCCCAGTTTTCCCACATCCTCTCCAACAATCATCATTATTTTTTCCTGTCATCTTAGCCAATCTGACAGGTGTGTAGTGGTATCTTAGAGTTGTCTTAATTTGCATTTCTCTGATTAATAATGACTTGGAGCATCTTTTCATATGACTAGAAATAGTTTCAATTTCTTCATCTGAGAATTGTCTGTTCATATCCTTTGACCATTTTTCAATTGGAGAATGGCTTGATTTTTTATAAATTAGAGTTAATTCTCTATATATTTTGGAAATGAGGCCTTTATCAGAACCTTTGACTGTAAAAATATTTTCCCAGTTTATTGCTTCCCTTCTAATCTTGTCTGCATTAGTTTTGTTTGTACAAAACCTTTTCAGTTTGGTTTGTTATATCTTGCATTTTAAAATAATTATCTTGAAAAAGTCTTGTGCTGATACAGTTATACCTTGTTTTACTCTTTTCTTTGCAGCTCAGTACGAAGTTCTTTAATCAGATACTTGATATATTTGGCCCAGTTCAGGGAAAATATGACTCACAAACCGTATTTTGCCCATGCAAATAAGCACAAATTGACTGTGAAATAGAATCATGGGATCATAGAATGTATTTTTGCTTTAGCTTTGAGGAGAAAGTACTGCATCAACAGTGATTGCTAAAAAGGCTTACTTCATCTTTAGAAAGTCATGCTTTATTTAGTACAGCCTGGAGAATGAGGTCTGTCATTTTGTATGCTTTTTTTTTTCTGTAGAATATTATTCCTGCTTTCAAAAAGTTGATGTGTGTATGTTAATATTAATTGCAGATATTTGTCCTATCATCTTTCACCTCCTAATTTTTGCTTGCTGTCCTTTTTAAAGGCCACTTCTCAACTCTGCTGCTCGGAATCTGTTGCCGAAGAATTCTGTAAATTCCCATTGAACCTTTTCTTATTCCCTTAGTTATTGGTTCTTACTCCCTCTTCGTTTTTTATTTTTAAAAAATTTTTTAATAATTTTTTAAAATTGTAAATATAATTTTAAAATAATTACCTTGAAAAAGTCTTGTGTTGATAGTTATCACTCTTTTCCTTGGGGCTTAGCAAGAAGTCCTTTAATCGAAATACCTGATATATTTAACCCAATTCAGGGAAATTTTACTCACAAACCATATTTTGCCAATGAAGATAAGTTTGTCTTTTTACATTCTGTATTACTTCCCTAGGAGGCTGTAAGCTCTATAAGAGCAGGGATGTTTCCATTTTGTTTTTGTGCTTCCAGCGACTAGCAGAGTGCTTTGTACAGGTGCTTAGTAAATGTCCATGGTATTGGACAAAAGGAAATGTTCTCGTGGCAAATTTAGTCTGAAGAATAAGTAAAATGTGTGCCTATGGAGTGATTGAGTTTGGAGGGAAGGTGACTATTGTGAATAGCACTAAGTCTCATATAATTTACATTTCATATTCTGCAAACAGTATAGTGGTTAAATTTTTGGTACTTTATATTGTGTGATACTTGTAAAAGGAAAGGTCATCTTACCAGCAGGAGTCAGGACAAATGGAACATTAATATAATTCTTTCCATAAGCTTGAAACAAACTCTGACTCCTTTCTTTAGCTTTTAAAACTCCAAGCTGCAGAACAGTTACGGGTCTGCATTGGTGAATGCAGGTTTCTTTGTGGATATTCTCTATACCAGTGAACTTAAAGGACTAGACCACAGGGGCATAGTGTTCCTGCAGTTTTCCTTAAGCATTTTTGAAAAAGAAATGAAGCCCTAATTACCAGAAACTGACAGTCACAGCCTGTAACCATCCTCCTAGTGATTCCTCCACATCACTGGAAGGGGCTTCTGTGGTCATCTAGCCTAACTCCCTCATTGAACAGATGGGAAAATAAACCCATGGGTTGAGTGGGACCTCATTTGTTCAATGTCACACAACTACTGAATGTCAGAGGCAGGATTTGCACATCAGTGCTGTGCTGTTCTAGACTCTAACAATTTCTTTTAGGAGCTATAAAATTGGATGTATGTGTTCTGTGACGAACAATTTCCCTGAAGTTCTTAATATTAATGATTTGAGAAATGTTTAGTAGTGTTGGAATAGAATGAGTGAGAAGCTACAGAATTTAGACCTACCATAGGCTAAGAATACCTGGACTGTCTGTGGTTTTAAAATATCCCAGAACTTTGGCTTTTAGCTTCCATAAAGGAGTTGAGTCTGAATTCTATTTCTAGAAAATTTCTTTTTTCTCAGCCATGTTGAATTCACAATTTTGTTTTTCATTATAGCTTTTTATTTACAAAACATATGCATGGGTAATTTTTCAACATTGACCCTTGCCAAACCTTTTGTTCCAACTTTTCCCCTCCTTGCCCCCACCTCCTCCGCTAGGTGGCAGATAGTCCCATACATGTTAAATATGTTAAAGTAAATGTTAAATCCAATATATGTATACATATTTATACAGTGATCTTGCACAAGAAAAATCGGATCTAGAAAAAAAGAAAGGAAAAAAACCTGAGAAGAAAAAAAAAGCAAGCAAACAATAGCAAAGAGTGGAAATGCTATGTTGTGGTCCACATTCATTTCCATTAGTTCTCTCTCTGGGTGTAGCTGATTCTCTTCTTTACTGAACAATTGGAACTGGTTTGAATCATTTCATTGTTGAAAAGAGCCACGTAAAAAAAAAAATAAAAATAAATAAATAAATAAAATAAAATAAAAAAAAAGAAAAGAGCCACGTCCATCAGAATTGATCATTGTATAATTTTGTTGTTGCTGTGTACAATGATCTCCTGTCCTGCTCATTTCACTCAGCATCAGTTCGTGTCAGTCTCCCAGGCCTTTCTGAAATCATCCTGCTGGTCATTTCTTACAGAACAATAATATTCCATAATATTCATATACTACAATTTATTCAGCCATTTTCCAATTGATGGACATCCATTCAGTTTCCAGTTTGTAGCCACTACAAAAAGGGCCGCCACAAACATTCATGCACATACAGGTCCCTTTCCCTTCTTTAGTATCTCTTTGGGATACAAGCCCAGTAGAGACACTGCTGGATCAAAGGGTGTGCACAGTTTGATAACTTTTTGAGCATAATTCCAGATTGCTCTCCAGAATAGCTGGATGTATTCACAATTCCACCAACAATGTATCAGGGTCCCAGCTTTCCCACATCCCCTCCAATATTCTTCATTATCTTTTCCTGTCATCTTAACCAATCTGACAGGTTGTAGTGGTATCTCAGAGTTGTCTTAATTTGCATTTCTCTGATCAAAATGATTTGGAGCACCTTTTCGTATGACTAGAAATAGTTGCAATTTTTTCATCTAAAAATTGTTCATACCCTTTGACCATTTATCAACTGGAGAATGGCTTGATTTCTTATAAATGTGAGTCAATTCTCTATATATTTTGGAAATGAGACTTTTATCAGAGCCTTTGAATGTAAAAATGTTTTCCCAGTTTATTGCTTCCATTCTAATCTTGTCTGCATTAGTTTTGTTTGTACAAAAACTTTTTAACAATATAATCAAAATTTTCTATTTTGTGATCAATAATGACCTCCAGTTATTCTTTGGTCACAAATCCCTTCCTTCTCCACAGGTCTGAGAGCTAAACTTTCCTATGTTCTTCTAATTTATTTATAATCTCATTCTTTATGTCTAGATCATGAACCTATTTTGACCTTATCTTGGTATACGGTGTTATGTGTGGGTCAATGCCTAGTTTCTGCCATACTAGTTTCCAATTTTCCTAGCAGTTTTTATCAAATAGTGGGATTCACAAAATTGTAAGAGTTGTTGTTGATCATAGAGGTCATCTAGTATAATCTTTTACTCTTCTATTATATCTGACAGGTAGTATTCTAATCTCTGCTTTAATAATTCTGGTATTAGAAAACTTATGATGATAACTTATTTATTAATATCTCACAGCATGGTCCATTTCATTTTTAGATGACTTAAAATTTTTAGAAAAAATTTCCTAATACACCAAAACTTTGGTGGAATTGAGCTTTCATCACTCTAGACACTCCAACAATATAAATCATATTCTTCTAAAGAAAGTCTTTCCCAGTTCTTAATTCTTGTGTCTTCCCTCTGTTGGTCATTTCCTATTTATTCTGTATGTACCTTGTTTTCATGTTTTTCATCCATTAGACTGCGAGTTCCTTGAGGAAAGGATTGTCTTTTGCCTTTTGTTGTGTACCCAGAACTTAGTATCAAACTTGTCACATAGATGTTTAAATACTTATTGCCTGACTATCCTTTTCACTTTATGATTCTTGTTCACATTCTTCCACAAGTCTTACATTGAGGGCCCAACCAAAGAAGCCTTCCTACAAGTATGTGGGGTCCTATAAATGACTGTCCAGACCACTTCCTTTTAAAGTCTCACATCTTGGATAACATCTCTTATACCACTTCTTGCAAACAAATCAATAACTGTTAACAAGCTATGATCTGGTTATACCAATGTAGCCCATTTCCCCAAATATTGATTCTTTGGAGCTAGTGTTGCTTCATTTGTAGCCATAGAACATCACCAGAAGATGCTAAAAACATTAAAACTAGAAGCAAAAGCAAGGTCACAAACCATTAGTGCTGAGAAAAGACTAACTGAATTTAGTAATTACTTGGCCCAGATACTTGACCAACAAATTACTTGACTACTTGATACGAAGATGGGGACCTCAGTTCTGGTGAATCAATATGCACAAAGGCACAGAGAGAGATGGAGAAAAATAAGTAATGCAGGTGATGATAGTTTCATTTGAAGTGGCAGGATCAAAAGTCACATTGCAAAAGGTTGAAAATTGAGGGGGAAATGATGAAGTGAAGATAAGCAGATGACCTTTAGGACTTTGGCTGTGAAAGGAAGGAGGAATAAGAGATGGCTTGAGGAGGATGACAGAGCAGAGTCCCATAAAAGTATATCTAGAATTAAATGATGTGTTTCAGGTATTGGTTAATAAACTATCTATAGACTATTATATATATATGCTATTATATTAGACTATCAAGCATTTTTGTTCTGATTTGAAATATGACTTAACAGCTCTGTCTTCCTTGTACACCTCTGTCCCTCAGTCTGAATATCGCTATGTCTGTCTCTGGGTCTGTCACTGTGTTGTCTGTTTCTCATTGGCCATATGCCCCTTCACATAGGTTACCTTTAAAGGGATAATCATGATTTTCTCAAATATCACTCTACTAAGTGTAAATAGATTCTAGAAGTGCAAATTCTGCTTGAAATAAAACATCCAACTTCAAGTGCTCATAATTACCAATAGGTTGCTTATTTAAAAGACTTTAAATCTGAAAAGCAAATAAGGACCAGAATAAATGCACTAATTAATGAAGGCATGTTTGTTTGGGTAGGAACCTGTCTTAATATGGGACTTGGACCTGATCTGGTGGTCATAATGCTAGAAATCTAGAAAAAAAGTTGAACAATGACTAAAGTGAGCATATAAATAAATCAGAATTTATTCAATTCATTGAATTTTATGACCTACAGTTAAATGATATCTTGAGAATTTTGCTGACTTCATGATAAATAGAAACAGTTGCATCCTGTCTATTCCAGAGTCTTCATTAAAATATCTTTGGTATTGTTGTGTAACATTTCCCACAAAGGTATTTGATCTTGTTTCATGCTCTCAAATAGAATCCTTATACATATTTGCCTCTTAAATATGTGGAAATATATATATATATATATATATATATATATAATATGCACATATTCATGTATGTATGCACTATAGGTATATATGCACACGTGTGTATGAGTATATATACATATATATAGTTAATACAACAGAAACCTAAGCAGTTCTTTACTAATCATTATGAATGTTCTATTTCTGCAGACAGCTATTCAAAATGGTCCAATTACAAGTATTCTCAGTTTGTGGTACTATGGGCTTTTATCATAAGCATCTTTGTTTAAAGTCTCTGATTATTAGGTTAATAACAGCATTTATCTAGGACAGAGTTAGGAAACTTTATTAGGCTACAAAGATGAAAACATAATTTTAAAAAGCAGCCTAGACAGAGAGCATTCAACTTACCTATTAAGTTAATATTGAATAGCAAAACAAGTCCTGAGATGATATATACATTTGTTTTCTAGAAACCAATCTAAGTTTATAGAGTCTAATCATCAAATTGACAACAAGATGATAAATGTTTCAACTATAGCGATTCTTGAAGACTGGCTGCTGAAAAAAGGGAATTTGCAATCTGCATCATAGGGAGCACTCACTATTGAAATCAGAGCCCTAATGTATTGAAATAATCAGTTTCATGTGAAATGTGATAAATAGAAATATATATTTAGATATATTAATTCATTGTATAGTAGGCATATATTTAGATATTTGTGCATTTATGTGTATATGCATGTATCTGTACGTATGTGCACATGTATGTATGTGAGGGATAGACTCCACTTTTCACCCCAAATTATGGACATTAACTCGCCCATGGCAACTCACCCATGGTCACTTTCTGGGCTATCTCATGTTCTCCAGCTTATCTTCATACTAGAAAGTCTAGGTTCCTAAATCACTAGGACATTACATAAACTCAAGTCTCTTAGGTTCACAGAAATAGCCCTTTTATGGGGCTATTTCCCGTTACTCACAACTTTTCTTCTTAAACCTCTGAACATGGGTTTTCATTTATACAAAACACTCACAATATGATGCATTTGGATCTTAAATATTACAATTTATTAAACACTAAGTCCATAAGCATTTATTAAGTGCTTACTATAAGTGCTAAACACAGTCAGTACACACACACACACACACATATATATATATATATACATGTTTTATATTTATATATATACATATAAACAATATTATAGACGTATTAGTTCACCAAATATATATTACATATATAATAAATATTTTGCATATGGTATATATATACTGTGTGTGAGTGTCCTGGGGAAACAGGGAATTTGTGCCTAGAAGATAAAATGCTAGTTCTCTTTTACCCTCAGACGTTTCACACAGACTCCAATGGATGAAGTGGAATAGTTGAATTATTCATCACAAAAATCCTAAAAGGGTGGGACATTAAAGAATGCGATGCATGGATCACATAATTATTCTGTTATGTTTGTAGCTGATTTAGGAGATTCACATTTTAGTTTCAATTTAAACCCTTTATTCCACTGCTGAGATTTCAAAGATTGGCAAAGTGCTCCAAGAAATGTGGTGGTCTGTGCTGCATCATTGCTTATTGAAAGAAGAAGCACTCTGCCAGTACAGCATTTTCCAAGCTTCATACATTTATTTTGCACTCATGAAGATCACGTGTCAAAAAAATTGACTTTTCACATTCTCTCTAGATGTATTTTCTTTGCTAGAGAAAGGAAATGCTTACATCACATTCTCTCTTTCTTGATTCTAAGTGCCTGCGGTGAATTTTGTTCTGGTCTTTATCTGATGCAGACTTTTTTGTTTGGGTTGGTTCTGGTAAGCCTGAGATGGCCACACTATTTTATTTTAGAATTAAATTTTTCTACCACTATAATGGCTCAAAATACCACACTGCCTATCTAATTGCAAAAGAAACATTGTAGAAAACTTAAGATAGAAAGCAGATTTGTCCATGAGCTGAATAGCTTTGTGTTTCTAAGCTTTCCATTTTCTGCATTTTCATTGTTTTATATCATGCAGTTCTCTTTGCTAAACATCACTCATTAAGAATAGCTTTAAATCATGCTTAGTTTATTCTAATTCTTTTAAAAGGAGGGATTTTTGTTGGGATTTGGAGGGAATTAGGGAATCCAGGAGAAGGAAATGAGGATGAAGAAAATTCAAGGCATGATGCACAACCAGTAAAAATGCCCCGCGGGAGATGGAATGTTTTGTGCAAATCACATAATTGGTTAAAAGAGGTAGCACATACAAGGTCCCTGAAACTGTTGACCACAAAAAAAAAAAAAATCAGATGACTTTGTAGGGCAAAATTCTCTTTTAAAGGGCTCTCCTTTAATAAACGGTTGCTTATGTACATGAAGATTATACAAGTAGGGTTCTTTAAAAGAAAACAAAAGAGCACCCTTCTTTGAATGACCTTTTTACTATTAAGTAAGTCATAGACCAGGAATGTATGTTTGCCAAAGATGTTCACCACCGTCATGAGGAGATGTAGCACCTAAGTTGGGGAAGGATTCCTCATGGTTGATGAAGTCTTTTCATAGCCTCCTATTTGTTGATAACACTATAATTTAAGCACTTTCTAAATGAGATCCATAATAATTCAAAAAATATGGCCTGACTTCACACAGGAAAAAACAAGTTGAAGTGTCAAGATTGTGCTATGAAGATAGATGGACAATCTCTAAAATCTAAGTATATCCCAAACAGATACAACAAATGGACAGTATTTGTTGTATATATAATGTATATTTGTAGGAACTAATATGTATATAATTAACTGAGCTTAGAATTAAACAAGAAGAAGAGAATGAATTGGATTTCAATTGGAAAATTACAAATTGCTTGGAATGCTGCTTGCTTATCCATAAGATATCTTTTGATCTTTTTTGCATGACCCTGGCAAGTCACTTAACCTATTTGACCTATTCAGTTTCTTAATGGGTAAAATGAATGGTGTTAGACTAGATGGCTTCTAAGGTCCTGTCTTGCTCTATGATCCAATGATCTAGTCTGTTTGACTTTGTGACAATGGTAAATGTCTTTAATGGACGTGCACAGATACCTGTTCTGTTCTGTACATGATACTAACAATCAGATAGATATTAAATAAGGTTTTGCCTTTCAAGTAATCTTGTATAGCGTTTTAAGAAAAGATAATTTGATTTTGGAATTAGATTTCCAAATCTATACTGCTCTGTCACAAGATGTTTTCATGAAGAGATCTTCTAGGCAACTGGAAAAGCAGGTATAAAACTCAGAAGTAAATTCAGGATTGATGATATTGATTTGGAGGCCATCTGTGATAATATCAAAATTAGGAAAATGAATGAGATAAACTGAAAGAAGGTGTTTTAGGGGTAAGATGTAGGGAGAAAACAGTAGAGGGATCAAGGAAAAATTGGGGGGACCATTCACTTTGTGGGACCAGGAAAAAGAAAAAGAACCAGTGAAGAAAACAGCAACAAGGAAAGTAGAAGAGCAGCATATCCAGGACTGGGTATTCAACAATGTCAGATATTGCTCAAAGTTCCAGGAGGAGGATGACTGAAGAAAAGACATTAGAGGCCTAATTTGATAAAGAAAGTCACTGATGACCTTTGAGAATGAAATTACAATTGAGGGTCTGGGAGAGAAGTCTGATGGCAAAAGTGTTCAGGAGAAAATACATGAGTCACAAGTAAAGTCATCAATGTAGCTAATTTTAAAAAGATTTGACATTATGAGAAGGAAGATTGGATAGTAGCTGAAAGCAGTAAAAAGTATGAAATAAACCTTTTGGGAAAAAATTGAGGCAATGTAAGCATGGATTGGAAAAGAGATAGTAGAGATTGACTGTGGGAGACATGATGGCTCATAATGATCCCGGATGGGGCCACAGGAGATGATATCAAGGTCACAGGGAGAGAAATAGTTGAAAATGTTTCCTTCTTTCTTTTGTTACTGAAAGTGGAACAAAGTTAAAAGCTGTTGATGATTTCTACAGCAATACACTGAGAAATCATTATATGTGAGTCTGAAATTGTGGGGAAAATGGTCCTACTTCACTTTTTGCAGTTATACAATCATACAACATCAAGCTCTTCACTGATTATAAACTGATCAATCTCCAGTAGTGTGTTATTTCTTACTTACAAAGCTCTCATTCTTCCTTTGTCTATTCAAATACTTTTTTTGAAAAGTTGCCAGTAAATTACACATGTCGCAATGCTACGAATTGTCCACTAGATGACACTACATACTCAAAGATGATTAATATTTCACTGCACCCTGATCAGTAGGTGACTATAACTGCAATCCAGACAGATTTCATGTGGTAGCTTTATCCTTCAGGAGCACAATCATTTTACTTCCCCCATGAAAGAAAAATTAAAAAGAGTGCAGTCTGAACATAAGTTTTTATTAATGGCAGCCAGTGAACATTTTTGGTAATGACTTTTTATTCTTCATGACACACTGATCCACTAATTTTTCCTCTTTTCCAATCCCCAAAACACATTCACATAATACAAAATCTCCCATCCTTTTATTCCAGCATTACTTTATAATCTTTCAGTTCCTCCCTGTGCAAATATATGTCCGTTTCCTTTACTTAAACCTTTCTATTTCCCCTCCTTCAGTTCCTGGTGATTTCCACTCGACCCAGTTGTTTTCTCCCCATTCCCATATTTATCTTTAATTATCTATAGCTTATGATTCTTTCCTTATCCTCTCCTCATTTTAAGAACCTATGGGAGCAAAATGTTATATAATAGACAAATCTCTATATTTCCTTATATATAAAATGAAGTGATTGAGCTAATTGATTTGAAATTATATAGATGTAATATGTTCATTTTCTTTCCTGTTTAGGGAAATATACCTGTTTGTTTCATATATATATATATATATATATATATATATATATGTTTGGTTTTTTAATTTAAATTTTCCTTGTTCAACATAATAACTTGAATAAGTAGTCCATTAAGAAATTATTCTTATTTGGAAGAATGAGTGATAATTGCTATTCATTTACCTCATCTTTCTTCTTGAGAATGAATAATCCCAGTTCTGCCAATGTTTCCTGCAAGGTATTATTTTCCAACCTTTCATTTGCTCATATTTCTTACTTTCCATTGAATATTATCTGGGTTTTCCCCATATCTCATTAGCTGTGGAGCTCAGAATTAGACCTAGAATTTAATATCCATTGAATATAATCAGAGCTTACACTACTAAGCACGGTTCCTAAATTGTCCATGTAATTCTCATTGTTCATTGTCATCATCATATAAGTTTCTTCAAAGATAAAATATTTTTATTTTCTTTGTATTTCCATGACTAGAATAGAGCTTGACCACAGTGAGTGTTAAATAAACATTTTCTTATTTTTGTTGTTCAGTTGTTTCAGTCATGTCCAATTCTTCATGACCACAAATGAGGTTTTCTTGGCAAAGATACTGGAGCGGTCGGCCATTTCCTTCACCAAATCATTGTATAGATGAGGAAACTGAGGCATACAGGGATAAGTGACTTGTCAAGGACCACCCAGCTCATAAATGTCTGAGGTTCAAATTTGCATTCCATGAATCTTCCTGATTTCAAGCCCAGTGGTCTCAACACTGCTCCACATTGAACAACCTAGCTGCTCCCAGCCATTTGCTGATTATTTCTAAGTGGTACAGTGAAGATAGTGTTGGACTTGGGGCCAGGTATGTGGCTCTGAGCAATTCCCTTAATAATTCTCTTAAATCAAATCCCTGAACTGTAAAATGGAGATAATAATAACAACTGCTTCCCAAGGTTATTGTGAGGATCAAATTAAATAATATTTGTACAGTGCCTGATACGTGTGCTACATACTATATAAATGATAGTCATTATTATTTATTTGTTGTTTTGTGTTCTGCTACAGATGTGTCTTTTTCTATAAGGAGGGATTCCAAGAAGTATAACCGAAACTGAAACAAGTTATTTTAATCCCTATGAAAAATATATTATTTATCCCTTTACTTTCATATTATTTTATATATTTTACATATAATTCTCTATTTTTTTTTAGCTCTGAACACTCTAAATAGGCGCCTTACTTGCCTTATGTTTGTTATGGAGCTGCATGTGACAAATGTGTAACTTCAAGGAGTTTAGAATCTAATTGAGAAGGCTGGACCTAAACATTTTTTTCTATTTACATTTTTAATAGCTTTTTATGTTTCCAAATACATGCAAAGATAGTTTTCAACATTTGCCTTTGCAAAACCTTGTGTTCCAAATGTTTTCCCTTTTTCCCCTTCCCTAGCAGCAAGCAATGCACTATAGATTAAAAATGAAGTTCTAAACATATTTCCATATTCATCATGTTGCACGAGAAAAATCAGATGAAAAGGGAAAAAATACAAGAAAGAAAAAAAAACAAGCAGACAACATCAAAAAGGTGAAAACACTATGCTTTGTTCCACATTCAGTCTCCATAACTCTCTCTGGATGGAGATGACACTTTCCATTACAAGTTTGTTAGAACTGCTTTGATTCACTACATTGTTGTAAAGAGCCAAGTCCATTACAGTTGATCATCACATAATCTTGTTTTTGCTGTGTATAATGTTCTCTTAGTTCTACTCATTTCATTTAGCATTCATTCATGTAATGGGCCTAAATATTAAACTACGGTATCATGCTTCTTTTTATACCAGAATACTACGTTTGGCAATATGATGTTTAGATTCTCTTTACCTTGTTTGTGCATTGCCTATCCTCCCTTTTGTATTTTGTAGTTCGTTTCTCCTCAGCCCATCTCCAGAGATACCAGCTTGAGCTTGAATTTACAGAATGCCCTTAGTATTTTTCCTCTTTTCAGCTTTCCAAACCTTTACCACCTCATCCTGGCCATGGTGGCTCCATGAGCAAACTGTATGAACATCTTTTTAGAGATTGATGAAGCTGGCAGTGATAGAACCATGGCTAACCTTTAGTAAAATTAGAGTAGATTATTTTGAAGATGCTTTCTGTTTTAGCAATGTAAAGTCCTTGAATGTTAGTTCAGTTGAAGGTAATTTGCATGGGTCTGGAGAATGGAGCCAACTGGTGTCTAGTGAGATTAAAACTTGTTAACAATGTGGGACCAATGAGTAGGATGAACTGTGTTCTTTCATCTGTTTAACTTGAACCCTTAATTCTTAACTTAGCACTTAATTTTTCCAGATTGAGTCTTAATTTGTGTCTATCACTAGTTCCTTTTGTGACTTTGTTCCGGACTTTGACCTTGCTTCTGTTTCAAAATGGTCTACCTACCCCCATCTCTGTCTATCTTTAGGATTTTAGCTTACAGGTTTTTTTTAATCTCATTTTTTTAAACTTCAGCTCATTTTCAATGAGCTTTTCTCATCTTTACCTGTGTAGAAACTTCAGTTGCTCTTGTTTATTGCTTCTTAAATTAAATTTAGTGATTACTGTAGCTCTCACTCATTTCTAACCCAAACATGGCCCTGATGGAAAGGACAGAAATAACATTTATAAGTGCTTTAAGATTTGCTTTTATTTTTTAGGTTTAGTTAATTCAGAGTTTTACCCTTATGACACTATATTCTCTCATATATATGTGGTTCTTTTGTATTCATCCTCTGTTACCTGCTATTATTTTTATTTTTACATTAGTAACAAAACAAAGCTAAGTTAACCAATGAGATTTAAATTTAGATTCTAATTTGACATGTTCAGTTTTTCCCAGATTTTTACTACTCCTGTTCCAGCCCCTAGTTCCTCCTTTTTGGTCAGAATCAAATCCAGAAAAACAATCTCTCTAATGCATTCTCCACCTTTTGAAGAATTAAATTATGAATAAGTCAAATATAATACCATGGTATTAGCTGACCTCCTTTTGGAAGGAAAAAATAGAGTTTCAGTGACATCAGAGTAATTGAACCTCCCCTTCCTCCCATAACTACTACATCATGTTTCCATGTATAGGTCTGTCCATCTCATTTCCTTAGAGTGTACATCTTGCTAAATTAGTTTTTCAAAAATAATTTTTTTAAAAAAGTGAATTTAAAATTCATTATCTTTAGTTATCAAATAAAGAAATTAAAACCTAAATGTTGATATGTATATGTGTTTGTATGTATTTAAATTAACAATAAAACTTTACTTTTAATACACAGTAAAAATGAGATTGTTAGAGTCTGAAAGACCTAGGTTATTAAAATCCTCACTTCACATAAGTGTTAACTGTATGACCCTGTATAATCACTTAATCTTATTGAGCCTCAGTTCTTCATCTTAACAAATGGTAGATAACACCCTTACCTAACTAGACTATATTGTTATTGTCCAGTCATGTCTGACACTTTGTGACCCCATGGTCACTCTATCATCCATGGGATTTTCTTGGCAAAAATACTGGATAGGTTTGCCATTTCTTTTTCCAGGAGATTGAAGCAAACAGTTTAATTGACCTGTTCAGGATCACACAGCTGGTCTAAAGCCACATTTGAACACAGATCTTCCCGACATTGGGCCTAATGTTCTAGATCATAGTAAGGTTCAAATGAAATAAAGTGCTTTTTAAGTCTTACAGTTACTTATTATTGTTACTGCTGTTAATTTACTCATATCATCATTTGATATGATTCACATAGAAATAATATTCTGACAAGATCAAATCTCTATTATTTGATATTCTGGAACTGATGTGCAAGTGGATCAAAAGAGTAATTTTTTTCCAACAGATTTGAGATTTGTAACAGATTTGTAACAGCTTACCCTCTGTAGATTCACTGAAAATTTCTTTTGGAAAAGTCCAATAGCAAGTAGACCAATAGGTATGACATATACTTTGTCTTGTGCCCAAATGATTTAATTTCTTGGTCTTTGTCATTTAAAAGATTTTCCTTAGAACTGCACATATTTAACTTATGTCATATACTTTGGTGTCTTGGGAAGGGGGAGGTAAAAAAATGAGGGAATGAAAAAATTGGAACACAAAATTTTACAAAAAATGAATGTTGAAAATTATCTTTACATGTATTTGGAAAAATAAAATACTATTGAAAGCTTTTCCTTCCATGTCATTTGGAAATCAGGAGTGTTCAGCATGATAATATTAGGATTAACATTATGCCCAAGTAGATGTGGATAACAGTTTTGCCTTTAAACATGCTACAGTTCCTAGAGACTTAATTTGCTCAAGAATATTTTGGAGTCTATATTTGGAGGACAGGATTTTGTTATCCCCTTGTTCAAAAGTGTCAATCGCAAGGTGAAATGCTTCCTTTAATGCTCTTGGGTATGGCCCAATGCATATTAAAATGTAATTGGAAAATATTTAACTTGATTAATAAAAATATAATAAAAATAGATAATGTTAATGTGCATGTTTAAAAGACAATATGGATCTGCATGGATCTTTAGTGTACCTTGCTTCTAGTTGAATTTAATACCATTATATTAGTTTATAAAGGATAGTGAGCCCCTCGTGTTTAATTCAATCCACTACGTGGTATCTTTTTATTACTACCTAGTATGTAATGGCCTTTAAAGATTGCAAAGCAATTTACAAATATTAATTTATTTGATCCTTAAAACAACCCTAGGAAGTACAGACTATTATAACCCCCATTTTATAGAGGAGGAAACTAAGTCAAATGTTAATTTACTTGTCCAGGGTAACACATAAGCGTCTACAGCTAGATTGGAATTCAGCTCTTCCTGACTACATGTGCAGGGCTGTATCCACTGAGCTTTTGCAGCTGTCCTTGCTACTACCATTATTAATTTAATCTAATTTGAATTGTAGAGTGGAAATCTTATCTGAGGGTGTTTCCTTGGCACCTTCCGCTTATGAAATCACAACACCTATTTTAAAAAAAAATTGAGAAGAGTTAGAACAAAGTTAACCAAGTATTTACAGTAAAGAGTATAATTTAATGAATAAATTAATGTATTTTGTAATTAAGATACCTAAGCACCAGTCTAAATAGCCTGCTTCTGCTTACTTGTAATTATATTGATTATATGTAGATGTTATCTCTAAAATATTTTAAAACAGTTTATTCTCTTTAGTAGGTAAACATTATTCTCTTAATTTTGTTTACATTAGTCATTTGTTTAATCAGCCACTAATCTTTTGGAAGTAAGTCTGAAATAAGGTTCAGTAGAGACTCTTCTCTTTTTTAAAATAATGGTAGCTTTTTTATTTTTCAAAATAAATACATGCAAAGATAGTTTTTAACATTCACCTTTGGAAAACTTTGTGTTCCAAATTTTTCTTCCTTCTTTCCTCTCTTCCCCCTCCCACAGACAGCAAGTAATCCAATATAGTTTATACAGTTCTTCTAAATATATTTCTACATTTATCATGCTGAACAAGAAAAATCAGATCAAAGGGGAAAAAATTTAGAAAGAAAAAACAGATCAAAAGGGAAAATAATTTAGAAAGAAAAAACAAGCAAGTACATAACAACCACAACAACAAAGGTGAAAATACTATGTTGTGATCCACATTCAGTATCCATATTCTTCTCTCAGGGTGCAGATGGCTCTCTCTATCACAAGTCCTTTGGAATTGACCTTAATCACCTCATTGTTGAAAAGAGCCATGTCCATCAGAATTGATCATCATATAACCTTATTGTTGCTGTGTACAATGTTCTACTCTTAGTTCTACTCACTTCATTTAGTATTAGTTCATGTAAGTCTCTCCAAGGCCTTTCTGAAGTCAGCTTGCTGGTCGTTTCTTATAGAATAATAATATTCTACAACATTCATATACCATTCTTATTCAGCCATTCTCCAACTGATGGGCAACTACTCATTTTCCAGTTTCTGGCCACTACAAAAAGGGCTGCTGATTTTTGCACAAATGGGTTCCTTTCCCTCCTTTATGATCTCTTCGGGATTCAGACCCAATACAGATAATGATGGATCAAAGAGTGTGCACAGTTTGATAGCCCTTTGGGCATAAATCCAGATTGTTCTCCAGATCAGTTCACAATTCACCAACAATGTATTACTGTCCCAGTTTTCCCACATCCGCTCCAACATTTATCATTATTTTATTCTGTCATCTCAACCAATCTGAAAGGTGTGAAGTGGTACCTCAGAGTTGTCTTCATTTGCATTTCTCTAATCAGTAGTGATTTAGAGCATTTTTTCATTTGATTGAAATGGCTTCATTTGAAAATTGTCTGTTCATATCTTATAAATTTGAGTCAATTCTCCATATATTTTAGAAATGAGGTCTTTATTAAAAACACTGCATGTAAAGTCTTTTTATGCTTCCCTTCTAATCTTGGCTGCATTGGTTTTGTTTCTATAAAACCCTTTTAATTGAATTTAATCAAAATTATCCATTTTGATTTTATAATGTTCTTTAGTTTTTCTTTGGCCATAAATTCCTTTCTTCTCCATAGATAAGAGAATTAGACTCTCCCTTGTTCTCCTAATTTGTCTATAGATCTTTTATATCTAAATCATGAACTCATTTTGATTTTATCTTGGTATGGGGTGTTAGATGTTGGTCAACATTTAGTTTCTGCCATAAGGTTTTTCAAATTTCCTAGCAACTTTTGTCAACTAGTGAGTTCTTGTCCCAGAAGCTGGGGTCTTTGAGTTTATCAAACACTAGATGACTGTTGTCATTGACTATTGTGTCTTGTGAACCTAACCTATTCTACTGATCCATAACTCTGTTTCCTAGCCAGTACCAAATGGTTTTGATGACCAATGCTTTATAATATAGTTTTAGGTTGATTTAGCTAGGTCACCTTCATTTGCATTTTTTTCATTAATTGCTTTGAAATTCTTGACCTTTTGTTCTTCCAGATGAATATTGTCACTGTTTTTTTTCTAGCTCTATTTCTTGGCAGTTTGATGAGTATGACACTAAATAACTAGATTAATTTAGGTAGAATCGTTATGTTTATTATATTAGCTCAGTCTACCGTGAGTTCTTGATATTCTTCCAATTGTTTAGATCTAACTTTATTTGTGTGGAAAGTATTTTGTAATTATGTTTATATAGTTCCTGACTTTGTCTTGGTAGGTAGACTCCCAAATATTTTATATTATCTACAGTTATTTTAAATGGAATTTCCCTTTCAATCTCTTGCTGCTGAGCTTTGTTGGTCACATATAGAAATGTTAATGATTTATGTGGGTTTATTTTATATCCTGTAGCTTTGCTAAAGTTGTTGTTTCTAGTAATTTTTTAGTTGATTCTCTAGAATTCTTTAAGTATATCATCATGTCTTCTGCAAAGAGTGATAATTTTGTTTCTTCATTATCTACTCTAATTCTTTCCATTTCTTTTTCTTCTCTTATTGTTAAAGCTAACATTTCTAATATAGTATTGAATAATAACGGTGTTAGAGGGCAACCTTGTTTCATCCCTGATCTTATTGGGAACGCTTCTAGTTTATCTCTGGTACATATGATGCTTGCTGATGGTTTTAAATAGATGTATCTTGTTATTTTAAGGAAAATTTTATTTATTCCTATGCTCTTTAGTGTTTTTAATAGGAATGCAGACCAGGCCCTTTTCAACTTAGCATGAATTCCAAAGGTCTAGAGTAATGAGGTTTTATTATAAACATCTATATCCATGAACCATTATTATATTTATATATTATAGTATTTTATTTATAAAAATATGACATATTTATACATAAATATTATGTCATAATATGTAATATAAAATTATGTTTATATAATAAATATATATTTATTACAAATATCTATATCAGTGAGATCATAACTGTCTCTATTATTTCCATTTATGATTTACAAAAATACTTTGGAAGCATAGCACTGGGTGTTAAAAATGCAACTTTTTATTATATCTCCATTTTATAATGAAGAAACTGAGTCACAAACAGGCTAATTCACTTGCCCAGGGCCATATATCCAGTGATAATATAAGGCATTGAGATCTTAACCTTCTTCCTCCATACCCCATTCTAGTACATTCCAACATACCAGAGTTGCCTTTTATAGCTATATGAGATTAGAATCAGAGATTTTGGCAAAAATGGTGTCATAGAATTTTAGAAATAACCCTTTCTCCTTTAAAATTTTTTTGATAGTTAATATTTTTTGTTTTCCCTAGTTACATGTAAAACAATGTTTTTACATTTGTTTTTAAACACAATTTTGAGTTCCAGATTATCTCCCTTATTCCCCACCCCCACCTTCATTAAGAAGGTACATGTGAAGTTATGCAAAACATTCCCATAAAAGTCATATTGTGAAAGAAAACATAGATCTTCCTTTACTGCCCTTCCCCCCCCCCCAAAAAAAAAACCTTTAAGAAAAATAAAGTAGAAAAAAAAAGAGTATGCTTCAGTCTTCTTTCAGACACAATTAATTCTTTCTCTGGATGTAGATAGCATTCTTCATCACAGGTCCTTGAGGATTTGTAGATTGCTGAGAATAGTAAAGTCATTCACAGCCAATCATCCCACAACATTGCTATTACTTTGCTTGAGTATACAGAGGACTTTTCACGTTTTTTTTTTTTCCTGAGAGCATCTTGCTTATCATTTTCCATAGAACAATAATATTCTATCATAATCACATAACACAATTTATTCAGCCATTCCCCATTTCCCAATCCTTTGCCCTTTGAAGAGAGCTGCTATAAATATATTTAGGTACTTTGCTTTTTAAAAAATCTCTTTTGGGATACGTGCCTAATAATGATATTGTTAGGTTAAAGGATATGCATGATTTTATAGCCCTTTGGGCATATTTTTTTTAAATATCTTTTGGTCATTTATCAACTGGATAATGCCTCTAATTTTTTTTTTTATAGTTTTGACTCAATTACCTGTACATTTGAAAAATGAAACCTTGATCATATTAACTTGCTTCAAAATTCTTTCTCCAATTACTATTGCTACTTTATCTCCCTGCTGTTTATTCTATTCTCTCTTTTTTTTACCTTGGCTCTCCTCAAAAATGTTTTGCTACTGACTACTCCCTCCCCCAATATATTCTGTCTTCTATCACCCTTCCCTCTTTCTATATCTCCTTCTCCTCTTACTATTCTGCATAGTAAAGTAAATTTCTATACCTATATTGAGTGTGTATATTATTTCCTCTTTGAGCCAATTATGAGGAGAGTATGGTTCACTCACTCCTCCTTCCTCCTTCCTTTTTCATTTTCCCTTCCACTGTAAAAACTTATTTTTGCCTCTTTTATGGCAAATATTTTACACCATTCCACCCCTCTCTTTCCTAGTACATTCCTCTCTCACCCCTTAATTTTATTTTTTTAGATTTTATCCCTTCATATTCAACTTACACCTATGCCCTGTATATGTTTCTAACTGCCATAATAATGAGAAAGTTATTATGAATTACAAGTATCATCCTCCCATGTAGGAATGTAAAGAGATCAATCTTATTAAGGTTTTATTATTATGGTGATGATGTCCCTTTCCTGATTACCTCCTTATGCTTTTCCTGAATCCTGTATTTAAAAATCAGATTTTCTGTTCAATCTGGTCTTTTCATCATGAATGCTTGAAAATCCTCTATTTCATTGAATATCTACCTTTTCCCCTGAGTGATTACACTCAATTTTGCTGGGAAGGTTATTTTTGTCTGTAGTCCTAGATTTATTGCTCTCCAGAATATCACTTTCCATACCCTCTGACACTTTAATGTAGAAGATGCTAAATCTTGTGTTGTTCTATGATTGCATTACATTTTTGGAGGCTTGAAATATTGTCTCCTTCACCTGGGAGTTCCAGAATTTGACTATCATCCCTGGGAGTTTTCATTTTGGGATTTCTTTCAGGAGGTAATTGGTGTATTCTTTCAATTTCTATATTTCCTTCTGGTTCTAGAATATCAAGAGAATTTTCATTGCTAATTTCTTGAAACATGATATCTAGGCTCTTTTTTAATCATAGACTAATAATTTAAAAATTATTTTTCCTGGATCTATTTTCCAGATCAGTTGGTTTTTCCAATGAGATATTGCACATTGTTTTCTATTTTTTTAATTTTTTGGTTTTATTTTATTGTTTCTTGATTTCTCATAAAGTCATTGGCTTTTATTTGCTTGATTCTAATTTTCAAGGAATTATTTTCCTCAATGAACTTTTGTACCTTCTTTCCCATTTGCCCAATTTTGCTTTTTAAGATATTCTTCACCTCATTAACTTTTTGTGTTTCCCTTTGCATCACTATGAATTATCTTAACAATTTTTCCTCTATCTCTCTTACTTGATTTTCAAAATTCCTCTTGAGCTCTTCCATGGCCTGAGACAAATTTTATTTTTCTTGGAGGCTCTGGATGTAGAAGCTTTGATTTTGTTGTCTTCTGAGTGTGTGTTTTGACCTTCCTTGTCCTCAGAGTAACTTTCTGTGGTCAGAATCTTTTTCTGTTGTTTGCTCATTTTCCCAGTCTCTTATTCAGCTCTTAATTCTTTGTTAAAGTAGGTCTCTGTTTCCAGGGTAAAGGGATTCCTGTGCCAAGTTTCAGAGATTTTGTGCACCTGTTTTCAGAGATCCTTCTAGGAACCTGAGCAGGAGCATTCCTCTCTGTCTCAGAACTATGAAGAATGTCCCCACTCTACTATGGCTGTAAGTTCTAGTGTGCTAAGGCAACAGAATCCTTCTTTAGTTCTAGTATAGAGACCTCCTGGGAACTGAGATCTTTGGAAGCTGCCACTGCCACCATTGCCCATGCCCACTCCTGGTCTGTTGGTTTCCCAAGGCCCCCTCACCCCACTGACCTTCAAAGTCATTTTTGTTATCTCTGGGCTGAAAAGTCTGGAAACTAACAGTCCTGAGAATCAGAGGCCCCAATGCCAGTGCCTGCTTTGCTGGTGCCCAGGCTACTGGTGCCAGAATTGACATGGCAGGACTATGTCTGCTGTACTCCCATAGACCTTTTCTGCTGACTTTCTAAGTTATCTTTAGCTGGAAAATTTTTCCACTTGATCTTTTTCTATGTTCTGCTGCTCTAAAATTTATTTAGAATCATCATTTAAAAGAATTTGGAGGGATTTGGAGGATAGCTTGCTATTGTACACCCCCAACTTTTAAAATTGTAAGTCTCTCTCTCTCTCTTTTTCTCTCTCTCCCTCTCTCCCTTCTGTCCCTCTCTCTCTGTGTCTCTCTCTGTCTCTCTGTCTCTGTCTCTCTCTTTCTCTCTCTCCCTCTCTCCCTCTCTCCCCTCTGTCTCTCTCTGTGTGTGTGTGTGTGTCTCTCTCTCTCCCTTCTGTCTCTCTACTCTCCCTTCTGTCTCTCTGTCTCTCTGTCTCTCTCTCTCCCTCTCTGTAATTGGGCTGACTGACTTCACATGGTCTCACAACTTGGAAGTATTAAGTGTCTGAATTCAAATTTAGACTCAGCCCTCTTGACTCCAGAGCCAGTGCTTTATCCACTGAACCATCTGGCTGCCTCTGCATTGTCTCTTTTTTAGCCACTCACCATCATTTTTTAAGCAGCAGACACATCTATACATCCCTATGTGGATCTCATTGGTTACTACTGTATATACCAAATTTATAACTAAAGATGCCATTGCCTAAAGACACAACCTATTTCAGCCACTGACCAATCATCATTCTTTTGTTTAACCAGCACACACATAACACACACACCCCTCCCTTATGAAGACCTCATTTGCTCCTGTGTATACTAAAGATGGCATTGCCTAAAAACACAATCTATTTCAGTTGATGGTAGACCCAAAGGAAAATTTAGGAACCCTTTCGGGCACAGCTGAGGGCAAGAGCTTCTATTCACTTTGCTTCTCCTCCATTGAAGTATCCCAAGGAACAGACAGAGGGACTTCTCATAATTTATTCAGAATTTCAGCCTGTTACCCTTCAGCTAAACCTGTTCTATAGTAATGGTGATTGGGTTTGAAAGTCGCTGCCCTGTGTCATAAAATAAATGACCTATGGGAGTTTTAAAATTAAATCCACATAATTAAAATAGCAGCAGGGTACTATCAGTTTCTGTGATGTCTCAACCCATGGGTTATATGTGCTCTTGAAAACAGGTGAAGATTTGGATTATAACAGATAAAGACCAAAATGGGTTCACAGAATTTAGAGCTGAAAGGGATTTTTGGTGATGATTTCATCCAACTGCTTCATTTTACAGATGAAGAAACTGAGGTTCAGAGAAAATAAGTAGCTGGTCCAAATTTGCACAGATAGAAAGGACCAATGCTTGAATTTAAACCCAAGTCTTGTAACTCTGTGAACTTTCATTCAGGTCTAGATTGGGCCAGATGAACTCAGACTTTGGGCTGCTGTGATTGCATGCCTTCCAAATTCAAGTTGCTATATCTTGAAGTTTTTTATATCTAGTTCTTGAAACACAGGCTGTCCTGCGTTGGGTCACCTTAGGACCACATTTTGCCTAGAGTGAAGATCACATCTAGCATTCATTCATCTGTATAGCCACAAATGGATGACAAAGAATAGTTGCCCCCAACCTAAATTGTTTCCTGGGGAGTGTAGCAAGTAACTTGCAGAGCCTGGGGTTTGTATAACTTGATTCTAATTATTACTAAGCCAGGGAGTTAGACCTTGTTTCATTGAGACCTGAGTGGAACATTGTGATACTTTGAATGAACAAAGCAAAACATTTACAGCTGAGGCTTTATTTTGTGTAGCAGTAATAATATTAAAGTGGGAAGGTAAAGCATTAAAAAGAGTCAGAAAGTAAGATAAAATACCTCTCCATATCCACACACACACCCTTTTCTTTCTTAGTAGGGCTACCCTTGTTTTGGAGTAGAGTGTTTTATTTAGATTGTTTTGGGGACTGACCATGAAAAATATTGTGGTTCTGTAGGTTCACCACATATACAGCAAACTGGCAAAGATGATATAGTTAGTGTTGATGGTGTTGCAGAATGACAGATCGACTTATAATGATGTTAGTGGAGCTATCAACGAGTCCAAGCATTTTGGAAAATAAATTGCAATTATGCTTTAAAAAGTAACTAAAATGTTCTTTTTTTGTTGTTGTTCCAGAGATCTCAGTGTTAGGCATTTATCTCAAGGATGTCAAAGAAAGAAACAAAGACCTCATGAACTCAACATCTTCACAACAGTTCCTCCCTCTTTTTTCTTTGTTTTCTTTCTTTCTCTTTTTCTTTTTTCTTTCTCTCTCTCTCTCTTCCTTCCTTCCTTCCTTTCTTTTTCTTTTTTCTTTTCTTTTCTTTTCTTCTTTCTTTCTTTTTTTTTCTTTCTTCCCTCCTTCCTTCCTTCCTTCCTTCCTCCCTTCCTTCCTTTCTTTTCTTTCTTATCCTTCCTCTGTCCTTCCTTCCCTCCCTCCTTTCCTTCCTCTTCCCCTCCTCCCTTCCTCCTTTTTTCCCTCCCTCCCTCTTTTCCTTCCATGAGAAGTGCTGAAAAGTTGGGTTTCCACAGTGTTGCAACTTTTGAGGTAGTGTGGGATAGTGGGTACCACTGCCCAAGAGGTTTTCAGCATGTGAGAGGTTAAGGAAGATTAG
Source organism: Sarcophilus harrisii (assembly GCF_902635505.1). Classification (NCBI taxonomy): domain Eukaryota; kingdom Metazoa; phylum Chordata; class Mammalia; order Dasyuromorphia; family Dasyuridae; genus Sarcophilus; species Sarcophilus harrisii. The sequence continues at coordinate 85,758,895 of NC_045428.1, read as the reverse complement.
GATTCATAGAACAATTAAATGATCAATAGAAGCCTTCAGCAAACAAGGAATTGGGGGGGGGGGTTAGAAGGCACAGGTGGATTCTGCCAATCAGAAAATGTCTTATGGTTTTGAGAAAACCACAAATTTAAGATAATAGCTCATCCAGCCCAAACTAGTTGGGGTCAAAGGCCTGATTTAACCAAATCACTACTGAGCCTGCTTAATAGACTAATTCAACATTAAACAACACACCCCAGAGGAGGAGTTTTCTGCCATTATTGATATGGGATGTATGATGAGGGGGGGAACATTTTATACATATTAAGGGGAAACATGTAGTGAGTGAATCAGAAAGACTGTAACCTGGATGAAACAAACCAATCCCTTCTCTGGAGGGAGGAGCTGTGCCTTGAGCAAGTATAAAGTTTTCCCCATTTCTGTACCCAGTGCTCCCTTATCCTGAAGAGTAGTGGGGGCTACTTCTAGCCAGAAATGTTAAAATGATTCCTCAAGATTGTTCTTTAATAAATTTTCCTTGATATCCAATTTTCAATGTCAAGAGTGTTATTTCTAATTCTCTCTTTTTCTTTCTTTTTCTCTTTTTTCTCTCTTTCTTTCTCTCCTTTCTTTCTTTCTTTTCTCTTTCTTTCTCTCTTTCTTTCTTTCTTTCTCTCTCTGTCTCTGTCTCTGTCTCTTTCTTTCTTTCTCTCTCTCTCTTTCTTTCTTTCTTCCTTCTCCAAAGAAACAAAATTGGTGCTCACTGACTGAAGAATGGTAAAACAAATTATGGTCTATGAATTTGATGGAGTAATATTATATCATAAGAAATAATGAACATTAGAAATTCAAAGATGTATCAGAAGACATAAATTGAAGCAAGATAAAGAAAACATAAGCAGAATAACAATATGCAAAATGATAACAATGCAAATGAAAACAAAAAAAGTAACAACTAAAGAAGATTGTGTAATCTTAATGACTAAACTGGGTCCTGGAAAGGAGTGTAGAAAAAGCTACTCTCCTCCTCTCTTTGTAAAAATAGGGGACTGTGGGTATGGCATGCACTCTCAGACACAGTTGATATATTGGTTAAACTGCCACCTCCTCCCTTTCTTTTAAAATCTTTACTTCAGAGATGGCTCACTGAGTATCAGAGAGTTAGAAGGATTTATTCAGAAAAGAAAAGATAACATAAAAGCAAAATACTTCAATAAAAATAAGATTAAAAGTACTATGGCTGGATTATCATGTTAAATATAAATTTGTATCATTCCATTTTTCTTTTCAATTGCCAATTCGTTACCTAGTCAGGAAATACAGAACTCTTTTCCTTGGATGCTTAGAATTGAGACCTTATTGTATGTCAGTGCCTTCTACACAAACAGAAGCCCATTCAAGATTGCAGAGCTCATTTCCACACCCTGACAGTTTATTCATCTACCAGTTACTGAAGTGGTGGAGCTTGGCTTGGCCTAATTTTTTCTAGGGGTTTCCTGTGGACAGATAAAAGCGAGTAGTGAATTTGTTAGCCACACCTTGGGAGACCTCTGGAGAAATCTGGCAAATAGGGATAATAATAAAGAAAGCATATCCCTGTCCACTTCTGGGTGAGATTGACCTTGGAAGGGTTGATCTTGTTTGCAGGAGGCAAACAGTCTTAGTCTGAGTGGCTTCTGGGTTGTTTCCATTTAAAAATCTTGAGCTCTATGGGTGCTTTTGATGTATACACAGGCTCTTGTGGCTTGTTTCTTCCTGTCTTCTAATAGGATACTGTGTTTTCTCAAAAGATGGTTAGACCATGCCAGTAGAGCATACACAAAAACAGATATTGGAGTTTTACAACAATCAGGCTATGAATATGGGTGAATTGACCAGAGATATAAAGAGCTGTAGCTTTTGGCAAGGGGTCATTTGGTGGTTTTTCTAAAGAACAGATTGGTAGAAAAACATGTCAAACTCATTACTGCAGATCAGTAATACAAACAGCAACTCCTCGAGGGGGTAAATTTTTCTGGCAAAGGGCAAATCAAAGAATCGCATTAATTGGAGGTGGAGAAAAGCTTGCCTCCCTCATTGCCAGGTCAGGGCCCTGCCTAATGTATGTGTCTGAGAACTCTCCTGCTATAGAGAGAAAAGCTGGTTTTTATCAATTCAAAAAGTTTCCCTAGTGCTTAGTTTAAAATTTCCCTGTCTGAAATTTCCCCAATTGCTTCTAGCTAGACTGCAATTTGTCTCGCTCTTTAGAAAGCTGTTGAAAAAGCAAAATTTGCCAGGTTCATTTTTGCCTTTGATTTCTTCCCCCTTCCCCCCTTCTTTTCTGGTGCTGCTGAATTGCCTCTAGTGTCAGCTGCCAACAGGTCTAGTAGCCTGCTCAAATTAAATGATAATTTCCTTCGTCATTCCTAAGGTCCACAGGGTTTTCTTTTTTGTCTCTCTTTTAAATCAAATCCTACAGAAAACTCCTGTACCTGGTCCTTGCTCCTTGGGAAATAGAACACTTTCTTCTTAAAGTGACTGTCATTTTCTCAGCAGAACATTCCCAGGAGATGAATTGAATTGGGCAGTCTTTTCATTTTAATGCAGATGAGTTCATTTTTATCCCAGGGCTGTTGATTCAATCTTCAGAGCTGCCCTTTTTGAGTCTGACTCAGCCAAAATTGACTTTTTTTTTTCCCATTTGCATCCCACTCCCCTTTATATCTAGGGTTCAGATTGATAAATTGGAAATTATAACTCTTCTCTATAAGAAATCTTGATTTTTTTTCTTGATAGTTCCCAATTTACTTGTTCTATATGTAAATAATTTTTCATTATAAATTGGTTGAGGCTTTTACTTTTTTTGTGGTTAATATGGATATGGTGGGAGCTAAGGCCTTTCTTCTCCCCTGTCTCTCCTCCTTTTTTTTCCGTTTGTATACTTGATTAAGGTTGAAAGCTATCTCTTTCAAGCAGTGTGAAGGTGTTAATCAAATCTTAATTCATCTAGATAATAGAAATAGCTGGCAAGGTCAGAGTGACCTGAAAGCTTTAGCATAGTTTGTATTTAAATATGTGTGTGTGTGTGTGTGTATATATATATATATATGTTTTTACATGGATATTGCAGTGAATTCAGTCAGGTGGATACTCTCTCTGCCCTTTAAGATTACAGTTATTTCTCTTTCTCATGCTTCATGTTGATGTCTCCTCACCTTCCCTCGGAAGCCACACTTCTTTTCAAAGCTCACCCCAAGTACTACTGTCTACAAGAGGCCTTTCTTTATCTCCTCCATTGTTAGAATTGTACTGGATGCTGCCATCTCCATGGCCTCAGGGTTCCAGTTCATCTGAAATCCACAGGGATCTCTTCAAGGAAGAGTGGGTGGTGCCATGTTCTCTTAGCTGAAAGCCTGTAGCTTTTTAAGAAAAAGGCAGAAATCCCTGACCCCAGGAGGAACAGAAAGCTTCTTCTGTGTTATTTTCTCAGTCTTTAATACAGAGGCCAGTCATCTCCCCAGCAGGAGTTTTTCAGCCCCCTGGTATCTAACTTTTTAGAACAAGGAGTTGGGTTGTCCCCACTAACCACATACCCATAGGCTTAACCTTTTTATTTTGGATTTAATTATTTTCCTTGTCAGGGCCTCTAATGAGTACGTTGATCATCTCATCCTAGCTTTTGGTCATTATTTCATTTACTTCCTATTTTCAAACTCTGATGCCTGGGTTCAAAATGAATTAATAATCATTTGCCTAATAATTACCAAAAAAAACTCTGCAGATCCCTAGTTTTCAAACCCTAAATCTCTTCCATTCTCTTTTGGAAGAGGGTGATTGGGGAAAAGGCAGTAAGGTAAACTAATTCCAAGGTATCAAAGGTCACTTTCTCAGCTACCTTTCTATTTGCATTCCTGGTCTTTAATTATACAGCTGCAGTTGTCCCAAGAGGCTTTGGCACATTTCCATAATCTATATTTTTCATTTACTTATCAGCGGATGTGTAGTTTCCTTTGGTAGCATAGAAATCCAAGGGCAGGGACTTTTTTATCGGAGGATGGATTTTTTTGTTTTTGTTTTGTTAGAGCAAAAGGGAAGAAGTTGGTCAGTTTACTTTTTTGTCCCTAGGATTTAGCACAGTGTCTGGAACATGACAAAACCTTAACGCTTATGAAATTGAATATAAAATCTATTTAGAATAATGTGGGCTTTACTGTGAAAATTTTTTGCATATAACAATGTAGTGTTCAGACTGTCCATCTTTTAGTCTGTGTGTGTGTGTGTGTGTGTGTGTGTGTGTAATTTTCCCTCTCCCAGAGAAGCTCATCTTAGAAGAATTGCATCTTCAGCAAACAATAGATAAACTACCTGGACTCCATCTAGTTGCCACAGTGGTGGGGGCTCTTGGCAAATGTGGGTGCTATTCATGAAGGCATCAACATTAAGAATCACAGCCTTTCTGACAAAATACAAGGAAAAAAACTTTATCTCTTCAGGAAAATGAGCTATGGGTAAAGACACAAATAGTGAAGAAGTCTTTGTGGGTGGAGCCAGCCCCATTTGATATGGCTGAAATGGTTCCCATTTATGTAGTCAAGTGAAGGCTTCTAGAAATTATTTAATTTGATCCCCACAACAAAGCAGTGAGATCAGTGGCTTATTTCACCTCCATATTTTACAGGAAGAAACATTCAGAGAAATTAAATCACAAACTAGTGTTTGAGGCAGGATTTGAACACAGTCTTAATTTCAAACTTAACACCTAATTTATTGTGGACACAGCTTCTTATAATACCCTCTCAAATATACAATTACTACACAAAAATGCAGAAAATAATAATTTTAAAGCTTATGAATGTATTTATTAATAAAACTATTCAATTCATGAAAACAAAATGGCAAGAGAAATATCTTCAATATCCTAGGCTTGTTTTTGTTTTTGGCAATGTCTGTACCTTAGCAGACAGTTTCCAAAAATGGGAGCTTAGGGACATTTACTTCTTATCAAGCATGGTAAGCATAATAAAATGCTTGGATTTGGTACAGAATAAATATGTATCATCCTAGTGTGGGCCTTTTTCAGTTTTACCTGCATTTGTTGACAGTTTTCATTAGAATTCAGTGGGGAATGAAATTATTTTGCCTTTGACTCTTTGCAAGAAACCTCAATTCTGAAAATCTTGGATAAATCCAACTGCATGTGAAATTGGAATGTAATTGAATTAACTTGGAAGCATTTGCTCCATTTGATTTTAGAATAGGAATACGGTCCCTGGTAGTTGATGATCTGAGAGTCAGATATGGCCTTTATTTTGATTCCATCTGGCCCTTGAGGAGATATTGCTGCAATCCCTGCTGTTGAATCTCACTCCACAATCTATCCTGTCATCCAGGATCACAATCTCAGAGTCATCTTTTAACTGATCATTTCCTCCTCTCTATGAGCTAATTTAAGTCTGGTTAACTCTACCTTCACGTCTCTGAAATTTATTTACTCAAATAGTCACCACTCTTATTTCAGGACCTTATTACCCCTCATCTAGTCTAGTCTTTAAATTGATTTTTTTTGACATGTCTCTCTGCATTCCATTCTATTTTGCACTTAGATTCCAAAGTGATATTCCTGAAACATGGGTTTGATGATATCACTCCCCTGCTCAAAAAAAAAAAAAAATCCTCCCTTTTGCTTCTAAGATCAAAACAATTTTCTCTGACATTTAATGCCCTTCACAATTTGGCTCTAACTTTACTTTTTCAGACATTCAATTAACATTACTTCACTTATTTTAGAGTTCAACTGAATTTTCCTCCCTGTTGTTCATCACACAAAACAGTCCATTTTCCACATCTTTGTCTTTGTATAAGCTTATGCCCATATCTGGAATTCACAGTCTCCTCACTTCTCTCTCTTAGAATTTCTAGCTTTCTTCAAAACTTAGCTCAAGCATCGTCTGTTAGATGAGTAAAGGATGTTATCAGGGAAATGTATGAAAAAAAAAAGAGATGGATTGGTAAGAGGGTAAGGGATAGGAGTGGGCAAACTGAGTTCTCTGCTGGCATTTTTGTAATGTTAGGAGAAAGCAAATAAGGCCTTCAACATACTGACTGCATCCTTTGTTGTAAACCTATGGGAAGACATGGACAAATGTTACAGAGGGTGGCTGGATGTGGATGAACTGAATTCTCCATCACTGAAGAAGTCTCTCAAGGTCTTTTTAAAAATTTATTTTATTTAAAAAACAGAATAAGAAAAAAGAAAACAGAAAAGGAACACAAAACAAAATAAAGCAAAGCAAAAGAGAATATTGTAATGCCCAGCAGAACATCAGGGAGAATTCTAAACTATAACAACAAATTGCCAGTTCAAGAAAAAAAAAAAATATATATATATATATATATATATTAGAAAAATATATATATGTAGAAAAATTTATATTCATCAGTTTCCTGCTTTTCTTTACTTCCTTATAAACTGTTTTTTAAAAATTCTCTGCTGTGCACCTTTTTCACTTTATTCTTTTTTTCCTCTTTGATCTCCCCCCCACCTCCAAGCAGGCTATAGTTAAGAAAGGATATATTTATATATACACATGTAGATATATACATACACATATACTCTACCCACCTTAACTCTATCCCAATCTTTCTTTTGAGCTACCCTATTGCTGATGTCAAAATTAAGCATGTTATACATTTCCCATGTAAAAAAACATAAACAATTTGTCCATTTTAAGTCTCTTAAAAGTGATCTTTGATATTAGCTCTTATATGTTAAATTTTCTATTGAGTTCAGGTTTGGTTGATGGAAAGTCCTAAAAATCTGCAAGTTTGTTGAATGTCCATTTTTTCTCATTTAATATTATGGATAATTTTTCTGGATATGATATTTTTGGCCACAAGCATAGTTCTTTTGATTGTCAGTAGATATGATTCTAAAACCTATGGTCTTTTACTGGGGCTGCTGATAATCCTGCACAATGTTAATTGTATATTTGAATTTTTTTCCTTGTTTCTTGCAAAATTTTCTTTGTGATCTGAGGGTTTCAAAATTTGGCAATAATATTCCTATGGGTTTTACACAAAGGATCTCTTTGAAGGGGTGATAGGTGGATCTTTCCCATTTTTTACTTTCCCCTCATATTTTTTAACTCCAGGAAAATTTTCCAGGGTTGTTTCTTGTATCATTGTGCCAAGGTCCTTTTTTTGGTCACAATTTCAGGAGGTCCAATTATTCTAATATTTTCTCTTCTTGATCTGTTCTCCAGATTTGTTGTTTTTCTTATAAGATATTTCACATTCGATTCTATTTTTTTATTCTTTATCATCTGTTTGGTTATTTATTGGTCTCTCATAGCTTCTCTGGCTTGGCTTTGCCCAATTCTAATTTTCAAAGAGTTATTTTCACCTTTGAGACTATCTATCTTCTAGTTGGTTGACTTATTTTTTTTTCATAATCTTCTTGTTTTTCTTGGATGGTTTTATATATATATATATATATATATATATATATATATATATATATATATATATATATAAATTTTTCCTCAATGTCTCTCATTTGATTTTTAAAATTTTAAAAAATTCTGTATATTTTTTTCTAGGCAGGGAGCCATTTCACCTTACTCTTTGGAGTAGAAGCTTTGTTTTTACTTCAGTGTCCTCCTCTGAAGATGAACCCCAGTTTTCCCTGTTCCCATAATAAGTTTCTATGGTTGGTTTCTTTTTTCTTTGCCAGTTAATTTTTTTTTTTAAATAAGAAGTTTTAACATAAGTGCCTCAGGCTTCACCTTAGCTCTTCCCTCTGACCTAGAACCCCAGGCCAAAAGCTCCACCCTCCTGCGAGTGCCCACAGCCAGCATGTTCCTGCCCAGCTGCTTCTGCACTCACCGGGCGCTGGCTCCTTCTCCTTCTCCCCCAGGGCAATGTCTCAGCAGGCAGAGCTGGGCCTGCCACTCCTAATCAGAGAGGTTCCCTCAGTCTTCCCCAGCTCTGACCCTCATTACACCAACAGTCCAAGAGATGAAAGTTCCTTTGGTTCCTGCCCAGACTCCAGCCACACCTAGCTCAGCCCAGGGCTCCCCACTAGCCAGGAAGTATTTGCTCTTCACGGGGGTTAATCCCCAGCTCAGGGGCTTTCTTCAGATCTTCTCAGGTTATTTCTGGAGGACTCCTGTTCTGCCCCAAACTTTCTTCTTTTTTCACCAGTCATAGCATCCTGAGGCACAAATTTGTACTGTTTATGGGGGAAACTTGAAAAGCTTGAAATTTACCAACCTACACCTCCATCTTCCCAGAATCCTCCCCTCTCAAGGCATCTCTTAAGAACTTTAAATTCTATTGTATAACATGGGAAAGACTGGCACAGGACCACCCAGCATGGCGTGCCCTCATCAGAGAAGGTGCAGTGCTCTATGGGCAAAGCAGAACTGAATTAGCTCAAAAGAAATGCGAGATGACAGAGAGTCCACCCCAAATGTTCATAGGGACTATATTTGTGTTTGAACTGGGGCTGAGCATTGATCTCACATTGATCTCATCAGTCCCATGGAGCACACCGGAATTTGACTAACATAGTGATGTCATTTTGGTTCTCTCTGAGAACAAAGGACAACAACCAGTCAACCAAAAAACCATCACTGAAGGGAATATCCAAACTGATGAAGTCACAGATTCATTGGAGTCTAAAATATTTGTGTATTTTTCATTAGATAATAAGGTTTCCATTTCTGAAAATGTTCAAGGATATTTATAACCATCTGCCAACTATGTGAGTGCATCAATCATTTCAGGAGTCGGATTAAATGGCATCCAAGGTTCCTCTCAGTTTTAAGATTTTAATATTCCACTATGTGGAAAAGAAAGAAGAGTGACAGAAATAGGAAATGTGTCATGTCCTTCCATAAGTACTATTGAGGGTCCAAGAGAGGATTGCCAGAGGGAACTGCTGCTGTCACTGTTATCAATTCCTGGCTATTATATATAGAAATGAAAGCAGGAAAGAAAAAAAAATCATTTTTCTATGGCTCTATTTACCTCTATATCAAATCAAACAAATGACAGCTGGAAATTACTCTTTTTTCTTTTAATCTAAATATAAGATTTAGTCAAATGTGGGTAAGACTTGTATTTCATTTCATTTGTTGTTTGTTTTATGTTTGTTTTTGTATCTCCAGCACCTGGTGCTTAATAAGTGCTTGTTGGATTGGGATTTAATCAGAATCCCATGCTAAGCTGTATAGTCCTACAGACATTTGTATATGGACATAGGATGTACAAGTAGATGCTTTCATTCCCATTCTGAATCTTCTCAGCATTACACTAATAGAGGCAGCTATGTGATGCAGTGGATAGAATACGGGACATAGGAGTCAGAAGAACCTGATTTTGAATCTTGTTTCAGGTTCCCTAGCTGGGTAACCCTGGGAAGTTACCTGACCTCTCCGTGCCTCAATTTACTTGTCTGTAAAATGGGGATTACAACTACACCTACCTTGCAAGGTTGTGGTGAAGATCAAATGAGTTAACATGTAATAGATACATGCTAACTATCATAATTATTAAGCAAAACAGCACCTCTATGTGAGGCAGAGGTAGTCATGAATAATTAACATGACAAATAAACCACTCATAGATAATTGAGAGTTTACTGCAGTGAATCTCTGCATGAAGGAATTAGTCCTTGGCTTCTATCCGAGGATTTATAAGGGCAAATTTTATGAATATAAGAAAAAATACATCGTTACAACCATCCTAATTAGCACCCGAATCTCCTTCCAGCAAAGTAGAATATACAGACTTAATATATTCCCTCCCTATTTATTAGTATGTCTCAGTTTAAAAGTCTGCATGGTGAATGTGAAAGTCATTTTTTATGCTCCTAGTCTTTCAGAAAACTTCGAAGTGAGATGTTATATATTTAAAAATTAATAGCTTAGCACAATGTACCCCCATTATTTGCTGTTCCAGTTGAAGACCTACAGAGTGTATTAGCTATCTATGACATATGCACAAAGGAACCGCATTGCTTAGGATTCACAAAATGACTACCAGACAAAGGGAACATGTCTCAATTTACTTATACTATGTATGTAGGATTCATGCTTTCTAAGTGAAAATAAAAATATTCCAGATCTTATCACCTGCTTACTTACCAAGGTTACACTCATTGCTCATTACCTTTTTTCCATATTCCCTAGAACATGGTATGGCTCTCAGAGCCTCCCAGACTAGGTAAAGAAACCTTTTTCTTCCTTTTCTCCTCTCTCCTCTCCTGTCCTAATCCTCTCTTCTTCTCTGTCTCTGTCTGTCTCTGTGTCGGTCTCTGTGTCTCTGTGTCTGTCTGTGTCTGTGTCTGTGTCTGTCTCTCTGTCTCTGTCTCTCTCTGTCTCTGTTTCTCTCTTCTCTGTCTCTCTCTCTCTCTCCCCCTCTGTCTCTCTCTTTGTCTCTGTCTCTCTCTGTCTCTGTTTCTCTCTTCTCTGTCTCTCTGTCTCTCTCTCTCTCTCCTCTCTGTCTCTCTCTCTCCCCTCTGTCTCTCTCTTTGTCTCTGTCTCTCTCTGTCTCTGTCTGTCTGTCTCTGTCTGTCTGTCTCTCTCTTTCTCTGTGTGTGTCTGTCTGTCTGTCTGTTTGTCTCTCCCCTCTCTCTTTTTCTCCCCCTCTCTTTTGAAAACTTCTAACCCACTGAAAGAATCTGTTCTGGGCTACACACAAAAAGGAATCTTATTAATTTGGAAGTTTTGTTTTTCTTTTAAAGAAATAAAAAGAAGCTTGGTTTTAAAATTAAAAATTAAGAGAATAACATTTTACTCAATAATGTAACAAAAACCAAAGTAAGTACTTCAACTGTATATTACATCTAATTGAAGGTTGGAGGTATAGAAGGAGAGCAAAGTGGGAGAAGAGAGAGAAAAGGAAGATAATGAAGGAAAGGCAATATAAAAGAGAAAAGAAAAAAGAGAAGGTGCAAAAAAACATCAAGCAGAAGGAGAAAGTTACAGAGAAAAATACAGATAGACAAAGGAATAAAAGAGTTGGAGGGAGAGAAGTATAAAGGAAGACATATAAGAATTAAGGTATTCACTTTGGCTGTGATATCAGTATTTGTAGTTGATTATTATACATTACAAACTCAATCAGAATGTATTAATTGCCTATCATGTGCCAGGAATCATGTTAGGCTCTGTAGATATGAAGACAAAATTAATATAAGTCCCTTGCCCTCAGGAAGCTTACATTCTATTGGAGGAAGCAACATGTAGGAAAAATTCATACAGAATAAATGCTAGGTAATTAAGGGACAGGAGGCACTGGTGACTAGAACAAGAGTCATAAGGAAAGATCTCATATGGTGGTGCTTGAGTTGAACTTTGAAGGCACTTCTCTAAGAGGTGGAAATGAAGAAGCAGTGAATTCCAGGGATGTGTGAAAAATAAGGGGGCAGCTAAATGGCACAGGAATCGAGCACTGGCTCTGGAGTCAAGAAAACTCATCTTCTTGAGTTCAAATCTGGTATCAGACACTTATTAGCTGTATGGCCCTGGGCAAGTCACTTACTCCTATTTACCTCAGTTTCCTCATCTGTAAATGGCAAACCATTCCAGTGTTTTTGTCAAGAAAACTTCAGATGGGGTCACTAAGACTTGGACATGACTGAAAAGACTGAACAATGAAAAATCAGAGATGAGTAATGGGAGGTTGTATGAGAAGAATAGTCTGGAGGCCAGTTTGATTGGATCACAGTGTGTAAGAAATTATGTAAAATAAGCCTGGAAAGGTAGGTTTAAATCAAATTCTGTGCTAAATAGGAGAATTTGTATTGAATACTAGAAGTGATGGGTAGCCATTGGAGGATTTTGAGCCGGCATGATCAGATCTACCTTCAAGATATATCACTTTGGTAACTGTGGAGAATGGATTGGAGGGAGGAGAGAGTTGAGAGAAGGACACCAATTAGCAGGTTATTAGTTCAGCTGGTAGTTCAGTTGAGAAATGATAAGGCCCTGAAGATAGAGTACTGAAGGTGAGTAGTAAGAGATGCTATGGAAGTAGAATTGACAAGATTTGTCATGTGATATAGGGGTGAACAAGGATTTAGGGATGACTTTGAAGTTGAAGGGTAGGTTTTTTGTGGGGAAAGATAATATTATATTTTATAAAGTCATCTTTTGGATATACTAAGTTTGGGATGACTATTGGCTGTCCAATTGGAAATGTCTATGAGGCAACTGGTGATGTGGGGCTCAAGCTGAGAAGAGATTCCAGGGCTTGATAGATAAATCTAAGAATAATCTACTTTGAAATTAATATTATACCTATGGGAACTGATGAGGGAAATTGTAAAGAAAGAAGAGGACTGAAGTCAGAAAGTTAAGGTTATGCCAGAGTTGAGGATGGAACATGGTCGATGATTCAGAAAAAAGCAGAATGGTCAGGTAGGAAGAAAACCAAGAGATCCCTGTTATGAAAACTCATAGATAGAAAAGAATCTATCTAGGCTGAGTGGGGGGGGTCAATAATATCAAATTTTAAAGAGAAGCCAAGAAAGATGAGGACTGGGATGGGATAGAATCTGGAACTCAAAAGTTAAAAAAAAATGTAAAAAAATGTTTTAAATATAAAAGGGGAAAATATTAAATAAATAAGAAAATAAATAAGAAAGAGAAAAGACCATTTTGGATTATGCTAACAAGAGATCACTAGGGGGAACATTTTTTTAAAAGAAATAAAAATTTTAAAAATTGATTACTTTGGAGATAGTTTGATTTGAGTGAAGAGATCAGAAACTACAACACAAGGAATCCAGAAGTAAATGAGAGGAGAAGTGAGAATAACAATGTGAATAATTTTTCTAAGAGTTTGGCTGTGAAAACAGAGGGATATAAGGCAATGGCTTAAGGAGATTGTAAGGTCAAATAAGAGTATTTTGAAGTAAGGGTGGAGGAGAGCTGGGCAGGGTAATAGAAGGTGGTAAAGGAGCTGATAGATACCAAGAAAATAAAAATTAAAGGGGGGAGGGAGAGATGATTGTAGAAGCAATCTACCAGAGAAGATATAAGGAGAGGATGAAATCAAAGCAGGTATGCTTTATTGAAAATAGGGGTCACCTTTTTATCACAACCTGGAGTTAAGGAGCAGGGAATAGGGGATGTTAGCAAAGATTGGGATTTGGCAGGGATAAGAAAAAAGGAGGACGAATAATTTGAGTTTTTATTTGACTGATTAAATATAGGGTTGATACTGAGATGGAATGAAAGTGACTCTGAGCAAAGGTGATGACTTGGAAGAATATTGAGAAATAGAGGGATTGTGGGTCACATGAAGATAAACAATAGTAAGAATGTGCTTTAAGGAGAGAGAGGGTGATGGGAAGTCATGGTCAAAGGCATTATGTGAAGTGGCAGCAGTACATAGAAAGGAAAAAAAACAAGGCAAAAAACACAATCCTTATCCCCAAGGATTATACGTATGTATGCATGTTACATATACATGTATATGTATGTATTCTAATGGAGGAGACGGCGCATAAGTAATAGAAGTAATTCAGAGTTGTTAGAAGGTAATGTAAATGGAAAGGTATTAGCAGTGAAGGTTCTGGGAAAGGATTTATGCAGAAGGTAAACTTAATGTAATAGGACTTTTCCCTGTGTGTGTGTGTGTGTGTGTGTGTGTGTGTGTGTGTGTGTGTGGTGGATCTGGGTTGGAAAAACCCTGAATCTCAACCCCTCCTGGCCTCTGAGAGCATCCCCACCCTCTTACTTGATTCCCAGGGGAAACTCCCACAATAATCTTCACCTACAATTCATTTGGAGATCTTGGCCTGGGGCATAATTACCAATCATTATTGACCTGGAAATTAGTCCCTGGATTCACCTGGAGATCACTCCCTGGCCCTAACCATGGGAACCTAAATATAATCAAGATTATATCCTTTGCTAAATTCCTAACCAGGAACTAGCCCACCCAGAGGGCTGCTCAGTGAAAAGAAACCCATTTCTGCCAAAATCCTCTCTTAGAGATTGGGACTGAGGATTCTTTCTCAAAACCTGGGGACCCCCATCGTTGTTAAGGTATCCTCACCCCTGTTAAGGTATCCTCACCTCCTCACCCCTCAACAAACTGAATTTTGAAGGAAGTCAGGGAACTAGATGTAAGAGCTGGGGAGGAAGAGCAGAGCAGTATAGACATGGAACATAGTCAATCAAAGGCATAGAGATGGGAATTGAATTTCATGTTTGAGGACTAGTTTTTGTAAGCTAGATTTGCTGGATTGCTGTAGAGTGTGTGGAGGAAAGTAAGGTGTAAAAAGATAGATAGGAGGGGACCTAGAGAGATAGGAAGGGACCAAGTTAACAAAAGCTTTAAATGACAACTAGATGATTTCGTATTTAATCCTGAAGGTAATAGGGAGTCATTGAAACTCACTGAACAGGGGAGTGAAATGTCCACACTATAGTAAAAAAAACTTTGGCCAGTCAATGGAGGATGAATTAAATTGGAAAGAGATTTGAAGTGGGCTATTGCAGTAGTTCAAATAATGGATGGATGGAGAGAAAGGGATATATACAAGATTAGGCAACAAATTGAATACACATCGGGGAAGAGAAGTAAAGAATTAAGGATGACACTGAGTCCCACTAAGTTGTGGGAATGGAGTACTGGGAGAATGGAGGCACTCTCACCAGTAATAAGGGAGTTCAGAAGGGAGCAGGGTTTAGAGGGAAAGGTAATGAATTGTTTCAGACTTGTTGAGTTTAAGATGCTCCCAGGACACCAAGTTTGAGATATCTAAATGGCAGTTGGATATTTGAGACTCTTACTGTGAAGGGAGACAGGGCTGGATCTGGAGATCTGGGCATCAGATAGTATAGAGATAATAATTGAGCAATGGAAGCTAATGAGATGGCCCAATAAGAAAGTGAAAAGAGGAAGGGAAGGTAGAAGCTTGGGGGCAAATTCATGGCAATAAGTGAATATGACATGGAGGAAGGAACAGTAAAAAATTTCTGCAATAGCTAATGATACAACTTGACTGTTTTTAGGGTGCATTTATACTTGTAGATACTTAGAATTTTCTTGTAAAAAATTACAGCTGGTAGCAGAGTTAACTGAAAACTTTCAAAAAGCCATTTGGTTAGTGGGTGAAATGAAGGACTATCTTCCCCCTTCTTCTCCACCCTTCCCCACCAAAAACTAAAACTTTATAAAGATTTGAAAGAGTGTTCATGAAATTCAGAATACTGGAAAGAAAATAAATAAATAAATAATTTTAAAAGAAGTTTGTTCGTGGCAGGGGTGGTAATTCAGAAAGTTGGTTTAAAAAAATAAAGATCTCTTATTCCCTCTCATGGTAATAATTCTTCCCTTTGTTCATTCCAAATTCACTGTTCCTTCTTAAGAGCAGTGACTCACCAAGTATTCATGGAGATCAGTAGGCAGCAGTAGGTGTTTCATTATGCAGGTACACTTTCTATTGATTGGAGTCTGCCCACATTAAAGAGAACAGGCTCAGGCTCAGAATGGGCTCTAATATATAAATGAATTTAGCCTGGGACAAATGCCTGCATCTATTAACTCTCCAGTAGGCAGAGAAAAGCCCTGAATTCTTTCACTGCAATAGGAGGACTAGCTGAAATTAGTCTGAGTAACAGCTATGTAGTATGATACAATGGAAAAAATTGCTGGACCTGGCCATTAGAAAACCAGGATTTGAGTCTTGGCTCTGTCATTTAGAAGCTAAATAAGCTGGGGAAAGTTATTTAACTTCTTTGAGCCTCAGTTTCCTGATCTGTAATTTTGCAAGGCATTTTATAAATGTGAGGTAGTTACTATTATTATTTTCATTTTACAGGTGAGAAAACTGAGAAAACTCAAGTGACTTGTCAAGTGGAACATAACTAATAAGTATGTGAGGCAGACTTTGAACACGGGTCTTGATTTTAAGTCCAATACTCTATCCACTATATCTACTTACCTTATATATTTGTTATGAACAAAGATCTAGGTATACTATTATTACTAATTTCAGCATGCAGCTATGTTTTATAGCAGATAGAAAGAGCTCTGGACTTAGCTTTAGAAAAATCTGGGTATTTATTAACTTTGTGATCCCCAAGTAAACCATTTAGCTTTCTTATTTGTGAAACAGATGATAATAGCTATAGCATTTAATCTTATAAAGTGGTGAGGATCAAACAAGATAAAGCATAAGATGCTTTATAATGTCAATTCTTATTATTGCTAGATTGATGAGCTTTTCCCATGAACTTTGTCTTTCTCAGAGAGGGTGCCTTTCTGAATTTTCTTGGTAGGGTAGAATATCAAATGGATCCCAAAGGGGACTTTTCTAATATACATAATAACTTGTGATAATGAGGAGAATTCATTAAAAATATTCTGGATAACACTCCATATCACCATATGTTACTTCCCTTGCTCTTCTCCTCCCCTCCCTAGTTTCCCTTGATACTTTCCTCCACATTAGAATCTAAGTTCCTTGAGGAAAGGAACTGTTTTTCTTACTTTTATTTGTATATGCAGTTTTTAGCACAGTGCCTAATAAATAAAAAGCCCTTCTCTCTCTCTCTCTCTCTCTCTCTCTCTCTCTCTCTCTCTCTCTCTCTCTCTCTCTCAATCCATCTATCCATTCGTCTATCTGTCTATCTATTTCTCCAGTTCACTAGCTCAAAAGGAATTTTATCAGTCTAGAGACTCGAGATTGTCAGTATTGATTTCTAATATTCCAACAAAAAGTCTTAGCTCTTAGAGTCTTTAACTTCAGCAATGTGATAATAGTGGTCAGAATTGCCCCCATACCCTCATGGAAGCCCCACAGCCTCTGTTCTATGGCAGCAGCTATATACTTCCTTACATGGCAATTAAGGCAATTGAGAGAAGAGTTAGATATTTGTGTTCAGATTTCATCCCCTTCCCTCTATCTTGCTTATTTTTGCTGATTCA
This sequence comes from Sarcophilus harrisii, assembly GCF_902635505.1. Classification (NCBI taxonomy): domain Eukaryota; kingdom Metazoa; phylum Chordata; class Mammalia; order Dasyuromorphia; family Dasyuridae; genus Sarcophilus; species Sarcophilus harrisii. Next base: position 85,741,987 of record NC_045428.1, on the reverse strand, counting down.
GAATATATACATCCTAAAATTCCAAATGAGGGTGGGGAAGGTCAATCATGAGATCCACTCTTATTATTGTCTCTCTTTTCCAGAAATCTCAGAGGGAAAATGATAACAGGTCATTTGATAAGATTGACAAAGACAGATTGACAGACAGATAGATGGAACATGTATTAAGTGCCTACTATGTGCCAGACATTGTGCTAACTGCTGGAAATGCAAATATAAACAAAAATGTCAGTCTCTATCCTTAAGGAGCTTCTGTTCTATTAGAGGAATACAACACAACACATTAAACAAAAAGAGGTGGAAGGGAGGAAAATGAAGGGATGGTTAAGAGGATTACATAGGTCGGAGCAAGTCTTCTGTCAAGGAGACAGGCAATTTTGGAGAGTAAGGAGTGGCTCTGGGAATCGAATGAGCATGGATAGTTGGGCAGTCAAGGAGGAGACCATCTGCAAGGATGGAAGTAAGAACACTGCTGGAATTAAGAGAGTAGTTAAGAGAGTGGCCCTGCATAGAGCTCTGGGTTTGGAATCAGGAAGACTTATCTCCTTCATGAGTTCAAATCAAACTTCAGGTACTTTCCAATGACCCTGGGTAAGTCACATAACTTTGTTTCCTTCCTCAAGAGGCAAATTACTCTAGGATCTTTGCCCAGAAAATCCTAAATGGGATCACAAAGACTTGCACATGACTGAAAAGATCCATGCAGGTATGGGTTTTTAGATTTCTTGGTGACAATTCCAATTGGGGCATTTTAAAAAAATTCAACAAAAAACATCAGTCCACTCTGGATAAATAACAAATCCCATGAGATTGTTCTTTTGCAGTTCTGCAGTACTCATTTAGCCCTCTGTTTATAATTCTGCTAGAGACTTATTTAGCTGGTTGGCTGTATGATGTGTATTCTTGCTTAATGTTTGTTCATTGGATTGCTTGCCATTTTTGTCTTCATGCGTCAGTGCTGTTCTGTCACATAACTCATTTTGTACAAGAACTCATCTGTCGCCAAGTTTGGGGTACTTCAGAAATAAATTTTTTATGTTTGTAGTGATTTCAGTTGCTTGTAGCTGATGTTCTTGTTAGGTTTTTAAAAATACATAAAGTATTATTCCACAATATAAAATCTTATGCTTAACTATTTTTATTTGACAGTTAAGTAATATAGTAGATAGAATGCTGGGTAGAATACTCAAACTCTGATGGCTTCTTATTTCCTCCAGAATCAAATACAAAATCCTCTCTCTGACATATAAATCTTTCAACTAGCCCGCTCTTACCTTTCTAATGTTCTTACACTTACTCCCCTCCATGCATCCTACAGGCTAGTGACATTGGTCTCATTCTTCTTTTTAAATAACATTTTCCCCAATTACATGTAAAAATTTCTGATATTCATTTTTTAAAAAGTCTTGAATTTTAAATTCTACTTTTCCTTCCTTCACCTTCCCCCTCCCATAGACTGTAAAGAATCTGATATAGATTATATATGTGCAATTATGTAAAATATATTTTCATATTAGTCATTTTGTGGAAGAAAAGTCAAACAGAGAGAGAAAAACAGAAAGACACCAGACAAAGCAAGAATAATATGATTCCCTCTGTATTCAGACATCATCAATTCTTTCTGTGGAGGTGGATAATATTTTTCATCATGAATCCTTGTATTGGATTGTAATGGATCATTGTATTGCTGAGAATAGTGAAATCATTCACAGTTGCTCATTGTATAATATTGCTATTTTGGCATATAATATTCTCTTGGTACTACTCACTTCACTCTGCATCTGGGAAGATTATAAGTCTTCCCGGGTTTTTCTGAAATCATCCTGCTCATCATTTCTTACAGCACAATAATGTTCCAAAACCATCATATACTACAACTTGTTCAGCCATTTCCCTAGCTGTCAGGAATCCCCTCAATTTTCAAATTTTTGCTACCACAAAAAAAGCTATTGTAAATATTTTTGTATACAGTTTCTTTTCCCTTTTAAAAAATCTCTGAGAGATGCAGACCTAGTAGTGTATTGTTGGATCAAAGGTTGGACTGACTTACAGTTCCTTGCACAAGAAATTCCATCTCACTGGCATTTTCACTGGTCATTATTCATGCCTGGAATGCTCTCCTTCCTCACTTCTTCCCGGCTTCCCTAGCTTCTTTTAACTTCAACTAAAGTTCTACCTTTTTTTAGTAAGAAGACTTTCCCAGTCCTCCTTGATTTTAGATCCCACAGCTCCATCTCTCCTTATCTCTCAAGTTTCTCTTCTAAGTGTAAAAATTCTTAGAAAAGTTTCCAGTTCAGCTGGTCAGTATCTGCCATATGAATGTCCTTCTTAAAATACAATATTTAGAAAATCTCTGAGATTTTCTCTAACTTATGTCATTCAGACATAGTTGTTTGCATGTTGTTTCCCCATTATACTGTGAGCTCCCTGAGAACAGGAATAAGGATGGCTTTTTTGTTGGTTTGTTTGTTTGTATTTTGGCCTTCCCTTGTACCCTCAGGGTTTAGGACAATGCTTAGCATGTGGTAGATGCTTAATGATGCTTATTGAGATATCTTTTATTAAATGATCAGGTTAGTAGAGAATGAGAACAAACATGACATTCCAGCTCCTTTGCAAGGAGCAGAAGTAGAACAGAGATATAGCAGAGAAAGGAGATAATTGACAAGGGAGCATCGACTCTAGTCATATCAGAGTAAATGACTGAGGGAAATTCTAAGAAAAAGGTTTCTTTCCCCAACTTTCCCCCTCCATTATTGTCTATTAACAAATAATCTGCTATTTTACTATCTAAATGTTTCAAGTAAATTGAATTTTTCCTCAACTACAGAGAAATCAGGAGTTTAAAATATAGATACAAAGATAATATAGATACAATATAGATATAAAGTTAAGCAAAGAGCCTACCTCAATCTAAATATTAGGAATTTTTCTAGTTTAAGGTTCAGAACAATTGTGATTGAACTCATAATTTTTTTTGTTGAAAATAAGGTGAAGAGGAAAGGACCATATGAATCTTAGGAGCTATTATATTGCCTCTAAGTTTTAACTGACCTAATTATTATATCAAATAAAATAATAGACAGGGGTGGGTAATGAGAGGTGAGTGGAAGGGTGTCAAACCTTTCCTAGCTGATCTTGGACTAGTCATTCATGGTTACATCAGCAGCTTGTTCCTTAAGGAGCTACCATCCTCCTTTTTAGAACAAACTCCTAGAAAAAGTCCCCTTCATCACATTTCAACTCCTTTCTGTCTAGTTATTTCTCAATCCCTTGAAATTTGTCTGCCAATTTTACCAATAACTGAAACTGTCCTTTCTAAAGTTGCTGTGGACCTCTTAATTGCTGAACCTGATACCCTCTTTGATTAATATTCATTCTTCTTCAGGACCCTCTCTGCCCCTCTGATATTCCTCAAAATTACTTATTATATAACAATCCCTCCCCTCAAGGGAAGCACATCCTATTGAAAGGAAACAGTACATGCCTATGGGTAAATACAAAATATATTTGAAATAAAATCAAAGCAGTTATGGCAGGAAGAAGGGAGTGCTAATCATAAAGGGAATGAAGAAAGCCGTCTTGTAAGAATTTGTACTTGAGCTGAGCTCTTAAGAGAGAGGGATTTAAGAAACAGTAGAGCCCAGGAGACCATTCCAGGAACAAGGATAGCCTCTACAAAGGCATGGACACTAGAGATGAAATTTTGTATACAGTCTAAATATATAAATTGGTGAAAATGCCAATTTGCCTAGAATATCAAGAACATGAGGGGGAGAGATATTGCTCTAGAAAGATAGATTTTAGCCAAACCTGGTGAAGGATTTTAAATGTTGGACAGAGAAATGTTAAACACTCTTAGGTTCAAGAATATGTTACTGAAGGTTTTTTTGCAGGGAACATCAAATTATCATGTACAGGACATATGTTTACATGCTCTATTCCCTAATAGAATTTAAGTTTCTTGAAGGTAGAAACTGTTTTATTTTGTTTTGGTTTTGGTGTTTGCATTTAGTAGGATCAGTAATATTTTTCATTGAATTGTTTTATGTTGTTTTATAGGGGTCAGCTTTTCCTCCTTCCCTATTTTGGGCTCCTGGACGCACATCTCCATCTCTCCTTGCCTCTCAAGTAAGGGTGCTTTAAGTGTCTCTTTTTCTAAGTATAAAAATTCTTAGAAAAGTTTCCAATTCAGCTTGTCAGTATCTGTCATATGAATGTCCTTCTAAAAATACAATATTTAGAATTGAACATGGTACTTCAGATCTGGCCTGGCCAGAGAGGATGACAGGAATATTATCTGCCTGATGCTAGACACTGCCTTTTTTATGTATTCTAAAATCATATCATCTTTTTTAGCTTCCAAAAGCAGGGTTCACTAAAACCCCAGGCCTTTTTGAGTTGATTTTTTTTTCTCTTATCATATCTTCCCCTCTCTTTTTGGTGTCTGTTCTTTGAAAATTCGTTTTTTGAAATCAAAATAAGATTTTATATTGTTTCATCTTATTAAATTCGGCCCAATGTTCTTGTGATTGCATTGCTATAATGTCATGAACATTGTACCTTCCCACCTTGAAACATCTGCAAATTTGATGATTGCCATTTATTCTTTTTTTCCAAGTCTCTCATTTAAGAAAGAAAAAAAAAGAGCATTGTATATCCATAATAACACCACAATGTAGATCCAAATTACACCATCAATGACTATTGTTTGAGTGCAACTATTCTCCTAGGTTCTGAAATCACTAGAATAGACTATTCTCTAACTCACCGTCTTTCCATCTTTTCACAAGAACAGCATGAAAAAATTTGCAAGTGCTTTGATGAAATCTAGGTAAAACATACTAATAATGTTCCCTTGATCTACCAAGTCAATAATATGGTAAAAAAAATAAATAAATAAAAGGAAAAAGAAAAAGAAAACAAAGTTCTTCTGGTACGACCTCTTATTGATGAAGTCATACTAATGCTTTGTGATCGCTCTTGAATGGCACTCCCAAGGCCTGAGTTTGCCTGGAGTATTGGGTCCCAAATTGAATTGTTGACACTCCCTAGGGAGCCCTGGCACATTACACACCCCAAAGAATTCAGATCCATTGTTACTGTTGGCCTGTGATCACACGCAGTCTGAGTGAGAAAATACTAAGATAGGGCTGCATTCAAGAACTCACAAAACAAGGATGTTTCCTTGTCCCTTATAATCTCCTTTAAAAGGAACTGACCAGCCCTGGATGGGAAAGCAGGAACTGGGTTTCACACCAGAGGGTAGAAACGTTCTTATGTCACCTTGTTTCCCAGGTTTCTTGAGCTCAGCAAAGCTCTGCTTCCCATGGCTGCTTCTCCTGCCTAAGGCTTCCCTGGGGCGCTTGTGTGTGTCAGCCCCTGGATCATTTCTCCAATGCAGCTGCTCCCAGGGAGCTGTTTATCTGCAAGCCATCCTTCTCTTGGGGGACTTGCCAGAGATGCCGAAGCCTCCTAAGGTGCGGCATTCTGTGAGGAGGGTGATATCATTGCTTATCTTTGTCAAAGCAGAGGCCTGAGGGCTGAAGAAGGCAGTGAAAGCCTTGTGGATTTCAAGATGTTATCAAGATGGATAGCAAGAATTATAGGCAAGAGAAAGTACCATCCCACTTAGTGACAAACTAACTGGTCACAGAAATGCTTTCCCTCAAAAAACCAAAATAAAAACAACTATAGGTCTGAGTAATCACATTTTTTCCTTAGTATTTCCTCCTTTTTCTTTTCCTTTTTCTATTTTTCTTCTGCCTCTTCCTCTTACAGCAGCAATAACAGGACTATGACAAGTGATGTCCAAGATTTAGTATTTCCATTGCTGCTTCTTCAGGATCCTCTGCTTTTCAGCTAACAGCTATGTCTATATGTGTGAGGAGGAAAAAAAAAAAAAGTCTACTTTACCCTCAGAAAATTCCCTAATATGTCTGGGAGTGGTTAATGCAGGAAGCCCACCAGATACTGCTTCCTCAGTTCAGTAATAAAGTCGCTGTCCCCACAACAAACAAGAGCCCTCTTGCCAAAGTACTGATAAACAGGGAGCCTGAATAATTGCTGATATGGATAATTTCAAATAGCAATTAGTCCCAAGCAAAGCTAAATTGCTGAATCTCAAGGCTGAGTAGGGATCTCTTGAATAAGGAATACCTGAGGAAATACCCCCTCTGCAGAATCTCAGTTAAGTGTCTGTCCAGCCTTGCTTGTTTATAATTTTTAGTCAGGAGGAGGAAGGGGCTAGATGGTGCAATGGATAGAATCTGGGGCCTGGAGTCAGAAAGCCTAGTCTTCCCAAGTTCAAATCTGGCTTCAGGCATTTAGTAGCTGTGTGAAAACTTGGCAAATTATTTGCTTGACTATTCCTCATCTGTAAATTGAGCTGGAGAAGGAAATGGGAAACCACTCCAATATTTTTGTCATGAAAACCCCAAAATGGGGCTATAAAGAGTCATAAGTTACCCACTTTTCCTCTTCTTTATCTGTATCCCTGCTTTCTTCTCTTTATTAGTTTGGGTCCTGGCTAGAGTGAAACTGTACAATTAGAGTAATGGTTCTGGAATTTCAGCTTCAACTGTATGACTTTGATCAATTCACATAACCTTTTTTGGCCTCAGTTTCCCTTGTTGGTAAAATAAGTGGGTTGGACTAAGTGACCTCAAAATCTCCTTCTAGCTCTTACATTCTGTCCACTAATTATCATAGGTTCTTGTCATCTGAAGAACTTATTTTTTTTTTCAATCACATGTTTAACTGATGGTTTTCTGTACTGTAGGTGTTCCAAGTTTCATGTTTATTACTAATTTCAGGCTGTTCTTATCTACCTTGAATTTATCAATACTATAGTCTTGTTAAAAATAGTGTCTTCCAAGACTACAGATTACAACAGTAGTATGATATTGATATTAGAAGACTGAACTTTCTGTGAATTTATGGCTGTTAAAGGGACTTTCCAATTTCCTTAAGACTATCATACTTACTTTTCTTTCCATATTAAAAACAGGATGCACCCATTTCTCTGTGTAAGATTATATATCACATGTATATATGCATACATGCAAATACATATAAGTACATATATACACACATATTTGCATACATATTATGCAAATGGAAAATATTGCTGCATATCATAGTCTGAACATTTTCCATCCCCTTGGTTTTTTCCTTGTGTGGATGATTGTCAAATTATCATCCAGGAATCTTTTCAAAGTTATACTGCTGGATCTGATCAACACAATGCCATGAGCTTACAGCGGAATCTTGAAGATCTTAGTATTCCTTGAGAATCCTTCTTCAAGTTGGGCTTTTCTCACATCAGTGGCAAACATCTTTGGTGAAAATGTGGGATCTTGTTTCATCACTCATATATATATATAATAAAAAGAAAGCATTTTTGACCAAGGCTATTTTTGTTGTTATATCTTTCAAGGAAAATTAAATAATTTTGATTTCTGAATGAGAAACAGCTTGTTTGAAAAGAGCCTACAAGCTTAAAAATTATAAGTTAAGTAATAAATTATAACAAAAAGTAATGATGTAACTTCTTATTAGTAATAATAATTGTTAGAAACTAAGAGTTGTACCTATGTGTTTTGTAAAGTAATTCACTGAATTATTTGGGCCAGAGATATTTAAAGGAAATTTTATTTGCTTGGCAAAATATCATGAAAATGGCCAGAAAGCAAGAATGGTAGAAGATTTGTGTTAGAGGTATAAATGATGAGTGTTCATCTATTAGAAGACCAGAGTTTCAGGGTGAGGATTAGAATTCTGGATCAGTATAGGCTGAAGTAGAGGAATATGGCAATTTGAAAATGGTGAACAAGTAAAGCGTCTCATTGTTTCAAGAAAGAAACAAGATGTCAAACTCTGCAAAGGTGCATTTTCTTCTGCTTGTCTGCCCTCGGAATGGTTATATATATCTATATCTATATATATATATCTCTATATATAGAGATATATATATATAGATATATAGATATAGATATCTATCTATATCTATATAGATAGATAGATATAGATATATGTTATGCTTATGGACAAGATTGTCTATACAACTGCATGGCATGTCATGATCTAGATATCCTTCATCCACTTATCCACTTGATTTTTCTGGTGTGGATGGTTGTCAGATTCTTTTAGGTAATTATGGCTATTATCCAGGAGTCTTTGCAATATTTTGAGATTTACTCTGATAAGAACAATGTCATCTGGCACACTACAATAGATACTGGATGAGTAATGTTGCCAAAATGCAGACAGTGTAGTGTCATAGAATATATTTCAAATATATTTCAAAGAGTTGGGTTTGAAGCCCTGCTCTTCCATGTATTAGTTGTTTGACTTCGAAAAGTCATTGAACATGTCAGAGTCTCAAATTTCCCCTTTGTAAAAAGGAAATAATAATTCTTATACTACCTACTTGAAAGTACAACTTTGGTGGTACAATTTGATAATACAACTTGGTAGTACAATTTTATAATATGTTTTATTATTGTTATTATTATTATTAGTAGTAATATAATGGTAATGTTGAAGATGGTGGTAGTGATAGTATGTTAGAGTCCTTTAGAATGGTTGTGTATCTCTTTTTTATTTTTTATTTTTTATTAGAGCTTTTTATTTACAAAATATATGCATGGGTAATTTTTCAGCATTGACAGTTGCAAATCCTTTTGTTCCAACTTTTTCCCTCCTTCTCCCCACCCCTTCCCCGAGATGGCAGGTTGACCAATACATGTTAAATATGTTAAAGTATAAGTTAAATACAATATATGTATACATGTCCAAACAGTTATTTTGTTGGTGTATCACTTTCCATGCTGATGGAAATGAGATAATTATACCAAATGCTTATAAACTCATAGCTTACTATGAATGTAAGATATAATTATGCATCTTCATTAAATGGGGTGGATGCTAATTCTAGACTTAATTATGATGATATTTTCATTATATATTTATATTAGGATTGCAAAGATAAGGTCTGTTAGGTGAATTTATTCCATTTCCCTATGTCTAGTTTGTTTCTACAATGTCTAAAGGTTCTCAAAAAGTGTGCCCTGGCAGAATGTGGCTCCAGTTTCGGCTACGTATGTATTATTAAACTGAATGGGGCATATATAATGAATGTCTCCCAACTCTCCTGACTCTCTTCCTCTATGATATGTCAGGATTTTTCACTCAAAGAATAATACAGTCATATTAGATAAAGACACCAAATTGCCACCAGGTGACTGGAACCTCTGCTGATAACTGAAAAAAAAAAAAAAAAAAAAAAGATGTAAAAGAGACCTCCCACCCCTCATGAGGCAGTTGGGGTTAAGTGACTTGCCTAGGGTCACATAGCTAGGAAGTGATAAGTGTCTGAGGCCATATTTGAACTCAGGTCCTCCTGACTTCAGGGCTGGTACTTTATCCACTACACCAACCTAGCTGCTCCAAAAGGCAATTCTTTTGTGCTAATTTTTCAAAAAATGTTATTATTAAAGCATTTGTATATATATTGAACAGATTAGAGTCAGATATAATTTTTAAAAAAAACCTACTAGGTATAATTCCTAATTGTCCTTCCTACTTCAAGACTTATCTTCAGGACATACCCCACATAATTACATAAATTTTTATCTACTCCCCTCCTCATTAAACTCCAGTAGTTCCCTCTTATCTTTTGTATCAAATACAAACTTTTCTGGCATTTAAAGACTTTCACGTTCTGACCCCAATCTACTCTTCTGGCCTTATTTTATACTTTTGTCTGTCAGGCCTTGTAAAGTGTAGCCAAATTGCTAGTCCTGTGGTTCCTTATTCAACAGTTAATCTCCTATTTCCCTCCTTCCACACTCATTAGACTCCCTAATCCCTTTGCATACAGTAGGTGCTTAGTATATACCTATGGAAAGATTGAATGAAAGAAAAAGTGAATGATTGAATATGATCTCACCCCTAGGGCTTATTCACAGCTCTGGCTCCTTTTAAGGTCTTCTACTTATTCTTGGCAGCCTTTAGATGTGCTAATTGTGCTCATTTACATAACACCTCCTTCTCAGTCACTAGGAACACTCACTTTTCTAATAAAAGTCTCTTCTGGTGGAGAGAAACTGCTTTGAATTTTCTTGAGCAAAGGCTCTTCTTTCTGTTGAGTCCAGAACTCCTGGTCCAGCTTATTAATAGCTGTCTTCTTGCCTAAATCTGTCATATAGAGGACAACCAGTCTCTCCTCTCTCTGACTAACATTTTCATGAATATTCTAAGACTTTTCCTTTCCTGAATATGCTAAATCTTTTTAAATAAAGCTAATTTTTAAAAAGCAAAGTATGCTTGTTTTTTAAAGAGCCATTTACTCCAGTGATGCAGCCATTTCTGAAGACCTTTGAGGAATTTCTCAGAAGCAGTTTAAGAGCTGCACCAGATTATTAGTCTTATATATCCTATATTACAATACTATAATTATGCAGGGAATTACTTTACAAACCACAAAGGTACAACACTTAGTTTCTAACAATTATTATTAGTAATAAGAAGTTACATCATTGATCTTATTACAATTTAATACTTAATTTATAATTTTTAAGCTTGGTAGTCTTAAGTTGGTCCTGACCCAAATTAATATTATTCTGCTTTATTAATCCATCTAGACTCAGCTAGTGTTAGAAATATCCAGGCTCTGCAGGCAACTGGAACTTGTCCAAAAGTGAAAACCAAAAATGATTTGAACAATAGTAATATTCCTATCTATGTGACCTTGGACTAGTTAATCATTTCCCTTAGTCATTCTCCTCATGTGTTGGAAAAGATGGATTAGATGACTTTAAAAAAATATATATTGTTATCTCTTATCATCCTATGAAATCTGGAATAAACATATTGCCTGCCAAAGTGACTATTTTCTTTTTTAATGTGAACTTTGCAAACATCAACAAACATGAGCATTTCGATAAACAATGAAGGGAAAAGAGAATTCTTTATAAAATTCTGAACTTCTGTTATGGGTAATTTTTTTTTTAAAAAAAGGTTATATTCAACTTAACACAATAGTGTAAAAATGCCTTAGGTGGCTGCAGAATGACTACCTTCTAGGGGACAAAACTTGTTTGTATTCATAAATTCGAGCATGTCTGTTAAAGAAATTTTGCTTCATCAATTTGTAGTTTTCCATGTGCAAATTAGAATGTACATTTCTTTTCAGGAAAGCAATATGGAGTAGTTTTCAAGGCTATAGTTGCTTTCCTACATGAATTCTACATGGCTATATTTTACATTAGTGCTCACAGAGGGATCCTGTGAACTATTATCCACAACACTCCTCTGCAACTGAAAAGTGTGAAATATTTTTATTTATCCAATTTTTTAAACTGAAAATAGAGAAGGGAGGATGGATAAGAATAGGAGCCTCTCTGTTTCCCTCTTCCCTCCTTTTCCCTCCAGACACACCATGAGGGACCAGGGTGGACAAACTGGACAGAAGCCTTTGAGTTGCCTTCAGGGTATTGGCTGAGGGCTGTGAAAGGAGGAGAGAAGCCAGATGAGATTCTGTTAATTAATTAGTCTGGACCAAAGAAGGTGTTAGAGCCAGGAGCCTCAGTTAGCAGAGAAAAGGCCTAAGATCCAAGTCAAGTTTCAGCAGCCAAAACTGGGGTCAAAGCCAAAAGTCACAGAGTTAGCAGAGCCTGGAGCCAGCTTTAACAAGATAGAAGCAAAGTTGTAGTGGGATCCAAGGAGAAGTCATTACAGATGGGAACAACCCAAAGGATTGTGAGCCTTTCTGGAACAGCTAGGGCCAATGCTAGGCCCCTTGGCCTCGGTCAATCTTTGAGGCAGGTGTGAGTTGATTTAAGGTTGGCCTGGGTCTTGTACTCTTAGGAGGAATCTTGATACCAACCCAAATGACAGTCTGGATTTTCAATGCCCTTCCAACTGCTAGCAGGACCACATTGTAAGGCTCTGGGAACAGCCATTAGTGGCTGGGATCTCTACTACCTGAGGAATCAATAGGATAACCTTGACTAAAAAAAAACAAACACAACTGCTGAATTTTCTGTCTTTTCAGGTTACCTATGTAAGTGCCAGTAGGTTGGCAATTGTATTTAAGGTTAATATAATAGAAAAACTAGAATATACTTGAAATCCAGCTCTAGCTGGAATGAAGGATGGTGATGATTTCAAAACACATGTTGTAGACCTGAGTCCTTCAATGACTCTGTGTTCTCACTATTGTGGGTTTTGCAATGGTAAAGAACTCACTGCTTTTCCTAGGGTCTGTCCTTCTCATCTTTCTGTTATATCAAAGGGTTTCAGGGTTGATTCCATCTTGCAGAATGATGAATGAGGCATTGGCCAAGTCACAAAGGGATTAGCTTTTTATATCTTAGGGAAGTGAGAAGTCCTCTCAACAGCTTGAGCTGTAGCCCCTAAACCATTCAAATCTCATGGATAGTTTCCTTTTATGGAGAAAATTTTTCTGGAAAAATGCTCAGATGGCAGATAGTGCTTCTATCACATCTCATACCTTGATGGTATAATCCTAAAGATAATCTTGAGCAAAGATTCTTAAACTGTGCGTTTAAGACCCCATATGGGGTCATGTAACTGAATGTGAGGGTTATTAAATTATAATTTATTGTCAATAAATGTTTGATTTATATACCTATTTTACATACCTATATTCCCAAGGTCACATAAAAATTTCTTAGGTGGAAAGCGGTAACTAGTGGAAAAAAGTTTAAGAAGCTCTGATTTAGTGGACTTACCACTTAAATGGTTTTGGGACTTTTAATGAAAAATCCTAATCTAGGAAATATGAGAATTTTAGAGTAGCATCTCTGAAGGAATATCTTACTGAAGATAAAAGAAAAACAAAAACAGAAAGATTAAAAAAAAAAAAAAAAGATAATAGCCCCCCAGAGGAATGACTAAATACAGAAGAAAAGAATATTCAGAAATTCCAGGCTTTGCTTTTCTCCTTCACAAAGACCCACTTCTGGATCTTAATAATCTGTTTCATCTGATGGTTCTTTGCTAGATCTTTGCAGTGACTATAGGTTTTCTGATGTAAAGTGGTGACAATGAGTAGGAACAGTTCCAGGATCAAGAAGACCACAATATAGGTGATGATGCTTTTGGCAATCACAGATCCTCATCATAAATTGGGATTATTTATAATATGGTAGCTTAGAGGCCATTACCTTTTTGAATAAAGCCTGACCCGGTGCCAAGGGTCAATTTTGAAAATCTCCCTGTAGAAGATAATTGTATAAATATGTATCCATATATTGGACTGAATATGTATTTTAACATATTTAACATATATTGGATTACTCTCCATCTGGGGAGGGGAGGGGGAGAAGAAGGGGAAAATTTAGAACACAAGGTTTTGCAAGGGTCAGTGTTCAAAAATTATCTATGCATATGTTTTGAAAATAAAAAGCTTTAATTATTAAAAAAAAAAAAGAAAAGAAAAGAAAAGAAAATCTTCCTGTACCATCACCTACCTGCTCAATATTCCCTGGCCCAACAGCCAGAGCTCCCCCTCCATGGAAACCTTATCAGGGGAATGGGAATTAGGCATAAAATACCAATTTTTGCCCCTTAGAGGCTTCTGTTGAATATTGCCCATATATTTCTTGCGAGTTAGTTATAGAGTTTCATCTTGTTCCCATTGCCAGAAAGCAAACCATTTCTCTGTATTCCCTTAAACTCTACCAGGGAAGAAGTTGGGAATGTTGTTTAATGATAATTATGTACTAAACTGGTACCAATGTAGGTATTCCCTATCAGTTCTAGATTACTGTAAACAAAAGGCTATATCAAGCTTATCTTTCCCACTGTCCATTGTACTGTCTATTCTTATGGACACGTTGCTGCCTAATCTAGTGCCAGTGGGGCTGTATTGTACTCTTTCCCCATTGTTTCTGCAGTCTGTGCCCATCCCTGCTGAGGGCTGAGCTCTGCCCCTCTCTGCTGGGATCTGCTCGGGTCCCTTCCATAGGAGCTCTCCAATCATCCATGGATCTCAAGTTAAGACCACCTGCCCTCGGAGAGTGTAAGCTCCTTTAGGGCAGAGTTTCTCTAGTACAGACTTTTTGGTCAGGTACTATTTAGAAACTGGCACAGATAGTTGGTAAATACTGGGTTTTTAATAAATGTTTGTTGGTTGATTGATACCAGAATTCATACATTGGTTGTGAGGGTATCACAGAAAAGGGACAAACTTCTCTGTCTCCTTGTCCTACCATGCCTTGGATCAACTGTGAGATGAGGGGAAAAAAAAGGAGGAAGAAGAATATCTTTCCAGGCAGCATCAGATCATAATGGAGAAGGAAAGAGAGAAGGGAAAGGTCTCAGAAAAAGGGTATCAGCTGGGGTGGTTGTTCCTGGGAAGTCCTTCATGTGTGAAGATTGTGGGTAAGATGGGGACTGCTTCTATGGCAATTTGTTTGGTTGGCCAATGCCTAATTCTTTTCTCATCTTGGTTTCTGACAAGTGCTTGGAAGGGTTGAAATAGGGAATTGCTGTTAGACTGATGGGCTTTTCCCAGGTTTCTGGGTGGGGGCTCAAATCACTAGAAGTCAACACCCTGAAAGGTAAATTGGTCACGGTAGTTTATGACATAAGAGGCACCTAAGTAATTGAAGTAAATCTCAGATCAACCGGTTAGTTGACTTTCTGAAGACATTGCAGAGCTGGGCCTAAAATCTGGGTGTTCTCTGTTTTGTTTGGAGTGTTTGGGCTATACAAGCCCATACTGCATTAAAAGAACTAGTTAATCTTATGGGAAATGTTTCTTGAAACTAAGTTTCTTGAAATTAATCCTACAATTCATTTATTTATTGAAGTCTAGTAAAAAGCAGGATTTTTTTGTTTTTATTTTTATTTTTGGTTTGGATACTTAATTTTGCCTATAGTTGACTACAGCATTGAGAAAATGTGTGGATGGAGAACCAACCTCAGAGTCAGGAAGATGTAAGTCACCCCGCTTTGTGACTCACCTCTGAGATTGAATCTTGCCTTAGACTTCCTAGCTAGGTGACATTGGGCAAGTCGCTTAACTTCAGTCTGCCTCAGTTTCTTTACAGTCAGGAAAATGTCACTCATTTTGTGATTCACCTCTGAGACTGAATCTTTCTTCAGACTTCCTACCTGGGTGACACTGGGAAAGTCACTTTAGTTTTCCTCAGTTTCTTCATCTGTAAAATCATGTTCTTGTACCTCCCTTGTGAGAATCAAACAAGATAAACTCCAGGGCTTTTTAAGCTTTAAAGGGCTATAGAAAATGCTATTATAATTATTAAAAATGAAAATTTGGGTTTATGTCATTTTAATGCACTTTCTTCCTTTCCCTTTTCCATTTAGTTAATGTTAGAGGTACTACATGTCTTTCATCATGTGTTTGTTTGGTGCAGAGTTTTGCTGGAAGAAGGTACTGATACTGATGAGCTGGAATAGAGAGGTGGCAAGGTAGCTTTAAGTCAACTTAGCAAAACATTCATGAGTCTAAGTTTCCCAGTGATCTAAAGTTGAAAATGTTTCATCTAAAAGGCTGAGTTGTTTTTTTTTTTAAATAATCAGAGGGATAAGAAGCATCACTGACAAGCATCAACAGCTTTTCCAACCCAAACACCCCAGACTATGTCCAAAGCCTTCTTTAGCCAAAGTCTGTTCTTACAACATATGAACAAAGAAAATCAGATGAAACTGTGTCCTCATCTCTCTAAAGAGAAGCTTGTGATTCATTGTGGTTTTCTATGGGTTTTGAAATTTCAATTCACCCCTGGTTTAACAAATGTTTATTAAGCTCATACAACGTGCAAAGAATCGTGCTATGTGATTAGGAAGTTCCTGGGTTTTTTGTTTTTAATCTAGGTCTGTGATTTTACTGACTTTGGGAATTCCTGGATGAGGAAACTTCCTTGACTGAGGTGGATCAACAACTGTTATGGAAACTTAGAGCCTTAGATTTACCCTAAAGTTAAATGATTTTCTCATGGTTGCATAGTCATTTTAATTAATGTGTCAGGAGTAGGGCTTAAATCCAGGTTTTCCTGACTCAAAGGCCATCTCTCTCTCCATTTTGTCACTCTGAGATGAGGAGATGCTAAGTTGAAATAAAAAATAATGCTTTTCTGCATGTCACATACAGGCTTTTGATCTGGATGAGGATCTGAGAAAAGAATAAGGAGACTATAACAAGTTATTTTCCATAGTAGATCATATTCTCACACATGACTGAAAGGTATAAATAAACAAGATCTTTCTGTGTGTATCATGAGTTGAATTGTTTTTAAGAAGCGTTTTATTTGGTGGGATATAACAATGTCTCTTCTCCAAAAGGGAATCTCCCAGGAGCAGCCAGGTGCTACAGTGGATAAAGTACTGGCCCTGGAATTAGGAAAACTAGAGTTCAAGTCTAGCCTCAGATACTTCCTAGCTGTATGACTTTGGGTAAGTGAATTAATTTCAGTTTTCTCAATTGTAAAATGGGGAAAATGATGGCATCTACCATATAGGATTGTTGTGAGATCAAATGAGATAAATAGTGCTTAGCACATTGCCCATACAAGGAGATTGGCCACAATTATGGCAAATATTCTATACAGAATCCAAATGAAATGAACTTTCTTTAGATGTGTTCCTGCTTATAGATAACAATATGCTGAATGCATTAAGTTATTACAGAGCCTTTCAAAATGGATCAAAAATTCCTACTTTCCAGATTAATATATATATCTGGAGGGTCAGCTCATTGAATCAGTATATTACCATACCTATTTTGGGTAGGTACTGCAGATGATCCCAGAATAGAAGAGGAAAGAGAATGGGAGTGATTGAATTTTAGAAATTACTTAGAGTTTTTCATGATCTCAAGATTTCCCCTGATACGTGTACCTCTTTAAAAAAAAAAAAAAAAAAAGACCAATAGTCAAATGAATAATTCCCAAAAGGAGGTGGACAATTATGTAGTAAGAAAGATGGATAATGCACCAGATGGAGATTCCTAAAACATTGTGTAGATCTCCCTATGGAAGATATATAGGTCCACATAGACAAGATTGCATGAGATGAGAAGGAACAATAATCTGTGATTTGCATGCATAGCTTGAGGGGATGGTAATATTAATGAGAGCAGAGAGCCATGCTCTAGGTTTAAATGTACAAAAGCTTCAACCAAAACACTTACCTATTGGGCAAGGAAGAGGGATGGGCAATCAAGGAAGGTTTCTGAGAAGGAATGGCTTTAGAGACCAAGTGGTACTTCAATAGCTAGAGAAGAGGAAGAACATTACAGTCACAGAGATGAGTGTAACAACTGCATAGGATATATACTAGTAACTAGTTCTATTCTTCTGTAATTTAGGGAACATGAAAAGGAGGCCAAGATAAGACTAAAATAAATAAGATGTATGGTGAAAATTGATGTAACCTGGAGCCCACTCTTTTTCTGATTTGGTTCATTGTTATACTTTTCTGTCGTCTAACTACCGCTTGGAACTCAAGTCCCCTACCAAGCCTGTAGATGAGAACATGAAATTTTCTCCCTTTCCTGGCTCTCTGAAAACAGTATGGAACTCATCTAACAGGGGTTTCAAAGGATTTTATTTCTAAGCACAAAAGAGATTAAAAAAAAAAAAAACAGATCTGTGATTTTGCAGCAGTTGATAACTCCTGATGAGCAAACACCCTCTGTTAATGTAGAACAAAATAAATAAACTCATTTGCCATGTCTAATATATATGTTTCATATATAGGGTCCATTACTAATCTATCAGGAGGCGTCCACCATAGGTTTACCACTGAATCATCCAGGCCAGTCCTGTCTGGATGAGATGTTAGATCAATTCTCAATTTCTTGCTAGTTAATTCAGTTTAGCAAAGCTGGAAGGTGCATTTTTACCTTTTAATCTGTTTTATGGGTTCTTAGTGCCTAGAAGACTTAGAAGGATCTTTATTGATCATCTAGCCCAATGGTTTAATTGCATAGTTGAGAAAAATGAGAGAATACAGTGCATTACATATAAGAAATGTTTAATTAACATTTGTCAAGTCTGTCAAAGAAGTGGCGAATTGCAGAGTTGTGATTTGAACTTGGGTCCATATTCAGTACACTCTTCACTATCCCAGTCCCAAAGTATTCAGTATAAAAGCAGATGTATCTTTAACAAATACCCTGTTACATTTAGTCCCCAACACAAAGTCCTTTTCTGGACTTCTGTTCTACAGTCACTTAAGGTTGCTATAGTATATTTTGCAGCCAGTTTCTCTTCACCCTGCAGCACAATTTCTCCTTATCTTTTAGTAGTCTGTAGGTTTTCTACTATCATTCCTTCCCAAGCTCTCTTTCTTGTTGCATAGCAACCTTCACTTCAGTAGATTACTTTGCCCTAGTTCCAGATATTCAGTCATCCCTGGAATATTGTCACATTCCCAACCAAGCACAGACTGAGGAGGAATTAGATGTCTTCTTTGCTATCCTTAACTACCAGGTCTATCATCAGTTTTTGTCCTTGAACCTGGTCTTTTCTTGCTTAGGGCTACCTCACCTCAACACTCCCATCAGTTTAACCCATTAGCCACCAAAACATCACTGGTTCATATTCTCAGCACTGAGACCTTTGGACAGCTCACCAGTGAAGTTATAGGTACACAAGACATGTCCCATGCATAAGCATATACACAGAGACATAGCAAAAAGCATGTAGAGTATATGTAAGGGATAGTAGGTATCTCTGTTTTTCTGGAGTTTAGGGTACATACAAAGCAGGCCAAGATAAGGCTAGAAAGATAAGGACAATGTTTCCAAGGATATATGGGATCCTTAGAAAAGCAAGATGGCATGGTGGGTAAGAAGTTATCCCTGAAACCAAGAAGACTTGGATTCAAGTACTACCTGTTACATAAGCTGACCCAGAACAAATCACTCAAACTTTGTTTTTTGGCAACTCTCTAAGACCATCAGCTGCAGAGAAAGTGTAAATGTGCATTAGGAGAGGAATTTTCCTCATTTGGGAGTTTCCAATATGTATTTTATACTGATAAAATCATAGGTCCAATTCCTAATTTATTATGCATGCTTATAAAAAGGGAGAGAATCCAGCAGAGAAAAACAAAACAAAACATATTCTCAAAGGGAAAGGCATCTAAGGGCCTAACACAATGTGATTACACTCTTTCTGCACTGTTTATCCTGCCCTCATTTTTGGAGAAAAGGATTATTACTAGTTCAATGAATCAAAGTAATTTGTTGATGTAGGCATAGCCTCCAGCAGAACAGTTCACTAGATGCTTGTACCTTCTCATCTTGTGTGACTCATCCACATTGTCTGCAGAAGCTCTGTTTAATTTGTTGGAGACTTTCTTCCATTACCTGGGCACTGATGCAATTTGAAGGTTTACAATTGATTCTCTTTTACTTTCTCATCATGACTGTCCTATCTCATTTTCTGGTTCTACATCTCTTGGATGAATTCTACACTGCATATTGTTCATGGTTCTATCTTGGTAACATGTCCAATGTGTCAAATTTCAAATAAAAATTTTGGCCATTGATCTGTACATAAAGATCCCTTCAGGTTGTGTGATGCTTTAGCTTTTTAAATGTACTAATACCTTTGCTTTATTGTATTTTTATAAGGCTTTAACTTTTAAAAATATTTATATTTTTATATTTATATGTTTTGTTTAATATTTACCAATTATTTTAATCTGATCCAGGCCACACTCAGGTGAAAGCTGATTCATGGGCTTCATGTTTCACAACCAAGGAGTAGTGGATGTTGAGTTGGCTTCTGAAATTTACTGTGTGATTCTCTGGGCAAGTTACTTAACATCCCAGTGCCTAAAGCTGTAAGTTTCAATGAGGGTTTTGATCTTCGTTGGCAAAGGGAGTTTTCTCATCAGAGAGTTTTATATACCACTGATATCACAGTTCCAGTTTCCTCTTATCCCAATGATATGCAGATGGTGGACAATCCACAGATGAGATCCATTAGCACAGACATGAAGTTGAAGGATGAATTGGATCCTATATTCTTCTGGTGATGGAGATAGAACAGTGAGCTTTGATTCTGGCAGAAAATAAGCCTTTCTAGCTGTGTAACCTTGGGTAAGTCATTTAACCTGTTTGTCTCAGTTTTTTCAACTGCAAAATAGTAGTACCTTGCAGGGTTTTAGTGAGGATCAAATGAAATATTTGTTTAAAAAAAAAGAGAAAGAAATGTGATTAGCACAGCATCTGCTTAGATGGCAAATAAATTCTTATTCTCTTTTTCTCTTCCCCTTCCCCACCTCTTAATCACAGAATGTTACAAGTTCTGAAGAACCACATTGAAAGGTTACCCAAGAGCAACATTGATGCATTGTTGGTGGAGTTGTGAACGGGTCCAACCATTTTGGAGAGTAGTTTGGAACTATGCTCAAAAAGTTATCAAACTGTGCATACCCTTTGATCCAGCAGTGTTACTACTGGGATTATATCCCAAAGAGATTATAAAGAAGGGAAAGGGACCTGTATGTGCACGAATGTTTGTGGCAGCCCTTTTTGTAGTGGCTAGAAACTGGAAACTGAATGGATGTCCATCAGTTGGAGAATGGCTGAATAAATTGTGGTATATGAAAATTATGGAATATTACTGTTCTGTAAGAAATGACCAACAGGATGATTTCAGAAAGGCCTGGAGAGACTGACACGAACTGATGCTGAGTGAAATGAGCAGGACCAGGAGATCATTATATACTTCAACAACAATACTAGATGATGACCAGTTCTGATGGATCAGGCCATCCTCAGCAACGAGATCAACCAAATCATTTCTAATGGAGCAGTAATGAACTGAACTAGCTATGCCCAGAAAAAGAACTCTGGGAGATGACTAAAAACCATTACATTGAATTCCCAATCCCTATATTTATGCACACCTGCATTTTTGATTTCCTTCACAAGCTAATTGTACAATATTTCAGAGTCTGATTCTTTTTGTACAGCAAAATAACGTTTTGGTCATGTATACTTATTGTGTATCTAATTTATATTTTAATATATTTAACATCTACTGGTCATCCTGCCATCTAGGGGAGGGGGGGGGGGGGTAAGAGGTGAAAAATTGGAACAAGAGGTTTGGCAATTGTTAATGCTGTAAAGTTACCCATGTATAAATCCTGTAAATAAAAGGCTATTAAATAAAAAAAAAAAAAAGAAAGGTTACCCAAGAGCAATAGGACGATACATGAAGGGCTAAATTACTTTACTTATTTTGAATTCCTTATAGTAGTTTATTGGAAACATTGGTGAGACAAACATCATCTGGGTTTCTGGCAGTGAAGTGAGAGGGTGTCTGCCACCTCCTGCTACCCATGGTTCAGCTGAACTGTTGATGCTAACATCTGGAATAACATCTGTGTGTAATGGGGGAAAAGGAGCATAGCAAAGATTGCTTCCGCCATTAGTGAATGGTTGCAGCTCTGCTTTAATTTGGCTCCAAGTCCTGGGATATTTGGCACCTGGATTCAGGCATTACATTATCTGGGCAGCTTGGATGGAGGTATGGGAAGGAATAAAGAGGGAGTGAATCCAATACCCTTTTTCCTGTTCTCTTAATAACAATGATAACAAATGGAGTGCAGAGATAAGTGGGCACTGCTTGCTGTCCCCTATTCTCCAGAGGCCCTTGGCCCCAAGGCCATAAAGTCCATTAGGACATGATCCTTAGCCAAGACTGACTCAAACCCTGCCAAAGCCAGATTTTGCTTTTTTTGTGTAAAATATAAAGTATCTCCATCACCGTCTCAGCAAGTTTATACCATAACAGATTTTAGAAATAAAAGCGATTCCCTCCCCCATTTTATAAATGAAGACACTGAGATCTAGAGTGAACCTTAACTTGTCTAAAATTACAGTGATAGGAATAGTAGAATTTGTATTAAAATTCAAATCTTCTAACTTAAAATTCAGTGTTCTTTCTATCAGTAGGTTCTCAATACAATTTCTTGGAGACCCTTGGATGGACCCAAACCCCTTTCAGAGAGTCTGTGAGTTCAAATATTAAAAAATAATTTAGGGGCAGCTAGGTGGTGCAGTGGATAGAGCACCAGCCCTGAAGTCAGGAGGACTTTAGTTCAAATCTGGTCTCAGACACTTAACACTTCCTGGCTATGTGACTCTAGGCAAGTCACTTAATCCCAATTGCCTCAGCAAAAAAAAAAAAAAAAATTAACTTCTAATATGGTAAATATAGATAATCATAACTCATAAATAAAAATTGTCTGATTTGGGGGGGTCCCTAGCAATTTTTTATTTTTATTATTTTTATATTAGCTTTTATTTTTAAAAAGTTTTTTTATTTTCAAAACACATGCATGGATAATTTTTCATCATTGACCCTTGCATAGTCTTGTGTTTCAGATTTTCTCCTCCTTCCCCTCAACCCCTTCCCTAGATGTCATGCAATCCAATATATGTTATACATGTTAAAATACATGTTAAATCCAATATGTATAAACATATTTAGGCAATTCTCCTCAATTTTTTTAGGTTGTAAAAGATCTCAGTACCAAAACGTTTGAGAACCATTGTACTATACCATATCTCTTTCTCAGTACCTTTCTTCCTAGATCATTGACAGAGTGGAGAACATACATATATGAAGGACAATTTTTTTCCCCAAAATTTCTAGTCCTAACCACTTAGTTCATCCTTGTTACCTGCTGAATCATCACTCCTTGAAGGCTTGTCCTTGGAGATTGACTTCTTAGATTTCCCATCTTCATAATTAAGAAATGCTCAGCATGCCCAGTAAATCACAATAAACAATTCTTGCCACCAGTAACAAAAGGGCATGACACTAAGGCTATCACAGGATTCTACATTTATTCTAACTGCATGATATATCACATTTGTTCAATTTACAGTTCAAGAGGTGACTTTTTTCTACCCTGAATGTTAAAATTCCACCAGGATCTGTGAAATGTGCCGTGTTCTTTCTGCCTCTCTGTATTGTCATTAATAATCAGAATTTATAGCTGCTGACAACTTGCTAATAATAATTCACAAGGAATGGGATCCACTCTTATTTTCCTGCTGCTCTGCTGGTTCAGCATTGCAGACAGATTAAAAATGGGCTTCTTGTCAGTAAAATAAATAGACAGGACTCAGGGGCACATTGGAAGGAGACGGGATGAGCTAGAAGCTATCTGATTTTCAGGCAATGTTTTTCTTTTTTTTTGTCATTGCCAAACCAGATTAAAGGAGGTATGCTTAAGGATTCTGTTGGGGGTGCTCACAGAATTCAGAGTGTTTAGTCAACTGTCTTAAACTCAAGCCTTTTCAGCAGCCTGCAACAGAACATTGCTCCTTTGATATATGCCTTCAAGCTGTATGCCATCCCTTTTTGGTACTGAACAAGATGCATATATGCATTTTTAAAAACCATAAAGTAAAGCTCTAAATCCAGCCAACAACCACTGCTGCAGCCCTGGAAAATTTGCTGCACCAGTAACAAGAATAAAAATACTAAAAAACAGCCAATGTAGTGTGTTGTTTATAAAGCTCTCCTCCACAGAAAACCCCTTCTATTCCTTAGTGAATGCTCTATAGCTGAAAAATAGAACCTCCACTCTTTTCCCTTCATAATAACCAACAGAGATCATTGTTTGAAGAAACATTGTTCAGGCATCCAACCGAAATGGAATAATCCCTTTGTACAGATGTATCACTATCAACTCACCCATTCCACTGAGGCAATGATGCTGAAGCCAGTCACTGGCTTTAACGGACCTCTGTATTGGGAGGAGGAAAAACCTCCTTCCTGAAGTTCCCCTCCCTTAGCACACAAGGCTACAGCCTCTAGGTCAATTTAAATCACTGGTTATTTTGCCAACTTCAATACTAGTTTCCTCCCTAAAGTCAATCATTACATTCACCTAAGGGGCAGACACACCCCTCTAAAAAAGCAAAGAGTGAATATATTAATTTGGATACCCACAGACACTAAAAGGGCAAAACAGAATAGAAAAAAATGTTCAATTAGGTTCCCTCTCTGTTTGGGTCACGCACTAGGGAGGTTATTATGGACAAACAGTTTAATTTTCCATTTCTCCATCATTAAATATATAGTGATGAATCATTTGGAATCAAAGAAACTGGCACATTTTAACAGAGAAATACAAAACACACAGGATAATGGTGGCCAAGAAGAGATGCTTTGGTTTGGGAAATCATGAGAATGTTAAGTAAAACTATAGGACAATTGATTTATATGTCCCTTCCTGGAATGGTAGTCATGAGCCATTTGGAATCAAAGAAACTGGCAATATTTAATAGGGAAATACAAAACACATAGGATAATGGTGGCCAAGAAGAGATGCTTTGGTTTGGGAAATCATAGAACTGTTAAGTAGAACTATGGAACAATTGATTTATATGTTCTTTCCTGGAATGGTAGTCTTGAGCCATTTGGAATCAAGGGAACTGGCACATTTTAATAGGAAAATACAAAACACATAGGATAATGGTGACCAAAAAGAGATACTTTGGTTTCAGAAATCATAGAAATGTTAAATATTTGATTTATTTGATTATATTTGATTTGATTATATATATATATATATATATATATATATATATATATATATATATATAATTGATTTATATGTTCTTTCCTGGAATGGTAGTGTTGAATTATTTATTACTAACTATTAGTTAGTCAGTAGGCATTTATTAAGCTCCTATTATGGTTCTGTGCTAAGTTTTGGAGATACAAAGATAGTCCCTACTTCAAAGAGCTCACAGTCTAATGGGAGAATGCAACATAAAACAACTATATACATAAACTATGTTCATGGATAAATTAAAGATAAAACACACAGAGAAGGCACTAGCATTAAGGTAGATCAGGAAAGTGGGATTTTAGCTGGAGTTTAAAGGAAGACAAGGGAGCCAGGAGCCAGAGAGGAGAAAAGAGAATTGCAGACATGGAAGACAGCCAGTGAAGGTGCACAATCAGGAGATGAGTGTCTTGTTCTAGGAACACAAAGGAGATCAGTGTCACTGGATTGCAGATCATATAGAAGTGAATAAGGAAGAGCTAAAAAAGACTGGAAAGGTAGAAAGGTACCAGGTTGTGAGAAGTTTTGAATGTCACATAGAGTATTTTCTATTTTACCCTGGAGATGATGGGGAGAGACTGGATTTTATTGAACAGGAGGGTGATATGGTTAAACTTTAGGAAGATCATTTTGATAGTTGAGTGGAAAATGAACTGTAGTGAGGAAAGATTTGAAACAGAGACCAATCAGGAGATTTTTGCAGTAGTCCACCTAAGTGGCAGTGTCAGAAAGAAAGAGGCACATGCAAGAGATGTCTAGAAAGCAAAATTTAGAGGACTTGCAATGGATTGCATATGGGAAGTGAGAGAATAAGGAGTCAAGGTTACTGTAGGAACCAAGCTGACTTAGATTTTGAGAGTAGGTGACTGGGAGGATGATGATACAGTTGAGAACAATAGGGGAGAGGGGAAGGAAATTGTAATTAATTCAGTTTTGGACAAGTTGAGTTTGAGGTGTTTAGGGGATATCCAGATAAGGATTCCATTAGGTAGTTGGGGATATGAAACTAGAGGTCAGGATAGAAGTTACTGGATAAATATATTTGAGAATCATCAGCATAGAGATGACAATTGAATCCATGAGAACTGAAGAGATCAAATAGTATAAGAAGAAAAGAGAAAAGAATGTAGGACAGAGCCAATGACCTGAAGGAAGATCAAATAAAGGAGGCTGAGAAGGAACTGTCAGATAATTGAGCAAAGGTTATTGGATTTGGCAATTAAGAGAGCAATTGTAACTTTGAAGAGAGAGTTTCAATTGAATAATGAAATTGGAAGTCAGATTGTAGAGCGTAAAGAAGAGAGTGAGAAAAATGGAAGTTTAGGCATGGAAGGTCTTCTCCAGAATGGAGAAGAAAAATGGGACAATAATTAATGGGGATGGATGAAAAGGTTTGGAAAAGGTTCTGTGGTGATGGGAATAGTGAATGACTTAGGTAGGTATGAAAGGATTGACTTGCTGCAGGGAGGATCCACTTGAAATTATATAACAGATCTGTAATCAGTTGGCAGTTTTATGATTTCTTCAGCTTCATTCAGCAGTATCTGCTTGAGTGGGAGTGAAGACAGTGTATGAGTAATCTAAGGCTGAGGCTCGTTAGGGGAACGTTGTTAATAGGATGAGGAGGTAAGGGACTCAAGAAAAGAAGATAGCAATAAGTTGAACTAGTTCACAAAGGGATAATGTAGGGAAAGGAGATGAGTATAACTAGTGCAGAGAGGCAAAGCCCTGGGAAAAAACTGGAGGGCTGAGGTATTGGAGGTCGTGATGAAGATGAAGACAGAAGGAAAGGTGGAATGTCAATAGATGTGCATTGAGTGAACCTAAAAGGAGGGTAGCTTATTGAGTAAGCAGTAAAGGATGAGCTTGGAAGTAGCAATAGGGAACAAGATATACCCCGGTTCCCTAACCTTGATCAGTGAATTGGGAGCGATGAGTGAAAATACAACCCGTGTGGAAAATAGTGGCCAGGGTAACTGTGTCCATTGGGAGGGAGCCAGGTCTTAGGGAGGGCCAGAAGAAATGGGAAAGGAAATGATTTAACATGAAAGTAAGTTTATTACCTATGGAGTAAGCTATCAATCATGATTCCCAGAGCTAGATGTGGAGTTGCAGAGGACCAGGGAGAAGGGTTTGAGTGGGAGCATCTTGGGCTGGGAAGGGCTAGATGTGGAGAAAAGGATCTGAAGTGACTAGATAGATGGGAGAGAGACCAACTGACACAGCAATATTGTTTCATTTAACCATAAAGCATGCAGTGTGGGAACTCCCTATATACCAGCAAAGTTCTCATTGTAGTGTGGAAACTCACGATCTATCTTCCAACAGGGGTGGGAGCAGATCTTCCAGTCTCTGGGGATCCCAGAGGCAGGAGGTGGATCAATGGACAGAGTACTGGATCTCAACGTCTGGAAGACCTGAAGGCCAAAAAAAACCTGAAAATTATAAAAAGGTGTGTGCCTCTGGGCACCAGTCTTTAAATTCCAACACTGATCTTTTATGATAGAATGTGGAGCTGGGAGAACAGGACATATATTTTTTTCTTTAATAGCTTTTTATTTTCAAAATATATACAAAGATAGTTTTCAACATTCACACTTACAAAACCTTGTGTTCCAAATTTTTCTCCCTCCCTTCTCCCTACCCCATCCCCTTAGACAACAAGCAATCCAATATATGTTAAACATATACAATTATTTTATACATATTTCCACATTTATCATTCTGCACAAGAAAAATCAGATTAAAAGGAAAAAAGAGAAATAAAACAAAAAAAATACAACAAAAAAGGCAAAAATACTATATTGTGATCCATATTTAGTCTCCACAGTCCTCTCTCTGGATGCAGATGGCTCTCTCTATCACAAGTCAATTGGAATGGCCCTGAATCATCTCATTGTTGAAAAGAGCCACGTCCATCAGAATTGATCATAGTATAATTTTGTTTCTGTCTACAATGTTCTCTTGATTCTACTCACTTCACTCAGCATCATTCATGTAAGTCTTTCCAGGTCATTCTGAAATCGTCTGAACAAGACACATTTTTTAAAACGATTTTTAGTCAAAAAGATAAAATTAAAAGAATTGTTCTGTATTTCATAATTAAAAAAGTGGGATTAAAAGAACCCTTTTTGCAAAATTTTTATTTTAAATAAAATTATTTTTTAAAAAAATGTAATTCAGTTGTTTTGGTTTCTTTAGTTTGATGGATAAAAATAATGTCCTTTATGATTATTTAATAAATGCCACCTTAACAAAATGAAATTCTCTGGGTATACACTCTAGAGAAATAGTCTGTGCATAATTTAGGTATTAACAAGCATGTGTACCCAGAGTTTGAGTTCAGAGTGAAGTACAGTGTCATCTAAACTTTGGGACAAACAACAAATATTTTTTTGTAGATGACAATGATAGAGGGAATTTGGTTGTAATAACTGGATTTCTGAGCACTCTGACTTTGGAGTTCCTTGTTATTTTTCCCAGATGTAGCTTGACTGGTTTTGACTAATCAGTCTTGTAAACCATAGCCCAATCCCCCATTAATATAACAGTGTCTATTTATGGAAGTAAGATCCATTAATTCAATGTTGTTGTTTTTTTTAAGTATTTAATCAAAACATAAAATCAATATAAATAACAAGAGGTAATTAAGTAATAGAATGTTCTCTGCTCCCATGTACAAATGGACATAATTTTCTACACCCCAAAGAATGAGAAGAAAGCCCTCAGGCAAAACATATGAGGGGGTGAGAAAATGACTTATTAGTACGTGGGTGGACTCAGGACTGACATTAAACTGGCAGTTATTCTCCCACTTTCTCTCCACCTCATGGTGAGCAGAATTGGAACCTATGACAATCTCTAGCAGCCAGCTTTACCTTGCTCCAACTCTGGACTTCCAGCTCTCCTTCCTTATGGATTAAATTTCCTGGGTCTCCATCCTTCAAGTGTAGTTCAAGGACTGGGGTCCCTTGCTCAGTATTCTGTATTCCAATATTAGTCTGTCCATTTTCAGTTCTATGCTCCCAAATCATCAAGAGCATTTCCATGGTCCTCCTCCTCCTCTCCCTTACTTTCCCCTCTTTTCTATGTGGTTGTACCTGTCTTTTTCTTCCTTTAACTAGTTCATATATACTGATAATATCCCATAGAATTCTGATGTTCTGGAGCCTCCTCAAATTATCCGCTGGATTCTTGCCTCATCATTGTGCGAACTTGAAACCTAATTGAAAAGTTCCTTTTAAGAACATGCTTCATGTGACATGCCCATGCCTTTATTTGCTCTATATTTTGGGGCCATTGCCATCTGTCTTGACTTTTGTCCTGCCGCTGGATTCTGATGACTCTGGAGGAGAGAGTGAGGCTGATGCCTTTTTAAAAAATCTAATTTATGAGCAAATCAGAATCCTTGTGATGTCATTGGTCCTCTTAAGAGTGAAAGGCAAAGAACGACTATTTTCAAGGTACACTTCCCCCCCCCCAAATTTCATTGGTCCCTCAAGTCACATAAACAGAACTTTAAAATACAAAATACTTTCAAAATCAGAATATGAACAACTACATTACAAAGCTGGACTTTGTATTTTAGTTTTCCATTTCTCAAATGGACTATGATATAGAAATGTTTGTCCATGAAGCTTAGAGATAGTCATTGCCCTTAGAGAATAATGCTACTTCTGCCATTGGGAGTTTCTCAGTTTCCAATATATTTTGGGAGGTGAAAAGAGTCATTCTATCTTCCATGACTTAGTCTAGCAATATGTATGTTGTATCTACAGTAAATAGAATACAACAACCTTCCAGACCTTATTTTTGTTTTTGTTTTTGCTAATTCTTTAGAATCTAAAGCCATACTGCTTAGTGGAGTTTGTTTCTGGTATGTACATTGTTTTTCATTTTGTCCCTCAGCTGAATCCTCTGTATTATTGGTCGTTGACTCTAGCTTTTGAACAGTCGGCTCTATACATTTAGGCTAGAAACCTCGGTTTAGGAATTCCTTCAGTGCCCTGCTGCTGTTGGGAGATTTCAACCAAAGCCATGGAACCTTTTCATGACATATACTACCTCTGGCCCTATGATATGACTAAATATGACTGGGATAGGAACTGGATCTGAGATTTCACCGGATCTTTTAAAGCTTTCTTAGCTTCGGGGCAAGTAAATTCCTTCTGCCAATGCAGATGAGCACTTTCTCTGAAACTCATAGTCTTAGAAAGTTACCTTGGGAGGCAGCTATGGTGAATAGAGCACCAGCCCTGAAGTCAGGAGGATCTGAGTTCAAATTTGAACTCGGACACTTAATATTTCCTAGCTGTGTGACCCTGGGCAAGTCACTTAACCTCAATTGCTTCAGCAAAAACATAAATAAAATAATAATAATAATAATAAAAGTTACCTTGAACACTGAGAAATTAAATACCTAGTAGAGGTAAGATTTGAACCTAAGTTTTCCTCAGTTTAAAGATGATATTCTGTTATGTCATATGGACTCACAGATTTATTTTCTATTCTCTGCTATTCTTTTTGTTGATTTAATCATTCCTATTAACATATTTTCTATTACTTTCATCTCATAGACTTCTCAGGCTTAAAGACTTCAGTCCACTCTATTTTAGTTACCAACAAGCATTACTGTACCTTGAAACTCAACAATATTGATAATTGTTTGGATTTTAAGAGGTTAGGTCATAAGTGACAAGTAGCTATTCAGGAGTGGGGCTGAGGGAAAATGAAGAGATCTGATCACATCACAGTCAAAATTCTGGAGGAGTAACCATGGGGAAGAGTGAGATTGTGCTCAACACAGTTCATACTTCTACATGGCTTTTTTTTGAATGGGGAGCTGACCGGCAGTGACCATACACCTCTCTGCCTCTGGATGGAATCAGCTTGTCATAAGAAGAATCTTGAAATACCTCTTCTTGACTCTCTACAAATGAGTTCAGTGACTACTTTAATGGGAAGATTAAGGTTATATGACACTTTACTGTTCTTGATCTTTCTCCCTTCACCACCTGCTCCTCTTTCTTTTATGACTAAGAAATATTCTTACTCTTTACAGAGTTAATCCTCACACCTGTTGGGAGGATTTGATCCTATTTTTTGTCCTATTTTTGATTCTATTTCCTTCTTTCTGAATCCTTCTTTCAATTAGCTTCTCCTTCTTGTATCTTCAATTTCTCTCTTCATTAGCTCTTTCCCTCTGCCTATAAATATTCTCTCCTTACCCTCAGTCTAAACAACTCTTGCTTCAGTTTTGTGGCTTTTTTTTTGAAGTACCTAAACTGATTTTCTTCTTTCACTGTCAAAAATCCTTATAACTAGTTGTATTTACTTTTTTCTTTCTTTCTTTTTTCTTTTTCTTTCTTTCTTTCTTTCTTTCTTTCTTTCTTTCTTTCTTTCTTTCTTTCTTTCTTTCTTTCTTTCTTTCTTTCTTTCTTTCTTTCTTTCTTTCTTTCTTTCTTTCTTTCTCATCTTCTTCTTTTCTTTTACTCCCCTTCTTCTCCTTCTTCCTCCTCCTTCTCATGTTCTTCCTTCTCTTCCTCCCCTTTTCTCTTCTCAACACCTTGTAATGCACCTTCTACTATTACTATTGTATTGAAACTGCTTTCTTAAAGGTCATCAATAACAAATCCCCCAATTTAATGACTTTTAAATCGGTTTTTCATCTTTCCAAGACCATTCCCTGCTTTTTGAAACTCTCTCCTCCCTTGGCTCCCTTGATATACCACTGTCTTGATTCTGTTCTAGCTTTATGGTCACACCTTATCTTTCTTATTTTATTTAAAAGTATGATTGCTTACCAACACTTCTTTGGAGTACATAGTCTATCTTACAATGGGGCATCTTCTGTAGCCATAAAGTAATCTAGGAATCAAGAAGTGGGTATGCCGATGGAGGAGATGCTGGGACCTTCCCTCCAAATCATGGGAATTGTTGCTATGGTACTCAGGTCATGATGAGATTATAATTGTCCAGAGGACTTAAGCTCAGAAAAGGAGGAAATTGTAGAGGTGGGATAGAAGATCATGATATCTACTACATACCTCTCAGACTGGCTAGGATGACAAGAAAAGATAATGATGAATGTTGGAGGGGATGTGGGAAAACTGGGACACTGATACGATACATTGTGGTGGAACTGAATGGATCTAGCCATTCTGGAGAGAAATTTGGAATTACGCCCAAAGAGCTATCAAACTGTGCATACCCTTTGATCCAGCAATGTTTCTATTGGTCCTATATCCCAAAGAGACCTTAAAGAAGGGAAAGGGACATGTATGTACCAAAATATCTGTGGCAGAAACTGGAAACTGAGTGGTTGTCCATCAGTTGAGGAGTGGCTGAATAAGTTATGGATATGAATGTCACGAAATATTATTGTTCTGTAAGAACAGGATAATTTTAGAGAGGCCTGAAAAGTCTTACATAAAGTGATGCTAAATGAAATGAGCAGAACCATTGTACATGGCAACATCAATATTATAGGATGATAAATTCTGATGAATATGACTCTTTCCAACAATGAGATGATTGATGCCAGTTCCAATGATCTTGTAATGAAGAGAGCCATCTATACCCAGAGAGAGTACTGTGGGAACTGAATGTGGATCACAACATAACATTCTTACTCTTTTTCTTATTGTTCACTTGCATTTTGTTTTCTTACTATCTTTTTTCCCTTTTGATCTGATTTTTCTTGTGCAGCAAGAGGATTGTATAAATTTACACAAATTGGATTTAACATATATTTTAACATGCATAACATATATTGGATTGCTTGCCATCTAGGGAAGGGGGTGGGAGGGAAGGAGGGGAAAATCTGAAAGACTATGCAAGGATCAATGTAGAAAAATTATCATGCATATGTTTTGAAAAAAAAAGTTTTAAAAATAAAAATGTTTTAAAAAAGGGAAAAAAAGATCATGGTATAACAAAATCTGAATGATGGAAAAAATATTGCTGACTACCTAGTACATCGCATAAACAAAAAGAATCTCTGTTTTAACATACTTCACAAATGATCATCTAGACTCTGCTTCTAAGTCCCCCTCTTCAAGGAAGTATGACCCATCATTTCCAGAAGTAATCAATGCCACTTTTAAATTGAAAGTTCAAATCATTAGGAGTTTTTCCTATCATCCAACCTACATATTTCTCTTTCCAACTTCTACTTGTTGCTCCTGCGCCTGTTTTCTGGGCCAGATAGAACAACTTTGATCACTCTTTATTGTGATAGTCCTGAAGATAGGATTTCTGAATCTTCTTTTCTCTAGGATAAACACAATCAGTTCCTTCACCTGATGCTCATATGATGTAGTCTCAAGGTCCTTCACCACCTTTGTTAATTCTCTTCCAGACATTCTCCAGTCTAATAATGTCCTTCATAGCCCATACTGTTTGGAACTAAAACAGCATTATAGATGAAATCTGTCAAGGACAGAGTATGATTCACTTGACACCTTATTATTGTCACATTTAATTCAGCCTATGTTCATATTAGCTTTTCTGGCTGCCACATCCTATTACTGGCTCATATTAGCTTATGGCCCACTAAAGCTTTGAGATCTTTTTTTTTAGAACATCATCTGTCTATGTTTCCCTCATCTTAAGCTTGTGAAGCTCCTTTTTGGAACTTAAACGCAAGATGTTACAATTATCAGAGTCGATTTCATTTTACTTGATTCAGCCTGATAATATAGTTTGCTAAGATCCCCTGGGATCCTGAGCTTATCATCCATTGGGTTAGATACTACTCTTATTGAGGTATCATCTGGAGTTTTGATGACCATATGCCTTATTCCAAATCATTGATAATTAAAATGTAAACCCAAAACTAAGCAGAGATTGTGAGGAATCCTATTAGAGACCTCTTGCCATATTGCAATTTAACTATTAATTATTATTCCAATAAACTAATCTAACAAGTTCTGAATCAATTTAATTGCTTTTTTATCTAATCCATATCTCTTAATGTCCTCTACAATTATAGTATGAGATACTTTATTAAAAGCTTTGCTAAAATCTTAGTTAACTCTATCCATAACATCCTTCTTCTCCTCTTTATTTTAGTGATCCTGAGAAAGAAGGAAATAAAGATCATCTGTCTTGACTTGCTTTTTATGCAACTATGCTGGTTCTTTGGAATTACCACTTCCTTTTGTAAATGTTTATTGACTATCTTAAGTTTAATGGGCTATAGTTTGAAAATTGTTTTCTTTTTTTTTTTCTTTTTAAACTGAGATAACATTTGTTCTTCTCATGTCTTATGCTTCCTCTTCTGTCCTTCCTAGTCTTTTTTAATATCATAATAGTTCAACAATCACATTTGTTTGTTATTTAAGGACTCAAAGATGGAGTCCATTTAGGCCTGGTATCTTGAATTGATCGAGAACAGTTAGATATATTTGTCATATTACTTGTCTTGGGTATTAATTCTCTATTTCATTGTCATTTCCATTGTCAATGCCATTCTCTTTTGAAGAGAAACGAACAGAAACAAACATAATTATTGAACAGTTCTCGATTTTCTCTGTCCTGTGCAAAGGACCTATGGCTTATTTGATCCTCATTTTTCTCCCAATACAATTGAAAACACCCTTTTTGTTGTCCTTAGAATCTCTAGACAGCCTCAGCTCATTCCAAGCTTTTGCATTCATTTTGCTGCTAACAACAACAAAAAACCCACCTTGTTTTACATTTATTTTCTGTTACCCACCTCGTATACATTAAAAAAAATCTAGGTTGCTTGATGAGTTTCTCATGTAGCCACATCAGTCTCTTCAGACAACCCCTTCTTACCAATCCCTCCTCATTAGAATTGTTTCCCTTTGTGCCTTTAAAATTTTATTATTAAGAGTTTCCCATCTTGACTAGGAAAAAAGTCAGCAATCTCTTCTAGAGCAATTTCTATAAAAGAAAAAGTTATATATCCAAATAGAACTGAGGCAGGCTTGATAGGAAATAATTTGAGGAGGACTGTGAAAGCCTCTAAATAATTGTTCCTACAAACTACTCTGACAGAAATTTTATCAATTAAAATGTATCACATCCATGTCAAGTCAACTTTCTATGAAAGTTCTTATTTAAAATGCAAATCTCTTGAAGATAATGCATTAAACTATTGATTAATAGTACTTTAGCACAAATTAGTTTATTGGATTGCTTTTCTCTGATGTAGTAGAACTAGTTGGATTTGAAATCAAAGGACCAAGATTTACATTTTAATTATCAGATTTTCTCATAATTATGCAGTTGTTGTTCAGTCTTTCAGCTGTATCCTACTCTTCGTGACCCAGTTTGGGGTTTTCTTGGCAGAGATACTGGAGTAGTTCACCATTTCCTTCACTAGTTTATTTTACAAATGAGGACCTGAACCAAGCAGAGTTACATGTATTGTACAGGGTTACATAATTAGTAAGTATCTGAGACCAGATTGAAACACAGGAAAATGAATCTTCCTGATTTCAGACCTAGCACTCTATCTACTCTGCCAACCCTATTTATGTTGTATGGTAGCTGCAGATTTTATGACCTCTTTTTACACCTGAAAAAAATTAAGTTTAGGGAAATGAAAGGCTTTGCTCTTGGTCAATGAGCTAAAAAGAATCAGAACCAAGATTCAAAGCCAAGCATTCTAATTCCAGACCCATCTCTTTTTCCTATGTCATGGTCTGTTCCTGGTCCAAGGTTAACTCTACTAAGGATCATCATCATTATTAACATATCAGCTAATATTTAAAATGGACAGTACTTTAAGCTTTTCAAAGTTTTCACTCATTTGGTACTCACAACCCTGTGAGGTGAGTACAATTATTATTCCCATTTTCTAGTGAAGAAATTGAAGCTAAGAGAGCATAAGTGTCTTGATCAGTCATACAACTTGTATCTAAGGCAATATTTGAACTTATAGTTTTCTTCATCTTCTTTTCTTCTTCCTTCTCCTCCTCCTTCTGTTCCTCCTCTTCTTCCTATTGTTCCTCCTCCTCCTCCTTCTTTTTCCTCCCCCTCCTTCTCCTTCTTTTCAAATATTTAATGCTCAGGACAGGAAAATGGCAACAAGTTTGTATCTCACCTTTCTAAAGATGATGAGATACAGACAGATTGCATTATGTACCCTCTGCCATGTTTTCCTGGGCCCTTGATATTCAAGACTCTCACAAGTGACAGTCTACTTCTCTCATTCAAAAGAAAATAGATTCCGATTCATTTTTTTTTGTGTGTGGAAGAAATATGCCCATTTTCCAATGATTATGACAAATCAACATTCAAAAATAAATGTATTTCATTCCCTAATCCAGGAATCTTTTTTTTTTTTAATGATTTTGGTGTTGATTCTTGTCACAATGTGTTGACTTTTGAATTGATTTTGGATTTCCTGACTGGTACTAACTGTTTCCATCTAACTAATATTGTTTATTCATTATCCATTTTGTCCCTTTCCAATACCTCCCACTTTGGAATCTTCCAAAATCTTATGACTTGGCTACTTCCTTATAAATTCTGTCCCAGTGATATCCTCTGACTTAAAAAAACCATAACTGTCCTTGAGCCCCTTCACTATATTTCTCATCCTATGTACTGACAGTTTGCCTGAATTGCTTCCTAATCACAACATACCCATCTTTGGCCCAGTTACCTTAAATAATTTTACCTTAGATCATCTACTACAAGGACAACATTGCAAATGCTTTGCCTATAGTTACACACTTAATAAATGTTAAAGCTGTATATGATTTCCAGTTATGTTTATATTATATTATTATATATAACATATTACATATCACATCATAATTATTATATTATAGTTATATGCTATTTATTATACATTATAAAATAGTACATGTAACAATATCAATTGCCATTAATTCTTATAATATAAATTACATTTTAATAATTACTAACATGTTATAACATAACTACTATATTATAATGTGTTTCTTTTATAATGCATAATAACTAAATTTAATATCATAGCATATCAATAGTCAGTATATAGATTGTTATAATTATATTGTCACTATACTTATAATTACTATATTGTCACATACATATGTTCATTTATAATGTTATGATGATTAGAAAGGTCTAAAACTTTCAGGTAATACTATATAGAAAAATATCAAGCTAAACTATGGGTGTCTTTCTTTATGTAGGCCCACCATTTATTTTGTCTCATCAACAGATAATAAATCAGCAGCTTTCCACTGTGTTAAAAAAAAAAAGGAGGTTTCTTTGTAAATGCTGTGCGACAAGAAGGAGGGTGTGTAGGTCTTCGAGGGGACATACTGATAAGAGATAATTGGATACTATGGGTACAGAACATTAAACAGCATCTTGCAATGAATATAGGCAATTTTCCCTAATGTTGTCACCAGTCTTTGACATGAACAACTGATGGTTAAACAACATGTAGCAGCTGATTATACTGGTACTTCTACCAGGGTGTTTAGAAGAACCAATTAATGACCTCTCTGGGCATTTATCTGCTATATACAAAATGGGAGAGGAGGGTGTTGGACTGCATGCTTTCTAAGGTTTCTTCCAGCTCTAATGTTCCATGATTCCATGTGAAGGAGGATGCTCTCGCTTAGACTAAATCAGCTCCTACATGATTATAAGAAAGAGCAGATGGCACATTGTCAGACACGGCTAATGTGTTGATTTGTTTGTTTAATTAGACTTTGTTGTGAGGGAGGGAGTGGGAATAGAGGTGTGATTGGGAAATGGATGGCACATAAAAAAAGAATATTGATAAACTATGTATATAAAAAGATGAAAATTTATCCTTCTTTCTTCTTTTACATCCCCTATCCCCTCCACAGAACAATGACAAATAACAGGAAACCATGGTCAGTCCAAGGTGAATCTTACTGTTTGCTTCTTGTGCCCCCTTCTCTTCACCTGGAATAGTGACTTTCCAAATTTAACTTCCAGAGCAGCCCCCTTGAGTTTATCTACTCAGTTTTGGTGTATCACCCTGGGACTGAGCTCTTTTGATTAATGAGTGAAAGCTCAATTGAACAAATATATCAAACTTGTCCTTATTGTCCTTTACATCTCATCTAGCCATCCACCAGTCAACCAGATCCCATCTAGGCATCTACCCTGCTACACAGTCCACCCCTTTTTTGTTTTTCTTCCTCTTAGCTTTCTATTTTTTGTATATACTCTGGGATGGGTCACACAACCAATTCTACCACCCTCCTTCAAATTCTCAAGCATAGGAAGATGAAATATGTCTTTAGCTGGCAGATTAAATCTATAGAGAAGTTTAGCATCTTTTAGCTATAAAAAAGGACAAAGACACCATGAAATATGGTGAAAAGATGAAAGGAAAGACACCATGTGGCTTGGGGGAGGGATGAGGAAAAAGACAATACAAGACAGAACACTGTGCAGACTGACCCAAAGGGGTCAGCAAAAATAACATGAGCTATGGTCAGATTTAAAGGGGAGTCTTTTCAAGTCTCTAGCCATTCCAATGTAATCTCTAAATATCTGTTGAAGTGGTTTTCTCAAATCATCATGTGTTTCTCCTTTCTCCTTATTAAATTTCACTGGTTCTCTGTTATCTCTAAGAATGAATATATACACACATACTTATATTTCTCTGTTCAACATTTAAAGCCTTCTACTCCCTGGTTCCAACTTACCATTCTAGGGTTATTATACATTATTCCCCATTCTATCTTCCATCTCCCTGCATGGAATGAACTCTGTTCCTACCCCTGCCTCTTAGAAATTCTAGTTCCTATTAAGACTTATCTCAAATGCCACTTTCTACAGGAAGTCTTTCCTGATTGATTCTCCCCAGCTGTTGCTTCTTTCCTCCCTCTATATTTCCTTCATCTATTTTGTATATATGCATATCTACTTCAATAGAATGTAATCTTCTTGAGGACAGGGTCTCTTTCACTTTTGTCTTTGTATTCTCAACACATAGCATATAATAACACTTTTAAAAGTGTTTATTGACTGATAGATTGTTACTAAAAGAAGTGACAAATTTTTACTCTATGACTATCAACCCAAGATCAAGCTTCAGAGTCCACATGAATTGAAAATTGATCAGATTCAGCCTAAAGTTTCTATTTTAATTGAGTCTGCCAGGCGTCCTCCAGATTTCTTATTGCCAGCAGTGGATGTCAGGCTCCCAGAAGCAGACAGGTAGTTGTTGCCATGGAGACCATCATGGCACTGACTTCCTCCCACTCTGCTATATTTAGGGTAGTCTCTAAAAGGTCCGATTATATCTAAAAGACTGGTATTCTGGAGGGTTGGTTTATATCTTAAAAGAGCAGCATTAAAGAAATCCAAAGGGCTGAAGTCAAGATAGAACATAGGACCTTTATTTAGAAATTCAAAAATAAATGTAATAGAAGAGTATTTTATTAATGTGATACAAAGATTAAAGCATTTAATTATTGACATCATTATATTATTTGAATTTTAGTAGTCTCTAAATCTGTTAGCATGTGAATGACTTGTATTTTAATATTCTCTGCTCAAGCTTTTATGCTTTGTGAAATTACATCCAAATTTTAAGAAAAGTACATTTCATTGAATAATGACTATTTTTAGGTGGTAAATTTATATATTCCAGCAAGGAACATTTGTTAAGAGACTGAGCTCCATTTGATGACAAAGATGCTTTTCTTTATTTTCTACTGTACCACACTCTGTTTGGCTGCAGCTGGGAAACTGGACTTCCCCATTCCTTCACCACAAAGAATGAAGTGGATCTGAATAGCGCATAGAGCATGGTATTATTACTGATATAAATTCCCCAAAGCATTCTTTTCTTAATATTTATAATCACAATGACTTCTATCTTCTTCCTTTATCATCAGTAATAAATATTAAACATTAATGGTGAGCAGATGTTATACTAAAGAAAAAACTCAAAGTCTCCTTGCTTCTACTTAGGATCAAAATTATATAAAAGAGTTCTAGGAAGATCAGAAAATAAAGAAAGGATAAAAATTACTCACATTTATAAAAATATAGCAATTTCCAAAGAACTTTCCTCATAACAACATTAGTAGGGAGCATAGATATGAATTATCCCCATTTTACAGATGAGGAAACTGAGTCTGAAAAAGACTAAGTCATTTGCCCACAATAAATATATGTGACATTTAAATAGCTCTTTAATGTTTGCAAAGCATTTTATGTAATTATCTCCTTTAATATATATACACATATACATTTTTTCTTTGTTTGACATTTAAAGTTTTCTATTCCCTGGTTCCAACTTACTATTCTAGTGTTGTCATACATAACCTAGTGAAGAAATACATTTCAGATATTCTCATTTCTAATTTATAGATACACTGAGTATTTAATGACTTAATCACGATCATATAACTATAAATTGATAGAAGTAGGATTTTTAACCCAAGTCTCTTTTGATTCCAATGCTTTCAAATCGTGGTGCTGGAGAAAATTTTTCATAGTCCCTTGTTTCGCAAGGAGATCAAATTAGTTGATACTTAAAGAAATTAATTCATGCTATTCACCAAAAGGCCAAACACTGTAGCTGAAACTTAAATACTTTGGCCACATATTGAGAAGATAGGTCTCATTGGAAAAGATCCTGATGTTGGGAAAGAGTGAAAGCAAAAGGAGGAGATGGCTGAGTGTGAGATGGTAAATGTTGTTCAGAGTAGAAATTCTTAGTTCCAAATGATGTTTTTAAATGTTCAGGTTCAGTCACATGAAGAATTTACTATGGCCATTCTCTTTGGCAAAAGTGAGGCTTATTTAGGAAAAGACAAAATGAAAAGATACATTAGACACCAGGAATGGTAAATATGAAATAGAAATGGGAGAGTATAAATTAACAATGGAAAAGACAAGTTCCCTAGTGGAACTCATAATTAACAAGCAGAAAGGAAATATCCCCTTGAAGATGAAATATGTCTTTAGCTGGCAGATTAAATCCATAGAGAAGTTTAGCATCTTTTAGCTATAAAAAGGACAAAGAGACCATGAAATATGGTGAAAAGATGAAAGGAAAGACACCATGTGGCTTAGGGGAGGGATGAGGAAAAAGACAATCCAAGGTAGAACACTGTGGCAGACTGACCCAAAGGGGTCAGCAAAAATAACATGAGCTATGGTTAGATTTAAAGGGGAAATTTAAGCTCAGGGGTTTGATAACTTGGATTTCCGGTTGGACACAGCAAGGTGGAGTTACCCACAACCTCCACAGATGGTGGGACTATGGCTGAACTGAT
Source organism: Sarcophilus harrisii (assembly GCF_902635505.1). NCBI lineage: Eukaryota > Metazoa > Chordata > Mammalia > Dasyuromorphia > Dasyuridae > Sarcophilus > Sarcophilus harrisii. The sequence continues at coordinate 85,701,143 of NC_045428.1, read as the reverse complement.
TCCCATCAGCATTCTTTCCTGCTTGCCTTGGAGTAATTTTATCAGTACTTCAGGCTCTGTCAACCACCTGATAAGGTCCTGGATTATCCTGGATTTTTTTTTATAGTCTATGGGATTATAAAGAGACAGACACAACTGAATAACTGAACAACTCTTAACTCCAGACCAAGGGCTTTCTCATTAGCACTTGAACTCAGAGCTCAATTTGATATTTTTTACAGTACATTGTGAAACGTCTATCCCAAAAGACAGTAAAAACTTGGAAGTCTAGGGCAGTCAGAGTATTATATTTTTCTGGGATGCTTCAGAAATGTTGGAGATGCTCAGGTCAGTTTTCCAAACAAAGTGAATCTTGAAGAGAGGTTTGGAGAAGGTTTGGAGAATATTACAGTGGAGGTTAGATCAATGAATCATTACTTCAGGCTTATCAAAATTCATTGAAGTTGGAAGTGAGAAAATATTCTAAACTACAGGTTTAAAAAAAGAATAGGGGTAAAAATACAAGAGAAAGTAGATATATGGATTTCATGAATCCTGTTTCTACTAAAGGCATAGGAGTTTATTTGACACGTCTAATGACTGATGCCTGCAGTTTTACAGAAGCTTAAACTGGATATAAGGAAAATGTGGAGTCCCAGAGGAGAGTTGAAGAGAATGGCTACAGGCCATTGTACTGGGCATGGAAATCATTTTTACTGCAGTATTTTGAATTGACCCTTGGGGAATGAGGCAATGTGAAAAGGATACAGAAAAAAATACATCAAAAGGTTTTTAGAAAGAAAGGGATGGTTTTCACTGAGTTTAATAGTTTCAGTCTCTTTTTCTTTTTCTTTCTTTTTGATCTGACTTGGCATTTTGGTGTATTAACTGAAAATCTTGGAATAACCACATTTGAAATTCTGGGAGACATGAATCTCAAAGCTTGGATTAGATCTAAATTGTCATAATCGTCCTCATTTTCAATATTGCTATCCACACTTTACAAAGAAAATGTAATACCAAAAAGTGAAGAACTTGCCAGTGTGAACCATTAAGTGTATAGAATATGAGCTTCCCCACAGAGTGTAAGCTTGAAGGCAGAGACTACCTGGCTTTTTGCCTATATCTCCAGTGTTTCTAGCACAGTTCCTGGTACTTTATAATGCTTGTTGAACTGAACTGAATAAGCAGAATTAGGAAAATTTAACTCTCCTAATTCTCTGATTTCTTTTCATCTGTTTTCACTGAGAAAGACCTCCAGTATATAAAAAAGGCATATAATTCTATGGACTTCTCAGCAACCTTTCACAAGATATCATGCCTATGGGATTGCATGAGTAATTCCTATACTAAAAGGGGTAACTTTCTTTTATGGAGATCTCTTGATTTCATACTTACCCAAGGATATTTTTCCAAGCAAGCATTCTGAACTGATTATGGGACACACATCCTGTATTCCTTTAACCAATTTCCTTGATGTGATCACCATCATTATTGAGGGATATAATAGATGTCAGTGTTACTTCTTGACTTAGAGTCTATACTGTAGCAAAGGCAGGGGTATATGAATATAATTTTTTAAAAGAAATGTATCTTAGTAGGTACCATCAATCCACCTATTACAAACATTGATCTGAGACACAGTCTTATAAAAAAGCTAACAAATGATATTGGTTTTGCCAACCAGCTTCTAAATTTGTATTACAAGTACTAGATTAGACTCTTCTGTTCTATCCAAATTTTATAAAATATTAATATATTCAAAACAAACCATATGTCTTCACATATATCATAATTCTTTAAATTATGGATATGTTTTCCCTATTATCAGTACACATGTCATCGGTAAAATATCATCCAATCTCTTTGATGTAAATTGTGTCCCCTTCAATCTGTGGGGGAAGGGTGATTTGAGGTCTCAAACCCTTCCGACCCTTCTGTCCGTAAGGGAAATTCCCAAGATAAGTAATCTCATTCAATTGAAGATCTTGGCCAGGGGCATAATCACCATCTTTTATTGAATAGAAAAATTAGCCTTTAATCTCCTCAGCCTCAAACCTCAGAAGGCTAATAAAAGATGACTCTGAACCCCAATCTTTGCTAAAGGTCCTTGATTTAGCCCACTTTTTCTCAGCGTAAACCTTTGCTAATTCCTAACAGGAGTTTTCCCACAAAGAAAGCTGTTTTCTTAGCGTAAATAAACCCATTTTTTGCCACAAATCTCATGCCTGTATTCACTGGGGTTTGCGAATTCTTTCACAAAGCCTGACACTGGCCAAGGGGAATCCCATTGCTATTAGGGGATCTCTTACTGGCCACATCTGGGGATAGCCTGGGTTCCACTGTCGTGATAGAGCAAGGGGGAGCTTGACCAGGCCCCAAACTCCTGCTGGAGGGCAGGGCATTGGGGGGACAGCTCATACCCTGAAGGCAGCCCCTCCTCCAGTTTAAGAGACTGCCTAAGAACTCAGGGCAAGGACCGGGAGTTTCCTTGGTGGACAGTTTCAGCCTGCTGGCCCTATCCATGATCCCTATGGTTCCCAGAAATATCAGCAGCCAAAAATAGGGGCTGTTCTCTATTTTTTGCTTTAACTCTGCGTTCTTTTTCCTCTGCTGCAGCTTGGTCCCTATTATTAAAGACTCCAAAAGCTTTTTCTAACATCTGAATGGGAGAAGTTTGAAGGCCTAAAGCTGGTTTCTGCAGCTTCCTCCATATATCTGGGGGAGATTATTTAATATTAACATCTCCCCAGGAGAGATCAAGGAGGGAGTTGGTCTTGGACCCTTCAAAAAGCTGGGTGGGGTCCTCAGAATAATGACCAAGTTTTTTCCTTAGTCTGGGAGAGATTTGACATTGAAAGAGGTACCTCTGCTCTGAGTGTCTCTTCCTGAGAGTCTGCTGCTTCTCTCAAGGGGCAGAGATTGACATCAGCATCCTGAAGAGGAGAAAAAGAGTCCCACTTCTTGTATCAGATGGATTGAGGAGTGGGAGCTGGGAAATCTCAGGATCTGATTCAAGAGATGAGGAGGATAGAGTTAAAAGAAATATTGTCAGACATAAGGTCCTGCTCTGGAAGGGATTCAGAAGCCTCCTGATAAGGACTGCAGAGGAGGGATCCCGAGTCCCTAGAGGAGCAGGAAGGAGCTGTTGCTGTTGTTGTTCAGTTGTTTTAGTGACTCTACTTGATGTTTGTTTGGCAAAGATACTAGAGTGGTCTATTCCCTTCTCATTCTGTAGATGAGGAAACTGAGATAAATAGGGTTAAGTGACTCACCCAGGGTCACTCAGCTGCATCAGTAAATGTCTAAAACTTGGTTTGAATTCAAGAAGATGAATATAAAAGACATATTTTATTTATTTATTTGTGTATTTTTTGCATCATGTCTCCTTCATTGATATATGAACTTGAGGACAAAGACATCATTTTTGTAGGCTGACTAGCTGCCTCTTGTTTTTCCATCATAAGTGGACCACCACCTTTTTGAATCATATACATCTTTTTTTATATTGCTTATAGGATCAGAGGATTTAGAATTGGAGAAATTAAATTTCACTCCTTTTTAAAAAAAAACAGATCAGGAAACTGATGACAAGAGAGATTATGGGATTTACCCAAGAAAGAAGCAGAGCTTCAATCTGACTCTCGGACCACAAATACTTTTGGTCTTTCCATGATAGAACAATATACTCTTATCACATGCTGAGTTAGATGAGGTGTCAGAAGTTCTCTTGTTCAATCTATACCTGAATAGAAACCCCCAATAAGTAATCATCTAGACTCTGCTTGAAGATCTCTAACAAGGCAGCACTCAGCAATAATAATAATTTTAATATTTAATAATATTTACACAGTGCTGTAGGGTTTGCAAAGTGCCTTACATATGTTCTATCATTTGAGTCTTATGTCCCAATTTGCACTTCATTGTCACCTAGATGTCACTTCCTAAAGAGGCAGCTCCTTTTGCTTTTGGTTAGCTTTCACCATCAGATTTTTTTTTTTCCTTTTACCAAGTAAAAATCAACCTTTCTGAAGTATCTGCCAGTTGTTTCTAGCTCTGTTCTCTGGAGCCAGGGAGAATAAGTTAAATTCCTTTCCCATATGACCATATTTTAAATATTTGAAAATAGTTATATCACATCCTTGCAATGTGTTCTCTTCTTCCAGGTAAACATACCAAATCCATTCAAATTATCTTCATATTGCTGTCCCTCAGCATCCTGATCCCTCCTGGATGTTGGCATTTGTTAGTAGCCTTCCTAAAAAATGTTTTCCCAAAATTAATGATTACAGATGTGGTTTGACTGGGGTTATCACCTTTTTCATTTGAGACCTATATACTCCTTTTAATGGCACTTAAGATCACATTGCAGTTTCCTTGCTGCCATGTTAGTGTTGATTCATATTAAGATCTTACAAGATGACAAAATCCTTTCTCTTTTTTAAATGAATCATTCTAAAGTTATGCTTTCTCCAACTTAAGGTGATAAAATTGAGTTTTGACCCCAATTATAGGACTTTACTTTTAATAAAAGTCTTTTTTTTTTTATTACATTCAGCCTTTGATGGTTCTAGACTTTCCAGCTATTTTTCCTAGCTCTATTTTCTAACATTGGCTATACTTCCCAGCTTTGTGTCATTGGAAACTTTCATAAAGAATTAATTAATAATAATTTGTTTAGATGTCTAGTATGGGCCAGGCACAAGGCTAAACATTGTTGATGCCTTCATCCAAGTCATTGACAGAATGTTGAATATAACAGGGTGTAGTGGAAATCTCCAACATTTTCCATGAAAAATAAATAAATAATGAAAATGGTAAAAATAAAATAAAAAAATCTCCTTGAAATAGATATTGAACCAATAATTACTATGCTGTGGGTCTATTCTGTACATTTAAATTCAGCAGATTTACTATCATTTTGTACATAAGAACAGCATGAAACTGTGAAACTTACCATCTAATAAATCTGTAAAAAAAGAAACAAGGTTTGTCTCAAAATTTTGTTTTGATGAAGTCATACTGGCATTTTGTGATCATGATTCTCTTTCCAGATATTCAAAAGCCATCCTTTTGATAATACACTTCAGGAATTGAGGTCATGATCACTGTTTTTATGTATGTATATATATATATGTATATATATAATAAACATATTGTTTATATGATATACTTTTTTTCTTTTTGAAAACTGGGTCAAAATGGACTTTTCTACAATTCTGAAGTTATTTCCCCATTCTACATGTTTATTTACTGACTATTGATAATAGCTTGCTGGCCAGATCTACCCTTCTTTTGATACTCTGTGATGTCATTTACCAGAGTCTGATGACATGAACTCAATTAATGTAGACTGATATTCTCTTACTATATTCTTATTTTCTTATGGTTTTATGCAGTCAACCATTTTTGTTCTTGTCATTTTCAATCTAATGATAATTTTCTTTGAGATAGATAAATAAAAAATGTTTAAAGTCCTGCCTTTTCTCATCTTCTGTAATCATTATTCCATCTACCCCAAGCCTCATTTCTATTCCTTTTCTAATCCTACTCTTTACCAACATAAATTTCAAAATTTCTTTTTTATTTTCCTTAATATTCATGATCAGCCTCACTTCATTCTGAGCTTCAGTGCTCTTGTTATTATTCTTTCAATAGCATGTTGTGTTCCATCATCTACCTTTTCATATATTGTTCTGCTTTAACACTTACTAGATGTCAGTACTTATTGGATGTTTGAACAAAGTTCTATGTTAGTTGTATCCATAAGAGAATTTTATATAATTTAAATGTAGACGTCAACTTAAGGAGAATCTTCAGGGATGCATATTATTCTATTAAAACAACATTTTTTTCTCTTAAACTGACCAACAAAAAGATAGCAGGATGCTAATTTTTTTACTATACCTCAATCCAAGTCACATAATGATGTGATCTGATTTAGAAAATTATCTGGGAATGTCTGGCTGTTTCCTACATAGGATTATACAAGTAATTGGAACTTCAGAATTGAGAAGGGTCACAGGCCTAGCTGTATATGAACAACATACCACCAAAGTAACCATCCACTGAAATCTTTTAGTGAGGGTTTCACTACCTCCTAATATGGTCCGTTTCATTTAAGGATATCTCTAATTGTTAGTTGTTTTTCCTGACATCAAGTCTAAATGTGTATTTTTTTTCACTACCACACATTGTTCATTTTTATTTTTATTGTATTAGACCAAGTAGATCAAGTGTTTTCTTTCCACCTAACGTCCCTTAAAATAGTTGGAGATGGCTGTCATAGTCCAGCATCCAGTTTACTAACAAATCTTCTGTTTTTCAGGTTAATGTCCCAAGTTCTTCAGCCAGTATTTTTTCTGGGGCGAACTCAAAGCAACACAACATCATAGTTTTCCATCTTGGTGTGTCTCCAGCTAATCAATGTCCTTTGTAAATTGTGGGTCTCATAACTAAACACAATCTGGAAGTTAGAGACCCACATCTAGTCTCACTGGGGCAAAGTACAACAGGATTGTCACTCCCTAGTCCTTGACTCAGTGGCTCTCTTAATGAAGCCCAAGTTCAAATGGTATTAGAATCTCTCTTACTAGATTCAGTTTAATGCTATAGCTTGTTGAGATATTTTTGGATCTTGACTCTATCATTTATACTATTTCCTTCCATTTTTGTGTCTTGTGCAAATTCAATGAACATGTTATCTATGCCCTTCCCCAAGTGATTGGGGAAAGTGATAATCAACACAAAGACAAGTACAAACCCTTGAGGCACTTCATTAGAGACCTAGTTGCAGATTAACTCTTTTTTGGGTCTAGCCATTCAACTGGTTTCCAAATGATCTCTTAGTTAAGAACCACCGTCAAAAGGAGAAATTATGGTAGTCTTGGATAACCTCTTTTTGATAAAGTCATAGTGATTCTTTATGGTTATTTCTTCCTTTTCAAGGTAGTCAATACACCTTTCCTTAATATGTTTTAGATTTTTCCAGAATTTGAAGTCCATTTTTATTGATCTATAGTTATGTCTCCATCATAGTTTCATCAAAAATACTCTTGTTGGAGGGCAGCTAGGTGTTGCAGTGGATAGAGCACCAGCCCTGAAGTCAGGAGGACCTGAGTTCAAATGTGTTCTCAGACACTTAACACTTCCTAGCTGTGTGACTTTGGGCAAATCACTTAACCCCAATTGCCTCAGCCAAAAAAAATAAATACTCTTGTTGAGTGGCTAGACCATTCTCATAAAGACTTTATAACAACAAGAAACTAGACATATGAGTTAGTAGCTGTCTTGGGTCACCTTTTTGGGTAAGAATTCTAGCTATGATGTTTTCTACTCTTTTTGGATACTCCTTTTTAAGAAATCTTCAAGTAATTTAAATTCCCTACATGTCTTTAAAATCTCATCTTCTGAATGTATTTGTTCTGCATCTGTTTAGTCCCGTTCAGCTTCTTCTTGACTTCGTTTTCTTAATGTCAGCACCATGGCCAGGAATAGCAGTGGAACTGATAGTAACTAACTTGGTCAGCACCAGGGCAGGAACATTTGCTGAGCCAGCTATAGCTGAGATGCTTTCCTTGTTTAATACAGGAATGCAGAAATGTTGTGTAGTGCAAGGAACCACAGAGAGGGAACAGTGGCTACTGCTGGAAGTAATTTGGACTGACTCTAATATTGGAAAAAGTTGGCAGATTGAGCTATTTTCTGAGAGAGTTTTGACCTAAATAAGCTCCTTGCTATTGACTTAAGAAAGAGAGAGAATGGGGTTTGAATTAAAAAAAATCTACTGTTTAGAGTACCTGAGTGATCCTACTTACATAGGTGTGTTTTAATATGTGTCTATATGTCTCTTTTCTAATATCCTGTCCTATTTTCTAATAACCTAAGGGCTCTATGGGATGTGACTACCTTCCCCCTATTTTTTCATGTTACTTTTGTTGCTTTATCTCTTTTTATACTTGATGACTGGAATCTTGGTCTTCTAATACAGATGAGTCTATGAAAAAAACCTCTGAGAGACATCTTAGACTGCATCTCTGATACATCCTCTCTTTGAGATGTTGTCATGTCAACCTCAAGTTATATTTGAGAACTCCAGACATAATACTAAGTAACAGAAGTGTATGGTGGAAAGAACCCTAAATTAAGTTTCAGGTAAGACTTGAGTTTGAATCCTATATCTAACACTGACTAATTGTGTTATTGTGAGCAAGTCACTTAAGTTCTTCTAACCTCAATTTCTCTTCTGTAAAATGAAGAAACTAGTTTTTGAAATACCAGTCTCATAGGATTGTTGTGAGGATTAAATGACATAACAAGTATTATGCTTTTTAAATCTCAAAGCAATATCAATGTTAGTGATTTCCATCTAACATTATGGATGCCTCTTTCTCTTATCTCACTGAAGGGCCAAATAGAATTTGTTTTTATTTTACTTCATTTTAATATGATTTCTTGATAGATATCTTTTGTTCATAGGTGTTTCTGAACATGCCTCTACTGCCCTTCTCCTTGAATTCAATTGTCCCTTGTTACAATAAAAACATCTAAGCAAAAACAATCAAGTGGTGATGTCTGACAAAGTATGCAATATTCTGTTCTATGTAATCCCCTTTTTTCTACAAAGAGTCACTATGATTTCATCAGGAAAAAAGAGTTATATATTATTTGTTTTCCAGGACTAAAATGATTATTATAATTACTCAGATGTGGGGTTGAAATTTCTTGGGGTTCCTATTTAAGATAAAAGAAGATACATGTTTATTGTTCCAAGGGCTGCAAATAACTGATAGAATAAGAGTACATCTGAGAGAAAAAACTATATTTTTCTACAATGGACCAGTCTAGTTGAAATTCCCAGAACATCAATTCCAATATGCCTGAAGGACAGCGTGACTCTATCAGGAGGGTGGTTGAGACTTGGAGGAAGAAGGAAATTATATAGAGTGGTCACTCATGATAGAGCTCCACAGCTGAAGGCATGTAATAACATCAAGCTGAGTGATGGGGTAATTCTTGCCATGACTGAGGCGGTAAACAATGGCAAGTAATCCAGGCAGATACAGAAATTTCCTAAGTGGATATTATTGACTTTTAGTCTTGCTTGGCCAGAGACATTTGTCAAGTTATCTCCACTCTGGGAGAATATTTTCCTCATTATTTATTCAAGTCTCTATTCCCTACAATGAGTATACTAAGATTGTTTTCCCTATCCCTATAATAATTGTTTTAGTTCCAATTAAATGTTTTAATTTAGCATGAGTGTTCCTTTTTGATCTGATAGTCACCCCAGTTGAGATAGGATGGGGGTTTGAGTAAAATAAAATACATATAACTTTTAAATAGCTCACATAGAACCTAATAATCCATGTGAATGCAGAGCTGAATAGCATCCAAAGTTACCTACTACCATTAGGGATTGTAATTGGCATTAAGGAATATAAAGTAAATAATGAAATTATCTTTCCCCTCAAGTAGATTATATTCTTCTGAGAATATAAGAATTAATTAAAGTAGAAGCAAGGGATTTATCTGACCTTTCCATTCATTGTAAGGGATATCTATTTTTGTTATTGTTCCTGAGAAAGAAAGTAGATTTCACCCTTGGGTTGTCTATTAATTTGATTGAGATCACCATTGGCAATTGCTATTCCCACTGACTTGGAGCATTCTGACTAGACTTTAAGGGAGTACAGATGTGTATTGATTTGAACTTCCACTGATATTCATTAGAATGAAGGTGAAAAATATGAATGGAAAATAGTCATTGGTTACAGGAGCAGCATGTCCTAATGGCTAGATTTATTTTTTACTGAAAGCTTAGAGACCTTTGCTCTAATCTTTCTTCTAAAATTACTCTCTGTATGGCAGAGTAAGTCATCTTATCTCTGAACTTAAATTTCTTCATTTTCAAAATGGGAATAATAATACCCACGTGTCTGTCTCATAGGACTGTGGTAAAGTTCAAAAAAGACATTGTATGTAAAGTATTTTGCAAGCTTCAAAGCTCTGTTTAGAAGTCGGTTGGGACATTGGAAGTTTGTCTATATTTTCTGAGGCAGTGTGACCTAAAGGATAGAAAGGCAGCCTTGGGGTCAGGACATCGGAGTCGAATCTTGCCTTAGACATTGTTAGTCATGTTACCCTAGGCAAGGCAATGAACCTTTCAATCCTGAGTCAACTTTCTAAGTCTGAAAGTTTCAAACAAGTTGCATCAGAGAAGGGAGTTTTCCATGTCAGGAGTTCCTCATAATGATGAAATCATAATGACATCATAAGACTCTTTCAGTCCAGTCCTATCAGACTCTATTGTTCTAATTCCAGGGCCAGATTAGGAATATCAGCTCAACAACCCTAATTCTATTTTAATGGTGTGGCCAGATTGGAGAAAGCTAAGATTGCCCTCATCAAATTCATTTGCAATAGCTGCTTGTTTACTGCTCCACAGATCAGTTGCCTGGTCTTCCTGACACTTGACAATGTGGCAGAAATACTTTGAGGAAATAAAGCCTTCAGTTATGGTATTAGTAAACCAAAAGAAATTTCATACAGAGAGGTTCAGATTTTATCAAGGTGCCATGTACAGTGGATATAATTAGGTGTGTATATATATATATATATATATATGTATATGTATGTATGTGTTTGTGTGTGTTCTTTCTCTTGTTCTTGATTAAAGCTTGTGGTGCTTCATAATTTGAAGTCTCCATCTTTTCAACAAGTATTCAAAAGATGGATTTTAGTGTCAAGATATAGCTAGAGATTATTGAAAACATTGTGCTATTTTCTATATACAATTTATTATTTTTTCCTATTAAATTCTAGATACACTTCCCTATTTATCTACAGCATGGGCCCAGAATATGTAATGGAAAAAAATATGCACACATATATTCAGGATACATATATATATATATGTATATATATATATATATATATATATTTATTCAACAAACATATACTAAGTATTATTAAGTGCTCTGTCCACTGTGCCATTTAGTTGCCTTTCAATACCTTTTTTAAAATAAAAATTATCAATATTTCCTCAATGCTTTTTAAAGAAAGGCTAGCCTGACTTGCACGAGGGGAAGGCATTAAGGGATTGCTCCTCCTGTATACAAAAATAAGAGGTGGAATGTTATATATGGGGAACCATAAGGAGGCTGATTTGGACATATTGGATATTCATATGGAGCACTGATTTCTCTCTCATTTCCTTAGCCTTAAAGTCCTTCCAGCATACTAGATAGTAGAGGTATTTATTGTTTTTATGAGCCTAAGATTTTCCTAACTGCGTATCCCTTTGGCCCATTAGCAATTGGCTGAGGTGGGCAAGGATTTGATGAATGTAGTCAAGGGTGGAAGTGATGTTGTCACAACTGGAGAAATACAGGATGGGTACATAATAAGGAGAATAATCCTAACCAGAAAGCATGACATTGACCAACTGTATGAGTGGGAAGGTATCTCTTGCTCCATTAATCAGATCTATCATTCTGTAGCTTTCAAAATGACAATTAAATCTGATCTTCTATGCCTAAAGTCTACCTTAAGCTAAGTAAAGTATTCTGCAAGTCAGTCAGCAGTTGTTAACTCATGCAAGAAATTATTTATCTCAGCAATAGAGGTATGTGGGTTGCATGCACAGAAAAACTAGGGAAAGAAACCAAATACCTTACAAAGGGATGTGCATTGGGTAGATAAGTACATGATTTTTATAAAAGAGTTCCATGATGGATGAGTGATAGAGAAATACATAGTTAATCCTCCCATTTTAGGATTTAGAGTTTAAAAGAACTATAGAAAATATATAATCCAATACCCCCTTTTTAATAGATAAAAACTTAAACTTAGTTTGAGGAAGAGGCTTGCCAAGGTCATAGAGCACATCAGTATTTGATCTAGGATTTAAAACAGGCTTTTTGACTGTAGGTCCAATGTTCTTGTTTTGCCATACTGCCTTTTAATAGGAAGATTAGCACAAGATACCATTCAGGGATCCAGTTCATGTACTTTGCTTGCTAGATTCAACTAAGTATCCAATTAATCACCTATAAATTAATAAAAAAGTATGAATTAAGTACTTACTTAATTCATGTAAAATATTAGACACTAGGAATAAAAATACAAAAATGAAAGTCTATTAAAGAGTTTACATGCTATTGGTAGATTGAGGAGATAACATGTATTGAGAGTGACATGCAACGGACAGGTAAACTTTTATTTGGGGTGTCAAGAATAATACAGTTTGACTCTTTTCAACAGTGAGATGTTTCAGGCCAGTTCCAATGAGCTTGTGATGAAAAGAGTTTCTACACCCAGAGAGAGAACTGTGGGAACTGAGTGTGGATCACAACATAGCATTTTCACTCTTTTTGTTGTTTGCTTGCATTTTATTTTCTTTCTCATTTTTTTCTTTTTGACTTGATTTTTCTTGTGCAGCAAGATAATTGTATAAATGTGTGTATATATTGGATTTAATATATATTTTTATCATGTTTAACTTATATTGGATTACTTGTCATCTAAGGGAGGGAATGGGAGGAAGGGGGGTAAATTGTAATACAAGGTTTTGCAAGGGTTAATGTTGAAAAATTATCCATGCACATATTTTGAAAATTAAAAAGCTTTAATAAAAAATAAATTTAAAAAATGATACAGTCCAAGAAGAATTGAAATTGGGAACACCAATTTTTAGAAGTCTGAGAGGGAAGATATTAGAAACAAGAAAACATCTCAAGAGTAGGCTTTTAGATTAAATAGTCATGGGCCAGGTCAAGAAAGGAAGGAAACTGTCTTGGTCAGTGGGTTCACATCTACCAGAATGGCACTATTTCTGTGGAATAAAGGTATGTCAAGTGATCAAATCCAGTGGTTTTTCCTTTTCAGATCTGGAAGGGACCCATCAAGACAGTTGGTTTTCTCATAGGGTCCTTGGTATGGCACATAACTCCCAGGACTGGAGACACTGGCAGAGCCTGTTTTATATTTAAGTGATCACCCAAAATTCTAGGGTATTGATTCTATATAGGCAGTTTTGAACAGACCCTTGTGGTCCATCAAGGGTCTATTATGGTGGTATATTACTCATTAAACTTTGTGAAGGGGGAATGTATAAATGTGACCAGAGGTGCAGACCACATTGAAAACTATTCACTCTTTAAGTTCAGAAATCATAGCACCATGGAAGGCAAATAATAGAGCCTGGATATGAGCATCTTCTTCCTGATCCAAATGGACCATATCTTGTGGGTTAAAGTTAAGGTTAAATGACTGCAAATGTATGTCCTTGGAAGAAGGTGTGTTGGGCACAATTCCGGAAAGGTTTGCAGGACAGCAGGAAGTTTATGCATTGAAAGAACTGGGGAAAGGAACAGGGTTTGTTTTGGTTGAAGAGTGAGATGAGACTACAAATGTTCTGCCTTGGGGGGGCAAAGGGCTGATTGAATGGGGAAGGGTACCCTAATAGTATAGACCTCTGATTTTCTAGACTTTGACTTCATTGGTTTGTGCTGTTACAGATGAGCAATTATTATGCAACTTCAATATATTTAGAAAGGACCATAGAAGGCATCCAGTTTAACCCTTGCATTTTACAAAGGATGAAACTGAGGCCCCAAGAAATAAAGTTATTTTCCCAAGGTCACAGAAGAAAATAATGATAAAAGGAGAATTTTAATGCAAGTCTTCCTGCCTAGAATTCCTTTCCTTGTGGATGATTAAAAATGTATAATAGGAGAAAATGATTATGGTACAAGTTGTGTTCTAATCGGATAAAGAGAATACTACTTCAGGTCAAGTCGGATTTTTAGATTTCATAGGAAGAAACAGAGACAGCATTCTACAGTGGGGGAATAACTCAACACCAGCTATGGATCCAGAGGACCTGAATTCAGATCCCACCTTATTGGCTCTGGACAAATCAACCAATTTCCCTTTTCTTCAGTTTTCACATTCATAAAAATAAAGGATTGAACTAGATGCTTGCTGAGGTCCTTTTTAATTCTAGTTTATGATGCTGTGGTTTAAAATTATGTAAATAGAATTAAGTAGGTCAGAGAGAATATACTGGGAAAAGGAACGGGCGACTGGCAAGATGGTTCTTTTTCTGGGCAGCTTTCTCCAAGATGGTATAGTTTTATAACAGCAGTCATCTTTGTTCAGATATGTCAGCATTCCTGGGAGCTCCCAAAAGGTTACCTTGTCAAATTCTTCATTCTTCATTACTTTCTCATTCTCTTCTATGGAGGTTGCTGCATAAATTGCAATTAATACCATGATTCTGTAGGGGTAGGTTCTCATCTCAAGAATTGCAAGGCAAGATTGCTAAGTGTCTCATGAGTTTATGTAAATTTTAGAAGTATGATTAAAAGCAACTTGTCCAGCTGCTATCCTCACCTCTCCTAGGAGAAGAAACAAGTTATCCTTTCATTTAGCTATAAGTGATTTAGGTTTTCTGACTTTCCTGATAATGAGAATATCAATATGGATGGGATTCAATTCATTCAATAATATTCATACAGTGCTTTCTGGCATTAAACAAATATCACTCATTAAGAAAACCAACAGTTAATATTTGTAGACAACCTAAGAATTATATATTTTTTCACTTATTCTGCTTTTTTTTCCTTCTGCTTTCTTTGATATTATTATGGAAAATGGAAGGAAATCATATAGAATTGAAGATAATATTTTTATATTTCATGGTTTGCTGGGACCAAAAAAACCCATTATTTGGTTGCCAAGTATTTATTAATTAGTCTTTCCAGAGTCAGTGAAGCTGGTTCTTAGATTGTAGAATCTGTCCATCTCTGGACCTTTAATTCAAAGCGTTTCTAGTAAAAGCTGCCAGAACTTGTAGATTTTGCCTATCTAACCTCCCTTGGTAACAGCCAGGGTCACCTCTATACAGTAAGAACTTGGGCCACATTTTTTTTTGAGGAAAAAACACAATATATTTTGTGATAAATTATATTATGCATAAAGTATAAACAGTAAGTTATAAGACCAAGACTTATGGGAGAACATTAATTTGATCAATAGCATTGTAATGAAATGCACCCGTGGCCAGGAATCAGTGGGCCTGGAGCTGCATCCTAGCCCTACCACTTATTAGCTGCATGACTTTGGTAATATCATTTAACTTAATGGAACTTCAATTGTCTTCTCTATAAAATGAGAAAAGTAATATAGTCTCTGCCAACCTCCAAGGACTAGCAAAAAGATCAAATATATAAAGGATAAGCATGTGTTTTGAAAACTTCAAAGTTTTATACAACTAGAATATATTTGATCAAGGCTGCAGCCATAAACAGTCTTGAATGAAAAGACAAGAATCAAAATAAATGGAATTATTTGTTTTTCTTTTTTTTTCCTTCAGGCAACCCTGAAATAAGTTTATGTCAAGAGTCATGGATATATAAATAGCTAAATAAAAATACATGATTTATTTACATCATATTTAGCTTCCATTTTCTCTGAAAAAGGAGGAACCGAAAACAAAAATAACTAGCAGAGACTTGATACCTAAGATGATTAAAGAGATAATAAGAGAACACCCAGGTGGCCTCAAAGTCACTTTTTTCATATGAAAGAATCATATGACTTGAGAATTGTGCTACATGTAATTAGTGGTACTGGAAAGATCATGAAAAATAGGATAAGAATCTCTAGACTAGAAAAGGACGATAGTCATCCTGATTTTCAAAAATGCGAAAGGAATCTACAAACTCTAGGCCCATGAACTTGACTTTGATTCCTAATATAATTATAAAAAGGATCATTAAAGAGATAAATGATGAATATAAAAAAAAGGAAAGGGTGATTCCAAAGGGTCAATATAGCTTTATAAAGAACAGTTCACTCCTGAACTGTCCTCATTTCTTTTTTTTCCCCAAGAACTTCTAGATGAGTCCAGGAAAGAAATGCTGTGGTTATAGTTTTTTTAGATTTTATCAAAGCTTTTGATAAAGTATCTTATACTGGCAGATGTGGGCTACATCCTTATATAATTAGAAGGATTAAGAACTAGCCTGATCCTGGAAGTAGTTTTTAATGGCTCAATTTCAACCTAGCAAGAGATCGCTAATGGAGCTCCCATGGGTTAGGTCGTTGGCCCCCTGCTTTTTAACATTTTTATTAAAGTCTTGGATAAAGACATAGGAGTTATTTTCATCAGAGTTGCAGGTGACATCAGGCTGAGAGGGAAAACTAATACTGGATGGCAGATGTAGGATTTAAAAGAAACCCTGACAGGCTGTAGTTTTAAACTGGATCTTATTAGAATAAATTCAATAGTGATAAATATAACATCTTGTGCTGGGGTGCAAAAAAATGGAAACAAACAATTTTACTAATATATGATGGTAGAGGCAAGGAAAGATATCAATTGCTCTGAAAAAGATCTGAGAGCTTTAATGCAGGGAAGAGATAAGACTTTCCTGATAAGGTCTTGAAGGAGAAGTAGCATTTGAGAAGATAGTGGGAGGTTGGAAAAACCTTAGAAGGGGAAACAAAATCAGCAAAATCTTGGCGATTAGAAAGGTATAGAATTCACATGGAGATGGAATAAACCAATGAGACTAGGTCAAAACAAGGTTGTGTAAAACTAATGCCAAAGTGTAGCCTCTATGGCAGGACAAGGGATGACTAGACAGCTCAAATAGAGCCCCATTTGGTAGGCAATTCAAATATTATATTCAATTAACCCAATTCTTTTACTAGATAATTAAGTTACATGTCTTTTGATAGGCTTAGGGAAAGCACCAGGAGGGAGTATAGTGATGATGCTTTGGACCAGGGGATTGGGGAGATAAATGTAACAGTGACATCCAGTATGGACTGCAATTGGATAAGAAGAGAAGCAGGGAGCTGGAAGGGGTGTGGGGAGAAGGGGAGGGAGGTTTTATTCTAGTAGGCCAGATGTGAGTAAAGTCATAAGCATCTTAAAGATCTAAACCAGAGTGTACCATGAACATGAGACATTCTACTGGGATCTCTGATTGTAGGAGGTAGTTCAGTAAATTGCATTTTTCTATATTTTTTCTTTCCTTCCTTCCTTCCTTCTTTCCTTCCTTCCTTCCTTCCTTCCTTCCTTCCTTCCTTCCTTCCTTCCTTCCTTCCTTCCTTCCTTCTTTCCTTCCTTCCTTTCTCTCTTTCTCCCTCCTTCCCTCCCTATTCTTCCTTTCTTCTTTCCTTCCTTCCTTTGGACATCTGTATAAGAACTCTTGTATGGAAACAACACCTTGTTTTGTAAATCCTAGAGTCTTAGAAAATTAGTTGCCTTACTGCCTGAGACTTTAAATGACTTGAAATATCTAACATGTCCAAGATATGACTTAAAACTATTTTTTTCATCCACTGTGTCACATTGTCTCTCTTTTCCACAAATATTAGATTTTTTTTTTAGAACATTCCAATTTCTTGGCCTAAAGGGAGGTTTTGAGATGTCAAAGGGATAAACTCAAGGGCTTTGTAATAAATATCTAAGCAACCCATGACCTTTTGTTAATTTTTCTTTTTTGTGTGTGGAAAACAGATTCCCAAATTTTCTTACCATCATATTTAGAAAAAAACTTATGAAGAAAGTATAGTATTAAATGGAAAAGTTTCAGAAATAGGAAAAGAACCAACAGTTAGTTTAATTCTTTAATCAACAAGTATTTATTAAGTGGCTACTATTGTGCTCTGTCCTGTGGAGACCTATAGAAGTCCAAAACATTCTCTGCCAATGGAGAGCAATCTTGTTATTTTTTTCCTAAATTAACCCATTGGCAGCTATTACTGGGATGAATCTTTTGAAGGTGTGAGTCATGGCTACAGTGAGCTACTGTTTGAGATTTTATAAGATAATCCCAAGAATATTCAATTGACCAAAGGTCTCCTACCCTGTTATTAGCATGTGTATCTAGGGTGGGAATAGTGGAATAGTGAGAATTCAAAAACTACCTCCATAGATCTCTGCCTTGTGGACAGTAGAACAGGTCCTTTTGCTCAAAGTACACTAGCATCTCTGTGCTGCATGATACACCTTCTACTATGGGCTGGTAATACAGACCTTCCTTGGCCTTCTCAAGTCCCAAATCTGGTAAACTGTTGAGTGAATTTGAAAGATTTATTTAGGAAAGGATGATTCTGCTTCAAGCATGGGCTCCGGGGCAGGATTCTTTACCTTTTGGGCCATGGGGTCTCTTTGGTAGTTTATGTGACAAAGCCCATGGAATCCTTCTCAGAAATATGTTTTCAAATGCACAAAATATAATATTATAAGATTACAAAGGAAAACAATTATCCACAAAAAATAAAAATTCATGGTTAAGAAAGTCTCTTTTAGGGTCTTGTTTAATCTTTTGAATATCTAAAATATATAAGCATTTCTTTTTTAAAAAATCAAATTATGAACTTTTGGGGGACAGAAGTTTGAAAAAAGTGAAACTTAAGAACTTCCCACCTTTTTGATCCTAAGGAAAATTAGAAAGGGGAATTAGGGAATGAAGAAATCAGTATTTTAACTTCTTCTGACTACATTGTTTCTCATTTTCATGCTTTAAAAATATTCCAGCTTATTATTTTGTCCAAGTCAAGGAGACATCCATGGTGAGAACCCATAGAGTCCAGGCTACAGACTAAAACTCTTTTTTTTTTTTTAATTGACATATGTAAATGAATTCCTTGAATCAAGCTGAAGAAAAATAGAGTTTGACTCAGTAGACGCTTACCCATGGATGGAAGCCAACTACTGCAGTTTTGTTCTCTCCTAAGGACCGGCAGCCAGTGGCAGGGAGCCAGCACGCCCTCTTGTCAGAGAGTGAGTTTGTTGTTCTCAGTTCCTAGCATCACTCAAACTCCTTTCAAACAAGCAGCCAGGAAGTCTGGAACCCATTCAACAGTGGTGTGGAAGGAAGCATTTCTCTGCCTCTGCTTTCCCACAGAGGGCTTTATATAAAGGAATGTTGGTGGGCAAAGAAATTAGCAATTTATAGAAAATATTAAATGGCAATGGAACACCTCCACTCCTTGTAAAAATGGGCAGATTCTTGTATAATCAAAGAAAGAGAGAGAAAGAAAGAGAGAGAGAGAGAAGACATATGTTATTATATTTTTATTTATTTATTATCTTAGAGAGGGCATTCCAGGGCAGGAACAGTAAATTTGCCTCTCTCTGCCAAGAAGACTGACCTTTGGACTGGAAAAGACAGAGCAAAATTGGTTAATAGGGAAATGATGCCCAATATAAACAAAATTCTAGTTTCCAGTCCAGGAGAACTCCCATTGTCCAGAACAATGTCCAAACTGATAGATAGATACTGTAGGGATTAGAGAGAAGGATTGGGAATCAGACTTAACTTCAAATTCTACATTAGACACTTATAAGCTGTGTGACTCTTTACAAGTCACTTGGTTTCAGTTTTCTCATCTATAGATGATGATGATGTAGAATGATAATAGCACCTATCTCACAGGATTATGGTTGTAAAGATTAAATTAAAATAAACACTATAAAAATGGCAGCTATTATTAATATTGGAAAAAAAGTTGGTGGATGTTATAGTAAAAAATTGTAGAAAGTGAGAGGTACTATAGGATTAGATTAGAAATTAGAACAGAAAATCAATATGTCTCTCTGTCTCTGTCTCTGTCTTTCTGTCTGGGTGTTTCTCTTTTCTTTCTCTCTCTTTCTCCCTCTCTGGGAAGATAATAGAATCTACAAACTATACGTATGCCAGGGTGTTGTACTTTAATTCTGGCAAAATTCAGGAAAAAAAATAAATCTCTCTTTTAAAGTGATTAAATATGTTTAAAAGGAAGATGGGATCATAACTTTAGCAAAAAAAAAAGTTCAAAAACCAAACCAACAATAACAACAACAACAACAAAAAAAAAAAAACAAAAAACAAACACATGGCAGACTTACTTATTTTCTTTCTTGTCAAGGTCATTAAGAAATGATAACTCAAGGGAATAGCACGAACATACGTGACCCTGTCTTCCTTTTTTGTGCTTCTGGACTAGATCTGTGTGAAGAGATCTTTGATGAGGACCTTTACTGGTAATGTTTACTAGTGCCTTCTCTATAACTTAAAATCTTAGGGAATTCCCAGGGTTTCTGAGAAACTAGAAGACTAAACCACAGTTACACAGCCAGAACATATCAGAGCAAACATAAACTCAATTCTTCTTCACTCAGAAGCCAGTTCTGTTCTTTGCTACACTGCCTCTTGCAGTTGTACTTAAGCCTTTCAAAAGATGTGTAACTTTATTAAAGACACAGCAAATGGCACTCTACTTGAGCTGACTTATCCACATTTTCTCTAATTCATGTGTCAGAGCTAACTTTTTTCTAGTGGTGAGGAGTCAAGGCAATTGGGGTTAAGTATCTTGCCCAGGGTCACATAGCTAATAAGCTTCCAAAGTCTGATTTGAACTCAGGACCTCTGACTCTAGAGCTGGTGTTCTATCCATTGTGACACTTACCTACTCTGGGTAACCTTTTCTCTAAGAGGCTACAGTATTCCTAGTGATCACAAGAGGATACTCAAACTGCAAATGTTTTATACTGCTTCCCATATGGTCAAGTCCATATTGCAGGGATAATCTAAACTGATTTTGTCAAGCTCCTTGTTCCCTGGCTGAGTCTAAATTTAAGAATTATAAAACTGTATATACTCTTTGACCCAGCAAGACTACTATGTTAGGTCTGTTTCCTAAGGTAATCAGGAAGAAACGGGAAAATATGTTCTAAAATATTTATAGCTACTTTCTTTGTGATGTCGCAGAACTAGAAATTGATGGGATACCTGCCCGTCAATTGGAGAATGGCTGGATAAGTTATGGTATATGATTGTGATGGAATAGTGCTGTGCTGTTAGAAATGATGACTAGGTTGATTTTAGAAAAAACATGTAAAGACTTGTATGAAATAATGAAGAGTGAAATGAGCAGAAACAAGAGAATGTCCTATTCAGGAATGCAAAATTGTTTGAATTGACTAAACTATTCTGAGTTATGTGAATATTCAGATCAACTACAAAGAAGATATGAAGAAAGATGCTATCCATCTCCAAAGAACTGAGATATGGAGTAGTGTACTGTACAGTTTCACACACACACACACACACACACACACATACACACACACCCCTGTCACATTTTGGCCTCTTCTAGTGCAGGATTTAGAGAAAGGGAGAGAAATAGCTTGGAACTCAAGTGTAAATAAAATTAAATTTAAATAAAAAATTAATTATGGGATTAAGTAGAAAATTGTTCAAAATATTAAAATGTGAAATATGCTAACAATATAGTTAACTCAGAGTCCCCACCCCCACAATAGAATCTGTCTTCTCAGTTAACTTCTCACTGCATTCATAGATTCAGTGACTTTGCATGTTGTGATCACATAGTTAAATGTAGGTAAAATTAACTGAAAAGGAAACTAGATCAAACACTTCTGAATGGAGATATAGCTTCAATCATCTTTTAGCCTTTCAGTACCCTCCTGGTTCTTTGGGTTCAGAGAAGAAAAATAATGATGAAACATAACCACAGATCTTGGCAAGGGGTAAAGCAGAGGCTTTCACTAATTTTTGCAGGGTCAAAGACTAAACAGGAAAAACAGTTTCCTTGATTGAGTTCACCAAATAAACAAGATTTATAACAGTTGACAATCTCAGGAAATTTGGATCTTTCTCTTCCTGATTTTGGTTGATATCTGTGCTACAGTTGCACCAGCTTTCCTTTGATCACTAAAGGTACCCTCTTTTAGACACATGAGAATAATGGCAGCTACTGAACATTAGTTATTGCTGACCAGTTCTTAAGCCTCCATTTTGCTTCTAATGAACTAAAGTTTCTTCCATCTTCTTTTTAAGAATTCCAACTGACAAGGTCTTAGAGAAGAAGATAGGAAGCAAAAATAAAAAAAAGGGTGCCACAACATACAGGTAGCTTTAATACTATCTCATTTTCTCCTAGGTTACAAATTAGAAACTCATGAAGACAAAAAAGAGATGATTATTGTCTTCCTCAGAAATTTCTCTTTCAGTCTTTGTCTTTGTGAATCTTCTTTTCTGGTTCATGAGAAAAGAATATGAATGGAGGCACTAACTTACATACAGTCTATTCGATTTTAGTAAAGCATTGATAAAACATTTTGTGCCTTTTTGTTGTTGTTGCTGTTGGAAAATACAGAGAGATATGGGCTAGATCAGAGATCAGCTAACTATGGTCTGGGACCATCTGGAACATCACGCAAAAAAAGGCTGGATTTGGCCTTTGAACTGCATTTTCTTGTTCCTTGGATTAGATGATGACACATTTAGATGTATTCAGATTTGATTGAATAGTCATTAATGATTCAATATCAACTAGAAGATCTCTAGTGAAACGTTCTGGCGATTTATGCTTTATCCTGTTTTAATTAGCATTCTAAAAATTATTTGAATGAAGGGATAAACAGCATACTTGTCAAATGTATAGAAGACACAAAGAAAAAGCTAACCAACTGTTCAACTGTCAAGATACAGAAACATTATGAAAAACTATAACACTCAGCTGAGCAAAATCAATTAATTTTAACACATATAAATGTAAAGTTGTATACTTTAACACTTTTAATACTTTAACATTTTAACACAGAAGATCAACTTTGTAAATACAATATGGGGTTGACATCGGTTAGACTGTAATTAAGTCAAAAAGATGTCTAAAGGTTTTAGTGAATTGCAGACTCAACATTGTTCAGTGGTGTGATATAGCAGCCCAAAAATCTAATGAAAACTTGTGTTATAAGAAAACAAGTATAGCTTCCAGGAATGAGGAAGTGAAAGTCTTATTGTATATCATCCTAATTTGATTACATCTGTAGTTCTATGTTTAGTCCTCAGTGCCATAGTTTACACACACACACACACACATTTATATTATTATGAAGTAAAAAATCATCAGCAATCATGAACATTTCCATATATGAGGAAAAGATATAAAATCATGAATCTATTACATACAACTTTTATAAATACATATTAAATTTAATGTGGTAGTACTAACATTGCTTTGCTTATTTGTATCTCCTTCTGAACCTTTTTTCTCTATTCTGTATATTTTTTTAAAAAAGGTTTCATTGATGCTCTTTCTTTTCTTTTTGTTTTTTGTGTATCAGTCATTATTCTTCTTATTTTTTTTTTACAAACTCCTTCCTGAATTAAAAACCCTATCTTGAAGCAAATAATTCTTAAAATTAGTTATGTTTGATTCTGTACCTAGAATCTATCATTCCTTCAGCAAGAGGTAAGGAATACTTCATCATTAGTCTTATGACTGAATTAACAAAAAAAAAGGTTTATATGCATTTTATGATGTACCTAGTACTGTACAAAATGTTGGGGATAGGAACATAAAAGCAAAGCCAATCCTCCTGCCCTTAAGGAACTTTTTTTTTAGGCAATTAGGGTTATTTGCCCAGAATCACACAGATAAAAAATATCCTGCTCTCAAGAAACTTAACTTTTTTTTTAGGCAATTAAGTTTGTTATGTGCTCAGTGCCACATAGTTAGGAAGGGTTAAATGTTTGAACTCAGGTCTATTTGATTCCAGGGCTGGTGCTCTATGTACTATGCCATCCAGCTGCTCCTAGGAACTTACATTCTAATGGATAAAATCGAATACATAGGAATGGAGTAGCCAAAGAGAAACACTTAAGTCCAGAAAGTTACAAGGATGCTGAGTAAAATCATAGGGAAGTGGATTGGTATGCCCTATCCAGGAAGACATTATCACTATTTTCAAGTATTTGAAGAGGTGTCACAGGGAAAAAAGATTACAATTTTCTGTTTGGTTCTAGAGAGGAAAGTTCCAAAAAACAAATTTATGGTAGTTCTCCTTTATTGGTCATCTTCAGCAGAGGCTTGGTGATCATATTTTACTCTATGTTTTAATGGGCAATCTAATTATGTGAAATGAAGTGTGGTGTGTGTGTGTGTGTGTGTGTGTGTGTGTGTGTGTGTGTCTGTGTGTGTTAAAGAAAAAAAAAGTTATGGACATGCAATTAGAAAACCTAAATTTAGGGACCAACACTTAACACCCTATAATAAAATGAATTTGAAATGAGATGGGAAATCAACAGGAAAAGATAATGATAAATGTTGGAGGGGATGTGGGAAAACTGGGACGCTGATAGATTGTTGGTGAAGCTGTGAAATGATCCAACTATTCTGGAAAGCAATCCAGCAGTGTCTCTATTGGGTTTGTATCCCAAAGAGATCATAAAATAGGGAAAAGGACCCACATGTGCAAAAAATGTTTGTTGGCAGCCCTCTTTGAAGTGGCAAGAAACTGAAAACTGAGTGGATGTCTATTAGTTGGGGAATGGCTGAATAAGTTATGGTATCATGAATGTAATGAAATATTATTGTTCTATAAATAGTGATCAGCAGTATGATTTCAGAAAAGCCTGGAAAGACTTACTTGAACTGATGCTGAGTGAAGTGAGTATAACCAAAAGAACATCATATACAATAACAACAAGATTATGTGATGATCAACTGTGATGGACTTAGCTCTTCACAATAATGCAGTGATTCAAGACAATTTCAATAGACTTGGGATAGAAAATGCCATCCATATCTAGAGAGAGAACTATGGAGACTGAATATAGTTGAAGCATAGTATTTTCACCTTATTTTCCCCTTTCTCATGTTTTTTCCCTTTTGGTCTGATTTTTCTTGCATAACATAACAAATATGGAAAAATGTTTTTTAAAAATTGCACATATTTATTGCACTTATATTAGATTACTTGTAGTCTTGGGGAGAAGGAAGGTGAGGGAGGGAAGGAGAAAAACTTGCACAAAATTACAAAAATGAAATGTTGAAAACTTTTTACATGTATTTGGGAAAACAAAATACTATTAAAATAAGAAAAAGAAAGAAAACCCAGGTTTAAATCTCTCCTTCCGTATTAACTAATCATGTGACTTTGATGTCATCACTTACCTAAACTTCAGTTTTTCTATGAGAAAATTGATTATAATAATGCTTCAAACCATCTGTCTTGTTAAGCTATTGTGATGAAGGCATGTTGTGAAACTTAAATGACTATATAAATGTGAACTATTATTTAAAGCTTTAAACATGTCAAAAATTGCTGTGCAAAGTTGAACTATTATATGGATTGATATGCAGAGTAGACAAGATCGGGCAACAGGACTTATATACTTTATATATCCATTAGTAGAGGTAGAGGTAGAAAGGCAGAGAAAAAAGAGTGGCTAATGAGGTGGGGAGAGAAAGAGACAGAGATAAAGAAGGAGAGAGAGAGAGAGAGAGAGAGAGAGAGAGAGAGAGAGAGACAGAGAGAGACAGAGAGAGACAGAGAGAGACACAGACAGAGAGACACAGACAGACAGAAATGGCAAGAGGAAAGTAAAGACAGGGACAGAAAGAAACAGAAAGAAACAGAAAGAGAGAGATGGAGGGAGGGAGAGAGACAAACTCACAAAGTGAGACAGAGACAGACAATCAGACATAAAAAGAGTGATACAGGGACAGAAAGAAACAGACAGACAGAAAGAAAATCAAAAGTAGAGGAATGAGAAAGTATTAGAAGAATGGAAAAATAAGAAGAGGAAGGGAGAGAGAAATAGGAAATAGGAAGTAGCAGAGAAAGACAGAGATAGGGAGATAGAAATGAAGGAATAGAGTGGGAGAGAAAAGGAATTATACTGTGTAAATGCTGAGGCAAAGTGGTTCTTTCTTAACAAACTGATCACTTGATTAGCCACTTAATCTGTAAATTGCAGAATATACCATCTTTTATGACTGACATTTGAGATCCTAATTTCTACCTTGGAAAAGAGATTATTTGGTTTTATATTCAAAATATTAAAAAAAAAAAGATGTCTTCCTGTGGCATTCTGTATGAAGGATGATGTTGGGTTTCAGAATTTTCCTTCAAAATACAAAAATTATATGATTATTATATCTTTGATTGTTAGGGAATTAATGTTGCTTTGATCTTCCATTCCTGAATTATATTTGAAGCCAACATTTATTTCATTGTTCTGAAACATTCCCATGCCCCTCTGAGTTATACTAGTGTTTTGATCTATTTGAGCCCCAATTGTTATTATTTATAAGGACATGGAAAACCAACAAAAATAACAAATAAAAAACTTTAGTGCATAAAATCTTGAAAAATAAATGGGTTTACCATTCTTAGTTCTTCAACTCTATTCTCATGAAAGTTTTAGAGGTTTCCCTTCCATTGGGAGAATAAGAGAAACACAATGGTGAGAAAATTATTCTTTGGGATACATGGCTGTTTTGAGAATATTGTTTCCTTATGTAGAACTTCCTAGATAAATAAAACTAAGATCCTATCTATAGATCTAAAATATATGTATGTAGAAAGAATTAAAATTTTGACTTATAAGGTATATTCTGTGAATAGTGTAGTTTGTAGCAATTACTAATTATATCTGTTTAAAATGCAAAGTAATCTACCTAAAGGATACAAAAAGGCTTGAGGAGCATCTTTTCCAGAAAAGGATTTAACTTCATACAGTGATCTTTTTGGAATTGATTTGGGTAGATGAATTTCCTTACTAAACTTGAAAAAAAAATTTATTTCAGAAAACTCTTATCAGAATATTTAGAACTTATCAGAGATGATGAAAGGTTTTTTGAAAGAAAGGAATAAATAATTGAAGAATAAGAAGAAAGATCCTGGTGATGGGGAGGGGAGGGAAATGTATTAATATAGGTTGTGAGAATCAAATGGCATCATTTGTGTAAAGTGTTTTGTAAACCTTAAAGGTTTATGTAAATGTTAATTATTGTTATTGCTGAGGCTTATTAGCTTTCCAAGTCAATACTTCCAATTCAAATGGTAATAAATGTCATAGGTAGAAGTCTAAAATATATCTTTAGATATTTTTAAGTTTTGTGTAAATTACCAAAGGAACCAGGATTAGTCCTGACACTTCAGTTTAAATTTATTTGGTCTGATTTTATTTTTTCTGAAATTATGTTGGTTCGTATTGATCTTCACTTTAGAAAAATTACTAATGAACAATCTCCTTTTTTTTTTAACATTTCCTCAGAAACTTATATTGTGTTTACCATTCAATAGTTTTCAAAAACTGAACTTGTGGAAAATGTGGACATTTGTCCTTTCTGAACTTTATCTCATTTTTTCAACTGTTCTGTACATATCAGCTGTTCCACACTTGTCACTAGATCATGTGTATACTTATTTGTTCATCAATGTTCCCTTCTAAAATGGGGCTTCAGAACTAAATGCAATGCTGCGTGTGTGCCTGACTAGTAGGGACTATATTGAGGCCATGTCCATGCTTTGCTCATTACATTATTATTCATTCAGTCTAATATCACATTGTCCTTTTTGGCAACTCCATCATACAGTTGACTCATATGGAGCATGTAATCAACTAAAATCCCCAGATATTTTTCACATGAATTGTCTTCTAGTGTTTCCTCCACCATTCTACACTTGTGGTTTATTTTTTATCCTACATGTGGGGACTTAACATTTGCTTCTGTTAAATTTCATCTTCTTGATGTTAAGCCATTGTTTCAGCACGTTCCAATTTATATTGAAATTTGGCATAAATCTCTTTTAGATTTATCAAATCTACAAATCAGATAAGCATACTAACTATATCTTCATCTGAGACAATGATAAAAAGGTCATCTTGTCCTGGCGTGTTTGTAAAAGAGGCTGTAAAAAGGATTTGTAAAAGTGAAAAAGGCACCTCTTCTCGGAAATATTTCCTCTGTTAGTTTACCCACAGTAGTTCAATTCATTCTTTTGGATTAAGGGAATTCTGTAAAAATACAACTGTCTGTGGAATTGGGTATTCATATCTTATTGTGAATGACTTTGTGATGCTGGATTTGCCCCAACTTTCTGGAGTTATTAGTTTGGAGATTTGTTAACTAAGATGGAATATGAGTAAACCTTACATGTTCCCCAAGGTTCAGTGGATTTGGTTGTACTTTAAAGATACAAAAGGGGTAACCATGTTGGAGAGGAAAAGGGTCGGGCTGGAACCATAGTCAATTCTCCATTATAAACTATTTGAGTAGGGACCTGAAAAATGGCTGATAGCTCTCACCTAGTTGATGGAAATAAGTGAAACCTGTGGAGGTCAAGATGTCAATGACATTAGGGCAGAGTGAAATGCTGGCCAAATGAGATGGGGCACAAGTAGAACAATAGATTGACCCAAGAAGAGACCAGTGAGATGTACATATAAACCTGCTTCTTAATACTTTTCTCCTTCTGTCCCTAGATCTGGGAAGCTGTTCTCTATTACATGTGTGAACAAATTCTTGTTGCTTCCTATCAAGCAGTGGAAAAAGGGAAAAAGGGAGCGAGGGAGAAAAAACAATTTTATGTTGTCCCAAATATGACCACATGTAGTCAGCATCTAGGTCAATTAATCACTCGTTGTTTACTTTTGTTCTCTCTGCTATTGGAAGATATTGTTGGGTTTTTTTTTTTTTTAATTAGAAGGCTATAAAAAATCTACATTTGCTTGGTTGTTGAATGTGTAGAAAGAGATTTAGAAAGGGAGGAAGTTAAAGTCTGACAAGCAGGAAAACGATTGATTGATTGATTTTTCCTCAGTCAAGGGCAGAGTATGTGTGTGGGTATGGGTGGGAAGAAATGATGTGAGAGAATGTCTCCTGTTTTCATACATTTTCAGAAGGTATATGCATCTGGAGCATACCTTAAACACACAAAAACACACACACAGACTCCTAAAGATAGCAAGTCCAAATACCTCCCATAATAGGCAAAGCAGCCACTTCTTTTGTCTAAGGACTCCTTAAAGTTCCTGGTTCTGTAGCAAAGCAATTACCAGTCCTGATATGTTACCTGCCAGTGGAGAGGCAGAACAAAAGCAGATGAGTAGACTGTGGTCATATCAGGGCTGGCTAATGGTCTTTATTTGGTCTTCAGAAGATTTCTGGTCTTACCTCCAAACAGTTGCACCTTTTACCTGATTATCTTTTGCCTTTCAAATAGCTAAGAGTGAGATCTCTGGGGAATGGGATTTTAAGAGGAAGCAAACAAGGGGTTAACTTTGGCTGAGAAACTACTACCTGAGCCAGGCAGTTGTAGATTAAGAGAGTTTATGGTAGCAGAAGTCCATAAAGGGACAGAAAGGCTGGGATATCAGGAAGTTGTACAGAAACACAGAAAGGGAAAATGTAAAGACTTTGAACTTAATTTTGGCTTTACAATTCATATTTCTTTTACTTAACACTGAAGCCATATAGTTGCATGTTATCACATTATATTTCAAAATCTTGTGTAAATGTGAATTAAATTAATAACATTATATTACTCTCCATAAAACTCAGGTTGGGTGTCACTTTCTAAGATATGGGATAATACGTTCTTCCTCATTTCTTCATATTTATTTTGTTTATATATAAAATATATATAATGTGTCTAATATATATGTATGTATATACATTCATAGACAAAGATACAGATGCAGATAACATAAAAATATAGATATGAACATAGTCAAATATAGATTTGGGCAAACAAAGAAAAAGGCATAGTCATAAATATAGAGATAGCTATAGACTTATAGATAGACAAAAACAACAGCAACAGCAAAAACTTCCTTAGCAACAGGAAGACCTGGATTTAAATCCTATTTCTAACACATACTGGTTATATGATTATGAGCACTATTCAGTGCTCTAGGCAAATAGGCCTATCTATCATAGGCAATCATAAATATGGCCTTCAACATACACAAAGATATAGATATAGACATAGTCATTGATATATATATATATATATACATATATAGATAGATAGATAGATATTGATATAGATTTAAATATAAACAAAGATATAGACATAATCGTAACAAGATAGCCAGAGAGTTAAGTATAGACACAGATATAGATTTATACAAAGACATAATCATAGTCACAAAAAAGATATAGACATAGATATAGACTTAGATAAAGATATGGACTTAGACATAGACATAGCTATATAGACTTAGATATAGATGTAGATATAGATTTAGACATAGACAAAGACATAATCATAGTCATAAAAAAGATATAGACATAGATATAGACAGACATAGACATAGCTATAGATTTAGATATAGATGTAGATAAAGATTTAGACATAGACAGAATAGACATAAAGATAAAGATTTAGACCTAGACAAAGACATAGACATAGTCATGAAAAGATATAGACATAGATATAGAGTTAAATATAGACACAGATATAGATTTATACAAAGACATAATCATAGTCACAAAAAAGATATAGACATAGATATAGACTTAGATAAAGATATGGACTTAGACATAGACATAGCTATATAGACTTAGATATAGATGTAGATATAGATTTAAACATAGACAAAGACATAATCATAGTCATAAAAAAGATATAGACAGATATAGACTTAGATATAGATATGAACTTAGACATAGCTATAGACTTAGATATAGATGCAAATATAGATTTAGACATAGACAAAGACATAGATATATTCAAAGATATATAGACATAAACATAGACATAGACATGGATGAAGACACAGACACAGAGATGTAGACTTAGATACACATGTTGTTTCCTTCAATAGAATATAATTCCCTTGAATTCAAGTTTAATTTTCATTTTTGTCTTTGTAACCAACACCTTGGTTGATACTTGGCACACAGTAGGGACTTACTTAATGCTTATTGATTGATTACTTGGTTATATAATAGATCTTTTCCCCTTTTCTTCAATCTTCACCATTATTTCTTGGGAACTTGGGCAAAAACAAAATTTGTGTTTCATCTTCCTCTTCTAAAATTTATACTGTGAACTTCAATATTTTCTGTCTATATTGGGTGAGGCCCTTGGTGGTGGTGAGGGCATGGTTTATTATTTTAAGGAGGCTGGAGAAAATTTCTCTATCTGCTATATTTCTATCAGTTCTAACAGCAAATCACAATGGAGAAAAGGCTGGCTTAGCAACGGGAAGACCTGGATTTAAATCCTATCTCTAACACATACTTGTTATATGACTATGGGCACTATTCAGTGCACTAGGCAATTCTCTAAGAGTATAAAGAAAGGACAGAGTGTTTAAATTAGAATCAAGAAGATTCCTTTAAACTGTTCCTAGATGAATGAACTAAGAAAAGTCACTTACTGTCTTCCTCAGTTTTCTCATCTATAAAATGGAATAATAATGGCACTTATCTCACAGGGTTCTTATGAGGATCAAAGGAATTAATACATCCAAGTATTTGCCAGACCTTAAAATCTATGCAAACACTAGCTCTTCTTATTAGTTATTGAGTTAGAGAGAAGATGCTGATCTTCAGTGAGAAGAGAAAGCTCTGTCCTATATCAATCATATTATAGGCCTAGTCCCAATCCCACCAGAGTTCTAAATTTCTGTAGAAAGATGAGGAGAGTCATAATTATAAGCCAGGTACTGTATCTAATTGTGCTATGTGATCTGGTGTCAGGAAGATCCAAATATAAATCCAACTTCAGACACTTCCTAGCTGTGTGACCCTGAACAAATCACTTCACCCTGTTTGCCTCAGTTTCCTAATCTGCCAGATGAGCTGGAGAAGAAAATGCAAACTAATCTAGTATCTTTGCCAAGGAAACTCCGAATGGCATCATGAAAAATCAGGCATGATGGAATCACAACAACATTGAAAGTTATAATTGCTGAATTTCTCCACAAGTGGGATTGAGATACTCCTGCAAAACTCTGTTCTTCAGCAGATGTAATCAAAATAAATATTTATCTTATATTTTGAAGGATTGACCTTTACTTATGAGTCATAGGATATGCTGATTTACGCAGTTTTTAAAAATTGAGATTAACATGTTCATTTTGTTTGACAAGATTTGGCTTTTGCCCTCTTTCTGAACTATTTAACTTTCCCCATATGTCAGAACTAAATGAAAGAAAAATGTGGTCCATGGTTGGGTATGGATTCGCTAACAAAGGGATTCTACTTTTAGGGCAGTCTGTGTCTTATTAACAAGGTATAATCATGGCCTTGGGCTAAGTGCAGAGGTCAGAAGAAAGGAGATATAATATATATATATATATATATATATATATATATATATATATATATATATATGGAGAGCTAGAACCTTGACTATGTCCCCTGTAATTTAATTGGCTTCTCCTTGATTATAAATGTTTTTTTAGCTGAGTTGATTTTATTTTCTTACCCATTTTTGCTTCCAAAAATGATAAAGCTTTTACTGGTCCCTACCTCTACCTTGAAGTGAAGTAGAATGATTTAGATCTAGATTAGTCCTGGAGTTAAAAAGTATTTCACAAAGTCACTATATAGCCTTCTTAAAAGGTACAATTTTGGGCTTGTAAGATAAAGACTTGGATTCAAATCCCCATTCCACCATTTTCTGGGTGTGTTGGATAAGTCACTTAACTTTTCAAACCTTTACCTTACCCTTAAAGCAGAGATAATAATTTTAAATTAATTTATTTAATGAAATCTAATTATTAACTCCCCCTACAACCATACTGGGTAAAAGAGGATGAAGCTTTATATAAGTCAGTCAGTCAGTCAATAAGCATTAATTACATCCTTATCATCTTCGAGGCACTGTGCTAATTGATAAGAACAGATGGAAAGGCAAAAGTCTGCCTTTAAAGAACTCAAAGTCTAATGGAATAGATAACATGAAAACTATGTACTAACAAGATAGATATATTTATATACACAATATATATATACATATATAAATATATAATTTATATATATACTTAGGTATAAATATATATGCACATGTACATATATAGAGAGAGGATGATAGAAGATATACTCTCTATTAAGTCAGGGGATCTGAGTTCAAATTCCATATCTGATACTTACTGCCTGTAAGACTTTGGGAAAAATTACTTAATCTCCATGTGCCTGAGTTTCCTTATCTGCAAAGTAAGGGGAAGGGATTCTTCCTAGATTAGTCCTAGAGTTAGAAAGAAGCTGCCTTCTTACAAGGTACAGTTTTGGATTTGGACAATAAAAATGGGTTCAAATCCCATTTTCTGTGTATGTTTGAACAAGTCACAACACAGACAGAAAGGTTTCTGAAGTCCCTCCAAGTCTAGACCTTAAGTACTAATTGTGAGCTGTTCTGAAGAACAGGACTAAGAGTCATGACTCTAATATAACTGAACTGAACTGAATGCTCAAAACAACTGGGTTTTAGGTATAGCTCATTGTTTACAAATTGTCATGGTTCCAGAAGTTAGCCATGGAGCTTAAAAAAAAAAATCATTGATAAGCATAACCTTGTACATCCTTATTATTGAACAACACAAGTTGTTTGCATTTGTAGGTTTGTTTATATGCACATACTTTATTCCCTGGGAAATCAGAAGAACAAAGAATTACAAGCTGGCTCCCAAACAAACAGAGACTTGAAAAGAATTTCTAAACAAAAGAGTTTTAATCATGGAAGCTTTTGAGATTGTTTGGGGTCATCAGGTGAAGCGCCAGACTTAAGAACTGAATGGAGGGGAAGGAGAAGGCCAGAATCATAGAATTTGAATTGGAAGAACCCAGGGGACAAACAACTATCAAGAAGGCATGATCATGTGTGCATTCTAGAGCCTTTGATCAGCCCTAAACACCTGGCCTTCTTGTCTCTTCCACAGTCTCAGTGACTGAGACCCAGTAGGTTTTAGGATAAAGATCATGGTTAGTGGTAGAATTGATAGAAGCACCCAAGTCTGGCTCCCACTGTAATTTATTTCCCATTACCCTGCATTGTTCTAGGTTCTTGAACCAGGGTCAAGGATTACGAGACCAGTTAATGGCGTCACCAATTTGTCCATATAGTGTAGTCTCTGTCGCCAGATCTGTTGTTATCATCTAGTTTGGAGACTTGGTTGTGTATTCTAGTGGTTAGAGAGTTAGCCTTTGTGTCAGGAAGATCTGAATTTGAACTCTCTTCCTCATATACTTACTTGTGAATATTGGCAAGTTGCTTAACTCTTTGACCCTCAATTTACTCATCTGTAAAATGATAAGAGTAGACTTAAGGATCTCTAAATTTACAACTCTATGATTCCCTTCCCATTGTTCTCCCAACATCAATTTTGTCACTTTGTGAATTCTCCACAGTCTTTGAAGGAGAGGAGGCAGGTCTTTTATTTCTCTAAAGAGTTTTAAACAGTTTTACTATTAAGCTTCCTAACCTCCTTATCCCTAGACTTCAACTATACTTTTCCTGAATGGACAAAGGATCCATGTATTAAAAAATACTTATAGCGATTTTTTTTGTAATAGCACTTAAGGTGAAGCCCTTAAATGGAGTAATAACTGAACAAATAATGTCATTGAAATGTAAAAGAATACTTTAAAATTTAAAAATATAAGAAAGGATAATAGAGTTTCAGAAAATATGGAAAGACTTGTATAAGCTGATATAGAACAAAATGAAATGAACTGGGAGAACAATTTATACAATAACAACAATAAAAAAACAAACACCTTAAGAACTCTCAGCAATACAATGGCCAACCATAATTCAGAGGACTGATAACAAAGCACCTCCTGTCAAAGAGAAGAAGGGTCCAAATGCAGATTGAGACATAGATTTTTGTATATGATTGATGTGGCGATTTTTTTTCTTAGCTATATTTTTTTTACAAGACAATTTTTTATTTTATTTTTCAATTAGGCGTGGGTAGGTAGGAGAGAAAAAAACAAATGTAATATTAATTGAAAATGAAAGTCTTTTTAAAGAAAAAGATAATGTGTTTTAAAAAGAAAATCATTACAAGTAACCAAACTCCAGTGATGAACCTCTCCAAAATTATTACACCTAGACTAGACTTCTTCTAATAAACACACATTACTTGAAACTTTTATCCCTTGGTAAGACCTATTAGAATGTCCTAGTCTTCAAGATCCAATACTCATTTCCAAACTATGATGAGCCATTGAAATAGGGTCTTCATATAAGTTTACTTCTAAGTACTCCAAGGCTGTTTTGGGAATCTGATAAACCTCAATTTTTCTCCACCCCATTATCCAACAGGGAATGGTCCCAAGTTTGGGACTAGATTGCCCAGGCTTCCCTGATGCACATACTAAGTGCTAATGACTGACTCATCATCCAGGAGTATAAAAAGTCCTACCTATGTGGATTCTGGGCCTCAAGACTTAAACTTGGGGTTGCGATGAAATACCTGTGACCATAAAGTTATCAGACTCTGATGACCTCTGACTAGATAAACTTAGTGGTAGTGGTGGAAAAGGGGATTATGGAGCTGATAAGTGCCATTCTATCCTTGTTGAATATCCTTGTTGCTTTAGGCAAAATAAACTTGCTTCTGTAAATGCTCAATGCTTCATAACTGCCTCATTTCACCCCAACATTGAACCTGAATTAAGACGGTGCCAGAGTAAGAGGTATACTTCCATTACAAGAGCTAAAAACAAAGAAATATAAACATTAATGAGGTTGTAGAAATATGGTTAAAATATAGAAGTTTTGAGTGCCTAGCACAGTGCAATAAATGTTTGTTGAATTGAATTAACAATTAATATTAATTTTATTGTATATTTACAGAGAAACTATGTCTTTTTTTTTTTCCTGAATTCTTTTTTTGACTAATTGACTCTCCTTTTAGATCTGGTTCTTGAAATTGGTTAGCCCACTCTTATCTGGGCTAAATATTAGATAAAATCCCAGGGGTTTGACTGATAAATTTAGTTTTGCAAAGCTATTCAGTGTTTTAATATTTTAAGAAAACCCTTCACCTAAAATAGTTCTAGGTATGGGATCTTTAATGTAATAATTCCACTTCCCATGGATCCATCAGAGGAATCCTCTCAGAGAAACTTATACTCACCCCCTTTGCCTTCTCTCTGTTAAAGAACCTTTTCCTTAACTTCTCCCTGGATGAGAAAGACTTTTCTTTAAATGAATTCCGTATAATTTCCTCCCTTAGGTTTCAGTCTTCCTGAAAAGCTAGTTGCCTGTTTCCTGCTTCAGATATTGATAATGACCTCCGGCTCCCTCTCTCTTACCTTAACCTTTCCTACTGATTGGAATGTTACCTGCTAGTGTGTCAGTGATGGCATTAATCATGCATTTTTGCAATACAGTTTCTTGAGAGATACCATTCTGATCCTATGTTTTCTTTTTTAGTGTCTACCAGTCTGCTTTTTTATGGTTGAAGAAGCTTTGAGGTGTTACTTCCTAATAGTTGATCCTGTCTCTTTGTCTCTGTCTGTGTCTCTGTCTGTCTGTTTCTCTATTTGTCTCTGTCTCTGCCTCTGTCTCTCCATCCTGGTCTCTGTCTCTCTGTCTTTCTCTGTCTCTCTGTGTCTCTCTGTCTCTGTATCTCTGTCTCTCTGTCTCTGTCTCTCTGTCTTTGTCTTTCTCTCTGTGTCTCTGTCTCTCTCTGTCTCTCTCTGTCTGTCTCTCTCTCTCTCTCTCTCTCTCTCTCTCTCTCTCTCTCTCTCTCTCCAATTTTTCTTGTGATGTACTTATTGGAATACATGATGCCCCAGCTGAGTAGAATGTAAATTCTTTGAGGACAGAGGCTGTTTTGTTTTTATTGCTGTAGTTCCAACAACTAGCCCAGTGTTTTCATAGAATCATTGAATCTCATTTTTATATAATGTACCCCTAGAACAGAGATGATCCAATATTATATTTAGTATGGGTAGAAGGTACAATCTTTTGTCTTGTATTTGAGGGAGAGGTAAAGAATAGGTCACAAAGACCCTAAGTCTTAGTGAAGTAATGAATTGTTGGCATATCTCTCATAGTTTATGAGAGGAGTGTGATCTTTTGATATAGCAATGGAAAAACAAAAAACAAAGGAAAGGGTTGGGATTTTCTTCTCCCAAGAGAGAATACTGTAAAAGCACATATGACTAAATTATTAGGCTTTTAATTAATTTAATTTAATTCTCATTACATAGAAAATATTTTGTAGATTTGCATATTTGTATTCAGCTAAAATTTCTCCAAAGTAGTTGAGTTATATTTTAGTCTTTTGTATGAACATGTTCATTAAATACATCCCTAGTCATTTAAAGAGGTTAATATATAAATGAATGCATAGATTTCCTTATGGATGAAGATGAGGTGACAGAGAAGAAAGGATGTAAGAATATCTATCATAGCAACTACCATAAGATTTAGAACTAAATGTGGATACTTTAGGAACAAAAAACAATTGTGCCTGAAAATGACATGGTCTATGGTATAAAAATATTCTATGTCCATTGTCTCAATACCAAGTGCTTATTGGACTGCTTCTGAAGTGAAATTTAGGGGATGTTCTTATTTAGAGATTGTAGAATCCTTGGCTACTTATGTACTCATTTTCTTCTTCATCAATGACTAAAGAAATATCTGTGTTCTGTGTGATATGTTGGACGTCATGAGTATTGGACTTTTTTCTTAAGGTGAAATTGACTTTTCTATTTTATTGTCCTACATTTAAATCTGTTCGCTAAGTTCTGGAAGCTGTATTATCTTAGATATTCTAGCCCAGAGGTGTCAAACATGAGACCAATGGACCACATGTGGTCCACAGCACTCCTGAGTATGCCCTAACCAGATTAAAATGTAATTGAGAAATATTTAAAAAATAAGAATATAATAAAACCTAGATAATATTACATTTTAAAATGAATGTTGGAATGAGGGGAAGATCTAAGTAATGATGTGTTTGGAGAATTCTCCTAAGAGTAACCCATATAAGTCTGAGACTGAGTTCAAACCTCCCATCCCTAGGCAAGGGGGCTCCAGTAGGAGGAGTTGACACCATTACCTTGAATCAGTGATAGATCTTCAGATACCCTTTTTTTCCTCCAGAGATGACCTCTTAGAATGGCTTCATAGAAGGAGGAAATGAGGGAAAAGATGAAGAAGTAGGGAAAGGAGGAGGAGAAAACATTTAGTCTAATTAACAGCAAATAATTCTTCTCATCACTAAGAGTTTGCTTATAGATATAGATGACATACATATAAATGTAGACATAGTATCACAAGAATACTTAAAGGATACATATAAATATAGATAGATCACAAGGATACTTGAAGTAGCTAGTTGGCTCAGTGAATATAGTGATAAACCTATATTTAGGAATACTGGGTTCAAATCTTTACTCAGACTCTTAGTAGCTGTGTGACCCTGGACAAGTGGATTAACTTCTTTTTTGTTCAGTTTCCATGGAGAAAATAATAGCACCTATCTTCAAGGGTTGTTGTGACATTCAAATCAGATAACAATTATAAAGTACTTAGCAGGATCTGACCCATAAAAAGTGCTATATAAATATTAGATGTTATTGAAAAAAAACATGTTGACTATTTTGAGTATATGTTCAACTGAGACACAACAGAAATTGTGCTGCTGCATGTGTTCTATTCCTAATCTAAGTCAAATTCAAAGGACTTCCATTTACATAGCACTTTATGATGTATTTCTGTATAATAGCCCTGTAAGGTAACTAGTGCAAATTTTATGACCCTTAGTAAGCCCCAGATCTGACCATGTTTCATTCTGTCCATCTTCCTGCCATCACTCTATTTGCCATATACTCCTCCTCCTTTTGTTTTAGGAGCAGGAATCAAATCTACCATTACTTCTGGAACTGGCCTGTCCATTGACTATCCTATTGTTCCACCCTCCATTCCTGGGACTTCCCAGGTAAAAACACCTATCCAGAGCTACCACACCTCTATTTAAATTACCTCCCTTTCTAGACTATGAGAGTAGGGACAGTCTCATGTGTATTGTTGTATACACCAGGCTATAGGACAATGCTTGATACAGAAAAAGTCCTTAATAAATGCTGATTCATTCATTCATTATCATTTTATAGTTGAAGATACTGGAACTTAGTGAGATTAAATGGCAATTGTTGAGGTGACAATAACTTAACAGAAGAGGGAAAAAATCTGGTTAGTTGGTTTGTCTCTGAGTCATGACTTCTGGATTTAGCCACTGGTTACTCATAATTTTATATGAACTGCGCTGATAAGTGAATTATTCCATTCAAAGGACACCTCCTGTTTTGTAGCCTGGATGAACTACATCCAGGTAGTTGGTAGCTGCTCCAATCATGTCACTTTGGGTCTTCTGACCTAAGCCCCAGTGGTTTCTTGGTCAGAATTTTTTCCCTGTCCCACCCCTGTGGGTGATGAGAACTCAAAAATCCTCCGGAACAAAGAACTACTGAAGAATTCCAAATTTCCACATGTCTGATTTAAAAGGACCTAAATCTGTGATAGAGATCAGGGAATGAGCCTTAAGCAGAAGACTGTTCTTTCTGGAACAAATGCAGTGAGCTGGAGGAATCTTAATAGTTAAGAAGCTTTAGGGTCTAACTGCCTTGGGCCAAGCTACTGGCAGCCTGCCACATATTCTATATCCTCCTTCAGAAAAAGGGTATCTTGCCAGCTTTTTGCATTGGGTAAAATTGAAGACCATTAATAGAGGCATGGAAATGAACAGTTCTATTCAGTGAAATAAATTTAAAATCAGTGCACCAGCCAACATTTTGATATAATGTGTCCCTTCTTCTCTGTCACCCCTCCCACCATAATATCACTACCCCCTACCTCTGAAGGTATGAAAGGAGGCTCCTCGTGCTCAGTGAATAGTGATGGATCTGGAGTCAGAGAGACCAAGGTTCAAATGAGGCTTCAGAATCTTTCTAGCTGTGTGATGCTGGGCTAGACTCTTAATTTCTGTCTGCCTCCAATTTCTTAACTTTAAAATAGGCATAAAACTCCCAGGGGTATTGTGAGAATCAAATCTGATAATATTAAAAGGCACTTAGTACAGTGCATGAAATAAAGTAAGTGTTTAATAAATGTTTATTCCCTTTTTTTTTTCCTTTTCCTTGTGGCTCAGGATTGTAGCCCAGGCACAGCTCAGTGGGATCACAAAATAATTTTCTTTTTTCTTCCTTCCTTCCTTCCTTCCTTCCTTCCTTCCTTCCTTCCTTCCTTCCTTCCTTCCTTCCTTCCTTCCTTCCTTCCTTCCTAATGCTATGGTGATTTCTGTAAATGCAGAAAAAAGAAAAAAAAACACATTACCAACTCTCAAGAAGTAAACATTTTACTGGGGAGACAACATTAAACCAACTACATACAAACAAGAAATAAACAGGAAAATTCAAGAAAAACCCACGGGGAAGACACTGATATTAAGGTGGAATCAAGAAAGACTGGGTAACCAGTCTGGTGAGATGTACTGAAAAAGGGAGTGTCTTAAAAGAGTAAGGATCTGACTTAGATGAAAAGAAGGCTGCATACCACCCGTGGGGAGCCCCAGAGAAGGGCATCTGGGTGCAAATGATTGCTTCAGAAGCTGTTCAGATACAAATGGTGCATCCACAGTGCTGCTCACATCTACATAGTGATTGATGGTTCACATGCGATTTTCACCCAATAATCTTATAAGAATTGATGTTAATCATTATTTCATTTTATAGGTGAAGAAATGGAAGTCCAAAGCTGTTAACTGACCAGTCAGTGTCATATAGCTAGTAAACATCAGAGTTGGGTTTTCCTCATTTTAGGTTCAGTGCTCTTGCCATTACACTATGTCTTCTGTTGACTCTGGGGAGTTCTGACACCTCCATTCATCAACTCTTCTGCTTCCCTGGGCTGCCATTCTGCTTGGTCCTCCATTACTGATTCTATCCTTGCCCCCAGGAAGTTTACATTCTAATGGGGAGTTAACAGCAAACCACAAAGTTCAAACAAAAACCATACAGGAAAATTATATGAAATCAATTAAAGAAAGGTGCTAACATTAAGAAGAATAAAAAAAAATAGGATTTGGTGGATTGAAACAGAGCTTTTCTAGATTGAGACA
Organism: Sarcophilus harrisii; assembly: GCF_902635505.1. Taxonomy (NCBI): domain Eukaryota; kingdom Metazoa; phylum Chordata; class Mammalia; order Dasyuromorphia; family Dasyuridae; genus Sarcophilus; species Sarcophilus harrisii. The sequence continues at coordinate 85,660,245 of NC_045428.1, read as the reverse complement.
AAAAAAAGGCTGTCAAAAAGATGAGAATGACAAAAGTAGGAAGCTCATCTTCCCAGCAGCTTTTCCCTGTAGCAAGCTGACATTCCCCAGGGATTCAAAGTGTGTACAGAAACAGGCAACAGTCCAAAATGATCTCTTGGCTTGTTAGATGAGTCATAGGGTATTTTTTTAGACTTACCAGACACATTTTTAAGATTAGATTTACTTTGGGAGCCAGAATCCAAACTGTATTAACTGTGATGTGAAAAGGTGCGATTTCAAGGCCTGTCTTAAATGCCAGTGTGAGAAAGGCTACATAGACTAGCTCAACTTTGGACCAGATTCTCAAGTATTTTCTGGAAGTTTAATTGGCTTTAGACTTCACTATTCATTAGGGAGCTTCAAGGGAATTTCCAAAAATAATTCTACCACCCCTTTTTCAGGAACTTGATGTAGAATTTGAACCTAGTATTCTCTTACCTAAGACACATGCTTTTAAAATAGTGTAACAATTTAAATTTATGCCCAAAGAAAACCAGAAAATTGGTTGCATTTGGGGACCAAAAGGAGCCTATTACCTCTGCAGATCACATGAAATAAAAGCAGGGAATATAAACACAAAAATCTAACCAAATAGTGAAAATAACAATATTATTTGGTACTTATGTAGTGATTGCTCCTTCAAAACACTTTTCCTGAAAACGAGTAGCATTGTCCACATTTTTAATGGAAAAATTCAGACACTAAGATGTTGAAACCAAGTGACAAATCAAGGACAAGAAAAACACTATTGGGAATGCCTTGTTGTAAGTTGGATGGCTGTATTATTTTCAAAAATTATGATTAGAGTGGGTATACAGTAGGAATGAGGTGGAAGGGCAGAGGGACTAGGGAAAGAGAAGAATGGGAGAGAAGCTATAGGAGAAAGTTTGGAGTTCTGATTGCAAGGTGATTAGTGTAACTTCTCTTCCCAACATCTTGGGACTCTAAAAATCATAGTCTTAATAAACATGGAGGTAACCTTCATCCTCATCTCTCTGCCTTTAGGCAACTTGGACCAATAAGGATTTTTTAAAAATTTAAAATCTACTCAGGGAAGGAGTTTCCACACCTTTTTTTCCCCCAAATAATTTATTAATTCTAATATTCAGCAACTTTCTCTGTCAGAGAGCCTTCCTCAAATGCCTAATATGATAATATAAGCTCATTTTTTTCTGTGTTCAGTGAGCCAGAATATAATCATTGTTCTAAAATTAAGACTTTTAATAGCTTCGACCACCCATTAGTTTTCCTGCAATTTTCTTTTATTTTGGCTTAAAGATACCAATTATTTAAGGTTTCCTTTATAGTTGTAGTTAGTGAAGTGCCCCCCAATCTCAATTTTTCTCTTCATTTTTTGGACTGGGTTGGCAAATTCACCCAACTTAAATTCATGCTGTTAGTTTAGGGATTCCAGAAGAGTGTCTACATTGCTAAAACTTACTCTCAGACTCCTAAGGGTGTCTGTGATGGGGAGATTTAACTTTTAGTATTCATAACTGAAGCTCTTGAGCTCTCTGGAGTGTTTCCCACTTAACAAATCAGCCAAGGTAAAATCATTAAATCTCAATCAGAAACATTTATTAAACAGAAGGCAAAGTAAAGATAATTAAAATGTAATATTTCACTCATAAATAGGAACATACTTTCCTTCCAATGAATGCAATATGAAAGAAGATGGGGAGGAGAGAAAAACATATGTGTATCAAACATGTATGCCTGGAACTCACAAGTTTGGATACCCTTTGCCTTTTCAGGAACAGCATGCATAACAATTCACTAAGATGTGTTGTTCCTCTTCTGGAAGGGAGCATTCTCTGAAGACTGCTCCTTATCTGTGGTACTGTAGCATTGTAAAGCTCTTTTTAACAAATTTTGCAGTTCAGTTGTGCCTGATTCTTCAGGACTCTATTTGAAGTTTTCTTGGCAAAGATACTAAAGTGGTTTACCATTTCCTTCTCCAGCTCATTTTACAGCTAAGGAAACTGAGGCAAACAGGATTAAGTGACTTGTCCAGCATCACACAGCTAGTTAAGTGTCTGAGATCACATTTGACTTTGTGCCTTGCTGACCACAGTCCTGATGTTCTAGACCAAATAACTGTCCCTATGCAGCAACAGAAACCCTAAACCTCGTGTTTTTGAGCTTTTTAAGATTTATTTCATTAGCTAGTCTCTGAGGTATTATGCTTTTTCAGTAGAACAGAAAGCCTTTACAGATCACATGATATAGAAGCAAGAATAGGAATATAAAGAAAAAAATATAGAGCTTTTTCTGTCATCTGTCATGGCTAGACTCTGAAGGGTTTCTATTTTTTCAGATATTACCTTGCATTTCAGGAAGTAAAAAAAAAAAAGGAAAGGCAAAGAAAGTATAAGACCTTCCTCCTCCAATTTCTTCCTCCTAGCTGCCTCTGAGGAGGGTTCCTAAACCTGATCAGAGGCAAATTATCGGTCCAGCTCTGAAGACTGGCCTGATTTGCTTGGAGGCCAGGTGTGGACCATCCCTATTGCTTCAAAGCAAGGTCTCATGTGGAATAACTCATCTTTATCTTATGGTGAAAAATTCAAATTCACTTCTGTTAATTAATCCATATTGAGACAAACATAATTGTTTCATAGTCCCTAAACAGTTAGTTTAGCAGCCTAAGTTCTTATGTCGGTTGGACATAAATTTGATGCTGTTCATCCATCTCTCCTCTGTCTTTTTTTCTGTTATCTGCTTTCTCAGTAGGTTGTTTTTTTTCTTTGCTTCTTTTAACTAATAAAATTGTCAGAATCCGAAAGGAGCACCACCTTATGTAGGCTTGATTTTGCAACCCTTTAATCATCTTTATTGCTCTGTTCTGTGTTCTTGCCAAGTTCTCTATGTGAAAGAAGCCAGAACACGCTGGTGTTTAAGTGAGACTGTTTTGTACTGAGTTAAATGAATAGACTAGTTCACATTTTCCACTTATACATCCCAGGATCACGCATAGTCATACATGACATCTGAGTCCTTCGGGGCACAAAATAAACTGTTCTCCATATGTTTGTGTAGTTTTTTTCTTTCCATAGTGTATTACTCTGAACACTATTCTAGCCCTTTTTTAAAAAATTTATGGACTTTTGCTTATTTTGTTTTGCTTTGCTTTTCAGACTGGGTCTCCCTGAATCCCTCAAACTGGAAATATAGCAATCACTTATAGCAGATAGGTGGTACAGTGGATAGTATGCTAGGTCTGTAACCACAAAGACCCATCTTCCTGAGTTCAAATCTGGCTTCAGAAACTTACTTAGCTATGTGGCCCTGGGGGAATCATTTAATCCTGCTTGCCTCAATTTACTCATCTGTAAAATGACCTGAAGAAGAAAATGGCAAAGTGCCCTAGTATTCTTGTCAAGAAAATCCCAGCTGAGATTATAAAGAGTTAGACACATTTGAAATGATTCAACAACAATAGCAACAACAAAATGGGCAGCTCCCAGTGCTGATCACAATGAAGGCTTTGATCTGCTCTAGTTCCAGAATGGGCCAGTTAGTCCCAACTTTGACAACCTAAGGAGGGTCACATGGGGGGCTCATCAAAATGGTATTAGACTTAGTGTGGACATCTGATTGGCTTTAACCCTACTAAAACGCAGAATTCCCAAACTCAAGAAATCCAATTACCTCAACCTCCCTAGTAGGAAGGACTATAGGCGTGAACAAAGCACTGTAGTTCAGTTCAGTTTAGTTTCTTTTCATAGAATGACATCACAGAATAACAGATTCCCCAGGGCTGAAAGGTACCTTAGAGAGAATGTAGCCCAATCCTCTCATTTTAAGATGAGAAAACACAAGGAATTTTCTCCTTGAGGATGAGAGACTTTTCCCATCAGCTGAATTTTAAGCTCCAAATCTAGCCTGCTTTCCATTGCACTCTTTTATTATATCTCTTGCCATTCCATTCTGTGCCATCCTACATTTACTAAGCACAAACAAGCCCCGAATCAAGTGCCAAAGACTTCTTGGGTTGTTCACAAACACTGTTCCAGCCTGTCAGGATCTTTTGTGGTTCTGAATAGTCAATTATCTGCTCTTATAATTATCTCTGCCACATATTACCTGTGACCAGAACTGATTCCGTTACAGGATTGTCAAAACAGAAAAGACCTTGAAAAGCGAACACATCTTCCAGATGACAATTTCTGCTTGGTAAAACCTCTAGACTGGAATTACCAGGTGTAATCAGCAGGTCTGTCTATCCAGTGGAGGTGTGATTCCAAGACTTTGCTTCTGTTCAGTCTCTCCTGAGACACCACTTGGCTGGCACTAATTCCTGCCAATGTTATTCTCTGCCTTGCCCGGAATGTGTTGCAATCGCCATTTCAGAATTCCCCATCCTCACAGATGACAGCTGAATCAGGATGTTGCTGACTGCAGGGGCACCTTGGTTTTCAGGGAAGTCCATCTTCTGTACTGACCGTAAACTTTTAAAATGTCCCTCATACCAGCTGTCTATTCACTGGAGAAACTCCTGATCAAAATGAACAGCTTCTGAAGTAATGGAAAGAAAAGAGCCACATGGTTTATTGATGGTGTTATCACCATAACTTGAAAGCCTTTGTCATCATCATGGAATTTATCCCTAACATCCGAAATGGCTTAGTTAGTAGCTAGAGTACAGCTCAGTGCAATCCTAAAGTAAACTGGCCTAATTAAAGTCCTAATTAAAGCAAACGAGAGTTATATATTTTTAAAGTTCCTATTTGTTTTTCCTCTTATTGATTTCACATTTTGGAAATTGTCAATAGGAATCTCTTCCAGCTAATGGACAACTTAATGATGTGAAGAGGAGAAATAGTTGCACCAAATTTATTGAAAGAATATATTTTAATTTGTATATTTCTTAGTTTTTCACATCTTTTAATTCAGTGGACTTCCCAAAAGACTCTTTTGTCACATACGAAAGAAAATTATATTTGTTAAAGTTATACTGTTATGGAAGAGGCAGTTTTAGTCCATACATTAAAAATAAAATAAATAAAAATTTTAAAAGGAGAATATGGACAAGATGAAATACAGTTCAGTGTATTTAGACTGGTTAAATGATCAAATAACAAAGTATTGTCATTAAAGATTCAATATCAACTTGGGAGGGACATCTTTAATGAAATTCCTTTGAGATCTATCCTTGGTCTTATTTTATTTAATCTTTAACCTTTTTCTTTCCTACAGAAGTGAATTTGTTAAACAAAGAATGCACAACCTTGTAGTTTCCTTCTTATAGAGATGCTCAGATGAGGTAATGACAAGCTGAGGACTGCAGGTGTGCATTGAGAGCAGAGTCAAATATTCATCACCACAACCCAGATTGGCTTCTGCCATTGCCCCTAGTGACCAATTACAGTTTCTGTAAAAAGAATCAGGTTGGCTGTGACATATTGCTTACTTTCTTGGGCTGGAGATGACACCCATGGGGTCTGTTATTGTTTTTCTTTCCATATTTATCTTGCAGCCTCCATCATATGACCTGTCTTTCCTATGTGTCAGCTACTACCCACATCCATTCCCTCTTTTTCTGGAGCTAGTGGCCACCTACCTGTTGTTTGTGAATCCCATTTTTATAATGAGTAAATGATTGGAAGGCGTTTTGGAAAAATAAAACAATCTATTAAAAGCAGATTTTAGGATAAAACAAACCAAGGCTCACTCATTTCTGTTAGAATATAAAGTACAAAGTGGAAAAAAGGGATCATTAATTAAGTGATGAATAACTTAGTGAAGAATAACATAGATCATGAAGACTAAAATAAAACAACCAGCCAACTCACTTTCTCCTCTATTATCTGAATTCTTTGTATAAAAATTTATATTTTTACCACAATAATGAGATTAATTTTCATTTATGGAATGCTTTAAGTTTAACAGAATATGTTGTTGTTTTTTTTCCCCTGAGGCAATTGGGATTAAGTGACTTGCCCAGTATCACACAGCCAGGAAGTGTTAAGTGTCTGAGCAGATTTGAACTCAGGTCCTCCTGACTTCAGGGCTGATGCTTTATCCACTGCACTCACTAGCTGCCCCTACCAGAATACTTCCATTACAACAATATTTAATGATTAGTAACATAAATGCTATCATTCCTCATTTTTAATAGCAAGAATCATAAATCCCATCTCCTTTCTGGCTTGTAGGTGCCTGCCCCTATGAGAAGCTAGTGTCATCTTTCCTTCTTCTCAGAAACAATCCCAGGTAATTTGAGTAATTTAGCCCATGTGCCACAGGGAAAAAGGTAGAAAGAGTAACACTCTTAATCATATTTTGTGTCATAAGCTTCTTTGACAGTTGGGTGAAATTTATGGACTCTTTCTCAGAACAATGTTCTTAAATAAATAAAATAAATTATGCAAGGTGACAAAGGAAATAAATTATATTGAAACAGGATTATCATAATATCAAAATATTGTTTTCAAAAAGTTCATGGAGTCCAGGTTAAGAACCTCTAATCTGTGGAACAGCAAAAGTGCTCCTCTGACCTTGAGACTCAGAGAAAGTCTTTGAAGGGATTATCTCTTCCATAAAGCAATGGAAAAGTTTTTAGAAAAGCGCTAACAAAGTATAGTTACCAGTGAAATCTATGGGAGCAGGGATAGTCACAATTTGTGTTCAGGAGAGAAGCAAATGGCATTGACTCATTGTAAGTCAGCAGAAAGGGCAACTAGGTGGAATAGTGGAGCAGTGCCAGGTCTGGGTCAAGATGAGCTAAGTTCACACCTATCCTCAGAAACTCACTTGCTTGTGTGAACTTGGACAAGATATTAAATCCTGTTTCCCTTAGTTTACTCATCTATAAAATGAACTAGAGAAGGAAATAGCAGGAAATGACAAAGCCAGTATCTTTGCCAAGAAAATTTCAAAATGGCATCATGAAGAATTGGGCATGACTATAACAATTGAAAAAAACAATAGTACAGAATGTATAGAATTAAAGACAGAAAGTCCCTTGAGCAATGTAAGAGAAATATCCAGATGTATAAGAAAGTTGCCTATAATCTCTACATCCTATCCCCTTCCAGTGGGGGGAAGGTTGTCAAGGAATTTATGGATCATGTACCAAAAAAAAAAAAAAAAAAGGCTCAAGAATAAAAGAGATATGGATATAATTGTTAATAAACACTAATAAAGACAGATGTATAAGAAATATTCCTATAATCTCTACATCCTACCCTCTTCCAGTGGTAGGAAGGTTTTCAAGAAATTTATGGATTATGTACCAAAAAAAAAAAGACTCAAGAATAAAAGAGATATGGATTTAATTGTTAATAAACACTTTCAAGTCAAGTTAAAAAACTGGTCCCCCAGGGAAGGGAAACAGTGCCATCTACTGAAGGGGGACCTTATTACAAAGAGCATAAAGCCTCTGTTTAATGGAAAACAGATGGTTAATAATGACCTGGAGGTTAATAATGACCTAGTTAATAATATACTGGAGGAAAACTTGAGTATGAAAAAGAGTGAATCAAAGGAGAACTAAACCCCAGTAAGGGTGGCAGAGGACAATGATAGCAATAAACAGAGAAGAGTCTTCATCACTTGCCATGAGCAGAGAAGTGATACAAGATGAGAAGCAGAAGGACTTATAATGATGTTTTCTGGGAGTAAATAGTCACTATAGGTACCAAGGTACAGACAGAACTTATAGAAGGAGGTATGAGTTTGGCATTAATGTAACTCCTGCCCGTCCTTGACTGACCCTGCCTATAGTTCTCTCTAAGACAGAGAGCAAGTTTTGATCTTTGAGGGGAAGATTGCCCACTGGAGGAGATCTTTACTGTTCCAAATGCTAGTTATCTGTTTCCATTAATTTCTAAATAAAACCCTTCACAGCTTAAGTTTTTGTTTCTATAAGGGTACTACCCTTAAGGAGAAGGAGTACAATCATATGGGTAGGGACAATAAGTCAGACAAATGAGAGGTCCCCAAAGTCTATCTGGATTCTTCATGTCTGGAGGAAGCTTGTCATGAAGGTGACTTATAAATGAGAAAACTGAGACCTTAAGGGTGAAATGCCTTTCCTGGTCAACACAGCCTGAAAGTGTCCAAGGCAAGACCTGACCAGATGACATCTGATTTTAAGATCAACACATTTTCAATTCTGCCACAAGTAATCACATGGAGAGCTGGGATGATTCTACTTAGCCTGAAATATCCAAACCCAAAATATGAAACCTCAGAATGGAATAAGCAATACTTGAAATACCCCCCCCCAGCCCCCAGAAAATGAAATGTTTATTGCAAATAGAGTTTATCTGACAAAAAACAGAATGCTGACCTTGAGAATTTTTCTTAACAATAGCCTTAGTGCCTTAAAGTCCAAGATTTGGGTCCTTACTTTCTCATGGTAACAATTGTACAAATAATATACTTTTTCTTTTAAAATGCATGTCCCCAGCTTGCCCCTGACCTTGAGGCTTGGAGAGAGAGAGAAATTGCAACTTCTTTGACTCTATGCCCATTTATGCTAATTTTGGTTCAAGAGACCCTGGGCCTACTGCCTCAGCAGAGTTTATTTTACTTACTCAGGTCCTGCTGGACTCCCAAGGATTGCAGGCACCAGACAGCTGTGTTTAGCCTTGTCTCTTAAGTCCCGGCCAAGGAAACCTATCAGTATTGGCAGTCCTTCTGAAAACATAAGTGAGTCTGAATTACAAAAGGAGAAAGCATCTGGGTTAAAATAAACTGTTAGCAGACAAAAAAGCTACCTCTTGCCTCCATTTTCTTGTTTTTCCTATAAAGGAAACCAGGGCGTTCACTTTCATCTTTTTTTTTAAGGTAAAAATTACTTTTCTAAAAAAAAATTTAATTACTCTTTTCTCGAGATCTTCAAGCAAGCAATAGAAGAAGGTGGGGGAGCTAAATTATCTGCTTGCAACAACAAAGATCCAAATCTAATTTCTCCAGTATCACTTTTGATGTGATAATTTTGAACTGAAATGGTCTAGGAGAAAAGGTTAAAAGACCCTTTCTGTGAGAACGTGTCTTTTGTTGCCTGATTACTCCCACTTGTAGGAGATCACTTTGCATAACATGTATATACAAGTATATAAATATACAACCACAGAAAAAAATCCCTCCTGATTTCTTAGTGATTTTTTTTATTGGTGAGGACAAACTGACTTCTGAACCTGTGAATCAATAAACTTCTGCTGGCAGAAGAAATCCACTAGACTTTTCAGCCTTAGAGGGTATTAGGATTTAGAGATAATGGGGAACTGAGAGATCATTTAGTCGGTCAATAAATATTTGTTAAGCACTTTTTGTGTGTCAGTCATTGTGAAAAACATTTAGTTCATCCTGTTCATGTGCAAGCAACTAGGTAGCTAGAGTGCCAGGCCTAGAGCAGGGAGGGTGAGATTTTTAGGCCCTATGGCCCTAAATCTAGCATTATACTATCAACCTCTGAGGAAGAAAGGAAGGAAGGAAAGAAGGAAGGAAGGAAGGAAGGAGGAAGGAAGGAAGGAGGAAGGAAGGAAGGAAGGAGGAAGGAAGGAAGGAAGGAAGGAAGGAAGGAAGGAAGGAAGGAAGGAAGGAAGGAAAAGGAAAGGAAGGAAGGAAGGAAGGAAAGGAAAGGAAAGGAAGGAAAAAAGAAGGAAGGAAGGAAGGAAGGAAGGAGAGAGGAAGGGAGGGAGGGAGGAAGGAAGGAAGGAAGATGAAAGACTGTTTCATTAATGTTCCTCCTGCTTACTTTCCCTATACTTTGGACAAGAAGGATTTTTGAAAGTGGGATTTTTATCAGAAGCATATTGTGTGTGGAGGATAGAAGACCACACATTTCTCTATGATAGTGGCTATAACAGTAATAAGATGAAAATAGGGGGAAGTCAAAAAGTGAGACACCATGAATGTCCCTAAAAATGATTCTAGAGGTCTAAGATTAATAAAAGTGCAAGAGGCATGAAAGTCAGGTTGGAATCAGATCCCAGCCTCAGAGATTGATAGTATAATGCTAGATTTAGAGCCATAGAGCCTAAGAATCTCACCCCCTGCCTTATAACTTCTCAGAATTTCAGATTTAGAAGAAGGAACCTCAGAGATCATTCAGTCGAATTTATCCTTGTATAGAGACTCCTTCTACATCATCTGGCTTGAATGAGTTATCCCCATTCAAATGCTTCCATTCCATTTGTGGATCTTCTTCTTGTTAGGATGTTTTCCTTTTTACTGATCAAAACTCTAATTATAATTTCAACTCATTGCCTCTTGTCCTAACTACTGAGCTTAGCAGAACAAAAAATTCCAATAAACCCAGTGCTTGACAATTATCATCCCATATCCTACTCTAGTCTTCTCTTCTTTAGTCTAAATATCTCTAGTTCCTTCAATGAGGCTTTAAAATAAAAGGTTTGAAGGTGCTGATATTCATAAACCTAAATTTTTACTAGCATGAAATGAACTGAATCTTAGGACTTGAAGGAACTTTAGAGATCATCTAACTTAAGCCCCTAATTTTACAGAGGAAGAAACCAAGACCCAGAGAGTTGAGGTGACTTCCCTGAGCTTACACAATTTGTTAGTGTCAGGACCACTCCCGCACAACACCCAGTATGGTGATTTTTTCCACTCCACTATGATTCAGTGTGGGTTTTCCTAGTGACATCATTGGTCTATTTATGTCTTCTTTTTAAAGTCAAATAAAAATTAGTTTGACTTGATATTCAGGTGGGAGTAGCTTACCCATTTTAGTTAATTCTGTCTCAGGGAAAACTCACTGAATCCCAAACTAAATAATACAATCGTTGTCCACTCAGTGTGGAGAATTATGATGAAATGTGGATAATATTTGCACAAAATGTGCCAACCCAATCAAGGCATTTACCATACAGGTGCAGAAAGCAAAGAAACTTGGCCAACAATGGCCCATTGTAGGACTGGATGAGTTGGTGCAATGAATACAGAGGCGCTTTCTCCTTAACCTCTGCCTCTGTGAGTTTGAGGCATAACCCATGTAGCATCCTTTTCATAAAGCATTTGCTCGATTTCCTCCATTGCTACAGTCCTTCTATCCAAACTACCTTGAATTGAGCTATTTTCCATATATTTATATTTATTCATTTTATATTTATACTGTGTATATTTATGTATATATATATATTCTCCTAATATAAATCCTTCATGAATAGAGATTGTTTCATTCTTATACTTGTAACCCCAGCACCTAACAGTTTCTGGAATATAATGGATGTTTAAAAATGATTGATTTACTAAAAAAAAATTAACTAAGCAATGGACTGGACATTTCACACAATTGCTGCCACAGCTTTCTGGGTAATGATTCCTTGACTCTGAGGGGAGAGATTAAGTGAGCCTTTTGGCAGATAGGACTCAAACTATAAACCAAAGTCAACTCTCCAACTCATCAACATTGAAACTTTTGTTTGTTATCTCCCCAGAGAGTAGAAGTTGGTCTCTCAATAATTCCTTAGCAGATCTGTATTCCAGGAGAATACATGAAAATAATTTTTTTTCTTAATTGAACAGTTGTTGATTTCACACTTGACAAAAGCTAAGAAATTGCTGGAATTTGTTTGAAGATCCTATAATCTAACTTATTTGTCACTAAATACATTCCGGACCATTCAGGAGCTATTGCAAAAACCTGGAATGGGATTGTCATTCATCTCCTGCTTAAAAGGGGAGCAATGGGGTGTTTTCCCATGAACATGATGATCACATTCAGAAAGCTCATTTGAATTCTATTTTTTTCCAACTTGCATTAGCAAATTTTCTCTCGTGGAAATATTCAAAAAGGATGGTTTTCTTATGCACAAGAATTTCAATTGTGGTTAAAGAATATTACTCTAGTCATGGGACCATAGATCTGAAGTTGAAAAGAAACTCAAGGGAAGGATCCTGTATTTCTTCCTGAATTAAATAGATTTTCAAAAATCTATTTTTCATGAAATATTAAGTATATTTCTTCATACTGGGTATTGGGTTGAACTAAAATATATGTGTAATATTATAAAATATAGACATTGTAAATTTATTTATATAATTGCTTTATATTGATATATCATATACAATATAATTATGCTATATATAACATAACATATATATAATTATATAATACATGACAATATAAAAATTATACAATATGGTAATATAAACATATCCATTATTTAAATAATAATTATATATATGAGTTTAATATATCTATATATTAACATATTAAATATTATGTTTGAGTTAAAAATAATATTTTAAACTGAAAATGCTCAAGAGGCTCAGAGACCCAAGGAATTACAGAAAAACTGAATAATTATTTTTTAAACTATATTGGAAAAAATTCCATGACACTTTTCAGGTGCTTTGCTAAAAGTCATTCTGCTTATTGTAACCATGCTTAATTGTAGTCTGTTCTGCTATGTAGAGGCCCTTTCCCAAAGCCTGGGATACAAATCATATTCTAAACAACACTTAAAAACAATTTATTTTGTTCTTAAGTACTTAATATTTAAATATTAAATTTTTAAAATTTAAAATAAATATTTGAGTACTTAAAAACATTTATTTCCAGTACTGAATACACACACACACTCACACACACACACACACACACAGAATATCTTAAATGTCAGAGTGCAGCTCTAAGCTAAGACTTTGGGGACATCCTGTATATGTTGCATTTACTATTTTGTGTACTTCTATTGCACCACCAGTACCTGAAATGTAAGCCCTTTGAGTGCAAGAAACTTTTTTTTCTTTTTGTTTTTAAAACTCAGAATAACAATTATCACAGAGTAAGCATTTAATAAGTATTTATTTAATTGATTAAGATTTAATTTCTTTTTCTTCCTGTTCAATGTTTAGAGTCAAGCTCTAGCACAAACATTGCTCTTGCTCATTTCTTGCTGATACTTTTGCTGCTCCACATCTAAATTAATTTTCTCCACCTCCAGCCACCCCTCCACTGCCCCAGGCTAGGACAGGAATAAGCTACCAACTGTAACTGACTCTCTCCTTCCAGGATCTACTCTCACTGGGCATGATGCTGGCATTCCTTCTGAAACACCATAAAAATAGCTGGAGAAATATTTCAGATGCCTGCTGTCTGCACCATGGGTTCCCAGGCTAGCACTCTATCTTTCTTGTCTTTATCAGCTGGTGAGTCAAAAGGGGGAGGGGAGGAAGCAAGAGCCTCCTTCTTTATCACTTCAGAAGTGAGGGAGGAAGGGAAGAAGGCAACAGGTGGCTCAGCCCTTGGTCAGAGCTTTTTTGGGGGCAGGATGCCTTCTATTCCATCACCCCACAGTGAAGCCCGTCAGTTAGATGGAATGTACTGAATTTCTGTCTGCTGGGACAAGGGAGCTTGCCAGTCTGTCTGTGGAGTCACAAGCACTTTGCAGACTGACTCAGCAAAGAGACACACTATCAGTTCTTTGGGAAGGGAAGGGGTGTTTTAATTTTAGAAAGTAGAGAGGAGGGAAGGAAAAAAGGAAGGAGGAGAAGCAGCACCCAAATTATATGGAGAGAATTTATTTTGCTCATTAGCTCTTATTTCTGGGAGGAGTCAAGACAGGATTTCTTTTTTCCTGGTGTCATCTTAATTGCTTTCTGTAAGAAAAAAATTAGGCAGGAGACTCTATTGTCAATTGATGATTTTCATTCTTTCTAAGAATTCATCTGAATCAGAAAACCTACTATATAACCATCTGCTTTCTCCTGAAGATTAATTCATCTTAGGTTGATCCAGCCCAGAATTTAGTACATCTCAGAAAACACATCAGTGATATATTATGTATATTATAGGTCTAGCACTGGCTTGTGTCTGCTTTTTGGTGGTATGTTGGATTTAGTGGTATTTCTGTGTCCTTTTGGGAAACTAAGGATTTCTTATATTGCCTGGATTTAAAGGCTGGCAATTATTATAATTTACTTCAATAGATTACATATACATACTATATCAGCATATGTTATATTTGCACATATAAGTGTATATGTGGAGTTTAAAATTGCCCAACCGACAATAAAATAAACTGAGGCAGAGCTCTGAAATAATGTCATTTTATTAAAAGGTCCATGATCTTCTCTAATGAAATGGACCTCAGACCTTCCTCACTGACTGTTTTATAAGATTTAGTCCCAGTTTTGATAGCTGAACACTCTAGAGGGACTACACAAAATACAGAATTTCATTAGTTGATAGACCTTGCTTCAAGGACCAAAAATGATGAATCATCCAAAAAATGATATATCAGCAGGAGTGTCTCAGGTTGGGCAAAGCATGGGACATCTCACTGACTAAGTGGTCATAAGATGGTCATCTGCTCATATTGGGCAAGAAGAGAATGGTCTGGAGATACAAAAATAAGTTGGGGGACTTTCTATGTAATTGAGTCACTTCTGCTATACTGGGCTTGGTCACCATAGTAGTGAAAAACAAGGATGAAGGACCTCTAATTATCTTTCTATAAAAAAAAGTGAATTTATAATCTGCAGTTTACAATTCCAGAGGTCTAACATAGAGAACATATAATCATTACTCCTATAGAATTATCTCAACATGATTAATATTGATTGGAAAGGAGTAGGGGTTCAAATGGATCATTTCTCACATTTATATATATATATATATATATATATATATATATATATATATGTTTGTTGTTGTTGAGGCAATTGGGGTTAAGTGACTTGCCCAGGGTCACACAGCTAAGAAATGTTAAGTGTGTGTGTATATATATATGTGTGTGTGTATATATATATATATGTGGGTGTGTATATATATATATATATATATATATATATATATATATAATACCAGTGATTTCAATTTGTCTATCTATGTACCTTATTAATAACTCATTAGTAATTTTATTAGTAACTTTTAGGTCTTAACAGTGGTCTAGAAGAAGTGATTTTTTTTTGGTTGTGTCAATAGATTTAAAAGATAGAAGAACTTCCTTCCTTCTGATAATTCACATGAATTGATATCATATTGCAGATTTATCTTCTGGCCACCATGATAGGTATGTCATAGAACATTGTTGTGAAACTTGTAAATTACTATTTCTGGAAATGGACCTCTCTCCCAAAAGCATATTCTCATGGAGATAACTTTTGAGACGTCAGTCTTTTCCCTATCCTCAAATAAGCACATAAGATATTGAGGAATGACTACTTATCTCTTGAGTTATTTTCAAATGATTGTTGAAAGAATTGCTCTTTGTCACATTCTTTACAAATGATGTCATACCTAAGCTGAAGATGAGGTGCTCTGAACTTAAAATCAATGGCACAGAGTTGTTTTTTGTTGTTGTTGTTGTTGTTGTTTTTTAACTAATGTTTCTGGGTCAAAGAACTACTCACTCACAATGACATCAGATGTGCATTTGTGTTGAATTTAATTAAGTTTCTATTCCATGCAGCGTACTTTGCTAGATGCTAGTGATACAAAGATAAAAAAAATGACAATCTGAGAGCTGAGAGCCCTGGGAGCTTCTGTAATGTTGTTAGGCATAGAATGTGCATACAATCACATAGAATGTGTATACAATCAAGTTTAATACAAGGGAAAACACTGTGCTGGCAAAGGCTAAGTCTAGACAAAGCTCTCAAGGGAAATTTGAAGAGAGAGAAAAAGAGAAATACAGACAGAGAGAGACAGAGACAGAGAGACAAAGTGAAAAAGAAA
This sequence comes from Sarcophilus harrisii, assembly GCF_902635505.1. NCBI lineage: Eukaryota > Metazoa > Chordata > Mammalia > Dasyuromorphia > Dasyuridae > Sarcophilus > Sarcophilus harrisii. The sequence goes on along the minus strand of NC_045428.1, from coordinate 85,644,569 downwards.
GAGAAAGAGAGAGAGAGAAGACAGACAGAGAAATAGAAAAATGGAGAGAGAGAGAGAGAGAGACAGAGAGAGAGAGAGAGAGAGAGAGAGAGAGAGAGAGACAGAGACAGAGACAGAGACAGAGAGAGACAGAGACAGAGAGAAAAACTTTTAGCCACTAGGATCAAGGAAGGCTTCATGGAAGAGGTGGGGCTCTGAAGCCTTATCAGGCTTTCTTTTTTCAACTCATATTTCTCAAGCTTCAATATAGATTTTTTATTTCCCTCTTGATGTTTTCAGTGAATGTTTAGAACACTTGGTCTTCACTCTTTTATGTCAAAGCTCCCTGTGTAATAGCCCAATTGATAACTTGCTTGCATCAGTTAAAGTACTTGCTGAACTGGATATTTAGAAACAGCTGAAGTTCAGAAATCTGTTTCTTAGTGGATATGGTGAAGAAGCATCAACCATTATCTCAACACTGATGCTGAGTGTTGTGTCACATTCGGTATAGTATGGCAATAGTGAAGCTAGTCCCTGCTTTTAAGAGCCTGGTAGTTTGTAAGAACTCTGATCCACACAATGGCCAACTTCAGCTCCACAGAACCAGTGATGAAGCACATTATCTGCTTCCTGACGGAGAGATGCTGAACTCATGATGGAAAAAGAGACAAATATATTTGTATGAGATCAATATGTAGATTTGATTTGGCTGACTATATTTAATACAAAGGAGTTATGGTTGTTTTTTTTTATTATTGGGAGGGGGTATCATTTGGGGGATAGTAATGCCAAAAGGAGAAGAAAAGGATTTAGAAGAAAGGTTCATTGAGCCATGTTTTTAAATGCATGGTAGAGAACAGAAGGAAGTTCAGAGGGAGACATGGGAACCAAGACAGCCTTGAACTAATGTATTGAATTTATTACATTTTTTTTAAAAAAGCAAGCTGTACATAATTAATATTTGTGGTTTCACATATAATCCTCTTTTCTGTTCTTTAAGTATGAAAATATGTTTGTTGGTGTTTGTCAATTTTTTGAATAAAAAAAACCACTTCAAATGAAAAACAAATTTAAAAGAGTCCAGTAAAACAGGAAACAGGATGGGCATTGATATATATTTTGTTCTTTTATATATTATATCCCAAGAAGGGTTGGGTTTTTCTCTTTATTCCTCTTCACAGAATCTGAATTTGCAGGGGACCAAGAAAGATATTTGATATTATACTAAAATAGATATTTTCTGACAAGTTAACACCTAGTCTCCCACCATAGGGAACTCACAGTGCTCATGAGGACCGTCCCCCCTTAGATAGCTATAATAGTAAGTCTCCTTATTTCATACTAAAATTTGCTTCTCAGTGACTCATTGCTCTATGCATTACAACCAAGATCATTTGCTTACTCTCTGCTAAACACAACCCTCCTGCTTCCATTTTCAGGTCACTATGGACCATCATCCATCTTCCTTCCTTCCTTCCTTCCTTTCTTCCTTCCTTCCTTCCTTTCTTCCTTCTTTCCTTCCTTCCTTCCTTTTTTCTTTCCTTCCTTCCTACTTAAATCTGCTTCTCAGTGACTCATTACTCTATGCATTACAACCAAGATCATTTGCTTACTCTCTACTAAATACAACCCTCCTGCTTCCATTTTCAGGTCACTATGGACTATCATCTTCCTTCCTTCCTTCCTTCCTTGCAATTGGGGTTAAGTCACTTGCCCAGGGTCACACAGCTAGAAAGTGTTAAGTGTCTGAGGCCACATTTGAACTCCCGTCCTCTTGACTTCAGGGTTGGTGCTCTATCCACTGCATCAACTAGTTTCCCCAACTATCATCTTTCTGTTATTCTCTTTCTCTTTTCTACTACAAAATCCTGCCCAAACATACTTTCTCCATGAAGGTGTCCTGGGTCATCTCCTGTAAGAAGTCTTTCTTGATTCTTCTAGTATTAGTGCCCCTGTCTTCCCTCAGTATTTATTTTGACTTTCTTTCTTTATAAACATATGTTTTCCCTTCAGTAGAATGTAAACTCCTTGAGGACAGAGGACTTTTTCATTTTTTTTTTCCTATCCTACAGTTTAGTATAGCACATTTCATTTAGTCCATTCTTGATATCTTCTTATTGAACTAAATTAAATGAATCCTTCCCAGACCAGCCTACCCAATTCTGGTCACTCACATCACCTTAATGAGCTATTATCATGGGTGAAACTGTAATGAATGTGTAGCAGATTTTATGTTTCTTCTGATGGGTTTCACTTATATTGGTCTGATCTGCCCTTTTTTTGGATTATCAAACAACCACAAAATCTCAGAGTGGGAAAAGATCTCAAAAGCTATTTAGTTCAACTCAGAACTGAATCAGAACCCCCTCTATAATTCTCTGAAGATCTCTTGGGCATAGTAGAGGAGAGAGAAATTTAATACCTCTTCCATTTGTATTATACAAACACGTAGGACGGTTCTCAGAACAATAAAAGTGTTTGTACAAATGAATTTTGCTAGTCGACTCTTGCTTATTAATTAAATGGTAGAACAGACATGGTTTGGTAGACAGGGGAATGGAAAATATGAATCTTGGCTTGGGACAGGCACAGAACTATTAGGATGGAATATGAGCCTTCTTAAGATTGCTGTTCTAATGGAAGAGATCAGTATTGACTCAGGGCAACATCCTCACCATCTGACAGCTGTTTGGCCCATTCCTGCCTTGTGTTCACAGTTTAGTTCCTAGAGCACATATGCCCTACAGACTTCAAGATACAAAATAGAAAGGGCTTACATAATTTTTTTAAAATGTGGTTTCCAAAAATAAAACATAACTAAATATGATCCAGTACTGACAGGAGGAAGGAAAGCCAAAGCTTTTAACCCTGTCATTGAAATTGTTCCTGATCCCCACATGGAACATTTTGTTCAGTATTTTCATTGAAGTCAGGTTGGAGTAATGAAAAGCAGTTGAATTTAGAAAACTAATTATTGCATCATTCTATGAATCTCTCAAAGCTTTCAAAGGATCAGATTTAATGGAGAAATGAAATTCACACCATCAATAGCTCAGGGGTGGGGGTGGGTGGGACTAGCCTTGTGAGAAAACATTGTGGGGAGAGGAAGAACAAGGAGTTTTCATCTATTCCTTAAATAGCCCACTCTAAGACTTCAAGTCAGCCAGTTGATCGGTTATCTTGGATGAAAGAGAGTTGTGTGGACACAGCAGAAACCACCATCACAAGAATGTCAGGAGATGAGGGTGATAACTGATGCTATAAGGAAAGTGATTTTATAGCTGTTATGATACCCTGGGGCATGTGATTCTTTATAATTTTTTACCATACTCCAATTTTTCATACAGCACAACTGTAGGATAAATAGTCACTGTGTGTAGATTGAGAGTTGAGTAACACTAGCTAATGTTTTCCAGCTTCTATTATATTGTTAATTCATAAAAGCATTTTATTGAAAAGGTTTGCTTAAATTTGGGGCCTGATGTTCTTTAAAAGCAATCTGAAAAATCTTCTAAATTGCCAATTAAATAAATATTAAAAGTGCTTTTAAACTCTGTGGGTCTCTTTTTCAAAAGAGAGTATAATTGCCATATTTACTTATTTTGCTACCCTCTCCCCTTTAAAATTCTTCCCAACCTTCCATTTTGAGGGCAATATCAAGAAAAATATTTCCTCTAATAATCTCTGCTACTTTTTTTTCTTCCTCCCTCCATTGAAACAGAAACTCTGGCTCCAGCAGGAGCTGCTTGGGGACTTTCTCATAATGCAGCTGTGAAACAGCTGGAAGAAGAGCAGTCTAGTTAAGAGCATAGCCATTCTTTCTGAAAAATGCCTTTTTGTTTCATACAATTCAATTATTTCAGTGAGAGAATCCTTTTCTCATTAAGGAGAATGTACTTTGTCTTTGCCAAAGCAGGCAAAGGTTTGAATGAAATGGATATTAAAGAGCCTCAAAGCTAGCTACTGGGCATTAGGGAAAGTGAAAATGTTCCAGAGCTCATTTCTCTACCCCAACTAGCTTCTCTATTTCCTTTTTTCTTAGGTTTGTTTCTCTTAACCATCTCTAGGGCTCTTAGTACCAAGTGTGGCTAGCAATGGATTGGGTTGACTGCTTTTCAATGATTGTCATTCCCTATAGTGTTTATTCTGAATTTTCTCTTTACACGTTAAGTCTCCATCATTACCCATATTCTCCTTTTCTAAGAAAATTGAGACTATCTAAAAATATTGAAGGAATTGCTAAATTCCCTCTTTTCTTTTCTTTTTATCTTTCTTTCTTCTTTTCTTTTCTTTCTTTCTTTCTTTCTTTCTTTTCTTCCTTCCTTCCTTTCTCTCTCTCTCTCTCTCTCTCTCTCTCTCTCTCTCTCTGTCTCTCTCTGTCTCTCTCTCTCTCTCTGTCTCTCTCTGTCTCTGTCTCTGTCTATCTCTCTCTCTCTCTCTCTCTCTTTTTTTTTTTTTTGCTAATTCTATACCTCTATACCTCAAATACTCTCACACATCCTCCTGTCCATTTTTTCCTTTTTTCAAATCTTGGTAGAAGAGTTAGTTCTCCTTGTCAAGGCTAACCTCTTCATCATGGGAGCTTACCCCTTCAATCATTTTTTAATACTCTTTATTCTTTCTTTACTCATTGACTCCTTTCCTCCTATCACATTAATTCACATTCTTTTCACCTCTTGCAAAAGTTATGACAAAAATCTACCTGCCTATAATTTTCCTCATTTGCTGAATGAATATTCCTATAGCACACTTCTGACCTTATTAGGCTTCTGCTCAGGAAATTTCAGTGGAGCCACGCATGGTAATGTGAGCCTGTAGTCCTAAGTACTTGGGAGGTCAGTACTGGAGGACCTTTTAACCTAGGAGTTCTAGGCTGCATGTGCTATGTGAATTGGGTGTCTGCATTAAGTTTGGCATTAATATGGTGTCCCCTGGGAATGGGGGACCACCAGATTGCCTAAAAAGGGGTGAACCAGCCCAGACCAGAAACAGAGCAGGTCAAAATAAACAAATAAACTCCAATGGCTCCCTATTACTGCTGGAATAAAATACTAATTCTCTGTTTGTCATTTAAGATCATCTTAATTTGGCTTCTAGCTATTTTTCCCTACTGATATTACATTAATCCCCTTGTTGTACTCTCCGTTACAGCTAAAAATAAGAATCCTACTTTCTGCTCACCCCATATTTGATATTCTTTCTTCTACCATGGTGCCTTTGTAAAAATTACTATCTCCTATGACTAGAATGATCTCTCTTCTCACATCTACTTCTAGGATTCCCTAATTTTCATCAAAACTTAGCTCAGTTCTTTGTTCACTAGTGTTTTATTCATGGTTAATTATTTTGTATTTTTTTCCATCTATTTATTCAATTCTGTATTAATTCTCCCCCTCCATCCCCCTTCATCCTCTCCCTGCTAGTAGAATATAAGCTCTTAGAGGTCAGATTTTTGGGGGTCTTTAATGTGTTTTGAACCCATGTAGTAAATGCTTGTTGTGTTGAACTGAATTTAGAAGATTTGGGTAGAGAATAGAAGTGGCAAAAACTGCTCCATTGAGCATTTGTATCTACAACATGCCTCAATCCTGAATCCCAGACTAATGAATCAAACCTGTAGCAACTTCCTGTTCCTTGGACCTAGACCAAAGATGCTTAAACAATAAACTGGAACTTGAAAGGAAAGAACATTTTAAATGTAGATACCAAATTTTAATCACTGCAAATTACTATGTGCTCACAACTTCTCTTCCTCTTGTCTATTTTTTTTTGCAAACATATGATTATAACATTTTGATTTAATTGTTTCAAGAAATCAAATTGAACTGTTTACCACATGCAAGACACTATATTAGGTGCTTCAGTGAATATAAAGACAAATGAAAATGCACATGTTATAGTGCTTTAAGGTTCATAAAGCAAATCTAAGAAGTAGGTTGTATAAATACCATTTAATAATTAAGAGAATTCTTGAGGAGGACCATGACATTAGGGAGATGATGCTGTGACATGCAAGTGAATTGGATTTAAATGAGGGAGGGTGATGCAAGGTCACCTGCCTCACTTTCCCCTCCAGAGACATCTGGGTTCAGTGGCCAGATATAGATCAGGAAGATGGAGATGACCCTGGATGCAATAGGAGAACTTGAGCTTTTTAAACTAAGGTTTTCAATAAGTTTCAGTTTAACCGAAGCTGCACCATTCAGTGATTAAGGCTAGGTAGGGACTAGCCTTCTCTTTCACCTAGTCAAAAGGCCTAAAAGTTACTCTGAAGTGGTAGAGGGCTGGACCTGGAGGAAGAAAGTTGTGATTTCAAATACAGCCCCAGATCCTCACTAGTTGTGTGAACCTATGCAAGTTAATTTACTCTTGCCTGCCTTAGTTTCCTTATCTGTAAAATGAGGCTAAGAATAACACCTACTTTTTTTTCTTTGCTGAAGTACTTGGGGTCAAGTGACTTGCCCAGGGTCACAAAGCTAGGAAGTGTAAAGTGTCTGAGGCCATATTTGAACTCAGGTCCTCCTGACTTCAGGGCTGGTGCTCTATCCACTGCTCCACTTAGCTGCCTCCATAACACCTACTTTCAAAGTTTTTGTGAGGACTAAATGAGATAATATTTGTAAGTGCTTTATATATGCTCATTGTTATTATTATTATTATCTTACAAAATATTAAATAAATAACTGGTAGATTGAGGATCAAAATCAAATTCTCTAACCTTAAATTCAATACCAATGGCAAGGTAGTGATTTGGTTTAAGAAGAAAGCAGCTAGCTATGAAGATGGTATTTGTGAATAGGATTTGGATTTTTGGATTTAGATGGCTTAAATAATGAAATGATAAACTAGTGATCAAGAATAGGAGGACTGGATAAAGGCTAATAAGAATGTAGGTAATTGGCATTTGTGCAAATGTAATCAAAAGGCTTTTCAAATAAGAAAGATGGAGAAGAGAGAAAACTACCCATTCTGTATCTATCAAGTTAGTTAACAAAAACCATAGCTAGAGCAAACGAAGAATATAGCAGGTAAAGCATCAAGTAGTTCATAGGAGACAAAATACAAGAAAGATCCAGCAATAAAATCCTTGGGTTCAAATGTCCATAGACAAATATGAAAAAGTTAGACAATGAGCAAAATGAACTAGCAGTCAACTCAAGGAGAAAGATTTAACCTAATAGGAATAAAGGAGAATTGGTAGGAAGAAACTCATGATTGAAATGGAACACTGGATGAATACACATTATTAAAACGTAGGTGAAAGAGAAAAGGAGAGCACTGTGTTGAGTCAATATATTCATGTGAGAAAATCCAGGAATGGAATGGAGGAGGTAATACAAAGTGGAGAACATTTAGTTGAAGATCAATGAAAGGAAAAAAAGAAGCCATTTTTCACTGGAGTATACCAAGACTTGCCTAGGGTTATATAGTTAATAAGTATCTCAGGCCAGACCCAATGCTCTACTGTATCACCTACCTCTCCCAATAAGGAGAAAGTTAGTAAACAAAAAAGGGTACAAATTACAAAGAATCATCATGACTTTATCAAGAACAGGTCATACCAAATGCACTGTAATTTGTTTTTTGACAGCTATTAAAAGCTGTATGTCAAGGGCATTTTTTAGACATAGTTTACCTTGATTGCAACCAACATTTGTAAAAATTTATTGAGTTTATTTTTTGTTATTTGCATAATTCTCATTCATCTCGATCTATAGTTAGAAGGCTCTTCAAGAATGTCTTGTCCAGTTTCTTCCTCTTAAACATGAGAAAACTGAGGCCCAAGGAGATTTGACCAAGATCATACCATAAATGCCAGAACAGGGTGTCAAATTCAAATCATGTAACTCAAAGCTCCTTCCACTGTACTATTTTGCCTCCTACAAAGTCAAGTCAACAAACATTTGTTAATGCCTACTAAGGGTCAAAATATGAGCTCCTTGAAATCAGCCTATGTCACATCTGTCTTTGTATTCCCAGTGCCAGTACAATGCCTTGTAGTAATTCTTCATATAAGCTTATTAAATTGAATTGGCAATGATCAAGGACATATACCAAAGCTTCCCACATTTGCCTTTCTTCTCTTGCCATTCTTGGTATAAGTGACATTCTAGAACTCTGTAATATTATTCTTATTTCCAACTTAATGACTACCATATCTTGGTCTTCCAGTAGTATTAGCAATATTCTTCAGTATTTTTCTTTTGTACAAAGTGATCAACTGATTGAGTATCCTCCAAGATGACTGGATGAAAGTCTTTCAGTATAATTATATCTTATCTTCTTTTAAGAGATTTCCAAAAAAAGACTTGAATATTGACTCTACTGCTTCCTTTGTGACTTTGGTCAATTCATCTTAGATCTCAGTTTTCTCATAAATAAAATAAAGGCTTGGATTTGGTGAACTTGTGTTCCAAAATGTTTCCCTCCCTTCCCCCCACTTCCTCTTCTAGATGGTAAGTAATCCAATATATGTTAAACATGTGCAATTCCACAATTATCATGTTGCATGGGAAAAATCAGATCAGAAAGGGAAAAAAAATGAGAAACCAAAAAAAAAAAAAATAAAGCAAGCAAACAACAAAAAAGGCAAAATAATATGGTATGGTCACTCAGTTCCTACAATCCTCTCTTTGGGTGCAGATGGTCTTCATCACCAGACCATTGTTACTGGCCTGAATTATCTCATTGTTGAAAAGAACCACATCGATCAGAATTGATCATCGTATAATATTGATGTTATCATGTATAATGATCTCCTGGTTCTGCTCACTTCCCTTAGCCTCAATTCATGTAAGTCTCTCCAGGCCTCCTTCAAATCGTCCTGCTGATTATTTCTTACAGAATAATAATATTCCATAACATTCATATACCATAACTTATTCAGCCATTCCCCAACTGATGGACATCCATTTCATTTCCAGTTCTTTGTCATGACAAAAATGGACTGCCACAAACATTTTTTGCACATGTGGGTCTCTTTTCCTCCTTTATGATCTGATCCTATTATTGTAAGATAAGAATACCTTGTAAACTTTTAAATATTGTGCAATTCACTAAAAGACAAGCATATATTTCTTCTTCTTTTTCCCCCCTGAGGCAATTGGAGTTAAGTAACTTGCCCAGGGTCACACAGCTAGAAAGTGTTAAGTGTCTGGGGTCGATTTGAACTCGGGTCCTTCTGACTTCAGGGGTGCTGCTCTATCCACTGTACCACCTAGCTGCCCCAAGAAGATATTTCTAATAGTATCTTTATGAAATTTCATTCTGTTTCAGCCCTATCTAAGTCCTTCCAGTTTCCATTTTGATTTTTATTGTTACATCCTAGCCTTAGTGAAGGTAAAAGCAAAGCTAATAATAAACCTGTCCATTATTCTTCTGTTAGCCCAAAGTAAAAAGACAACCTAACTATACTTGCTCTCTCTGCCCTGAGCCGGGCTCCCTTTAGTGTCTTATTATTAAAGAGTTCTCTATTTCTTTCATTCACAGCAGAGACATTCAATATTCGGCCTCATCTCTGCCCTGAGGCCATGTTAAGTTTTGGACATTCTACTTCATATGGACCTAAATCTCAGTTGTCAGATTAGCTGGGAGTGTTATCAGGCCAGTTGCAGCACACCCGGAGGAATCACTCTTCTTCCAGGAAACATAATTTTTTTTTGATGACATATCAGACTTCAACCCTTGCCATCTCACAGATTCTACTCCATTTGTGACATCCAGGTAAATCCAATAGCTTTGGCTTGAGTGCTTCAAAGGAGTTACTGTGGGATTCCACAGTCTCACTATTGTTTCTGGAAACTCTAGCAGTCAGTTCAGGTGACACTTGGAGAGCATGCTGAAGAAAAGGCAAGATGAGTTTATTCTCAGGGCTCTGAGGGTAGAGCAAAGCCCAATTAGATTTAGCTTCAGGGAGTCCAGCAATACTGAGTACCATTATACTTCTCTCCAGCTGATTGCCACAAGATATACTAGCCAAGGGTTTTGTAGGAGCCCCTGCTATTTTCCAAGGTTTCAGCAGCAAAGCTCAGATTTGGTCACTGGTATCTACTTATTCATTTTCCCCCACATTCATTTTAGGACCATGAATTTTTTGAATTTGTGAAGGTCAAATTGGGGGAAAACTCCTGCCTCCAATGCAAGTTCTCTGAAGTCTTGAACCATTATTTCAAGTAACTCCAAGAGTTAATCCCTGTTATCTTTTCATTGCCACCAATGACTGTCTCCCATCAAGGCCTGTTTTGCCAAGAAGTCAGGACACAGGCACTAGGACCATTGGCCCTTAGCCTGCTGTGCTCCTCAAGTAATCGCATAATTATTTTGGCTTCTCAAAGCACTTACTGTTAGCTGAACAAACAGTCAGAAAACAACAGGGGGAGAATGAAAAACAATGAATCAGAGTTTCCAGAGAAGCCATCCCAGGAACTTAAGAAAAGGGTAAATTAAGCTCACTTCACTTCCAATTCTTGCTTAGCTGTTTTTTGGGTTGGTTTTTTTTTTTTTTTTTTTTGGCTTTTAGGTCCTAGCTCTTTACTTTCTTTTCTTTTCTCTTCATCATGTTAGAACTTGATCAATCGGCTCAGAATCAGGGAAATTCTTCAGGTAAATCTAGATTCTCAGAGCAGAGGAATTTGGATTAGTCTTATCAATGTTTTCTTTTTTACTATGTCCATTTTAGTCTTTATGCTCACAAGATGCTCAGGACTGTTTTCTCTGTTGGTTCCAGACTTTATTTCACTCCATGGGTACCACTTTTCCTTCTTTAGAGTCTAATGTTGTCCTTCCTTTGCCCAGAATCTACTGGCTAAAGCCTATGTTGTACTTAAATAGCTTGTCCTGCTTGTCCCTATTCTTCCCTCACAACCAAGATAATGTAGCACAATAGAAAAAAGCATTAAATCTGGAGTTGAAGTTGGTGTTAAGCCATTTCAGTTGTGTCCGACACTTTGTGATCATATTTGGGGTTTTGTTGGCAAAGATACATTTCCTTCCCCAGATCATTTGACAGCTGAGGAAACTGAGGAAAACAGGGTTAAGTGACTTGCCTGCACAGTCGGATTTGAACTTAAGACTCAAGAAAGTAAATCTTGGGCCATATTCTATCTACTGTACCACCTGGTTAAGGAACTGCATTCAAAACCTGAGTCTGACAGTATCTGGGTGCAAGGTACTTTACTTTCCTAGACCTCAGCTTCCTCAGATGTCAAATGAGAGCAGTTGGGCTAGAAACTAGAGTTTTTGCCAGCTCTAAATCCCAGATCCTTTCTAGATATGAAAAATAGGTTTCAATCAATACCACATACCTAGCCCAACTATAATCCCAACCTACCCCTGGGGTGGGGCTGCAAGGAACTGGACAGCCTAAAGAACATTTTAATCTGAATAGATCTATAAATACTACTGGTATCTAACCCAGCATAGGCATATCATTATTGTTGGTTGAAACTAGACAGACATTACACATTGCTATGTCATGAACAGGCAAGGAATATGATATCATTGGGAGTTAAATGTAACAAAGAATATGATAGGAGCAGAACACAATTATTCATGATACTACAGATGGAGACACTGAATTTAAGAAGAAAAATAAAATCTCACATATTCAAGAACTTTATCCATTTCTTTTTATTTTGAAGTCTATCTTTCTTTACTAGGTTTATTTTTCAAAGTATTTTTCTGTGGAGTTTATTGATCTTCTGACAAAAGGGTGAATTTTTTCATTGAGGGCTACCATTTCCCCTGCTCTTCTCGCTTTCCCAAGGTTTCCAGACAGTTCACTGTCTCAGAGCATATTTTTTTTTTCCTTTTTTTCCCCACAGATCCAGTCAATGAATATCTCTCCTTCACTCTGGAAGGAAGGAAATAAGCATTTATTAAACACATATGTGTCACACACTATAATGTCTGGGCTAGCTTTTTGAGGGATCTTGCTGGAGTCTGGAGTCTGAGATCAAACTTGAACACACTCTCACTCTAATCTTTCAAGTCTGCTTATTTCAAGTCCTCTCAGCCCTTATATACTTTAGTACAATTACATCATTACAACATACTGAGCATGTGTCAGTTGTAGAATTATTACATCACCATACTAAGTACTAAATATATGTAAACTAGAAAACCATGATCTTATCAATCACACTGAGTAAACACCCTGTGGTAAGTATCCTTATTTCTAGTATAATTTTCCAGAGTTCCAGCCCTCTACAATGTACTGTTCTAAGTTCTTTATAAATATTATCTCACTTAATGCTCATAATAATCTTCAAAGGTAGGTATTATTATTAGCCCCATTTTACAGTTGAGAAAACTGAGCATCTTACCCAGGTCACACAACTATTAGGTGTCTGACAACAGATTTGAACTCAGTCCTTCCTGACTCTAGGCCTAGGGCTCTATTCACTTGCTGCCACAAAACTGCTCTGTCTTATACTTTGCCAACTGCTGCTGTATCCAGATTATGCCTCCCCAGGTGATACCAAGGAGAAGACAAATTACTCAAATCTATATTCCCTGTGATCATATTTCTTCATTAAGGCCACCATATTCTACCTTCCTTTTCCTCTTTTTTTTTCTTCTCCCTCTTCTTGTTCTTCCTCCTTCTCCTTTTTTTCCTTCTCTTCCTTTCCTCCTCTCTTCCTCCTCCTCCTCCTTTTTCTCCTCCTCTTCCTCTTCTTCCTCTTTTTCCTTCCTATTTTTCTCTTCCTCTTCCTTCTTTTTCTTTAAAGTCTCCTATAGACCTTCTTTCAGCTTGATAGGATTTTTCAATGACTATTCTTTGTTCTGTTTTTTTAACCAATGTGAATTTTCTTGACTATCCTGTCACCTTAACTGCAAATCATTATTAAATTATAAGTGCTTGAAGGAAGTAACTTCTAACTTTTGTATTTGCATGCGTAGTATTTTGTATACAGTCTGGAATGTGGTAATCAATCAATCATTATTTATTAAGCACTTACTATGTGTCAGGCACTGTACAAAAAAGATACAAAAAGAGCCAAAAGACAGACCTTGTCTTCAAGGAGCTTACCATTTAATGGGGGAGACAATATGCAAACAAATCTGTACAAACTTGCTATGTACATGATAAATAGGAAATAATTAAAAGAAGGAAGGCATTAGAATTAAGAAAAGTTGGTGAAGGTAGAAATTTTTGTTGGGACTTTAAAGAAGGTGGAAGGTGAGATTTAATGAAACTTAAGGGAAGTCAGAAAGGTCAATAGAGCAGAGGAGGGAGAATGTTCTGACCCAGAGTGAATACCTGGAACCAAGAATATCTTATTCATTGAACAACCAGGAGACCAGTGTCCCTGTTTGGAAGAATACATGTTGGAGAGAAAGGTGTAAGAAAACTAGAAATGTAGGAGGAAAATAGATTATGAAGGTCTTTGAATGCTAATGTTAAATAGAACATTTTATAGTGCAACAGACAGTGACATGATCATATTTTGATTTAGGAAAATTACTTTGGTGGCTGAATGAAGGATGGATTGGAGTAGGGAGAGACTTGAGATGGGCACACCCAGCAGCAAAAGTCCAAAAACTGAGGTTACAAGGCCCAGAGGGTTGGCAGTGTCAGAGGAGATAAGGGGGAGTATTTGAGAAATATTGCAAAGGTGATATCATCAGATCATGGCAACAGTTTGCATATGAGGGTGAGAGATAATGAAAATTTGAAAATGACTCCTAGGTTGTGAGTTTGAGAGACTGGGAAGATGATGTCACTCTCATTCAACAATAATAGGAAAGAGGATTGAGGAGGAAAGGTAATGGATTTAGTTTTAGAAATATTGAATTTATGATGTTCTACTGGACATTCAGTTTGAGATTTCTGAGAGGCATTTGGAGATGCAAGATTGGAGGTCAGCAGAGAGTCTCGGATAGGAAAGGATGATTTGAGAATCATCGGCAATAAAAATGGTAATTAAATCCAAAGGAGCTAATGAGACCACTAAGTTAAGCAGTATATATGGAGGAAACCCAAAACAGAACTTTAAAGACACCTAAGGTTAAAGAGTGTGAATTGGAAGAGGATTCCACAAAGGAGACAGAGAAGGAGAGGTCAGCTAGGTAGGAGGAGTGATTAATAAATTCTTAACAATTCATCCATTTGTTTTAATTCTTGAATATACAAAACAATATCAAATTATATGACTTGTTATTTCACACTGGAAAACTTTGGACAGTCTGGAATTGGAATGTTATTCTTAGTTTTAGAAAAAAAGTCTCTCTGGTACAGGATCAAGGCATAATTTAGCAAATGCCTTTGGCTTATTTTATATACGTGTCTTCTGTGGGCTTTAATCTTGAATGCCACCTGTCTGAACAATTGGAATTTCTGTAGAATGTCAAAATGAAAATAATAGCAATTTGTATCACTCTCCAAAATACTTAGGCTTCTTAGCATGTTTTTCATATCTCTCTGTTTGCTGAAATCCAGATGTAGTTCTGCTGTAGGGGAACAAAAACCAAGATGTATATGTCCTCCACATATTTTCTACCACAGATGAATTGCTAGTAGTCACCTCCACTTCAGCTCATGAATATAATTCACAATGACAGTATCTGAAGAATTGATTGAAGCTTCCTATGGTTTTTGGAAGACTTGTCAGCATGATACTGCCTCCTCATCTTGTGAAGAAAATAGACCATACTGCTGAACAATTGAGGCTTTCCTGCAAATGGTCATTTACCCATTGGACCTCAGAATCCCCATTAAAATGATATGGTTGGAGTAGATGCTTGTTGAGTTCTTTTTCACTTCTAATACCTCAATCAACATTCCATCAGGGCTTTCCTCCACTCAACTTCATTCACTACTGAGACAGCTATCTCCCCATCTTCCGTGTTCTCCACACCAGAAAACATCCCCTTTTAGGACTAAACCCTATTATTTTCAGAGTTCTCATTCTGGAGCCCTGCTGTAGTGATTGATGGTTGCTTTAATCACCCACTACATCTAGGTTCCATTTCAGCCATGGTTCTTTTCATTCCTTAACTATCTCTCTTTAGCTCTTAAGCAATTCTATCCCAATTCCTGGAATCATAATCAAATCAACCTGCATCATTACCTTAGAAAGTGCAAGTCAATCCTCAGGTCTGATTACCATCCTTATAACTTTCCAACTCAAACATCCAGTCTGAGTCCTCTATATGTATCATTTATTATCATTTCTTCCTACTATAATGTAACCTCCTCGAGCAAAATATGTTTGCTTTTCTATTTGTATCCCTAGGGGCTTAGCACAATACAGTAAGCCTTTAATGCTGTTCCATTCATTTACCCTTCCTAACCTGTAATCCTAAATTGTCCTGAATATTTGAATGTGGCATTTATCAGGCTCTCAAAGAATTCTTTCCATTTGCCATCCAGCTTTATCAGATCCAAGTCTTCGATCTTCCTGCCTTCTCAAATATCATCTTTAGGTTTTTGGAATGTTATAGAGGCAACTGAGTAATTGGCTTGGAGTCAGGAAAATCCGAATTCAAATCCATCCTCAGTCACTTGGCAGTTGTATGACCTTTGGCAAGTCACTCTGTCTCAGTTTCCTCACCTGTAAAATTGGAAATAACAATAGCACTTACTTCCCAGATTGTGAGAATCAAATGATATAGTACTTGTAAAATGCTTAGCACATAGTAGTCACTTATTCAATGCTTGTTTCCTTCCTTATGGGGTTGGGAGAAAAGGGGAAACTGGAATCCAAAATTACTTTAGAATTTTTTGCAAATGTCCAGTTCTTTAATTTCTAAGTTGGTTCATGTTTATCTGACAAACATTTATGTTGTGTCATTGAATTTTAGGTCCTTAGAGGATATTGAATCTATTTTCTTCCCCCAGCATCCATTTTACTGGTCAGAATCTTATAATGATTTGTCCAAGATCATGCAGCTTATTCAGTGACACAGCCAGAGTTAGAATCAAGTGTTGCTCATCCTCATCCCAGGTCTTATTCTACCACATCCCGATGCCATCATTCTCTCTTTACCCATATTTAGGGGCCTGTGTTGGCCTGTCCAACTCCATCAGTAAAGATGCCTGTCAACATGAGTATGAACACTTGTGGCAAACCAGTAATTACCTCTGCTTCCTCTTAGGATGCTAGAATATTTCTGTGCCTTCACATTGAGCAAATCAAAGGAAACATGTTATTTTCTTTGTAGAAATGTGATACCAGGAAAAGTGTGCTAAATTTAGAATAAAAAAAAAGCCTGGCTCCAAATCTTACTGATTATTCACTTCCTTTGTGATGTTACTGGACCTCAGTTTATTCATCTGTAAAATGAGAAGTTGCAATAGATTTCCAACTATTAATCTTACATTCTTATGAGGCTAAATTGTCTCATATTTTATACTTCTTTTTAGAAGAAATACTGAAAATGCTCTGTTGCTCGGAAGAAGAAAAGAGAATTATAAAGATCATAAGATCTCAAAATAGGATATCCAGTCTTGATCTGAATGGGAACCCCCTCTGTAAAATACAAAGTCAAGTGCTTTCTTGATTCGGGCTGAAGTCTTTCAGAGATTCCAAAGTGAGTCAGTCCAATCCACTTTGCATGCCTCTCTGAGCATTAGGAAGATTTTTTCTTTATACTGAATTTAAAAAAAAAAAAATGTCTCTACAACTTCTATCCATTGCTCTTGTTTTAACTTCTGAGAACAATCAGAATGAGTCAAATCCTTGTTGGCCATTGGCCTCTGATGGCTTAGAGTGAGAGTAAATAGCAATTGTTTCTGTTTAGGCCAGAAATTCTACTCTAAAGGAGAAAGTGCAGCTGATGACTTTGCACAGCCCTACCTCACTTAAATCCAATTCACTTGCAAGTCATGGTTTTTGTCTTCCCGATATCACAGTCATCACTGAGAGCAAAGGACAAACAACAACAAAATGATACTCAAGACTGAACACAAGACTCCAGATGTGTTTTGACTAATACAGTAGAACTTTAAACAACTCATTAAATGACAAGTTAACAAAATTAACTTTTTTTTATCTAAATATAACTCTTCTACTAACACAACTCAAGATCACATTATTTTAATATTTTATTTATTTGGGATTTTTTTGTTTGTTTATTTTTGCTGATGCTATTACAGCCAGCATGGAGTAATGGAGCAAGTATTGGTCTTAGAATCAGGAGAAATGGGCATAAATCACAGTTCTTTAATTCTTACTACTTGTGTGACTTGATAAATCCCAACTGTTTGAACCTCAGTTTTCCTCATCTATAAAATGAGCATACTAGTACACTTACCAACAACTTCTCAGGGTGCTTGCAAGGAATACACTTATAACCTTTAAAGCTCTCATAAAAATAGAAATTCATCTCTTTTTCAATAGTCAAATCACACTGTTGAGTTTGTAGCCCAAAATGCCTACATCTTTTGCATGTGAATAATTGTTTAGCTGAGTAAGTATCTTCTTATTGTGTACTTGTGAAGTTGATTTTTTTCAAGTAGGTAGGACTTCACAGTTTGATTTGATCCATCATTCTAGTCTGTTTTTAAATCCTAAGTCTGTTATCCAATTTATTCTCAATCCTTTCAAGCTGCATGTCACCTGCAAATTAGATAAACTTTTTGGTGCCCTTTTACTTTCCTCTCACTTATCTTGGATTTTCAGTTTTCTTCTTGGCCATTTTCATTCTGTTCTTCAGGGAATCCATATTGAAGCTATTGTTAATTGAGTTTTAATGAATACTTTTGAAAATATGCCAGTTTGAGTTGGATGTTGTCAGGGTCATTAAAAACAAGCAGTACATTTCTTTCCTGCCTTTGAGAAATGCTTTTCCCCCATATTATATTATTTTCATCTCCCCCAAAGCATTCTCACATTTTATTTCATTTTAGGTTAGGCTTTGCCTTAGAAATTTGCAAGTGGGTTGGAGAAAATGTAGAGCATGCTAATACATTTTCAAATGTTTTATTCATACCTTTCTGTCTTTCTTATATTAGAACATTTCCACTTTAAATATCCATTATCTACTTTTACCAAAACATTAGATTTCTAAACATGTGATAAGAGAATAGTTGGGCAATAAAGGCAGGGACATTTTGTAGGACACTGGGACAGTCAAGTTCCACACTTAAAAGCTGAGTGAGGGAGCTAGGCACCCAGCTGCCTCTTCGTCCATCAGTCAATAAACAAGCACAATAAATAAGTCAATAGAGCCAAGCATAGTGATAAGGACTGGAATACACATAAGAAAAAGAAAGATAGTCCCTAATCTCAATGCTGATAATTTAATGGGGAAGGTGATATATCAAAGAAAGCTGAAAAGTTGGGGGACAGAGTACACTGCATTGGGGATTGTGGAGATCAAGTCCAAGGAGTAAAGCTTGTGGAAAAAAAAAATGAGAAAGCAGAAATAATTCTACCAATCTAGTATCATGAATATGATGACATTTTCAGTGATAACAAAATAGAAGGATTATACTTCCTCCACTCATTTCCCAGTGCATTCACCAAGCTAAGGACAGTGCAATCCCTTTGGTCTTGGACACCTCTACCCTCTCAAACTGCATTTTTAGCCTGATCAAATTTGAGAAGGAAACATTCCAGGAATTTTCAATAGCCTTTGGGAACCTATTCAATAGGAACAAAATCCATTAATTTTTTCCCAAGCCATTTGCTGTCATTTCATTGCTCAGATATCCTGAGAATCAATTCCTCAATATCCTCAAAATGGCACTGCCTCCAGCAGAGCTTCCTCTCGGTAAGCTTAGAAAATTTATCTTTGTTTTCTTTAATACCAATTCTACTTCCTCATATGGTACATTTGGGGCTGTGATGTTAGAGTCCAAACATGATGGTTATACTGTAATTGCTGGGGGAAATAGCTTGTTATAAATATTTTGTGATGGATCTTGACATGCTTTTCTAATTTTAGTATGTTTTTGTTTTCCTCATTCTGGTTTTATTCTTAAATGCTCTGGGGTGATTTGGCTTAACTGAGTCTTTTGCCAACTTTTCTGTAAACTTATTCTGCTTCTACTACTTTGGTTTCTAACTTTCTTTTGAGATGACACTGTTGATAAGTAGTAGGCAGCTAGGATGAGCTGTGGCTATCAAACTGGGTCTGGTATCACAAAGACTTGAGTTCAGATTTGCCTCCTCCCCATATATTGAGTATTAAACACATCCCTTAACCTCTGTCTACCTCAATTTCTGGGGATAGCATGTATCACCCAGGATTAGTAATAATAATAACATCTACTTCCTAGGATTGTTGTGAGGTTCAAATAAGATTTTTACAAAGTGTTTTGCAAACCTTAAAACACTATATAAATATTAGCTATTATAATAATTTTCCACCTTCCTCTTGGATATTATTTTACATATGAGTTTATAATTTTAAATACTTGGCTACCATTCCCTTTCCACTTGGCAAGGATATTAAGTGTTAGCTTGCTGAGGTGATTTGGAGATAATGCAAGTAAATATTAAAGTAATATTACAAATATCAGTTATTATTAACCCCCCTTTGGGGGGTTATATCATTCTGGCAGTTGATTTATACTGACTACATTTCCCTTGTAAACACAGTCATAATTTGTCAATGTCTTTTTAAAAAGTAATTGTCCATTGTTTCAGCATTAACAGTTTATTTTAGTAGTTTAGTCTGAAGATGACTTAATTGCATACTATATTTTTTCTCACATTTATTCTTTTATGTAACTCGGTATTAATTTTGATCTTTGATCTAAAAAACTTGTGGTATGACTGTATACAGACTGCTGAATTGTAATTGACTCCCACAGTAGTATCAATATTCTTCATATTTGTTAAGTTATGGGCTTTCATTTTCTTGTGTGTTGAGTTATTTGATGCTTTGCCCTACACCGTGCTTCCCAAAACTCTTATCGAAGCCAGTATTCACGAAATATTGGTATAGTCTATGAGCTTTTGATCTCTTTTATTCCTTAATCCTTAGCTGTATTGTTCAATTTTTTGTCCACCCTTTTTGCCCGCTTTTGAATTGAAATAGCCAATTCTGAGTGTCTGGGATGATGGTGATGGCCAGTCAAGAAAAGTCTATCTTATTATAAATATTGTTGACCCCAATATATTTGGATTGGAAAATTTGGGTTTCAGGCCTCTGACATGCCTCCTCTCATCCTTTTTTCATTCCCTATGGCTTGAAGAACTATAGTGATAGATAAGGATAACCTATATATCCAAACAATCAATCCAACTCCTTGGTAATTCCTCTATATGTGACTTGATTAACACTCCTTAACCTCCACTTTAACTCTCTTCATTTGTTATAACATCTTTATTCTGATTTTTTGATTTTCAGACATTGCCTCTGAAAACTTCCCATCCCTAGAATAATGTCTCCCAACCCAAACCATCCTGTAAACTAGTAAAATATCTATAATCTTATAAAATGTATGTATGATGCTTTCTTTCTACTTTTTTATTCATTACTTAACATTCATTTTTTTTTAAATTTTGAGTTTCAAATTCTTTTCCTCTTTTCCACAGAGAAGGGAAACAATATGTTATCAATTATACATGATATCATGCAAAACATATTTTCATAATAGTTGTAGAAACACCTTCTTTCAATCAAATAATCAACTAGTATTTAAGACAATTCTTGCCATTTGCATTCTACTAATGAGAGTGCAATAGTTATCTGGGATATAGTTTAGCAGTTACAGTGATTGTGAATAGATCTCTAGTAAATTATAACATCATTTCTAGTAGCAATGGTAATATTGATTTGATTATTGTTTCCTCAACAAGGGACAGAAACAAGGGGAGTTTGTAGATGATAGACATAACATATGGTAGTAGAGCAGATAACAAGATGTTCACATTGATTAGGCCCTAGTGCCCTAAAGGATCATTGGATGAAATATAGTCTGGTTACCATCTAGATAGGGAATTGATCAATAATTCAATAAGCACTTGATAATCAATTATAAATTTATTTAATGTATTAATCTTTTCCTATTCTGTGCTAGGCACTGAGGATACAAAGATAAAAATGAACACAGTCCTTGTCCCCAAGAGGTTAACATTTGATTAGGAGAGACAATGTGTGTGTGTGTATAAGTATATATATATATATATATATATATATATATATATATATATACAACATACATTCATACACATGCAAAAACATGCAAAAGACATATGTGTATAATATATATATATACATACAAAAATATGCTAACAATAAAATATAAGGTAATTTATGAAGGAAGGACACCAGCATTTGAAAGAACATGAACAACTTTATATAGGAGGTCAGTCTAGAAGGAATCAAGAGATACTATGGGACAGATGTGAGTAGTATATTAATGGTCACAAAAGTTTATAGATGGCAGATGGAAAGCTGTATGTGAAGAATAGCAAGAAGATTAATTTGGTTTAAGTGTAGAGTACAGGAAGAAGACTAATGTACAATAAAGCTGAAGAGATAGGCTAGGTGAGGGCTTTAAGAGTCCAACAGAGGAATTTATGTTTATCTTAGAGGAAATATAGAATCAATAGAATTGATTATATATAAGGAGTAGCATAGATAGAATAAGTATTAAGAAAAATCACTTCAACAGTTCTGTGGAAGATGGATTGAGGCTGAGGGACTAATTAGGAGACCATTGTAATAATCCAGGAGGGAATTGAATTTACAGAGGTGACTGAATAGTGAGGAAGGAAAAGATGCAAGAGATGTCACTGATTGGATATATATACTTAGAGTAAGAAGTGGAAGACAATGCTAAGGTTGCAAATATGGGAGAATGAAAGGAAGGAGGCATTCTTAAGGAGTTCAGAAGAAGAATGAGATTTATGGGCAAAATAATGTTTTCTTTTAGATGTGTTGAATTAGAGATATCTCTAAGACTTCTAGTTTGAAATATTCAGAAGATGGTGATATGAGGCTGAAGCTTTTGAAAATCTAGAAATGCTCATATGCATTCAGGAATCATAAGCATAGATTTGATAAATAGACCCATAGGAGCTTATGAGGTCATTATATGAGAGACTGTACAGAAAAGAGAAAAGAGAAGAAAACCCCACATAGAGAATTGTGGCAAACCCACAGTTGGGGGGTATTATATGGATTATGAGTTAGCAAAAAAAAGATTGAAAACTAGTAATTGGACATGTAGGAAGAGAGCCAAGAGAGAGTAGCATCTTGAAAATCCAGAGAAAAAGTATTCAAGAGGAATGATTTGTCAACAGTATCAAATGCTGCAAAGATGCCAAAAGAATGAGAAATGAGAAAAATCCACTAGTTATGAGAATTAAAAAATCACTGTTAATCATGAGGTTGTAATAAATTACAAAGGGTTGAGAAGGGAATGGGAGGCAAGGAAATGGAGGCAACTTTTTCCAGATATAAACAGCTTTTCCTAGAAACCTAATTGAGGAAGTAAAGAGAGATATAGGCAATAGCTTAAAGTCTAGTTAAGCTATGTTGAGGTATATAGGGTGTTCAATGAGTACTAGGGCCTCTGATGTGAGAGCTTGTGAATTCTTTTCAATACTACTCATTCATCTTTGGGAATACCTGGAATCTAACTCTCACTTGAAGCTTTAAAAACCAGAGTATAAGCAATGGCCATAGTCTATCTTGGTAGATAGGCTAAATCAGGTTAAGGGTAACAGACAATTCTCAAACCCTTTCATAAATTAGGGGGGTGTCTACCCTAAGCATGGAAAGACTTCCTCTGGCAGAATGGGTGGATGTTCCAACAGTCAAGATGGTCGATGAAGCAGGTTCTGTGGAATGCTTCGAGCTTAGTCAGACACAGAAGACACCAAGGTCAACCACTGCATCCCAGTCCTAACTTCTGAATTGCCACTGGACTATGATGACTTTGGAAGAGAGAGTAAGGCTGATGTCTTTGTGCAACTGTGCCTCCTTAAATCCAATTCATGCACAAGTCAAGATATTACCCTGTGATGTCAATTGGACCTCTTCAAAAGGAAAGACAAACAACCAAGGGGATAGGAGAATATTTGTAGTCAGCAGGAAAAGAATCATTAGGATGGAGAGATTGAAGATGGGAGAAAAAGTGATTTCAAATGAATTGAAATATTCTGGAGAACATGGGAGAAGATGAAATCAAGAGGACTTGTACAAAGATTATCCATGTTGAGAAAAAGGTCATCTTAATACTAGAAACTGGATTAGGGAATAAACAGAAAGAGATAATGTCAAGGGATTTTGAGATGAAGAAAGAGAAAGAACAATTAAGCAAATGAAACAAAGAGAAAGAGATGAATGACCTCAATTTTTTTCAATAAAATAAAAGTGAGGCTCTTCAGTTGACAGGGTATGAGAAAGGAGAAATGGGAAAAGTATGGAGATAAGAAAAAGTTTAGAATAGCCCCAGGGAGGGGAGGATGAATGGGACAGAATAATTATTGGGGAAGGAAAAAAAGGGTCTTTATTCAGTAAGGGTACAGTTGGAGTAAGATAACAAATATTGTCTAAGACCTAGTCAGGTTTATTTCCAAAGTAATCTAGGGTTGGAATTTGAAAAGGCATGAACAGGTTTAAGATAAGAAAGCCAAAAGATTCAGAGGAGAGTAGATAGTGAGGAACTGAACTGGCTTAGTATAGAACTGAGATTTAAAGGGTAGAAGGGTAGAAGACAGAGAAGGCCCTGAGAGGGGAAGGAGCTGGTGATTGAAGGATAGGTTTAGGAATGAACATTTCTAATGATAGAAGGTTATAAACAGAGAGTAATGTCAGAGTTTGAGGTTTGGGTTTTTTTTTTCCCCTAAATTAATCATAAAGTGTGTGACCATCCTGGCTAAGGTAGACTGGAGGAGTGGGACCAGGAATTTCAGAAAAATAAGGAACTTATTTGCGTGCACACAGACATGATTGTATAAGTGCCCTAATAGAAGATCACAGTCAAGGACATCAAGTCAAGTGCAAAACTTCTTTTTTTAATTTCCCAATAATATTTTATTTTTCCAAATACATGTAAAAATAGTTTTCAACATTCATTTTTCTAAAACTTTGTATTCCAAATTTTCCTCCCTCCCCGAGACAGCAAGCAATCTGATAGATTAAATATGTGCAATTCTTTTTTTTTTCTTTTTTAAAAAAAATTTTTTATTATAGCTTTTTATTTACAAGATATATGCATGGGTAATTTTTCAGCACTGACAATTGCAAAACCTTTTGTTCCAGTTTTTCCCTTCCTTCCCTCCACTTCTTCCCCCAGATGGCAGGTAGAACAATACATGTTAAATATGTTAAAGTATATGTTAAATACAATATATGTATACATGTCCATACAGTTATCTTACTACACAAGAAGAGTCAGACTTTGAAATAGTGTACAATTAACCTGTGAAGGAAATAAAAAATGAAGGTGGACAAAAATAGACAGATTGGGAATTCTATGTAATGGTTCACACTCATTTCCCAGAGTTCTTTCGCTGGGCATAGCTGGTTCAGTTCATTACTGCTTCACTGAACTGATTTGGTTCATCTCATTGCTGAGGATGGCCAGGTCCATCAGAATTAGTCATCAAAGAGTATTGTTGTTGAAGTATATAATGATCTCCTGGTCCTGCTCATGTCACTCAGCATCAGTTCATGTAAGTCTCTCCAGGCCTTTCTGAAATCATCCTGTTGGTCATTTCTTACTGAACAATAATATTCCATAATATTCATACACCACAATTTATTCAGCCATTCTCCAACTGATGGGCATCCATTCAGTTTCCAGTTTCTAGCCACTACAAAGAGGGCTGCCACAAACATTCTTGCACATACAGGTCCCTTTCCCTTCTTTAGTATCTCTTTGGGATATAAGCCCAGTAGTAACACTGCTGGATCAAAGGGAATGCACAATTTGATAACTTTTTGGGCATAGTTCCAAATCCCTCTCCAGAATGGTGGGATGTATTCACAATTCCACCAACAATGCATTAGTGTCCCAGTTTTCCCACATCCCCTCCAACATTGCGCATTATTTTTGCCTGTCATTCTAATCAATCTGACAGGTGTGTAGTGGTATCTCAGAGTTGTCTTAATTTGCATTTCTCTGATTAATAATGACTTGGAGCATCTTTTCATATGGCTAGAAATCATTTCAATTTCTTTGTCTGAGAATTGTCTGTTCATATCCTTTGACCATTTATCAATTGGAAAATGGCTTGATATAAATGGAGAATTGACTATATATTTTGGAAATGAGGCCTTTATCAGAACCTTTGACTATAAAAATGTTTTCCCAATTTATTGCTTCCCTTCTAATCTTGTTTGCAATAGTTTTGTTTGTACAAAGGCACAATGCTGATAATACTGATAATAAAATTGAACTTATTTTAATTATATGAAATCCAACCGCAAATCTATTTGAGGTTCTTATTATATGCCAAGCTCTGTGCTGGGTACTGGGAATTCAGTGACATAAGTGAAGCGATTGCTGCTTTAAGGGGGTTTGTATTCTAGGTGGAAGTGTGGATAATAAGATATATTCTCAGTTCTGCAAAATAAGTACAAAGTTATTTGAGGGTAGGGAGGAGCACAATATCTAACAACAGGGAATGGTCTCTTAAAAGAGATAACATTTGAGCTGAATCTTGAATGGAGAACAAGATTCCAAGAGGTAGAGGTAAAGAGCAACAACATTTCAGGCATGGAGGACAGCTATACGAAAGAATGAGAGCATAGGTGAATATTATGGATAATGAAGAGTATGTAGGTCATTGTGGATGGAATGTAGAAAGTCTCAGGTATTGTAATATTTAATCAGCTTTGAAAGATAGAATGGAAGCCTAACATACTAAGTCATTTAACTTCCAAGTGTCATTACATTTAAAAATCACTTTTATTCCACAAGTGAACATGTGGATCTTTGTATGGGCAATCTATGGAATTATTTGAATGAACAAATTAACCTGCACCTCTCATTGCTATGAGCTAATTTTCTTATTAACTTTCTCTCTGGGTTAAAAAATGCAGTGTAGGATATACATTTATCAAATATTACTAAAATTACATAAATTCTTTCTCTAGATAATTCATCTTTACTCTACTCTGAACTGGGCCAGAATCTCCTTTCTCTTTTAGGTGAGCAACCCATTTTAATTACATACTTGTAGGTTGGGACAAGAATTGTTGTAAATGGCCATGTATTTTAATAGCCATTTCAAAAAGTAAAGTTATAGTAAGTGGTGATTAGACATGTCTGGTTTAGTGTCTTTCTCCCACATATTCTTCTTCACTGGTCAGAAAGTGAATTGGAAGAATGTGATCATTCAAATAAAGAGTGGATGGAGTGAGGGGTAACTTGCCAAGGAAGAGGCTTAGGTAGTAGATTCTGATAGTCTCATCCACTCAGCTCTATTATTTCAGTCTGATATTTTGTACGTTATAGAGAACTCTTGCTATCTGGTCTGAACATATCTCTTCTCAGGGGATTATCATTGTCTTGTAGCTCCTGATCTCATTTCCAATGTACTCCTTCCTGAGCATGGCAGGAGTAGCATGATCTTGGACGTGTCCATACCTCCCCCTACTTCTGCATTACAAGGCTTCACTTACATCACAAAGCTTCTCCTACAAAACAATTCTTTTCAAGGTTAACTTTTGACCTTGAATTCCCAAACTTGGGAAACTGAGTAATAATACATTCCTATATGTAGAGACCCACTAAGTTTCCATGACAACCTTCCTGAGGGAGAGATTATATACTAAAAAATAAAGGTGAATTCCTTGTCACAATCTATAATAATTAGCATCAGTAATTTTAAATGAAATTGATATTTTTTAGTTCAGTCTTAAGCGACATTTATAAAGGATACTGAAATAGCAAAACTTCTTTTCTTTTCTTTCAATCTAAAATCAAATCAAGAATTATACAGAATTTTTCTCCCTAGTTTTGAACTATACTTTGATAAAGTACTTATGTTAGAAAAGTTAGGTGGAATGGAAGAAAGTGATAAATGCTAGATCCGGGAACAAACAACAGCTGCCAGCCGAGGTTCATTATGCTGGAGCACAGAGGATGGTCTGAGAAAGCCCATTGAATGTTTATGAGGAAGTTAGGTAAGAGAGGCTGAAGTGCAGAAGCATTCTGGGAAGCATAAATGGCTTATGAATTAAAGAAATGGGTTTTTGGCTCTGCTCCCAGTTTGGAATCCTTGGTCTTGATCTTATAGAAGATTGTTCTATATATTGTTCCATCATCATGAACGAACATGAACTTAGTTCTTGGAAACAGCTCTTGATTTCAAGTCTCTAACGTGCCTCTACCCATTACTTTTTATTCCACCATGGCACAAAAATCTATGGGTGTAAAGGCATGGTAGTAGATTCTGTTCTTGGTCTCCTATATTTCTGAATGGGGAAGCATTTTACTGCTTCCAATTTTTTTTCACTAGTAAAGATAATTCTACTCCTTCATTCCCCAGCTTTAATCATTGGCTCTGAAAGTTGTCACCACTTGACTTTGTTTCCCTTTTGATTCTATCTCCAAGGACCCTTTTTTCCCTTCATTGGTATAACATGAAATGATCCATTGGTACCTTCTCTGTTAACTCTTGTTTGCTGGTGTTGGTTGACCCAATAGCCAAAGAACTATCTCCTGAACAAAGAAAGTCCTTTAGCTTTATAAAAATCATAGAATGTCAGAGTTGGATAGGAATTCAGGGTTATTTAAAACTTTCTTGCAAAGGAATTCCCTTGACAGCATCCCCCAACAAAGGGCCATTCATCGTCTTCTTGAAGATGGAAAAGTCTCAGGTCATCAACCTGGGTGGAAATTACAAAACTCCTGAGGCAGCTCCTTCTACTTTTATAGAATTCTGATGATTAGAAGGTTTGTTGCTGTTGTTTTTTATAGATCTCTCCTGAGTTTTGCTTCTCTACAACTTTCACCTATTATTCCAAGTTTTTCATTTTGAAACCAAGTAGAATAATTGTAAAACTCTTTTTACCTGACATCTCTTTAAAGAGTTAGACACTTTAATAGTCTTGATCTGTATCATACCAATCTCAAGGAGACCCTAATGGGTAACCAGTACTATCATAATGTAATGATACTAATTACTGTTATTAGTAATAATGGTAGCCATCACTATCCATATTCCACCCAAGTTTTCTCTTGTCTAGGTTAAGCATCCAAGGTTCCTTCAATCAATCTTCAGATGTAATGGTTTTGGATTCCTTTATCATTTTAGTTAGCATCCTAGCACTCAAGTTTGGTCTTCCTAAAAAAGTGGCATTTAGGAGTAAATAAATTACCTTAGACAAGGTCTGACAAGGACAAAGTACATATACTGGGGCTATATTTTCCTTCATTATGAACCTTCTGCCTCTGTAGGCTACCATGTCACAATAATGATTCATACTGAGCTTGCAATTATAACCTCCAGATCTTGTTCACACGAGCTAGTAATGCTTCACTTCTTACCTAGCCTTAATTATTGATTGAGTGTTGCCTCAGTCAAACTGAGAGAGACTTTAGTTTAAAAAGTCCAAAGTCTCCCACTGCATCCAATCTCTATCTTGCCACTGGACCTAGATAGCTCCAGAGGGTAAAGCAGGTGACTTTGCACAGCCCTTCCTCATCTAAATCCAACTCACTTGCATGCCACAGCATCAACTTCCTGATGTTACAATATTTTATTTATTAGAAAAATTATTCTCTTTGAGAATGTGTTTTTGTATAATTAGACACTTAATAAATATATACTGACTAACATTCCTCTTCTTAAATTCAACTTACTTTTCTAGCCTCTCAAGATTGTCTTGTCTCCTAATTCCTTTAGCCAACATTTTAGCTTCAAATTGTGTACAAATTCCAAGCAGGGTTGAGACACTGAGAGTCAGCTGTTCAGTGGTGTGCTTGGTAGGAATATGAATTTAGAACTTACACCATACCAAGAAAACCCACAGCAAGAATTTTTAAGTATATACTATTGAATATCCCTTTCAGGGCCATGTCACAGGGAGGATGCTAATCTTCATTTTAGAAGACATGATTCTTTAGGAGATCATTGTACATGGCAACCACAAGATTATATGATGATCAATTCTGATGGACATGGCTCTCTTCAACAATGAATTGATTCAAATCACTTCCAATTGTTCAATAATGAAGAGAGTCATCTACACCCAAAGAGAGGACTGTGGGAACTGAGTATGGACCACAACATGGCATTTTCACTCTTTCTGTTGTTGTTTGCTTGTATTTTGTTTCCTTCTTCAGTTTTTTCATTCTTGATTCATTTTTTTTGTGTAGCAAGATAACTGTATAAATATGTATATATTGTGTTCAAAATATATTTTAACATATTTAAAATGTATTGTATTACCTGCCATCTAGGGGAGGGAGTGGGGAAAGGAGGGAGAAATTTGGAACACAAGATTTTGTAAGGGTCAGTGTTGAAAAATTATCCATGAATATGTTTTGTAAATAAAAAGCATTAATAAAAAAGAAGATATGGTTCTCTATTGATTTGTGCTTTGGAGTCTCAGAAGATGGAATTACATAACTGATATTTTCATGACTTAATTGTGGGAACAGCTACCTCTTAGCTATGATATTATCTCAGAAGAGCTCAGAATCAAACAAGCAAAAAACATCATTATCCTGCATTTCTGATCAGGAAACCTCCAATCAGGGATAAGAAAAAAATTAGAAAATATAACAGTAGCTAGAAAAGAGCCACCCCCATTCAAAATAGCTGAAAGATTAGATAATTTATCAATCTAGAAAATAGCCTTAAAAATAGTCAGGACCCTCTAAAGGTGATTTATTGCAACTAATCATTGCTTATAGAAGAGGTGGACTGTGAGGTAAGGAAGCATTGTCCAAGAAGGACCTACTCACCAATTTATTAGATAAATGGGGATTTCCGTATGTTTCATATAGAAAGGATCCTGGACAAATTAATAATAATAAGGAATCCCATATTGGTATCTTCTCGAGGTTGGGGTGGCTAGCCAATAGTCTTTTGTCCATCTCATGGATGGTTACATGAGAAAAGAAAGGAAAGGAAAGGGGACTGAATTCAGAGACTTTTCTGTTGATATCCCAACTGTAGAAATTCAAAGAGATTTCAGGTAACTTAAAGAGCCTGACCTATTAGGGACTGAACACAGCACTGGTTATCCTGGGCCATTTCTGTGAATTAGAATTGGAACTGTAGACCAGAGGGCTTAAGTATACCAATCTATTCACAGAACTTGTAGAAACCATGGATGCACAAGGGAACAGAGACAGTAACAAGAGATATCTGAATATACTATGTCTCTTTCTCTACTTCTAGGGTTCACTTAGCTACCACCTCCTGTGGGAAACTTTTCCTAATTTCTATAATAGCTTATGCTCTCTTCCTGGTCAAATAACAGCATGCTATGCTTCTGTCTCCCAAATAGGCTATAGACTTTTGGCTGATGGATCTCTGGGCAGGTATTTAACAAGGATTATGTGAAGGGAAGTCTTTTATATGAAGACAGACCAATTGAATTAGAAAATACATTTCCCATTTTATCTCAGGCTCCCCCAGCAGGCTCTGAGGACTGGAGCTTTGCCTTTTCATGGGCTGCTGCATTTGTGGTAAGGGGATTATGCTCATAGCAAGGAAATGGGGGAAGAAGGAATAGGATGTAGAAATAAATGGAAGAATGAAGAGAAATTCTTAGGGCTAAACAGATATGGAGGTGATAATGTGCTAGATGACCACCAACTGCCAGCTTTCTATGAGGGATTGAGTTAGCCAAGTTGTCTTATCCTGTGGTAAATGGACGCAGATCCACAGTAATGATCACCCGGTGCTCAAGGTTACCAGCTATAGGACGATCCATCCTAGTTTTCAGGTAATATCTTCCTCACTGAATGAGACTAGAAAAAAAATAGGAATATATTTATTTGGAGAATGGTATCTGAGCATATTTCTAATTTTAAAAAATATTTTATCCTTTTAAATTAGATGATTTTGATAATTGTTTGTTGTTTGCCTATTTTTCTATTGTTAGAGAAATAACTGATTATCTAAACTTTAACTGTCTTTATAATTTGCTAGTTTCCTAGTAAGGGGTGAGTACACATAGGTTCCCTTCACCAGAAAATACCCTCCCATAAATATGAAGCAGTGAGTCTATGAGTTGTTAATCCTGGTTGGCCCAAGAGTAATACTCCCCATTTTAGAGTTGTTTGGAGAAAACAAATTCAGAAATCTTAGAGTGTCTCATAAATATGAATTATTATTATTTATCTTTAGTTAGCTTACAGCAAAGCAAGAAAGTAAATTAGTTTATGAGGGAAAAAAATCTGATTTTCACAAATATGGCAGAAGGCATTTGTCTGAATTTCTCTACTTTGCAACTATTGTGAGAACTGGGCTAGCTTTTCCCCATCAACCAAACAAAAAGATAAGGAAAGTGAGGGGTTGAACTCATCCCATGGTTTTCCTAACACTGGACTGTTCTTGGTCTTAAGTTACTTGGCTGACCAGATTTAGCCTGAATTGAAAAACAATTCCCAGAAGCTTGATGGTGCATTGTGCTATGCTGGGATCTAGAAATGTGAGAGCCAACAAGAGGATGACTCTAGCCTCCCACATAAACAAACAGAAAAGGATAAAGGTCAGCTGGTTACAGAACAGTGAGCCTAAACAAGAAGGAAGAGGGCTTGCAAAGCTTCCTGCCTCATGCTGTCAGAACCAATCTAAGGCCTGATGACTTGGTGCCCCTGAAGTTTGCTGAGTATTCCAACTGTGTTCTTGGATAGTTTCTATAATTTTCAGTTTCTTAATCTTAGAAACTAAAGATCTAAAACAGAGAGTTAAATCCTTCTGGAAGAGTAAGCATTTCTTCAAGAAGCCTTAGCCAAATTTCTGGAAATAGCTTGGAAACCTGCATGTTCCATGAATATTTCTTTTTGCAGCACTATAAAAAAATAAGCTTAACTTTTTTTTTTTTTTTTAGAAAAAAGGATGTCTTATATTTCACTTGGTTCCACCAAAGGATTTTGTTTTTCTCTTTTCCTTTTTTCCTATAAGTGGAGAAGGAGGATGGGAGGAAAAGAGAAAAAGGTTGGGAGAGAGAGGAAAAAAATTCTTAATTGAAAAAAATAAAATGTTATTAAAATATTTCATTGTTCCTATTCTTGCAACAATTATGATGAGTCTAAAAGTGATAGTCCATGGAATCCTACTTTCTGGTCTCTAGTGGAACCTGACTATTTCGTATCCAGGATCCTCAAGGCTCCTGAAAGTCAGGCAGGTTATTATTAGCATTAGGAATCTATCGGGATTTAAAGCAAAATCAACTCTGTACTCTTTAACAAAGAGAGAGGAGGGGAGGAAGACAGAAAAAGACAGATACACAGAGAGAAGAGAGATAGAAATAGAGTCAGAGATAGAGACAGAGAGAGAAGAGAGATAGAGAGAGAGATGGGAATGGAAAGAGCAGAGGAGAGGGGGGCAGGGACGAGGGAAAAGAAGGGGAGGGAGAGAGAGGGAGTGTGAGACAGAGATGGAGAGATAGAAACAGAGTCAGAAAGAGAGAGATGGGAATGGAAAGAGCAGAGGAGAAAGAAGGAGAAGAGAGAGAGGGAGGGAGAGTGAGACACAGAGAGATAGAAATGGAGAGACAGAGGACAGAAAGACAGAGAGAGACAGACAAAAACAGAGGCAGAGACAGACAGAGATGGAGAGAGATATAGGGAGAGAGAGAGAGAGAGAGAGAGAGAGAGAGAGAGAGAGAGAGTTGAATAAATAGATGAACTGAATATATGTCTGAATGTATAATATAGACATGTATTATACACAGATTATCCTCAAAATCTTAGTGCAGTTAAAACTTAAATTGATCTATCCTTCTATTGTTTGTCTTTCTTCCTCTAGCTATAATAGCTAGCATTTATATAGTGTCTTAAAGTTTGCAAATTGCTTTACAAATAACATCTCATTTTATCTTTGCAATAGGTTTGGGTGCTATTCTCATTTTACACATGAGGAAACCGAGATAGCTGGGATCAAATGATTTTCACAGCATTATGTAACTAGAAAATACCTGAGGACAGATTTTCACTCTGATTCCAGGTCTAGCGTCTTATTCATTAAATCACCACCTAGTTATCTAATATATATATATATATATATATATATATATATATATATATATATATAATATATTATGTGATAATCAATTCCGATGGACTTGGCTCTTTTCAGCAATGAGATGATTCAGGCCAATTCCAAAAGATTTGTGATGGAGAGAGCCATCTGCATCCAGAGAAAGAACTATGAAATGTGGATCAAAGCATAGTAGTTTTACTTTTTTATTGTTTTTTTCTTTCTCATGTTCCCCCTCCTTTAATCTTATTTTTCTTGTACAGCATGAGGAATATGGAAATATGTTTTAAAGAATTGCACATGTTTAACCTGTTTTGGTTTGCTTGCCTTCTAGGAGTGGGAGGAGGGGAGGGAGAAAATTTTGGAACACAAGATTTCACAGAGGTGAATGTTGAAAACTATTTGGAAAAATAAAAAAAATTATTTGAGAAAAGCTTTCTAGAGTGGGTTTTTCTTGGTCATTACCTTTCATACTGAACTTTGATCTATAGGGCTCATGATGTCATCAGGGTTTAGCCTCCAACTGAACTCAGATAATCAGTAACATCTCAGGCAGTTAAGGATCAGCAAATCCTCAGACTGGAGAGCTGACTTAAGATTCTAGATTTCCCTTGAATATCAAATAACAAGTAACTTTGTCTACTAAAAATAAGAATTGCCTTTGATTTAAACGGGTGACTCAAATGGTCGATTTCCCATGTTTGTCTGGGATAATGGTATGCACAAGAGTGCTGGTTTCTTCATTTATGTGAAAGTGGGGTTTATTGTAACCATCTGGGCAGAGACGTCTTAGGTTGGTTCTGTTCAAAATGTGCCTGGGAATTCAGATTCCCTATCCTTATCATCTGAAACCTCACACTGGGAAATTACCCCCAAGATATTAGCCCCAAGATAGTGCAGCATAAAGAACACTGGACTTGGAATCAGACAGTCATGAGATGATAGGATTTGGAGCTGGAATGATTCTTAGAAATCATCTAGGCTAATCTGATTTTGCAGGTGAAGAAACTAAAAACCTTACAGATAGAAAATGAGGGAGTAGTGATTATAAATTAGATCCTCTAGCAGAGTGCTCTTCTAACCCTACGCAGTGGTTCTCAAACTTTTGTTTTCAGCATCTTTATCTTATTAAAAATTATTGAGGATCTCTCCAAAGCATTTTTGTTTATCTGGATTATATTTATAGACATTTACCATATTGGAAATAAAAACTATTTTTGAATTTGTAGACCTTCTAAAAGGGTTTCAGAGATCCCCAGGATTCTTTAGAGCATACTTTGAGAATCATTGCCCTACAGTATTTCTCCTCCCCCATATAGATTATATATTAGTATATATAATATATGATATATATTAGTATATATATATATATATATATATATTAGTAGATATCTACTATTTGAGGGGCATTTATTTAGGCAAGTTATCTTTCTGTCCAGGTTCTCAGTTTCCATAGCTGTAAAATAAAGCTAAACAGAGATGTAAGAATTTTTTTCACCCAGGGCAAAAATAATAAGGAGGAAGAGATTGTGAGGTAGTGAAAAACTTTAGCCTTGGTAACTCAGAGCATAACATGAGAAGGAAACAGCAACAGAAAAGACAGTCTACCTATGTGCATATGAATATAATTTTCTTCTGAAATCTCACATGGGATGGGGTAGTTGCTAACAGAGAAGAAGGATCATTCCCTTCTCCAGCTTCTGCTGTCTACAACTTTGTTTTCTGGGTCTCACTTCTGCAGAATCCTCACCCTGCCCCTTTAGAGCATGTGCTGGCTGATAATGTTGAGGAGAGTGAAGGGTCAGCTGAGAGAAAATGTTTTTCCAGGAAACCTAGCCCTGGATATCAGAGTCTGAGATAAAGTCCCACCTGCCTCTCCTAGGTGATGGCTTTTCTGCTAACTAACTTGGGGGATTATTACAAGAGTTAGTCAATTATTGTGTGTGAAAAAGTTTTTCCAGCTAGCCCTTTGTTGTAAATTAGCTAGAGTTTTGCTTGGCTTTAAGGAGTTGCCCAAATTAAAAATACCATTAAGGTCTCTTGGTCTCTCGGTCTGACTAACCAATTCAATTGAAGCAGAATGACTTTTCTACAAAATTTCTTTTCCTTTTTCTTATTTCCATCTTTCTCTTCCCCAAGATGTGATTTATGATACAAGTAAATAAACAATGACAAAATATGATAGGTAGCTCCTTTGAGAATACACTGGAAGGATATGTCAAAGTAGTTTTTTTAGGTTATATACATGAGATTGGTTGGGATCTCTTAACTGAATAGCCCAGACAATTTAATTAGCACAATTAGATTTTTAAAAAGTTTATCTGTCCTAATTGACCTGTTAGAATTAATGGATTGATTGACTTGCAATGGATAGCTGATTCTGCATGTACGTATAGCCCTTCTCCCTTTTAGCCTATTACCTAATTAACTAAATTTTTTATACTCATAGATGATATTTTAGTGAAACACAGTGAAAATACTAATCCCCAAACCATACTTATACTCGCCTTCTAGCCTAGTGCTTCATAAACTTTTTCCACTCAAGACCCCTTTTCACATGAGAAATTTTTATGTGACTCTAGGTATATAGGCATATAAAATAGGTATACAAATCAAACAGTTATATGATCCTATATGCAACCCACAGTTTAAGAAGCTTTGTGGAAGTCTGATGAAGTCAATGAACTTCTCTGAAAGAAATGTTTTTAAATACACAAATTTTAAAAATATTAAAAACAAATAAACAAGGTTAAGAACTCTTATTCTGGCTTATTCTTTATTCTTTTACAATGGGGCCATTTTTTGTCTTTCTACTATGATCTGTTCCTCCTATGGTGATACTTCTCCAACTTCCTAGGCTTTTGGAGTATAATTATGGCTTATTCTTCTAGTCCTTTTTTTTTTTTTTTTTTGCTTGTTTTTGCTTATTTGTTTGATTTTTACTAATGAGTCAAATAAGAATTTATTGAGTTCCTATTATATGTCAGGCATTTTGCTAGCACTGGGGATCAAAGAAGGCAAATCTCACAGATTAATGAGGGAGACAACAGGCAAACAACCATGAACAAGCAAGTTATATAGAGAATTAATAAGAAATAACTGAAAGAAAAGACATTAGAATTAAGGGATTGGGAAAGGCTTCCTGTAGAAGGAAGTAAGGTTACAGTCTTAAGAGTCAGGGAAGCTAGGAGATGGAGTTGAGAAGGCAGAGTGTTCCAAGCATGGGGAAGAGCCAGTGAAAATGCCCTTAGTTAATCGATGAAATGTCTTGTTCACAGAACAGGATGGAGGTTAGTGTCATTGGATCAAGGAGAACATGGTGGAAAGGAACAGGGGACGTGAAGAGATGGGGAAGCTAGGTCAGTCAACTAGAATATATTGATTAAGCTACTACTTAATATAATTAACCCTATTAAGTGCCAGGAACTGTGCGAAATGCTGGATTTATTTATCTATATACAGAAAACAAACAAAATTCCCGCTCTCAAAGCACTCACAGGCTGAATTTTTTTACCCTACCCAAGTGAACCCCAATGTCATCTGCCTTGGGATTTGACTGGTCCACAAGAGGATCCCCTCCGTGGTGATTGTGTATGTTCTATTTCTCCCAAAGCCCTTTATTTTTCCCTTTTTCCTCTTAGCTTCTTAGAACTCCTAACAGATCTCTGAGATTCCCCACTGCACGGGGCCCCTTAGGGGCCTCTGCTGAGCTGTACACTCTCTGAAGGTGACTATTGATGTGTAATAGCTTTCAAGGCCTTCACCCCTTCAGCTCACACCGGGCCAGGCTATTAAACCCTTACCGCTGTCACCATCCCATTAAAATATCCACGTTGAATCCTTGCCAGCAGACCACTGGAGTCGGAATTTGGACCTGTGTTCAGCAGGGCGGGATGCTGCTGGGAGGAGCCCCCTCCCCCAGCCCCAAAGAAGAATGGCCGAGTGTTCGAGCTCAGATGGAAAATTTAGGACATGCTTCAGAAATGGCTGAGCCTCCAAAGGGGGAGAAAAATGGGGCTGACTTGGCAGCCGCCAGCAGCTCGCTGTGCCTTTACAGCTGCTTACTCAACCTGCCCAAACAGATGCTGATGGGGCTGTTTTGAGTCACCGCGTGTCCTGAGGAGAGGGGGCGTTTCGGGGAAAATCATCCTGTGTCTTGTTATTGCAAAAGAAGAGCTTCAGAACCTCAGGAAAAACAAGCAAACGAAGCCCCCCTGCCCTGCTGGAGGCAAGCGGGGCTGGGGGAGAGGGAGGGATTATTCCCCGGGACACTTGATTGGGGCAGTGGAAACTTTTTGTCATCGACGGGGAAGTTTGCAAATCATTTAAAATACACACAAACATACACACATGTACATTCTTAACCATCACCAAGGGGAATGAGGGTGGGAATAGTGGGGAAGGACTTATGGAAGAATTAGTTCCAGGGAATTCGCTGATTTCATGGCGTCTTTCCTTAAGTGGCCCCAGTATACACTTAGGCAATTGTGGGGACTGGTTGGTCGGAGTCCAACATTTAATGTTTTGCACCCCCCCCCCTCCATCCTCACTATAAAATACTGTTAGGTTAATTCTAAGAAAATGCCCAGCCCAACCCATGGAAAGTTCTGGATTTTATAGTATGAAAATATAAACTCAGTTCCAAAGGTACTGATGACAAGAAGCATGGGGAATGAGGGCCTAGTTTAGATCTAGAGAACAGTGGTTTTTGCCAGTTACTCTGTGGACAGATCATGGACAAGTCATTTTAGCTAACGGTCTTATCAAACTCAAATAGAAATGTCATTATATATTGATTTAGAAAACTACAAATTAATTTTATCCATGTTATACTATATTTTTATTTATTTTGTTAGACATTTCCCAATTACTTTTTATCTATCTACTTATTTATTGATTTATTTATCTATCTACTTACTTTTTACTTATTTGTTTGTTTGTTTATTTATTTATTTTGCTGAGGCAATTGGAGTTAAGTGACTTGCTCAGGGTCACACAGCTAGGATTTTAATTCAGGTCCTCCTGCCTTCAGGGCTGGTGCTCTATCCAGTGGGTCACCTAGCTGCCCCTCCCAATTACTTTTCAATCTAGTTCTGCTATGCTGGGGAGTTTTGCTGACTGGTTTTCAACTATAGACAGTGAGCTCTCTGGAATCTAAATTATTTAGGCTTCAAATTTCTTATATGCAAAATAAGAAATTTGAAGCCTAAGTAAATTTGGATTAATTAGATGATGTCTGGTCCTTTCTTAGCTTAAATCTTTGATATGCTAATTACTCTTTCACTAAAACAAACAAATAAAACTGAAATCTTATCTCCTTGGAGGTATGACCTTGATATTATAGATAATGATATTTTAAAAAATCAGAAGAGAATCACACCTTTCATAGCTATGTTTAAAGGGTGATTACCCCCCCAAAAAAAACTAATAAAAGCAATTACAAAAGATAGATCACTTCAATGATGTGAAATTGAAAAAACTTTGTACCAACAAAATTAATGTACTTAGTATAAAAAGGGAAGTGATAGATTGGGGAGGAGGAAATTACATCATATGTCTCAGACAAAACTCTAACATTCAAGATATATAAGCAACTAACAAAAATATTTAAGGAAAAAAATTCCCTAATGGATAAATAGTAAAAGAATACTAAAAATGTCAAAAGGTTTGCAAACTATTAACAACTATTATAAAAAAAATGCTCCAAATGTAAATCAAAACATCTCTGAGGTTTCAAATCATATCCAGCAATTTGGCAAAAATGAAAAAAAGAAGAGTCCATATTGGAGAATGTTGAGAGATGGGAACACTAAGACAAATTAAATGCCTGTTTGCATTAATTAATCTAGTTACTCTATGTTCCTTAAAAGTTCAGCTCTTGCAACTAAAGACATTTCTTTTGGAAGAAAAAAAATTCAACTATAGCCAAGACTCTGAAAAACTAATGAATTTCCCTCTCTTTGTGGGGAGGAAAATAGGTGAGGATTTTTCTCCTAGTTTGATAATTGTTATATGGATAGAGAGTCTGCATCTTTAAAAGAAATAAAGTTTACTCTTCTAGGATCTGAGCTAGAAGAGAGATGATAGAATCCATTCAGCTTTTTATGGAGAAGTTGCCTTTCAGCTGAAACTTCTAGCAGTTATAATAGTTATAAGCTATATATGTTATAAGCAGACATTCAACCCCTACTTTCCATCCCCTTCTAGACTATGTGCCCAACAAGGAACAGACCAAGAAAAAGGAAAGTAATTATATCACCAGAAAATATCAGTGGGTTTGTAGTTGTATATATATCTTCATTACATTTAAAACATAACGTATAGTGATTTACATTGAGTATCCACAGTTCTTTATGGATGCAGATGCCGTTTTTCATTCAAAGTTTTGTGACATTTTGGAATCGTCTGCATAGGAGCTGAATCTGTAGAAATAGATAAGATTATTAGGAAAGAATGCAGAGAAAAATGAGAAGACAGTGGTTTAATAGTTCCAAGAGTAGTAATCAGGTACACCATGGGCAGAATGAATTAGTCAACATTTCTATACCTAGAAGATATCCAAAATGTGTAGTAAGTATTTCTCTTTCTGAAATCAGAAACCCCAGACAATTCAAATCAGTCTTTTATGAACCCACCAGATATCATATGGGAAGAGTCCTTTGTATACTATACTTAGAAGGCCATCCTTACTCACTGCCATTTCTTGGAATTCCTAGTTTCCTCCAAGCACTGCCTTCTCCATCAATTCCTTTCTTCATCTTCTTAATTGCTAATGCACTCCTTTCTGAATTATTTGTATTTTTTCTACATAGATTTGTATTTTTATGTGTATATGTTGTCTTCTCATTAGAAGGTAAACTCTTTGAAGTCAGGGATAGTTTGACTTTTGTCTTTATATTCCCAGTATTTTGTACAGTGTCTGACACGTAGTAGGTTTTTAATGAATGTTTGATTGATTTATTGATTGACTCATCAAGTATTTATTAATTGTATTTCTGTGTGCTCATCTTGTACTAGATTCTATTGAAGAAAACCATCTTAGTCAAGCAAGTTAGTCAACAAACATTTTTAGGCACCTATTATGTGCCAGATACTATGCTAAGCATTGAAGATATAAATAGAGGCAAAGGACAATCTAATGGGAAGAAAATTTGCAAACAGATATGGATTAAAAAACTATATAGAGGCACACCTCATTTTACTGCACTTTGCTTCATTCATAGATACTACATTTTTGTTTATTTTACAAATTGAAATTTTGTTGCATCGAGCAAGTCTAACTGTGCCATTTTTCCAAGAGTATGTGCTCCTATCATATCTATGTGTCACAATATTTCAAACTTTTTCATTACTATTATGTCTGTTATAATGATCTGTGATCAATGATCTTTGATGTTACTGTTGAAATTGTTTTAGGTTGCAGTGATCCTCACCCCTATAAGATGGCAAACAATAAATGTGACTAACTTCTCCACCAATTGGTAATTGTCCCATCTCCCTCTCCTTGGGCCTCCCTATTCTCTCAAGATACAACAATATTGAAAATTATTATATAAATTTAGTTGATAAAACAGCTGTGGGATTTGAGCGGAATGACACTAGTTTTAAGAACTTCTATTATGGATAAAATTTATCAAATAGCATTGTTTGCTATAGAGAAATTTTTGCACAAAAAGAAGTCAATTGATGTAGCAAACTCCACTGTTGTCTTATTTTAAGAAATTGCTACAGTCACTCCAACCTTCAGGAACCAGCACCTTGATCAGTGAGCAGCTGTCCACAGCAAGGCAAATCTCTCCATCAGCAAAAAGTTAACTCTCTGAAGGTTCAGATAATAACATTTTTTTAAAGCAATAAGGTGTTTTTAAGTTAAGTTGGCTTTTTAGCTATAACACAACTGCACATTTAATAGACTACAGTAAAATGTAAGCATGACTTTTCTATAGGATTGGGAACCCAAAAAATTCTTGTTACTTGTTTTATTACAATATTTGCTTTATTGTGGTGGTCTGGAACTGAACCCATAATTTCTCTAAGATACCAGATAAACAGGAAATAAGAGAAGGAAGGCACAAGAATTAAGTTTTAGGAAAAGCTTCCTGAAGAAAAAGGAATTTAAAGAGAACCTGGGATACCAATAGGCAGAGATGAAGAGACTGAGGAAAGAGAGAGATGGAGTGTCTTGTTCTTGGAATGACCAAAAAACTAGTCATTAAATTGAAGAATACATGAATATACATGGATATAAGGAGTAAGAAGAATGGAAATGTAGGAATGGGTTAGGTTACAAAAGGCTGGGATAAGTGAAGTAATAGGACCTGGGACCAGAAGTCTAGGGAAATGATTTTAGGGGCTAAATGGAAGCTGGATTGGAGCAAGGATTGACTTGAAGGAGGCAGACCCACATTTTTATTGCCACTGCAAATGGTTCAGACATGAGGTGTTAAGAGTCTTGCACCAAGGTGCTGGCTGTGTCAGAGGAGAAAAGAGGACTTATTTAAGAGACATTGTAGAATTAAAAACAGCTGAGATGTTTTCATGCTATCATAACCTCCACCAGATATTCTTCATCCACTTTTTGCTAATTGCCCTCAGGCAATAACTCTTTGTTACAGAAAAAAATAACTACCTCTTTACTAGATGAATTCAAATGGACTTATTAAATAAACCCACTATTCCACAGATTTCATGTAGGTCATCACTGCTTGTTCAAACTGCACCTCTACACGAACAAATGAATCCTCAAAAGAGCAGCTATTTCTTAGCTAGATTTAAAAAGGTGTTGACTCTGAAAAGGATTCTATAATTCTAACCTATTCTGGTTGCTTCCTTTATACAGAACTGAGAGAAATAAAGGAAATTACTATTAGATCCAACTCGTTCCTCATAATCAATAATTTTAATTCAATTTAATTCAACAAGCATTAATTATGTTAATTTGCTAGGTGCTGTGGACACAAAGGTAAAATAAGACATAGCTCCTGTCCTTAAGGACCTTATACTGATGGGAGTAGGGAATAGTATTAGCTGTTTTCTTCCCCTGGACCCATTTGTTCCTTTCAACTTTTTTCAAGTATGCTATGCTAATTCTCCCACTTTGGTGAACTCCAGCCCACCATTTGCTTTTTCTGTTCTTGCTTCATGGGCCAAGCCAGGTACCCTGCCCTGCCCTGCTGCTCCCCTTTTTACTCCCACTAGGAACTACTGTGATTTAGACTAGCTTTCTTAAGAAATGTTCCTCAGAGAAATTAGCTCAGTTCCTTGAGCTAATCAGTTTTGGACTGGGACTGAACTGTCCTTATTAAATAGTGACTGATGGCAAATTTACCCAATCCACTATATCAAGCTTGTCTTTAATATGCTTTATATTCCATCCAATCAATTAATCAATGTCCCAACCAGGATATCAGGTCCTGCCCAATGGGGGTATCTTGCCATCTGTCCTGCAATAACTCTATTCCATCCCTTTCCCCATTTCCTTTATCCTTTTCCACCTTTTGCTCAAAACAAGATTATGTTATTCACTGAAAGGGCGTGATAATCAGCTGTTCATAATCCCTGAAACTCCTTAGAGTAAAACTGCCTGCTTTGCCACCATCTCTCTATATATGTTGTCACTTTCTATTAGAATGAAGTTCTTGGAAAATGTAATCCATCTTTAGATAAGAGAACTAATGGACTCAGAGTATAGACTGAAGTATATTTATTTTCTTTTTTCCTTTCCTTTTCTTTACTTCCCCTCCTGCTCCCTCCAGAACATGGTTAATACAAAAATGTGTTTTGCTTGACTTCATATTTGTAATGAGTTTTGTATTTCTTGCCTTCTCAATGAATGGGGGAAGGGTTTGTGAGAGAAAGAAAATCTGAACTGAAAATAGAATAAAATTAAATGGAAAAAATAGAATATGAACACTTTAAGATTAGGGACTATATACTTATTTGTTATTTCATTCATTCAACAGAATTTTCCCAAGAAACCATTCTGAGATCCCCATGTAAGTTTCTGCTACCCAATTTTAAGGGGATCATTGTTGCTTTGACTTGGAGCTCTGGGTGTTGAGTATGATATTTTTAGGAGTTTTTATTTGAGAGTTTTTTAGGAGGTTACTGGTTGATTCTTTCTATTTTTATTTTGTCCTCTTGTTCAAATATATCTGGGTAGTGTCTTTTTTGTTTTTTATTAAAAGGAATATAACAATAAAGCTCTTTTTTATGACTACCAGGAAATCCAAGTTCCTTATGCTCTTTCTCCTTAATCTGTTTTCCATATAAGTTGTTTTTTTCCTAAATATAAAATACTTTATATTTTCTTCTATTTTTTCAATATGTTGATTTTATTCTAATATTTCATCTTATCTTGTTTTTATTCAATTCTAATTTTCAGAGAATCTGTTTTTTTTTTTTTGGTAAAACTTTATACATTTTGTACTAAATTGTTAATTCTTTTTTGAAGTCTTTCCTCTAAAACTTTCATTTCTTTTAAAAAATTAATAATATCTTTTTATTTTCCAAAATACATGCAAAGATAGTTTTCAACATTCACCCTTGAAAAATCTTTTATTCCATTGTTAGTGGAATTGTGAATACATCCAGCCATTCTGGAGAGCAATTTGGAACTATGCTCAAAAAGTTATCAACTGTGCATACCCTTTGATCCAGCAGTGTTTCTACTGGGCTTATACCCCAAAGAGATCATAAAGAAGGGAAAGGGGCCTGTATGTGCCAGAATGTTTGTGGCAGTCCTCTGTGTAGTGGCCAGAAACTGGAAACTGAGTGGATGCCCATCAATTGGAGAATGGCTGAATAAATTGTGGTATATGAATGTTATGGAATATTATTGTTCTGTAAGAAATGACCAGCAGGATTTCAGAAAGGCCTGGAGAGACTTACACGAACTGATGCTGAGTGAAATGAGCAGGAGATCATTATATACGTCAACAACGATACTGTATGATGATCAATTCTGATGGATGTGTCCCTCTTCAACAATGAGATGAACCAAATCAGCTGCAATAGAGCAGTAATGAACTGAACTAGCTACGCCCAGCAAAAGAACTCTGGGAGATGACTATGAACCACTAAATAGAATTCCCAATCCCTATATTTTTGTTCCCTTGTATTTTTTATTTCCTTCACGGGCTAATTGTACACCATTTCAAAGTCCAATTCTGTACAGCAAAATAACTGTTTGGACATGTATACTTATATTGTATTTAATTTATACTTTAACATATTTAACGTGTATTGGTTAATCTGGGGGAGAGAGTGAGGGGGGGGAAATTGGAACAAAAGGTTTGGCAACTGTCACTGCTGTAAAATTACCCATGCATATAACATGTAACTAAAAATCTATAAATAAATAAAAAAAGAAAAATCTTGTATTCCAAAATTTTCTCCCTCTCTTCTCACCACTCCCTTCCCCTAGACATCAAAAACTTTCATTTCTTTTCTAATTCTTTAACATG
Source organism: Sarcophilus harrisii (assembly GCF_902635505.1). NCBI lineage: Eukaryota > Metazoa > Chordata > Mammalia > Dasyuromorphia > Dasyuridae > Sarcophilus > Sarcophilus harrisii. The sequence continues at coordinate 85,600,045 of NC_045428.1, read as the reverse complement.
TTCATTTGCCTTATTATATAATTTCATTTATAAACAAAAGAGAAAAATATGCTTAAAAATTTTTATTCTAGGAATACTTATTGATATTGTGGTCCAACTATCTTTCTTTGGAAAAACTTTGCTTATAGTGTTTTGGGAGTTATTCTAAGTTCTGGTCTTGTATCTTGGGCATCCCAGTTACCTTAATATCTCTTTATCTTTTTTGCTTAATTGTTTGCTCATTCAGTCTTCCAGTTTTACTCCCCAAATTGGAACTTTGTGTTAGGGCCAAGTGTGTGAAGTTCTTTTGGGATTGTTAAGACTTTATACAATCCTGGGATATTTTATCTGTGGTCTTGCCACTACTTGTCCAGATATAACAAAGGAATTGTTTGGGGCCAGGATATGTCTTTCTTTCCAAGGGGTTTAAGCATTTTGTCCAAATATACAGTTTGACTGCTAAGCTCTCAAGTTTTCTAAACTTTGGACCCCAGTTTGGGTCTGGGCAAAACAGCTGTAGACTTAGTCCTAGGTGGAGCTGGGTACAGCCCCAGGTCCTATTATCTGGCTGGCTGTGGGAGCTATAACTGATTCCGTTCAGAACTCCACAATCTCAAATTACTTCTGTTCTGCAATTTCTGCTCTGATCACTTGCCAGTGGTTCAAATTTGTTATCTGGGGCTGGAACAATGAATCAAACTTAAATTTTCCAATCACCACTCAGTCTGACATTTTTCTTAACTGTAGGGGAGTTGGGCAGCATTGCTTCCTATTTCACCATTTTTTTCATGTTCCTTGCTATTGCTTTAAAAATCATTTGACTACTTCTTGATTCCCTCCTGTGCTTCCCCATGGTTATTCCAAACCTTTACCATTCTTTGTAAATTCTCCTATTTTCCTGAATAATTTTTACCTACTTTGTGTGGTGGATTTGAGGATTCTAGCTTTGTGGCAAACAGGTTATATAACATGCTTACTGTTCCTCAGGGGAAGAATGACAATGAAAAGGCAGAGGAAAGGGAAACAAGGAAAGGAAAACACCTGAGTGGAAGGTAGCTGCTTTGTTGCATTTTTAGCTTTGCTTCACAGGGCATGATCTGGGAATAGTAATGACAAGCCACAGACTTCTAGCTGCTGAACACTTTACCCAGTACTGACAGCTTCAGAAAATGTTTGCATAAACACACCAGCTCTCCATCCCTTTGACTTACCTAATTTTGAGGATGTGGAAAGAACAAACTAGGTAGGTAACAATATTTTCCTTCCAGCTTTCAGGGCCTCTTGCAAAAAAAAAATCTAATTTTCTTTTAATGGCCATATGCTGTTTGTTCTCCAAAAGCTAAATCTGGAATCCTGCTTGTTTAGATTGAGAGTTGTCTGCACTGACATTTGATCTGCCTGTAGGTGACAGATTATACTGGGTAGTTTCTTATTTGATGACAATGCTTTAATATCATATGTCATGACCCTATCTTGTTTACTTCAGAGAAAACCCTAGAATAAAATAACCTGAACATAGTATGCTTTTTATCATTAGCTAATTAACTTTTTTTCCCCTCTCCCTCAGCAGTGAATGGAGTAGAGAGTTTAGTAATTGGTGCATCTGTTTTCTCTGATTTATTCATGCCCCCCCAAGGGAGCATTCAATCATTACTGAGATGGAACTTTCAACACGTGCCACAGAGGCGCTGTTCTCCCATTATTCATCCTGAAAAGCGGCCATTAGCCGCAGCAGAAATCAATAACACGAATGATTATTATTACTCCAAACTGAATGGAATTCAGCTGTCACTGGTTCATGGAGATGGATTCTGAACAAGTCAGAGGCTTCCTGATTGCACAGGGACAAAAATGAGCCCCCATAGAACAGAAAACACAGGTCCTCATTAAGAGATGAGTGTCTGATCCTAATTCAATTTTTAGTGGCTGTTTGGCAGGGAACTGATAGCATTATGTCATAGACATACTTGGTGAAGATTTCTATAAGCAGCTAGAAAGTTACTTTATTCATTTGAGGCTTCTAACACTCTATTTAACTATAAGTAAAATAACAACATTCAGAAGTTGTATTTAGATGTCTGTTCTGACACTTCTCCTTGACTTCAGGGAAACTTTGGGACTCAAAGGGGACCCCATGGGGAAGTGTTTTGATAGGATATCTCACCTCAAAAAAGTTTACTTGATGGATTTTCTTTGAATATCTGGGGGATCTCTTAAAGGACAATTTTCCTCTCCTTTAGAGGTTTCTGAACTAGTCTAGAGAAAACTGAAGAAAGTTGAGTTAATAAAATCTAGAAAAACGTGTTAAAGACAAAAAACAACTTAGGTATATGGTTAAATGGACAACTTCAAAAATAACAATATAACAATTGAAACGTAGTGTCTAAAATTGCCCTTCTTGAAAATGGGACAGTTATTTTTGGTTATGAGTCTCTCCATAGTTTCTATGGATGTATATTCCTTTAAATGCATAGTTCTTGAGACCCCACCAATGTGTTTACTTTATTAGTTAACCAGAAGACACAGTTAATTCAAGGTAAAGGCATTTAATAAAATAATAGTGAGAAAAATAGCCATAGGAAACCCTTTTCCTCCCTACCCCCTATGCACACACACAAATTTGGGGTCCATTTTCCCCACAGAGAGAGACTCTATCAGTGGGAAGAATAGACACAGAAATTACAATAAGAGACTAGATGCAGAGAATATGCTGTCAGAAGATTGTTATATGGGAACAGCCCCACAAGGAAAAATGTATGTCTAGGACACATCTTTGATAAGTGTTTACATGTAGCTGGGCTATACCCAGAGGAACAAAGCACATTTCCATTTTCTTCAGGGTCACTAATGCTTTCTGTTATCACCATGCTAATGGATCTATGCCAACTACCATCAGAAACTTCTCCCTATTGGACCTTCACTTGGGGATTTCTGCTCAGACGATACCCAAACATCATCATGTGTCTGATGCTGAGTACTGCAAAGGTAGTAAGTACTCTCTCTCTACTTCTCACTCAGTCTTTTTTTTTTTCCCTTTTGCCATTTACAGGATTTAAGCCTTGGTCTTAACTGAGGACCCATTTTATCCCCTTAAAAAAGAAGAGAGCCTCTGACTTTTTTCTTTAATCTTAGAGAAAAGGGTTCATCTGTCAGTCAGTCAATAAATATTCATTAAGCATATGCTACATGCTAGGTACTATGCTAATTAGGCAAAACGCATCCCTTGCCCTCAAGGAGCTTATTACATAAAGGGAGACAACAAGCAAACAAATATATACAAACAAGCTTACAGAGGATAAATAGGAAATAAGTAAAAGGCATTTAAATTAAGAGGGATTAGAAAAGGCTTCTAAACTTTATTCCTCTCAGAAGAGATCATACCTTCATAGCTACAGACATTAGGCTGAGGGAAAAGAGGCTTTTCCCTTTGTAAGGAAAGAGATTTATCATTTCTTAGAATCTTAGCCTCTTTTGGACCATAGAATATACAGCAAGATAATTAGAAATTATAGGCACTTAATTTGTCTGAGATGAATAATGGTCCAGTGTTTTGGACAACTCTCTGACTTAGTATTAGAAGTTTTTTTTTTATTCTTCATTTATCCATTTACAGGAATACAAAAAATCACAAAGCAATTGGGGAAGGTCTACGTTTAAAAATATAAATATACATACATATGAATACATATGTACAAACACACAAACAAGGGCTATAAGTCTGAAATCCCTGAATTTTCTTGAACCCCAAGACATCCTTAGGTTTTCCATGCAAATGAATGGAAAAGGGAAGGCAAGAAGAGTAAAGGCTGAATGAGGTTCCTAAGAAGCTATGCATCTCTCTGTACCTCAAATCCTTTGTTCAAATTTTTGTCCTTATTGTGTCTTTATAACCAGCAACATGCCTCCCAGGCTACAGAAAGATGCATCAACTTCTTTTCCAAGACTTTCTGTTGAATCAATAATTTCTGTGATTCTTTTTCAAGAATTTTTTCTTTCCTTGGCCATTTGATAATGGGTCAGTGGCAATTAACTTGACAATTTTAAATACTGAGCAAATTCACTATTCTTTCTCTTATTTCTTATGCTAGGGCTTCTGATAGTGAACTGAGAATGTCACTAAATGATACAGATTGGATTCTCTGGCTATTTAATTTCATCTGGGTCCTCTTACCTTTGTAATGATTTTCTTCGATATACTTTAACATTTTACCCTATTTGCTACTTCCAAACATTCCAAACATTTTCTATTCTTCTTAAGCATTGCCCTTTCAGGAGATGACCTTTCTCCTTTATTGAAAGGATAAGAACCATCGATTCAAATCTTTCCATATTCTTTCTCCATTAAATAAAAAAAACTCTAAACTTTCATCCCTGCTTTTCTAGTTCTATCCTTCTAATGATTTAGGTTGGTTTTTCTCTTTGTGGCTCTGGAGCATCCTATGTCTCAGTAGTATTCCAGTGCTTGCATCTCTACAGGAGGAGAAGGAATCAGATGGAATTCAAATATCTCTTTCTAAACCCTGAAATCTCCCAAACATGTGAACTCCAATGAGTACTTAAATATTTCTTGCTTCTATGAGCTCTCTAAAGGTGTGAACACAAGCATCATTTCTATCAGTTGTACTTAGTACCTTGTTTCAAGTTCTGGCCCAAAATATCTCATTTTAAGATCAAATCAATCACATTGAACAATGCTAAATTAGATAATTATTGTCTCTATCAACTCTAATGGCTTAACAGTTGTAAAGATTCCAACATTCCAGAAATTCAGATAGACAATGATTGGGTGCTATTTCTAAGAGACAATGTGGTATAGGAATTGGATTCAGGAAGATCTGATTCAAATTTCCCTTCAGATATTTAATAGCTATATAACCCTTCATAAATCACATGTTTTCAATATGTCTCAGTTTCCTGAGCTTTAAAATGAGAAATATTAGACTTGATAGGATCTAAGATTCCTTATAACTCTAGATCTATGCATCTTATCAGGTTAGATAGTATATATATGATATGGGATAGAGAAAGTTTTTTCTTTGGGCAAGAAGTGATTAATGGAAGAGAATCTATCTTTGGGACCAACTATTTCCACCCATAGTAGCAGTTAAAATAGGTAATATTAGTGGCACTTCTGCCTAATAATAATAATAATACATCTGAGGGTCCTCAGAAGTGTTTTATAGACTGTCACTATTAGTATTAGTTCAATTTGCTTTTTGTCTGAATATGGAACATCCAGGATAGCAATATGTTAAATTTACATATTAAAGAATTCCTTTTGCATTGTGATGAAGAATTGTTGCCAGTTTTCCCTTTTAGCACCTTTATAGGATCACTGAAGAGGAGTTGAAGAAATCTCAGTAGTAATATAGATGAAAACATATATGACAATGTTTCCTTGATAGCTTCCTTGACAAATGGTCATCCATTCTCCCCTTGAAAAGGCAATAGAGCACAAAAGACTATTGGAGAGCTGGGTTTGAATATTGGTTCTAACAACCTGGTACAAAGAAGAGAATATGGACTCTCAAGGTTGAGTCCCTAATTTCAGATCTGCTTCTGGCATTTACCACAGACATATATCTTCAGGAAAGTTCTTTGGATCTCAAATCTGGACCATATTTTTTTCATCTGTATAAAAGATTTTGGCCAATTTTTAGGAGGTAAAGAGCAAATATGAGCAGTAAAATATAAGGATGCAGACTATTCAGATTTCATTCTTTCCTTGTCTTTATAAGGGTGAGCCCCTTTCAAATATAAGTGAATCATTCTCTACCCAGTAAAAGATGTAAAACTTGGCTCATTTATACCTTGTAAACAAGAGAAGGTTTGATTAGCTCATTTGCATATGAAAAGGCTAGAAATGCTACTGGGTAGCCAGAAGAGACAATGAATGTGTCCCCTGAGCAAAGATTTCCTCTGTACCTTTTCCCTATCCATTTATTTACATAGACCAACAGGAGAGAATTATTTTTTTTTCCTTTTTAATTGTAAATAGTATTTTATTTTTTTCCAATTACATGTAAAGATAGTTTTCAACAAATTCTTAACAATTAGTACTATTAGAATAAGCAGCTTTGGAAAGTAGTGGGCTCTGACATAGTGAAACTTTCAAGCAGGGCTAGATTATCACTTGTCAGGTATGCCATGATGGATTTTACTTCTGTCTACATATTGGAATAAATTGTTACTGAAGTTCTTTCCAAAAAAAAAAAGATAGTTTTCAATATGCATTTTTATAGGATTTTTAAGTTCCAAATTTTTCTCCTTCTCTTCCCTCCCTCCAGAATTTTTTTTTCAAATAAAGTATTCTATACTTCAAAGCTATGTGTTGCTTATTAGGCAACTTTCCATTTCTGGTTAAGGCCTAGCCTGCAGAGATATAGATTTAGAGATTTTAGACTTAGATTTTCAGTTTTTTTTAAATGATTTTATTATATGTTCTTTGATATGACTTCTCAAAGACAAAAAGTAATATTTAAACTAGGAAACCCATTTAAGAAATGAGTCATTAGTTGGATGGAAGTAGGTAAATAGGAGTGACTGACCAACACTGCTTACCCACAGAATCAAGCAAAATGAAAAGGTTATACAAGATAATTTCTGAGTTCTCTTCCAACTTCAGATCTATGTGTATGAAAGTTGAATGATATTGGACAAGTTATTTGATCTCTCCAAGTGCTAGTTTCTTCATTAGTAAAATGAGCATGATATTATTTATGCTACATATATCATAGGATTATTATTAAGAAATCCTTTGAAAACCTAAAATCATTTTAGAAATGGAATCATTATTACCTCCTAAAGAGGCTCATTCAACTTTTGGATAATTCTAATGATTTTAAAGTTTTTTTTTTCCTTTATTTTGAGTCAATACCTATCTTTTTTCCCTCCAAAGCTTCTAACCTTAGATCCAAACAAGAAAAGTCTCATCTGGCTTCTATATTACAACTCTTAAGAAATCTGAAATCTCTCTTATGAAATCTGTGCCATTAGATGGCACAGTGGATAGACCACCAGTCCTGAAATCAGGAGGACCTGAGTTAAACTCTGCTCTCAGACACCTAACACTTCCTAGTTGTGAGACCCTGGGCAAATTATTTAACCCCAATTGCCTCAGCTCCCCCCCCCCAAAAAAAATCTGAAAATAGCTTTATGTCCTATTCAAATCTTTTTTCCTCTTATATTAAACATTCAAAGTTCTTTGAACTGATTCTCAAGTGATATAACCTCCTATCCTTTCAATATTGCAACTGCCCTTTTCTGAAAATATTCCATAAACTGAACACAGTTCTTCTTATATGATGTGAGTATGACAGAATACTATCACCTTCATTTTTTTCCTGGATTCTCTGCTTCTGTTCACACTGTCTAAAATACTGTTGGCTTTTATTTTTAACTATTGTGGGGTTTTGTTTTTGTTTTTGTTTTTTAGCTTTTTTGGCTGCCTTAGTTTAGGGTTAGAGCTTAGGGTTTCAAAATTACATTGGTGTCCAACCCACTATCACCTAAGAGAGAAGACTGTCTGTCATTGACCTAAATAAACACAAGGACATTACCTGAATCTGAAGGAGAATGAGAAGGCAGTGGATGGCTACAGAAAGAAAGGGGGAGAGAAGAACAAGAAAGAAGATGGATTTCAGTCAGAGAAGAGGGATAAAAAGCTGATGGAAGGCAGGAAATGTTGTTAGAGAGGAACAAATAATACAGTAATAAAACAGAAAGAAAGCAGCTCCTGCTGAGAAACAGAGAGGGTGCCTATTCAGAGAAAATAGCTTCATCATCAGATGTCAATCCAATGAGCAAGGAAGGAGGAGGAGGGAGAAATAAGAAAATTAAGGGAGGACAGAGAAGACAGCAAACTCAATATAAAATTATATGACAAAGACCTTTAAGAAAAAGAAATACAGGTGGGTGAGAATCCTAGTTCTTGAGATGAAGAGAAAGAGCAAAAAGAAAGTGATTTATGTGGGAAGAGAAAGAGGATATTCTAAAGAAGCCATGAATGACTAATTAAATCCATATCAATACGATAAATAGCATAACTGAAAATAAGAACATGTAATATAAGTAGTAGAAAATTACTGAAGACTAGAAACAATTTGAGTAAAGTCTTTACTCTGCTACTATAAATGAGGACATTGACTTATAATGATTTGGTTAAATTCATTAATTATCAATTAATTAAAAATATTATTAAGTGTCTATATGTAGTAGAGAGCATACATAGCAGAGTAGATAAAATGATAAACTTGGGGTGAGGAAAACTTGGCTTTTTACCCAATCTTTGACATTTAACTATTAGCTTTGTGAATCTGGATGAGTCACATGATCTGTATGCCTTAGGAAGATAACTAGAATTGATCTATTGAGCTATAGACCACTCAATTCTCTATTGGTGAAGGACATTGAGGATAAACAAAGCACAATTTCATAATGCCTTAGCTCTCGCCAAAAGTTCTATCTCAGTTAGACATGTTTTTTGTACTCTATAATTATGTCTAGAAAACCATTAGTACAAAATTCCCATACCAATTGCTGCAGAAAAGAAGAAATGAAGAGGAGAAGAAAGGCAATAAAAAGGTGTTACTATGGACAGAGTGATGGAACTGGAATCAGGAAGACTTGAGTTCAAATCCAACTTCTGATTTACTAGTAATAGACTTCCTTACCTATTGTTAAACATTTATGCCCAGAATTGATAATTGAGCTCAATTCCTCTGGTTCCAGGTCCAGTATGCTTTCCACTGCACTATGCCTTCACCTAACTGATGGCTCATATGGTTCAGTTATAGTGACTATATCCCTCATACCTATTCTTGCCTAAAATGGTAACTGGCTCAGTCTTACCCTTCAGTATGCCTTAAAAAGAACCTTGGAATTTGCCATGAGGCAGTAACCTTGGCCATAGTAAAAGAAAAAAAAAAAATAAAAGAAACTGTTTACAGCCAGTAGAGTATTGTTTGATCCAATATCAATGAATCACTATAATAACTTGTCCTGATAAGGTTATCTCAGTCACAGTAGATTTAAAGATGTTTTGTTCTTCAGTATTAAATAATCTGTAATCATAATAACATTAGTGTAATAGAAATCGACTTACTTAAATTTTTTAAAGGTATTTTTATTCACTCCTCTAGTTACTTCCTCCAGGGATGCAGAGCACAATGTGTATGCATTGGCTGACTGTGATATGAGTTTCTGTGGCCAATACTATTACCTCTCTACACACACATCATCTACCTAGCACCAGGACAACCTTCTAATGATAAGCCTGCGCTTTCCTTCCTAAGCTAGGGCTCGGAGGATAAGCATAAAACTCACTTATTCAAAACCTTTTGAGTTTAATGAAACTAAACATAGATTTTGTCTTTTGTTTGGACAGTCTTTGAAAACTCAGGATCGCCCCCTCATGCTATACAAAGAGGTCACAGTAAAATCATTACAGTTGTCATTTCATTAATTTAGGGGTTCCTTCCAATGATGCAGTTCACAACTCATCCATGTTTACTTTCCCCAGACGTTCACTACAAAAAAATCTTGCCAAACCGATAGAAGCCTTCTTCAATTTCACCAGTGTTATGAGAGTATCTTTGGAGTATTCTGGCTTCCCAAAGGCATTTTTTTTGCTTTTGCCACCAGTACATCTTCTTTTTCTGTTGTGTACTTCTTTGATATCATCCTTTATTTTTATTCTTCTTAAAAGTTATACATTGATTATGTGCTTCATTCTTCTTGCCACATACATCATGTAAGTATTTTGCTGTTTCCTGAAAGGAACCATATGTTCTCTCTCTTTTTTTTTTCTTGTCAGAGATCAGCTCATTGTTCATCTGTATTATTTCTGTAGATATATCTTTATGTATATATTACTGGATAAGATCTTTAGGTATATTTGGTATATTTTCAGATATATTTTGACATCTAGGCAATATATATTCTTCATCCATTTGGTCATTCCTGTGTGGATGATGAGACTAAACTCTTTTTATTGATGAGAAATACCTTCCAGGAAATTCCCTCCTTCCTTCCCTTCCTTCCCCTCCCTCTCTGCAGCATCTGGAAGACCTCATCATGTATAAGAAATCCTTTTTGGACCTATACTTTATGCTGGATCTCCTCCATCATCACAGTGACAAACGCTTGTTGCTAGCATATATTTTGCGATTTTATTGTTCATATAACATTTATTCTCAGAGTCAATGAACACAATTATTTCCATTATATTTTCCAAGGAATCTTGAATTAGCTTGATAGATACAGATGGATAGGAGACACTTTATAGTAAAAGAATATGTAGAGTATTACCTTGTCTTACCTAGGTAAATGTTTTTCCATAATTGATAACAAGCACAATGGAATCTTATATTTCTTGAACTTTCCAGTAAATTTTCACAAAAGAAAATAATTCATAGTTAAATATTCATGAAAGTCTGTTTGCCCTCTACTTGTTATCCTCAATGAATATTCCCTCAATTTATGAATAGATGACTTTCGTGATGGTCTTCTAGATAGAAGAGTGGGCATATAATTCAGTTGTTATTTATTTGTTTATGGTTGCCTTTTTTGGGTAACCATCATCTTTGAATCTTCCTTCCATTAGATACCTTGTAAATAAATCCCTCAATTGTATCACTACTTCTGATCTATTTATTTATGTATGTGTGTGTATATCCTCTGTATATATTCGATTCAATCTGAATGTTTTCTTCTCTTTGTTCTCCTTAGTGTTTTCTGTTCTTTCTGTAAATATCCCAAGAATTGAGATGTTAGGGTGCAGTTATAGTGGTTCCACTATCCTTGATGGAAAAAATAGCTTATTGTAATTTTTTTGCAAGCCTTTTTTTTGCCTGTGTTTTTAGACATTTTTGCATTTTTATCTTTGAATGCCATGAGGATGACCTTGTTTAGCTGGATTTCTTGCCAGACTTTCTTTAGGCTGCTTTTACTTTCTACTACTTCTCTTTGCCTTATGAAATCATACAGCCCATAATCATCCATCATCTTTTTTTTTGTAAGATTCTAATCTGATATTACCTTAGGTAGTCATCTTTCTCCATTTATCAAGAAAATCAAATGTTTGATATCTAAGGTATTTTCTGGGTTCTTTTGGTCTCCTTGTCATAGTATTTAATTTCCATGTGATAAACTTCTGAATAACATTTTTATAGTTAGTGCAGATGTGATTTCTGCTGTCCATTTATAATTTTGGATTTTCAATAAATTGTTGAAATAATTCAAGGTTAAATCTTCTTAATTTTATACTATATATTTTTCTCAATACTGTTCTTCCTTTCTGTTTATTATACATTCTGATATTAACTCTGATGAGTCAATGGTCTGACTGTACATAGACAGTTGACTCAGGGATAACACCCACTTGCATAATAAGTCTTTTCCTGTCTGTTAAAATATAGTCACTACGAATAGTTATATGTAAGAAAAACTAAGTACAAAAAAGAACACACCAAAAAGAATTACCTTAAAAAATTAAACATATAAATTAACAAAATAGCAAATAAAGATTATAAAGAATCTGATCTCAGAAAAAGAAATTAAGCTAGTTGAAAAAAAAATCACTAGAGCAAAAAAAAAAAATAAGCTTCTGACACTGATGGATTTTCAAGAATAATTTATCAAACTTTTAAACAACAGTTAATACTTTTACTACACAAATTATTCTAAAGTACTAGGACAAAAACATTGTATGAAACTCATTTTGTGACAAAATATATTGCTCTAGTATATAAGTTAAGGAAGGAGTAAGCACAAATGGAGAACAACAGACTAATATCATTAAGGAATAGCAATCAAAAAATTTTAATTAAAATCTTGCAAAATATAGCTGTTTATTCCATAAATCAATCATCACAATCAATTTGAATTCCTATCAGGAATGCAACAATGGTTAAACATTAGGAAAATAATCAACATAATTACTCATATTAAAATACAAACTATCCCAAACCACATGATTATCTCAATATATGCAGAAAAAAACATTGATAACACTCATTTGTGTTAAAAACCCTAAGAATGTATTGCCACAGATTATTTTTACACATTAAAAACCAAAAGTAACCATCATAGGCAATGGCATACTAGAAACTTTGAAAATAAATATGGTGGTAATAGAAGAATGCCTTCTGTTCCTATTATTATTCAATATAGTTTTAAAAATTTTAGTAATAGCAATAATACAAGAAAAAGAAATTAAAGACTTGAAAACAGACAAAGAGAAGACAAAATTATACCAATTGGTTGATGAAATAATAGATTTAGCAAAGATGCAGCCTATGAGATAAAATCACAAAATAGCATCTTTATATATTTCTGACAAAATCCAAGAGACAATAATAGAAATAACTATAGAAATAGCTACTCAAAATAATCACACAATGCATAAAACATCTGGGCATCAATCTGCCAAATAACAATCAACACTTCTATAGATTCAATTCCATAATACTACATAAAGAAACAAAGAACAAATTTAATAGCTAGAGAAATATTCAGTGCTCCTGGCTTGGTCTTTCAGAGTTGGATAGAATAATAACATCATTAAGAAGAAAAAAGAATCTACAAGATCAAGGGAAAATATAAAAAATGAATGAATGAAGGGGTATTAGAACTTCTATACCTAAAATTATTATAATAAAGCTTCTACTTCAAAAACTATGTGGTACTAGTTAAAAAATAGAAAATTAGATTAATAGACCAGACTGGACAAGGGAGATTCAGAAATAATAGTACTCAATAATCTACTATTTGATAAATCCTAAAATATAAATCACCTAGCAAAGGATTCTATATTTAATAAGTAATTCTGGGAAAACTGGAAAGAAGTATATCAGGAATTGAATTTAAAATAATATCTTATACCATATTTCACAATAAATTCAAAATGCATGTGTGACCTGAATATCAAAACTCATACCATTAAAAAAGAAGAGAAGCATATCATATATATTTTCTAGTTATGAATAGATGAATTCCTAACCAAATATAGAAACAACTACAAAAGATAAATACAAAATTTTGATCACATTAAATTGGAAGTTTTTCAACTTCCATGAAATGGAAATGAAAAACTTCCATGTATATAAAACAAATTAGTACATCTAGTACAAGAAGAGAAGGAATTGAACAGGAAAAATATTTGTATTAAATATCTCTGATACGAACTTACTATTCAAATTATATAGATAAGTAACATACATTAGATTAAAAACAATTCCTCAGTATATAAGAGATCAAAGGATATGACTAATCTGTTAAATGAAGAATTATTATGGGAAAGAATATTTTAAATCACTAATGAGAAGAAAAAGACTAGTCAAATAACCCAGAAGTTTGACCTCATACTCATAAAATTGGCAGAAGAAAATAAATGGGAATCATCAATATTGAGGGGGTTGTTGGTAGAATCATGAATTAGTACAACTATTCTAGAACACAATGATAAATTATGTAAATTGCCTAAAATAGTTATGTCAGATTTGAACTCAATTCCTCCTAAGTCAAGATCTGGCACTATCTGTAGAGATAGCTGGGTGACACAGTGGATAGAGTGTCATACCTGGAATCAGGTAATACAGAATGGCCATGTGCTAAAAGATCTGGCTGAAAGTTGAAATATTTGACAACTAGAAACCCAAATGAGTGAGTCATGCCCTTGATTATTAGACAAAGCTGCCAAAAAATTGCCTTTTTTCTCTTGGGCCTCAATTATCAGAAAATGACACATGGAAGACTCAAGGCATAGGCAGGTGCATCCTTGGCCTACATTTGCCAAAAGATGGATTTCAAAACAATTTTTGTCAGCTTTCCTCCCTACTATCTAAAATATTCTTATTTTGCCAAAAACAATATAAAACAAAATATCTTCTAATTGATGACTTGTAAAAAATATTATTTTTGTTGTTTGTAAGTCAAGACAAAAACAAGTAGTTGTGACTTTTTGTTTGATATGAAATCTTGGAAGCTATTAGGAGCCATTTTGAAGGTGTAACTCAGTGATTTATGCAGGCAAAGACTTGCAAAGAGTACATTATTGGACATTTGGGTTTACCAAAAATAAGAATTCCTTATTTTATTATGAGAAAAAAAAACAATGAAGTCATCCCTTTTCCTGGAATAGCATTTGGAATTCATAGTTTTCAAAATGAATATCAAGGGGAGAAAAGCTCAGAATCATGAATTTCTTTTAAAAAGTTTACAAATCTTTTTTCTCAGTGGTCCTGTGACAAACCTATTATGAACATTTCTCTTTTTCTTTTACAAATGGGGAAACTGAGTAAATTAAGCGATTTCCATGAGGTCACAGAACTTGCAAATATATCATCAAAGACATATGGAGAATTTTAACCCGTAGGTTTTATAAATCTTTGTTCTGCTAGGCATAAAGTCATAAGGCTCTGTTGTTCTTCCCCACCTTAGTTCCAGTGTCACCTCTTCCTTGATTCTTATATTCAATAGTTCTTCTTCCCATTTCTAATTCATATAGCACTTGATTTACATCACTTTTTGTACCTTTTGATCTCATAGATATTGAGGTTTATACTATCTATAAGACTGTGAACTCCATGAAGATAAGAAAAGAAATTTCTCTAATCTTAGTACAGTTCTGCACATAGTAGGAACTTTGTAAATATTTCTCATAGTTGAATATCACCAGTCTTAGAAACAATTTCTAAAAATCTTTAGATCTTCAAAAATCTCTTCTCTGGAAAATTGCACATCTTCTTACAGATGTTTTCCTACTCCCTTCCATTTATTTTTTTTTAAGACTGGGTCTTTCTAATGTGCTTAGGCTAAGAAGTACAACAGACAGTCATTGTTGCAATTCTAATATTGATTGGTATGTTGATCGCTCCATTTTTTTAACTTGCACTAGTTTTCCTCTCCTTGGGCAGCCTGATGGTCTTGCATTCCTTCGGGGTTGAGGGGGGAGTGGGAGCTCACCATGTTGGTACCAGCACAATTGCTATAGGTTCTTAGAGTTCCTGAGTTCAAGTTCCATCCTCCTCCTGTACCACCATGCTCATCTGCCCCTTTTCTCTTTATCCCCTATTTTATTATGAAAGCCCTCAAAGTTACCACCTACACTGCAAGCCAAATCTTAGTGGAAAGTGAATTAAAATGGATGAAAGAGGAAAGAGTGTATGTAACTTCTTTTAGGTTTGCTGAATTTTTTCCTCCAAAACTATTATGATTTTTTGGAATATATGGTTTATCTTCTTTCTTTCTTTTTTTCCAAGTCATCTTGGATGCTTTTTTAAAAAATTATTATTAAAGCTTTTTATTTACAAAGCATATGCATTGGTAATTTTTCTAACATTGACCCTTGTATATCCTTTTGTTCCAAATTTTCCCCTCTTCCTCCCACCCCTTCCCCTAGCTGGCAGGTAGTACAATACATGTTAAATATGCTAAAATACATGTTAAATACAATATATGTATATATATTTATATAGTTATCTTATTGCCCAAGAAAAATCAGATCAAGAAGGAAAAAAAAGAAAAACTGGGAAAGAAAACAAAATGCAAGCAAATAACAACAGAGAAAGTGAGAATGCTATGTCGTATTCAATATGCTGGTTCTCTCTTTGGGTGTAAATGGCTCTCTTCATCACTGCACAAGTGGAACTGGTTTGAATCATCTCAATGTTGAAGAGAACCATGTCCATCAGAATTGATGTCTTCTTGTTGCTGTGTATAATGATCTACTGGTCCTGCTCATTTCACTAAGTATCAGTTCATATAAGTCTCTCCAAGTCTCTCTGAAATCATCCTGCTGGTCATTTCTTATAGAACAATAATATTTCATAACATTTATATACCATAATTTATTCAGCCATATTCCAATTGATGGGCATCCACTCAGTTTCCAATTTCTTGCCACTACAAAGAGAGCTGCCACAAATATTTTTGCAGATATGGGTTCCTTTTCCTCCTTTAAGATCTCTATGGGATATAATCCCAGGAGAAACACTGTGTGGATCAAAGGGTATGCACAGTTTGATAACTTTTTGAACATAGTTCCAAACTGTTCTCCAGAATGGTTGGATCCATTCTCAGTTCCACCAACAATGTATCAGTGTCCCAGTTTTCCCACATTCCCTCCAATATTCATCATTATCTTTTCCTATCATCTTAGCCAATCTGACAGATATGTAGTGATAGGTCAGAGCTGTCTTAATTTTAATTTCTCTGATCAATAGTGATTTGGAGAATCTTTTCATGTGGCTACAAATAGTTTCAATTTCTTCATCTGAAAATTGTCTGTTCATATCCCTTGACCATTTATCAATTGGAGAATAGCTTGATTTCTTATAAATTTAAGTCACTTCTCTATATATTTTAGAAATGAAGCCTTTATCAGATCCTTTGATTGTAAAAATATTTTCCCAGTTTATTGCTTCCCTTCTAATCTTATCTGCATTAATTTTGTTTGTACAAAAACTTTTTAACTTAATATAATCAAAATTATCTATTTTATGATCAATAATTCTTCTTTGGTCAATATTTGGTCAATATGATCAATAATTCTTTTTTGGTCACAAATTCCTTCCTTCTCCACAAATCTTAGAGGTAAACTATCCTATGTTCTTCTAATTGTTTATAATCTCATCTTTATGTCTAAATCATGAATCCTATTTCAACCTTATCTTGGTATATGGTGTAGGTGTGGGTTTATGCCTACTTTCTGTTATACTAGTTTCCAATTTTTCCCAGCAATTTTTGTCAAATAGTAAAATCTTATCCCAAAAGCTGGGGCCTTTGGGTTTGTCAAATACTAGATTGTTATAGTCATTGGCTATTTTGTTCTGTGAACCTAACTTATTCCACTTATCAACTTCTCTATTTCTTAGCCAGTACCAAATGGTTTTGATGACCACTGCTTTATAATATAGTTTTAGATCTGGTACAGCTAGGCCACTTTCATTTGCCTTTCTCTTCATTAATTCCTTTGAAGTTCTTGATCTTTTGTTCTTCCAGATGAATTTTGTTGTTATTTTTTTCTAGTTCAGTAAAATAGTTTCTTGGGAGTTTGAATGGCATAGCACTAAATAAATAGATTAGTTTAGTGAGTATTATCATCTTTATTATATTCGCTTGACCCATCCATGCACACTTGATATTTTTCCAAGTTGCTTAATATGACTTCATTTGTGTGGAAAGTGTTTTGTAGTTTTGCTTATATAGTTCCTGACTTTCTCTTGGCATATAAATCCCCAAATATTTTATATTACCAACTGTTATTTTAAATAGAATTTCTCTTTGTATCTCCTGTTGTTGGATTTTGTTAGTGATGTATAAAAATGCTGAAGATTTATATAGATTTGTTTTCTATCCTGCAACTTTGCTAAAGTTGTGGATTATTTCTAACAGCTTTTTAGTTGATTCTCTGAGGTTCTCTAAGTATACCATCACCTCATCTGCAAAGATTGAAAATTTGGTTTCCTCATTACCTACTCTAATTCCTTTAATTTCTTTTTCTTCTCTTATTGCCAAGGCTAGCATTTCTAATATAATATTGAATAGCAATTGTGATAGTGGGCAACCTTGTTTCACCCCTGATCTTATTGGTAATGATTCTAGTTTATCCCCATTATATATGATACTTGCTGATGGTTTTAAATAGATGCTACTGACTATTTTAAGGAAAAGTCTATTTATTCCTATATTCTCTAGTGTTTTTAATAGGAATGGGTGTTGGAGTTTATCAAATGCTTTTTTTGCATTTATTGAGATCATCATATGATTTTTGTTAGTTTGGTTATTGATATAGTTAATTATGCTAATTGTTTTCTTAATATTGAACCAGCCCTGAATTCCTGGTATAAATCCTAATTGGTCATGGTGTATTATCCTGGGGATGATTTTCTGTAATCTCTTTGCTAATATTTTATTTAAGATTTTTATATCAATATTCATTAGGGAGATTGGTTTATAATTTTCTTTCTCTGTTTTCATCCTATTTGGTTTAGGCATCAGTACCATGTCTGTGTCATAAAAGGAAGTAGATAGGAGTCCTTCATTTCCTAATTTTTTCAAATAGTTTATATAATATGGGAGTTAATTTTTCTTTAAAGGTTTGGTAGAATTCACATGTAAATCCATCTGGTCCTGGGGATTTTTTCTTAGGGAGTTGATTAATAGCTTGTTCTATTTCTTTTACTAAAATGGGACTATTTAAGTAATTTATTTCCTCTTCTGTTAATCTGGGCAATCTATATTTTTGTAGGTATTCCTCAGTTTCACTTAGGTTGTCAAATTCATTGGCATAAAGTTGGGCAAAGTAATTCCTGATAATTGCTCTAGTTTCTTCTTCATTGGTGGATAGTTCTCCTTTTTTATTTTTGAGACTAACAATTTGATTTTCCTCTTTCCTTTTTCTAATCAAATTTACTAAAGGCTAATCTATTTTGTTGGTTTTTTTCATAAAACCAACTTTTAGTTTTATTTATTAATTCAATAGTTTATTTTTACTTTCCAATTTTTTTATCTCTCCTTTTATTTTTAGAATTTCAAGTTTGGTATTTGATTGGGGGTTTTTAATTTGTTCTTTTTCTAGCTTTTTTAGTAGCAAGCCCACTTTATTGATCTTCTCTTTCTCTATTTTATGAAAATAAGCATTTAGAGATATGAAATTTTCCCTAATAACTGCTTTGGCTGCATGCCATAAATTTTGGTATATTGTCTCATTATTGTCATTCTCTTGGATGAAATTATTGATTTTATCTATGAGTTGCTGTTTCACCCATTCATTCTTTAGGAGGAGATTAGTTTCCAATTTATTTTTTGTCTATTTTCCTCTGGTCCTTTATTGAATGTAATTTTTATTGCATCATAATCTGAAAAAATGCATTTACTATTTCTGCCTTTCTGCATTTGATTTTGACGTCTTTATGTCAGAATATATGGTCAATTTTTGTATAGGTTCCATGAACTGCCAAGAAGAAAGTATACTTCTGTCTCCATTCAATTTTTTCCAAAGATCTATCATATCTAGTTTTTCTAGTATTCTATTTACCTCTTTTACTTCTTTCTTATTTATTTTGTGGTTTGATTTATCTAGTTCTGAGAGTGCAAAGTTGAGATCTCCCACAATAATAGTTTTGTTGTCTATTTCTTCTTGCAACTCTCTTAACTTCTCCTTTAGGAATTTAGATATTACACCACTTGGTGCATATGTGTTTAATATTGATATTGCTTCATTATCTATGATCTCTTTAGCAAGATTATTTTCTTTCCTTGTGATGACTGCATATTTTAAAATCAGCCAGAGTCAGGAATTCAGGTTAAGGGAAAATCTTCAGTCTTTATTCTCAGTAGAGGTGAAGAAGGATCGGAGGTAAAAGGGAATCGGAGGTAAAAAGAGAAGCCAGCCAGACTAGAAGCCACGAGACCAGAAGCCCCCAGAGCAGAAACCAGCCAGCAGTCTTTCTCCACCTCTCTTCCTGCCCCTCTCCTCTACCCACCAAAATCATCATTTCCTATACAACATCAGGACTTGCACAGAGAGTGAGTGGGGGCCGTTCTTTCTCCAAGCACATATATTAATAGAGTATGGCCCAATTAATATTTGGCCTCATGTGGTTGGGACCTCACTGCATCAACTCAAGCCTCAGCCCATTACATTTCCTTATCTCTTTAAATTAGATCAATTTTTGCTTTTGCTTGATCTGAGATCAGGATGGCTACCCCTGCTTTTTTTGACTTCACCTGAAGCATAAAAGATTCTGCTCCAGCCTTTTACCTTTACTCTGTATGTATTGCTCAGTTTTAAATGTGTTTCTTGTAAATAACATATTGTCAGATTCTGGCTTTTAATCCAGTTTGCTATCCACTTACGTTTTATGGGAAAGTTCACCCCATTCACATTTACAGTTAAAACTACTAATTCTGTATTTCCTGCCAAATTATACTTTTTTTCTTTTCCCTTTTCCCTCCTCTCCAGTATTTTATTTATAAGCACTAATTGCCTCAATTAGTCCTCCCCTTTAGGGACCCTCCCCTTTTCTTATACCTTTCCCCAACTATTTCTCTCTTCCCTTCTATTTAGCCTACCCCTTCCCTTTTCCTCTTTCCCCTCCTGCTTTTCTATAAGATAAGAGATATTTCTCGGTGAAACCAAATATATCTAATATTCTTTGGGCCAAATCTGATGAGAGTAAGATTCATACAATATCTGTCACCTTCCCATCTTTCAATTACAATATGGTTTCTTTGCCTCTTCCTGAGAAAAAATTTCTCTCATTTTACCTCCACTTTCCCCCTTTTTTCTGTTAATCCCCTTTCCATTTCTAGTTTCTTTTTTATATTATAACAGTAAAATCAGATTATACATGTACTCTCAATGTATACAGAAATACAGTTCTCAAAGAGTTTTTTTTTTCTTTTTACCTTTTTATACTTTTCTTGAGTTCTATATTTGGAGATCAACTTTTTTGATTAGCTCTGGTCTTTTCATCAAAAATAAATGGAACTCACCAGTTTCATTGAATATCAATCTTCTTCTCTAAAAGAAAATGCTCATTTTGAAACTATGCTCAAAAAGTTATCAAACTGTGCATTCCCTTTGATCCAGCAGTATTTCTAATGGGCTTATACCCCAAAGAGATACTAAAGAACTGAAGGGACCTGTATGTGCCAAAATGTTTCTGGCAGCCCTGTTTGTAGTGGCTAGAAGCTGGAAAGTGAATGGATGCTCATCAATTGGAGAATAGTTGAGTAAATTGTGATATATGAATGTTATGGAATATTATTGTTCTGTAAGAAATGACCAGCAGGATGAATACAGAGTGGCTTGGAGAGACTTACATGAACTGATGCTAAGTGAAATGAGCAGAACCAGGAGATCATTATATACCTCAACAATGATACTGTATGAGGATGTATTCTGATGGAAGTGGATTTCTTCAACAAAGAGAAGATCTAACTCAGTTTCAATTGATCAATGATGGACAGAAGCAGCTACACCCAAAGAAAGAACACTGGGAAATGAATGTAAACTGTTTACATTTCTGTTTTTTTTCCTGGGTTATCTATATCTTCTGAATCCAATTCTCCCTGTGCAACAAGAGAACTGCTCAGTTCTGCACACGTATATTGTATCTAGGATATACTGTAACCTATTTAACATGTATAGGACTGCTTGCCATTTGGGGGAGGGGGTGGAGGGAGGGAGGGAAAAAATCGGAACAGAAGTGAGTGCAAGGGATAATGTTGTAAAAAATTACCCTGGCATGGGTTCTGTCAATAAAAAAGTTATTAAAAAAAAAAAGAAAATGCTCAGTTTAGCAAGGTAATTTATTCTTGGCTGCATTCCAAGTTCCTTGCCTTTTGGAATACCATATTTCAGGTCCTTTGATCCCTTAAAGTGGAAGCTGCTAGGTCCTGAGTAATCCTTTTTGTGGCTCCTCAGGATTTGAATTGTTTCTTTCTAGCTGCTTGTAATATTTTTTCCTTGGCCCAAATAGTTCTAAAATTTAGCCACAATACTACTTGGGGTTTCAATTTTGGGGTCTTTTTCAGGAGGCTTTTGGTGAATTCTTTCAGTGGTCATTTTACCGTCTGATTCTATGATATCCAGGCAGTTCTCTTTGTTGATTTCCTGAAAAGTCATGTCTAGGCTCTTTTTTTTTCATCATGTATTTCAAGGAGTTCAATAATCCTTAAATTTTCTCTCTTAGATCTATTTTTCAGATCAGTTGTTTTTCCAATTAGGTATTTAACATTTTTTCCTATTTTTTCATTTTTTTTGGTTTTACTTGACTGATTTGTGTTGTCTTAATCAGTCATTCATTTCCATTTGTTCAGTTCTGAATTTTAGTGAATTATTTTCTTCATTTACTTTTTTTTTACTTTTTGTATTTGTTCAATTGAATTTTTAAGTGAGTTGTTTTGTTCTATGGAATTTTTTTTCATTTCACAAATTCTGTTTTTTAGGGAGTATTTTCTTTTTCCTTTTCACAAATTCTGGTTTTTGAGGAGTTATTTTCTTTTTCTGTTTCACAAATTTTGTTTTTCTGGGAGTTGCTTTCTTTTTTCATTTTTATCAAATCTATCTTTCAATGAGTTATATGCCTTTTCCAAACCCTTTTGCAAAGTCTTCCTTTCCTTTCCCCATTCTTCTTCTAGTTCTCTTTTAAGATCCATTTTAATTTCTTCTAGGAGAACCTTGTGTGATGGGAATCAGGTCATATCACCCTTTGGGGCTTTATCTGGAAACAATCTGCCTTTAATCCCCTTAGGGTTTGAAATCTGTTCTTCTCTTTTGCCGTAAAAACTGTTTATATCTTTTTATTCTTTTTTTTTTTTAAAGTTAAGGTCTGCCTTTAAGGTGGGGGAGGTTTTCCAAGCAATGACTGTGCTGGGTCAGTGCTGATTCACTCCCAGTGCTGGATGGGTGTGGCCAGGTCCCCTGAGATTCTGGCGTTTTGGGGTTCACTATTTACCTTTTGTGTTTGTGTTGGATGTTTTATAACTTCTCTGTTTTATAACTTATAAGATCTACTGGCTTGCAGCCAGGACAGAATGGTCAGCACTGCCTTAGATTCTGCATATTCCTATCTATAAATTCTCTGCCAATGGAGTTTGCACTGCCCCTTAGAGTCAGCAACACCTAGGGAGTCCTCACTGCCCTTGGGAGTCCTCACTGCCCCAGGACTCTGTGCTGGTGTCTGTGCTTAGTTGTTTGTGCTTTGCTGCCTCCCTCCCGTTTCCAATTGAAACAGACCTTTTCTGGCAATCTTCAAAATTATCTTCTGTTGATAATTTGTTTCACTCCCAATATTTGTGGGTTCTGGTGGTCCAGAGCTAATTCAGAGGCTGGATTTTGTAATTAGTGTGAGGGTTGTCTTGGCTCCATCCCCTAGTCTCTCTGGGTTATTTATTCTCATAGTCAGCAGTGTCCATCATTGAAATAATCTTGACTATCTGATCACTTCATCCTTGAAATCTGAAATGAATTAAGGCAGAACAAGAAATAGAATAACATATAGTCAGCCAACATAACATATTAATCACTCCCTCAACAAACTGTGACCTTGTTGGACCACTTCAGTAAGACTTACTATAGTTATCATTCAAGTTGTCTCCCCCAGGAGAGGACTTTGAGGGTAAGGATTGGATTTGTCTTTTTTTAAGTATCCCCAGCACTAGAACATTTCTTGAAATTTAGTAAATGCTTGTTGACTATTTAGCTGTTTTTTTGTTTTTCAGGTGTTTCAGACTCTTTAGGGTCCTGTTTGGGGTTTATTGGCAAAGATAAAAAATTGGTTTGCCATTTCTTTTTCCAGCTCACTTTATAGGTGAGAAAACTGAGGCAAATTGAGTTAAGTGACTAAAGTCATAGTATCTGAGGCTAGATTTGAATTCATGAGAATCACTGTTGATACCAAGCCCAGTGCTGTCTCCACTGTGCCACCTAGCTTAGCTAAATAAGTTAGATTTGAATAATACCCCAATATAAGATATTTTAGAATGATTAACTAAAATTAACCAAAAGAAAGGGCTATATGCAAGGAACAAAAACTCTTTATCTAATGCCAGATATTGCATTTAGCAAGAAACACTGAGAGTATCTCTCATTGATCCCCATTACCTTCAGTCACCCCAAAAAGTCAATTTCTCATTCCTACTCTGATGACCTTTGTGAAGCAAACCAGTAGAATTCCCATCTTCCTGGGTTAAGGAGTAAAACTAACAAACAGAAATTTTAGGGGACAGGGTTTCAAAAAGATATGATATCCTATAAAATCTAATTTGCTTCTCAATAACCTTCATCATCTGCAGCCTATTTCACCTAACAATATTTATTCAGCAAATGTTTATTTTTCTAATTTATTTTTTAAGGAAACACCCAAATAATTATGCTGAAAGGATGTTGATTCAGACTGAATTTCCCAGGGGAGCTAATTTAACAGCAGTTCCAATCCCTCCAGAAAATTTGAATGGGAGAAATGGGGACATTAGTACATGTTTAGGATTACTTGGTTTCCGGACTTCTTTTTTTCTTCTTTTTATGAAGTTGTTTTGGTTTTTAGGGAAAAAAGATACATTTTTATGTGCATATTGTAAAGGAGAGGATAAGGGAGAGATGGGGGAAGGGGAGAAAAAGGGTGAGGTAAAAAGAAAAGGAGACAGAGATGGGGAGGGAGGGAGGAAGGGAGAGAGTGAGAGAGAAAGAGAGAGACAGGGGCAGACAGACAAACATAGAGACAGACAGAGATAAACAGAGGGACAGAGACAGAGAAAGCACATACCCTTATTGAGATTTGCCAGAGCTGTTCCCTTACTTTTCCTTCAGCCCAAGATTCAGTTTCTGCTCTCTCTACCTACTCAGCAAAGCTGAGCTCTTACAGACCTGTTCTCTTTCTTTCTTTCCCTTTGGTCCAGGAAGACTGTATTCTCCATTCATTCTAGCTCCTTGGTATTGAAGCCCAATTATATTCCAGCCTTCCTTTTGCACACTAGGGATGGAGTTTATAGAGACCACTTCTTTTGCTATGTCCTTTCTCCCTTCTCACAAACCACTTTAGTGTCTTATCCTTCTAGCTCACCATAAGTCAAGAGCCAATATTTCTGCTGGGGTGGTCTGTATGACCTAGTTGAAAGCATGAGTGTTAGTTTAGGACTAGAACAAATTGGTTCTTGCCAAAATCACTATAGGTTTTTTAGTTATGTTCTGGCCATTTTGACTGTAAATATAAGGATTCCTGTTTTTTATCCTTTAAGCTAATGAGTTCAGTTAGAAGTTCCAGGTCAGTATGTGTGCTCATAGGAATCACTAATGTTTTCCAAGAATTAATTACCAAAAAGTGGATGCTAAAATTCTTTCTTAACAGGGAAGCCAAGATTTGACATTTCATTGCATGGATCTAACTTGCCCATAGTTTGCCAATGACAACAGCCATATTAGCAGCTTTGTTAATTTCTGATTAATAGCAGAAAGTTTCAAACCCTGATGACCTACCTTTCATAATCACTACTAATCCATCAAAACTATTTTGATATAATAAAATTAACTTCAAGCTTAATTATAGGGGAAAAGTTATTGAATATTGGAAGAAGACTGAAGAAGGTTTCTGGGTATTTACATTCAAGTGATCATTTAACTGATGGCAGAGAGGATAGCATTGCTGTCCTTGGTATCAGTAACACCTGTGTTCTAATCCTGATTAAGACACTTAACTAACTGGTGATCCTAAATGAGTCACCAGACAGAGTTTCAGGTTCTTCATTGACCTCCAAAGAATCATGAGAGCAGATTAAATGCCTGCTCCAATGAAAAAGGTCTAAACTGGAAGCCTGAGGACTTGGTTCAAGTTATAGCTTTTACAGTTGCTAGCCGTGGCCTTAGAGGTACCATTTCTGTGCAGTGGGGGAAAAAACAAAAAGCAAAAACAACCCCCCAAAAAAACCCCACCTTAATCCTGCCCCTAGTACTTCATTTGTAACTTTAAGCAAGTAGTTTAATGTCTGCTCTGTTTCTTCCTTTGTAAGATAATTGTGCCTCCTTTTATTTTTTATTTTTTTTAAAAAACTTTTTATTGACAGAAACCATGCCAGGGTAATTTTTTTACAACATTATCCCTTGTACTCACTTCTGTTCCGATTTTTCCCCTCCCTCCCTCCATCCTCTCCCCCAGATGGCAAGCAGTCCTATACATGTTAAATGGGTTACAGTAGATCTTGGATACAATATATGTGTGCGGAACTGAACAGTTCTCTTGTTGCTCAGGGAGAATAGGATTTAGAAGGTATAAATAACCTGGGAAGAAGAACAAAAATGCAAGCAGTTTACATTTATTTCCTAGTGTTCTTTCTTTGGGTGTAGCTGCTTCTGTCCATCCTTGATCAATTGAAACTAAGTTAGATCTTCTCTTTGTTGAAGAAATCCACTTCCATCAGAATACATCCTCATACAGTATCGTTGTTGAGGTATATAATAATCTCCTGGTTCTGCTCATTTCGCTCAGCATCAGTTCATGTAAGTCTCTCCAAGCCTCTCTGTATTCGTCCTGCTGGTCATTTCTTACAGAACAATAATATTCCATAACATTCATATACCACAATTTACTCAACCATTTTCCAATTGATGGGCATCCATTCATTTTCCAGCTTCTGGCCACTACAAACAGGGCTGCCACAAACATTTTGAATTGTGCCTCCTTTTAGCTGGAGAAATTTTTACATGACAAAGTATAGGTATATAAAATAGTTCTACAAATCAAACATTTATTGATAATTAATCATAATTTCATGACTCCTTCATTCAGATGGAGTCTGGACCCACAATTTAAGAAGCTTTTTTTTATAGACAGTGAGGAGGATGACTTCTGAGATACTCTCTAGTTCTAAACGATGTTTTGATATTATAGTGACTTTGGGTCTGCTTACTTTGTTCCCCATCCCTGCCCCCCAACATTTTAACCAACCCATTCACTATTGGAGCTTTTTCTGCCTCTTTAGGATTATCAGGTCCTGAGTCTAGTGCTTCTTTATTATCAATCAGTGGTACTCCTTCAACCCCTACCTCCTTAGTGGAACAGGTTTAATATTATTCCCTAACCTCATCTAACCTCACGGACTAAGAGTTTAGAAAACCCATTTTAGGTTCCTGTGTAAGCCCAAATCTCTGATACTGCTCTCAACCCACGAATGACCGACCCATACTCATGGCAGCTTTTCCCCTGCTCCAGGTATTACTGGTTATGAGCTTTTGATAAATAAACCTCTTGCTTCACCTGCTGCCTTCTTCCAACCTTCCTGCTGTTTCTTAAGGGTCCATGGGAATACCCTTTGCCATTCCTGACCCCTGTATTAGGACATCTTAGCTTATAAACCCTGAGTAAGGGGTCAAACTCTCCAATACTCTGCAGATTTCTCTTAAGATAAATCTGAACAAGGGCTGGGGGCACTCCCTAAATCTATACAGGTTCTCAAAGTGTAATCCAATGATCCTCCCTCCATCCCAGACACCCTTTCAGGTGGTGCTGGGGATCAAAACTATTTACATAATAATACTAAGATGTTATTGCCTATTAAAATACTCTTTCCTTTTCTAGCTACCTATGTGAGGCTGAAATGTTCCTCATATATTTCTTGAGGAAATTAGTTAGGTGCTGTAGTGGATAGAGTGCTGGACCTGATGTCAAGATAGACCTGGATTCAAATTCACATTCTTTGTAGCTGTATGATCTTGGGCAAGTCACTTAAGCTCTCCCTTTCTCTGTAAAAAGAGGGTAATAATAATAATAATAGCCACCTCCTTCTCAAAGTTGTTGTGAGGATAAAATGAAATAATACAATTAATTAAATAAAAATAATTGCAAAGTGCTTTGCAATTCATCCACTATTATGCAAATATTAGCTATTACATGAGAATCCAGCTGTCTTCTATTAAAAGAGATTAGTAAAAAAATATGAAACTATGCCACTCTTCATACTGATTTTTGGTTTTGTTTTGTTTTGGAAAATGACTGATGTGAAACGGGTTTATTGTTTTCAATTTTTTTTTAATATTTTATACATTTTTATTAGTTTTGATTTATGACATGGCAAATGTAGATATAACATATAAACCAAAGATATTTAGAGTCCTCAATAATTTTTGAGAGTGTAAAGCAATTCTGAGACCCAAAAGTTTAAAAAACAAGGTCTGACAAATGGATCAGGTTGCTTGCCCTGAACCCCTTTGCTTTTGGTTGCTCTTTTAAGCAGAGCCTATAAATATAATGAGAATATTTCCTATTTCTATTATGCTATTATTCTATTATGAAGGAATAGGGATATTTCTAGTACTTTTTAAATAGAATAAACTCAAGCCTTTCTTGTCTTGCCTACAAACAAATGTAGCCAGGGCTGAACCCCATCATATCCCTCCCTTCCAGTTGCACAATGATGAATGCTTGTATGCTATAAATCGGGGATAACCCTTAAGACGCAAACCTGGAAAGGGACAAAAGGAGGAGGGAAAAGGGAACTGGGCATGGACAATGAGTATGCCGAGAAACACTTGGTGACTTGTACCTCATCTCCTTGGTGAAAGGAAGACGATTGCCTCCTCCCAAAGGAAGCAACTGGATGGATTGTTCTCTATGGTTCTCCCTCCTTTCCTTGATGCTGGACTAAGCCTAAAAGGGAGGTGCAAAGATCAAAAGCTCAATCCATGCTGGAAAAGGGCAGACCACAGGGTCCATGCTCAGCCCAGAGGGCCCCAGAGACTTGGGGATAGCTCAGCTGGAGCTGGTCCTCTGCAACCATCCTTGGTAGCTCTCCAAGCCAGAGCCTCAGCTTTGAACTAAGGGCCCAAACGGAGCCAATCCTTTGATCTCCCTCTTCCTCTTTCTTACCCCTGGGCTCCACTCACTGCAGTCTTAGTAAAACCTGTTTGAACCCTGGGGGCTAATGTGGAGCTTCTTTCTTGACCTAGATAATCACTTAGCATAAAGCCTCAGGAGAAACTGCCAAGATCTCCTCTCTGGGACTGACTGGCTAATTATTGGCTTCAATTTCATGCCCTGATTTGGGTTTTTTTTTTTTGTCATTTTTACTTCTGAGGGGGACCAGAGTCACGCTGTACTTCAATAGGAAATGTTCAGTTCTCATTCATCAGCTGTTTAAGCCTTCCCCCCCTCGCTTCCTACATGAAAAGAGACTTAAGTCACAGACCCGCTGGGCAAAACAGCATGGTCTTGCCACTGGAGCTGGAGATTTTACAATTCACGCATCAGAACAAATGTAATTGCTGTGGATAGAGAAATTCGGAAGGCAGTGGCCAGGGATCTATAGACATCCTCGCCTTTCCCCATTGCCTTTGAAAAATAAAATTTGAAGCATTGAAAGCCTTGTAAGGACTATGGAGTTTAATAATAACTGACATTTACAGATCTCTTTATGCATCCACCCTCTGAGTTAGCTCCTCCTGGCATTATTATTGCTATATTACACATAAGGAAATGGGTTCAGAGATGTGATTGCTTGGGGTCACAGAGCAATTGTCAGAGGTAAAACCTGAACTCAGGTTTTCTTGATTCTCCGGGTCTGTGTCAAAGGAAGTTAGGGGGTTCCTTAAAACTTTTTTAAGTTAAAGCTTCCTGCACTGTGTTGGGACCCCATATGGGGTCACATAACTTAATGTGGGGGTCACATAAAAGGTTTGTGAATATAGCAACCAAAAATTCATACAAAATCCAATGTGATGAATCTGAGGAGTTTCTGGCAGTGCTCACCTGTGTTGTATCACATGATTTCACTGCAGCCTTGGTTCTGAACATATAATACGCTTGTGCACTTTATACTGTGCATGTGCTAATGTTGCCTGAAACATCTTGGCTCATATTCAAGACAGGGTCATGTAAAATTTTCCTGGATAAAAAGGGGTGGTGAGAGGAAAAAGTTTAAAAAGACCTGGTATAGAGTACATAGAGTAATGGACTAAGAGGTTCCCTCTTCTCCACTTAATAGCTATATGATCCTGGAAAGTCACTTAAATTTTGGGCTTCTGTTTCCGATCCATAAGATGGGTATAATAATAATACTTATATTGTACCAAATGAAATAACACTGTAAAAAGCTTTTGTAGACTTCAAAAGACTATATAACTGTACTATCTAATTGCTAGCTATTATTATTATTTTCTTAGAAACTATAAGTAATATTTATATGTGCCAGAAACTGTGCTAGGTGTTCAAAATGCTAGTATAAATGCTAATTATTATTATTATTATTATTATTTTGTTAGATGTTGTATTTATATAGTGCCAGACTAAGTGCTTCACAAATAGTATCTCCTTAGGGACTCACAACAACTGGGAGGTATTACCCCCATTTTACAATTCAGGAAACTGAGGCAAACAGATTAAAAGATTTGTCCAAAGTCACCCAGCCTCTCAAGCTGGTTTTAAATCTCCATTTCCTAACTCTAGGTCCAATATTCTATCCACTATGTCACCTAGCTGCTTACCATGCTAAAACTGTGAAAGCACATAGAGTGCTAAAAACCTAATTTCTATTTATCCTCCCCGTGCTATGACTCCTTTAGTCAGGCAGTCAATAAATATTTAAGTGCCTACTATGTTCCAGGTCCTGTACTAAGAAGGACCCCACTAAACATCTGCTATCCAATCACATAATGAAAAATTTGTGTGTTGATATATATACTCAGAGACAAAATATAAAGTACAGAGTTGTAGATACTAATTCAATTATATTTCCATAGTCCTTTTGTTCTGGTCTGAACTTGTGATTTTATTGGAGGCAGAGAACTTTCTGGGTAATAAACTCTCTGTACCAATGTAGTAGTTATTCTACTCTATGAATTCTTAGAGCCTTGTAGGGAGTCACTGAGGTTAAGTGTTTACTAAATATTTTTGGTAGATTGAAAAATTAGTTTGACTTGCCCAGAGTCAAACATCCTTTATGTTTTCAGGCAGTCCTTAAACTCAGGTCTTCCGAGCACTGAGACAGTCCTTCCACTTCGCAGGGATCATCTCATATTTCCATATATATACTACAAGGATGTGCCCAGAATGAGGTCAGTATAGATTAATTAGATTACAGAGAGGAGGGGATACATTTTCTATAGAACAGAAAGTTCACCTTCCTAGAGTTGATTTGATCTCCAAGCTTTTTATTTTATTTCATTTTTTTGAAGATTGACTGATTAACTTTTTAGATATACTAATCAGAGACATAAATGGGATTCATTTTAATGACTCTCTATTCATAAGAAGAAAGGGTATTCCAGAAAATTTCTAGTCCTTGATGGCCAACTATGTGAGAAGAAAAGAATAAAAAGCCAGGTAAGTAAGGCTGTAATCCAGCACTGTAAGCACAAGGCTGAGTGATTTTCCATAACATTATCCCACTCCTGTGACAGAGAAGAAAGGAAATTATGGAGCTAAAAGTTCATTTTGAGAAAGCATCGGAAAAGAGAGCAATATTGCCAGAGAAAAAAAAGGGCTGACTGGATTGCCACATAATAAAGAGAAATTCTCGTACCCTATCCCCCCTTTATAGGATTACATGCCCGTGAGGGCCACGAAGGGGGAGCATTGCCTTCCTGTGAAGCATCCGTAGATGGGCCTTTCCAGGAAGCAGGATTCCAGACTTGATTAACTGGTACAGCAGACCAATTGTTCCCAATTGTTTGTTTCATGACTTAATTGTTGTAGTATGAGAAGGACTCTTGTTTTTCTCGGGGTGATGGAGTGTGGGAGAGGAAGGAGACACATAAGAAAAAGTTTACAGAAACAGCCCTAGGTTAGGGACAATTAATTTTATTTTTTATTTATGTGGGAGTAGAAGGGAGGGAAAACTGAGAGGGCTGAGACAGACCATGTCTTCAAGGACATGGATTGATTCCAATGTAACTGGAAAGCATTATTTTCTCATAGCAGGGTAGGAGCAGGCCCTACAAAAGCATTGCTAGGCATAGTTTGGCATAGTGTGGATATTTGCATTTTGATAGAAAGCCAGAATTAGAGTCAGGAAGACCTGAATTCAAATTCTGCTTCAGAAACTTAATAGTTGTGTGACCTTGGGCAAGTTTCTTAATCTCTCACTTTGTTTTCTCTTCTGTAAAAGGGGGATAATAATTGCATTTAGTTCCTTGGGTTTTTGTGAGAATCAAATAACATTTAAAATACCTTGAGAACCTCAAAGTGTTAAATGAGAGTTCTTTTTGTTATTATTACAAAGAACTTGTACCCTTGCAAGAAACATAGATGGTCAAGATCCAATAGATTATCCTATCTGTTTAATTGTAGAGTTTCTTGGTACAATTCACAAACTGCAGTGCAGTTTCATATTGTGTCCTTTATGTCTTAGTGACAATTCTTCATCCCTCTGTGACCAACACTAATTACCTTTAGAAGAGGAATTCAAATAAGTTTTAAGAGTTAAAGTCATGTTGAGGAAAGAGTCAGGAGGGATGATCGCAGCAAGACTCAAATCTGCTTCTCACAAAGACAATTCTCCTAACATTCCAAGCTGGCTCTGTTAAAAAGCGTGTCATTTGGCAGCCTCTGTTTCATCTCCCCTTGTCCCTCCCCAAGATAAAGCTCAATTATGAAAAGACAGAGACACGTTCCCATTTGTAACATCCCCCTCATAAGGAAAATAATGGGCTAAATCTAGTAATTCAATGAGTATGGGTTCATTAAAGGGTCTAATTCCTTGGCAAAAAAAAAAATGGAGCCCTATCATGATACTGAACTTGGATTTTTTTTTTTGGCCAAGGATTGATGCTCACTCATTTTTATATTGATATGATGACTTTATAAATATTGAAGGGTATCCACAAATTTTTTAGGTATGGTCCCATCTCTCAAGATAAAACTCATCATCATCTTTCTTCACAAACTACTCTTCTTCTGAACTGTCCTATTTCTGTCGAAGATACCACTGAACTTCAGTCTCTTAAAATTCAAAAACTTGGTCATCAGCCTTGACTCCTTTTCTACACCTCACTCCAAGAAATCCATTTTCTTTTCAGATCTTGTTATTTCTACAACCACAGCAATCCTTGCATATGTCTTTTTAACTACTCACAAGGCTTCTAGTTCAAACTTTTATCACAGTTCTTAGTATGTAGTAAACACTTCATAAATGCTTTGTCTATCTGTCATCTTTCACCTGGGTTACTGCAATAGCTTTAAAATCAGTTTTATCTCCTTTCAAATGCATTAAAAAACAAAACACTGCTCTTCAGGGAAGCTTTAATCTGTTCTGTTTCCAATCTGAACCGATTCTCTCTTCCTTAGGACAACCTGGTGAACCTTCCCCCCTTCACAAGGACTCATCATATTGAGGGCAAAATTAAAGATGGATACTAAATAGACATTAGCTTCCTGAGACTCAATATTCCTGAGCTCAAGCAATTCAGCAGCCTTAACCTTTTCCATAGCAGGAATTGGGTGTTTACTATCCTGCACAGCTTCAAATCTTTTGTTCTCACAGCTGCCAAAGTGAATTTTTTAAAAGCATATGACTAGTCACATCATTCACCTATTTAAGAAATTCCAGTGGATCCCTATTGTCTGTAGGGTAAAATATAAGGTTTATTTTTAAAATCCTTTAAGACCTAGATCCAATCTACCTTCCTAGCTTTATTATACATTATTTCCCTTTCCTCATTCTACAATCCAGTCAAAGTGACTTTCCCACCTTTTCCTCAAATAACATCTTCCTTCTTTCCTCACTATCCCCCATCCCTAAAATACAAAATTAGTTCTGTTTCTTGGAAGACTGGAATATACTCTGTACTTCTGCCTTTTTTCTTTAAGACAGCTCAAATGCTATCTCCTTCATAGTTTTTCCTAATTACTCCCAAAATTATATTGTAGTCACTTTGTAAATATTCTGTTTAATAGCCAGTGACTACCCAACATATTCTAAAAGCTTCACACTTCACACTTATTCTCTGGGCTTAGAGATTTGTTCATAATAGTGAACAAGAATGAAACTGCTTTCATCCTATTAAGTCTATGTTCCCAGAGAGTCTTTGCCACCTTCCTTATAATTATACTCAGATTCTCTCAGAATCCAAAGGATAAGGCTAGTGGAAATATGCCTCTTTAGTTCTTGGACCTTCACCAATGTGTTTCTATTTATACAAAACAGCTAGTCACAGTAAAGACATTTTTTAAAGATCTTAAACATAACCATTTACTTAGCATAAAACAAAATTAATAACAATATCCCAGGTATTAATATGTTAAAATAACTACATAATGATAATAATAAACACATCATAATCCTGCATACACCCGGATCACATCACCAATATACTATTTGGAGCAGGGGAAATAGATACTGGAAGATACTGGAAGGACTTTGGCAGGAAAATACATAAGGAAGGGAAACTCATGTGCCCAGAATAATTTAAAATCCTGGTCATTTTTCAAGCTTTGGTGTTAAGGTCTATTTAAAGAACATCTCCTACATTTAACCTCTATTCTTCTAACTGCTTGTCTACTGGTTCTCACTGCTCTCAAGCTTGGCAAATCTTCCTCTTCTATATTTGAATCACTGTGACATTTAAAAGCATCTTCAACTTTTTAATTTTTGTTAAGTTTATTATTGTTGTTAAGTCATGTCCAACTTTTTGTGATTCCATTTGGGGTTTCTTCAACCCACAATCACCCTTAAAAGAACACTGGAAATATATTACACCATTCATTTGAATAATGCTGCTCTTTAAGCCAGAAAACTGAAAAGCTCATCAGGCTAGCTATCTCTGATCTTTTCACTCTAGCCTATTCACTCACCAGGATGCTGGTCTTCTTCAATCAGAACAGCAAAACATCTTAAGCTATGAGCAAGTTAAATAAGCCTAGCCAGCTCTTTACTTTCTAGGATTCTATATCCTCTAATTAAATCTTATTATCAGCTATAAAACCTCTTTCTCCTGTTGGCTTTTTCCTCTTAAACTAGAGGCAGCAATTCTTTATTAAGCATCCACTGGGATCATTGCTTATTAAAATAGGTGACAGACTTGACTCACTTTGTAGGTTGGAAAATATTTCAGAATATTTGCCATCTGGTTTGTTGAACTTCAAAGCAGCAGAGTTTTTTCCCCCTAAAAGAAAAAAATAAGACACAAATTTAATGCCAATCAGAGAGAAGCACATTGGTTTAATATCATGGGGGAAAACAGTTTCTCTAAAATTGCCTTCACAAAAAGTAATGTTTATGTAACATTTTGTAAAGGAACAGATGTGGAATTCATAAGTTGTAGATGCAAAAATGTATCTTTTACTGTTTATTGCTTATTAGTTTTATTTCAAAAGGTAAAGATGCTTGAAGCAATGTTGAAACCTGGTTAGGAGCTGGAGCTATGATTTCATTAGCGTAGGGAATTCCCAAGGAAGGAGACTAAGGGGTTAAGCAACTTGATGAAAGTTACACAGCCAACAGGTGTCAGAGGTACATCTTGTTACCTAGTCTTCCCACTACCTTTCAATGATAAAATGATCAATGATGATGGTAATCTTTGACAGTAACAATGATAATTTCAATTATCTGTAAATAATAATTGTCAAAAGCTAGTCAACACATACCCTATGTGAATATTAGGATTTTCTACTAAGAAAAGGCAAGATTAGGCAGCAAACAGTAAGTGTGACAATGATGTTGAGTAGATGGGAAATGTCCTATATGTCTAGGAGACTGAAGGAACTGGGAATTATTAGTCCAGAAAAAAGAAGACTTTATAGGAGGGGAAAGCCATGACAATAGTTTTCAAGGGCAGTCATTTGTCCCATGAAATAGGAACTTAAACCCAGTGGGCAGATTTAGAAATAATAGAAGTTTTACAGATATGTAAATTTTGATATATACAATTTTTTTCTAACAATTAGAACAGTCCAGAATAAGTTTCCTTGTGGGCAAATGAGTTGTGGGCAAAAGAGATATTCAAATGAATGCCTGTGATCATCGTTAAGTATGTTGTAGAAATGATTCCTATCATTATATTATCCTATCATTTGGACTCCAATGATCTCTGAACTTTTCAGCACTGAGATTCTATAATTCTGTGACATCACTCTCAGTTAAAGGTAAAGAAAGCCAATTAGATGACAATATTATTCAGCTCTCTTTGTTTCCTGCTTCTCCCAATATATGCTGTATACTCCTGTATCTTTACTCACACTAATCTTTAGATAATACCCTCTTTATACCCCTTTGACTGTTGAATTCCAACCTATCCTTCAAAAATATTTTAAAATTCTTTATTAAAAATTGAAATTGATAAACATGAAGAAACTACTGACAGAGAAACATGGAATTGATTTTTGCTTCTTCCCCCAATTTCAAGAAACATGTCAAGAATTTCACGAAAGCAGTTCAAATTAACTAATAAGCTCCCTTATTTATTGACTTCCCAGTCTCAATTTGTCGGTAACAGCTGTGGATGTTGTCTCTTTCAACACCCCATCTGAACATTGCAATTAAGGCCCATGATGACAAATCATTGTGACAGGTACACCCTAGCTGGCGCATCTGCTAGCTTATCCATTCAACTTACTGAGGATAAAAAAGGAAAAAGGAGAACAGCATCACTATCATAATAGTCACAGACTTGTGTTTATTTTCTTGAATTGTTACCATTAGAAAGTCCTTTCCTTCAACCATCATATTTGAGCTAGCAAAATTGAGAGTCTAAAGTCACACTACAGAGAGTCAGTGATGAATATACTGGGAAGATTTAGATGGTGGTTTTTAATTGACCCCATCAATCATGATTCCATTTACATAAAAGTACAGTTGTTTAGAGACCCAAATCATACCGATGACCAGTGTCTGCTTGAGTTTGCAAAAAATTTCAGTTGAATATGACTAAGTTTAAACTATTTCAACCAGTAAGGAACCTTCCTTCAGAATACCTGAGTAATTGTATTTGTCTTCCCTAGGCAACGGATATTTGACATTTACAAATAGATATTATGGAGTGGAAAGAATGCTAGATTTGGAATTGAATGAATGACTGGGTTTTAGTTTGGGCCCTGCCATTTACAATCAGTGTGAGAAGTGTGGCTACTCCACTGGTGAAAGGTAGAGAGAGCCCAGGGCATTCCTGATGATTGGTTGATTGGGACTGAGTAAAGATGAATTCTTTTTCAAAGGAACCACCACTTTCCATGGAGCATAAAAGCTCTCTTTTTCTGGATTCCTTCATTATCTTTTCCCATGATACTTTTTTCCCTATAACTCAGAAAGAAATAAAGAAGATGGGATTGTTCTTTTCCTCCACTCATCCATTACAGGAATTAATAATAGCTTCATTATAGTAAGAACACATGAAAGTTTCATGCACTTACCTATAGTTCAGTGACTAAACTTATCTGAGAATGAATTTTCCCAGTCCAAGAGACACCAACAGTCAA
Organism: Sarcophilus harrisii; assembly: GCF_902635505.1. Classification (NCBI taxonomy): domain Eukaryota; kingdom Metazoa; phylum Chordata; class Mammalia; order Dasyuromorphia; family Dasyuridae; genus Sarcophilus; species Sarcophilus harrisii. The sequence continues at coordinate 85,563,161 of NC_045428.1, read as the reverse complement.
GATATTGATACAGGTCCTGCAGAAGCAGATGGAAGAGATCCAATTCATAGCCAGAGCACTTGGACAGATGAGGAATCATCTCTCACTAGATAGATTTATTGACTAGAGGTCAAATAATGTTATCTTAGGCTCACTTAGAAGACATGGCCAATCAGCAGCATTCTGTGGCAATTTAGGATGGATTTATATCTTTCATAGGAGAAGAAGGGATAGAAACAAAAAAGCACCCCATAAAACATATACAACTTAAAAAACAAATTACCACACACAATGTCAAAAAAATTACTTTTATTCTTCATTATAAGTTCACCATCCCTCTAACAGAAAAGAGGTGAGTAGTATAGTTAATAACTCACTTCTCTGACTAATGCTTTATCACTGCATTAATCAGAGTTCTAGTCTTACAAAATAGTTTTTTCTCATTATATTATTTTACTAGTTCTGCTCATTTACCACTACATTAGTTCACAGAGGTCTCTGAGTTTGCTTATGGCAATAAGGTCTATTTTTGAGATTTCCTGGAATAATTCCAGGTGGGAGCAATGAACAAAAGACAGAAACTGGCCCCTTTAAGGTTAGTCCCCAGTATCAAACCCAGTTTATATAAGCCCAGTATCTTGTCTGTCTCTGAGCCACAAGTTACAGAGGATTAAACAAGATAATGCCCAAACTGGAGTTTATTATCTTTTTTCTTAAACCTGTTCCTTCTTCTAACTTCTCTTTTTCTGTCACTGACACCATCATTTCCCATTCTTCATGTATAAAACCTTGGAATTCTTTAATGCTTTCTTTCTCTTACATTCCCTTCCAATATCCAACCAATCATACACTTCATTACCTCCTGTCTCCATCTTCACCTCTCTTCCTTCTACCATTATCCCATTATAGAGTCTCATTATTGTCAACCCAAACTATTCCTCCTCCATTTCCTGCTTCCTCTTACCCATCCCTAACTTGAGTCCCTCAACGCTATTCTTTATACTCATGTTGGAATTATATTCTTTATGCACAGATATGTTCCTGTTATTCCTCTGCCCAAGAATCTTGCACATATCCCTATTGTTGACCAAATAAAAATTTACTCTTTCTATTCAAACTGGATTAAGCTGGTCCCCAAACAACCTTTGTGATTCACTGCCTCTATAACTATCTTCTTACTATTCCTTATACCTACAGTATCATCTCTTCCCCCACTTTGCTTATTGAATTCCAAGCAGTTCTTTAAATCCCAATTCAAATACCATGTCTTCCACAAGTATTCTCAGATCTCCTTTGTGGATAATGACTTTATTGCTTAGACCTCAAAAAGGGTTTTTTAATTTGTATCCCTTGAAAGCACTTACCATCAATTGCCTCTCTATGATAAACCTATTCTTTTGTCATTCATTTAATACATTGTAAGCTCTATGAGATCTATGAGACTATTCTTTACTTCCAACTCTCTATTTTTCCCAGTGCTGAGCTCAAGGATTCACATACAGTAGACATTAAGTTAATATTTGTTGAATATGAATAACGTGTGTAAAGTGCCACATAAGCTATAAAATGTTGCACACTTGTTAGTTACAATTATTTTATAAATGGGATGGTTACCTGGTTAGACTTTTGTCAGACATTATTTTGTCAATGTAACACTAAGGAAAACAACAGGATCAAATTCTAGTCTGAAAGAAAATTATTTTACAAATTTCTTACAAATTTCAGTATCTTGGTCTAATATACCTTCCTCTAATATACCATACAAAAATACACAAGTGAGACTATGCCTAACAAGATTAAAAAGAAAAAAGGTTAAGAGAAGTTTGTGTGTCATATATATATATACATATGTATATATATATATATATATATATATATATATATATATACATATAATCTTACTGTTGTTATGTATAACTTTGGAAAATTCAATTCAATAAACATTTATTAAGCCCCTATTATGTGCCCTTCTCTGTCTCTCTCTCTCTGTCTCTCTCTCTCTCTCTCTTTCTTTCTCTCTCTGTCTCTCTTTCTCTCTCTCTCTCTCTCTTTCTCTTTCTCTCTCTCTCTCACACACACACACACACACACACACACACACACAGCAATAATATGAGTCCTCTCTATAAAGGAAGGATTTGGGAGGCATTCAGTGTTCCGCCCTCTATTCCTCCAACAAAAGAGGAGAAGTGGGAGAGAATGGCAAATTTATTTCTATCCTTTTGGTGTTGTGACAATAAATTATTTTCAAATTATTTTCCCTTTCCCTATTATAAGTAGCATATAGATAAAAATACATTACATACATATATGCATGTTAATGCACACATATATATATGTGTACCTATATATTTTTATATAAAGAAATGTATATGGGGGTGTAGTGGGATGCACTGGAATATACCACCCCTTGAAATCTACCCCACATGCAGAGAAATTCTAATAGATAATTCCATAACACTGTCTCTGAGCTTCCATGGCAACTTCTGGAGGAAATGTGACTCAAAAGTGAAAAACGATAAAATTTTAAAGCAAACCTGCCTGGTCTCTTGGTTTCCTTACTCTCTCTCTCTCTGTGATAGTTTTGACAACGTCCCTTTTGCAGAAAGGCTACATCCAAACTGCATCAGAGAGGATGCTACAAAAAGCAACTCACTCAGTAGAGTGTGGTCACTCAAGCGATTGATAAATTCTGTCCTCTGATTCTTCCCCCTGTCCTGGAATGTGCAAGTAGATCTCTTCTCAGTCCATGCAGAAATAGCCCATTTCTTGCATGTCACATCTAGGGTGGGGGCTCAACTAAGTGAGCTGAGCCTAAAAATGGATCCCTCAATTCCTTTTCTGTTTTATGTTGCTTTTGAAGAGAGGAGTTCATTGAGCAATAAACAACTGAGATGGTTTATTTGCAGGTAACTTTGTGAATTTGAAAAGTCAGGAGATTCAGTGTCCCATAGCTTGAGCCAGAAACACTATAGGTTGAACACCTTACAGTTAATACAGGGAATGTGTAACAGTGGAAAGAGATGAGTTCAATTGCTGGTCAAAAGACATGGAACTGGATGAAATCATTTGGATACTGAAAAATCTAAGCAGAAGTGAAATAAAGATTCAGCAATCTCTGGGAATGTCTGTTGCTTTGATGTTTTAAATATCAACCTTTTAGGACACTATAATGATAATTTTTAAGGTTACTGCTTCATGATTAAATGATAAAGTCAATGCAGGCTAGTGAGTATTTGGGGCATTTGAGTACTTTTCTACTCACCCCTTTTGGTGAGACCCAAGACATGAACAAAATCTAAACTTTAAGTGGAGGTATAAAGAGTCAGAATTTTCAAGAAAAGGGATCCAACTCCTTTTTGTGAAGTCCCTAGAAAGGGATCCCTTAATAGCAAAGAGAGAGAGGGGGGGGGGTAACCATCTTAATTTCCTACTATCTTACCATGTTTTTCGATAGTTATTTTTCATTTTTCTTTCATTACATACATCTTCAATATTTTATCTCTTGCTACACACATCTTCAATGTCTCCTGCTGCATACATATTTGTATATGTATAGAAATTTATGTATGTGTATGGATAGATGGTTTGTAGTATATAGCAGAGATTCTTAACTTTGTTTTGGAAAATATTTTGATAACTTTCAACATAATTGGTTTGCTTTATAATCATATGCATTTTATTAATTTTAAACCATTATTTTGAGAAGGGTTAATGTAATCACTTTTCTAATATCACATAGATGCTTTCTTTATAAGTATAAATCATTTAAAAATTTGATTTAATACCTCTCTTGGAATCATCCATACAAAAACATGTGTCCAGACACTGATGGAGTGGAGGAGATGATGTATTAGTGGATCTACTTCAGTTAAGAAACATAAACCTAGCATATACTCTGCATTCAATGACTCCCTTAGCCTAGGTGATACTTCTCAGATTTTGAATCAAAGTTCCCTTGGAGGGATAAAACAGTCAACAAATATAGCAACCTAGTCTTTGACAAACCCAAAGATCCCAGCTTTTGGGATAAGAACTTACTGTTTGATAAAAATTGCTGGGAAAATTGGAAACTAATATGGCAGAAACTAGGCATTGATCCATACTTAACGCCGTACACCAAGATAAGGTCAAAATGGGTTCATGACCTAGGCATAAAGAATGAAATTATTAATAAATTAGAGGAACATAGGATAGTTTACCTCTCAGACCTGTGGAAGGGGAAGGTTTTTATGACCAAAGCAGAACTAGAGATCATTACTGATCACAAAATAGAAAATTTCGAATATACCAAACTGAAAAGTTTTTGTACAAACAAAACTAATGCAGACAAGATTAGAAGGGAAGCAATAAACTGGGAAAATATTTTTACAGTCAAAGGTTCTGATAAAGGCCTCATTTCCAAAATATATAGAGAATTAACTCTAATTTATAAAAATCAAGCCATTCTCCAATTGAAAATGGTCAAAGGATATGAACAGACAATTCTCAGATGAAGAAATTGAAACTATTTCTAGTCATATGAAAAGATGCTCCAAGTCATTATTAATCAGAGAAATGCAAATTAAGACAACTCTAAGATACACTACACACCTGTCAGATTGGCTAAGATGACAGGAAAAATAATGATGATTGTTGGAGGGGATGTGGGAAAACTGGGACACTGATTCATTGTTGGTGGAGTTGTGAACGAATCCAACCATTTTGGAGAGTAGTTTGGAACTATGCTCAAAAAGTTATCAAACTGTGCATACCCTTTGATCCAGCAGTGTTACTACTGGGATTATATCCCAAAGAGATTATAAAGAAGGGAAAGGGACCTGTATGTGCACGAATGTTTGTGGCAGCCCTTTTGTAGTGGCTAGAAACTGAAACTGAATGGATGTCCATCAGTTGGAGAATGGCTGAATAAATTGTGGTATATGAAAATTATGGAATATTACTGTTCTGTAAGAAATGACCAACAGGATGATTTCAGAAAGGCCTGGAGAGACTCACACGAACTGATGCTAAGTGAAATGAGCAGGACCAGGAGATCATTATATACTTCAACAACAATACTATATGATGACCAGTTCTGATGGACCAGGCCATCCTCAGCAACGAGATCAACCAAATCATTTCTAATGGAGCAGTAATGAACTGAACCAGCTATACCCAGAAAAAGAACTCTGGGAGATGACTAAAAACCATTACATTGAATTCCCAGTCCCTATATTTATGCACACCTGCATCTTTGATTTCCTTCACAAGCTAATTGTACAATAATTCAGAGTCTGATTCTTTTTGTACAGCAAAATAATGTTTTGGTCATGTATACTTATTGTGTATCTAAGTTATATTTTAATATATTTAACATCTACTGGTCATCCTGCCATTTAGGGGAGGGGGTGGGGGGGGGTAAGAGGTGAAAAATTGGAACAAGAGGTTTGGCAATTGTTAATGCTGTAAAGTTACCCATGTATATATCCTGTAAATTAAAGGCTATTAAATAAAAAAAAAATAAATAAAAAAAAATTAAAAAAAAATTAAAAAAAAAAAAAAAAAAACAAAAAAACAAAGTTCCCTTGGAGTAGAAAGTACAGGTTTAGGACTGAAAGCTTTTCATAATAGATAAATGTTTCTCATTAGGCTATCCCAAGACATGAGAAACTGGTCTTATTATTTAATAAATGTTAGCAATTTGATGCCTTGCACCAGGGAAATAATGTTTCTGTTCCATCCTAAAATATGGTTGTATTAAAGCTTAATGATGTACCTGCCATGGGGCCCAGCCAAGCATATTTTAATTGAGTGTTGCCTCTCACACAGAAGCACTCCCCAAGATTTACCTTTTCAAAAAGCCATAAACTTTAATGAACTCTCAGGCTTCTGTCTATTATTTTTTATATAGCCTCTGATTTATTTCACTCTCCCTCTTGCCACTAAGTAGAAGGCATAACTGGAATTCTCTTTGATTTTAAGATATCATCCAAGGTTCTTTGACTCTGCATCTGGAGAGGACTCTACTTATTGTGTTCCATACACTTCAGTTTACAAAATTCAATAGTCCCTCCTGAAAAACAAAAAAAAAAAAAAAGCTGATTGTCAGAAAATATGATCTTTCCAAAAGTAGACCGCGTAGTCCCTAATCTTACTTATTTAATAGGTAAGGAGCAAAATATCTGCAATGATACTTAACCACATGTAATTTCTTGGACATATAAGGATAGACTTCATTGCTTTAATCAATCAAGTCTTCCCATCCCTCTCCCCACTTAAAGTAAGTGATTAAACACCTAATTAATCAGTATCAATCAAAGGTTTTGATTAAGTACCAAAAGTCCTTAGAATTTGAATGACATTGCATAAGAATTGTGTGTAAGCAGAAAAAGAAACCAGGGATTGTCTGTAAGTTATTAGGCTAGTACAGAATTGGAGTTCTTTCAAAGTTTAGAGCAACCATGGCATTCTAGTAAAACCCTTGAAGAGAAATCACCAGGGGACGGAAGGAAGGAAAGTGGGGAAAGATTATAAGCAGCACTGATATTCATATATCCTTTATATATAGGTACAGATAGTGTTGTTGTGCTACTTGGTTTTTTCCTGGTTATTCCACATGGAAGGAGGGAAAGAGAAAAAGAAGAAAGGAAGGAAGGAAGGGGGGAGGGAAGGAAGAAAGAAAGAAAAGGGGAGGAAGGAAGGGAGAAAGAAACAAAGGGAGGGAGGGAGAGAGGGAAGGAGGGGGGAGGAAGGAGGGAAAGAGGGAGGGAAGAAGAGAGAGAAGGAAAAGGGAAATAAGAAAGAAAAGGGGAGGAAGGAAGGGAGAAAGGAAGGAAGGAAGGAAGGAAGAAAATGAGGAAGGGAAGATAGAAGGGAGAAAGGGAGAGGGGAAGGAAAGAAAGAAGGAAAGAAGGGAAGAAAGAAGCAAAGAACGAAAAGGTGAGGAAGAAAGAGAGAAAGAAAGAATGAAAAAGGGAGGAAGAAAGGGAGGAAGAAAGAAAAAAGAAAGAGAGAGAGGGAGAAAGAGGGGGAAAAAAGAAAAAGAGGGAGGGAAGGAAGGAAGGAAAATAATTTAATGCTGAGAGCCAGAAGCAGGTTTTAAGCTGCCTCTTAAGAGCCACAAGAAATTTTCCACTCAACAATTAAAGAGGAAAGAATTGGCCAACTCGATGACAGGTCTGTGGTCTGGCTGGTTCCTAACACAGTTGATGCTTTTTTTAGATTTGTTTTATCTAAGAGATTTCATCATTTTGAAATTTGATCTTTTGAATATTCTGTAACCTGGGAATTTTTTCCATATAGAAATTCTGGAGAACATATCAAGGGACTGATAATTCTTGGTAAAACTTCTTTATTTTTGCCTTTATATAATGAGAAATTTAAGAATTTTTATACTATTAAATAAAGAATAAAATCTTTGTCCTCAAAGGACTTCCTATGATAACAGAATTTTAACACTTTGTATACTTTGATAATTATTTGTGCACATTTACTTATATTCATTATTCATCAAAATACTTCCCTGAATACTTAATAAATATGTAAAATTAAGATGTTGTTTTAGGAATGAAGTTTTTTTTAATGACAGAATTTAAAATTGTAATGGATCTCCAATTACCATACACCAATAGTTTATTATGTCAACAATATAATTTCTTCTTCTTCTTCTTCTTCTTCTTCTTCTTCTTCTTCTTCTTCTTCTTCTTCTTCTTCTTCTTCTTCTTCTTCTTCTTTTTTTGCCTAAGTTTCTTCCTGCTGTGATTTATTAGTATCTATCTTTCCATAAGTAGCTATAGTCCACTGCTCCTTGGATCAGATCTATTTCATTTGAATGAACCATTTTCTCATGGTTATTATGAGTCTCAAACCATCAAAGTCTTGGTGATAAGTGAGGTGATATTTACAAATCACTAGGTGAGTGTGTACTCATATTATAATGTGATGTCATATGGGGCAGCTAGGTGCTCAGTGGATAAAAAACTGGTTTGGAGTCTGGATAGATATGAGTTCAAATCCAGCCTCAGATAGTCACTAGTTGTGTGACCTTGGGTAGATCATTTAACCATGTCTGCCTCAGTTTCCTCATCTATAAAATGAGCTGGAGAAGAAATTAAAGACCCACTCTATTATCTTTGCCAAGAAAATTCCAAATGAGGTCACAAAGAGTTGAACAAAATAGAAACTACTGAACAACTGTGATATATAATAATGTATTGTATGTAATATGTTGCATATAATTATGTTATATTAATATATATTATACTATATGTTGATTTGTTGTTGATGACATTTTTTATGTCAAATTTATGTCAAATGTTAAATTGTTAAATTTATATTTAACTCCAATAAAGCCCTACTCTGATGTTTTATGGTGGCATTGAGAGGATCCTTAGTTCTTGAAGGCAAGACCAATAGGGTAAATCCTACCATGCCTGAAAAAATTTATATACAAGCCTGAAAATGGGCTATATTTTTCTCCTAATTAGGCAGATTAATCTCCAGACAACCCATCACCAAAATAACAACAATAGCTATATATACAGCTTTACAAAGAGCATCTTACTTTATCCTCACAATAACCCAAGGAGGTAGGTACTATTATTATTCCTATTTTGCAGAGGAGCAAAGTGGGGCATACAGAAATTAAATAATTTGGCCAACATCACATAGCTACTAAAGATCTGAAGCTAAATTTAAACTCAGGTCTTCCTGGTTTTATCCCCATCATCAATCCATCCAAACCACCTAGCTGCCTCTAAAGACCCTGTCTTGAGAAGTGATCTGCATTAAAGGAGGGAGGTGAAATTATGGGTTCTTGAAATATCAAAAGTGATCAAATTTGACATTTTTACCTACCTTTTGAAAGAAACCTTTCTTCAGTCTTCCCTACAGTCAGTGCTTTCCCTTTGAGATGACCTTCAATTTTCATTATTCATATTTTGTAAGTATATAGAAGTTGTTTGCAGGTCATTTCCCTGCCTTAGACTGTAAGCTTCCTGAAGTCAGGGGCTGGTTTTGTCTTTTTTTGTATCATTAATGCTTAGCACAGTGCTACAAAGAATGATGTGTTTTTATTGAACAAATATTTGTTTTTCACACACTTCTCCTGAGAGATTATTTTGTATGAAATGAAATACACCCATGTGAAATACATCTATACAAGAACACCTGGTTAAGGAGCCTACCCATAAATCTACAAAACAGTACTTTCCTTTTACATAGTTCCTTAAGTTTTACTATGTTGATTTTTTTTTCACTATCTCATTTTAACTTTCCCATAATCCCATAACATAGTTTCTAAAATTTTATCCCCACTTCTCAGATGAGAAAACTGAGACTCAAGATGTTGTGATTTATAGAAGTATAGACTAGAAGCTGAAAGGGACCTTATAGATTATTTAATCTAATTCCATTTTAGAAAGAAATTAAGGAGTTAACTAACTTGCCTGAAATCACCCAAGATGTAAGTGGCAGTCACAAGATTCAAATGCTGGTCTTCTGATTCAAAGTCTGGACTCTTCAGGCACAAATGCAAGTTCTTCAAAGCAAATGCTGACTGAGAGCAAGAATCCATTTTGTATCTTTATGGTCCCCTGTCTCTTTGTGTTAGAAAGACAGACCAGCTTAAAGGTTTTGCTTCTTCAAACTCCTCAATTATCCAGGAGCTTAAAAAGAGATTAATAAGTATGGAAAACGCTACTAAGGTTGCCATTTGTCAAGGGAATTGATGACTTCTTAAAGAACTTGCACTAAAAAACTTGCAAGCGTATAAGTACTTCCAGGATGCTCTCTTAGGTGCCATAATTTACCAGGGACCCAAGAAAATATGGTAGAGATCAAAGAATTATAGATTTTTATAGCTAAAAGAAACCTCACATCATCCAATCCCCTCATTTTGCAACTGGGGAAATTGAGATCTATAGAATCCTGCTTCTTCAACTGTGGGTAGCAACCCCATGTGGGATCACATAACTGAATGTGGTGATCATGAAATCATATTTATCAACAGTAAATGTTTTATTTGTATGCCTATTTTATATTCACATAAAAATTTCTCAGGCAAAAAAAGGTAGCAAGTGGAAAAAGTTTAAGAAGCCCTCCTATAGAAAATATTTTCAGTTAAAAAAAACAAGGTCTTTCTGCCAAAAAATAATATTTTGCTGCAGCTATCTAAATGTGGGTTTTGGGGGATGAGGGAACTAAAAATATTTTGACTGAAACATTTGTGTCAATGGCTTTGCATAACTACACAAGTATTCAATGAAATTCAATCCGTTAATTTTTTCTTGCTCACCAAATTAGTTTGTGTATGTAGACACAGCCTGAGTTCTTGTCTAGAGTAAGGAAATTTAATAAATATTATTTTTAAAAGTATAACCAAGGTTTTTCACTCACACTTATTTTCTTTATTACTGTTCATGGCCCTATATTAATCCCATCTTTACAAGTTTTTTTTCTTCTTTTCCTCCTCTTTTTCCCTTTTCTTTGTTAATATCCCTAGACCAATTAAATTATAGGTTTTACCCCCTCCCCCCAAAAGCCTCAAAATCATAAGTATTTTTCTTTCCTCTTAATAATAAAAATGCAGATGCTATAAATTTATTATCAACATAAATATAGTACTCAAGAAAGCATCTCACAATCTTCTTAAAACAAGAAGATGCCGTGTAGAGTTGCTGAGGAGACTAATTAGATAGTGTCTGTGAAACACTTAAAACTCCTTAGAGACAGGTACTTCCTAAATAAGAAAGCAATGCTATTCCTCTGCTATGATAACCTTAGAAATCTCACTGTCAGCAGGAGGGAATCTCTTTGTTAATCAAGCTTGAGATAACCATTTTAGAAATGCTCTCTCCAGGGCCGGCTATTATAGCTTCTAAATTAGTCTGCAAACTCTTCTTCCTAAAGAGAAAAATGTTGTGACACTTCTGGCCATTTCTTTTAAAACAAAGAAGGCATGAATAATACTCTTATCCAACAAGTTGACAAGTTCAAAATCTGTTAGTGAAAGGCCTGTTGGAGCTTATTAAAATGCTATTCAAATGTGTGTTCATTGTGGGAAAAAAAGGGGGTATGAAAGGAATATTCAACTGGAGTCCAAAGTTAATTTATCTACACTCTTACATTGATTTGAATAAACTAATTAAAAAATTAACTAATTAAATGCTGTGTAATAGGGGCTCTCCCCGGAACATGTATAGGCATGGGATCTATTAGCTCCAAAATGGTCTTTGTGGGTCCCTGTAACTAGGAGATGAGTGAAAAATACTAGGTGAATGAATCACAAATCATAACTCGGGTAGTAGGGTATAAGGGCTGTGGGATCAATACTCTCTCTACTTCTGGGAAACATCTAAGTTTGATGTTGTTAACAAAGGTGGGGCTCAAGTTCATGGCAATCACAAACAACATATGCTTGCCTAGAGGAGCCTGAAATAGGATGCTGGGTCTCCAGATACCTCTTCTGCACAGTGTTTCTTTCCTTGAACACAGATCATCTATATAGTAATCCTTCCAGATAGATATTTCCTGTCTTAAGGGCTATCTGGTGAGTTCAAGAGGTACAGATTTCCTGAGTCAAGACAGGTTGCCTGTCAGGAAGTGCTTCTTACAACCACACCTTTCTGATAAGAGAAGAAGACCCATATCAATATAATAATAAAATTAATTGAGATAAGAAAGCTCAAGTATAACAGAAGATTTCGATTTTTGAGTTGTTTGGACAATACAAATGTAAAGTAAATATGAAATATCGGTTCAGCAATCCTACAAAACTCCTGTGAGTCTTTTCATAATTAAAAAACATAATAGAGGTGATGAGATTACTGTTGCATGTGTTAAATACTTATTAAAATGGTGTCTCAAGCATTTTATCTGAAATGGAAATAATAAATGTTGTTGTTCAGCCATAGCTAATTCTTTTGTGGGCCCATTTGGGATTTTCTTGGCAAATACTAGAATGATTTGCCATTTCCTTTTCCAACTAAGGAAACTGAAGTAAATGGGGTTAAGTGATTTGTCTAGTAAGTGTCTGAGGACAGATTTGAATTCAGGAAGGTGAGTCTTGACTCCAGACCCAGTGTTCCATCCATTGTGTCATTTAATTGGCCTAGAAAAATCCAAAATCGATTACTTTTTGTAAAGCAAATATATTTTTCTAAAAGGCTTTTTGTACAGTATGCTTTTCTAAAAGACATCCCATTAATTTGAGTAGAGATGCTAAACATAAACCCTACCTAAGAGATTTTCTCTAGACTTCTTAGAAGGGAGACAGAATCAAAGAAAGTGCATAATCCTTCTTTTAAAGATCAGCCTCCCCCAAGCAGAGTCAAGAAATTCAGATGCTTGGATCTCTTCTGTGGATAGAACAAACATCTCCTGTCTTGAATCATGGGTGACAGTGATAAACATCCCAATGACATTTTAATTTTTGTTTTGCTTCAATGACATATCAAACCTTGATTTCCCACCCCAACTTTTGTTTAAAGTTTTTTTGGGAGGGCATTTGCTCCACATAGAAACCGTTTTTTTAGTCTGGATTCTGCTAGTGTGAATACTCCCTCCATGGATACATATGGACAATCATCTCATTTATAATTTATTATGTATGTTAAAAAAAACTCCCTGTGGCCTTGAGAGGATAAATTATTTTTCCATAGTCACACAGGCAGCATCCATCAAAAATGAAACTTTGTCTTTTTATACCACCCTTCTCTTACTGAATGTTGTGAATGAAAAATATCTTCAATTTTACCAAGATTTTCTTGAGGTAGTGAGACAAAAACAGGAGGTAGTTGGTGACAACAGGCCTTTTTGAATGACCCTAAAGATAATCAGAGTTCATCACATTATTAGTACACTGGAAGATCCATACGTATTCCAGCCTCTCTAAGGCATTTCTCTTACTTTGATCACGGCTCTCTGGGAACCAAATTATTTCATTTCTCCCCATGTAGAGATATCATTCCAGGTGCCCTATGCAAAACTTATTATTATATTCATTATCTACACTATTACGTTAAGAAAAAATTAAATAGTTTCTTTCTGAGTAATAATAAGATGCACTAAAAAGGCATCATCATGCATGAACTTTTCCCTTTTGCCCTTGGCAGCTCAATCCAGTCAGTCAGAGAGGGACATGATGAATTTGAGGAGTTAGGTTCCCACTCAAATCCCAAGGAACCCAATTAAAATATAATTGGAAAGTGTTTAATAAAATAAACATACAATATAGTTAATGTTAATTTGTTAATTTATAAGTCAATATGAGGCTGGAAGGGATCTGTTTATATTGGAATTTGACCCACTGGTATAGGCTATCACTAATGCTGATAAAAAGCTCTTAATAAATGACTTAATGCTAGGTAACTAAGCGTTATAGTGGATAAGAATATTGAAACTGGAGTCAGAAAGACCTGAATTCAAATTTAGGATCAGACACTTAATAGCTGGGTGATTCTGGGCCAGTCATTTCACCTGTGCCTGCCTCAGTTTCCTTATTGGCAAAATGGGGATATTAATAACACCTACCTCCATAGGTAGTAAATGCTTTGCATAGTTCCTGACACGAGGAAGCTCTACATAAAGGTTAACTTAATATAATGAACTATGGTAGTTCATTATGGCAAATGCATGTATGTTGTTGTTCCCTACCCTACTCTCCTGTTGTAATTAAGTAAGCTCCTGGAGTCCACAAGCTTTTATTGTTTTGTTTTATTTTGTCTTTCTTTCATCACTAGAGTCTCATGTTATTTCTTGGAGAAAGTATCCATTGGTTTTCATTATTATCATTACTTACTAAATATTCATTTAAATGTATATTATCCTTCCTGAAATCTAATCTCTGAAATATTTTAAATTTGTGTGGGGCTCAGTTACTAAGAAATTTGAAAGGAAACCCCCCAATATTTTAGCCTTTTAGAAATGATTAGCATATCTTTTATTAAAGAAAATAACTAGATTCCCCCCACAAGAGATGAATTTAATGTATTAACTAAATCCAATTTGATTATCTTTGTTTTATGACAAAAACTCTTTATTTCCAATATCTTATTCACAGTTATCTGGTATTTAATCCTGAGAAGTAGGGAAATGGAAGGATCGTAGTTCTTACAAAGCCTTTTAATGCAGCATCATCAGATCATCAGTTTATATATATACACACACACACACACACACACACACACACACACATACACAGTTATAAATAGTGATCTCTATCTTCATAGTGATCTCTCTATATATATGTATATATACAACCATATATATGAATCCTAAATATATAGAGCTTTGACCTTTTTGATTATAGTTATATATTCATTGATAGAGGCCAAACAATTAATCCCTTCTGAAATAAAGTACCTCCTTGAGCAAAATCCTTTAAAAAAACTATTCAATGTGTCAAGCACTCTCTTTTAGCTAAACTTATCTTGTAACAATTAAAGAGTCCTATTCCTCCTTCCCCATGCCCCAAAACTCAGTTTAAGCCGATGATACAAACTATCCCTGTGTTATACATGCAGACATAATACCATGTGATATGTCACAGGGAGAAAGAAGGCAATCTCATTTATCATGCTCCAACCTAACTAAATTCCAGTCATTTTTCAGAGTAAACAAACTATCTCTCATAAGGGCTGTTCTCTCCTCCCTTTGCATGAGGGCTGAAGGCTATTTCCTACAGTTGCATGATGCTAAAGAAATCTCAGGATATTACTTTACATATCAGTATATTTTAAGATTATATTTGACTCTGCTTGTTCCAGCAAGGAAATGGTGCTGAGAGATTTCACCTGATTAGTATAATATACTAATTAGTATAATCTAATTTAATCTCTGAGCACTCATTGGCCTTTGAAAGACTCCAGGTAATGGTTATAGTCCAGAAATGTGCCCTATCTGTGTGACTGATGGAAAAACCAAAAGGGCTGCATTGAGCAATGGGGGTGGAATTTAAAAAGAAACCGAGTTTGAATGTGAAAATTGAGAAATACTTTTGCAGTTTAATAACCTATGTGCTCCTTCTCAGTTTGAATTTTTTATTTCCACGAAGGATTCATTTGTTGAGGGGGCAACCTTAGATATACTGGTATTAAAGACAAAGAGAAACAATTAAATGGGCCCACCTGATGGGGAAGGAAGGGAACTAGAGAATAGGAGAGCAGATCTTGGATTGTGAATAAGTGAAACCAATACCTGATGCTGGGAGAAACTCCCAGGGCACTGAGTTACTGTGCTGCATCAAGGCTAAATATCTATTGTTGTGATTGGTGTTATGGACGAAAATGTTAATAATGCAGATTAGACTTTAAAATGGGCTTTGGGTACATAATATCCCCTCAGACAGACAGTTGTTAAACATTTATAAGCACACTCCTTAAGGAACTGTTGCTAAATCCATTTTGAAAATCAACTTAAAACTGTTTCAAAAGTTACTAAGTCATGTGTACCCTTTGCTCCAGAGATACAGTTCCTAGTTTGTACTTACTGGGAAATCAAAGATAGTGGAAAAAGCAGTACTTTTTATTATGGCAAAGAACTGGAAACCAGGAGGGCATTCATCAACTAGGGAATGATAGAGCTGATTATGTAGGTTCTATGTACCATGGAGGAAAAAAAAAGATATTTTCTACTTTTTTTCTCCATTCAATGTTTTCTAAAGATCTATCATACCTAACTTTTCTAAAATTCTATTTACCTCCTTAACTTCTTTCTTATTTTGTAGTTTGATTTATCTAGTTCTGATAGAGCAAGGTTGAGATCCTCCACTAATTTTTCTTGAAGCTCCCTTAATTTCTCCTCTAGGAACTTGGATACTATACCACTTGGTACATATATGTTTAGTATTAATATTACTTCATGATTTATGGTACCCTTCAACAAGATGCAGTTTCCTTCCTTATCTCTTTTAATTAGATCTATTTTTCCTTTTGCTTTATCTGAGATCATAATAGATTCTGCTTCAGTCTTTTACTTTTTCTCTGTATGTATCACTCTGCTTTAAACTTGTTTCTTGTAAACAATCCAGTCTGCTATCCACTTCCATTTTATGGGAGAATTCATTCTATTCACATTCACAGATACAATTACTAACTCTATTTCCTGCCATCTTATTTTTTTCATTATATTTTTCTCTTTCCCCCTTTCCTTCTTGTCAGTGTTTTGCTTCTGATTAACACTTCCCTCATTCTGCCTTCTCCTTTTACATTCCCTCCCACTTTCTTATCCCTTTTCCCTTGTACTTCTGATCTCTCTTCTGTCACCTCTCCCTTTCCTTTTCCCTTTCTCCTACTTCCTTATAGAATGAGACAAGTTTCTATATTAAACTAAATATGTCTGATATTCTCTTTTTTGAGCCAAATTCAATGAGATGAACATTTACACAATGTGATAAAACCAATTATATATATATATATATATATGTATATATATATATATATATAAAACAGAATGCTGTAAGAAATTATGAAGATGATGAGTTTCAGGGAAAGTTGATGAAACTTGCAAGAGCCAATGCAGAGTGAACTAAGTAGAACAAAGAGAAAGCTGTATCTACAATAAAATAAATGCTTACAATTTTTTGTGAAAGATTCAAGGACTCCAATCAATACAATGACAACATCATTTTAGAGGAGTGATCATAAAACATTTTTCTTATCTTCTGACACATGACTAATACAGGAATTTCTTTGTTTAACTCTACATATTTATTACAAGAGTTTTGTTTCATTTTGTTTTGTTTTATTCAGTGGGTAGGAAGGGATTAAATAGATTTTTGTTGTTTAAAAATTAGATATTTTATAGCGTAATTGATCAGTGGAATAGGTTAGTTTTACAAGACACAATAGTCAATGACTATAGTAATTTAGTGTTTGATAAACTCAAAGACCCCAGATTCTAGAATAAGAACTTACTATTTGTCAAAAATTGCTGAGAGGATTGGAAAATAGTATGGTAGAAATTAGGCATTAAGTGACACCTTATGCCTAGATAAGGTCAAAATGGGTCATGATTTAGACATAAAATTTAATACTATACATAAATTAGAAGAACAAAGAATAATCTACCTCTCAGATCTCTGGAGAAAGAAGGAATTTGTGGTCAAAGAAGAATTAGAGTATATTATGAAATGCAAAATGGATAATGCTCATTTAAATTGAACTGAAATGAATCAGTTGGCAAGCATTTGTGGTCAATCAGATACATATTATGATTTTACTGAATTTAGAAACTTTCTGCCAAGAAACTTAAGGCTGCCTTCAAAATCAGTTTTAGGTGCTCTGCAGGTGTTGGTTCTCCCCATGAGAACGCAGGGCAAAAGAAGAAGTTTTAAGGTCCGATAAATTACCACAGAGCCTAAGGGGAAGGGAGAGGATGAAATACAGATTACTCTCCTTTGGCTCACTAAGAGAAAGAGCTCCATATGAAAAGAAAAAGTGGACCTAAATTACTATCATAAAGCCCTTGGGACAATGCTTGATACATAGTAAGTACCACATAAATGTTAAATATTATTATGGGCTGTATGGGGTGAGAGAGAGAAGAAATAAAGGGGGAAAAGAAATTTATATAATAACTTTATTTAAAAAGAATAACAAGTTGTACATATTTTTGCTATTTCATGTATAATCTTCTTGTTTTATTACTATGTTATAGAAATGCTTGTTTCATTTATTTATTTAAAATAAGATAAAATTAAAATAAAAGATTACATATACAGTAAGGAACACCCCAGAGAACATATTCAGAACTGCTCTTCCTGATTTTGATCAAAAAGTAGGAATTTTGGAGCTTGCTTCTGACCATGTATGGCTTGTTTATGAGATGATGATGAAGAATAACCTTATTGACTGCAGATTAGAACGACTAATGTTTTAATGGGTATTTTAAAAGGAATATCTCCACACTCTTTTCCCTTTGTGCTGCTTAAAGGGATACTTGTATATTCAGGAGGTGTGAAGATGAATGGTCTATTTAGATAGGAGTTAAATGAAAACAAGGGAAGAAGTCCCTAGCTAGTTTACCCTTAGCTCTTGGATACAACCACTACCAAAAGTACTGCCCCAAATCTGGCCCTTTCGCTGGAAGTTGGGCCAAAAGTTGTTTGGATAGTACAGAGTGAGGTGAAATATAAAATGATTAATCCCAGATCTTACAAATTACTTTATGTTCTGATTCAGTTTAAGTAATAAATTTTAAAAATAAAAAAACTAAATAACGGACCTTCAAAAAAGAGGTATCAGTCTCCTCAGAGAGTATAATGGTCACTGAAAGTTTTAAGGTGTTCTGTCAATATATAGTGTGAGTTTTTTTAAGTCCATCAGCATTTTTTCTTATGTAAGAAATAAACACCTGCCCCATAATTGATTTATATTGTAAATCCTTTTACTTCCCACATTTGGAGAGAACATGAGCCATAATCTAAGCTTTAAATAATATCTTGTTAGTGGAAGATGAGATATTAATGATTTGAAACTTTAGAAAAGGGAGGCTAGCCCCACCTTTCAGGAGAGGTCAGGATCCCCTAAGATTGAACTTGATATAGACTGTATGCCAAATTCCAGAGTAGAGGGATCTCTTAATGAAGAATGGAATAGGCATACTGTCCTAGTCCTTTGTGATTAATAGCAACTCTTAATGTTTAATCATATGCACACTCCAATCTGGTAAATCAGAAATAATTCCTCCTACTTGAAATACACATATAATACACAACACTGTTGATCCAACATCAGCAGGCTCTCTGAGGCATCAGCCAAGCTTGCTATTCCTCCCTAAGACTCTCAGGGTAGCTTGTCTTAACTGTACCACTTAGTGTATGGAATCATCTTCTATCAGTCATTCTTAACATTTTTTATGTGTAATGAACCTTTATAGAAACCTGGTGAAGCCCATGAACTTCATTTCAGAATAATGTTAAGAAATACTACATTTGTTTTTAAATTTTTAATTTTTAAAAATAATAGTTTCTTTTATTTTCAAAATACATGCAAAGATAGTCTTCAACATTCACCCCAGCAAAACCTTGTGTTCCAGAGTTCTTCCTTCCCTTACCTCAGCCCAACCCATAGGCAGCAAACAATCCAATATATGTCAAACATGCAGTTCTTTGACACATATTTCCACGGTAATCATGCTGCATAAGAAAAATCAGATCAAAAAGGGGAAAAATGAGAAAGAAAACAAAAAGGAAGCAAACAACAACAAAAAGGTGAAAATATTATGTTGTGATCCAGACTCCTCCCAGTTCTCTCTCTGGATGCAGGTGTTTCTTTTCATCAAAAGATCATGAGAACTGGCCTGAATCACCTCATTGTTGAAAAGAGCCATGTCCATCACAATTGATCATCACATCATTTTGGTGTTGCTGTGTACAATGTTTTCATGGTTCTACTAACTTCACTTAGCAGCAGTTCATATAAGTCTTTCCAGGCCTTTCAGAAATCCACCATCATTTCTTAGAGAACAATAATATTCCATTACTTTCACATATCATAACTTATTCAGCCATTTCTCCAATTGATGGGCATCCACTCAGTTTCCAGTTCTTTGCCACTACAAAAAGAACTGCTACAAACATTTTTGCACATGTGGGTCCTTTCATGATCTTTTTGAGATACAGACCCAGTAGAGACACTGCTGGATCAAAGGGTATTCACAGTTTGATAGCCCTTTGGACATAGTTCCAAATTGCCCTTCAGAATGGTTGGACCAGATCACAACTCTACCAATAATGTATAAGTACCAATTTTCCCACATTCCCTCCATCATTAATCATTATCTTTTCCTGTCATCTTAGCCAATCTGAGAGGTGTGTACCTCAGAATTGTCTTAATTTGCCTTTCTCTGGTCAATAGTGATTTAGAGCTTTTTTTATGTGACTAGAAATAGTTGTAATTTCTTCTGAAAATTGTCTGTTCATATTCTTTGACCATTTATCAATTAGAGAATGGTTTGTATTATTATATATTTGAGTCAATTCTCTATTTAGAAATGAGGACTTTATCAGAACCCTTAGATGTAAATTTCCCCCCAGTTTTCTGCTTCCCTTCTAATCTTGGCTGCATTGGTTTTGTTTGTACAGAAATTTTTTTCAATTTTAACTCATTTATTAATCCAAATTAGCCTTGAAACATTTTATACTATCACTTTCTATTTTTTCCTTAAAAAAAGATAAAAATATATGCATGGGTAATTTTTCAACATTGACCCTTGCAAACACTTCTGATCCAACTTTTCCCTTTCTTCCCTGCACCCCCTCCCCTACATGGCAGACAGTCTCATACATGTTAAACATATTAAAATATATCTTAAATACAATATATGTGTACATATTTATACAATTATCTTGTTGCACAAGGAAGATTGGGTTTAGAAAGGTAAAGATAACCTGGGAAGAAAAACAAAAATGCAAGCAAACAACAACAGAAAGAGTGCAAATGCTATGTTGTAGTCCACACTCATTTCCCAGTGTTCTTTTCTGGATGTAGCTGGTTCTGTTCAGCACTGATCAATTGGAATTGAACTGAAGACAGCCACTTCTTTCAGAATTGATCCTCTAAATATTAAAAGTTTTTTTTGTTAGTTTGTTTGTTATGGGCTTCTTGCAAATATTTATCAGAACAGGAAGATTCTGAATGTATTCTAAACACCAGAAAATTTGACTTGACTGCATTATGAGAAAAGGTAAACACAAGATGAGGCCTTCCCTACAGATTTCCAGTCCCCTAGTGACTGGATGAATACATGAGCAAGGGAATTTGACTATTCAGAAGTCACTTTATGGTAGGAAACAGCAAGTTCTAGTTAATGAGGACCTGATAGTACCTTTGCCAGTGCTCAAGTTCAATTGCACACATGGAATGTTATGCACAGGAAACCAGTATTTCTTCTACATTATATCAAGTACCAGATGGAACAAGGTGATTGCTAATGGAGAGCAGCATAGAATTCAGGGTGAAATGGTCTGAAGAAAGTTGAAACTTATTTTGTGTCATGATTTCCTTTAGTAGTCAGGGGAAAACCTCAGAATATTTTTCAAATGAAACAAATTGCATAGGATTATAAGAGAAACATAAAATATTGAAATAAAGATGCTATATGTACATATATACATATGTGCGTAGATATCTATCTAAAGATATATATGTGTGTATATATATATATAAATGTATGTGTGTGTATTAGATAACTCTCTTTCTCTTTCTATATATATATATATTTTTCCATCCGAGTTCTCCCACAACATATCCACTAGAAATTCACGGTCTCCAAGTTAGAAGCCCTTAGTCTAAAGGTTATTTTCATTGCTGGTCATTATTTGATGACTTGTTCATGATCCGGATCTGAAAGAACTGCATAAAGTCTTCCTTCCTCTTCCAGGGTCATTGAATCCAGTGACAAGACTAAAGTCAGGACAAATAGCAAACCTAGAGATATTGGCCATACAAATAGCCCCCAGAGAAAGCTACAGTGCTAGAAAGAGGCCAGGGATGAAAGATATTTGATCTGCCACCTGAGGATCAGAGTCCAATTCAAATGAATCTAGCAGGAAATAAACACTGAAAAGTAAAATGAGTTGGTCACACACAAATGTCAGTTGACATAGCTAGGATTCAAAACCAGACTTCTGGATCTCAGGCTTTGTGCCTGTCTCCAATGAAGGGAGCATCTCCAGTCCTCCCTTGCCACTGGACCCACATGGTTCTGGACAAGATAGTGAGGCTGGTGACTTTGCACAGTCTTCCTTCACTTGCAAGTCATGATGTCATCTTCCTGATGTCATGGTCCTCTTAAAAAATGAAGGATGAATAACAACAATATAACAGATCCCACCCTTTTCTCTAGCCCCACTATCACCTTATTGTTGGTTTGGCAGCTTGACACAGTTGGAAGAATATCGGGTTTGGAATGAGAGGATCTGGATCACTTACTACCTCTTTCACCTTGAATAAATTACTCTTTAAGCCTCAGTTTCTTCATCTGTAAAAATGAAGGGGTTACACTGGACTCCAACTTTCAGCTTTAGGGATGTAGTCCTATTAAACTCTGGAAGAGGGACTGCCACAACTGGGAAAAAGCAGATTTGGACAGAGCTGATGACTGGGGCAGATAAGAATGAAGGGGCATTTAGATTGGGTATTTGTTGGTCAATATTTATACGCCACTTGGGCTCCCAAGGAATCATGTTCATTGATCAAAGGAGGGATTCAGGTTTAGACAAAAAATTGATTAAGACATTTTGTTTTCTAAGTCAAAATTTTCTGTGAAGCAGCTGCAGCAGCAACAACCACAGGAGTTAAATAATAAACAAACAACAACAAAAACACAATGTCTCTTCAGCCCATATACTGATGCTAAAATGCTGTTCTCCAGTTACAGAACACAGGGACACCCAGTTCAATAAAAATCCATTGCCAATTTCTACCCCACATTTCTTAAAACAAAACAAAACAAAACAAAAAAACTCCACCCATTTCAAAAACAGCTGTGTAGGTGAGGGTGAATTGTTACACCTGAAATGACAGAACTTTAAAAGAAATCATTTAAAAGAGGCCCTTTACCCTTAATGACCCATAATAAAAATGCTTCTGTTCTCAAGCTGACTGGAGAGCTCTGTACCTGTTGCCATGGTAACACTCAGCTGCTACTCCACACTGGCTTAATGATCAGTATGGCAGGCTCTCGAGATAACCATCAGCTTAAGACCAATCTTTAATAGTCAGATTGCCTCCGAGTGGGACTTCAGGCACAGCTAGGCAAATGCTCCTTGGTTTCAAGGAAGATTCAAACTATTAGCTATAATTCTTCAGAGATGAAGAGGAAGAATTACCACCCTTCCCCCTTCCTTTTAAAATAAATTCTGTTTAGTTGTCATAACACACTGTTATAAACAAACAAACAACAGATGGATGGATAAATCTATAAATAAAAATAAACTTTTAATAAATTAATGGGTAGAGCTGATTCTATGCATGGGTGGATTAAGTGGTGCTTTTTCATCCAGGCTAATTGTGAGATATCCTCCCCCTCATCTGCTTAAAATCTATTCCTCATTGTCCTAGCATAGAACTGAAGTGGAATAAGAGGATGTGTCCAAAATTAGAATGATTCACCACACTTTGAATGAAAATGCTATGGTGGAAGGAATGATGGTAGGGACCATCAGCTCATCATCTCCCTATCCACCTAACTGGTATTTTCTAAAGGAGCATTGAAGCTTCAGGGTCATTTGCACAGCCAAGTGTTAGTTTGGGGGGAGATTGGGTGTGAGAAAGTCAAAAGAATAAAGAGAAGAGAAAAATGGAGTTCAGTTGTCCTAATTCCTCTCAGGGAGTAGCAAGTCAGGGAAGTCCCATAGCCAGCAGAACAGAGACTAAAGAATTGATCACTGACAACATTGAAGATAGCTTGAGGAACCTCATGGTAATATGAATAGATCTCAAATCAACCTATCCCACTTAGCCCTGGTCCATTTATCATGTGAGAACATACCTCAAGTTCACTAGATGTCAAGAAAGCCTGAATACCTCCCTAAGTGAAACAGGAAGTCTGGGGAGGGAGAAGTTAGCTAAAGTTTGGTCCTACTTTCTGTAGGAAACCATTAAAAAGGAAGTGACCTAATGGATTTAAAACCATTGAGGATTCAGCAATTTGTGGTGAGAATTGTTCCAACCAATCACTTGGCAAGGAATTGCTTTTGGGTGTAAGAGACAATTGGTCCTCAGTCTCTTCCACAAGACCTCTGTTGGCTAGAAGAAAATCTTGAGAACTTTGAAGAATTTTGGACTTCCCAGCTTCCTCTCCATGTCCAAGCATTATCTCCAGGACACCATAACTAGTATCAGTATTTGCATCATAATTTTAAAACACACAGTTCTCAACAAGTTAAGTCAGGGTTAAAATTCTACAAAGTGCTCATGATAAAAATCGACACCATATTTAAAGGGAACATCTTGAAGATTCCAGCAAAAAGACTTTCAGAAGCTATCAGTTACCACCTCGCCACATGTGTTCTTTAATGTAAATGCATCAATCTAAGACACTGCAATTTAAATGTTAGCTAGTTGCTCTTTGTGTTGTCTCATGCACACATGCATACATTTTTATATACCCATCATCCATTAATATATTGTAATTACTATTGTTGATTTTTGGTCATGAATTTAAGAAAGAAAGGTAATCTTTTATTCTGGCAGATTTCTCAATAAAATTTCTATTCAGATGAAAGAGAAAAAATAAGCATAAACATACAGAACTCTCTAGATTCTAGTAGGACAGTGGGTCACAGATCTGGGGAGATGTTTTGTTCCCAACTTCTCTCTTAATACATGATCTGAGTAAATACTGATTTTAAAAAGCTAATCGTCTAGCTGACTAATTGATAGAACTGATAGTTATAGAAGAAACATACTGGCAGGAACCTGTGAACTATAGTATTAGAATAATAACCCCCCATACCCTCAGTGGATGACCTACTTAGAAAGAAGGAGAAAATTGTGTTTCTCAGCCTCAGTGAAAATTGGAATCCTTAGACCATATACAAGGCAAATTCAGGCAATAGTTTCTAGCTTCAACGAAAAGCAGAACCTTACCTTGGAATATGAATCTTATGGTGATTTGGTGAAATGGAGACTGTGTGTAGGCAAATATAAAGTGAGGATTATAGAGGCTTAAAACTTTGTTTTTTCTCATATGAGTCTGGCTGTTCTCAGATCCTGATATTTACTCCACCAGCAGCCACTGCTATTTTGGGGACCAGTGACATCAGTGAGAAGATGAAAAGTTAAAAACTCTCCTGACAAATCCTTCCTGAGTAAAGAGAGAACCAAAGTATTCTCCTAGCAATAATTCCCCAATGATCTATAAATGCATATCTTTTGCTCCAAGTGTCTCTACTGGGTTTATATCATGAAAAGATCATAAAAAAGAGGACCTATGTGTGCAAAAATGTTTGTAACAGCCCTTTTGTGTGATGGTAAGGAAGTGGAAACTGATTGGATGCCCATCAGTTGGGGAATGTCTGAATAATCTATAGTATGGGAATGTAATGGAATATTACATCATACATTATATATTATAGAACAATATTTCTATAAGAAATGATGAGCAGGCTGATTTCAGAAAAACCTGGACTTAACATGAACTGATGCTAAATGAAGTGAGCAGAACCAAGAGAACACTGTACACAGTAACAAAAAGATTATGTGATAATCACCTGTGACGGATTTGGCTCTTTTCAACAATGAGGTGATTCAAATCAATTCCAATAGACTTGTGATGGAAAGAGCCATCTGCATCCAGAAAGAATTATTAAGACTGAATGCAGATCAAAACATAGTATTTTTGCTGTTGTTGGATTCTTTTTTTCTTTTTCTTTGATATGCTTTTTTCCCTTTTGAGCTGATTTTTCTTGTGCAGCATGATGAATATGGAAATATGTTTAGAAGAATTGCATGTTAAATCTATATCAGATTATTACTGTTAAGGGGAGGGGGAAGGGAAAGAGAAAGGGAGAAAAATTGGAACACAAGGTTTTACAAAGGTGAATATTGAAAATTATTTTTGCATGTATTTGGAAAAATAAAATACTATTAAAATTTTTTAAAAATATGTAAAATGCTGTCCTGAGGGTGCTCATGTTACCCTCTTTTCCACTCTATTAATTACTATAGAGCCTAGAATTTCTTTTGTTCAATTTTTTCCTGTTGTTACCTCTTTTTTTGTCCTCATTAAATACTTTGCTACTTGGTGAGAAGGGCCTGCCTAGGTGTTGGTAGATTGGTTGGGAATACAAATTGAATATTAGCCTGAGTAGCAATGGGACTCCAGAGCTAAGTGATACCCTTTACACACAAGTTTTTGCATATTTTACAATTTAGTCTTAAATGAGCAATCTAACAACCAATAAACCTTTATTAAGTACCTAATTTTCCAGATACTGTATCATCTACACTTTGGTAGACAAAAGAAATGACAGAGAACTTCAATAAACATGCAAAACTTTCCAGGCACTTATTAACTCTCATAACAATGTTCTAATGACAGATGTTCCTTTCACTCCCTTGGTTTCTTTAGTTCCTCCCACTGCATTTTTCAAATTTTTATTTTAATTTATGAAATAATACAAGCATTTCCATAACATAGAATAAAAAAAGATGATTGCACGTGAAACTGCAAATCTATGTACAACTTGCTATTCCTTTCAAATACACAACAAAATTATCATGTAATTTTTTTTCCTTTTTATTCTTCCCTCCCTTCTTCTTCTATTCTAGAGATGGCTACAATTAGACACAAATATATACATGTGTACACACATAGAATGTGTGTAAAATTATTCCAAACATCTACTTATCAATTCTATTTCTGGACCTGTGCTTATTAAGCTGAGATAGAGGGAATGAAAAAAGAGGGCTTACTTTTATATTACATCCATTAAAAAGCGACTGTTTGGCAGAAAGAGACATCCCCAGAAGGCTGGTCACTAGGTGATCAAGCATGATTTTCAGGAGAATATATCACACTGGTCAATCTATCTAGTATCTAAGTCATGGTTTCCATGACAGCAATTTAGCTGCAGTTTGCAGAAACCTGAAATGTGACAGTGAAGTTGAGTTTGCTAAACAATATTAATGTGCCTACATGACATTGATCTAGAGATGCTTGGCCCTTTTATTTTGTTAATGGACAGCTTCTTATAGTTTAAAAGTTTGATATTGAGAGTTTGAGGCAGGTAGATGGTAGGGAAGCCATGAGTAAGGAATGGCTGACATTATCCACCCTTGCCCACAATTGTAAGTGGATTGATCCATGGATGACCCAGTGCCAGGGTGATAGGTACCCATAATCTTTCCAATAAAGATAAGAAAGAACTGGGACCACCAGAAGGGTAGAGATTTTTCTCTGTCACATGTTAAGCTAATGGAGAGCTAACCAGGAGATGTATGGAGGAATCCCTATAACATCAGTCATAATCATAGGTAGGGTTGAATGCAGCAACATTGTTTGGATGAACTTGGGAATTTTGTTGACTGTCTACAAATGGGTTAATTCAGTGCAAATAATTAGAGTAAAATTCTCAACAAACTGATTTGCCAAAACAGGAGGATTCTATATCATATTCTGATATTGGATGAAGGAGAATAAGGGTATATTCTACCATGCTTCCTGGTTCCAGTAGAAGCCTGTACATCTAAAGGTGGGTATTTGTAGATTTATTGAAGAAAGGTACAGTTCAAGCATTCAAGCATTTTCCGAAGTTTGGGGAGGAATTTCTCTATTTCTTATGAATTATAAAATGGGGAATAGCCCAGTGAACAGCCTGTCCCACCAAGCAGAATGTGAACAAATACACATTCATAAATTCATCTTGCCCAATGTTATCATATCACAGATGTTGAAAGTTTATAGCAACAACAAACACACAAGCAAGCCTTAAGTGCCTACCATTTACCAGCAATCATGCTAAGTTGTTAGTGGTGTTCAGTCATGTTTGATTCTTGGTGAGTCCATAGACCATAGCCAATACTGTTTGTGGGGTTTTGTTGGCAAAGATACTGAATTGGTTTGACATCCATGTCTGGGATCATACAACTAGTAAGTATCTAAAGCCAGATTTGAATTTGGGTCTTTCTGACCAGGCTCAGGGCTCTATCCACTGAGCATTCTCCCTGCCTCATAATCCTAAATACTGTAGATACAAAGAAATGAGAGAGAAAAAAACCAAAAACGATGTTTCCTACTCTCAAAGAGTTCACAATCTAATAATAATAAACAAAATACAAACAACTCTGTATAAATGAGATATATGTAGAATATTTTGGAGATAATCAACAAAGGGAAAACAAAGGTTCATGCAAGTGGTGGCAGTGTTGGCTGGGTAACTCTGGGCTGAAAGTCACTTTCTGCCTCTGTTACCTCATCTGTAAAATGGGAATAATATCTATCCTCCAAGATAATTGTGAGGATAAAATGAGATATTATTTGGAAAGTAATCAGTACAATATCAGTGCCTAGCAAATAGTAGGCATTTAATAAATGCTTTTTTAAAACTAAAAGGGAGGCCATTTGATTTCAAATTCTAGACTCTTTTAATTGTACCACTGGACCTTCCAAGTTGGAGTCAGGGTCATTCCCAGAGGTGGAAGTGACCAAACAATTTGTATTCACCAACTTGCCAATCTGTTGGGAAGATTTGAGGGGATTTCCCTGCCTTGCCAAGAAGAACAACTGACTCCACCTGTCTTCGAAGTCATTTGTGCCATTTATATGACTGTAAATTTGACCCAGAGCAGACCTAGTTCTGGGAAATGGCTTCATGTGTTATTGGAAACCTTCCAGGATAACAAGTGGCAGCCATTGTGGGAAGCTTGGATAGAGTATAGAGTTAGATTGGATCTCTTAAAGAAAAATAATGGGGCTGAATGTAGAAGGTAATTAAAGGAAATCCACAGGGCTTGAGAGAAGAACCCTACAGAGAAAAAAAAGGGTGGAACCTGAAATATCATCTGAAAGTAAATGGTTTATACATAAATGTACATATGAATGTGTAGATGTATCTATATGTATTTATATTTAAAGATAGATATATCTGTGTATAATACATATGCATATATACATGTCTGTGGACATATATGTTTGTATAATTTACATATGTTGTTATTTATCCTTCATTCTTGAAGAGAATCACTTCCCTAGTGCCATGACATGCAAGTGAATTGGATTTAAGTAAGACATTATGAAAAGTCACCAGCTCACTTTCTTCTCTGGGGCCATGTGGGTCCAATGGCAAGACATAGATCACAATAACTGGAGATGGCCCTGAATTTAGTGCAAGACCTTAGACTTTTTATGCTAAGGTCTTTAACAGGTCTCATTGACTAAGGAAATACCCATTCAGTGTTTAAGGCTAGGTAAAGACCAGTTGAAGTAACTTGGGGACTTTTTTAGTTTGGTGAAGAGAAAACTGGGGGACTACATAAGTATCTTCAAGTATTAGAAGGGGGATAGATTTATTCTACTTGACCCAGAAGACAGAACAAGCTGTGGTTGGCTTGGTCATCATCACAAGGCAAAACAAGTATAGAGGGCCTTTAGTTAACTTCCCCCTCTCATTCCCAAAAAGGCTAAAGTTAAACAGATTATATATATTCGTACCCACCCACAAACCCATACACATATACATATATCCATATACACACATACATACAAGTGAACTTACAATCTGAAGTGCATAACTCTGAGACCTTATGTACAGAACTCTGATATGATTCTATCAAATTGATTAATACTGATTGATTAATACTAATAGCAAGGCAAGTTAAAGAGCAGAATTAAAGTAGCAGAGTTAGTAGGGATAAAAAATAAGAAATATACAGAAGCACTACAGCAAGGATCAGGAGTAGAATTTACTAGAAAAAAAGGTAGATTTAGTAATCATTCATCTTAGATGGGTCCAAAATGAATTACTTCTCTAAAACTTGTTCAAACATCAAAGATGGCAAGTCATTCGCTGTGTCCAAACCCATCTACAGTCATCCTAACTTTTGTGCTACCACCAGACTCTCTCTGGAAGACAGAGTAAAACGGACAACACTGTACAACTCCTAAATCCAATTCATATGTGAATCAAAACATCACCCTATCATTGATTCTCTTTAAAAAGCTATGATATTTAACTAAGAATCAATAAGATGATTTCAAAGTTCTTTATGAAGAGCTCCGCAAAGTTGAAGATATGATTTGTTCTTTATAACTCCTATAACAAAAAATCTCTATCTGAAAGACTGACAATTAGATGTATTACATTTAGATAGCGAGGTAGCAGCATGCTAAATTTGAATGTGAATCCTGCCTTAGACAGTTATTAGCTGTGTGGTCCTGAGCAATCTATTTAACTTCTGTCTTTCTCAGCTTCTTCATCTGCAAAATGGGGATAATAATAATAACACCTCCTTCCCTGAGTTGTTTTGAAAATTAAACCAGATTAAATATGTAAGCACTTTGCAAACTAAAGTGCTATACAAATTTGAGTTATTGTTATTTCCAAACCGTGGTGCCAAATTTCCAACTGATTATAAGTCATCTTAAAGCATCCCCACCCCAGAATTAGAGGTGTTTACACTAATATTTCTTATTTAAAAAAAAAAATAATGATGAACAGACAGAAAAAAAAGCAACCATTGTACCCTTCAAAATATATAATAAGGGGGGGAAGAAAATAGGATAAGGGGGGTATAGAAAGAAATGTAGATTTATGGCAACAGGAGGATGTGTAAATTAATGAGCAAGGGATAAAGGATATAGTGGGGTTATAGAAGGATGTATAGATTTATGGCAGTGGGACAGAGTGTGTAGATTAATGGGAAAGGGATAAACTGGGGAGGAGGCATAGGATAAGGTGGAATACAGAAGGGCTTTTAGATTAACAGAAGTGGGATAAAGTGTGGAGATTAATGGGAATGGGATAAAGATGGAAAGTGTGAGGGGAGAAGATAAGAGAAGGATCCATAAGTTAAGTAATAGCAAGGTAAGTTAAAGAGCAGAATTAAAGTAGCAGAGTTAGCAGGGATAAAAAATAAGAAATATACAGAAGCACTATAGCAAGGATCAGGAGTAGAATTTATTAGAAAAAAGGTAGATTTAGTAATCATCCATCTTAGACAAAGTCAAACTTAAAAGATTCAATCAAGAGAGAAATTTACATTATAGACATAATAATAATAAATAATAATAATAAATAAATATAATAAGCCATATTAATGTTATTTTAGATCCATGTTTACATATGGGTAAATGTGTCTGTGTGGGTATATATATATGTATCTGATTATTTGTGGTTATGTATGCATGTAGCTCTATGAATGTGTGTATATAGATATATGAATATGGGTATGGGTTTGTGGATGGGTATGAATATATATGTATGTTTGACTGTAGCCTTCTTATGGGGTGATAGAGAGGATGAAAAGAATAAAGTAAAAAGTGCACAACTGAGAACAAAAGAATAAGCTAGAAGGAAGCAAAGAAAAGACGAACATTCATGAATATAATTTCTTTTATTATATGTTTCCTTGAAATGGAAATCTATTGTTATATATTTTGAATTCTCCCTGATGTTCTGCTGGGCACATGACAATGTTTTGTTTTGTTTTATTTTCCTTTTCTGTCTTTTTTGTTCTATTTCATTTTTCTTATTTTGTATTTAGTTCAATAAATTTTTTAAAAAGGTGTGGAAAACCATTTCTGCTGAACTACTGAACTTAGAATACAGATGCTATCAGGTTGTCTCTAGTTGAAAAAGAACTGAGCAGCAGTCTTGGGAGATTCAAAGTGCATGTGACTTGACTAGAGCAATGGTAATAGGTTGAACTTGTGGAAAGAACTTGGAACTAGTAGTTATTATTGTTGTTGTTCAGTCAAGTCTGACTCTGTATGACCCCATTTGGATTTTTCTTTGCAAAAACTGATGTGTTTTTCTATTTTTTTTCAAGCTCATTTTAAAGATGAGGAAACTGAGGCAAACAAAGAAATTTCTCTTCAAATCCATGATTCTATGACCATAGGAGTACAGGTAGTATAAGCTAAGGATACCTTCAGGAGTCCTCAAATTTTTAAAATAGGGGGCCAGTTCACTGTCCCTCAGACTGTTGGAGGGCCGGACTATAGTAAAAACAAAAACTTTGTTTTGTGGGCCTTTAAGTAAAGAAACTTCATAGCCCTGGGTGAGGGGGATAAACGTCCTCAGCTGCTGCATCTGGCCCACAGGCCGTAGTTTGAGGACCCCTGCTAGATACATACAAGTGAGTATCTAAAAAATTCCTTAAAAGTTTGTATCTTTAGTTTAATAAAGTTTAGTTGTTGAATAAAAAAAGTTAAATTTTAGTTTGATGAATTAAAAAATCTTTTAGAATGGAATATTTTAATAAAGTGAACCTCAAAAATTTTAAAAATCAAAATTCCTGGATAAACACCCTCAGGGAGTATGTTGTGCCCACCTTTGTTAAAGACAAGAAAATACTGAGGAATCTCCTTTCTAGCTATTTCTGGTGGGTTAAGAGGAGTAGGAGACAATACTCTCCTTTTTTTCTTCTTGGCTCTTCTCTTCTCTATATTTGGAGTACAAAGAAGCAAGAAGTAACTTCATTCCTCACTCTGTGGGGAATTTTAGAATACACCTCCATAGTGCAAAGGAAGAACTGGGCATTTGTCTCCACGCCCATCTTCATTACAAAGATATTTGTATATCTTTTATCTTTAGAGTTATATTCCCTTGAATTTTAAGTCCATATGGTTATTAATCCCCATTAAAATTTTCCTCTCTCTCAAAACTGTTTATTCAAGGAGGTCCAGCTTTTCAAATAGTTTATTTCTTGTTGCCTAAAGGATGCAGAGATAAAGAGAATATTAGACTGAAACAGATCTGGGTTGGAGCAATGGAGCTGGGAAATTGTAATGTTAAGAGAACTCTTCACTTACACAGAAGAAAAAAAGCAGCCCTGAGTGTGTCCCATCAGTGTACCAAACTCCATCTGTTCTAAACAAATAGTATAAGACCAATCTCCTGTCTTTCACTCTCATAAAACAAGGGAAACATGGTGAAATTCTGGTAACTAATCATAAGTGGAGCTGAGACTGGAATTAGGAACACCTGAGTTCAATTTTGGCTTCAGATTTGAATCACGGTGGTTCAAATCACTTAATCTCTATCTGCCTCAGTCCCTCCTTGGTAGAATGGGGATTAATAATAACACTTACTTCCCAGGGTTTTTGTGAGAATAAAATGAGATATTTATAAAGCACATTGTATAAAACACCTTAAAGCACCATGTAAATGACATTATTATTTCAAACTGGTATTATTATTCGGTGGAGACAGCGTGGCACTGTGGAAAAAATAAATAGTTCTGAATCCAAAAGTGTTGGATTAAAATTCTGCCTTTGTTCCTTCACTTAACTTTCCTTTCCTCACCTACAGAATGAGAGGGCTAGCCTAGATGGTTACCGAGGAACCATCCAAGTCTAGTTTTATGATTCTAAGGGAAAACAAAAGACGGAGCTTAATTACTATACTATATATACTATTTAATATACTAAGAAGCCCTTCACAGGTGGCACATAAGATCTATTGTTTGCTAGAAATAACATGGAGGCTATCTATACACTGTGATAGCAGGTTTGCAGCTGTTTGAAGGGGGAAATGAAATGCTCACTCCCTAAGGAAGCAAAATGAGTAATAAAAAGTACTAGAAAAATATTCTCAGCAAAAACACTATCCTCTATACTTCTGATTACTTTTTCTCTTGTTTGGAGCATCCTGATCTTTCTTTTCTTGCTATTCCTCAAATGGAGCTGTGATCTCATTAATTTAAGAGTTACCTGACTATCCAAAGGGACTCTTGTTTTTGTAAAGTCTGCTTTTTATTTTAAAAAAATTTATCTATCAAGCCTTTATTATTCTTTGGAGATATGTCCAGTTTTGTGCTATGTGCTAAGGATAAAAGAAGAGAAGAAATACTCCTCAACCTCAAGGTACTTTAAGTAAGGAAGGAGTCAAAACTCATCCTTATGAAACATTTAAGAACCAGAGAAAAATACTAATGAGTAATAAGTGAGAGTTGAATTTTGTGACACGGATGGTAAGTGCCATAGGAGTTCAGAAAAGATAGTTAATTGAATGATTATTATGGTTATTATTCTCATAATAAGACATGGAGGATCTAGGATTTTCATTTGCTTGGGGAGCTCTCGTGTGGCAAATCTATCTAAACAGTGCTAATGAAAATTGGTCCATAATTTAGTAGGTACATTTTAGGAATGTACCTGAGCCACAAGAAAGTTAAGTTGCTTGTCTGGGGGACAAGTATTGGTGATGGAAATATTTGACTTCAGGTCATTCCTGGATTCAAATCCCACCCCTAAAGTATTGCTTATATGACATTGAACACTAAAATCTAAATTTCCTCCTGTGTAAAACAAGTATTGGACTAAATACTTTCTGAAATGCCTTCCAACTCTAGAGGTATGATCTAATAATGCCTTACTGGCTATTTTATTTTATATCTAAAAGTCTTGTAGTTGGAAAGGAGCTAGACCGATTTCCCCAGTTTATGACATGTAACTATATAATGAAGAGATGATTGGATTTTGTCAGGAGACAGGTGCCTACATTCAAATACTTACTAGCTATAAGTATGATTTATAATGTCCTTAAATGGGTTCAAATCACTATTTTAATACTTTTCAGCTATAAGTGTGATGAGTGACTTAATCTCTCTGATCCTCAGTGTTCCTCATCTTCAAATGGGAATGACAACATTTGTATAATCCATCTCACAGACTTGTAAAAAGTTTTTAATAATAAAAAACCTTAAGTATCATATAAAGATAAGTCATCATCACTGGCAAAGGGGAGGGAACAAAAACCCAGAGACATACAAATGGGTTGCCCAAAATTTGTGTCTCACTGTGCCTTGTCTGTCCACTGGGTTAAAAAAATCTACTTAAGGTCAAGGATGGTGTTTAACCATGTTCCTAAATTGGACAATATACCTAGCACGGTGTCTTAAATATAATTGGCATTCCATAAACATGTGATAAGTAATGAGTTTCTATAAACTCACAGGATAGTTGTGGGTAAGACACTTGGCAAATCTTAGTATGCTACAAAAATGTAAGTTAATATTATCATTGTCATTATTGATGGATTCTGTAGTGAAGGCCTGATCAGTTCCTTCATCTCTCTGTGTCTATTTCTCCACTAGATGGCATGATAATGGATGAGACATCAACTCAAGAGCCTGCTAAGCTTAATATATTAAATGCTACAAATATTGGAAATGACATGTATAAAAGAAGAAAAAAACCCAAAACCCCATGTTTTCTCAAAATGCAGAGAATAATTGCATCTCAGTTATGCTGTCTATGATAAAGCATCTCTGATGATACTGCTTATGATACAAATTTCTTAACATATAGGAATTAATTTGTATAATTTGAGAAAGAAAAGAATAAGAAGTAATTGCTCAGGATTCTAGGCTATGGGAAGCTGTGAAATACAACCTGAATATCCAAACAAGAGATTAAAGACTGAAATCTGCTTAGAGAGTCAACAATTCACACTTTTCTAATGATCATTCATATTTCTATAGTGCTTTAGATAAAAAGTGGAAGTATTCTCATTTACAGATGATGAAACCAAGACTGAGTTTATTGAATATCACTTGCCCAAAGTCACACAGATCATGTAGCCAAGCCAGGTTTCAAACCCTTTTGATTGCACATCTGATGTTCTTTCCGCTTTAAAATATTACCTATCAAGTGCCAAGAGAAGGACAGCATTCTTAGCAAAGTATGTCTCTCTATACCCAACATCCCTTTCCCTGGAAATTGTCCAGTAGATTGGAAAAAAGGGTTGTAGAGGAGGGTTTTATTTGAAAAAGGCTTTCAGTGATATAGATGAAAGAATGCCATATTTGGCATCTGAGGACCTATCATAACAGGAAAGTATGTATATAAGTATGCAAACCCAGCTCCTTAGACCTATCATAACAGGAAAGTATGTATATAAGTATGCAAACCCAGCTCCTTAGACCTATCATAACAGGAAAGTATGTATGTAAGTATGCAAACCCAGCTCCTTAGATGCCAAATATGGCATTTTTTCATCTATATCACTGAAACCCTTTTTCAATTGAAGCTCTCTCCTGAAACCCTTTTCTCCTTCTTTGGGACAATTTCCAGGGAAAAGGGATATTGGGTATAGAGAGTCACACTAAGAATGCTGTTCTTCTCTAAGTACTTGCTGATGATTCTAGAAGAGAAGAAAGACAATATTTTAAAATCAAAAGATCAGAATTTTAAATCTGTCTTAGCTTCACTAACTGTGTGAACTTGTGCAAGTGACTCAACCTGCAAACCTCGGTTTGATTATCTAAGGAATATATATGATTAATATAGATGATCTATTTTGAAGATAGAAAAGGAGGGTAAATTAAATTAGAGCTTGTTAAATTTTTTCTAGTTGTGACCCATTTATACCTGAGAAATTTTTATGTGACTCTGGGTACATGAGCATATAAAATAGGTAACATTTAGTGATAATAAGTCATAATATCCCAAAGAGATCATAAAGAAGGGAAAGGGACCTATATGTGCACGAATGTTTGTGGCAGCCCTCTTTGTAGTGGCTAAAAACTGGAAACTGAATGGATGCCCATCAGTTGGAGAATGGCTGAATAAATTGTGGTATATGAATATTATGGAATATTATTGTTCTGTAAGAAATGACCAACAGGATGATTTCAGAAAGGCCTGGAGAGACTTACACAAACTGATGCTGAGTGAAATGAGCATGACCAGGAGATCATTATATACTTCAACAACAATACTATATGATGACCAGTTCTGATGGACCTGGCCATCCTCAGCAAGGAGATCAACCAAATCATTTCCAATGGAGCAGTAATGAACTGAACCAGCTATGCCCAGAGAAAGAACTCTGGGAGATGACTAAAAACCATTACATTGAATTCCCAATCCCTATATTTATGCCCACCTGCATTTTTGATTTCCTTCACAAGCTAATTGTACAATATTTCAGAGTCTGATTCTTTTTGTACAGCAAAATAACGTTTTGGTCATGTATACTTATTGTGTATCTAATTTATATTTTAATATATTTAACATCTACTGGTCATCCTACCATCTAGGGGAGGGGGTGGGGGGGGTAAAAGGTGAAAAATTGGAACAAGAGGTTTGGCTGTAGAGGTTAATGCTGTAAAGTTACCCATACATATAACCTGTAAATAAAAGGTTATTAAATAAAAAAATAAATAAATAATAAAAAATATAAATATATATATAAATAAATATAATATAAAAATAATATAAATAAATGAAAAAGAAAAAAGAAAAAAAGAAAAAAAAAGAAAACCTAAAAAAAAAGATAATAAGTCATAATTTTGTGACTCACACTCACTTAAAAAATCTCATGTGAGATTATGACCCACAGTTTAAGAAGATGGGGACTAGGACACCATAAGGCTTCTTCCGGGTCTAATCTATGATTCCATGGGATTTGTTTGACCTGAGAAGACCCTGAATGTTGTTGAAATGGTATTGATAACTTTCTCTCACATTATATAACAGTTGGAAAATGAACCTGTGTTTTAAAAAGAAAAAATCTCACCTAGTTTAATAAGAAGGGCCTTCATTCTATAGAAGGCTATCTCTTAACTGATAAAAGAGAAGCTTTTGAATTCTTCCAGGTGGTAAATGTTTAACAAGTTGGCACAGTCCAGTGTAGTCCAGGGCTGTTTTTCCAGCTCTTAAATAAACTAGAGGAAAACACACACACACATACAAGCATGAATGCAAAAACTCAAAACCTTCCTTCTAAATGCTGACTTTAAAGGGAAGATATCAAAGAGAGAGTTAACCAACTCGATTCTTGTTTGGGGAACATCTTCTTTGGGTATGCAAAACCAGAATTATTTCCTGGGCATTTACATATTCTGTCCCTGTGTAGACAAATGGCTGTGGGAGAGAGGAGGGTCTGGGAAAGAGAAAGCAGATTCTCTAGAATGTTCCTCACAGGCTGTTTGCTTAATCTATTT
Source organism: Sarcophilus harrisii (assembly GCF_902635505.1). Lineage (NCBI taxonomy): Eukaryota > Metazoa > Chordata > Mammalia > Dasyuromorphia > Dasyuridae > Sarcophilus > Sarcophilus harrisii. The sequence goes on along the minus strand of NC_045428.1, from coordinate 85,525,584 downwards.
CCCCCTCCCCTCCTTTTGTTCTTAGGGGGACAGACCAGCAAAAGCAGGAAACTATTTTTCCATTAAGTGGCACTAAAATTCTTGAAGTATTTGACAAGCATATTTCAAATGAGCAAGGGTACAATTTTTAATACTTTACCACACAGTTCCTTCATTTCCTCAGGCCCTGATTTTAACCCTTCCCCATCACCATGGTAACGAGAAACACAAACACTATCTACAAAGAATTAACTGAATCTGAAGGAAAATTTCTGATTGTATGTGTATGTATGTATTTAACATATGTACTGTATATATATATGTACATTTATAAATATATTGATATCTATATGTATATATTTTTCATGAGCTGTACGGATATATCTGAAATAATTTTTAACACATGGTAAATTAATTTTGCAAGTCATAAAATGGAAAATAGTATATAAGTCTAGGGAAATTCAATCTCATAAACAGGTTAAGGGGAAAAATTCTGCTTGATTCTCCTCATCTCCATTTAAAAAAAAAACACCACATCTTGCTTCCCCCTTTCCTGTACCTCCCCTGGCACAAAACATGAAACATGTCATGGAAAGCGCCATGGAAAACTTGGAAAAATTATCCTAAGCTTTGTTTTTCTTCTTTTTCAAGTCTAGGCCTAAAATAGGTGATTTATTTTTAGGCGAAATTTTAAAAGCTGTAATCTGAGAGGCTGATTTTGCAAGAATACTTCAGCACTTTAGATTACTGGCTGTAAATTGTGCTTCTGTAAGACCGACTACACCACGTCTGTTAGCCTCTTTCTGGAAAATACAGAACAGAACAACAACCAAAAAAACGGCACCCAGGTCTCCTGGCCATATGCCCCAGCTTCCAACAGACTTTCACCTCCCTCAAAATTGGGTTGAAGAAGGCACACATTCTGGAATGAAGAGAGGCTCTGTACTCGTGTGTGGGGGATTGTTCCCCACAGAGCTGAGAACAAAAGGGCAGCTCTGTCTTGGAAAACACAAGGGGGGCCAGTTCATGGAGAATCATGCTGGAAAAGGGCGTTTTCCTTCAGCAGGCAGTAAGAGTTACAGAACCAGAGAAGGGAAAGGGGAATGGAAGAGACATAAAGAAATATACCTAAACTATAGGAAAGCCAGGTACACAGGTCTAATAAATTGATGGTAGTGAATATGATTTAAATGATCAAAGAGTGATCATGAGTGTTGAAAAATCCAAAAATCCTTTTTATTCCTTTTGTTACCAAAAGGTAATGATCCCAGGTAGCTGAGGAATGCCATCTGGCAATTAAAAAATTATATTTTGATTAATGAACCAGGTTATGATGAAGAGGAGTAACTTTGGAAAAAGTGGTTGTTGAAGCCTGAAGGAGAATTTTGGACATTCAAGACAAAGTCATTTGAACTGGGGTGGGAGTGAGGGAAGGATGTACAGAATATAGACAATTCCAATCAAGTGCATTTGCTCCAGGCAATGCCCCAGGAGGAAGCAAAAAGAAGGGAGAGAAGACTGAAGGTGAGGGCAGGACCTTTCTATGCCTTGGGGGCTCATGACTGACAGGGCTAGAGGAGGAAGTCTGTCCCCAGGGCATTAATATCTGAGTTTAGAGATTTGGTTACCCCTATGACTACCTCCTGTTTACTACTCTAGTCATAGATATTTGGAACAGCATTTCATTTAAGGAGGTGTTGTTGTCTAGTAGAAAGTAATGGGTCAGGAGGGTCTAAATGGCTACAGAGCAGAGGATCCATAAACTTGTTTTATTATTATTTTGATAACTGTATTTCAATATAATTGCTTTATTTTGTAATTTGGTAGGATTTTATTTTATTCATTTAAAAATATTATTCTGAGAAGGGTTTCTGAATAGGCTTTACCACACTGACTGCCAAAAGGATCCATGATCCAAAAAAAGGTTTCTAAGAATCCCTCCTCTCCAGAATGTCAGTTAATATTTTTGAAAGGCAAGAAAATCTGGAACACTACAGTTTTACAGTTTTGAGGCAGTTTGTTCAGTTCTCAGTTTCTTTGTTTTTACAAATGAAAATAGAAAACATTTTTATTATTGGGATAAATTATCTCATTAGGTAGACAGCTAGGTAGTGCAGTGAATAGAGTATTGGGCTTGGATTTTGGAAGACTCTTCTTCATGAATTCAAATTGTACTCAGTTGCTTACTAACTATGTGTGGCAGCTTGCTATCTGGACAAGTCACTTCACTCTGCCTCACTTTTCTCATCTGTAAAAAAGAGCTGGAAAAGATACTCCAATATCTTTGCTGAAGAAAATCCCAAACGGGGTCATGAAGAGTCTGACATGATTGAAATGACTGAACAACAAAAAAATTATAAAGTGATTGTGTGAAACTAAAAAAAAATCAGATGTTAAGGATGCATTGAAATAAAAATAACATATAGGGCATACTAATTAATAGAGAGCCAGTTGTTAAACATTTACCAGCATATCATTAAATATATATGCATGTATGTTTATATATGTATATATGTTAAAAAACATTTATCGGCATATATATATACACATTATATGTATATATGTATAAGTGAATATATATATACACACACAATATACCTGTAATTTTTGTATGTGTATAATAAATGTGTGTGTAGATTAGATGTGCTAAAAGTGTGTTGATTTATAGAGCCAGTTGTTAAACATTTACCAGCATGCCATTGCACAACACATGCATGTATATGTATATTCATATATTCACATACACACACACAATCTTGGTGCCCTGGAAGAGTTCTGGTTGTGGGAATCAGAAGACCTGGATTTGAATCCTAATTATAGCATTTATTATAGCCATGACCTGGTCTCCTTTCTGAGTCTCAGTTTATTCATCTGTGAAATGAGAGAATTAGGTAGATGACCCAAACTTCTATTACAACTCTAAGTCTTTACTGTTCTCTCTCCTGCCCCATGGCATTGATGGCTCCACTAGGAGGCACCATTGGCATTAATGGTAGGGTCTCCACCATTCCTGTCATTCTTCAAAATATAGCTCAAGAATCACTTAAGGCTTTTCCTGATCATCTCAATCCCAATCCCCAATTAATAGCATTTTCTACATCCTGAAAATTCCTCTCTCTGTGCTCTGGGTTTCCTCATTTGTTTTCTGGTACATTGGTGGAATCCTGAGCATGGCAGGGCTGATGATCTAGCATAGCATGCTTGGCTGATGCTCTAAAGACATGAAAAAAAGCTGTGGAACCTGTTTGCACAAAGGCATCATGACACAAAACCGACCAGCTTTGCTCTTCAGTTTGCAATAGCCAGAGTCTGTGAGTGCCCTCCCTTCCTATTATGCAACAGTCCATCTCTTAACTGGGTGATAAGCAGTCTGGAATCAGTTATAGCAAATCTACTTTTGATCCAAATCATAGAGCAGGAAAATCTTATGCGTCATCATACGTTTTCAGAAGAAGGTTCCTAAACCTCTTTCATGTGGGGATTGCATCAGTTTGTTCCCTTCCCCACTTTTCCCACTCTTGCTCTCCTTATGACCCCTTAGGAAAATATAAGCTCCCTGAGGGTAGGGAATCTAGCATTTTGTTTCTGTCTTTAAATTCTCAGCACCTAGTCATGGTGCCTTATGAATAGTAGATGTTTAATAAATGAGTCAAATTGAATTGTGGGATTTTAATGGATCTTGAATTTGAATATTCAAATATTTTTCATAGTTCTAGCTAATATGGAAAAATGGAGTTTAAAAAAAGTCTATAATATATCTTTTTTTTCTTTTTTGGCTCAAAAGAGTAAGAGAAAGGGAATAAGCCAGGTAGGGACAGCTAGGTGGTGCAGTGGAAAGAGTGCTGGTCCTGGAGGACCTTAGTTCAAATCTTACCTCTCATTATCTATATGATCCTATGCTTGGTCTGAAGTCAGGAAGACCTGAATTCAAATATGACCTCAGACATTTGCTAATTATATGATGCTGGCTAAGTCACTTTGCCACGTTTGCCTCCATTTCCTCATCTGTCAAATGAGCTAGAGAAGGAAATAGGAAAAAGGAAAATTTTGCCAAGAAACCCCAGATGGGATCATTAAGAATTGGACATGACTAATCAACTAAACAACAAAAACAACAATACAGTTGTGGAGAATGGGAGAGAAAATCAAAGAGGAAGAAGTAATAAAATAGCCTCACTGGAGTGAGAGTCTGTTGGAGATTAGATAATTTCAATTTCTCATGAATCCAGTCAGAATGGCTTTGGTCATTTCTGTTATTCTATTCAGTAGCATATGAGTAAGTGTAGAGGTGGGGAAATGGGAGTAAACAAGGATTGGGGTTTGGTGAGGTATGAGATATGATAGGAACAGGGATCAAGGACCTCAAGTAGAGGAGAAAGAAGAGCTGAATTGGTTCAAAAAGGAATCAGTTTTAGGAGAGGAAGTCAGAACAGGACTGATGACCTCCCAGAATTCTGATGTACAGAGAGACTGCAGGTCAAGGTGAGTATGAAGAACAGGTTTGGACAGAGTTAGACTTAGGGAGAGAAGGAATGAGATAAGATTGGGATCAGATTAAATAACTTGATCATAGAATTGGGGCATTTATTGCAGAGGCAAGATCAAGGGTGTCATCCTCTTTAATGTGAAGGATTAAGAGACTGAAGAACTAGGAAGTCAGTGTATTTGGGAAAATATTATCAGGCAGTGGAAACTATGTTTAAATAAAAGACAATTACTTCATATCAAATAAAGTTGTAATAAAATATTTCCACTATAAACTTTAGATACTTTCTCACTAATATATCTACCATCAATGAAGATATGTACATATGAAATCCACACATAGAGGAAGGTGCATTCATTGAAAGAGAAAGACACCTCCAATGGTACAGATCCACTCATATCTTTTTTTTTTTTTGGTTATAGCTTTTTATTTACAAGTTGTATGCATGAGTAATTTTACAGCATTGACAGTTGCCAAACCTTTTGTTCCAATTTTTCCCCTCCTTCCCCCTATCTCCTCCCCCAGATGGCAGGTTGACCAATATGTGTTAAATATGTTAAAGTATAAGTTAAATACAATATAAGTATACATGTCCAAACAGTTATTTTGCTGTACAAAAAGATTTGGACTTTGAAATAGTGTACTATTTCCACTCATATTTTTTGGTGGTATCATCAGGTTGTTGTCACTGGGCTTGCTCCTTATTGGTCTTGGACATCTTTTCTGGGCATGCTATTGTACAAGTGCCTGCTGGTCTTATGATGACTACAAATAAGACACATAGTGTTCAAATGAGTACAGTCCTTCTTCTAGTGGTAGTTCATTTCAGCAGCTTTGTTTTAAGTTGATCTCCCAGTCAATCAACCAACAAGTCTTTTCTAACTACCTATCTAGATGTTGGGCACTATGCTAGGCACAGTGGATGCAAATCCAAATAATGAAACAATTTCAATTTTTTTTGGTGATTTGTTTTTAATAATAGCTTTTTATTTTCAAAATACATGCAAAGATGGTTATCAGCATCCACTCTTGCAAAACCTTATTTCAAAATTTTTCTCCCTCCTTTCCCCCACCTCTCCCCTAGATTTTTCTATATCACTTTTATCATGCTGCACAAGAAAAAATCAGATCAAAAAAAGAAAAAAACGAGAAAGGAAAAAAAATAAGCAAATAACAACAAAAGAAGTTTGTGATCCAGCAATTCACTGTTGTGATGCACATTCAATCCCCATAGTCAGAAAGGTTATTTGATTTTAGTTTTGGCTTTTAAAAATAACTTGACATTGGGCAGTTTGTTTAGGTAAATATACCTAATACGTTGACAACTGGTAATTGCCTATTTTGTTATTATTATAGCCATTTTTGTTATTGTTGCTATTACTTAGGAAGGATGACTTTTTATCAGTAGTGATTGTTCAAATGTAACACAGAACTCTTGAAAGAAATTGATTTGGAAAGTATCAGCTCTCCCAGAATTTCCTTCTGTTCATTTACTTTGATAGAATAATAATAACAGTGGCAAAAATTCATGTCTCGTACAATACTATGTATTTTTACATAGGACTTTCCTTTGAAGTAGACAGTACAACTATTAATAGGGAGTGTGATAGAGTAAGAGAAAAGCTTCATTTGAAGATAAGAAAGGTAACTGAGATTCAGAGGTAAAAGAATTTAAAAGTTTTATAGGATTTAAACCTATGAATATCTAGTCCACATCTCTGTTAAATAGATAATGAAACTGAGGTTCAGAGTTGGGAAGTCATTTGTCCATGAAGTCATTTGTTTTTTTACTAACAATAAAAAGCAGGGTCAAAATTTGAACACAGATTCTTTAGGGAATGCAACTAATATAGTGAAAGAAGAATTTTTGATTCCCAGATCCAGTACACATTCCTGTTACACTGTGTTGTCTTTAAATTCTGTTCAATGTTCTGTTGGTAGAGTTGTGAACTAATTCCACCATTCTGGAGAGCTATTTGGAATTATACATAAAGGGATCCATTGATCCAGCAATACCACTGCTAGATCGATATTCCCAAAAGTTTTTTTTGGAGAAAGGACCTATTTGTTCACTATTGGCTAAGAATTGTGGTGGCTAAGAATTGGAAATTGAGGGATTGTGTATCAACTGGGGAGTAAACAAGCTGTGGTATATAATTGTGAAGGAATACAATTATGCTATAAGAAATGATCAGCAAGATAATTTCAGAAAAACCTGGAAAAACTTACCTGAGCTAATTGCAAAGTGAAGTGAGCAGAACCAGGAGAATGTTGTACCCAGTGATGGCAATGTTGCTTGATGAAAAACTGGGAGTAACAGCTATTCTCAGCAATGTAAAGATACAAGACAATCCCAAAAGACTCATAATGAAGTATGCAATCTACCTATAGAGAAAAAACTGATAGTCTGACTATAGATTGAAATAGGTATTCTTCTTTCTTTCCTTCTCTTTTTTCTTTTTTCTTTCTTCCTTCCTTTCATGTATTCTTTTTTTCTTCCTTTTTTTTTTTGTTTAAATCTTCTTGTGCAAAATGACTAATATGAAAATGCTTCATGAGATTGCACATTTATAACATAGAGGATTGCTTACTGCTTCAGGGATGGGAGAAGGGAGAGAATTAAGGAGGGATAGAATTTGAAACTCAAAACTTCAAAAAAATGTTTAAAATTTATTTTAACAAGTAATTGGGGGAAAATAATATATATATACATATATATATATTTTTAAAAATTGTCCAGCAGAGTTATATCCCAAAATACATGGCTAGATGTTTCTTTTTTGTATCTCTAGATGTTGGTTTTTCATTTTCTTTTCTTTTTTTTAAAGAAATATTACTTCAGGGTAGATAATGAGTTGGGTCAAAAGACAAGAACTGCTGTTAAATCATGCTTCACACATAATTTGTGTGATCAGAGTCAAGTCACTTAATCCCTTTTAGCTTCAGTTTCCTCATCTCTAAAATGGGCTTAATAAATACTTGCAAGATTTATCTCACTTACCACATTCTCTTCTGAGATTACTTTCCCAACTCTCACTGAACTATCGGATTAGATTTTCAGAAAGGTTCTGTGGATTCTAGTACTATTGTCCATGGGCTCCTATCCAGTATCTTCTTTGACATTAATGAGCCAGTTTATATCAGTTAACTTTTCAAAAAAAATTTTTTTTCAATTAGCTTTTACAAAGATACTTTTTAAACTAAAATGGCATATCAAAGGCAGAAATAAAAAGCATCGCAGGGACAAGTGTTCTCTGTGAGAGTGAGATCAATATTCAAGAACAGGGCACTGAAGTACCTGTCTAGGGATATGGCTGAAGAGTTAGTTTCATCCTGAAAGTACATTTTTTCCTTTACAAATGTTTCACCAGATTCACTTCTGGGATATAATGTAGCCAATGGATAAGTCAAGCAATAACTTACATGGACTCAGCTGCTGAGTTTACCAGCAGACCCTGTTATTAACTCCACTTTCTAAATCCTTAATCATTCTACTGAACTTTTAAAACTCACAGAGTCATAACTTGGTCAGGTCCTTTTCTGAATACTCAGACATTCACAATCAGGGAATAACAAATACGAGAAAACAGAAACAAAGGCTCCCCTGCTTTTGTGGCCACATGGAACCCAAGTAGGGAGCATACTGCTTCATCTCATTCCCATCCCCAAAGAATCATCATTCTTCCATCTAAGTTGAAGCTGCCATGGAAGAAGAAATCATGGTGTTTTCCACTTAAATCTTTTTTGTGTTCCCTCTCAGTTTTGGCTCAGATGCTAAATGAGAGACTTTTCATTGCCATGTGGTAAGCCAATAGGAAATAACGATAGAATGCTGGCACTTACTCTGGGTGAAGGGAATTCTATTGTGCATACACAGAACCAGGTTTCCCTAGGTAGGGTCTATTATACATTATCTAAAGACTGGAACTGTACCCATTATACTGGGAAAGTGTTTTGCAAACTTTGAAGTGATAATATGAAAGTTATGATTATTTTTCATATTTCAAATTTTACTTTTTTTTTAACAACTCCAATGAAAGCCAAGATTTATTGGACCAGGACAAAGCAAACCTAAAAAATAGTAGCAGCTGAACCTTCCAAAGCATTTACAATTAAAATGGGATGATTATTCAGCAAGAGATATGGAACTCAGAAAAAGAAAAGGATTCCTCAGCAGAACTCAGTTTTGGAAAAGATTGAAGAAAGCTTAAAAAGCAAGACTGCCACAAAGAGCAATTCAACCAACTCAACTCCCTTTCTATTTATATAGCTACTAGATACCTAGGGAAAAGATAACATAGAAGACAGGACAGAAAGCTAGACTCCGAGTCAAAGAGACTTAAATTCAAGGTCTATCTCTGACATATATGGACTTGTGACCCTGGGTTAGTTGGTTATCTCCAAACAAATCTAACACAAGAGATTATAAAAAAAAAAGTGATAGTCCAGAGTGGTAGAAGAGTTTCCTCATCAAGAACTTCTTATGCCATTGAAATGTCAGGTCTAGTTAGTCCATATATTTAGTAATGCTCTTTTCTCCACCCTTTCTATCCCCTTAGGACAATTTTGGAAGCAAAGAAGTGGCTAGGTGGAATTGTGTTGTTGAACAAACCTTGAAAACCCAAATTTTAATTCTACCTAAGATATCCACTCAATGTGTGATCTTGGGCAAGTCATCAGATTACTCTCACTTTGTTTTCTCATCTGTGAAAATGTATATAATAATACCTTTTGTACTTATCTCATAGAGTGCCTGTGAGATTCAGATGAAATAAAACATGTCAAGCATTTTAATGAAACCTTGAAGTGTTATATAAATGATTATAATTGCTGGAAAGGGTCTTAGAAAGTAGCTTTTTAAATTCCAAAAACAAATTATTAAAGACCTACTATATGCAAGGTCCTGAAGATAAAAAAGAGGAGTACTTGTGTTTACAAACTTGAATTATACTGGGAACACACACATACACAGATGGGTATTATAGAAAGAAGGATCAAAATGTTCTAGCAATATTGAGATAGAAGATAGGGTTTAGTTGGAAGACTAACTGAAGGAAATGCAACATGAGAGATAAGGAATTTGAGAAGCAGAGATGGGGAGGGCATGCACCCAAATGTAACAGACAGTCTGTGAGGATGCACAGGTCTGGGAGTCATATATCAAGTTTGGGATATAGTTAATAGCCAGTTAGGATCTGAAGGTAAACAATAGCAAATGCATAGATGAGGGCATTTTCATTCCAGAAATAGACAGTCTCAAGAAGATCTTAAATATCAGGCTAAGAGTTTGTTTTCTATTTCAGAGTCAATAGGATGTCACTGATAAATATGAGTGGGGCTATAATATACAATAAGACACTTGTTTTTAGTACAATGCTTGTCTCATAATAAGCATGTCACAAATGTTTGTTGTTGATACCTTAGGAAGATTATTTTGGTAGCTATTTGAAGGATGAGTTGGAGACAGAAGACAAATAAATCAAATATTGCAATAGGTCAAGCAAGAAATAATGAAGGATGGGTCTAGGAAAGTAATAATGTGGATTGAGGGGCATGTCCTAATGCAACAATATTTTAAAGACAAAATTCTGAAAAGTTAGAAATTAGTAAGATGGTAGTACCATTAATAGAAAAGGAAGCTTGCAAAAGGGGTGAACTTGATGGAGGAGGGGGAGATGATTTATTCAGTTATGAAAATTTTAAGTTTGAGCTGCAGACAGAACTATTCAGGTAGAATGTCCAGCAGATTGTTGTCCATGTGGAAATAGGGTTCATGAAAGCGTACAGGGTTGCACTTACATAGTCAAAGGATATGAAGAGGTGATTCTCAAGAGGAGAAACAGGGGACAACTAGTTGGTACAGTGGATAGAGCACTGATGCTGAAGTCAGGAGGACTTGAGTTCAAATTCCACTTCAGACATTTAACTCTCACTAACTGCTTGACCCTTGTCAATATATTGACCCTCAATACATATGTGTATGTGTATAAATATATATATATATGTATGTATATATATGTACATCATATAAACATATACACACATGCATATATATATATGCATGTATATATACATTTTTGTGTATGTATATGTGACTATGTCCTCATATACACATTCTAAACATAAGAAACACAATTTATTTTGTAACCAGGCCTGAAGAGTTCCTTAAAATAAGCCCAAGCAATGGATACTGTCTGTCTTTTCTTTTAACTCAGCAAACCCTTTCAGTTCCCAACTCTTGTGACCTTAATTGCTCTTGTATACTCCTATAACTTCCCTTCTCCCACCAGCTAGCCCTTTCCTTCCTCTGTCCTCAGGACATTTCCACGCTCTCAAGTTTTTCTAGAAACAGACAGTACTGACGTCTTAATAGCCACCAACAGGGAGAGTCCCTCTCCTTCCTCCTTTGTCTTTGTCTCTCTTCCCCATCACATGTTCAGTCGCTGATTTGTTCCAGCCCTTTTGGTACATGAAACTAGCAATGTGAATAAAATTGCAGAAGATCTAAAACCGTTTATAGCCAAACACCCTTTGAAAATAATATGAAAGGAAATGAAGGGCAAAAAACAATCCTAGAAAGAAGAAATGAAACTATGGGAGGAGCTGTTTCTAAGTGAGCTCCCACATTAGTCATTAGTGTGTGAATATCAGCTCTGCACATCCCAGCACAGCAACAGAACACAAACAGCCTAGTCTTTAAAAGGTAAGGAAGGAAAACAGAAAAATTCCCCTTAAAGCTACAGTCCAAGAGACGGTTTAATAGTTCATGTTAATAGCTATGAGAGAGTAGAGTAAACATTTAACAGTTGACGGAGGGCAGGGTGGTTCTGAAACTGGTCCATGAGTGTCTCCCTGAGAAAGTTACATCCCTGTAAGTCAAAACATTGATTGAAACCTATTTGTGTCACTGGCGTCAGAAATGTGCCTCTTTCAGGGTCTTGGTCCCTGTGCCACAAATCAATTGTCATACTTGCAATCACTAATTCCAAAGGACCAGGCTTGGTTTCAAGACTCATTGTATTCTAGTTATAAACAGGAAACAAAGAGTACATTTTAGAGGCTAAGCTAAGTTGAATCCATCCTTCCTAAGCTTGATGGCCTTTTAAATGATTACTAATAGTTCTTGTGAAGGATTTTTCTGTAAACATGGGTTTTTTGTTCCCCCTCCCCAAAACAAGTCATTACCTAATATCTTTGCAACATTCAAATGGCTCTTCCAATAGTAAAAACCCATTCTGGAAGCAATTCTGAAGTAAGTTGCTACTTACTTTTTTTGAGAGATGGGGGGGGAGGGGCAATTGGAATTAAGTGACTTGCCCAAGATCATACAACTACTAAGTGTCAAGAATCTGAAACCAAATTTGAACTCAGGTCCTCCTGACTCTAGGGCCAGTACCCTGTCCCACTACTCCACCTAGTTGCTCTAGCTTCTACTCACTCTTGTTCAGAGATGTATTGCTATGACAGCAATGACCTCTGGCACACGTAAGTGATAATTAACTGTTCCTGGAGGAATTGAGGAAGAAAATCATAGATTTTGATCAGGAAAGTCATCCCATCACTTTACAGATGAAAAAAACTGAAGAGAGGATAAATTACTTGACTAAGGTCACAGAGCTAGTAAGTGTCTGAGGCAAGACTTCAGTTGAGACCTCCAAGTCTAGGACTCTACATTGTGCCATCTTGGGAGAGTGTTGATAAAATACAAAATCTTGGTGGAGAGGAAACCTTAATGGTTCACTATTTGAATTTAAAAGAAAAGTACTGAAATTGTGAAAGTATAATGACTATTTGTTCATTCATTCACCATACATTTATTGAGCTCTTGCTTCATATGAAGCACTTTAAAATCTACTATAGCACTCTCACTTCCCTAGCCATACTCTTCATTACCGTGTACTCAGACTTGACCAACCCAGATTTGTTCAAAACTGTTATGGGGCTAAGACTGTGTGATGCCAGAGGAAAGGAAATTCTGGGTTGGACCTTCACACTCCAGCCTTGCAAAATGCAGAAGGTCAAATGACTTGCTGTTCATCATTTCCTGATTTGAAATCAGCTTCTCCATCCATGGAGTTACATTGCCAAATCATCATGGTACCTGATGAAGTGACAGAGCTCCTCTCTAAAAATAAATGAGGATATTAACAGTTCTCATTCTCTCTCACACACACTCCCCCACATCCATATCCACATTGCAGAATCAAGCTTCCCATTCCTTTTTCCTTCTGTTTCAACTGATATCTTAGTAGCAATAAAATTCCATGGTTTCAATTTTGCATGTACCCACTTGTAGGTCTGCATCTGCTCATCTGTTGATTGATTGATTGCACAGTCACTATTCTGCATCATTTGGGCTGATGGTAGGAGGAGAGGTTATAGGAATCATGGGAAGATGGTTGCTTTAAAAATAGAAATCAGGAGAATCAAGGTGGAGGAAACGTAGGATCTTTCCCTCTAGAATTTAATTTAACAAACATTATTATTAAGCAAATATTAATATAAGGAAAACAATTAAGTATATGTATTGTACAGAAACAATATGCTAGTACCTGCTTTTCAGAGATGATGTCAGTCACAGTCCTTGCTCATAAAAAACTATAGAAGCCCACAAATCTAATAGGAGGCTTAGTTGTGCACAGAGATGAACACTAAAGTGAGGTCCTGGAAACGACAGAAGATAATGAGATTGTCAGATCACTGCTAGGAGTGAGAGAACTGTGAGCTTAGAGGTCTCTATTCCAACCCTTCTAATTTTGCAGATAGAGTAATAGAAACCTACAGGATTAACCTATTGGCCAAGGCCAACGAGTAAAAAATGGCAGAGTTGGGATATAATTTTAGACCCTCCAAAAAAAAGTCCATTCTGTTATGCCAAATCAATGACATGGGACTGGGAAACAATGGGAAAAATAAATTTTTATATAAAGAGAAAGAAAGAAGAGGGAGAGAGAAGATTTAAGAAATAGAAGAGTAGCGCTTAGATAGTCCATGTTGGATGTCCCTGGTTTTCTTGGTAAAGTAAGAACCAGATCACCTGCGGTAAATATATAGTATGTAATCTGGAATGGGATTGATTTGATTTGGAATGTGGAGAACAGAATAAAAAGTGTAGGGTCTATATATAAGTATATATAAGAATATATAGTTCTGCCCTCAAAGACTTTGCAATCTCATAGGGGAAATGGCATCTGCACAATTAAATATCCCACAAAATAGAATCTGGTAAATATGCAAGATGAGATGCTTTTATATTTCATCCAATGTGATCCTTACCAGCGGAGAAGATGGAGGAAGACTTCTGTTCTTATTTCCTCTTGATTTTGAAGGGCAAAAGGAATATCTGTCCAGAAGAGGATCTGAGGCTATTTGTGTATCACTGAGGAGCATGTGTGCATGTGCTCATGCATGTCCAAGAACATACTTTCTATTCATTTCAAAATGAATTTAATTGCCCTGTGTCCAAGAATCATTGCTTCCTGGGAAGTCTATCTGACAACACCAGAGAACAGCAGTAGTTACTCACTTTATTTCAGAATAAGACTCCAGGTCCTCAAAGGTCCCTTTTTAATTGATGAGGATTCTGTTCACTCTCACAGATAACAATCATTGAATAACATTGTGGTGGAAGGTTCTATAGCCCCCCCCCCCAAAAAAATCATCTAATGATGACTTCCTCTGAATTTATAGAGGCTAGGTTTCTAATGACAATCACTCCGTGTACCACTAAACCAACTTTTAAAGACTTTCCAACTCGATAGGACCTGCCAGAGTGCTCCTCAGGGATAGCTTTTAATAACCCAATCTCAGCTTTGTGCCATACTTCCTGAAGAAGGATTTCAGTGAAAGTTTTGGAAAGAAAGGTAAGAATTTATAGGATAACAGATTTAGAACTGGAAGTGAATTTAGAGATCACCTAGTCCAACCTCTTTATTTTACAGATGGGGTAACTGAGGCCCCAGAATGAAGTGTCTTGCCCAAGGTCACATGGATAACACGTATCAAAGTCAGAATTCAAACTCATGTTTCTTGACTCCAAAGTCAACATTCTCCCTTTTGTCCAATATTGCTTCCCTATTTTTCTATCTAGTAACTTATCAGTCAATCAATAAACATTTATTATTGACCTGTGTGCAAGGCACTGTGTTAGGTTGGAGTGCTTTACAGAATGTCTTTTGACAATATGGAAGGAATAATGATAATCAATGTGGAAGTTCTCTTTCCCCTAAATCACCCTTTCCTTCTCTATTCTGTTATTCATCAACTTTTCATCTAATTGTATATCCATCCTCATCTTTGTTTCTTACACAAATGTAGATTTTTAACTCTGTTACAATGGGATAGTGACAGAGAACAAAAGTTGTTTCTCACATTTTTGTTAAGAGAAGAATAGGCTGGAAAATCAATAAAGGCTGGGTGGGGGTCATTATGACTGCCATTCATCTTTTCAAGAAAAAAAGTTTGGGGTGAGGAGTGGGGTAAAAAAGAAAGGAAACTGAAATATGGTTTTGGACACTTAGGTGAAAGCAGGATTGGATTGGATAGCAACTTGATGGAGTCAAATAGATAGGGGCCAGTCTTGTTTAAACCCAGGGAGTAATAACCCCAGGGACAATTGACAAAAGTAAAGTGCAAAGTCAAATAGGTTCAGATAAAGGGGGTGAAGGGGTAGAATAATGGTAGCAAGAGCAGAATGGAGCAAAGTTCAAAGCCAGTCCTAATCAGAAAGATGAAGGATCCTGGCACAAATGGAAGCAGACGAGGGTGGAGTCCAAAGTCAGTCATATCAGGTAATCTGGAATGATAAGGTAGGGTGATAATGAGGTCAAGAGCAAAAGAAAAGAACTTTGAAAAGAGAAGCAATTTGTCCTGATATCTATCCAGGGCAGATATTTAACAGATCTGGCAGCGGCTGGTGGAGACCAGGTCCCATGCCTTGAGAGTCTCTGCATTGGGATGAGGGGGGGAAAGAATGTCTGCAGAGAAATTAGGAGTCTTCAACCTGTCCTTCCAGACTTTATATCTTTAAGGCCATTATTCAGTTTCTCCATTGACGTGAGGGACATATACAGAGGGTAAATACAAGCTTTATAGGACCATAGATTTAAAATGTGTAGACATTATAGAATCATGGGCATTTAGAGCCATTAGGGCTTTGAAGGCCATCCAGAACTCCCTCATTTTACTAATGAGAGCACTAAGGCCAAACGAGGAAACCTGATTTGGTCAGTGTTATATAACTGCTAAGTATCTTGATGGCCTTGGGGTTTGCATTCAGTTCTTCCTGATGCCAAATTTGGCATCCTATCCACTGAACTACATGTCTAATTTTGCATGTGTCTGATTGTATCTGGGTTCAACCTTCCTGATACTGAGGAAGGGCCAAACCTAGGAAGGACAGGCTTGGGAGACTAGCCAGAACTGCTGTGATGTGATGACCCGTGTTTGAGTCGTCAGAGAAAGGTCAGAGAGTGCTCATTTAGGAAGATTCGTGTCTCAAGGAGGATGTGAATCTAAAGATCTGGGACTGAGAGGACATTCCATTAAGCAAAAGACAAATGGGATGTGACTGTGGTTGGCCAATGTCCAAAATAAATCTAAGATACAAGGCGGATACCCAAGTAGAGAGCAAGTTGGAGTTCAAGTGGTCAACACAGGAAAGCAACAATTATCAGGAACCCAGGAACAGAATAGGAGTCAAAGACAGGGAACATTGGGACAGAGATATAAATCAGGATGTCCTGTCACTGGATAACTAAAGTGTAAGGCAGGGAAGCCAGTCACTGTGAAACTTGGAGACAAAGTATAAGCCCTGTTACTATAAACTAGGGAAAACAAGGTCAGACCAGAAGGCCACAAAGCTGACCTCTGTGCTGATAGCCGTAGTTAACAATTATATAGCTTTTTAAGGTTTGTAAAGCACTGTTACATAGGTTATCTCATTTCATCCTCATAGCAATCCATGAAATAGATTGCTACTAGTATCCTCATTTTACAGATGGGGATACTAAGGCAAAGGAAGTTAAATGATTTATCCAGAATCACAGAGCTAGTAAGTTTCTAAAGTAAATTTTAAACTCAGGTCTTTTTGACTATTTTTTTTTTTTATTCAGTCATGTCTGACTCTTTTTGACCCCATTTGTTTTTTGTTTTTGGTTTTGGGTTTTTTTTTTTTTTGGCAGAAATATTGGAGTGATTTGCCATTTCCTTTTCCAGCTCATTTTACAGATGAGGAAACTGAGGCAAATAGGGTTCAGTGACTTCACCAGGGTCAAACAGGAAGCATCTGAGGATGAATTTGAACTCAGGAAGATGATCCTTCTTGACTTCAGGCCTTTGCCTCTAACCCAGGAGTCCTCAAACTTTTTAAATAGGGGGCCAGTTCACTGTCCCTCAGACTGTTGGAGGGCCGGACTACAGTAAAAACAAAAACTTTGTTTTGTGGGCTTTTAAATAAAGAAACTTCATAGCCCTGGATGAGGGGGATAATCGTCCTTAGCTGCTCCATCTGGCCAGTGGGCTGTAGTTTGAGGACCCCTGCACGGTCTAACCAGTTTACTATCTTCCTGCCCCTTTGAGGTCACCAGCATGGCAAATGCTAGCTTACAGAAAAGACAATAAATACATTGAGACCTTCAAGAAGAAGAACAGAGCTGGGCTGTTGACACATTTCTCTGTACAGAGCCGTATTAGCTACATGTTATTTAAGTCAAGAAAACAGGGCAGACATTACTAGTATTTTCTGTAAGCCTGAATGACATAATTCTGTGGTTGTAGAAAGATTGTGTGTGATTAGTGATGAATAAAGAGGAGCCAGGTTGATTATCAGGCTGAGTGGTACAATGGGATTTTCTGGGGATGTTCCTTTTGTCTGTGTTTGTGTGCTCTCAGGATCACCCCACTCTGAAAAAATGATACACAGAAGATTTGAACGGTCTTTATTATGCAATTATCTGGGCTTTTTTTTTCCATCTGATGAACCAAAGATATTATACCTCGGGAGTGGTCTGTAATGAGCTATATAGCTCAGATTTAGGAAATTGCTGGGCATTCAGCCTTTATCTGAAATATCTCTCTTTGTTCATAGGAGGTCACTTTGTAGAGGATAGGGATGGGGCAGCAAGAAATTGCTTTATTACTTCTTTTATCTCTCCAGCCTATGCCTGGAATTGGTTTCTAGAATCAAGTGTTAGGCTGAGATTGCAGGTAAGAGCTCAACAATTTTAGTTGCCAGGATTGTAGAGGATTTGGGAGGGGGGCAGAGAGACATGTAGGTTAGAACAAGGAAGATCATTTAATTTAACTTGAATTCAATTCTTTAAACTGCTGGGAAGGGAATGAGAGGAGAGGGATTTAACAAGGAAGGGAAAGGGGAGAAGGAAAAGAGATAGGAAAAGGGAAAGGAAGAGATGAAGGGAAAAGGGGAGAGAATATATTTAAAAAAGAATGAATATTCCAAAGGAATAACAAGCTGTGCATAATAAATTTGTAATTTAATGGGCAAATATCTTTTTATTACACTATACAATAGAAATGCTTATTTTATTCCAAAAATTAAAAAACAAAAATTTAAAAAACAATGAGTACAGCCTATATTAGGGAGAAGGTTTTCCAAATGAAATGGGCAAATTATAGTGTATCTGAGTTAGTCCATGAAAAGAGCTATGCTTACATATTGGGTAAACTCATTGGATAAATCCCAGGCCAATATTTTTGTTGTATATTATGATTTTTTAAACATAAGGCTTAGCATGTAGCAGGCACTTAACAAATATTTACTGACTGAAATTCATCCAATAATTATTTATTAAGTACCAACTATGTCTCAGATCCTATGCTTGGCTCTGTTCCTATAAAGAGAAAAATGAAGATGTCCTTTCCCTCATATGCCTTTTGAGTGGAAGAATAAAGAAGCATTTATGGAGGGCCAACTATGTGCCAAGTACTGTTTAAGTGCCAGGGATACAATTACAAAAAAGACAGTTTCTGCCCTCAAGAAGATTACATTCTAATAGGAGGAGACAATAGACTCCGGAATGATGGCCAGGGAGGGATATGAGTGGAGGTGTGTATATATTCGACAACCAGCTCTCAAAGGAGAAAAAATTTATTCATGGCACACTTTTAAGTTTAATTTGCATTCTTCAAATTTTCTCCATCACTTTCTTAAGTAACAATTAAGTTAAAGTGACAATAATTCAAGCCTTTGTATAATTTGATAATTTCTAATAAATTTGCCAGTTGGCTAAGGTTTGAGCAGGCTTCAGCATCTCCCAGATGTATCCCAAATTGTATGGAACTTATATTTACCTTCACAGGTGCATACCCAAGTCTCCTTTCTGCTATGTAGACATTCCTCATGCTAAATAATACCATTGTGACATGAACCCAAAAAAAGTTTAATAATCCTTGATCTAATAACTCTAAATGAATCTAGGTCTTCTCACTCTTGGTGAATTATGCCAAAGATCTTGAACAATCTCCATAATAATGAATATACTTTTAGGTTCACTGAATGGACCTAGCAACAGTTCCACAGTAACTACATTTGAGGAACCAGGGTCTCACAGCTACTAATTGTCTAAGATAAGGTTTGAGCCCAAATTTCCCAGTTATAAGTTTAGTGCTCTATTCACTAAACTACATTTCATTTTTTATAAAATGAAGAACCCCTTCCAGATGTAAAGCTATGTTATAAAATGTAAATTATTGATGTGTTATTTTTATAGAGAAGATTCCTGCTTTTTTTTTTAAAGGAAAGCATTTGTTTTATTATTTTATTTTCCCCAGTTACATGTAAAATATATATATATTTGACAAAAACAAAAAAAATTATTATACATATACATTCTTTTTTTAGACTCTTCTGAGTTTAAAAATGGCTTCAAACACTTATTGGCTATGAGACCCTGGACAAGTCATCTAATCCTGACTGTCTTAGTTTCTTCAACTATAAAATGATCTGGAGAAAGAAACAGCCAGTTATTCCTGGATCTTTGCCAAGAAAACCACAAATGGGGTCAAGACAAGTCAGACTCATTTGAAAAATGACAGAACAATAATAGTCAAAAATACCTGAATTCAAAATCTGTCAAGAAAAACTCTTGAAAAATGACCAAACAACAATTACGTTAGAGCCCAAAATAGAACCATTCTTTGGGAATTCCAGTTGAGGGTGGAATCTAAATCCTGGGGAGACCAGTTCCTCTATTAAGAAGATCCAAGAGCAGTGAATTTCAAACAAATATTCAGAGGTCAGGAAACAGTAAAAGTCACCAGTGGCCTTAACTGAGCCATACATGGCTAATGACTGTACTAGATGAATCGAATGCAGACTAACTCATGAGCTCCAAG
Organism: Sarcophilus harrisii; assembly: GCF_902635505.1. Classification (NCBI taxonomy): domain Eukaryota; kingdom Metazoa; phylum Chordata; class Mammalia; order Dasyuromorphia; family Dasyuridae; genus Sarcophilus; species Sarcophilus harrisii. The sequence continues at coordinate 85,505,765 of NC_045428.1, read as the reverse complement.
TTCAAAGTTACCAATATTGGATTATGGTAGAATCATTTCTTCTAGTGCATGTACAAAATAGAAAAATGGGACTGTTCTTGGATATTTCTGAAACATGTGTGAGAGCAGAATCACAAATACCTTTGGATTCAAACCAAACAGTTTGCTTCTCCAAGTTTAAAAAAGAAATGCCTGATTTTTTCACTGCATGGTAAATCTCTCTGTCGCTGTCTGCTTCATTAATGGCATCTTGGTTTGTTTCCATAAGGAAGAAATCAGGAATGATCACCATACTATGAACTTATAGCCATGAATGAACACCAAAGGAAACAGGGGGAATGTGTTATCTTCTTAAAGACTGTCAGAAAATGGAAGATTTAAGGCTAATTTTGTTCTGAATCACAACCAGTTGGCACATTGGGCTTTTTTCCCCAAATCATTCTGTATTTAAAATAGAATTTCCTCTGGAGACACTTGAAGGGCAGAGACATTCACACATAAGCAGGTAGACCCTCTCTGATGGTTTTCCTTCTCATTGTCCGCCCTTTTCTCAGAACTGCTTTTGTAAACTATGCTTTATTGTGTACTGTTGAGCACAATGCTGTTGTGTTCTGTAGTTATATAACATTCCTGTACACGTTAGCCAAGTCTCCCCATTGGGGCCATAAGTCCCAGGAAGGCAAGGGTCAAATCTTGGACATCCATAGACTGTGTGTGTTGTAGCTGCCTGAAAGAGAGTGAATTAATGCCAATCGAATGACTGATTTTGGGGGAGAGGAGAGTAGGATATTCAACTCACTACTTGTGTGGCAGATTTAATACATTACATAAGCTAGCCCAAAGACTTTTTTTTATTATAGCTTTTTATTTACAAGTTATATGCATGGGTAATTTTACAGCATTGACATTTGCAAAAGCTTTGTTCCAACTTTTCCCCTCTTTCCCCCCACCCCCTCCCCTAGATGGCAGGTTGACCAATACATGTTCAATATGTTAAAGTATAAATTAAATACAAAATAAGTATACATGTCCTAACAGTTATTTTGCTGTACAAAAAGAATCAGACTCTGAAATAGTGTACAATTAGCTTGTGAAGGAAATCAAAAATGCAGGTGGGCAAAAATAGAGGGATTGGGAATTCTATGTAGTGGTTCATAGTCATCTCCCAGAGTTCTTTCACTGGGTGTAGCTGGGTCAATTCATTACTTCTCTATTGGAGCTGATTTGGTTCATCTCATTGTTGAAGATTAGCCCAAAGACTCTTAAAGGGGAGGTTATTTGGGACCCTTGTCCATTTGACTGACAAGAATACAAGGAAGCAACAGGTGACACTGGTTAAATGTCATGGTAAATGCTCAAAAATAAAACTCAGAAATACTCTTTGCCCACATGCCTAGTTGGAGTTCTGATCTTGTTGTTGCTGTTCTAGACCTATTATTTCATTTTCACGGGGAAGTCCCAGTGAGGAAGCCACCCCACCCATAACCAACATGTATCTAAGGAATTACTCAGAGAATTGCCCAATGACACTGGAAGGATCATAAAGCTAGAATAAGAGATTTAAAGATAGAAGACACTTTAAAGGCCATTGAATTGCACTCCCTCATTTTTCAGATAAGGAAACTAAATTTGACAGAAATTGTGACTAATTAGGATCGTATTAGCAAAAGTCTGAGGTAGGATTTGAACTCAGATCTCCTTGATACTGAAGCTCTTTCTCTATCTACCACACTGTCTCTTTACTTTGGAATATCACTTCTGTATCTAAAAAGCATATTTTATTATGAATTATATATATATATATATATATTAATAGGCATTAGTCTATTAGTCATGGAAAATATGATATTGGATTTTAAATTATAACTAGATTGATAGTATTCTGGTGTCAAAGACTATATTCTATACTTATCTTCTCCTTAACTAGGTTCTAATCAATTAGGGAACAAGGGCTGTGCCCCACATTTCTTCTGTATTTCATGAGCATCTATCCCAGCTCCAGACATACAGTAAGTTCTTAGTGAATGTTTCATGATTTATTGAGATTGTGGACAAATTCTCACTAGATTGGCTATAATACATAAATATCATCCATACATATAAGATAAAATCAGGAGGAATATTGATATAACAAGGTGTAATTGCCAGCATTTCCAGCCAAATTACACTTCTTATTATATCTGAGTAGACATCCCAGCACAGAAAATCCTGTGAGATTTTGCATTAGGCTCTAATGGGAAACACATGAAAAATAAGTCACTGAAGTAAGTCTGCCATAGAGTATGAACACAAGTTGAGCCAGCTTGTTGTATGTATGAGGTCCCATCAGCAAGGAAGAGAGACCTGGAATTGAACTGGAGAAGCAGACTTGGATATCGTGATATTTTGTCTTTTTTTTTTTTTTTTTTTTTTTTTTTTTTTGTGAGGGAATCGGAGTTATGTGACTTGTCCAGGGATATAAGATATTTTGTCTTCTGAAAGAGAAGACCAGGATCCTCAGCCTACTTGGAAAGACCAAGCCTAACATGGAACAGGAGTCATTCCCATTACAGGACGGCTTTCTACAGCTCCTGCTCTTCCTGTTATAATAGGGAATTAGAACATGCTGAGCGCTGCTAATGAAGTACTCACACGGTGGAGAGTCTGGGGAGCTGTATTACAAGAGAAGGATGATGATGCATCATGGAAGGGCCTTGGAGAGGCACATGGGCATTTTGTAACTGGTTCTGCTCTCTCTCGTAGGCTGCTCTCTTTTTTCTTGGATTGATTTTTGTCAGTTGAGATCTTCCTTCTGGTAAGAGACTGTAAGGGGAGAAGCCTTGGGTTCTCACTATATCTGAGGTCAACATATGGTCTCATGAAAACAGACTTTGGTCATTGTCTTGATGTTTGTCCTTTTATTTTAAGTACAAGAAATTGGAGATGATAATCTTGTGAGTTTGAAAAGATGAGGAAAATAGGTAACCAGAAGTCAAATTTATGCTGTTTGGCAACCAGATTACCAGTGTCCATGTTCTTCAGAGCAGACCCAGCCTAGTGATAGATGAGAGGAGAATCCATACCACAGGGCTCCTACATTTGAACATGAAGCTTGCTGGGACAAATACTATGTAGAAATTACATTTAGTCTGAGCAAAAAGTTATCAAACTGTGCATACCCTTTGATCCAGCAGTGTTACTACTGGGCTTATATCCCAAAGAGATTATAAAGAAGGGAAAGGGACCTGTATGTACACGAATGTTTGTGGCAGCCCTTTTTGTAGTGGCTAGAAACTGGAAACTGAATGGATGTCCATCAGTTGGAGAATGGCTGAATAAATTGTGGTATATGAATATTATGGAATATTATTGTTCTGTAAGAAATGACCAACAGAATGATTTCAGAAAAGCCTGGAGAGACTTACACGAACTGATGCTGAGTGAAATGAGCAGGACCAGAAGATCATTATATACTTCAACAACAATACTATATGATGACCAGTTCTGATGGACCTGGCCATCCTCAGCAACGAGATCAACCAAATCGTTTCCAATGGAGCAGTAATGAACTGAACCAGCTACGCCCAGAAAAAGAACTCTGGGAGATGACTAAAAACCATTACATTGAATTCCCAATCCCTATATTTATGCCCACCTGCATTTTTGATTTCCTTCACAAGCTAATTGTACAATATTTCAGAGTCTGATTCTTTTTGTACAGCAAAATAACGTTTTGGTCATGTATACTTATTGTGTATTTAATTTATATTTTAATGTATTTAACATCTACTGGTCATCCTGCCATCTAGGGGAGGGGGTGGGAGGTAAGAGGTGAAAAATTGGAACAAGAGGTTTGGCAATTGTTAATGCTGTAAAGTTATCCATGCATATATCCCGTAAATAAAAGGCTATTAAAAAAACACATTTAGTCTGAGCACATTTTCCTCAGATACTGAGGTCATATAGGGAAGACTATGCCCCCAAAGTATTGAGGAAAAATGTTTGTATTTTTGTTTTTGTCCTACCTTTGAAACAAATTTCCTTTGTACTAATGGATTAAATAGAGCTGGGATATAGTCACTGAGGGATCAAGCCTATAGTATTAGAAAATGAACCTAATCCCTCAGGGATACTAGAAGTCAGAGGGGCTAGATAGGTAATCTGGTCCTGGAATTGTATAAACCAGAGAATGTTTATTCCACTAGGATGGCAAAAAGCAAAAGATACAGGAATGCTTCTTCCTCCCTTCTCTCTTCTCTGTGAGAATGCCTTAAGAGATTTTGCGCCATTTCTAGAGAATTGTTTCCTTTCTTACTGACACAGTACTCTGTGGGAATCAATACCCATTTCTGTATGGAAGACTGAAAATGATTTTAATGCTTGACATTTTCTTGTTATTTATTCCTTGATCCAGGTCCATAGAAATTATTATAGTTTATGTTTTCACAGAGATTGCACTGGATAGGGATGCTTCCAATCACCCCCAGCTGCTAGAGCCTTTCCTTCTCAATTTACTTTCTACATACCAGGTACCTTGAATGTGCCTATTATTTTGTGTTTTCTCCCCTTTTGGGACAAAAATTGTTTTTGTCTTTCTTCATATCTCCAATGTTTAGCATAGTCCTTGGCTGTGAGCTACTGACCAACAAGCCAAATTTTAACTCCATAATATGGACCACAAGATATTGCATTTTAGAGACCTGGGATTAAGATGTGGTTTTATACATTAGTTTTGTGATCTTGAAAAAAGTCACTTGTCTTGTGGATTTCAAGTCCTTCATGTGTTAGAGCACATAAAAGATGAAGCCTCTTCTAACTGTAACATTCTGGGGTAATGGGAGACAGTCTTCTGTCTTCCTTTCCCCTTCCATGATTCAAACATCACAATTCTTTCTAAACATGAGTAATATGTGATTCCGGGACAGATTGGGATAACAGTTACACTGATATCAACAGGATATAACCACATTATCCATATATTCTCAAAAGTAGAGTTTGAAGTTCATAATGTTGAGATGGGGATAAGGAAAGGAAGACAGAAGACTGTCTCCCGTTATCCCAGAATGTTACATCTTTTATGTGGTCTAACAAATGAGGGACCTGAAATCCACAGGAGAAGTGAAGATAATAAGCACCAGTGATTCTGGAATATATGGGGGAGGAAAAGATGGTGAGATTATAGATTGTACTGTATAACATCACAAGAAAGTAGGAGATGCTTCACATAGAAGCTATTTCAGGAAATTCTGAGGAGGAAGCAGTTTTTCATGCTCCAAGGAAGAAGGAACATACACATGGACCACCAAGATCAAGAGCATCCGTAACTGGCTCCACATATAAGAGACCTATGATCAAATGTTGAGCCAACAACCTATAATTATATTTCTGAGTAATATAGACTAGAGCATAAATAAATTCACATGTTTATCCAGAAGTGTGCTGCCTTAAAGGAGCATCTATTCAGTGCGGTTCAGAATGCTTCCTAAGACTTGACAGACAGGCAGAACACTATTGACTTCTGGTGATTGATAATGAAACAAGTTATATTACCAAAATACCCTAAGAAGAGTGTTTAAGGACTCTAAAAACTGTAAAGTAGGGATTTTAGAAAATCAACAAGATATGGGAAATGAACAGCTGACTCAGAAAGTGGTAGTGAATAATGGAATTTGGCTGTCTGGACCACAGATTAAAATGCAGAAATAATGGATTTTAGCCAGGGCCAGAGTGAATCAAATGGTGACCAGGGAAAACTGGAGTATTTGCCGGGAGAATATAGGATCTGATTAAGAAGGTCTTAAATTGAAAGGGCAGGAAGAGGAAGAAAAGTGTTCTGATACAGCTGTTAAACTAGATGCCACAGGGAGCAGAAGGTATAACATGAGAAAAATAGCCATAGCAATTCGCAAGAGAGAAAAAAAAGGGGGGAAAGAGAGGAAGGAAAGACCAAAAAAAAATGCTCATTACAAAAGATGTCTATTTATAAATGTTTTTTAAACATTTAAAGGTTGTTTTTTAAGACCTTAATTCCTAAAAGATAAACATGGTTTTATAGATATTATGAAGATTCTACTGAGTCTTTATGAATGGAGTAAAGCAATGCAAAGTTATTGTGGATTCAAAAGGAACAAATTAAACTAAAAGCATGGGAGAAGAGTTTACATTGTTTATCAATAAGCTCAAGAGAGAGAGGTAACTTTCAGGTAGATCTGTAAGTAACCCAGGGCCACTGGGGTTTGCTCCAGAACACCAGAAAGAGACACATTTCTTTTCCATAGGGGAAGCGTGTTATCCCTTTTCTTGCTTGGCTCTAAGCCACCACTTCTAGAGGATTCACTTGCCATCATGTCTAGTTTCCTTTCCCTACCACTACACAATCAAGACAGATTGCTCATATACTCTCTGTCCTGGGTCCCATGTCACATACATCCAATATGGACAATGGTGTCCAGCCTCAGGGTATCTTGGGATACAAACCTCCCCTTATCCCTTACCTCATACTTAACTGAATTTACCCAGGGCTCTAAAATTCCCAGTTATGATTCTGTTTTTATACAGAAATCCTGGACACAAAATTCATTCTTTTAAAGAATAATAAAAGGAGAGCAATGACTAAAAAGACCAACATGGTTTAATAGGGAATTGATCATAATAATGTTTAAAGGATGAATATGCAAGATAGAAGGGAAGGCAAGTAACTGATGGCAATTATAGAAGATATGATTCTGTTGCATGAACTACAGCTGAAAAATAATACTAAAGATTACCAAAATTGGGCTTTTAGAAAGAGGTATATAAAGAGCAAGAAGAAGATAAATTCATTAGAGAGATTGGGAAGATAATTATGGATAACGGGGAGTAAACAGAACTATTCAATTTCATTTTGCTTTCGTTTTCTCTAACAAGAAAAATACTCAGACTCAGGCAAGTAGAAAGTATCTGAGAAGTCAAACCCAGTCTTTTCATTGAAAAGTGAGGAAACTGGGATCCCAGGATGTTAAATGACTTGCCCAACACCTCCCAGGTAATATATGTCAGAGGTAAGATTTATACTCAATTCCTTTGACCCTCAAATTAGTGTTCTTTACATGGTACCATGAGACACTAGAAAATATAATAAAATAGTTGAATAAGGGTGAGAGTATCTCGCTATTCTCAATGAATAATCTAGCCTGAATGAACCATAACCCCTGTTAGGAATTTTTAAAGGAATGATTTGAAAATGATGAAATGGAAACAATAATTATTAGAAGCTAGTATGGATTTATTAAGAATAAATCATTCCAAAGTGACTTCTTTTTGTAATTTTGACTAACTTAATAGATGATGAAAATGCAATGGGAACAATTTATGAGCAAGACTTCTGATGAAATAAATTTCAATATCATTGAAAACTGAATACTCAATGGTGATATCATTAGGTGAATTTCAAAATAGCTAACCTTCTTGACCCCAAAAGCAGTAAAAAAATGTCAGCTTGTGGAAAGGTCTCTAATGGAGATGAACAGGCAACTCTTCTGGGCTGTATTAGCATTCAATATTTTTATCAACAATTTTAATGAATAAATAAAGGGGTACTTTCAAAATTCCCAGATAACATAAACTAGAAAATTTATCTAATACATCATATGATAGAATTGGGATTAAAATAATCTCAAAATACTGGAGGGGTGGGATAGAGCAAATAAAATGAAATTTCATAAGGATAAATCTAAAGTCCTTCACTTGGGCTCAAACTATCAACTGCTGGAATAAATAAAGCAGAAAAGCAGTTCATACGGAAAATAACTAAGGGTAGATTCAAATGCAATATGAGTTGCTGCTGCAATAATTTGGAAGGAAAAGGCAAACTAATGCAACCTTAAGCTATGTTAATATAACATGCTGTCTATATTAATAAAATATGGTGTCCATTGCAAATTGTAGTGTTCAGATTCATCTATGACATACTGGCTGCATGGATGCTTTGGATAAGTGATTTGACCTTTCGAGGTCACAAGCCACTCTCTTAGATGACAAATTTCAAGGTTTACATGGATACCAAATGGGAAGATGCATTTTCCCATAAGTGAGTTCTTTATCCCAGAGCAGTCATGGACCTTACATCTTTAACTAATAATCAGTCAATAAACATTTATGAAGTATCTGTTATATGTGACTTTTATGAAGTGAATTCTATGTCCCAGGAGCTCTGCTAAGCACTGAGGTTACATAAAAACAGGCAAAAGACAGTTTCTGACCTCAAGGAGCTTTCAATCTAATGGGAGTTTTTAAAAAGCATGTGAACATATATATTCAAACCCAGGATCAATGAGGTGAGAGCCTACAAGAACCAAACCACAGGAATATTGCTATACATGAAGGCTGAAGAAATAAAAACATTACTGTAAAGTAAACAAAACCCTCACAAGTTTTCAACAGAGAGACAAATAAAAGACTTGGTGAAGTTGCTTTCATTGCATTTTCTCAAGAGAACACATAACATTATTACATAGGGCACTTGGTCATTTCATCTTGAAGTGCTAAATGTATAAATACACACACACACACACACACACACACACACACACAAGATGTCTTTCACTTAAGATGTGTACAAGACAATTTTTGTCTGCTAACATCTGCTTCAGGGGGTGAAGAAGAGAAAATATATGAACAGTTTGGCAAGATCTTCCAAATCAATTCATTATATACCATGATGCTCAATTACTTCTATACAAAAGTGGTCCTGGGGAAAATAGGGAAAATTGTTTTTGAAAACTAACACTGAGGGTTTAAGAAATGAAAGTACTCAAAGGCATATAGATAATCCATGTTTACATATCATAAATATTTTTAAAATAGTCTTTCAGAAGGTGCTGGATTTAACAGGTATTAGGGAGGAGTTACTGACTATAAATAGCTTAGCCAACTTGATAAGATTAAACATTAGGCTTTTGTTTTAGTCTCAAAGAGAGCCATTTATACAAAGTGGGAATCTCCTCCTGGAAATTAAAGAAAGAGTTTAGTGAAAAGAACACTGACTCTGGAGTCCAAAGACCTGGGTTCATATCTCACCCACTATATTTATTACCTGTTTGATGTTGGGCAAATCATTTAACTCCTCCTGGGTCTCAGTCCTCCTCCTCAATTCCTTTTCTGTAAAATGATTGGGTTGGACTAGATGGCTTCTAAAATCCCTTTGTAGCTCTAAGATTGTATAATTTCTCATTTTTAAAATATGGAGTTGATAGATGACTTCTTGACTGGAATGTGGGGGGTACTCCTAGAAATTGATAAAACTGTTGAGGATGATACTTTGAGTCATGGTTGTTGTAGATCTAAGCAATATCCTTGACTTTATAGGACTGCAAACAGTAAAAGGTAATAGACATATACACCAAAATAGATGAGAGGTACAAGGAGAGCTTAATGCAGACAGATATGAAATAACATAAGTTTTGTATCTCTGTGGGAAGGAGAAACCTGTTCCTTCAAACAGCCTTCACTGCCCCCCTTCCCAAAATTTTCTGGTCTCAGGGATAGCAACAGAAGGGGTGGTAAGAAGTCCTGGGTCATTCCTCTTGTAGGAGAGAGAGGAATTTCTTTGCCAATGTGTAGTTGTTCCCAGGTTTCTGGAGAAAAAAGACATTTCATCCTATTATTGCCCAACCTGGAAGAAAATCATTCTTGAGACTGATGCAGAGAGGACCCTCTTATGTTCTGGTGAACTTTGCTTTTACTCAGGAACCTGTACAGTTTTCTACACTTACATTATATCCCAAGTCTGGGTCCTCTCTGAAGGGAATTTTTCATTTGAAATTATCAGAAAACCAACCACCTTCCCAGTACAATTCACACATTTCATGATAGCAAAGGAAGATGTTCAAATTTACTCTTCCACCTTGGAACTCCATAGTTTGCTGTTCCTGGAGTTCTGTCCTTTTAAAGAGACTATAACAATTCAGATGGAACTTCTCCTGGAGAATGTATCTAAGAACTCAACAAGTCCATGGAATTCCCTTTCTTTCCATATATTTCCATAGACAGACAGACAGACAGAGAAAGAAAGTCACAGAGTCAGAGAGACAGACAGAGACAGAGGCACATAGAGAGCTACATAGAGAAAAACAGTGACCAGGGAATGGGTTTAGATTCCAGAGCAAAAGGAAACCTCCCTATATTCTCAGCCTTTTTCTTAGGGAACCACACAAACTCAAAGATGGAAGCTATTGGAGTCAGCAGTAGAATGGCAAGGACTCTTGGACAAAAACTCTTAGAGAGAACAAGGGAATTTTTTGGGCAGCATTGAGTTTTTGGGCACAATTTTTAGGAGAGAAAAGGAATTCCAACTGAGTTTCTGAGCAGTTTTCTGAAGAATTAAAAACTTCAGAACAGCAAACTATGGAGTCATATTGTGGAAGAATAAATCTGGACATCTTCACTATCATGAGTTTTATGAACTATGCAACTCTATTGGAAAGGTGGACCGTTTTCTAATAACTTCATATGAAAAGTTTCAGAGAAAATTCAATATAATATAAGAATATATACATGTGTATACACATATGCATGTATGTGTATATATATTATAGACACATATATGTGTATGAATGTACATAGAGAAATGTGAGTGTTTGCCCTTCATTCTTGAAGAGTACCAATGACATCAGGAGGGTGATGTCTTGACTTTTGAGTGAATTGGATTTAAATGAGGCAGGATTGTGCAAAGTCCTCAGCTTCACTCTCTCCTCCAGAGAAATCTGAGTCTAGGGGCAGGACATAGGTCAGGATGACCAGCAATAGCCCTAGATGCAGTGGGAAACCCTGACTATTTTAACATTTTAGGTTAAGGCCTTTTCCAGTTCTCAATTTATATATATATAATTCCACTTCAGTCTGCTTTGCTTCGTTTTATAGGCTGGAGAATTGGATGTTGCCCAGACCCAAAATAGCCATCACTCAATCAAATATCTTCACCAAAATGCAATGCATCAGCAAGTAGCCAGACTGGTGCTAGTCCCCAGCCCTATCAAGGAGGTGTCATCAATCATCTTAATCTCAGTTTTTTGTTAATAAAGATGAACACACTGTCCATAAGGAGATTTGTTTGAGGTTAGAACAAAGTCAGAATTAAAGTCTCAATATTATACTTTGTAAAGTTGCTCAGGTTACTCCCAAAGACACCTTCTCCAAGAGCACTGAGTAATATAAAAACAAATATTGACTATAGATATAAATATAGATATATAGATAAAAATAGGCATTGACTACAGTAAAAATAGAATTGAATATATCTTTAGTAAGAAATATATAGAAGTCATTTCAGAATTATCTGTTTACAGAGTCATTATCTTCATAGAGCAAAGGTAAAAGTTAGTATCAAAGTTAGAAAAAAATTAGAAATATGGCTAGCTAGACTTTCTTCTTTAAATAACCTGTTGGCTGAAATATGGGGAAAAGATAAAATTAAAGACATTGACCCTGTTTATCATCATCTCTTAGGAGAAATTTAATCAATGTGAAGCAGTCACCAGAATGGAGGCTAAAAAATCCTCCACAAGCAACTGATCTCCTTAACAAGTAGAGATGTATGGAAGATAAGAACATACCCAGTTTAAAGTGCAAATGCAAAATCTCAATCTCATCTTCAAATATGTAAGAGTATGATAGAAGAATAGAAATAGTACCACCTTATTTTGGACTTTTTGTTATCAAGTTGGACTCGGTTTACTCAGCTTAATAGGGAGTCACTTCACTGTGTCAAGCTTCAGGCTTTTGTGCTTGTTTGTTCAGAGCTAGCTCTGGGAGTTAAGTTCTCAGTGCTTCCAAAGTGGTTTTATCCTGAGAGAAGTTTGGTCATTCCTCTCCTGGTCTGTAATCTATCTTTATCCAGGAAGGGGCTCTGCTCTCCTATAGCCACAAATGTTCCTCTTGGCCCTTGCTTCTTGTGATCACAAACACTCCTCTCCACCCTGAAATTATGACCCAGAACTGCTTCTGGGCAATAGAATTGCCCATCAGTGCCAGCTGCACCCAGCACCAGCAAAAGGCACCCTGGAGTGTCTTTCTGATGAGTTCTCTGATCCCCTTACTCTTTCTGGGCTGGAAGCTCCTAAAGCTGCTGCTGCTAACTACCATCACTGCCCTCTCCAAGGCTTTCCGCTAGTACCCCTCAAGCTCTGGACCTGTCCCAAGCCTGATGTTATAGATCTCTCCTACAGACCTCCCAAGTGGTCTTACTTAGGCTGGAAAAGTGTCTCTCTCTGACCTTATTATTTTTTTGGCTCTACCATTCAGAATTTGATTCAAGGCATTATTTAAAAGTTGTTTGGAGGGGGAAATTGGAGGAGTTCCCAGCCTGTACTCTATAGTTTTTGTTATTCCCTGGAGTTCAGTTTTCACGAAAAATCAAAGAATGGAAGATTCTCAAAGAAGGAAAAATATGATAATATTAAAGTAAAAAAAAAAAACATCAAGATGAATCAACAGGCATTAGCAACTTCCTCTGTGGATGCCTTTATTTATATCTGTAAAGTGTTTCTGAGCATTATCTACACATCAAATGTAGCCTTGATGAAAATAGGAGAAGGGAACAGGCAGATATTCACAGATGGTTTTTTATAGCAGACCACAGGTTTTCTGTCTTGATAATATCAAGTCTTGATGATGTCATAGACAGAAATGTCTAGGGAATACAAAATCCCGCCGTGTCTATTGTTTGGAGGTTATAAAAAAACTTTTGATCACAAAAAGAAAAATATAGCTTTAACAGTTCTTTTTTTCCCTAAAGGAGGGCTCTTCTGTGTACATGTGAAGATCATAAAAGATTCCTTGATCATTCAGCCATAGAAAACTTTATTAATTATTTGTTTATCAATATCCAAGGAGACACACAGGCTAAAGCTGTCTGACACTGTCATCCTATGAAGAGTCCATCTTTGAGAGGGACCCCTTATGGATGGTAAGGTCCTCCAGATGCTCCTGGACTGATTGCATTAAGTCCCAGAATTCTACAGTGCATTCTTGATGCTAGCCAGAGACAAAACCGTTTTTTCAATGATCTCAAGCTGTTCCCTGATATGAAAACACCTGTTTTTAAGATCATTATTCATCCAGTGACATTACAGAGCTATAAATCACGGTATTCCATAATCTCTAGAGCTTGCAGACTGTTTCTAAGCTAAAAGCCAATGACAAGAGACATGGTTTTGGCCATAGGATATTACTAAACATTTTCATGCAAAATTTATGTAAAAGGCATCAGTAAGGATGCATATCAACAACCTCAGCAACAAAATGCATTTAATTACCTGTTGTAGGGAGACTTTGCTAGGCAGTATGGATACAGAGAAATAGCCCCTGCTCTCAAGGAGTTTCTAGTCTACCAGGGAAATGTCATATGCACATATAGGTTCATGCAAATTACAAAGTAGTTTGGAGAGGAAGTGAGCTTGCAGTTGTAAGGACAAAGAAAAGTTCTCTGTGGATGGTAGTTCTTTGGTGACTTCTAAAAAAAGAAAGATATTCTTTGAGGTGGAGGTGGAACAAGAGCATTCTAAGCATGGGAGACAGTACAAAGGTGTGGAGATAAGAGATGTCAAGAAGGCCATTTTGGATGGACTAAAGAGTGTGGGAAGGGGAATAATGTATGAAAATACTGGATAGATCGGGACCAGATCATGAAAAGTTTTTAAGGTTTCTGTTATTCTAGAGGAGAAAGGTAATGTGCTCAGAAATGTGATCAAGGAAAATAATGTCATTTACATGAAAGACTTCATCAAGAAGGTAGAGCTTGGGCTGAATCTTAAAGTATGCTACATTCATACAGTTCTTTACAATTTATAGAACATCTTATTTACATTTTTCTTTGATTATCATATAATAACTGTAGAAAAGAATATGGGATTAATATGTAGTTTTATAATCAGCAAGCACTTACTGTGTGTCAAGTACAGGACTAAGATTAATGATATAAAGAAAAGCAAAAAGAAAAAAAAAACAATTCCTATTCTCAAGAAGTTCACAATTTAATGGGGATACACCATGCAAATAAACTATGTAAGATATATATAGGATAAATTCGAGAGAATCTTAATGGGAAGCACTAAGATTAAGGGGGACATGTAGAAATAATAAATATATACTTATTTACTTTGTATTTCTTCTCTTTGTATTTTTATGAGGCCCCTCTGTGTATCAGCAAGGGAACTTAATAAGACTCATGGTTAAGATTAAAGTAATCCGTCTCATTCTTTTTTGACCCTCCCTCCCTGATATGGTTCCCTTCTTTATAGCAATCTATTGCAGAAAACACAGTAAATCAGCTTATCTTTATCTAGAGAATAAACCTCTTAGAGACGTTCAGACAGCCAATTGAATGAGGCTAAAATAGAACAGGAAACTCCTGGAAGTAGTGATGTCAAGGGATCAGATAGTAATGAGGCAAAAAAGAGGGATGGAGAAGGGATAACTTCACCATGTCCTTCAGCTGCTAAGCAGAAACATCCTGGCAAACAGCAAATTCTGTGCAGGCAAATGCACATCATTCTTTCAGTGAGTCACTGAGCCAGACAAGACTCCCATAGCTCATGACTGTATTGTCTGGGGAGGTGAGGGGCGGGGGGGGGGGGGGGAGGAGGAGGGAGGGAAAGGTAGCAGCATCCTGCCTTGCCATTGCTTCTTGTCTAGTTCTCTTTTGACCTGTACCTTTCTTCTTCCCAGAGAGGAGAAATTTCTGGCTTGCCCTGTGCTAAAGGGCTTTTGTCTGTTTTGTTTCTCTTTCCAGTTGGTATAAACTACATTTCTCATCAACTCTCTTTGTCAGTGAGAGGCTGGCTATATATATATATATATATATATATATATATATATATATATGTATGTATATATATATATATATATATATATATATATATATATATATGTATATATATATACATATATGTGTGTATATATACACACATATATGTATATATGTGTATATCCTAATTGTCTCTCCTATTTAAATGCTCCTTTGCTAATAAGGACGGTTTCATTCTTTGTATCTATTTAAAAAATAATGATTCTAGATCTTTATGTTCTGTATACAAGAGCACAGACCTTCCCCACCCCCCTGCATTTACTTGATCCTGAATCAATCAGTCTTAGTGTGTTTGACCTTTTGTGGTTGTTGATGTTGTTGCTCAATCCTTTCAGCTATGTCCAATTCTTTGTGATCTCATCAGAAGTTTTCTTGGGGAATTATTAGTATAGCCCCAGTATCAAAGAGTTTACCATACCATACGAAAAGAATGCCATACAGGTTTATGCAAAATGCACATAAGGTAAATACAAGGGAGGAATTGAGCTTGCAGTTGTAGAAACCAAAAATAGTTTTATGTAGATGGTAGTACTTGAGGTAAGTCCTAAAGGAAGTAAGGTATTCTTTTTGAGGTGCCAGTGAAAAGAGAAAAAGGGGCTTCATCAGTATTAAAGTGGTTTGCCATTTCCTTCTTCAGCTGATTTTTATAGATGAAGAAACTGAGGCAAATAGGATGAAGTGACTTGCTCAGGATTACACAGCTAGTAAGTGTCTGAGGCCAGATTTGAGATCATGAAGATGAGTTTTCCTGACTCCAGAAGTAGAACTTTATCAAATCTGATTCAAAAATCTAAAAAAAAAAATCACCTGCAATCAAATTTCATGAATTGGCAATTATCCTATTATTGGAAAGAAGAAGGGTCAACTTTTACTCCCAGCAGTTCTAAATATGTCTTGATTATGCCTAAATGAATCAGAGATTATAGATTAAAAGGTAGGAAGGATCCAATGTCTAGCTCAGCTTTCTTAATTTATAGAGGAAAAAATTGAAGAACAAAATATTCACTTATCATAATTAAATGACTTATCAATGGTCTCACAAATATAGTAAGTAGAAAAGCTGGGATTTGAACCAATCCTAACACTTGGTTAGTACTCATATCATCTGGACACATTTTTCCCCTCTACTTTTATTGATAGACCTTCCAACTGGCATTTACTAAGTGAACTAAGACAAATCATTTAATCTCTCTGGGCCTCAGTTTCACACCTATAAAATGAGCACATTGATTTAGATTAGTAATTTTTTTCAGGATAAGGCACATTTGTAGACAGGAGGAAAGGAATCAGCAGAGAGGAAAAGATTGAAAATATGTGAAAGGGTAGAGATAACAGAGGATGACCTCTAAGACTTTTTTTCTGCTCTACAGTTGTGGTTATACTTCTCTTGTAGCTCAACAAAATATCTTTCTGAAAATAACTTTCTATGTGGAAACCAAAATTAAAGTATCTATAGACAAATCTCATTTATAATCCTTCATTTCTTGATACTTCATTTATATTCCTAGGGAATATCTATTTCATACTAACAATTTTTCCTCCTCCGGAATTTTAAAGACCTATGGAAACAGTGAACAAAGTCACACACACAATAGTTCTATAAAAAGGGCATTGTGAATAGAGTAGCCCAATTATTCAGAGATGAGAACTACCCGAAAATTGTTCCTGAAAAGACTGGTGAGATGCAAGGATCATGGTAAGATGATGTGGAAAGAGCACTAGGGAGAGAGACTTAGGATGCTGTGGAGACCTCAGTTCTAATGTCGATCTTACTTATTGTATGATCATAGCATAGATCATTGACTTTTTTTGGTCTCAATTTTTTCATCTGTGAAATTAGGGAGTTGGGTTAGATGATTTATATTCTATTCCTGATAGTAAGTCTATTTTTAGAAAGTCTTTTTGTAAGGCAAATTTAGGAAGATTTTTCCTTAGTTACCAGTAGAATGCCATATCCCCAAAGGCAAGAACAATTTTATGTTTCTCTTGGTTTATTCAATGCTTGCCTCTCCACTGAAATGGGAAGACGAATTGTTGAAGGTCATAAAGTAAGTCTGTGATTAAGTCAAGGTCTTGACATATTCCTTAATCATTGTCTTCCAGCTCCTGGAAAGACTAGGATTGTCAGTAATATAGACAAATGTTTCAATGAGCTATGTATTCATCAGAGACTAAAAGGACTATTTTGTAGGTATTCTGTTCCCATTGTGGAAGGCCCCAACAGTGCTGATTACAATCCATCCATCCTGAGCCCGCTGATTGTGCTGAATACAAATCCTTAAATCTCACCCATAGAAGAGTAAAACTCTATTCTTTTCTATATCATTGAACTAGAACTGGAAGGTATCTTAAAGTCCATCTACTCCAATTTACCAATTTTACAGAACAGAAAACTGAGGCTTATCAAAGTTAAATTACTTGCTTAAGGTCACATATGAGCATCAACAGAAATAATAGTAATAAAAATGATGATGATGATGATAATTGACATTTATATAGTTCTTCATGGCTTACATCACTTTTTATGTTTATTGCATTATTTGATCTTCACAACAATTCTGTGGGATACATACTCTGAGTACTATTATGGCCATTTTGCAAGGGAAGAACTGAGTTAACAGAATAGATCTAGCTCCCAAATCTTGTAAGTAGCAGAATCCAGATTTGAATCCAGATCTTCCTGATTGTAAATCCATTACTCTTTTTCTACTGCATAAGAAAGAGGTCTTTCACTCTAATGTCTAATAACAAAGCTTTGATGCAATTTATAGGCTTCCTGTTTTGCAATTTTTCACTCTGGGTCTTGTTTAAATAGGGGATTTAATGAGAAAAGGCTGTTGTCAGCTAAATGGAGCTTCTCCTTGGCAGGATCTCCCAAGGAAGCTGGAAGATCAGTAAACAAAGCCAAACATGCGGGTGGCCATCAGCTGATCTTTTTTTCTTTTTCTTTTTCACTCTTTTTTCCACTTAAAAAAGGGTGCAACAATCAACAGTGACAGCCAGGGGAAATGGTTTACAGGAAGTAGCAGATGGCTCCAAGCCACCTTCTTTTTTTGAGAGAGGGAAAGAGGATGCCTGGGGCCTAGAAAATTGAAGGTTTTAAACCTAATTTGGCTTAGTTTTTTAATCCATTTCAAACATAGGATCCAAAACATAAGATTAAAAGATTTTACTTTTGCTGCATAGTAAATACAGCTTGGAAAGGTAAAGAATATAAAAATTGAATGACTGAAGATGGAATAGCAAGGGATTAAATAGGAAGAATCAGGCTTTTCAGACACCTAAATGAAATAAGGATCATAGAGATGTCTACATGTAACAAGAATTTGAACTTATTTTTTATCAAATGTTTTTTCTGCATTTATTGAAATGATCATATGGTAAAGGCCTCATTTCCAAAATATATAGAGAATTAACTCTAATTTATAAAAAATCAAGCCATTCTCCAATTGAAAAATGGTCAAAGGATATGAACAGACAATTCTCAGATGAAGAAATTGAAACTATTTCTAGTCATATGAAAAGATGCTCCAAGTCATTATTAATCAGAGAAATGCAAACTAAGACAACTCTAAGATACCACTACACACCTGTCAGATTGGCTAAGATGACAGGAAAAAATAATGATGATTGTTGGAGGGGATGTGGGAAAACTGGGACATTGATTCATTGTTGGTGGAGTTGTGAACGAATCCAACCATTTTGGAGAGTAGTTTGGAACTATGCTCAAAAAGTTATCAAACTGTGCATACCCTTTGATCCAGCAGTGTTACTACTGGGATTATATCCCAAAGAGATTATAAAGAAGGGAAAGGGACCTGTATGTGCACGAATGTTTGTGGCAGCCCTTTTTGTAGTGGCTAGAAACTGGAAACTGAATGGAGGTCCATCAGTTGGAGAATGGCTGAATAAATTGTGGTATATGAAAATTATGGAATATTACTGTTCTGTAAGAAATGACCAACAGGATGATTTCAGAAAGGCCTGGAGAGACTTACACGAACTGATGCTGAGTGAAATGAGCAGGACCAGGAGATCATTATATACTTCAACAACAATACTATATGATGACCAGTTCTGATGGACCAGGCCATCCTCAGCAACGAGATCAACCAAATCATTTCTAATGGAGCAGTAATGAACTGAACTAGCTATGCCCAGAAAAAGAACTCTGGGAGATGACTAAAAACCATTACATTGAATTCCCAATCCCTATATTTATGCACACCTGCATTTTTGATTTCCTTCACAAGCTAATTGTACAATATTTCAGAGTCTGATTCTTTTTGTACAGCAAAATAACGTTTTGGTCATGTATACTTATTGTGTATCTAATTTATATTTTAATATATTTAACATCTACTGGTCATCCTGCCATCTAGGGGGGGGGGGGGGGGGGTAAGAGGTGAAAAATTGGAACAAGAGGTTTGGCAATTGTTAATGCTGTAAAGTTACCCATGTATATATCCTGTAAATAAAAGGCTATTAAATAAAAAAAATAAAAAAATAAAAAAAATAAATAAAAGAGCTGAGTTTAAAAAAAAAAAAGAAATGATCATATGGTTTTTGTTAATTTGGTTATTAATATGGCCAATTATACTGATAGTTTTCCTAATATTGAACCAGCCTTGCATTCCTGGTATAAATCCTACTTGATCGTGATGTATTATCCTGGGGATGATTTTCTGTAGTCTTTTTGCTAATATCTTATTTAAGATTTTAGCATCAATATTCATTAGGGAGATTGGTCTATAATTTGCTTTCTCTGTTTTCAACCTACCTGGTTTAGATATCAGTATCATGTCTGTGTCATAAAAAGAATTTGGAGGACTCCTTCATTCCCTATTTTTTCAAATAGTTTATAAAGCATTGGTGCTAATTGTTCTTTAAATGTTTGGTAGAATTCACATGTAAATCCATCTGGTCCTGGGGATTTTTTTTTAGGGAGTTGATTAATAGCTTGTTCTATTTCTTTTTCTGAAATGGGACAATTTAAGCAATTTACTTGAACTTATTTTTTAAATCCATATTCATACAAGAAGATCAGGTTCCCAGAGGTAAGCTACCTATTCCCTATAGGGTTCTAGAGATGTCCCTTAGGATTTGGGAGTAGCTTTTTCTAATATTGGATTGCGCCTCCTTTCTGATTTGTTTTCCCCAGTGTTAACGAATAGTGATTAGCAACTCATTTTTGTTTAAATAAATATCATCAATTAGCTTTGACAAGGGGATATTCACTGCAAAAATATGGTAAGAACAGAAACTACAAAGCATTTTCCTTCAACATCTTATACTACCTCTGTCCTTGAGAGAATCGTCTACATAAAATTCACACCACCAAGTTCATTTCCAAATAAATATAATGCAGTCAAATGATGAGGCTGTATCTTTAGTACGACTTCTCTGGGTCAAGTAGCTCACTCTTTCTGGGCTTCTTCTGTGCTCTGTCTATAGCAAATACCAACTTAGACTCCAGCTCTTGGAATTCTGGTGCTTGCTAGTCTGACCTTTCAAAACCATCTCCAATTCTCCTCCCCCTAAAATTGGGAAGAGACAGAAGCAATAGCAAGATCATGTGTTCATGAGCTAGAATGGGGATAGGGGTTAAAGGCTGGAAGCTTCTCTTACTTTTCAGGACTTAGAGTGGTCCTTGCCTCATTACCTGAATACAACCAGGCAGAAAAGAAAATTCATTTTTGCCATTTAGTCTTTTAAATGTAGCTGATATCGAGCTCATCAGGCAATCTGCAAAAGTCCAAAGTTAGAAGATCAGTTAAAGAATTTCTGTGTATGTCCCACATTAGGAAGCAGAGCCTTCCATTACCTGTTCTCATGATTTTCCAGAATCGGGTACCATGAGGCATTATGTTATTCATGCTGGGGATGGAACTCTGCTGGCCAAGACCATTACAATATGCTCCCTCCTCTATAAAATGAAGATCAAATGAACTAAATTATCTCTGATGTTCCCCTCACCTCTCAATCTATGATCCTGGGATCCGATATCTCTCACTCATCTACTACAAAAATGCTTGAAGCATCAGTATTAACAGGTTCATACCAGAGGAAGTAAAGATATATATCCAGCTCTTTTAATCTTTAATTGATCTAATCCTTTCCAACCTGATAACTTAAAGCTCATTTTTTAAAATGTGAAATTCCTTTCTTGTCTCTGCTTTTGACTCTTTGGACATTGACATTGACCCTCAGTTATCTTTTCATTCTGGAAATTCCTTCATTTGTTGTGATCTCATTTTGGAATACCCCTCTACTCCTGTGGAACCCCTTATCTTATTGGTGAATTCTTCCTGGCAACATTATGAGGAAAGGTCAAAGTCAGCCACCTTTTATTCCTTTCCTGCTTCTGATTTTTATTCTCTGGGAATATATACACATGGGAACTATATAACATAGTGATAGTATAATATAATTTACATTATATTATATCATATCATATTCTATTATAGTATAACTGTAACATTCCTAATTTTCCTAGCACCTAGTACTTTCTCTCCCCCATCTTTTTTCTTCCCACTTTTTAGCTTCTTTGTTTTCCCAATTAGAATACCATTATTAGAATACTTTGAAGATAGAGACTGACTTTCTTTTTGCTTTTATTTGTATACTCAATAATGAGCATAGAATCTACTGTATGGCAAGGGCTTAATAACTTTTATTTGACTTGACTTGATAAGTACCTAGGTTGTAAAATGCTGGTGTATAATGGTATGTACTACAGCTTTGGGATGGGCAACTACAAAGACAATCTTTATCTTCTTTCCTTTTTGTCCTTAAGCCTATCCTGTGTTCAAGTTTTCTTTCCCCCATCCTTGATTCACCATGGATTGAAGACTAAATGTCCAATGTACCCACGCTCAATTTGCTTTCTTTGTCATTTAGCCCTAATTTCCATAGAGTAAGAGCACTGTCAGCTACCTATATCAATTTGCAGCTATAATATTCTTAATTCTTCTACCATCTTCATGTAACTATGTATAATTTTTCTTTGAAATACAAGTTAAAGTGAATTTTCCATCAAATTATACTCAAAATCACGTAAATAAAATTCCTATTGTTAACATTATGAAAACTCTTGATGTTATTCCCACTCTGAAGTAGAATTCCAGTATAAGAATGTCATTTCTTATATGGGTGGGATATATACTGTAAATACAGGACAACTAGTCAGGGATGGAGAGCTACAGCAAGGGATAATGTGTATACTGGGTCAGAATCGGGGCAAACATTAAGACCCAACAGCTCCAAATGAGCCATGGTACACACATGTACCAAAATCAGATAAAATGTACAACAGAGCCAAATATAGAGACTGGAAGTAAATAAGTAAAGGTAGGGGTAGAGAAGGAACCAAGCATATCACAAAATGCAGAAGTCAGCTGAACTGTTGGAAAACTACAGAATTGAGCCTGGAAAAGAGACACATACAGTGGAGGGCTAATAGGGCTTCCATGTGAAAAAGAAAGTGGACATATTCAGTGTGGTTCCAGTGAGGAAGTAGGTCCCAATTTCAGGGAGATAGATGTTAAATCAGTGTAAAGAACAATCTTGACAATTAGCGACCATGGAATTCACTGTCCCACAAAGTAGTGAATTCCCTTTCTGTCCAAATATTCTGCAGAGATGGCTGAGTGTTAGGGACATTGTGAAGGGGATTCTTGCACTGTATGGAAAATTAAGTATCCTCTTGGGCTCTGGGATTAGTATCAAGTACATGAGTAAAGATGGGAAAGCCAGAGAAAATATGAAGAATAACCAACAAGACAGACATATGGTATCAAATCAAACCAAATAGGTTGGCTGAGATTGTTGTGTCAGCTCTGATCTATATTTCTCTCTTGCCCTAATGGGAGTTAGTACCTGAGTGGCAAAGCCCTGGGGGCTTCAAAAGGGAAGGCAACCGGAAATGACTGTCTGGCTTGAGGCATGTGGGGGGAGGGAGCAGAAGCAATTCCTGACAAGGATAGATCTGTTTTGGATTTCATCCAGGGTGATTTAGTAATCACAGTACTTTATTCAAGTCAACTTATTCTAATGCCATTTTACTGATAAACTAATGCCAAGATATGGACCCTATAACATTTTGTCATCACACCATAAATTTATGTTTGCAAGGGTGATAACACTTCAAAATCTGTTTTATTTCTTTTAGTTTTTTATGCATATAATTAGAGTAGCTTACATCAGCTTCAGATAGACTAGAGAAATTTGAGTTATGGTCTCAGGGCTTCCCTCAGGAAGGTTAACTGGAAAACAAAGAATAGCATTTTTTAAAATTCAATTTTATTTTATTTTCAGTTCTGAATTTTCTCCCTCCTCCCTTCCTCTCCTCATCCATTGAAAGGACAAGAAACATAAAATCCATTACAAATAAGTGATAGTCATGTAAAATAAATTCCCTGCTATAGTTTATCCAAAAAGAAAAAAAAAGAAGAAAATATGTTTCTATCTGAACTCTGAGTTCATTGGCTTACCTAACCAAAGCTAGAGAGCATGTTTTATAGTGACTCCTTTGGAACTGTGGTTGGTAGTTGGTTGTTGACCAGTTACTACGTTTTTCAAAGTTGAAGAAAAGATCAGTATTCTTGTCCACTCAGCTATGCCTTTTAGAAATAAAAAGAAATTTATATAACTATACAGAAAAATGACAATACTATATTTTAAAAGGTGATCATCTATAAGGATAAAGATAAACACCATGGGTAGAATTAGATCTCTATCCTTTAACTGTTATCAATTATTATTTAACTCAACTGGAATTTAGTTTTTGTGGACTAGCATTTGTAACATTATTTCTAGAAAATTATGATCCAAGTCTGAACACATCTCCATCTCCCATATCTATAGATTATTGGTCACCCACTAAGAAAATGACTCCACCCCACAACTACTGAGTCTGTTATGAAATAGGAGCGTGGTTATAAATCAACTATATTTTTTCAGGAGCTCCTACTCTAGCTAGACACTGCTGGGATCTCATACTCTCATATTTGAGTCTATCCAGACTATCCAGAAGTCAATTCTCATCAATGCCCACTATAAACAGGAGATGAACCAGCTCAAATTCAACTTCTCCTTCCCCTCTAGAAATACTATATTTATTATACCTTATATCTTCCGTGAATTATTTTCCAGATCCTTGGTCCCTAAAGATAGAGATAGAGATAAATACAGAACTAGAGACAGAAATAAAGACGAACAGAGACCCATAGAGAGACAGAGAGAGAGACAGAAAGACAGAAATAGTGACAGAGAGAGATATATATGTATCCATCCACCTTATTGGGGAAAGAGGGAACAAAGTAACCTTCTGGACAATGAAGATACAAGGTGTCAAGCAAAACACATCTAATATAAGCTCATTAGTGTCTCACTAAGAAGCATGACTCTATGTGATATGTCTTCTCTGTGTGATAGGAATAGTAGGTCTCAATTTACTATCTTCTGTGTCAGAGAAACATTGCTAAAGTCCTTTTCTGATTCTGAGTTTAAATTGCAGAGATTTTTATTTTGAACAGAAACTTTGAAGTTATCTGAGATACCAGATGATAAAAAAAAATCTCACCTTTAAATTAAGGTTGGATTCTCAATGAAACTTTATATTTATATTTCTCTCTAGGTTTTAAGTAGTTAATTTATAGGAAAAGCTGATTTCAAATCCATTCTCAAAACTTACTAGTTCTAAGATCCTAAATAAGTCATTTAATCTCAGTTTGATTAAGTTTTCTTATCTTTAAAATGGGTATTATATTGTTAGCATCTACCTCCCAAGGCTATTGTGAAGAGCAAATGAGGTACTAATTGTAAAACATTTTACACAGTTCCTAGCAAACCTCCTTCTCCTCTTCCTCCTCCTTCTCCTCCTCTTCTTCTTCCTCCTCTTTCTCCTCCTTCTTCTTCCTTCTTCTTTCTTCCTTGTTTTTGAAATAGTAGGGGAAAGAAACAGTTTTCTGAAAACTTTTTGGTAAAGGGAATTCCCTCAGTCCACATCTTCTGCTTTAAGATACCTTTAAAAAAGTTAGTATCTCTACTTGTTATTTCCTTTCTCTTTCATCAAACTTTTTCTTTTTGTTTTTTTATGAGTGTAGTCTAATGCAGACTTTCTCTGTTGTTGTTCTTACTAGCTTGGCAAATTATAATTGACCATCAGGACCAACTTATCTTATTTTATCCAAATAAATTTTTTTTTTTTGTAAAACAACAAGAAAAAAAGAAGCATGAGTGTATAAATAACTCCCAGTGAAGATGCTAAAGCTTGCTGGACTGGGATTTTTAATCACCATGACTAGACTGTTTGCAGATAAAAGTAGTAGCTATGACTGGGAGGGGGAATGTATGATCAGTCACAAGCTCCAAAGTTGTTCCTTAGAGCAGATAAATCTTTTTTGATGTCAAGTGAAGAGAGGCAATAGTGAGAACAGTTTTTACTCTCATAAGCTGTAGCTCTGAGGATGATTCTTGGGAAGCTATCACCTGTCCCATGGCTGATCTTATGTAGCAGGTGTTTTCAAGCTGACCATAACTACCCATGTAATTGTTTTAAGTGAAGCTGTGGGGCAGCTAATAAATACAAACCAAATCCAGTAATTCTTCATTTGAAGACAAGGCAGCTGCTCAATCTTATCTTTTTTTTCTTAAATCTTCTCCTGGATAAAACCACAATTAAAGATTTAGTACAAAGTCCTTGATATGATCTGTAACCCTTTTAAAGTCCTTCCAATATTGCCAGTGATGCCTGACTCAGAAAATATGTTCAGCTGCAACAAGGCTCATTTTCATACTCAATTAATGTCAATATTCTTCTTTTTTTTTTTAATTTAATAGCCTTTTATTTACAGGATATATACGTGGGTAACTTTACAGCATTAACAATTGCCAAACCTCTTGTTCCAATTTTTCACCTCTTACCCCCCCCCACCCCACCCCCTAGATGGCAGGATGACCAGTAGATGTTAAATATATTAAAATATAAATTAGATACACAATAAGTATACATGACCAAAACGTTATTTTGCTGTAGAAAAAGAATCAGACTCTGAAATATTGTACAATTAGCTTGTGAAGGAAATCAAAAATGCAGGTGGGCATAAATATAAGGATTTGGAATTCAATGTAATGGTTTTTAGCCATCTCCCAGAGTTCTTTTTCTGGGCATAGCTGGTTCAGTTCATTACTGCTCCATTGGAAATGATTTGGTTGATCTCGTTGCTGAGGATGGCCTGGTCCATCAGAACTGGTCATCATATAGTATTGTTGTTGAAGTATATAATGATCTCCTGGTCCTGCTCATTTCACTCAGCATCAGTTTGTGTAAGTCTCTCCAGGCCTTTCTGAAATCATCCTGTTGGTCATTTCTTACAGAACAGTAATATTCCATAATATTCATATACCACAATTTATTCAGCCATTCTCCAACTGATGGACATCCATTCAGTTTCCAGTTTCTAGCCACTACAAAAAGGGCTGCCACAAACATTCGTGCACATACAGGTCCCTTTCCCTTCTTTATAATCTCTTTGGGATATAATCCCAGTAGTAACACTGCTGGATCAAAGGGTATGCACAGTTTGATAACTTTTTGAGCATAGTTCCAAACTACTCTCCAAAATGGTTGGATTCGTTCACAACTCCACCAACAATGCATCAATGTCCCAGTTTTCCCGCATCCCCTCCAACAATCATCATTATTTTTTCCTGTCATCTTAGCCAATCTGACAGGTGTGTAGTGGTATCTTAGAGTTGTCTTAATTTGCATTTCTCTGATTAATAATGACTTGGAGCATCTTTCATATGACTAGAAATAGTTTCAATTTCTTCATCTGAGAATTGTCTGTTCATATCCTTTGACCATTTTTCAATTGGAGAATGGCTTGATTTTTATAAATTAGAGTTAATTCTCTATATATTTTGGAAATGAGGCCTTTATCAGAACCTTTGACTGTAAAAATATTTTCCCAGTTTATTGCTTCCCTTCTAATCTTGTCTGCATTAGTTTTGTTTGTACAAAAACTTTTCAGTTTGGTATAATCGAAATTTTCTATTTTGTGATCAGTAATGATCTCTAGTTCTGCTTTGGTCATAAAGACCTTCCCCTTCCACAGGTCTGAGAGGTAAACTATCCTATGTTCCTCTAATTTATTAATAATTTCATTCTTTATGCCTAGGTCATGAACCCATTTTGACCTTATCTTGGTGTACGGCGTTAAGTATGGATCAATGCCTAGTTTCTGCCATATTAGTTTCCAATTTTCCCAGCAATTTTTATCAAACAGTAAGTTCTTATCCCAAAAGCTGGGATCTTTGGGTTTGTCAAAGACTAGGTTGCTATATTTGTTGACTGTTTTATCCCTTGAACCTAATCTATTCCACTGATCAACTAATCTATTCCTTAGCCAATACCAAATAGTTTTGGTAACTGCTGCTCTATAATATAATTTTAGATCTGGTACAGCTAAGCCACCATCATTTGATTTTTTTTTCATTAATTCCCTTGAAATTCTTGACCTTTTGTTTTTCCATATGAACTTTGTTGTTATTTTTTCTAGGTCATTAAAATAGTTTTTTGGGAGTCTGATTGGTATAGCGCTAAATAAATAGATTAGTTTAGGTAATATTGTCATCTTTATTATATTTGCTCGCCCTATCCAAGAGCATTTAATATTTTTCCAATTGGTTAGATCAGACTTAATTTGTGTGAAAAGTGGTCTGTAATTTTGCTCATAAAGTTTCTGATTTTCCCTTGGCAGATAGATTCCTAAATATTTTATATTATCAGTAGTTACTTTAAATGGAATTTCTCTTTGTAACTCTGACTGTTGGATTTTGTTAGTGATATATAAGAATGCTGATGACTTATGTGGGTTTATTTTATAACCAGCAACTTTGCTAAAGTTGTGGATTATTTCTAAGAACTTTTTGGATGTCAATATTCTTCTAAGGACCTCTTGTTATGATGACTGCTTCTTTTTCTCTTACAGAAAGTCATATTGATTGTTAATATACCATTTCAATGCTTATTTAGTATTAGCTATATCTATTAAACAAACTATGAGCTTCACTATTCAATATGTGGATTAGTTGCTTTCCTAATTCAGTTCAGTTCAACAAATATCTCTTAAGCCCCTGCTATATTCAAAGCACTATTCAGATTCTGGGGAAAGTCAAATTGTTTTATATAGATATATCTAAATCTATCTATATAAAATGTGTGCATGTGTATATATATATATGTGTATATATATATATATATATATACTTACAAACATATATATAGCCACTTCACATGGATATTTATTATTAGTTATATCTATTATTATATATTTATTATCAGTTATTATTACATATTGTTATTATATCTATTATATTATTCCTATTTATTATATTATCTATTATATATACCTATTAAGCAATCACTATCCAGCATGTGGAGTTAATTGTTTTCATAATTCACTTCAGTTTAGCAAATATCTCTTAAGTACCTCTATATCCAAGGCACTATTCTAGATGCTGGGGAAGAGACAAATGTGAATCCTATTCCTATACTCAAGGAGCTTACATTATACTAAGGGTACAGAGTAGAATGTACTTTTAAAAAATGGAAAGCATACACAGAGGAATTTCAGAAAGAAGAGAGGAGTAATAATTGAATGGCTTGGGGGGGACTTCATTTCTGAGATAGTATCTGAGCTGTGCTTTGAAGGAATCTAGAGATTCCAAGAGTGAGAGGGCATTTCAAATATGGGGTCACCTGTACAAAGCACAAAGACTGGAAATTGATGTTGTGAATTGAGAACATCTAGTAGACCGTGTAAGTACAGCACAGGTATGGGAAGAGAAGAAATATTATATGAGACCATAAAAGAAAGTGGGGACCCAGATCATAGTTTTTAAATGCTGGACTGGGGAGCTAAAAAAAAATTCCCTTTCTGCTGATATTTATTTAGCATTTATATACTCAAGATATTCTTTAAGTACTTGTTAGCTTAATTCTTAAGATAATTTAGGTGAATACTACTATTAATTTACAGATTAAAAAAAACAAACAAAAAGGTATAGAGATTGTCACTGAGTTGTTCAACATCACATTGCAAATTCATATCAGATTCAGAAATGAAGGTTTAATCGCTTTTCCTTTTCTATACCCTACAACTCTATTTTCTTCCTGAATTTGAAATATGACTGGGAGTATTATGTGTAACTGAAAATGACTAACACATAGGACCAAAGATTTAGAGTTGGAATTGACCCTTTAGTTTATCTAGTCCATTCCTTGTATTTTACAGATTAGGAAACTGAGACTTGGCAAGAGTCAGTGATTGATTCAAGATCATGCAAATATAAGTAGCAGAGATCCCATTTGAATTCAGCGGAGCAGTAGATAAGAGTACTGAGCTTAAAGTCAGCAAAACTCACTTTTTTGAGTTTAAATCTGGACCCAGACACTAGTTGTGTGACCCCACTTAATTGTTTGCCTCAGTTTCCTTATCTGTAAAATGAACTAGAGAAGGAAATGTCAAACCATTCCAGTATCTCTGCCAAGAAAACTCCAAATGGGGTCATGGAGAGTCAGACAAGACTTAAAATCAGACTTGACCACAAACAAATTTTTAAAAAAACACTTCTGAATATCTTTAATAATATTGTAATGGATTTTACTTTAAATTTCCTATTCTCTCTTGTTTTCTTCAGCTGGTTACAACTCCAATGACCACTTTGTCTGTAATTTGCAGCCTTTCTCTATCTACTGTTTCTATCCCTATTGCCTTTAAATATGTTAGTCCTTTCAATAGAACCTGCTCTCCCCTGCCATAGTCATCCTACATATATCTCTTTCTCAGAGAAACTCCTAGGAAAAGCTCTATACTCTTTATATACCATGTATTCTCCTCTCATTTATTCTTAAATTTCTTTCAATCTGGTTAATCTCATCACTGAAATGAAAGTGTTCTTTCTTAAGTTACCAATGATTTCTAAATAGCCAAATCTGATAGTCTTTTTTCAGTCCTTTTCCTCTGGACTTATCTGCTATTTTTGATGATGCTCACCATATTCTCTTTCTGGGTTTCCATGATATTATTTTCTTCTATTCTCCTCCTACCTTTCTAATTACTCTTTGGTTTCTTTTGCTGATTCATCAGTCAGGTCATGCATCCCTAACTATAGATATTCTCCAAAGTTCTGTCTTAGACCATCTTTACTTCTCTGTCTACATGTTTGTCTGATCTCATCAACTCACATGGATTTTTAATCATCATTTCTCTAACTATTTCTCTAACTAACAATATGTGCAAAATTGAACTCATCGCCTTTCTCCCAAAATCTGCCTTTCTTCCAAAATTTCCTAATTCTGTTGAGGATAAAATGATTAGTGCTCAACTAATCTATAGCAGAATGAGAAAGTTTTGGAACTAGTTATTGAGTTTTCCAGCAAGGGAGCCTCACCCTCTTGGGCAAAGGTTTCCTAAGAAACAAAAAGAACAAGGCTTCTATAAGCTTCAATTAGGTAAAAGGTAGTTGGCAGTGGGGCACCTTTTGATTGGACAGGGTGGGGCTTGGAGACGGAACTGGGGACCTGTACCATGAAAGGCTTTTCTTTGGGTTAGTTATTTCTCATAATCCCACCCTAATAGGTAGAACTGTTCTAGTTTATTTGTTGTTTCAGTATAAAGAGATAGGCATTACAAACGGGACAGAGCCTGAAATACAAACAGCACCAGGTTACACAAAAAGAAATTGCTTTAGTCTATCCACATTGCCAAAGGTACCACTATACTTCCAGTCTTCCAGGTTCATTTCATGGGTATTAAACTTCCACAACTCCTAACTTCAGCCAACCACATAATCCAATCAACTTGTAAATCTTGCTTAAGCAAGGTTTTAATTTCCATCTCTCATATCTGATCCCTTCTCTCCCTGTATAGGGTAATTGCCCTAGTTGAGACCCTCATCACCTTTCATCTAATGAGTGGTCCTATCTCAAGCATCTCCCGACTTCAGTCCATCCTCCACACAGCTGCAAAAACTTTCTTCCTTAAGTGAAGACCTGACCTTGTCTCTCCTTCACTCACTTTATTCCAGTAACTTCATTTGCTTTTAAAACCAACACAAACACCTTTGTTTAGCTTTTAGGGACCTTTATAACCTGATCCAGCCTATTTTTCCAGCTTCATTGCACATTACTCCCCTTGCAATCTAGTCCTCTATTTCTCACTAAAGACATTCTATCTCCCATATTATGGCTGTTTTGCATTCTTGAAATTCTACTTCATAGGATCCATTTCTTCCTTCAAGACCTATCTCAAGCACCATCTTCTTTCTCAATCCCTCTAATTTGCCCTCCCTCTTAAACATATATAAACTGTTTTGTACTTATTTCTTATTTATTCTCTTTATGTGTCTTCTCTTTATACATATATTTAGAGTCTGTTCTCTTTCCTTTTAGAATGTAAACTATTTGGAAATAGGAATTATTTCATTCATTATATTTGCACCCCTATTATACAGTAGCTATTTAATGAATTCTTGTTGATTAAATGAATGTTTGAAAGTATATATACAAGAGAAAGATTTGTAGAATGTTAGTGTTAGAAAGTCCATTAGACATCACCCACAATAACCCCATTTTTAACAGTAAGAAAGTTGTAAATCACAAAGGTTAAGTAAATTACTCAGGTTGACTCCTTAGTAATTGCCTGGGCTTGGAAATTTAAAAATAGCCATGCAGAATAATTAAATTTAACTCCACCTAGTCTATAGAAACCATAAAACTCCATTAATCTATAGAAATCATAAAACTCCAGTTCAATGACCTCCTTACCACATACTTTAAACAGCTAAAGAAAGCAACAGCTATAGGCCTTTATAGATTTATCCAAGGTCACATTGGTTGCTGCAAAGCCACTCCTCTTTTTCCAGTTCCCTTTGCATGACAATGGCTGCCTCCACCAAAGTCAATATTGAACTGCAGCCTTTCTTGCAAATAAAGACCACTGTGTAGATATTAACTCAAGGTGTTAGATAATACCACTTAGTGTACAGTCTAGACCTCAAGGTTCACCTCCTAATTGTCTTTTAATTGTTTCATTTTTTTAAAAGTCTTATCTTAAATTCCTTCAGGGCAGGGAGGAAGGAAGGGAGGGAGGGAGGGAGGGAAGGAGGGAGAGAGGGAGGAAGGGAGGGAGGAAAGGAGAGAGGCAGGAAGGAAGGAAGGAAAGAAAGAAAGAAAGAAAGAAAGAAAGAAAGAAAGAAAGAAAGAAAGAAAGAAAGAAAGGAAGGAAGGAAGGAAGGAAGGAAGGAAGGAAGGAAGAAAGAAAGAAAGAAAGAAAGAAAGAAAGAAAGAAAGAAAAGAAAGAAAGAAAGAAAGAAAGAAAGAAAGAAAGGAAGAAAGGAAGAAAGGAAGAAAGGAAGAAAGGAAAGAAGGAAAGAAGGAAGGAAGGAAGAAGAGAGAGAGGAAGGAAGGAAAGGGAAGGGAATGAAGGAAAGAGAAAGGAAAGGAAGGGAAAGAAAAGGAAAGAAGAGAAGGGGAAGGAAGACAAGGAAAAGGAAGGAAAGGAAAAAGGAAAGGGAAAAGGGAAGGGAAAAGGAAAGGGAAAAGGGAAGGAGAAAGGGAAAGGGAAAAGGGAAGGAGAAAGGGAAAAGGGAAAGGGAAAAGGGAAGGAGAAAGGGAAAAGGGAAAGGGAAAAGGGAAGGAGAAAGAGAAGGGAAAGGAAAAAGGGAAGGAGAAAGGGAAAAGGGAAAGGGAAAAGGGAAGGAAAAAGGGAAGGGAAAGGAAAAAGGAAAGGAGAAAGGGAAAAGGGAAGGAAAAAGGGAAGAGAAAGGAAAAAGGAAAGGAAAAAGGGAAGGGAAAGGAAAAAGGAAAGGAAAAAGGGAAGGGAAAGGAAAAAGGAAAGGAAAAAGGGAAGGGAAAGGAAAAAGGAAAGGAAAAAGGGAAGGGAAAGGAAAAAGGAAAGGAAAAAGGGAAGGGAAAGGAAAAGGGAAGGAAAAGGGAAGGAAAGGAAAAGGGAAGGAAAAAGGGAAGGGAAAGGAAAAGGAAAGGAAAAAGGGAAGGGAAAGGAAAAGGGAAGGGAAAGGAAAAGGAAAGGAAAAAGGGAAGGGAAAGGAAAAAGGAAAGGAAAGGAAAGGGAAGGGAAGGGAAGGGGGAAGGAGGGAGGGAGGAAATGGAAGGAAGTAAGAAGGGCCAAAGAGGGAGGAAGGAAGAAAGGATGGTAGAAAGAAAAAAAGAAAGAGAGAAAGGGAGGAAGGATGAAAAGAAGGAAGAAAGAAAAGAGGAAGGCAAAAGCAGACAAAATATTTATTAAGCCCTTACTATGTGCCAGAGGCAGCTAGATGGATCAGTGGTTAGAGTGCAGTTATGGAATCAGGAAGACCTAAATTCAAATATGATCTCAGATACTTACTTACTATGTGAACCTGGGCAAGTGACTTAACCCTCCTTGCCCCAGTGTCCTCATTCATACAATGGTCTGGAGAAGGAAGTAGCAAACCAACTCCAGTATTTTTGTCAAGAAAACCCCAAAGGGAGTCTGGAAAAGCCAGACAGGACTTAGACACAACTGAACAACCGCAATATGTGCCAGACACAACAAATAGAACTAAGCCCAGTCTCTGCTGGGCTCTCAGAGCTCTCCTATTGGAATAGACAGATATGGGAGGGTAAAATCTGTGAACTTTGGGGTTCAGCCCTGGTGTGAATAGCGAGGTCCAAAGGTCTTAGGATACAGAAATCTTGAATAGCCCTCAGTATTTGCAGCTGACATTTAATAAACATTTAGAAAATAAAACAGACACTTTCTTCTTTCCCTCCATCTTTATTTTTGTACATTTACACATTTGAATAAGTTTAAATTATCTGTGCTTATACATGTTTTATATTCATGTTTTATGTGTATATATATATATACATGGGTGTGTGTGTAGACTGAGACTCAGTTTCTTTTTCTGTAAAATAGGGAGGATAAAGGTTGTCCTGACTACCTGCCTCACAGGGTTATTAGGAGAGAAGCATTATATTAGCTGTGATTTATATGTCAGTTATTTATGCCCTGAGCACTTAGCTTTTGCATGATTTCAGCAGACTTTCTCAGGGGATTACAGGCTCCACTGTCAGGCCACACTGTTCAGAACATTCAACCAGAAATCTGTAAACTTTCTTTGTATTTATCCCATCTTTTCCTGTTTAAATGTACAGCCTTAGAGTGAATGAGTGTATTGCGTGATCGTGTTCAAATGTACCAGACTTGCCTCTGGGTCCCTGGACTCTGCATGGAACCAACAGAGGATGTTTCTGCTTTTTGTTCTATACGTATTGCTAATGACCTTGCTCCTGCCAGGGAAAGGGAAATCCAATCTTCTCCCTCTAGGCATGGTTATATAAAATCCATCCCTTGCCCAGCCTATAATTGTTAGTCTGTTTCATAAGGAATCTTTAACCATCACTATAAGTCTGCCTTTTCTTAAGTTTTATTTTTTAAACTTTCCTCCAACTGAGGGGATGCCCATCAATTGGGGAGAGGCTAAATAACTTGTGGTATTTGATTATGATAGAATGCCATAGCTATCTTATTTTGCTTCAAATGGATTACACTGTATATAGGGTATTTTATATTATTTAGTAGATACAAATAAGAATAAAAAAAATAGAACAGCAGAATCTTAGAATTGGAAAGCTGTCATTTAGTTCAAACCTCTACCACCTACCCAAGAACATAAGTTCTGATCCATACCTGGCCACTGGCCCCATGGCTCCGGAGGGGAAAGTAAGGTACCTGACCTTGCACAGCCCTCCTTCATTTAAATTCAGTTTACTTATGTGTCATAGTATTAACTCCTTGATATCATGGTCCTCTTCAAGAACAAAGGACAACCAACCATCCAACCTTTTCAGTATAACTGAATGGGAATAGTAAAGGTATAGGAAAATTGGAAAGGTAGAAAAGGGATTGGTTATGAATGGCTTGAAAATTCATACAATGGATCCTGAAATTAACAGAGAATACTGGATTTTATTGAACAGAGTGGTTGACATGGTTAGACTTGTGCTTTAGAAAGATCAATTTGACCCATGAATGGAAGATGGACTGAAATGAGAAGGGACTTAAGCAGGAAGTCCAGGAGTAAAGTGATAAGGGCGTTAATTCAAGTACTTCAATGTCAGAGGAAAGAAGGGTCATATAAGAGATTTTTTAAAAGTAAAATTGGTAGGACTTGGCGACAGTG
Organism: Sarcophilus harrisii; assembly: GCF_902635505.1. Lineage (NCBI taxonomy): Eukaryota > Metazoa > Chordata > Mammalia > Dasyuromorphia > Dasyuridae > Sarcophilus > Sarcophilus harrisii. The sequence goes on along the minus strand of NC_045428.1, from coordinate 85,470,733 downwards.
TGTGTTCAGTGAGGAATCAAGGGTGAAAGCTAAGTTGCAAGCCTGGTGACCTGATGATGGATAGGGAAGTTTGAAAAGGAGGAGAGCCTTAGGGAAAGAGTCCTTTTTGGACATGTTGAGTTTAAGATGATAAGAAGACATCCAGTTTGTGATCTGAGACTGGAGGGCAAGGGAGAGATGTTAGGGCTGGATAAATAAATCTGAGAATCATGTGCAGAGAGCTTCTTGAGCTTCATGCATTAGAAAAATGTAGCTGGGTGGGAAAGATAGTCCAAAGTGTACTTGTATGTGGTTGTAGTTACATACTCTAGGTAGTATAAAAGACAATGAAAGGTTGGTATTTATATAGTATTTTAAGGCTCATTTGATATTTACAACAATCTTGTGGTATACAAATACCAACATGGTATCATGAACAACATTTACAACAACATTTTGCAGATAAAGAAACTGAGGATTATGCAGGTTAATAGAATTTCCCATGGTCACACGTTTAAGTTAGAGTTAAGTAAGCAAGTCTCTTATCTAATTCTAAGTACAGAAAACTTTCTATATTATACTGTAGTATATGTTACTTTCAGCACACTACACTACACTGAGTAGCAAATCCAGACCCAAATTTGGCCCTTTTTCTACTACATACTATCCCTACATATTGTCACAACTAAAATCCTAGCAAAGTGGAAATCCAGAAAAGAAAAGGACCCAAAAGCAGGCAGCACAGAGCAAGATCTGAAATTCCAAGACCTGTGTCTGAAAGCCAACCCTGCTGCTTGTTACCTGTCTAAAACGGCCAATTTACTGAATGTCTCTGGGTTTTAGTTTATTCATCTGTAAAACAAATGTCTTGCAATAAAGAACTCTAAAGTTCTTTCCAAATCTATGATCCTAGGTGACTAACCTCCAGATGTCTCTGATTTATACCCATTAATGTGCAGTCAATTATAATACTAGGCAAATCTTTGGCACATAACATAGAGAATTGCTTTTATTAATAACCTGAGTAGAAAAGAGCTTGCCCCCGCAACAAGCAGCACCTATAAAACATCTCTCAACTCAATAATAACAAATGAATAATATATACCCCAGGATCTCTTTTCTAGGCTTTCATGACTCTCCATGATGGGACCCCCTGATAAAATAAGACCTTCCTCCTACCACACACATTCCTATTATTTTCTCTTTCTTTAAATATCTTCTTTCACTCTGATTGGATATCCATTACCTCATAGTGTCTTGGCTAGACCTAGACTTCCAAGGGTGATCTCACAGTCAGCTCCCTAGCAGAGTTAACGATTTCCTTTCTGAATGTGCACCTTCCCCGGTTGGATTAACACCTTCCTCTTGTAAGAGTGCCCAAAGTCCTGGGACTAAGTGGAGCAATATAAGTCTCTCTGCTCCTTCACTATTAAAAGCCTTCATTCATGCTAATTTCACTCATTGTCCCAGCTCAATTCCAGAGAGAAAATCGTAAGCACCCCTTGGCCTCCATTTGGATTGAGTCATTTGAAGCATTAGATGGGGTAAAAAGGTTTCTTTCAAATCCTAAAAACTTATTTTAAAAAATTATTTATTTATTTAGTTTTTTTTTTATACACATTTCTTTATCCATCTTGTTGGGAGAGAAAAATCAGAACAAAAGGGGAAAACCATAAGAGAGGGAAAAAAAAGAAAAGAAATGGAGCATGTGTTGATTTATATTCGATCTCCATAGTTCTTTTTCTGGACACAGATGTTTTTGCCTTGGTCATATCCTAAGAACTTCAAAAATTATCTCCAAAACTTTTTGAAGACTTTTTCATCCTCATTTTTATGGTTATCCCTTACTGTGTACAGAATTATCCTTTAATTATTATTCAAAAGTCTAAAATCCAAGTTTAGGCTATAATGTAAACAATATACTCTGAATGCTGAGTCACAGAAGAGTTAGAAGGGCTCTTAGAGAGCATCTAGATAGATTCCCTGATCTTATAGATAAAGGAATTGAGGTCCAGAGGTCATTAGATCATAAGATTTCAAGCTGGTAGAAAGACACCTTATAAATGAAATTTAATGTTTAATATGTTTGCCATTGTTAAAGGTAATATCATTGCCTTTGAAATGCAATATTGTCAAACATATTAAGGAGCTGAAATAAGACCTTCTAAAACACACAACTTCTATAAAAATAAATGCCAACATGATATCATGTCCAATGCAGTCCAGCTTGGGGGCAATCAAACCAACAAAATTTTTACTTAATTTTGTTATCATTTTCTTTAAAATCTTTCAAACAGGTTGAATCATGAAAAAGACTGGATTAAAGTTGTATTCTTTATATCAGTGTCCTCAGTATCTTTATACTATTATGTTACATGAATGTAATGGAATATTACAGTTATTAAGATGAGCAGCCTGATTTCAGAAAAGCCTGAACAGACTTACATGAACAGATGCTAAGTGAAGTGAATAGAACCAAGAGAACGTTGTATACAGCAACAATAAAATTATGTGCCAAATTTGCCTCTTTTCAACAATGAGGTGATTCAAGGCAATTCCAATAAACTCGGGATGGGAAAATGACCTTCACATACAGAAAATGAGAACTATGGAGACTGAATGTGGATCAAAGCATATTTTCACCTTCTGTTGTTATTTTTTGGTTGTTGTTTGCTTTTTTTTCTTTCTAATTTTTTCTCCTTTTTCATTTGATTTTTCTTGCTCAACAAGACAAATATGGAAATATGTTTTTTAAAAATTGCTCATGTTTTACCTATATAGGATTTCTTGGAGTCTGGGTTTGGGGGAAAAGGAAAAGGAAAAGGAGAAAAATTTGGAACATAAATTTTGGAATGCAAATTTTGGATCAATTTTGGAAAAATTTGGAAGATTTTGCTAAGGTGAGTGTTGAAAACTATCTTTACATGTATTTGGAAAAATAAAATACTATTAAAAATCTCAAAAAAATTCAATGCACCATTCAAAAAATTTTGTGGATCTGTTCATAGAATTTTTGTTTATTTGGGTTATATTTATAGCTATTTACCATATTAGAAATAAAAACTAATTTTGAAATTGCAGATCCTTGGAAAGGATTTCAGAGACTTTCAAAATTCTCTGGACCACACTTTGAGAACCACTGCTTTATACTACCTCCCTGATCAATACTTTCTCTTTCTTTTTCTTTTCCTTCCCTTCCCTTTGATCAAAACTTTTCTAAGGTTCTCTAATGCCTTCAAGATAAATTCTAAATTCCTTATTTTGGTATTCAAAACCCTCCATAGTCTAACTCCTACTTAACCTTTCCAACATTCTCTTTTCTTCTCTCTGCCCCATCCTAAGATCTCAATTTTTTTCTGCCCTTAACCTTGCATATTTTAACTTTTGTATCTTTGTTCATTGTATTTTTTATCTAATACCTTTTCTCTTTGTTTTTATTCTATACTCATGAAATTATAAAGTAAATGTATGTAGCTTTTCTATATTCTATCTTCTAAGAAGATGTGTAACATGGTAAGGATATAGATGGGGAAATGCATCTGTGCATCTAGGAAATTCTTAGTGTTTGTAGAAATGAATCCATTCAACTCCCCCAGGAGTAGTGAATTTGAAGCATATCTCCTCCTTACATATAAACAAAGGCCAGAACTTAACTGCTCACATGAACTTTTTGCTACCCATGAGGGTGACAGTGAAAAATTGAAATCCATTAACACAGTAACAAGCAGCAATGCAGTAATGATGCTTGAAACTTCCTGTGATGCTAAGGTTTTTAGAAAACATTAATAATGCATTATCAACCAGGCCATGGGCAGCCAATGTCTCCTCTCTTTGGTAGCCAAGAAATCTCTGGATGTAATGATGCTCTACTCAGGGGTGTCCAACTCAAAGCCCACTAAGTATAGCTTGCCTGAAACACATTTGAGTGTAGCCAACCAGAATAAAATGTAATTGGGAAAAGTTTTAAAAAATTAACAAAAACACAAATAAAACAGATGATGTTAATTTGTGGCTTTCCTAAATCAATATGTACCTGAGGGATCCATTTCTATTTGAGTTTGACACCATAACTTTAAGTAATATGTTACTAATCCTATGGGATTTTTAGAAAGTCACTTTCTCCTTAGGTGAATAGGTCTCCTATTGTATTCACTCTACAGATAGAAAAACTAAGGCTATATTGCCTTAGGCAGAATCAAAACAGTACACCTGGGATTACAGATAAAAGCTCTTCAAATACAGGCTCGAACTAAAAAAAAAAAAAAAAAAAAAAAAAAGTCAAGAACCAGTCAGTAGAATTGGGGTTAATCTAAGGGGCACAATTAGAAATCATTGGCTGACATTAACCAAAGGAAAAAATGGAGGGTTTGCTATTAATCAAACATGGCAGGCCATTTGGTCCATCCAGCAGCCACAGCAACTGGCAATAATATGCTAAATTATTCAGAAGTAGATCTTGCATAATGATAATGCTTTGAATATATGGTGTGGTGGCCATTTAGGGAGTAAACAAGTATTCTCAGAGAGAAAAGAATCAGGCTAGGAGCTTACAAAGAGAGAAATAGAGTGCTTTTAAGCCCATGGGCCATATTCAGCCATCTCTGACCTAGTATGCTGGAATGTACCTAGTGAGCAAGTTCTAATGGACTTCTGGGATCCTTTCTCTCCCTTTAGTGTAGCTCACCTTGTTTTAATTTCTCTGGCCCCACAGTGTGGCTGTGAAGGTGACATTCCCCTCAATGACAAGGTGTACACTATTGATCCCCAAGATCTATAGAATCCTGTCAATGTTTGTGTTATTTTCCAATGTTAAACATAAACTCCCTATAAAATTATATATTTCGAAAATAGCATCATACATGGCACTTCTAAGGGCATGAACATAGGCTTATTTTTTTAATGATTTTTGTTAAATTTCTTTTTATTCTATTGGTCTTCCATATTGTCTGATCCCTCCAGGGTAGCATAGAGGGGTTCATTCAAAAAATTTCAAGTCAAAAAGAATTACATGACAAATGTAATTGGGAAATTCCGACTTCTATTATATTAAACATTTGCCCAGAAAGATTTTCCTTAATGGTAGCAACAGGTTTCAAGGATTCCCTTCTAGTGCT